>NC_044036.1:57990002-59356434 GCF_901765095.1 Microcaecilia unicolor | reverse complement strand
AGTAAAAGAAGCGAATCCGATCATCTCATTGGGCCTTCCTTCACTGTCCCGCCCTAGAGGAAATAGGAAGTTGCGTCAGAGGAGGGCGGGACAGTGAGGGAAGGCCCAATGAGATGATCGGATCCGCTTCTTTTACTTGCACACGAGGTGCTGCGCTTGCTATCGTGTCGGCAAATAAATTTAAAGGGCTGGTGCGGGAGGGGGGGTGCCAGGATGAAGAGCAGCGGGAGCGGCGGCACCCCCCTCTCTGGTGACACCCGGGGCGGAACCGCCCCACCGCCCCGCCCTTGCTATGCCAAAAGATTTAAAGTCCTCGGCGGCGCGGGGTGAGGGTAAGCACCGCGGCGGCGCCCTCCAGAGGTGGGCGCCCCCCTGCGGCGCTTACCTCGCTTACCGCATCGGCACGACCCTGCACATCATTTCTGTAGATATACACCTGAGTATCCATCAGGTCAGCTAATGGCTTGAGGTAAATATTAAACAAAATTGATGACAGCATCAATTCTTGTTATAATCACCCATGGTGATGACGAGGCACTGCTGAATAGTATGGACTGGTAGATAGAATCTGAGCCAAGCAAGTACTGCGCCACTGATACCTATTTCTGCCAGTCATGCTAGCATGATATTGTGGCCCAACAGTGTCAAAAACTACTGAAAAATTTAATGTTACTAACACCAATGCAAATCCTCTATTTGGGTTTCTGTGAAGATCATTTAGAAGGAATGTGAGGACTATCTCCATTCCATAACCAGATCTGAATTATAGTAACATAGCAATAGTAGGTAACAGGAGATAAAGACCTAAATGGCCCAACAGTCACACTCATTATCAGTTTATGATTAAACCATACCTATACTTGATCTTGATCTTTATTTGCCATTTTTGGGAGACAGACCATATAGACCATTGAAGTCCAACTACTGGAGTTGCCGTCAAAGCCCTCTCCAGCACATACCAATCTGTCTTGCCATACACTGGACACAGATTGACATGGATCTAGCCGGTTTCTCTCTTCAAGCCATTCTTTGAGAGGAATACTGACTGTTGTATAAGTTTTTCTAGAAATGGGATGTGAGATTCTGGCCGATAACTTTCAAGATTCTCCTGGTCAAGGTTGCTCTTCTTTAGGAAAGGGTGTACTACCTTTTTAAAAATGTTCTTTCTGAGGCCCCCTCTATGAAGGGTCAAGGGAGCAGGTGGTTGGCCAAAGACCTCTCAAGATTTTGGCAAGGCTCTTCTCAATTATTTGGTTAAAAGAGTCATATGAGAGGGCAAGTTTGTGTGCTCCTGGTTAGCTGACAAGAAACTGGGTGAGACTGCAGGTAAATTCTTGGAAGATACTTTGAATATTGTTGTCTAAGAAATGAAATAGAGATAGAGGGATTACACAAACATTTTGAATAAAACTCAGCAAGGATAGAGATCATTTTTTTAGTGAAACATACATGCTTAAAGATTAGCTAATAAACAATTTCACTCATGATGATAATTCCGTATCTCTCTAATTTCCGAGCAATAAAAGATATCAAGCATTTCTTTTTTTAATTGCTGCCCTACTGGGGTTGATATTTCAAAGTCAAAAAAAGACTGGGAAACTAATGATATGTTCTATGTAGAAACTTTATATTATATATTATGGAGAGAGCACATGATAAAAAGAGAGGGAGAGAAAGCATAATTTTAAAATAATTTATCATACTATAAAAAGTTTCTACATAGAACATATCATTAGCTTCCCAGTCTCTTTTTGACTTTGAAATATCAACCTCAGTAGGGCAGCAATTAACATATTTGCCAAAGTTAAGTTGCTTTTCTTCCTCACCCAATAAATATGTGGAAAAAAGAAAATACTTTGATGTCTTTTATTGCACAGAAATTTATGCTTTGTACAAACTGCTTATTGAATATTAACAGTACTTCATGTTCTAGATTATTACTACTTTTAAGGAGGAGGAGGAGGTCTGCAGAAAGCAAATGTTGAAAGAGAGGTGGGTGGCTGATTTTGGAATGTACTGTGTTTTAACTGATTACTTATAGCCAGTATATGGCTTCAGTCATGCAGTTAATCCTTCATTATTCCTAACTAGTAAGGATCTTCAATTACGGGCTGCAACTCAGGACAAAGAACTCTTTGGTTAAATACTTACTCAGCAGGGGTTACAACCAAGATAATTCCCTGTGATTTATGAAAGCAGAGAAACGGAGACAAAGAAAGACCTGGTCTATTCATTTTTCTTACTGACTGCTATCCCACAGATCTTACCTGATTTCCTCTTTAGCCCCACTTTCTCATCACTATGATCTTCTGTACTTTCCTATGATTATGTCATTTTTTATGCCATTTTTACCATCTGCACATCCACTGGGGGTTACAACATACATTCACCACATCTTATTTGAAGGAAAGTTTCTTCGTATTAGCCTTGAGCTTGTTCCCTTAAACTTCATGTCATGATTTTGTGTAGAAGACAGATAACTACAGCAATCAATCCTTCAAGTAGTCAGTGATTTTTGGTGCACAAAAACTTAACATAGAAAAACAGAATAAAATGGCATCTTAAGGTCACATATCTATGTGGAGGGCAATTCTATAAAACAGTGTCTATTTTTAGGCAACAAGAAGGCACCTATTTGGAACTTATTCTATAAAGAAATAGAGGCACCTATCACATGTAACTGCTGACACCACAGTAGACCCAGCCTCTGTGCCACCTGTGACTGCTGCAGTAACTAGTGACTTTTCACTAAGGCAGCTCATGTCCAATGTATGCCATTTGAAAGCAGTGATGTTCCTAGGTTGGCTGCCACCCGGAGTGGATTACTGCTGCACCCCCTCCCCAAGCACATCGCTCTTAGCTCCTGGGGGTCCAGGGAGCAGTCGTGCAGCTGTTGGCTCCACCAGTTCCCTGCCCTGGAACAGGAAATAACGTCAGAGGGAACAGGGAACTGGCACCCCGACATAAAAGCCCTGACAAAATAGCCCTGACAAAACAGCCTTGTAATAAAATAGACCTTTACAAATCAGCCCCTAATAAAACAGCCCTTGACAAAATAGTCCCTCCCACAAAATAACCCTTGACAAAATGGCCCCTAGACAAACTAGCCCCCTTAAGAGATGGTCGACCTAAATGTTGAGATGGTTGACCTTAGAGATGGACGACCTTGGTTTTCACTGATAATGGAAACCGAGGACGCCCATCTCAAAAACTACCAAATGCAAGCCTTTTGGTCATGGGAGGAGCCAGCATTCGTAGTGCACTGGTCCCCCTGACATGCCAGGACACCAACTGGGCACCCTAGGGGGCACTGCAGAGGACTTCAGAAATTGCTCCCAGGTACATAGCTCCCTTACTTTTGGTGCTGAGCCCCAACCCCCCCCCCCCCAAAACCCACTCCCTATGGTAGTGTACACCACTACCATAGCCCTAAGGGGTGAAGGGGAGCACCTACATGTGGGTACAGTGGGTTTTAGGTGGGTTTTGGAGGGCTCACATTTACCACCACAAGTGTAACAGGTAGGGGGTTGGGCCTGGGTCCGCCTGCCTGAAGTGCACTGCACCTACTAAAAACTGCTCCAGGGACCTGCATACTGTTGTGATGGAGCTGGGTATGACATTTGAGGCTGGCATAGAGGCTGGAAAAATGTTTTTTAATTCTTTTTTTGGGTGGGAGGGGGTTAGTGACCACTGGGGGAGTAAGGGGAGGTCATACCCCATTCCCTCCGGTGGTCATCTGGTCAATTTAGGCACCTATTTGAGGCTTGGTCATGAAAAAAAATTGGACCAAGTAAAGTCAGCCAATTGCTCATCAGGGACGCCCTTCTTTTTTCCATTATCGGCCGAGGACGCCCATCTCTTAACCACGCCCCCGTCCCGCCTTCGGTACACTGTCGACACGCCCCCGTGAACTTTGGTCGTCCCCACGACGGAAAACAGTTGAGGATGCCCAAAATTGGCTTTCCATTATGACGATTTGGGTGACCCTGGGAGAAAGACGCCCATCTACCGATTTGTGTCAGAAGATGGGTGTCCTTCTCTTTCGATTATGCTGCTGATAGTGTCATAAGTGCAAAAGTGTTCTACAACTTAGTAAAAGGGCCCTCTTGTGCCTTGAGTTATTGGAGAATTATGTTTTTTAAAAAAAGGCTCAAGAAAACAAATAGGCAGGCGATTCTCAAGATCCAGCATGGAATAGAAAAAAAGATGCGAATCGCCAATGGCAATGTTCAGAAACATAATGTGGTGAATAAATTATTATTCTCAACATTGCCATTGGTGATTCACATCTTTTTTCTTTTCCGTTAAAAAAAAAGGCTACAGCATTTGCTATTCCTTTTTTCTCTAAACATTTCATTTACGGTCTTTCAGTCCTACCTCCTGTCAGCTGATCATAGTGTTGTTCTGCCAAATGCCAAAGCACAACACCAGAGCAGTGCTGGTTGCTTGGCCTGTAGAAGATAATATGGAGGGCTTCTTTTGCAAAGCCACGCTAGTGATTCCAGCTCAGCAATTAAGAGGAAGTCCATTCAGTTTTGATGGGCTTCCTCTCATTGGCTGCAGGGGAATCACTAGCACGGCTTTGTAAAAGAAGCCTGGGGTCTTGACTTTAAGGGATTTGGGGGATGAGGGTCAGGTAGAAAATAGTAATATTTTTGAGGGGGGATCAGTTCTCTAGCAGTTTTTAAACTTCAGAGGGAAGGAAGAGAGATTATGAATTGATGAACAGTTTTTTTTTAAATGTTGATTGTGGGAAGGGAGGATTAACATCTGTTTGTTTTGCTTTGTTTTTTTTTTCTTTTTTATTTATCATCATTTTAAATTTACAACCAAGTAAATAACTTGTACAGAAAAGTGTGGCTATCCAACATAATACAATAAGGAAATTTTTCTTATCTTATAAAATATCAACTCGGAAAGCTTCACTCAAGTCCACAACACTAGATCCAAGATTACATAAAGTGGAATATTAATTACCGGAGATTAGAAAAGAAGAATTAACACCTGAGATATTAAGGAATTCCCTTTCTTAAATTAGAGCTAGCATAAGGGAACAATCAAACCCCCATGATCCATTTCCCTGCAAGACAAAAAAATGAGGTGAGAAGGTTAAAAAACAAAAGAAAACATATTTTCTAGCTTGGTACCTAACTACACATTTACATGGGCCAACATAAATAAAATGTAGTTCCAATCTGAAGGACACCTGGTTAAAGTAATAGACACTGTCAACGTCTCTTCTGAGTTTCTCTTGTTATGTCCGGGAAGATCTGGATTTTAAAACCCAAAAAAGATTTAGCTCTATTTTTAAAGAACAGTTTCATCAACCAATTTTTATCTGGGGCAAGAGTAATAGTAGCAAGCAAATTGCTTTGTTTTCTAATACTAATTTTCAGCACTAACTATTTAAAAGTTTAGGAAGCCAAAGTCTGAGTAACCTAACTCTAGCTGGCACTAACCAGATAGATATAGCTGAAAATCAGTTTACTTTAGCTGGTCGAAATTTGGTTGGCTAAATTAGGCTTCAAACATTTTTGAAAAATTTCCCAGCTGTTATTACTATACATGTTACATTAGGATGGGGATTTTTTATATTTAGGGGGGGAAAAAGTAAGCAGACAAAGATGGTTTGTTTTCACTGTACTGAAAAAAAAAGTTGGATTTCTATGAAAGGATTTCTTTGTACCCTGACAGGAAACCAGTTTAACTCATTATACCCTGCCAAAGGGCATTGAACAATTATGTATTTACTGGTCTGTTACCCTTGCCTTGGATACTATGATTTTCCCTAATGTATTCCTATTTTCAGTTTTTCTTTGAAGAAACCTTCTCACCCCTGACCCCTCCCCCCTTAATTGTAACCACTGCCACTCCTGTGGAAGTGTTCTACAGTATTTAGGGCTATATCTATACTTTTAAAAGATTATTTTTATATCCATTAAGGTCTCAGATCAAGTTTCAAAATATATGAATCTTGGTAAACTCATTTCAGTGATCTTTTTCATCCTCTTTGTGACATTCTTGAAGAATTAATTTTGAGGTAATAAAATCACAATGAATCCATTTGTATTTACCCCCAACCTTTCCTTAACATCTCTAAGTGGTGTTCAGCACACAATAAAAAAAAAATAAAAATCAAGACATTCTACATTAAGACATAGTAAAATCATATCATAGAATCAGTCAAAAATGGCCACATGAAGATACAGCAGTACAACAGAAAGAAACGTTTAATACAAACAAATATGAGAAAAGATCCATAAAACCCAAATCAGTAAGCATTCAAAAATTATATATATAAAACTAAAAACCTAAACAAAATTCAACCAAACAATAGAATTATAATAAAGTCAAGCAGACACTTATACAATTGAGACAGACAAGCATCAAATCCTATGAAAGTCAGTTTGTTGTCAGTTTTCTGAAACTAAAAGGTCTGTTTACTAAAGTGTAGTCAACTTTTACACTAACCTCATTTTAATTCCAAATTTAACATGCAGTAAGTGCAAGGACTGAGCAGTTACTGTTGAAGGTGTGGTCCTGCAGTTACTGCATACAAATGTTCTTTACTTCATGATTATGAGGGCGCATGAGCTTTCTGTCTCCTCTTAATATATTCACACGAAGGGGCCCTTTTACTAAGCCGCGTAGGCACCTACATACGCCCAATGCGTGTCAATTTTGAGTTACCACCCGGCTATCATGTGGCCCTTGCGGTAATTTCATTTTTGACTAGGGTCCGCTACGCATCCCAGAAAATATTTTTATTTTCTGGTGTGCGGGCAGTAATTGGGAAGTAATCGTCATTCTATGTGTGTAGAACATTACCATCCGGTTACCATTTGACGTTACTGCTAGGTCAATTGCTGACGGTAAGGTCTCAGACCCAAAATGGACGTGCGGCAATTTTCATTTTGTTGCACGTTCATTTTTGGCAAATTTTTTTAAGGCATTTTTTTACACGTGTCTATACTACCGCAGGCCATTTTTCAGCATGCCTTTGTAGAAGGACCCCTAACTGTACAAGTTACAGCACATAGTAAATACTGAGGGGCATTTTCAAAAGGGACGTCTGAGTTGCGATTTGGACGTCCTTGCAAAACGGCAAAATTTAGGGGTGGGGAAACCCGTATTTTCGAAAAAAGATGGACGTCCATTTTTCATTTTGAAAATACCATCAGAGACGTCCAAAGCCTTAAATTTGGCCGTCCCTAGATTTAGAAGTCCCTAGACATGGATGTTTCTGACTTTCTGCATGTCAAAAATGCCCAAATGCAAGCCATTTGGTCGTGGGAGGAGCCAGCATTTGTAGTGCACTGGTCCCCCTGACATGCCAAGACACCAACTTGGCACCCTAGGGGGCACTGCAGTGGACTTCATAAAATGCTCCCAGATCCTTAGCTCCCTTACCTTGTGTGCTGAGCCCCCAACCCCCCCCCCCCAAAAAAAAACCCACTACCCCCAAATGTACACCACTACCATAGCCCTTACGGGGGAAGGGGGGCACCTAGATGTGGGTACAGTGGGTTTCTGGTGGGCTTTGGAGGGCTCACTGTTTCCTCCACTTTTAGTTCCTGTTGTACCATTTGGTTCTTGTTCCACACCTGCTTCCTGCTGCATGCCTGCTTCTTGACCCTGCCTTGTTTCTGCCCTGCTTGACCCAGCCTTGGACCTAACATCTCCATTTATACTTGCCTACAGCAGGCCCTTACTCAGTCTCTAACAGCTTCTTGACCCTGCCTGGTTTCTGCCCTGCTTGACCCAGCCTTGAACCTAACATCTCCATTTATACTTGCCTACAGCAGGCCCTTACTCAGTCTCTAACAGATAAAATCACAAGTTTCATGACCAAGAGGAGGTCTGCAAATGGTAGGCCTTTGTCTTAATCTCTCCTTGCTACAGAGGTGAACTGCATGCCCCCCTTTTCTTCTAGTTATGTTCTAATCATCTATACAATTGGTTACAGCTGGTTGTACCTGCAAAGTCATTTGGTTAGGCATCTCTAAAGCAAAGCAGGCAGTCTCTTTAGTTTGGTTAATGATTTAAAATTGATTCTTCAAAATTAAAATGGAGTCTGCTCACCAGCCTGGGGGTAAACTCCACTTTTTGGAACTCTCCATCCCTCTAAGTACTCTGTCCCCTAAAGCCCAACAGTGGGAATTGTGACCCTTCTCTACCCATGCACACACTTAACCAAATATTTTCACAGCAGGTGTACATTTGTGTAAGGGCACATTTCTATTTCTAATTTGTAGTACCTCATTCAGAATTTGACAAGGGCTTATACATGTGATTTTTGGAGATAAATCAACAAGTCAGGCTACTCAATTTTGTAAAACAATGCACTGGCTTCCTATAAAAGCAAGGATAACGTTCAATTTTCTCTAAGTTGTTTATTTAATTTTCTATACTCTTTAATAAGATCTTTACGCTCAACTCAGAAAATTTGCTTAACAATTCCTTCCAACTCAATATGGTGGAAAATAGCTACTAGATCAAGATCTATAGTTGGTAGAGGTCATGATCTATGGAATAAGCTTCCACCAATCTGAGAGAAATTGACAGTCGTCTCATTTTCAGATGTTATTTGAAAATTTAGGGACCCTTTTACAAAGGCACTTAAGGGTCTACGCACATCCAGCATGTGCAAAATTGGCATTACAGCCTGGCTACCACATGCCCAGGGCCGTAATTCCAAATTTGGCATGTGCTGAAAGCACGTGGTAGAAAATATTTTCTATTTTCTACTGCAGGGCAGCTACCTGGCGGTAAACAGAAGTTGGCACATGCTACACACCTACTGCCCAGGTAGTATGTGACACTTTACCATTAGGTCAATGGGTGGCAGTAAGGTCTCAGGCCGAAAATGGATGCGCACTGGTTTTCATTTTGCTGCAAGTCCATTTTCAGGCCCATTAAAATAATCCCTTTTTTTCAGACCTGATGGAGAAATGGTCCAGTGAGCGTTCAAACATCCATTTTGATACAGAAAGTGAAAGTGCCTTGGTGCTTTGTAGCTTTTACTACATGAGACGTGGGGTAAGGAATAATATATTGTAGAGGAATATATTCGAGTTATTCCCCAAGTTTTCCACGTCATCACTGTGACCCCTGACGCAGGTGCTAGTCACCGAAACACGGCCCATGTCGGGTCTTTTTGTCAAGGCTCATTCATTAAAGAACTGTGTTCCATTTTTAAAGGCCCGTGGTGCTGTTTTTTTTGTTTGGACTTTAGTTTGTACTTTGTTCCCTCTCTTTTGTTATATCCAGTGAGCGTTCAAAACATGCACCACACCACCGCAGGCCACTTTTTGGCATACCTTTGTAAAAGGGCATCTTATTTATTTGACCAGGTTTTTTTTCTGAAGCTTAATTGTTATGGTGATAGCTGGATTATTATTATTTAAAGTATATACATTTTTTTGGGGGGGGGGAGGGGGTCTACAGCCCTTCTGTTCAAATTACTTATTGTTCTTGTTTTTATTGTGAACTGCCTTGAGTCAGTTTGTAGTTAAGTGAATATAAATGTTCTCAATAGATTCCTGGTTACTAAAAAATACTACACGTTTGAAATATCCAAGTTAGTCCTTTAGGGCGTCTTTTACTAAGGCACGATCACGTTTTAGCATGTGCTAAAATTGCGGGCGTGCTAAAAGTTAGGAATGCCTTGGCGTCTCTAATGTTTAGCACGTCTATAATTTTAGCGCACGCCAAAAACGTGAGCGCCTTAGTAAAAGACCCTCTGAGTTACTACTTACTTAACAGTTATAAAAATTAATTGTTTTTCTGCCAACTCATAGACTTTTGCTAGGTAGGCTTAACTCATGTTCTATTAATCTATTACGATGTCAAATTGTTAGGATTCCACTGCTATTGTTACGATATAAGTTGCATTGAACCAAATATGTTTTGGTAAATGCAGGGTACAAAAAATGAATAAATGAAATGAAAAAATTAGATTAGATGATCTGTTTGTGTGTGTTTGGAGGTGGAGAACAGGTGCATCCTGTGCTAATTGGGTAGTACAGGTAAATCGGGTAGTGAGCAGGAGCCCTTACTGCCTAGTAAATAGGTGGCAGTAAGGGCTCACAAGCTAATGGGCACACACTAATTGGAAAATTAGCGCATGGCCATTAATTGAAAAATAGAAATTGTGGCCTCAGCGTGTTGGGAAACCCACTCGCTAAAAAGTAGCACAGGCCACTTTTTAGCACTGCTTTGTAAAAGCCCCTCATCTTTGTGAAATGGCTAAAAAATTAAAATTTCATTGTTCATAATATCCACCTATAAGAGCTCTTTTTTTTCCTATGCCTTCCATTATCAACGTTTCTAGAATTCAACAACCTTTCTGAACTATACCCTCATACTTCCCTCATCACATAACTATTGAAGTTACCTCCTTCCAACATTCAATAAAACTCGCTCACAATGATCCACTACCTCTCCATCTATACAACAATCATAACCCTTTAACCCCACAAGAATTTCCCAATTACTTAACTCATAGCGTTTTTGTGGCTCTCAAAGGATCTCTCATAGAGTGTGTTAGAGGGTGGGTGGTCCCAATTTTTAAGCCATGATGACTGCAACAGCAACAGTCTTACAGTGTTTGAAGGTAATCCAGGCTGGCTTAATGGTTCCACTTTACTCCCCCAACTCATACTGTCATTCAAGGGAGGGCTCAATAGAAACAGGCATTGAGTCTTTCTGCTTATCTGTCTTCACTCAACGTGACATCACCAGGTGGAAAAGTCCCAAGCCACAATGACTGTGGCACATAGCATTTAGGTTAAGGTAATCTGTTATCTACCCTGATAATATTAGTTTGCTATTTCTGATGCTCTTTGTTCCTTAGATATCATCTATATCAACATAATATGGCATGAACTGAAGAATGGCTTACCTATAACATGAATAAAAGAGAAGCTTGATTTTCTCCAGAAAAAGTAGCTCCTCTAATCTCAATAATCTCTATATTCTGAGTATCTCTGAGAAAGGGAGTGACATAGGGTCTAGCATCCCTGGAGACAATCCCTCACTGAGGTTGCAGTTCAGTCACTTCACGACAGGTAGTGCTAAACCTGACAGGTCATCAGCTGATCTACAGAGCCAAAGCAGTACAGAGATGATAGACTGCCTGACCAGGAGAGCGGGGCTCAACAGCAAGCAGGAGGTAAAAGCCCTTGGGTGGTACAGAACAGGAGGCCTCAATACAGAGGCCCAGGGAAGGAAGACTAGAAGCTCAGCAGATGCTGCTGCATTTCCTGTGTACTAATTGTGACCTGGCTAAGATAAGCCAATTTTACTGTTTGTTTAAGACTTGCAAGCCTTGCTTTGAGGTCTGGCTGAAACCAGACCTGGGTCTCAGAGAAACTGAGAACTTACGGACTGTATTTGGGGCATGACAGCCCCACCAACTACAGACTATTTGGCCTGCCAGCCAGAGGCCTGCTCAAGACTGTTTATTGAATCATAGAGATATTTGAACCCAATATTCCTGGCCTGTGAATTAACAGGTCTCAAAGCTCAGCTAAATAAGCCATTTATTTCACATATATATAGCTATCTGGCTGTCTTATTAACAAGGCCACCCCATAATCCTTAGCAGGGGTATCACAGTACCTTAATCTTTGTATATGTGAATGATTCATTCAATCCTCTTCCTCACATAACTTACATTTCAACACATTTTAGTTCATACTTTGATAACCAATATGTTAGACTATTGTAAAGCCATATGCCAAGGTTCTACTTAGTCTGATACTTGGTGATTACAATTAGTCTAAAATGTGGCAATCAAATTCATTTCAGGGGCAAAGATATATAATCATGTTATACCTCTCCTTGAAATAAAATTTTCTGCTCAATATTCAAAGTGATTTAAGAGGGCAGAAGATGTCTTGCCTGCTTAAATTGCTCTGGGCCACCCTACTGCCAATATTGAGCAGCACTTAACTGTTCAGTGCTGCTGAATATTGACTCTGATTGGCAATAAAAAAAAGTATGCAGGTCAGGTGTGGTACAGGGGACAGCAATGGAGAAGGGCTGGCAGTTATGCAGGTGCCAGCAATATTCAGTGCCAACACCCACATAGCTAAGCAGACAATTTTAGGAAAGCTCAAAAGCTGTCCTAAATTCAGTTACTTGGCTATGCAGATGCCGGTATTGAATATTGTCCAACACCCGCAAAACTACTTGATAGCTTTCTGGAGCCCCAAAGCCCCCTCTCCAAAACAGCCCACACCTTCCCTTCCTCTTCCCCACAGCCTGCAGCATTTAGAACCCCCTCCCCTCATAAAGTCCCTCCAACTCACAATTCACCAGTCTGGATAGGCCCCCTCAAGCCTACCTTAGATTCCTGGTGGTTCAGTGGGGGCAACAGGGGCAAGAGTGAACCTCACTTGGAGCAGGAGCAAGAGTGAACCCCACTTGCTCCTGCTCCTAGTGGCAGAATCTTCAAAATGGCTGTTGTGACCTCTCACATACTATAGTACACTGAAATGGAAGAAAAATAAACTTGAGAGATTTAAACTCCTCAAATGTATTAAAAAAAAAAGTCTTTTCCAGTGGAATGAAAATTTTAGAATAGATGGGCTTTACATGATATTATAAGTGATTAAACTCCAGAGCAAGGCATAGAAATATATCATCAGAGATAATATGGTAGATGTGAAGATCAACCTCCCACTAGAAGTGACACAGGCTTAAAAGTGGCATAGTAAGGGTAAACCTCCAAATCAATAAAGTGTTGTACCAGCTAGTGAAAAAGGCTGAGGATAAGCCCAGAAATCTGAATCTGCCTTCAATTTCTATGTTTCTATGATTGCTATGATTGCTTTGCTACTCCTTTTCCACTTCATCTTCTCTTCAACATCCTGGCATTTCTCTATTTCATCCTTTAACCATGTCATTGTTGGCAGTAGTACATTTGCCTCCTTTACCACTTAAATCTGGAACAGCTTATCCTTCTCCCTTTGGGTATCTGATCATTACTTATTTTTCAAATCTTTGGATGTTTTTTCTTCTTTGCCTTTGATTCTTTTTTTCATTATCTTAATCAAAACCTTTCCACAATCTAGTATTCAGTTTCTACGACACCTCAGTCTTTCTCTTTCATCACTTATACATATTGTATTACAGTAGAGTACAGTTTGCCCAGTGATCTATTAACCAGACACTCTGATTATCCAGAAAAATTATGCTCCCCGGGTTATGATCTATTATCCAAAAAATAAAAACCAACAAAAAAAAAAAACCTTGACTATTTAGAATTTCTACATCATGCAGAATCCCTAGGCAGCATCTCAGCATCTTTTCATCCATTTGCAGCCACAGCAGATCAGCAGTAATTGTTACATCCCATCCAAAGCATTGCTGGCAGAATACAGCCTGGCAAAAAAAAAAAGGTCCCAGACACTGAATTACTGCAAACAATTCCTGTGGAGACATGACTATGGCAGACCAATATTCTTTCTCTTCTCCTTTCCTAGCATTTCTGGTAGGGGTGAACTCATAAAAAAAGAGTCATATGATTCACTAGTAAAAAAGGCCCGTTTCTGGAACGAATGAAACGGGTGCTAGCAAGGTTTTCCTGGGAGTGTGTATGTTTGAGAGAGAGAGCCACAGTGAATGTGCGGGTGTGTGACAGAGTGAGACTGTCTGTGTGACAGTGTGTGTGTGAGAATGAGAGTGTGTGACAGGGCCCCCTCCCCTGTTCCTAATGCCCCTCACCCCGTTCCCTCCCCTCCTTTTCCTCCTCCTTCCCACTCCTTCCTCCTCCTTCCTTAAAGCTTTCAAAAGTCTATGTACCCCCGTGGCCCATACAAAAGTCTATGTACCCCACTGCTTTCCTCCTCACCCCTCCCCCAAGATGTAATACTTTCACTTCCTTCATTTTTTTAAAAAAGTGTCCTATCTACCCTGTGTACAAATGCCCGGCATTCAGATTGTGTTCCTCTCGTAAATTTTAATTTCTTTCATTCATTCAGAACTTGCCCCCCCCCCCCCCCTGAACACTTTTGGTTCCTTCAGTCTTTTAAAACTCTCCTATGTACCCTGTGTGCTAATGACCAGCATTGAGATTGTTTTCCTGTCCCAAATTTGCATGTCTTTCAGTCATTCACAACTCCGCCCCCCCCCTTCTCCAGTTTAACACTTTTGTTTCCTTCAGTCTTTTAAAACTCTATCTACCCTGTGTCCTAATGGCCAGCATTCAGATTGTTTTCCTTTCCCAAATGTTCATGTCTTTCAGTGGTTCAGAACTCCCCCCCCCCCCCCCCATTTAACACTTTCGGTTCCTTCAGTCTTTTAAAACTATCCTATCAACCCTGTGTCCTATTGGCCAGCACTCAGATTGTTTTGCTTTGCCAAATTGTCTGTCACTGATGTCACTAAGGTCAGTGTGTGCCTGCCTAGCAGACCACTTCTGGCAGGCACTGTCCCAGGCACATCCTGTTGGAGGTGAGAATTATTATATAGGATATTCTTTGAGACTGGAAAATCAGAGATAAGTCTAGGAATGACAAAGAAGAGGTAAAAATTGTTGATTCAACAGAAACTGGAGCTTCTTACAAAACTTTAACATTGCTAAACTCCAGCAAGAATATTCTATGAGAAATAGGTCAGCTTTTGGGGATCTTTCAGGTACTTGTGACCCAGGTTGGCCATGTCAGAGACAGGGTACTTGGTTTGACTCAACATGAATTCCTTATGTTCTTTTGTTCTTGATATGGTTTTGGGCAAGTGACATCTAGGATTTAAATGAACAGAAAGACCAGGGTCTGCAGTTTTATGCTGAGAAACACTTTGAATTGGAATAGCTATATGCAAAACATAAGAACATCAGAATTTGTATTTTGTAAATGTGCTTCATGAATACAGCCTCTAGCACAATGTTGAAAGATCCTATGTTGATGGAGAAGGACCAGTTTTATGTCATGTGGAAATGAAGATTCAAAGTAAATGTGATTACATCACCAGCTGGCTTCAAAGGTTTCAGAGCTGCCGTGGCATCCATTGCTTCAGAACTACTTGCTAAAAGCTGTGTGCAAAGAAATGGGGATGAATTTGAACAGCTGCTGTACAAGGATAACCTAAGTGCAGGATGAGACTACAATTCAAGGAAATCAGATTGCTCCTAGAGATGTTTGCCGTGCAACACTCTTGCCTGCAGCGATGAGAAGTCTGCATATGGGGTGAAATAATGCAAAAAGAAGCTGATCAGTGTTGAAATGCACACACAAATGCAAATTGCTGTTTATTGGTGAAAATACACCTTGGCTTTCAACAATGTCAAGGCGTTCTCTGCTAAATATCAATTCAACAGACAGGCATGAATCACATAAGAAATCATCAGTAATTTGGCAGATAATTGTTTTGAGGCCAGGGAGCATTCCCAACGAGTCAGATTACCTTAAAATTTCACAACTCTGTTGCTGCTGGGTAACTGTTCTGCTTATCTGGCTGGTGAAACATAGGTGACATGCAACGTTTTGTCCACCTACTTGCTGTCTAACTGTATTTCCCTTTTTCAGTCAACGGAAGAAGGACATGAGCATTATATGCAAATATCACATAAAATTCATGAAGAAACTAGTAAGCTCTAATGGCTCCTAGAGCTATGAAAACTTTAGGAAATTCCTCCCAAATTAGACATTAGGTTTAGTACTCCTACCTGGGATGCTGTTTCAACTCCAGTTATGAAAAATGCATGATACAATCTGTGACCTCCTTTGAAGAGGAAGACGTTGATGTAGTTTTCTAAAAGTTTAAGTATAGAGAGTTGAGAACTGACATCATTGAACTAATGTGTTATGCCCAAGGGATGAGTAAATTTTCATTACTGCTGGAGCTGAGAATCAGATTGACTGCATCAATAATGTTCCAGTTTCTCAAAATCTCATTGACTCTAGATAATGAACATTGTTTTGACAATAACAGTGAGGTTGAGGAACAGCAACCAGATCCTTAGAAGGTGACAGTGAATAATGATATTAGCCAACTGCCTTGTTTCCTGGAGCAGAAATGTTATACAACTCAACAGGAGATCAGGCTACAGGAAAAGTTTATGAAATAGAAAACTAATTGTATAAAACAGGCAGCACCAATGCACATATTCCAGAAGTATAAATTGACCAAACAAAGCAGTCTACCATAAGACCATTTTTTTTTAAAGTCATGCTGAGAGAGACCAATGTCCACTGAGCCTAGAATTATGTTTCTGACATTGGTCAGTCTGGGTCACAAGTACTCAAGAGATCCCCAAAAGTAGATCTTTCTCATAGTTCACTTCAGGGATAAGCAATGGCTCTCCCGAGTCATCTTGACTAATAACTTTTTATGGACCAAACCCCATCAGTTTGTAACCAACCTGGCATTCTGAGGACTAACTTTGAGGATCTGTCACATCCTCTGATTCAGGAATTTCTCCTGTTTTATGTGATGCATAAAACAGATCGACATTGATGATATATTATGTACCAGGTGACCTTAGTTATCATTTGAGGATCAATGAACAGTTGTACTATGTATAGTTGTTGTTTCTGTGTTTCTTTCCTTATTTAAATGAGGTGGAACTCTATAAAAAAAAACCTATTAATTGGAATCACCTTGGTCCTAGCCATTACAGATAAGTAATGTTTTGCTATATTGTGTAGGATCACAGCTGTAGATCATTTTGGGATGCATTTCTGTGAAAGATGCTGTATAAAATTGATTTGTATTATTGCTCTACGTTGTCTTGAATTGTTTGCCTGACCTATGATTTTTTTTTCCATCTATCTTGTATAGGGCTATTTGGATAGCACATGCAATTTTTATTTGGAGGTGGGGGTCAGTGAGGATGATGATTGGGTTCTATTTTTTATGTCTTTAAAAACTAACTAAATATTTCTCTTTAGTAAGCCACATTTTCACTTGCACAGCTAATTTTGACAGATTATAACTATTACTGGATATAATTGATACCACTTATTGAAAGTGACCAAGCATTTAATAGCCTCTCCCTGTTTAATTCTAGGGAAACATGCAATATAAAACAGATCATAAATGCTCAATATGGTGAGCTTAAGTTTTATAATTCAATTAACATTAGACCTAATTTACTGTGTGTCAGAAAGGTATTTTAGGTAAATGACAATTCAGAGCCTTCTGGTGCTTTGAACACACAGAGAGCAAGGTAAACTGTTGACCCTATTAAAAAATATAAATAGCAATAAAGCAGCAGGTCTTCCATAAATAGTTTCAGGAACAATTATAAGGCTGAACAATCTACTTTTCCTATTATGAATGCTACTGGCATTTAACTTGTCTTGAATGCATTAAAAAATGGAAAGTTGTTAAATGTATTACCTTATTGTTTGAAAGAAACCATTAACACCAAACAGTAACGTTTATAATATTATCAATCTAAACTATGGCTAATTTTTCACTACTTGAAGCAAATATTATACTAGCTATGGGAGGGATCTATAGAGCCAAAACAAAACAAGGTAGATTTTAACTTCGGTCTGCTCTATGCAACTCATTGGATATTTTCATAATTGGCAATGTGTTTCAGCAAATTTAACAGATTTTCTTTAAATTAGCACTTTGAAAAATAATATAATTTACCGTCAGGAATTAAAGCTAAGGGACAATTTGCGGATCTCAGTATGGGAATTAACTTGATGTTAATACCAGATTTGCTAAAGGTTGTTAAAACCTAAATAAATCCAGCAGTGTAACATAGTAGATGACGGCAGATAAAGACCTATTTGGTCCATTCCGTCTGCTCAACAAGATAACTCATTGCTGGTATGATCTACATATGTATATTTGACCATGATTTGCCCTTGTCATTTTCAGGGCATAGACCATAGATGTCTGCCCAGCACTGGCCTTGATCTCCAGCTACTGAAGCTCAATGCATCCAGCCACAATCAGGGCACAGAACATAGAAGTCTGCCCAGCACTGGCTTTGCTTCCCAATTACAGTTATTGCTATCTAATCACCACTAAGCATGTTTGGTTCCATGCCTTCTATACAGGATTCCATGCATTTTTGAATTCTGTTACCATTTTCATCTCACCACCTCCCGCAGGAGGGCATTCCAGGTATCCACCATCCCCTCTGTGAAAAAGTACTTCCTGCAATTATTCCTGAATTGCCCCCCCCCCCCCCCCTGCAATCTCAATCCATGCCCTCTGGACTGGAGTCAGGAGTTAGAGCCATCTGGAACAGAACAAAGCTGGAATTAGAGCAGGAGGCAAGCAGGATTAGAGGTAGACAAGGCTGGAATAGAGTCAGGAGGTAGAGTCAGATGCAATGAAACCTGGATGGACCTAATAAAGGCAGGAAGAAAGGAAAGCAGGAGATAGACAATGCTGAGAATAGAACTAAGCAGAGATGGGATAAGTAAGGCTAGTGATAGTCAGAGCTGAAATAGAATTCGGGACTGTAACCAGCTGGATCTAGACAGGGTTGGGACTTAGACTAGGCAATCTTAGAAACAGAGTTCCATAAAATGAGAAAAGGGGAGAAGAAATAAGGAAGTAAGTCAATGGAAAAGTTAGGTTCTTGGCTTGATTAACTGAGATCACATTTCTCCTGCAATCCTTATTAGGTCTGTTCTTCATGATGAGTTAACAGAATAGTACAAGGTTCGTTTTTCTGTCAAGTATACTAAACTTAAGGTCAACTTCCTTGAAGGAATGTCTCAAACCATTAAGACACTAGTGAGTTTAAGGTTTCCAACTTGCTCCAGATCTGCGCTACAGGGTTGATTCACTCCTCGTTTTAATCCTTTACATGCAAAGGCTTGTAGTTCTGATTTCATTGATTTAGATTTTGCTCACACCTTTTCTGTAGTAGCTCAAGGTGTGTTACGTTCAGGTACACTGAGTATTTCTCTGTCCCTGGAGGGCTCATAATCTAAGTTTGTACCTGAAGCACTGGAGGGTTAAGTGATTTGTCCAAGATCACAAGGAGCAGCAGTGGGATTTGAACCAGTGGCGTAGCCACAGGTGGGCCTGGGTGGGCCGAGGCCCGCCCAGTTAGAGTTCAGGCCCACCCAAGAGTAGCACACATTTAGCTCAGCCAGCTGAAGACTTTCCTCTGATGGTAACAAAAACACTGCTCTCCACAATAGTGGCACCTGCGCATGCTCAGTTTTCAGCGCATGCTTGCTGCAGACTGCCAAGGTGGAGACAAACATTTTCCCACCAGCTGAGATATTTTTTTGGTGTTGGGGGGAGAACACTTGGTGCCCACCCACTTTTGCCTAGGCCCACCCAAAATCTGCTGTCTGGCTATGCCCCATTTTGAACAGGCCATCTCTGGATATCAAGACATGTGCTCTATTCACTAGGGCACTCCTCTACTCCACTGCCTAAGGAAAGCAGAGCAACAAGTCCCTGCATGCAAGGAAGATAAACTCTGGATTGGAGCAACTCTGTTAGGCAAATCTGAGCCATTTGGCAACCCTAAATCAGTGGCGTAGCCACAGGTGGGCCTGGGTGGGCCGGGGCCCACCCACTTAGGGCTCAGGCCCACCCAACAGTAGCACACATTTAGTAGTAACTGTGGGATCCCAAGCTTGGCCAGCTGAAAACTTCCTCTAGATGGTAACGAAAACGCTACTCTCCATGATACCGGCACCTGCGTACATTCAGTTTTCAGCACATGCCTGCTGCAGACTGCCAAGGTGGAAAGAAGCGTTTTCCCACCAGCTGAGATATTTTTTGGGTGGTGGTTGGGGGGGGGGGGGGGGGGGAGAACAATTGGTGCCTACCCACTTCTTCCCTAGGCCCACCCAAAATCTGTTGTCTGGCTACGCCCCTGCCTAAATTGCAGTACTGCAACAGATACCAGTCCATGTCAGAGATTCTTGGTGTGCTCCATAGGATTGTAATACCTCAGAAAATCCAGACTTGTTTCCAGGTAATAGAATAAACAAGTTAAACAGACCAGATATTCAAGGCTCAAATCATGGATACATTCAAGGCTTGTATCATTAAAACTTAATTCAGATTCCTCTAGCTGGGTCAAGGTGCCCTTAACCTATCTTCACAGTTACTGTGAACACTGAAGTGTTCCAATAGATCCTTTTTACCTGGTCTCTGAGTAATGACTCTGTTTCTAGGACGGGCTTAGCTTAACTTAGCAATAGCGGAGCAGTGGAGAAGGAAATAACACATTTGCTAACAAAGTTCCCTATCAGGAAACTTATTAACACAAAATGGATAGAAATCCTCCAGCAGTGCAAGGTGTAAACTACCAGTCCCCTGACAGACTAGGCCCCTGGGTTGCGGTGTAGTGCCGACAGACCTCAACACACCAGATGTTAAGCAGATGTATTACTGCTTCAGATAATATATCAGCAGTACTGATGGCAGTACCATGTTTCCTGATGGTGGATCTGATCTTTTCCCACTAGTGATGAAAGATCCCCCTTGGATCAAGATCCCCCCTTCAAGTGCTGAAATAGCAGAGTTAAGCACAGGAAATAAATGATAATTTTTAAAACTTTTCCCCCTATTTTTGTACAATTTTCAGTTTGTTGCAAACATTTACTTTAATAAAAATGTTTTAACAAATATTAAAACTTTTTAATGTGTACTACTCAACTTAACATATTTTAAATTTGTAGGTTAATGAGCATTAAATTGATTTAGGAGGTTTTTTTTAACTAAACTGTGGAAAGTTCTAGTGTGCACTTACCACAGCTTAAAATAGCTTACTGTGGGACACAATCAGACATCCTGCAGTAATTCCCAAATCTGTGCATGCTAACTGCGCGTTAAAAATATTTTGGGGGCTAAGGGGTGTGTTTGGGGAGCGGAGAGTGGGTAAAGGCTAATTAGTGCAGGATTACCATGTGAGCCCTTGATACCTATAAAATGGGTGGCAGTAAGTGCTCACATGGGAATATTTTTTAATGGCTGCATGTTAATGGTGGCTTTAGTGCGTGGCCATTAATAAAAAGAAGAGAAAATCTGCCATTTCACTGTGGCAGTAAAAGTGGCCTTAGTGTGTGGGAAAGACCCACAAAAGGGCACACTAAGACCACTTTTTTACCACATCTTAGTAAAAGGACCCCTTAATGCACACTAAGGATTCAAAAATTAACTGCAGAGGATAGTGCTTAAATAAAATACTGGTCACTACAGTTAAAATGAAACTAGATAGTCAGTGCCAGTACCTGACTACTGATTGGCACCGAATATCCAGTTTCAGCACCTACTCAGAAGTGTTATCTGGTTACTAACAATATTTAGATCATTAACCAGATAGTTACCCAGATATAGTATGGACAGTCAAAGCCATAGGCAGAAAATTGTTACAGGGGATACATCTCCCCCATGCCACCCTCCTGTGGCATTGCCGCAGATACCCCCTTCCACTTCTCCTATCCCCCGTACCTTAAAATCCTGTCTGCAGTGCTGCAGTCTTCACCCGGGCAGCAGCAGCAGTCATAGACTGCCTGCGGACTGCACCAGGACTTCCTCCGGAGCGGGACTGTTCAAAGAGGAAATTCCAATGCAGGCCACGGGCAGCCTATGAGTGCTGCTGCCCAGGTGAAGAATGCAACACTGTAGATAGGATTTTAAGGTGGGGGCTGGGTCTGACCGGGGGTGTGTATGCCACTTATGCACCTTGTTTAAATATGCAACTCAGGACAGTCTTTTTGCTGTCCTAACTTTATCCACGTTGATTTCAGGTCAAAGGTCTGAATACCAGCACTAACAGGATCACCTTGCTCTGGCTCCACCCAACTTCTGTCCACAAATAGCCCTGACACTGTCCAGATAGTGCTGAGGTGGTCAGAGGACATACTCAGCAGCACTGTCTGGTGAGTGCCGCTGAATAGCCTTCTCACCAGTACTTAACCGATTAACAGTGCCTGCTAACCGGATAAGTGTCATTGATTAATGTGTCCTGCATTTTTAAAGGCATGTTATTGGATCAAATGCCACTTTTAGTACAGCAGTAAAAAGACCACAGTCAGTACTTTTTTAATGACCACACGATAATTTCCTCTTTAGCGCGTGGCCATTACCGCCGGGAGTCCTTACCGCCACCTATTTAGGAGGCGGTAAGGGCTACTCCTCTGCTAATTGGGTAGCATGCACTAATATGCCCATGCTACAAAATTAGTGCAGGCATGTCCACTCTCCGCACCCAGACACACCTCCCATGGCAAAAAAATATATATTTTTTGCAGAAGTAGCGCGTGTTGGCCAAACTACCACGGGATGCCTGAGCGCATCTCGCTGTAGTGACCTTTTACCACACGGTAGGCCCGAGTTAGGCCTACCATGCCTTAGTAAAAGGGCCCCAAAGAACGCAAACCCCTATGAAACAGCCCCCCTCAAACTGATATCCTCTGAACCCAAGTATTCTCCATTTTGTTGCCCCTTAGCAGACAAAGGGAATATATCTCCCTTCTTCCCTGCTTGTGTCAATATCCTTAATGGTGTCCAATGGCCTCCTGTACTTCTTTGCTTTCAGTAGGGATCTGACAGGGGTAGTGGTAGCCTCCTGATACCCAAGCCAAAAGTTAATTATACATTTTGAAGTTCATTCAAAACCTACAGCCACTTGTAGTAATGGAAGGGTAAATTCTGTGGCAAGAAAATTCTGTCATATATGGTTTCAGAAATTCTGAGGCAATTATGCAGCATATTTGCATAGATTTGCCTGTTAAATAGTATGCATGTTTTACTGCATAAAAATAATGCAGCTAATATTTAATAGCACTTATGTGGTTGGCAGAATAAGTGGGAGGGGGAGGGGGTTTAAATCCATGGCACCTGAACAGATAATTTGGGTGTATTCATCATCAAAGATTTCTGGCATTTCTTGTGTATTCAGATAGTTAATTTAATTTAATTATTTTTTTAAAGAAACCTTGATGATTGGTGATAGGAAGGGAGAGGGGAATAGAGAATAGAGGGATGAGGGATGTAAGAAATGCAGAGATCTCAAAGGATGAAGGTGGGCAAAAGTTACCAGGGATAGAGGCAGAGGGATAAGAAATGGAGTGATAATTCAAGAACAGAGGAATGTATATTTTCTACAATGAAAGAAATAAAAATAAATCAAGCTCTACCAATGATTCCTTTCTGTGGATATTCCATGAAATGCCATTATTGTCCCTCCCCCCCCAATCCCTGAAGGATAAGTAGATTGTATGGTGGGATATAGAAAATGGACTGGGATAGAGTCATTGATCCCCATTCTCTATCCTACAATATTTTTGATTTGATTAAGGAATCCAGGCCATCTAGAAGGATAGAAACTGATGCCTTAGAGGAGCGGCTGCGAGGGTCAACAAATTTACATCAGGCATGGATGCTGTTCAAAAACACCATCCTGGAAGCCCAGGCCAAACTGATTTTCCTCTGTTGTGTGTGCTAAATGCTGTCTGCTGTGATTGCAAAAAGGTGAGGATGTGGGGCTTAATTACATAAGTACATAAGTAATGCCATACTGGGAAAAGACCAAGGGTCCATCAAGCCCAGCATCCTGTCCATGACAGCAGCCAATCCAGGCCAAGGGCACCTGGCAAGCTTCCCAACGTACAAACATTCTATACATATTATTCCTGAAATTGTGGATTTTTCCCAAGTCCATTTAGTAGCGGTTTATGGACTTGTCCTTTAGGAAACCATCCAACCCCTTTTTAAACTCTGCTAAGCTAACCGCCTTCACAACTTATTGATGTGTTGGTTGTATAATGTATGAGCAAATAGAATGTTAGGTATTATTAGGAAAGGAATGGAAAACAAAAGTGAGGATATTATAATGCCTTTCTATTGGTTCATGGTGCGACCACACCTCAAATATTGTGTTCAATTCTGGTCACCGCATCTCAAAAAAGATATAGTGGAATTAGAAAAGGTACAGAGAAGGGCAACAAAAATGATAAAGGGGATGGGACGACTTCTCTATGAGGAAAGGCTGAAGCGGCTAGGGCTCTTCAGCTTGGAGAAAAGACGGCTGAGGGGAGATATGATAGAAGTCTATAAAATTATGAGTGGAGTGGAACGGGTAGACATGAATTGTTTGTTTACTCTTTCCAAAAATACTAGGACTAGGGAGCATGTGATGAAGCTACAAAATAGTAAAATTAATATGAACATTTTTCTTCACTCAGCGTATAATTAAACTCTGGAATTCGTTGCCAGAGAATTTTATAAAGGTGGTTAGCTTAGCGGGGTTTTAAAAAGGTCTGGACAGCTTCGTAAAGGAAAAGTCCATAGACCATTATTAAAATGGACTTGGGGAAAATCCACTGCTTATTTTTGGGATAAGCAGCATAAAATGTATTGAACTTTTTCAGGATCTTGCCAGATATTTGTGACCTGGATTGGCCACTGTTGGAAACAGGATGCTAGGCTTGATGGACCTTTGGTCTGTCCCAGTGTGGCAATACTTATATACTTACCGGTATATCTATTGTGATCAGTCAGGAATGATGAAATGATGTGTTTTGTGAGATCTGAATTGTATATAACTAGGTGGTGAGATCGTAGGGGACAGAGGTAGTGGTGTAAAAGGACCCCACATGTGAAAAAGGGTATCTGTAAAGGAACTGTGTGTACACATAAGATTAAAGATCATTAAAACCAGAGCAAAATTCAGCTAGAGAATGTTTGTTTCCTGATTTTTTTTTTATTGAAATCCTTGGAGAGGGGATGCATGAATATGTGGTGACTTCTAGGATAATTTTTCAAGTAATAGACATGATGTATGTATGTATAATATATGTATGTAAGAGAGGCAAAAAGCATTGCTTTCAGCACATTTGTTATGTCTCTCAGCTGCAAGCAGAAAATAAGAGGAAAAAAAACAATTTCTTTCAAACTACTTTTGGCTTAATGCCCTTCCTTTGCACTGGTATCAGCATTTGGGGAAATGCTCTGTGGGATCCCTCTGCCCCCCATTCCAGATGTTTATGATGACATTAGAGAGGCTGAATTTCTGAAATGGGATGAGGTGATACAGAATGTAAGTGACATCTGATAATTCACATCTGAATCGGGGAAAAAAAAAAAAAAACATCTGGTAATAAGGATCTTTTTAGTAAAGCATCATTTACCCAAGCCAGCTCACAGTTTACACTGGTTGAACTCTGAGTATCTGAATGCCAAATTAGGATAATATTTGAGTATACAGTATTTCAAACTGGTTTCCATATTCATAAGTGCCTGTTATTACAGTGTCTAAGGAACTGTATTGTTGTGCTATTCTCTTCCTTTCCTTTCATCTCTTGTTTGACATTGGCTTATTTTCTGTGTTGTGTTTTGTATGTTTATGGAATTTTTACCTTTCTGAATTGCTCAGACTGTATACTGCCTTGATATCACTGACAATTTGATGGCATAACAAATGTATAAATAAATAAATAAATAAATAAATAAAGATAACATAGTCTTCCATTTGTCTAATGTATAACCATCTCTCTGACCTCATGTGCAACTTTCTTTAAATTAGTCACCTTACTTTCTAACTCCTCTTCCTTTCTTACCTATCTATATGATCCATCTTTGCTTATACCTTACGCTGTCAATTAAAATGCTCTATTACGTATTGTGCTGACTTTTGGGCTCATTTTCAAAAGAGAAGGACGTCCATCTTTCAACATAAATCGGAAGATGACGTCCTTCTCCCAGGGACGTCCAAATCGGTATAATCGAAATCCAATTTTGGACGTCTCCAACTGCAGTCCGTCGCAAGGACGTCCAAAGTTCAAGGGGGCGTGTCAGAGGTGTAGCGAAGACAGGACTTGGTGTCACGTTTTCAAAAGCAGGAACTAGGATTGTGAGCCCTTGGGCTACTGCCAAGTAGCGGCAGTGGCAGGCAAAACCACCCCACACAGGAATAAGACAGAACTCTGACAGGGATGGCTAGACTTCATCTGCACCTGGCCACCCTTCCCCAGGAGTTGAGCCCCTGGGTGCAGGTGGCCGGCAGGTCTTGGCGGACAGGGCCGGAACTGGATACCAGCAGGATACACACAGGGACTAGAATACACAGGGAGGCTAGGCAGAATACTAGACTAGGACTCTCAGACAGACAAGGGGCAGAACTGAAAGCTGCAAGCAGCCACTGAAACAGGAAACAACCACAGATACACAAGAGACAGAACTGAAAGCTGCAAGCAGCCACTGAAACAAGGAACAAACACTGATAGACAGGAGACAGAACTGAAAGCTGCAAGCAGCCACTGAAACAAGAAACACAGGCAACCAAGAACTATACAAAGACATACAAACAAGAAACAAGACTGGGAAACAAGCATACAGTACAAGAAGCTACACAAAGACTAAACTAGAATCAGGAAAGAATTACAGACTATAAACTGGACTAGGCAGAAGTGCACCAGCACCCCAACATACCAGGGACCTTAGACGATGCAAAGGCAAAGCAGAGAGTCTCCAAATGGCTAATAAGCCCAGCAGCAGCTGAGATTCACTGCAGCAATCACAAGGCAGCTACGGGTGCTGTGCAGGCTCAAACAAGCCAATCAAGTCTGGCAGGCCGGAAGATCTGGACTGAACTGGGCTGAAGTCTGGAATGGGAAACAGCACACAGACAATCCAATGCAGCCACCAGGTCTGGCCACCAGAGGGCAAGAGGAACACAAACCAAAAGACAGGCAGAAAGCATACTGAAGCACAGAGAAGCTTAACACGTACAGGTGCAGTATAGTGGAGTAATCAGAGCCATGCTGGAAGCAGCCAGCACACAGAGACAGAGACAGAGACAGAGACAGAGACAGAATTAACTCAGAAAGAACAGACAGAAGCCAGCTCAGAAGCTGACCGCCGGAAATAAGGTGAGCCTGAGAGGGGTCATGACCACAATCGTGACACTTGGGCATGCCTAGCACTTGGACGTCTTTGACCCATAATAATAAAAAAACAAGGATGTCCCTGACGAACACGTTTTCACCTGGACATGTTTTTATTACGAATAAGGCACAAAAAGGTGCCCGAAATGACCAGATGACCATCGGAGAGAATAGGGAGTGACCTCCTGTTACTCCCCCAGTGGTCACTAACCCCCTCCCACCCTCAAAAAAAATCTTTAAAAATACGTCGTGCCAGCCTCTATGCCAGACTCAGATGTCATACTCAGGTCCGTGACAGTACATGCAAGTCCTAGGAGCAGTTTTAGTGGGTACTGCAGTGCACTTCAGACAGACGAACCAAGGCCCATACCCCCCCCCCCCCCCCCCACCTTTTACATTTGTGAAGAACGGTGAAAAAAAACCTTAGAGGAGCGGCTGCAAGGGTCAAAAAATTTTCATCAGGCATGGATGCTGTTCAAAAACACCATCCTGGAAGCCCAGGCCAAATATATTTCACGTAATAAAAAAGGAGGACGGAAGACCAAACGACAGCCGGCATGGTTTAAAAGTGAAGTGAAGGAAGCTATTAGAGCTAAAAGAAAATCCTTCAGAAAATGGGAGAAGGAACCGACTGAAAATAATAATAAGAAACAGCATAAGGAATGTCACGTCAAATGCAAATGCAAAGCGCTGATAAGGAAGGCTACGAAGGACTTCGAAAAAAAATATTGCGTTGAAGGCCAAAACACATAGTAAAAAATTTTTTAGTTATATTAAAAGCAGGAAGCCGGCAAAAGAATTGGTTGGACCGCTAGATGACCGAGGAGTAAAAGGGGCGATCAGGGAAGACAAAGCCGTAGCGAAGAGATTAAATGAATTCTTTGCTTCGGTCTTCACTGAGGAAGATTTGGGTGGGATACCGGTGCCAGAAATGGTATTTGAAGCTGACGAGTCAGAGAAACTTAATGAATTCTCTGTAAACCTGGAGGATGTAATGGGGCAGTTCTACAAACTGAAGAGTAGCAAATCTCCAGGACTAGATGGTATTCATCCCAGAGTACTGATAGAACTAAAAAATGAACTTGCGGAGTTATTATTAGTAACTAGGAAAAAAAGGCCCGTTTCTGACACAAGTGAAATGGGCGCTAGCAAGGTTTACCTCAGAGTGTGTGTGTTTTACAGAGTGTGTGTGAGTGAGTGTGTGATACAGAAAGAGTGAATGTGTGAGTGTGTGTGACAGAGGGAGAGTGAATGTGTGAGTGTGTGTGACAGAATGAGACTGTGTGTGTGTGTGTGTGTGTGTGTGTGTGAGAATGAGAGTGTGTGCCAGGGGCCCCCTCCCACCCAGTTTCAGGGTCCGCCTGCGCCCGCTCCCAATATGTAATTTATCTTTAAAATTGAGTGTGGTAATGGAAGATTAGAGGGTGGCCAATGTAACGCCGATGTTTTAAAAAGGTTCCAGATGAGATCTGGGAAATTATAGACCGGTGAGTCTGATGTTGGTGCCGGGCAAAATGGTAGAGACTATTATAAAGAACAAAATTAAAGAGCATATTCAAAAGCATGGATTAACGAGACAAAGTCAATATGGATTTAGTGAAGGGAAATCTTGCCTCACCAATCTACTACATTTCTTTGAAGGGGTGAACAAACATGTGGATAAAGGTGAGCCGGTTGATATTGTGCATCTGGATTTTCAGAAGGCGTTTGACAAAGTACCTCATGAAAGACTCCAGAGGAAATTGGAGAGTCATGGGATAGGAGGTAGTGTTCTATTGTGGATTAAAAACTGGTTAAAAGATAGAAAACAGAGAGTAGGGTTAAATGGTCAGTATTCTCAATGGAGAAGGGTAGTTAGTGGGGTTCTGTGCTGGGACCGCTGCTTTTTAACATATTATAAATGACCTAGAGATGGGAGTAACTAGTGAGTTAACTAAATTTGCTGATGACACAAAGTTATTCAAAGTCATTAAATCGCGGGAGGATTGTGAAAAATTACAAGCGGACCTTACGAGACCGGGAAACTGGGCATCTAAATGGCAGATAACGTTTAATGAAAGGCAAAACACACAGTGGATCCAAAAAAGTCCTCTCACAATGAGTGTCTTCCTGAACAAGGTCTTTATTGACAGTAGCAGAAATGACCCGACACGTGACGTGTTTCGGCCGTGCAAAATGATGCATGTGGGAAAGAGGAACCCGAATTATAGCTACGTCATGCAAGGTTCCACGTTAGGAGTCACGGACCAAGAAAGGGATCTAGGTGTCGTTGTTGATGATATGTTGAAACCTTCTGCTCAGTGTGCTGCTGCGGCTAAGAAAGCAAATAGAATGTTAGGTATTATTAGGAAAGGAATGGAAAACAAAAATGAGGATGTTATAATACCTTTGTATCACTCCATGGTGCGACCACACCTCGAATATTGTGTTCAATTCTGGTCACCGCATCTCAGAAAAGATACAGTGGAATTAGAAAAGGTGCAGAGAAGGGCAACGAAAATGATAAAGGGGATGGGACGACTTCCCTATGAGGAAAGGCTAAAGTGGCTAGGGCTCTTCAGTTTGGAGAAAAGGTGGCTGAGGGGAGATATGATACAGGTCTATAAAATAATGAGTGGAGTGGAACGGGTAGATGTGAAGTGTTTGTTTACGCTTTCCAAAAATACTAGGACTAGGGAGCATGCGAAGAAGCTACAATGTAGTAAATTTAAAACGATTAGGAGAAACTTTTCTTCCCCCGATGCATAATTAAACTCTGGAATTCGTTGCCAGAGAATGTGGTAAAGGCAGTTAGCTTAGCAGAATTTTAAAAAGGTTTCTACGGCTTCCTAAAGAAAAAGTCCACAGACCATTATTAAATGGACTTGGGGAAAATCCACTATTTCTGGGATAAGCAGTATAGAATGTTTTGTACTTTTTTGGGATCTTGCCAGGTATTTGTGACCTGGATTGGCCACTGTTGGAAAGAGGATGCTGGGCTTGATGGACCTTTGGTCTTTCCCAGTATGGCAATACTTATATGGGGGGGCTCAGCACACAAGATAAGGGAGCTATGTTCCTGTGAGCAATTTATGAAGTCCACTGCAGTACCCCCTAGGGTGCCCAGTGGCTGTCCTGGCATGTCATGGGGACCAGTGCACTACAAATGCTGGCTCCTCCAACGCCCAAATGGCTTGAATTTTGACATTTTTGACATGGACATCTTTGGTTTTGAAAATCGCCAAAAGTCAGAAACGTCCATGTCTAGGGACGTCCAAATCTAGGGACATCTAAATTTAAGGATTTGGACGTCTCTGGTGGTATTTTCAAAATGAAAGATGGACGTCCATCTTTTTTTGAAAATACGGGTTTCCCCGCCCCTGGATTTCGCTGTTTTGCAAGGACATCCAAATTGCAACTTGGATGTTTCTTTTGAAAATACCCCTCCATGTAAGTAGTATACTATCCAGCTTATTTTCGAAAGAGAAAAACGCCTATAGTGTGACCTAAATCGGCAGATAGACGTTTGTCTCACAAAGGCGCCCAAATCGGTATAATCGAAAACCGATTTTGGGCGTTTCCAACTGCACTCCGTCGCGGAAACAAATAAAGTTGATGGGGGCGTGTCGGAGGCATGGTGGAGGCAGAACTGGGGCGTGGTTATCAGCCGAGGAAAGATGGGCGTCTTTAGCTGCTAATCGAAAAAAAAGGCGTTTTGACCGCGATTTTGGGTCACTTTTTTTGGACCCTTTTTTTTTCACGAACAAGTCCCAAAAAAGTGCTCCAACTGCCCAGATGACCACTGGAGGGAATCGGGGATGACCTCCCCGGACTCCCCCAGTGGTCACTAACCCCCTCCCACCAAAAAAAAACCCCACTTTACAAACTTTTTTTCCAGCCTCTATGCCAGCCTCAAATGCCGTACCCACCTCCATGACAACAGAATGTGTTCGATCCTCTCACAGCCTTTCCCTGGGTCAGATGTGGCTCTCGGGTGCAGTACAGGGTCACATTAGCATTGCATTGTGGTGGGTGAAGGGTATTGGGCTCCGTGATTTCATTAGCTTGTGTTACAGTCTCACGATGTTGGTAGTTGGTAGGCTCGTCTCCCATGGTGCTTTTCCCCCTGCCTACAGAGTGTGCCCTGTTGTGTTTCCTGTTGTAGTCCATGCGGTAGTGGCCATTTTTGTAAGCCAGTTTTAGTTACCTTTCCTGTGGTAGCCACGTTAGACAATTTAGTTCTTCCCTTGAATGTGGCTGAAAGAGGGCATTGTACAGCATTCTGCCAGCTCTGACCTACTGCTAATCTCAGTACCAGGGAGACTCGTTGCCAGTGGGGCACAACCTCTGATCTGCAGTTAACTGTGAGTAAAGGTGGTTATTCCAATAAAGGATGTTTTCGGAGAGATTAGTCTTCAGGTGCCAACTGGTGTGCCAATGTTATGTAGCAGCAATCAGTCCTAGAGGCCTGCGTGTATGCAGGTCCCTGGAGCACTTTTAGTGGGTACCGCAGTGCACTTCAGCCAGGTGGCCCCAGGCCCATCCCCCCCACCTGTAACACTTGTGCTGGTAAATGGGAGGCCTCCAAAACCCACTGTACCCACATGTAGGTGCCCCCTTCACCCCTAAGAGCTATGGTAATGTTGTACATTTGTGGGTAGTGGGTTTTGGGGGAAGGGGGTTGGGAGCTCAGCACCCGTGGTAAGGGAGCTATGCATGTGGGAGCTTTTTCTGAAGTCCATCGCACTGACCTAGGGTGCCCAGTTGGTTTCCTGACATATCAGGGGGGCCAGTGTACTACGAATCCTGGCCCCTCCCACGACCAAATGGCTCGGATTAGGACGTTTTTGAGCTGGGCGTTTTTAGTTTCCATTATCGCTAAAAAAAACAAACGCCCAGCTCAAAAACGTCCATTTTTTCGAAAATTCGGTTCGGCCCGCCCCTTCACGTACCTGTTCTCGGAGATAAACGCCCATGGAGATAGGCGTTTCCGTTCGATTATGCCCCTCCATGTCATACATTGTATTGTTATTTTGAATATTTTTACTGCTGTAATTGTCTATTGCTCATGTTTGATTTATTCTTACTGTACACCGCCTTGAGTGAATTCCTTCAAAAAGGTGGTAAATAAATTCTAATAAATACATTATAAATCCTAAAATTTTGCAACCTGATAAATAGATATAGATATATAGATAGATATAGATATATATATATATAGATAGATATATAGATATAGATATATGTATTGAACAATATTTTATTGTTAGAACTAGCTAATCTGGATTTACAGGATGTAACATTACATTGATTGCATTCTTGTCTTCATGGGTAAATATAGGGCCCTGTTTACTTAGCAGCACTAAGGGCACATTAGCGTTTTTAGGGAGCGTTAATGATTAGCACGCACTAAATGCTAAGACACCCATGGGAATATATAGGCAACTCTAGCGTTTAACATGTAGTAATTTTAACATGCTCTAAAAATGCTAGCACAGCTTAGTAAACAGGGCCCATAGTTTGTTACCTTAGGAGATTAGTTTTCTTTTCCTTTTGTCTATTGTCCTGCAGGCCCTGGTTCTATTACCCATATTGTTCAATATTTACATGACTTCTCTAAGGGGTTCTTTAAATAAGGTGCACTGAAAAAATGCCCTGCGGTAGTGTAGGTGTGAATTTTGGGTGCACAGAGATCCATTTTTCAGCGTGCCTGCAAAAAATGCCTTTTTTAAATTTTTGCCAAAAATGGATGTGCGGCAAAATAAAAATTGGTGCGCATCCATTTTGGGTCTGAGACCTTACCACCAGCCATTGACTTAGCAGTAAGGTCTTACGCATTAACCGGGAAGTAATGACCTACGCACGCCAAATGCCACTTGAAGCGTGTAGCGGACACGCACCAGAAAATAAAAATTATTTTTCAGACGCGTGTATCGGACGCATGCCAAAAATGAAATTACCACAAAAGTCACACAGTAGCCGGGCGGTAACTCCAAATTGGAGCATATTGGGCATGTGTAGACGCTTATGTGGCTTAGTAAAAGGGCCCCTAAGCAAGGCCACTGAAAATTTGGTGTATGACATCATATTTGGATGGTCTCATGAACAAGTGGGCCAAATTAATTGGCTTTTAGCTTAGTCCATTTGTCCATAAGTAAAAATTGATGCCTTGATGTAATAGATCCAAAAAGTTGTAAATCAGCAAAATTGAAGGTTAGCCCTCTTCTCGTAAAACCATCAATTTGGCATTTGTTTAAAATGGAATGGCACTTCCCTTTGGCTAATGAGTTTGAAATCTGGGAATGATACTGATTTCTGCTTTAAGAAGAATGTGAAAATCTCTAGTCTAAATCTAACCCTTTTTTCATTTGTGGCAGTTAAGATAATTCCATCTTCTAGTAAGAATGTGAATTCATTAGCACACATTCAGTTCATTGAAGGTCCTTTTAAAATCTGCAGTAAAAGTTGTTGTTATTGTGGCTTAATGCAGCAATATACTGTATAGTAGCTGCACATTTTACACAGCAATCAGTGGAGGCAGAACCAGCATTTTCTTATTCTGGCCCCTTGTTAAAGTGCAAATTTGTGTGAGATACCTGACCACAATTAACATGAGAATACCTAGTTAACTAGATATCAAGAAAGGTGATACTTTAAATGCCTTGGCTCTCCAGCACTGCTGTTCTTTAAGTGGGTACATCACATGACATTGAGAAACTGAGTAAATTAGGGATTGAGGAAGATTACACACTCATCCTATACACTGCTTGGCTCAAGTTAATTAGGTTACTTCCTGTTCCGGGGCAGAGGGAGCATGGAACGAAGGAAGGACAGGCGCGCGCGGCACCCCCCCCAGCAGCATGCACCCGGGGGGGGGTCTTTCACAGGGTGGGTGTCCTTTCGCTGGGGGGGGGGGCGCTGGACTCGGGAGGCAGGGCGCATCGGCGATCCGCCCCGGGTGTCAGCCCCCCTAGGAACGCCACTGTCATTGATCCACCTTACAATAACCACCCCTCTCACAGACAGCAACACCATACACATACTGCACAATCATCAAAGATTGATCAGACATACCACACCTCATCAAACGCACCACAACCTAAACGGAGGAAGAATACCAACCTGTGGACAAATTACACAGAAGGCAAAGAAGGGCCCAAACAAACTCACCCCAGCAATGAAACGACAACTAATAAAAGTCCACACAACACCAAACACAGCAGACCCATACCAAACAATCAAAGTGGTCTACATCAATGCCAGATCAGCAGTAAACAAAACAACAATTATAACAGACTGGATCATGGCAGAAGACCTTGACCTACTCTTCATCAACGAAACCTGGATCCACGACCAGAAAGACCCCATAATCCTAGACCTATGCTCCCCAGGATACAAAATCACACACTGGACCAAAAAGGAAAAAAGAGGCAGAGGCATAACACTAATCTACCGGTCTCACTTTAACACCGAAACCACTGCCGAATCCATGACACCCCAACTTGAAATCACCTCAATCAGAATCCACAACAAAACCCTATGTGATAACTTGACCTGTATCCTGTTTAACAGACCACCAGGTAACTGGAACGAAGGCCAGACTAACCTTATGGATTTCATCTCAAACTCATGTGTAACCAACTCCAACGTACTAATACTAGGAGACATCAACCTCCACCTAGAAGACCCAAACTCAAGCAACGCTCGAGAATGTAAGGAGTTCCTCCACCTATGGGACCTCAAATGGCCACAAATGCAAGCAACCCACATTAAAGGGCATACACTTGATCTCATCTCATACAAACTTGCAACAGACCAGAACCTAACAATAACAGATATTAAATGGACAGAAACCCCATTGTCTGATCATTATAAACTAAACCTATCCCTACACTGGCGGAAGAAGGGAGTATACCAAATCCAAGAACATTCAACATACTCAACAAGAGGCCATGTAGACACGAAAACATTTTGGCAAATGGTATACAACAATGAATGGTCAGCACAAACAGAAACCATATACTACCTCTCGGAATGGGATAAAAGATGCAAAAACATATTAGATGAAATAGCACCACTATGAACAAGACCACACGCAAGTATAGCTCAATACCATGGTTCAACGATGAACTGAAAAAACTAAAAACACAAGCCAGGAAACTCGAACGAGCATGGAAAAAAATCAAAAGATGAACACACACTCAACACATGGAAACAATCACAAAGAAAATACAAATACGCAATAAGACAGACCAAATGATCACACTATAAAAATAAAATAGGATCAGATTACAAAGACACAAAGAAATTATACCAACTTGTGAACAAACTACTAGATACTAACCCGATCACCGCATCGAATACAGACATCCCATCTGCAGACAAAGTTGCTAAGTACTTCAACGATAAAATAGTAAACCTACGCGACACGCGTGTGGAAACTCAAATGTGTGAAACAATTCTTCCCGAGGGAAATATTTTGCAACCTGATACAATCAATGGTGCTAAGCCACGCAGACTATAGCAATGGAATCTACGTGGGATGCAAAGAACAAATGTTAAGGAAACTTCAGACCGCGCAAAATACGGTAGCAAGACTCATCTTCGGAAAACTCGATTTGAAAGTGCAATACCCCTTCGCGAAAAACTACACTGGCTCCCAATCAAAGAACGCATCGCCTTCAAAATCTGTACTATGGCTCAAAAAATCATCTACGGTGAATCATTGGGATACATGACAGACTTGATCGACCTACCAACCAGAAACACATCCGCATCAACACGAAAATACCTAAATCTGCATTACCCAAGTTACAAAGGACTAAAATACAAATCAACTTACGCATCCAGTTTTTCCTTCATCAGCACACAACTGTGAAACGCACTTCCCAAAGCCTTGAAAACCATGTATGATCACATACACTTCAGGAAAAAACTAAAAACTACTACTACTACTACTACTACTTAACATTTCTAGAGTGCTACTAGTGTTACACAGCGCTGTACAAATTAACAATTAAGGACGGTCCCTGCTCAGAAGAGCTTACAATCTAAAGGACGAAATGTCAAGTTGGGGTAGTTAAGATTTCCTGAGAAGAGGTGTAGTAATTAGGTGCCGAAGGCTACATTGAAGAGGTGGGCTTTGAGCATTGATTTGAAGATGGGTAGGGAGGGGGCCTCACCTGTTTAAAAAGGCTTACCCTCCCAACACAACATAAATGCCTGAACTTCATGACACAACAACACTACAGTTCGTAATGGTCATCAAACATTCTCTTCCATTCTAGTTTTCCTCTATGTGGTCCCACCACATGAACCTTGATGTGGTTCCTACCACATGATCCTTATCCATTCACATAACCTTATATTCTTATTTGTTTACGCCAGAGTATACAAACACCTCTCCGGCACCATGTAAGCCACATTGAGCCTGCAAATAGGTGGGAAAATGTGAGGTACAAATGTAGCAAATAAATAAATAAACTATGTGTTAGCCAGATAGCATGTGGTAAGTGTGGTGTGCTAGCTAGCTAACTCTTCCACACCCATTCTCCACACATCACATTCCCTAACAATAAAAACACTTAAGACATGTTTTTACCATACGGTAACTGCTATATTAATGCAAAATCCTTTAACACAGTCTTAAAGTTCATAAATAATACAATAAATGAATTCTAGAGAGGTCCCATGTCATTCAGGCTAGATAGTCCTTCATAAAGAGCTACATCTTTTTTTTTAGTTTTTACTAAATTTCAAAGATTTATGTTTCAATTTGTTTATTGATTTTAACTTTTAACAAAAATACACTTGTTAGTGAAATACAGCCATAATACATTACATAGAAAATTTCAACGATTTAAAAATAAAATGGAACAATATAACCAAACAGAAAGAACAGAAAAGCCATACAACATAGTTACATCAATATAGAAATGTAAATACAAATGGATAAGGAGGCAGAAGGACAATCCAATCACAAAAAGAAATATTATATATAGTAAAAATAATAGAGTTCAGTTATACAGATGATACAAAATCAAGTAATATAATATGAAACAATAACTTGAGAGTCTCCTGAGAGTAAGCAACAAAATGGAACCTGTTGACAGAGCAATCTGAAAGGAGCCAAAATTTTCACAAAATCTATCCATATATTTTTTTGGATTACACCTTTTTCAGTAGTAGCTCAAGGTGAGTTACAGTGGATATTTTTCTGTTCCAGGAGGGCTCACAATCTAAGTTTGTACCTGAGGCAATGGAGGGTTAACTGACTTGCCCAAGATCACAAGGAGCAACAGTGGGATTGGAACTGGCCACCTCTGGATTGCAAGACCGGTGCTCTAACCACTAGGCCACTCCTCCACATGCTTCAAGTTCTCAGCAATTCTTGATTTATATATATAAATTAAACAGACTGAATTCCAGCAGAACAAGAAATGCACATGATGATTGTCTTTCCAGTCCACAAACATTATCTTCAGAGCACAAACCACCAAAATGTCAATTTCTTATGTTCATAACAAAACACGCTATGAGAAATACTAAATCATCAATACTTCACTAATATATGACTTATAATTTGGTGTTTTAAACAATAAATGAATCAAATAAAGTAATATAAACTATAAAATAATAAAACTATAATGTGTATAAATATAATATTAGTGTTAAGACGTGCTCAGTTCACACATCAGTCATATCCATAGTGACTGGCTGAGTAGAGAACCATCATTGCATCACTCACGTTCTCATAGGTGCAGAGTTTATGTGACTGCTGCACTATATCAAAGTAAGGCGTTCTACCTATAGCTTATATAACCACAATGCACGTTCAAGCTCCTAAGGTGTTATAGACAACAGTAAGCATCATAAATAATGTCCAAAACTAGCATATATGAGTATTCAAAGCACATTAATGCCTGTGTTTACAAAGGCGCGCTATATGCATGTTAGCGTTTTTAATGCACGTTAATTGCTAACGCGCATCAAACACTAATGTGCCTATAGGAATATACTGGTGCATTAGCGTTTAACGTGCCTTAACTTTATAGACATGTTAAAAACGATAATGCGCCTTACCAAACATACCCCTTCCAAACAGCACCCTAACAGAGTCACAGCTCAAAAACAAAGCTGCACAAATTGCTGTTCTGTACTTATCTGAAGTAGAGATATGTGGTAGCTGTGTAAGTTCACTTTTAAAGGTAATCAATAGAAATAGAATAAAATAAAACATAGAAAAGAAAATAAGATGATACCTTTTTTATTGGACTAACAATACATTTTTTGATTAGCTTTCAGAGGTAGCCCTTCTTCGTCAGATCAGAAATAAGCAAATTTTGATAAGTAACAGCATATATACGTGAAACATCAAAGTATTTCAGTGACAGTCTGAAAGGAGGGAGGAGTGGGCTAGATGAGAAACAGAGAGGGCTGAGAGGATGAGGGACAGGGCGATATGCATGGTGATCAGAGGGTGACAAAGCAGTGAAATTTCATGGTTTGTAATGGGCTAGAAAACCCAGATCTTTGGTAAGTCTTTGGTAAGTCCTGTCTGGTGGGTGTCCAAATATTTAATCATTTTGACTTCAAAGGTCTTAAGTTCCTGTATTGTTTTAACGTTTCCTTTCAGTATTCTCACCATAAAATCATTGGTACAGTGTTCTTCAGTCCAGAATCTTCACCCAAAACCAATGTATTCAAAGAAGCAAAGGCTTCAACAAACCCCAGTGTTAAATTCCCTTAACCCACGCTGAGTTTCCAAATTCTTTATCAGGAGGAAACAACAAATGGGAAACTCCCACAAAATCATGCATGTGGGTAGAGTGCACACATGGCAAAATTACTGCAGTATGCCATTTTATACTGTGGTAAACATGTGTTAGTGCTTAACGTTTTTTACTAAAATGGCCCCCAAGTGTCTTAGGTAGTTTTACTCAGTGCAATATGTGGTGGCTTATTTCACCATAGAAGCATCTCAATACCCTATCAAAATATTTTTAAAATGTAGCGGGGTATATAACAGGAAGCAAGCTCAAAACATAATTTATTTGTGGAGCAATGACGATTTTAACAGACTCTAACCTACCCCACCATGACAGGTGGAGAGGAGACCATTTGTCACAGGAGAATTTAACCCGAGCTTTAAGTCTGTCCATATTAATCAGTATAGTCTCATGAAGGGAGCTTTTAAATATGAGGCCTAGAAATTAAATGACGTCCAGACAGCAGCAGATAGGGATGGAATTTAATTTGTATGGAGTACAATAAACAGTAAGGGGTAGCAACTCTGTCTTATTCCAGTTAATGATATAACCTGATAATGAACCAAATTGCTCAATTAACCTAAATAACTCAGGTGCAGATGATTCTGGGGAAGAAATATACAGTAATACATCATCAACATATGCAGGCACTTTGACTTCAGGATCAGCAATATGTATACTTCTAATGGTGTCAGATTCCTGTATTTAGGTCAGTAAAGGCTCCAAGGCAAGAATGAACAGAAGGGGAGAAAGGTGGCAGCCTTGTCTGGAACCCATAGTTAATGAGATTTCTACAGTTAGAGTGGAATCACCCATGCTTGGGCAGTGGGTTTAGTATATAATAATTTAGCCATGTTAATAAATGCATCTCCTAATCCAAACCAGTGTACTACTACTACTACTAATCATTTCTAAAGTGCTACTAGACGTACGCAGCACTGTACACTTGAACATGAAGAGACAGTCCCTGCTTGACAGAGTTTACAATCTAATTAGGACAGACAAACAGGACAAACAAGAGATAAGGGAATATTAAAATGAGGATGATAAAATAAGGGTTATGAACAAGTGAACAAGGGTTAGGAGTTAAAAGCAGCATCAAAAAGGTGGGCTTTTAGCTTAGATTTGAAGACGGCCAGAGATGGAGTTTTACGTACCGGCTCAGGAAGTCTATTCCAGGCATATGGTGCAGCAAGATAAAAGGAACGGAGTCTGGAGTTAGCAGTGGAGGAGAAGGGTGCAGATAAAAGAGATTTACCCAGTGAACAGAGTTCCCGGGGAGGAGTGTAGGGAGAAATGAGAGTGGAGAGGTACTGAGGAACTGAAGAGTGAATGCACTTATAGATCAATAAGAGGAGTTTGAACTGTATGCGGAAACGGATAGGAAGCAAGTGAAGTGAGTTGACGAGAGGGCTAATATGAGCATAACGACACTGGCGGAATATTAATCGTGCAGCAGAATTTTGAACAGATTGAAGAGGAAAGAGATGGCTAAGTGGGAGACCTGTGAGAAGCAAGTTGCAATAGTCTAAGCGAGAGGTGATAAGAGTGTGGATGAGGGTTCTGGTAGTGTGCTCAGAAAGGAAAGGGCGAATTCTGCTGATATTATAGAGAAAGAAATGACAGGTTTTAGCAGTCTGTTGAATATGTGCAGAGAAGGAGAGGGAGGAGTCGAAGATGACCCCAAGGTTACGAGCTGATGAGACAGGAAGGCTGAGAGTGTTATCCACAGAAATAGAGAATGGGGGAGGAGGAGAGGTTGGTTTAGGGGGAAAGATGAGAAGCTCAGTCTTGGTCATGTTTAGTTTCAGATGGCGCTTTTTCATTCAATATAGCCAAAAGCCTTCTCAGTGTCCAAGGAGATCACATGATGGAACGTTCTGGTATTATCCATTGACAGTTTTCCTTTAACAAATCCTGTCTGAGAGGGATATATCAGTGTACCCACCACTTTGGCTTGATGTTCTGCCAAAATGTTTGCATAGATCTTGCAATCATGGTTTAATAATGAGATATTTCTGTAGTCAATAGAGGGTCATGACCAGGATTTTTCCAAAACAACTATAGTAGCTTCAGTAAAGTTACCCGAACAATGACGATTATCTAAAAAGTGGGAATACAAACAATATAAACGGGGAGTAAGGAATGACATACAGTGTTGATAAAACTCTGAAATCAACCCATCTCCACCAGGTGCCGTTCTGGGTTTCAATGATGAAATGGCTGCAGAGATCTCCTGTATAGTAGTAATTGAATGGTTCAATGAAGCATTATCTTTTGTTGAATGATTGGGTTTAGGAAGGTTATCTAAAACATATTAAACAATTGTTTCATAGGTTATTTTTGAGAACAATAAATCTGCGTGTAATATTCTAAGAAATAGTTAGTAGTAGCCTTGTTGGACTTAGTTAATAAATCATCACCCTTCTGAATGGCACTTATAGGATGGTTTTTCTTTTGGCTTTAACATAATTAGCTAAGGCATGGCTTGCCTTATTCATACCTGACTATTATGTGGTTTGTTCAGCCAAGAGCTCAATACAAGTGCAATTGATAACGTGGGTTTTTTACAAGTGAAAAAAATCTGATAAGGACAATTTTGTTTTTACAGTATTGAAGTTCCAATGATTTAATTTCCTTCTTCATGTCACTTACTTCCCTTCTGCATGTTTTATTTTTAAAAGCAGTATAGGAAGCCTTGAGGGCATCCTATATTATAGAGTACACCACAGCAGGTGTATCATTATGAAAATATATATATATTCATCAGTCCAAACCTTACATTTTTGACAAAATATATTCTATAATAACAGTATTCTATATAACAGATATTCTATATATATAGATTCTATATAACAGTATTCTATAATGTTCCAGGATTGGCATCCTTTGTAGAATAGTGCATAGCCCCAGAATCCACCCTCAACTTTGGGCATGAGGAGTTACACCAATGAAACCAGGTGTAAATCCCAGCACGCATGTTGGGCATGGATCCGCACTGTTTTATAGCATTGTGTGCATTTTAATGTTAGCCCTGACCTGCTCTTGCCTTTCCCATGGGCATGCTCCTTTTGCAGATCTGCACGGAAACACTTAGGTACTATTATATAATGGGTAAGTAAGTGTGTTTTTGCATGGACCTGCTGTTTCTTCCTGTTTCAGTGCCTTGCATCCATTAGAATGCTTTTTCTTGCCAAACATTTGGTACAGAAATAGCATCTAATGTTTGGTGCCATATATATAATTCCCCCATAAATCCACAATTTTTAACAGGTGTAAGATATGAGTTTAATTGTCCGAATTATTGAAATATGTAGCAGAATGATTGATTGTGCTGGATCAGATACGAATAGATACCAATAGAAAAATACAACTTTAAAGACTTATTGAAACTGCAGCAGAGAAACTGGTCTGCATCCCAAGTCCCTCTTTCCCCCTCCCTCTGGGAACCCTTAATAAGACTATTCAATTACAAACAAACTCTGACAAAGACAAAAGGTACTGCTTCAAAGAGTATTCAAACTTCCTCTTTCCTCCTGCCTAAAACAAAAGCTGGCTGGGTGGGTCACCAAGACATCTCCAAAGATCAAAGACGCCAAGAGACAGAAAGGCTGGAGAAGTGTGAATCCAGCTATTGAAGACAAAAGGACTCAGAGGAAATCATAAACAGGAGGCCATTTGCTTGCTAAACCATTTGCTGGCTACCTCAGACAACAGATGCCAGCACATCTGCAGAATAAAGACTTATAACATGTGATCATGTACAACTACATTACCCAAGACTCAGTGTAACACTATGATCCTTTGCAATTTCCCCAGGAGTCAGTGCATCTAGACCACAATCCTTTGCAATACCCAGGATTCAATGCACCCACCATGCTTTGCTGCAAACAAAGAGTAGTTACTTACCTGTAACAGGTGTTCTCCGAAGACAGCAGGCTGCATATTCTCACAAGTGGGTGACGCCACGTCGGCCCCGGAGGATTTTAAAGCAAAATCTCAAAATCTCTTTACGGCGTTCCGTCGCGCGAGCGATCGTACTGCGCATGTGCGCACACCTCTTCCCGCTCGCCGTGCGGACACGCCCCTCAGTTAAATCCAAAAGATGGAGGAGACAACTCCAAAAGGGGAAGGTGGGAGGGTTTGTGAGAATATGCAGCCTGCTGTCTTCGGAGAACACCTGTTACAGGTAAGTAACTACTCTTTCTCCAAAGACAAGCAGGCTGATATTCTCACAAGTGGGGTATCCCTAGCTTCCAGGCTTACACAACACAACAAACAGTGGTCAATTGAGTCTCGCAACGGCGAGGCCAGAATAAAATTGACCTGAAAAGAAGAAATATCTAAATGAGTGTAGCCTGGAACAGAACAAAATGGGCTTAGGAGGGTTGGAGTTGGATTCTAAACCCCAAAGAAGTTCTGCAGCCCCGACTGCCCAAACCGACTGACGAGTCGGCTATTGCTGAAGGCAGTAGTAAGATGAAAATGTGTGGACTGATGACCACACTGCAGCTTTGCAGATCTCTTCAATAGTGACTGATCTTAGATGAGCCACCGACTCAGCCATGGCTCTAATTTTGTGAGCCGTGACATGGCCTTCTAGAGTCAGTCCAGCTTGGACAAAAATGAAGGAGATGCACTGCTATCCAAGAAGAAATTATGCAGTTTCCGACAGCAACTGGCATTAAAAGAAATAAACAACTGGGCGGACCGTCCGAGGGAGCTCGTCTGCTCCACGCAAAAAGTGCGGAGCTTGCTTTCGCCAGGGCTTGTAAGATGAGGGGAGAAAGAATGTTGGCAAGACAACTGACTGGATCAGCTGGTACTCTGATACCAGCGCCAGTAAGAACTTTGTCTGCATGCAGAGAACTACTCTGTTAAGATGAGAAGTAAGGTAAGGCGCTTGAGCTACTAGAGACCGAAGCTCACCGACCTTACGAGTTGAAGGAACAGCCACTAAGGAAAACGACCTTCCAGGTCCAATACTTCAGATGGCAGGAATCCAGTGGCCCGAATTGAGCTTGCAGCAGCTGGATGAAAACGACATTGGGACCCCAAGATACTGGATAAGGAGTGATAGGAACTCTGACCGAAGCATAAGAGCCAACTGTCAAAATTATTGTGGGTGCTAAGCCAAGAGAAATAATCTCCCCTAGACACATACAAGGAATTCTCTCAATATTGGGGAGAGATAACCTCTCGTGAAGTGGACAGCTAAAGGCTGACTTTTCACTCGTTGATGATAAGCTCTATTGCACAAAGATGAATACTGACAGAGTTGGTCTTGAGACCAGACTCAGACAGGTGTAGAAAGAACTCAAGCAAGGTCTGTATAAGAGAAGATGCAGGATCTAGGGCCTTGCTGTCACACTAGACGGCAAACCTCTTCCATGAAAAAGAATAACACCTCTTTGTGAAATCTTTTCTGAAAGCAAGCAAGAGTCGGGAGACACTCTGGAAAACTCAACGAAACCCCACTCTCAACATCCAGACCGTGTGAGCCAGAGATTTGAGGTTGGGATGTAGAAGTGCCCCCTCGTTCTGCGTAATGAGAGCTGGAAAACATTCCAACTCCAGAAGAAGAGGGAATCCTATCTGACGCAGCTAGAAAAGAGCAATCAGAATCATGGCTCCACAATCTTGCTTGAGAAACAGCAAAGTCTTTTCCACCAGATGTATGGGAGCATACGCATACGGAAAACCTGTCTCCCAAAGAAGGAGAAAGGCATCTGATGGTAGCCTGCCGTGAACCTGCAGCCTGGAACAGAACTGAGGGACTTTGCGATTGGACTAAGTAGCAAAAGATCCACTGAGGGGTCTTTCGAACTATAGGCATGCTCAACTGTAGCATTATCCTGCTCAGCCTGTCGGCCAGACTGCTGTTTACGCCAATTAGATAAGTGGCTTGGAGAAAACATGCCGCATTGCGGGCCCACCGCTACATCTGCATGGCATCCTAACTCAGAGGGCAAGATCCAGTACTCCTTTGTTATCGAGTACATCACAACCCGATTGTTTGTTGAATTAAAATAATTTGGTTGGATAGCCAGGAGGGATGCAACCTTCGTCAGCAGCTTTTGACTGAGTAAGATGCCTCAGAATCAAAATAGAGAGAATTAACCACCTCTGAGGGGAATACCGAAGACTGGCGAACAGTCGGGTTACATCCTCTAGATACCCTAAACTTGATACCACTGGGAAGCTAGGATGCACTGAGCGGATGTCATGTGCAAAAGTGCCATGGGAGTTACATGAACTGCGGAAGCCATGTGTCTAGAAGTCTCAATATGTACTGTGCTGTAATCTGTTGAGACGGGCAATCATCGTGTTAAGGGAACACATGCACTCCCAGTCCATGAAGATACGCTGCAACAACAGCCAGGCACTAGGAAAAAAAACATACTCTGGATGCAAGAGAGTATAAGTATCCTGTAAATCCAGAGAGCATAACCACGTTTTCCTGAAGTATGGGAAGAAGGATGCCCAGGGAAAGCATCTGAACCAAATCTGTTTAGGCCCCTTATGTCTATGATGGGACGCAACCCACAAAGAAGACCTGGAATAGAATCTCAACCCTTCTTGCCCTGGTGGAACGGGCTCGACTGCATTGGCGCTGAGAAAAGCAGAGAGTTCCTCTGCAAGTACTCACTTTTGATGGAAGCTAAAGGATTAAGCTTCCAATGAACAATGTGGAGGGTTTGATTCCAGATTGAGAATGTATCCTAACCGGACTAGTTGAAAACCCCACCGGTTGGAGATAAAAGAAGTCACCTTTGGTGGAGAAAATGTAAACTTCCCCCCCGACAGGCAGAATGGCCGGTACGGACATTTTTTTTTTTTTTTTTTTAGTGGCTATACTGAATTGGAGCCAGTCAAAAACCCCTCTGTTTCCTGGGGAATAGCTGCAGGGGCCTGATTAGGTGCACGCCGCTGACTAGAACGAGCGTGCTGAGGCATAGCCCGAACCGGCTGTCGAGAAGTAGGAGTATAGGTACGACCCCTTAAGGCACAAGGAAAACTACTCCTCTCTCTAAAGAACTTCCAAGATGAGGAAGTGTATGTACAGCATATCTACAGTTTTCTGCTGAGTCTCCTCCTCCAGGAGAGAGGCACACAGTCATGAGAGTCTGCGCATCACTGTACCTAGAGCAGAAATCTAGGTGTTACATTACAAGTGTCGAAAATGCCCTTGGACAGGAACCTGCGACACACCGTGTGCTACCCGACCACTTGGTGAAAAGGTCTAGCCTACTCCGGTGGGAATGCTCGTAAAGATCTGACAAGACTTGATTTGGGATGCGATCATGCCAGCCTGGTACGCCATTCTCCAAAAGAGGCTAAGGATGTATGCTCTGGCCCCGGGGGCGCCGAAGTAAGTTCTTAGAACTCCTATCTGTTCTGAGTGCAGAAGACTCAGGTGAAGATAGTAGTCCAGGACCTCTAGCATCTGGGCATTGGGATTCACAGTCTCCACTGTAATGTCAGATGACCATCATTGAACTGAACTAACTACTCAAACAGAGCAGCTCAGATCCAAACACGTCCGATATGGAGGCTACTATGGGTCGAGAAGTTGCCCCAGTAGGGTGCGAACACCCATACCAGAGGCAGCATCGGTGAAGGAGACCAGGTGAAAAGCCAGATGCCGCAGGAGGTGGTAGCACCCATGGCATCCAATGGTACCCATGGTCCCGAAGCCAAGGACAAAGTCTGGAAATGCAAGGGAATCGAAACCAGACTGCTAGACCATGGCACCGACGGTACCGATGATACACATGGTACCGATGATACACATGGTACCGATGGTACCCATGGTACTTGGTACCGATGATAGTCATGGTATCTGGTATCGATGGTACCCATGATACCTGGTACCGATGGTAGCCATGACATGTGGTACCAATGGTACCCATGATATCCGGCACCAACAGCACCGACGGTACCGATGGTACACATGGCACCGACGGTGCTCATGACACCTGGTACCAATGGCACCCATGGCACCGATGGTACCTGGTCATGATATCTGGTATCGATGGTACTCATGTGCCGACGGCATCCATGATACCTGATACCCATGTATCCACGGTACCGACGATACCTGATACTATGGTACCGATGGCAGTCATGATACTCGGTACCGATGGGCGATGATACCTGGTACCGATAGTCGATGGTGCCCATGATACCTGGTGCCGATGGTGCCCATGATTCCCGGTACCGACAGCACCCATGGCACCGATGACACTCGGCATCAACGGCACCCATGGTACCGATGATACCCGGTGCCGACGGGACCCATGGTACCGATGATACCCGGTACCAACGGGACCCATGACACCGACCATGGTACCAATGTAGTTGGTATCGATACTCCTCGGTACCGACGCACCGATGATATTTGGTACCGACAGTACCCATGGCACCGATGATACTCGGTACCGACGGCACTCATGGCACCGATGATACCCGGTACCGACAGCACCCATGGCACCGATGACACTCGGCATCGACGGCACCCATGGTACCGATGATACCCAGTGCCGATGGGACCCATGGTACCGATGATACCTGGTACCGACGTACCGGTGCATCGACGTCCAATGCCAGGATACCTCCATAACAGAGGGAGCAACGCTCTCGGCACCGACTGATGTCTGAAGCCCGGATACCTCCATAACCGAGGGAGCAAAGCTCTGGGCATCTCCTTTGGGCATCCCTGGCAGAGTAGAATACGTCTCGTTTCTTTGAGACACTACTTGCGCTTCACAGGGAGATGATCCGGCCCAAGACACATCCGCCGATGCGCCCGAATGACCTGCCAAGCAGGAGGCGCCGAGGCAGGTGGAGACCTATTCGATGCATAACTATACCCAGCGTGCATCGGTCTCTGTCGGACTCCAGAATGATCTCCTTTGGGCATCCCTGGCAGAGTAGAATACGTCTCGTTTCTTTGAGACACTACTTGCGCTTCACAGGGAGATGATCCGGCCCAAGACACATCCTCCGATGCGCCCGAATGACCTGCAGAGCAGGAGGCGCCGAGGCGGGTAGAGACTCACTTCAAAGGTTACACCACTGATATTGTGTCACCAGGTTGCCCATTCAGTGGCTGACCAGGGATGCACCTGCTTAGGTTCCTGGTTTTTCCTGTGACATACACCTTTACCACTTGTTGGGGCTTAAAGACAGTGGTGTGCTGGAGCAGGCTGTCACAGCTCTGGAGAGCCATTTGTAAAGTTTTAATAAATGGATCCTAAAATGTGGGCTTGTTTGTTTTGCTGGCTAGAGAGAGCCCACAGATAACAATATACCAGCACTTTCAAGAAAAAAGAAAAGAGAAGCTTATATGCTTTGTTCAGGCACAGCCCCTTGTGACTCTGGCAATTACTTAAATTTTTTCTTGCCTCAGGTACAAAAAATACCTGTATATATAAGCCACAATGAGCCTGCCATGAAAGTACAAATGAAAAAATAAAAAAGAGATTTAACTCGAAGACCTGAAGAAAACACGAAGCCCTAACGAACTCCGTGTCTCCTCAGACGCGGAAAAAGAAAAACTGAGGGGCGTGTCCGCACGGCGAGCGGGAAGAGGTGTGCGCACATGCGCAGTACGATCGCTCGCGCGACGGAACGCCGTAAAGAGATTTTGAGATTTTGCTTTAAAATCCTCCGGGGCCGACGTGGCGTCACCCACTTGTGAGAATATCAGCCTGCTTGTCTTTGGAGAACAATACATTGAGGACATTATAAAGGCAAACAGCACAGACTGCAAAAGACACAGACTCTCTCTTCTCTTCTGCTGCACTTTTATTCCATCACTGACTGCTATAAGGATCTGCCTCTGCCTCTGCCTCTGCCTCATGGCCCTTCACTCAGCTGGACCACAGCATGCTTTGTAACAAAAGGACTTGTAAGTTAACTTTGATTTAAACCTGCTATCTTGTTTTTAAAGCACAAATTCTTTTGTTCTAAGATTCTTAAGACTACTTCTTGCTGCAACATTATTTACTGAAACCTGTATTGTAAATAAATGTTTCTAAAGCTAATTATATGGTCTTTTTATGTTCTGATAGCACATGGTCGCTTTTAAAATTTAGTGCCATGCTTTTAAGCCTTGCAGTACAGGTTAATGTAATATAACAAAAATATAATATTCAATTCCTCTTATTCTTGCAATTGTGAATCTTATTACCTTAATAGGTAATTGGTGGAGTACACCACAAAATATATCTTAAAAACTTAGAAATACAGCAAATGCTCTGAGCAATCCCCCTGTTCTTAAATATTTCTTGTAACACAGGTACCTCAAAAGCAGCAATGTTCAGATGATTTGTAACACATGCATGATCAGATATATGTATAGGTTCGATTGTAGCGTTTATTATACCTGATCAATAGAATTAAAGACAAACAAGTAGCAAGAAAAGGATTGGTGCGGGATGGAGTAAAAAGTAAAGTTTAGTTCAGTGGGTTGAAGACCGCAGACCAATTGTATAAAAGATGTTTCAGCACAGAGTTTGCCTTAAGTGGTCAGGCAAGTGCAGATGATTTACGGTCCAGCACACTGTCAATTGGAAAGTTCATATCACCACCCACAATGATGAAATCAGCCCCTGCAAGGACAATCTGATGTGACCAGAACTGGAAAAAAAGTAGGCTGGTCAGTATTAGATGCACACACATTAAAGCCTATGTTTTATGTCCAGTTCGAGCCACAGTTATAAGTCATCTATCTTCTGCATCAGAGACATGAGAAATTACAGAAAGATTGTAAAGATTTAGTAATAAGCTTGATTACCTCATTCTTCTTGCCTTGAGCAGGAGAGAAAAAAAAAACATTCTTGAACCCAATCCCTTTGCAATTTCCTGGATTCACTAACATTCAAGTGTGACTCTTGTAGAAATACAACAGAGGAATTGAGGTTTTTTTTAAGTACAGCAAGATATTTTTCTGTTTTTTGGGATGGGAAATACCCTTTAAATTTACAGAAAGTACAGTTAAAGCAGCCATTTGCACAACAAGAAGTAGATTATGGAGCCTGTGCTAACTTATCTGGTCATCACAATAGTAAAAGGTTCCGACATTCTATGCACAGAGGCGTACTGGTTTTGATGTCAAGGGGAGATGGGAGGGTTAAAATTTGCAAAGGCATAGGTGGTTGGTGATTCAGATTTTTGAAGAGGCGGGTGGAGCTGGGGTGGGATGGTGTTTGGCAGGTCAAATTTAAAACCTTAGGATGGCAACACCTGTATTAGCAGTAAAGAAACAGTGGGGGCAATTGTAAATACAGCAGGGAAAGACCCCTTTACCGTTGCTCTGATGCAGCTGGCATCCCCTCCCCCATACATTTGTTACTGATGGTAATATGCACACTGAACATATTCCATGGAATTATGTGCCAAAAAAAGCACTGTAACACAAATTCTGTGTTTAATGGCAACAATAAAACAATTTGCTTATCTATGATTTTGGTAGGTTGCCAAATGACCCTTTAGTTTATTGCTGAGTTACCAAACATGTTTGGATTATGTATTATCTGTATTAACTGTATCTAATGGTTAGAGAAGCAGGAAGAGAACCAGGGAAGCCAGGGTTCAAATACAACTGCAACTCCTTCAAATCTTAGACACTTGACCATCTACTACCTTATGTATAAAATTCAATTGTAAGTCCTCCAGGGACAGGGAAATATCTAACGTACCTGAATATAACTCACATTGAGCTACAACTGAGAATGGTATGAGCTAAATCCAAATCCAGACTAGACACTCAAACTGCACTAACTCTATCTATGAAAAGTCAGCATTGCAAATATTCTAGAAGACCATTACACTTCCACCTGGAAAAAGAGAACAACCGAACACAGAATCTACTTGTTAAAAGAATCCTCTGTGATTACAAAAGGAAAACACGGATCATTACCTAGTAAAAGGAAAAACTAAGAGACTACAGATTAGAAACAAATATCTAGAAAAAAATGAAATAACCCCCCCTCCAAAAAAAAACAATTGTGAGTGGCGGAACACTGAAAAAAAGAGAAATAGACATTTCCTCCTGTTCCAAACAAAATACAAGAAATCTACATTTTCAAAGCTGACATCTTATTTCTATAAATATTAAAAGCAAAAAAAATGTTGTTGTCTGAGCATTTTGTTTTCCACTTGGGTTGGTCCCAGTCTTTCTCTACTACATCCTCTTTTCCAGGATCGAATTTCCATGTTCTGCTGTTTACTGTCTGTCTTCTTCCTTTCATCATCTCTTATATCTAACACTCTGATCCTCCTGTCTCATTTTTTCTCCATTTCTTTCAGCTGCTTTTTTTAAACCTACCTGTAGCTAGATTTTATTCCTCCTCCCCTCCCCCCAATACTTAGTCTCCATCTTCCACCTACTTACCAGCTTTTAATTTTCTGTGCTTATTTACCTAGTTCTCCCATTCCCTAATCCCTCCCCGCCAATCTCGTCTTTCACCCACTTTCTAATCTCTCATTTCCACTCTCCCACCTGCTTCCCTTTTCAGCCCCCATTTCCAGTACCTTCTTCCAGTTGCCTCCCTCCCTTTTCAGCTACCAGTTCCAGCCTCAGCCGCTTTTAAAAATTGTTTACCTTTACTCTCAGGCAGCAATCAGTGACAGAAGCAGCTACCTCAGCCAGGCCCGCCCTCGCAGAAATAGGAAGTTGTATTAGAGGAGAGTGGGACCTGGCTAGGGGAAGGACCGAGGCAGCCTGCTTCAGTCACTAATGGGCCGATACAAACACAGGCACCAGAGGCTGTTAGCACCATAGTAGCACCTGCATTTTCTACCACCCCATGATCAGAGTCCCTGAGCGCGTGAAACAACGCGCTTGCGGGCTCTGAATGCAACTAGCATGCAAAACAGGGCTCTTAGCGCAAGTAGCATGCAAATGCATGCTAAACATATTTATCCCCAATGTTCAGCAACCAACGCTCCAAAGATTGGCTTGCTGACTGCGGCAAACCCTACGCCAGCTCGGAGCTTGGGTTTGCAGACCATTGGGGAGGAATGGTGAGCCCTGTCCAGCAATCATTTGCATGCTAGCAGACCTCCATTCCCCCTCAATACAGCATCAGCCCCCCCCCCCACAGAAACCCCAACCTGACCCCCCCCCCCCCCCCCAGCAACAGGGGGCTGGAAATCCGGCCAACCTCCAGTCTCCCTGACCCCCTGACATAGGTTCAGGGGGGCTGGAGATCCAGTGAGTCTCCAACCTCCCCTAACCCTCAGATGTCCCTGGTGGCCCAGTGGGCTGCGGGTCATTTCCCACCACCTGGTAGTCTAGCAGCCTTTCCCCACCCCCTACCTTCAATTGGAGGAGGGAGATGGCCTCCATCCTCTTCCATCTGTGCCGCCTCCCAAGATGCACTGGGCAGGGCTGGGCACTGCCATTTTTGAGGCAGCGCTGATGGAAGAGGAGGGAGATCACCTTCCTCCTCCAACAGAAGGTAGGAAGGTGGGGAAAGGCTGCTAGACTACCAGGTGGGGGGGATTGACCCACGGCCCACTGGGCCACCAGGGACATCTGAAGGGATGCTGGGGGGTTAGGGAGGCTTGAGACTCCCTGGATCTCCATCCCCCCCCCCCACGAATTTGTCGGGGAGCCAGAGGGACACCGGACCTCCAGCCCCCGTTTCTCTTGGGTCAGGGTGTAGGTATTTGGGGTCTGGTGGTCCCATGGACCTCCAGCCCCTGTCTTTGACAGGACTGGGCTTTTGACAGCCCAGATCTGTCAAACAAGTGCAGGAGGATTGTGCCTGAGCAATCCTTCCACACTTCTACCCTAGCTGGAACAGCGCTGGGCTTTACCACCCCTAAGATCAGAGATAATTGCATGCAAATTTAAGCACGCAATTCTCTCTGATCTTAGGGGCGGTAAAGCCACTTGCTGTTCCAGCGCTATTTTTAGAGTGCTGTTTGGAACAGCGAGGGGCTTTTGATCATCTGCCCATGACTGCTGCTGACATATCAAGGTAAGCTCACATTACAAGATCGCATAGGGAGGGCAGGAAAGGGAAAGGAGAAAAGTGCTGCACTGTGTGGAAGGAGAGGTAGAGAGTTGACACCTTTCCCATGGTGAAGGGAAGAGAGATAGTGGCAGAAGAAGGGGAGTAGCGTAGTAAAGTGGCAGCAAGGTACATAGGTGCTGTTTTTGTTTAAGATCTGTTTGAGGGGGCGGTTGCTCCCCTTGTGCCTCCCCTAGCTACGCCTCTGACTATGCTCATAATTAAGTGATATCACAGAAAGAGATATATGAGATGCCACACACATAAACGTGCAAACCCACAAACACATTCATCCAAACTCTGAACAAGAAAAAAAAAAGAAAGAAAAGTAGAATATTATACCATCAACTACAACCCACACTTTCTTCACAAGGTGATTTGGGGTCGAGGAGGCAAGAGTGTGTAGAGAACACAGGCACAAGTAGAAACTGCCAAATCACTCCAGACAGAGAGGCAAACAAGTTGCCTAAAGCAGAGATGAAGTGAAAAGCCTTGTGCTTTTTGTGCGATTCCAGTGCTCCTCCACTTTGGTGGATTTCCTTTCTGGCAGGAGAAACAAAGCCATATCTAGCCTCAAGACCTTTGTCTTGGCCAACAAGATAGGAAGTATTTCCTCCTGTCTGCCAAAGCCTTGGTAAAATCAGCTGAGATGTTAACACGGTTACCACTCCATTGCAGGGGCTCTTTGAGGCCAATATCCAGATTGTGGGAGTTAGCTGGGCTAACTCCCGCAGTCGATGCTAAAACTGGATATTCAATGATGGGCTGTTTCTGGTGACCAACATTGAATATCTGGTTTACTTTTAGCCGGTTTGACTTTGACTGGCCAAACTGATATTCAGCACTGGCTAGTCAAAGCTGAACAAAGATAGGATTGCCTTGCATGTGGCCAAATATGGCCGTTAAAGTTGAGGCGATATAACCAGCTATTTGCTAGCCGCTAACTGGAAATATTCAGTAGGGCATGGCCGGCCATGTCCCGCTGGATGTCAGTGGATAGCCGGCTATGTGGCCTGCCAGGTGCCGATTCTGTCTGGTTAAATACCTTTCAATATCAGGGAGGTTGTCTTTAGCAGTGCATAGAATGTTACTTGAGGGAATCACAATATTTTGAAAACAAAGAGATGAGGAAAATAATGGTTTGGGTGTTATTTTCCAGACAGTCTATGTACACACTCAATTTCAAATGATTGACTGAGGTGAAGTTGCAAAATGTTTGCTAAGACATCTTTCATGAACTTGAGCGCATTGTTACCCTCACTCCCCTCCAGAAGCCTGATGATTTTGACATTATTTCTCCTACTCCAGTTACCAGCATCTTCCAATGCTGCCTGAAGGTCCAAAACCAATTTATGTGTGAATTGAAAATGTGTAGCATCATCTTCTAGCCTACTGATGTGGTAAGTCTGGATTAAAAGGAAATAAAACCTTCCTTTAGTAGTGCCACCTCGGACTTAATATTCTTTACTGTGACACTATTTCCCATGAATAATGTCATTATATGATTCCGCTGTCATGCTTCTGGCACTATCTTTGTCTGTCATCATCGAAGCTTTACAAGGCAAAGGAGGGTCAGGTTTAGAGCACACAACACTGGAACTTAGATCAAACATGATTGCATTAGAGGTTCAAAACTTGCTTCTGTAGTGACTACACATATCTATAAATCAATGTGCCTGTGGAGTTCCCACATAACACATCCATCCAGCTGCTGCACTCATGACCCCCCCCCCCCCCCCCCAAGAGTCAAGACTTTAATGAATTTACACATGCAACTGATTTCTGCATATTAAGAAGTTCTAATGTGGTTAAAAGTTAATAAAACACGTGTGAAATGAACTGAGCATAATTCCTGAAGACTGGAGTAGGAGAACCCAAATTTTCTGAAAATGATTTTTTTTTTAACCTGTGCACATCCCTCCCTTTATTTCTTGGATGATTCTTTATTATCCACAGTCATTCATGCTTTTTTTTTTTCATATCAAGATTAGATTACTTGAATTCCTTTATGCTGATGTGTCTAAGGAAACAATTCAGAAATTCCAGGTAGCTCACAATGCTCCAGCAATATTATTAAGCAGTGCCAGATATTTTCATTACATTGTTGTGGCACTAATGAGTTATTCTAGCTACTAACTGGCCATTATAAACTTCAAAATTTTAATATTTTTTTTCAAAGTGCTACATAGATCAGGTTAATCTTGTGTACAATTATGTCTATACCTGTATATACACCTTTATTTATCTATCTACTGTAAGCCCACCTATTCCTTCGTGTGGTTTATGTGCTGATAATGAGGTCTATTTAAGGGTTCCATCACTATCTGCTTTTGAGAGATGTGAGGTAGGACTTTTTCATGTAGCACCTATCCAGTTGAACTCTGTTCCTATGAAAGCCTCTAAAGCAGATTATTTAAGGAGCCTGTTTATTAAAGTACAATAAGCATTTAACTCTATGGATGTGCATTTGTTTGACATGATCTGGGAACAAGTCTCATGTTGCTCATGTTGTATTCTGCAACAGGAAAACCATGAAATGTCAGGGTTTTTCATGTGTTATTAATAGTATAAGCTCTTCTGAAATAGTGTGCTCTCTTTTTTTGATAGTGTGCACATGTGTGAATAGTGCAGGCATGTGCACTCTATGGATAGGCAGCCTGAAAATGTTCTTTTTCTTGTAATTTCCCAAGGGGTCTGTCTACGAAGCACTGCTAGTGGCTGTCCATATGCTAGTGCCGACACAGCCCAGTCAGCACTAGTGCACGGACAGCCACTAGCACTGCTTAGTAAACCGGAGCACAAGTCATCTACAGGAATCTTCATTTCATTTGTTTTCATTTGGCCATTTTGTCATGTTTTCAGTTTCTGAGAATAGAGCACACGTTTTGGAAACAGTGCATACTATGTGGAAAGAAGGTGCAGTATTTCCCCAAGTTTGTGCATGCAGACTAATTTGTTCATACGTTAACAGTAATTGCACTATAGAAAATAGTGCACACTGTTGCTGAAATAATTCTCACTACTTTCAAATAACACACACTATTTTCACATAGTATGCACTATTTCCAAATAGTCCTTTCTCTTCCCAAATGCCCTCCCATCCAGTATTTCTGTCCCCCTCCCTCCACACCCCGGGTCCAATGTCTCTGTACAGCCCCACAGTTCACATGAGCAATCAGGTCTAAGCTGGAAGAAAAGGAGTTGGTGACCTGATGAACAGCAGTTCAGTTCCTGCACCTTTTGCATTATGATCTCTGCAGTCATTGGGGAGAAACAGGGAGGAGAGATCCATTGCTGCTGTGAGTGTGCCATTGGGATGGGGGATGGGGTGAAGCAGGACAAGGTCGGTGTACCATGGAGATGGGTGGATCAGGACAAGGTGACTGTGCCATGAGGATGGAATGAAGCAAGGCAAGGTGAGTAAGCCATGGGGGTTTGGGAGGGGATAGAGTAAGGTGAGAGTGTGCCATAGGGATTGGAGGGGCAGGCAAAGCTAAGAATGTAACAAGAGGATGGGAGAGGTGGCAGAGGAAGCTGAGATTACTCCTGGGGGTGGGTTGGGGGCAGGGACAGAACTAGCTGAAAGTGTGTCGTTGGTGTGGGGGGAGGGGAGATCAAGCTTATGTGTGTGCCATGGGGAGGATGGAGGAGTGATACAATGATAGCTGAGAAGGTGGGAGTGTGTGCCTAGGGGGAAGAAGAATGAGAATTGGGGGGGGGCAGATAGAATTAGGGGTCTTGCTAAGAGTTAGAGTGAGAGAGGAAACTTCTGGGTCCGTTGCTTTTTAATGTATTTATAAATGACCTAGAGATGGGAATAACTAGTGAGGTAATTAAATTCGCCGATGACACAAAATTATTCAGGGTCGTCAAGTCGCAGGAGGAATGTGAACGATTACAGGAGGACCTTGCGAGACTGGGAGAATGGGCGTGCAAGTGGCAGATGAAGTTCAATGTTGACAAGTGCAAAGTGATGCATGTGGGTAAGAGGAACCCGAATTATAGCTACGTCTTGCAAGGTTCCACGTTAGGAGTTACGGATCAAGAAAGGGATCTGGGTGTCGTCGTCGATGATACGCTGAAACCTTCTGCTCAGTGTGCTGCTGCGGCTAGGAAAGCGAATAGAATGTTGGGTGTTATTAGGAAGGGTATGGAGTCCAGGTGTGCGGATGTTATAATGCCGTTGTATCGCTCCATGGTGCGACCGCACCTGGAGTATTGTGTTCAGTACTGGTCTCCGTATCTCAAAAAAGATATAGTAGAATTGGTAAAAGGTACAGCGAAGGGCGACGAAAATGATAGTGGGGATGGGACGACTTTCCTATGAAGAGAGGCTGAGAAGGCTAGGGCTTTTCAGCTTGGAGAAGAGACGGCTGAGGGGAGATATGATAGAAGTGTATAAAATAATGAGTGGAATGGATCGGGTGGATGTGAAGCGACTGTTTCACGCTATCCAAAAATACTAGGACTAGAGGGCATGAGTTGAAGCTACAGTGTGGTAAATTTAAAATGAATCAGAGAAAATTTTTCTTCACCCAACGTGTAATTAGACTCTGGAATTCGTTGCCGGAGAACGTGGTACGGGCGGTTAGCTTGACGGAGTTTAAAAAGGGGTTAGATAGATTCCTAAAGGACAAGTCCATAGACCGCTATTAAATGGACTTGGAAAAATTCCGCATTTTTAGGTATAACTTGTCTGGAATGTTTTTACGTTTGGGGAGCGTGCCAGGTGCCCTTGACCTGGATTGGCCACTGTCGGTGACAGGATGCTGGGCTAGATGGACCTTTGGTCTTTCCCAGTATGTCACTACTTATGTACTTATGTACTTATAAACTGGGGAGGCTGGAGCCTGAGGAAGAAAAAGGCAAGAGAAAATTTTAGATCCTATGATGGGGGAATTTTGTGCAAATCACTACAAATAAACAATGCAGAATTTTGCAGAATTTTAAAATATTGTGTGCAGAATTTTCAAAATTGGCCCCATAATGTTTACTGAGCCTCCTTGCCATTCTTGGATTAAACTGACCTCTTAATAGATTGACAAATATTTTTGAGATAGGGGAGCAGAATTGAAGGTGAGTGATAAAATAGGAAGGGAGGGTATCCTGGAACAACAGAATGAAGAAATGTTGGTGTCTTTAACTTTTTATACCAAAGAGTATAACTTCTTTCTTAAAAATAATGCAAAAACCTGAGACAGACTCAAGAGTTAAAAAGGTCAAAACATGAAAAATGGTGGTGTGCGGAGGATGGTGTCAGTGAGAGTCAAAACAGATGTGTAGCTGTCATCTGTAATAGAAAGGACTTCAAATAATTGTAAAGGATGTTGTATGTGGCCATTTAATAGAAAGTAGTTCTACAAACAGTTCGGTCCAGTCTTTTCATAGCTCAAAAACAAAATATGTTACCAGCTTCCTCTCAGTTTCAAATGCCGTCAAGATGTTTCTGTATACAAAGTTCAAAATGGTATTCACTTTCTTTTAAAATGACCATTGAGCATTAGTCCATTTGAAAAATGATCTCCATTGATTTATGCGGTGAATCATTATCTTGTCTGGTCTTCCTAAACTTAATTTATTGCTCTATTTCTTTTTTTCTTTCAGGAATACTATCCAGTGAAGGGCAACGTTCAAATGAAAGGCAATGACTGTCTTCCTGGAATGAACAAAAAGGCTGCATTAAGCAAATTCCATGCAAATTTTATTAGATAATAAAATATGATATTAAAAAGGGCAAAAAATATACATACAGGAGATGTGTAAAATATTTTCATCATATCATAAACATATTTTAAACTACATTTAATTGTGATGAGTTGTATAACATATAAAATTAAATTAACTTTCTATTTGCATATGAGCTTGTAATCAAAATTATTGATTATTCTTTCAAAATGCATGGTCTAGTAGTTCATAATTTGAAGGCCATTAACAAAATAAATGAACATTATCATTTTTAAAAGAAAAAAAAACACATTTTTTTTTTCAAGAATGTGTTGAAATGTAGACAGATTATTGTAGACTTCAGAATTCTTATGGTTTTAGGGGTGCTTTTACTAAGCTGCAGTAAAAAGAGAACCTAGTGTGCCCTTATATGGATTTTTGCTATGCACTAAGGTCATTTTTACTGCAGCCATAAAATGTCCTTTTTCTATTTCTTGTATTAAAGGCCATGCACTAATATTGCCATTAGTGCACAGCCATTAAAAAAGATTACCGCATGAACACTTACCGTCATTTTGTGGGTGGTAAGGGCTGACAGGCTATTCCTCCAATAATCAATTAGATTGCGGTAATGTAGCTGTGCTGATTAGCACAGGAATGCCCACTCTCTGCCTCCATAGTCCAACAGAGATGATTAATAAATAAACTGAGTGCCCTCAGTATAGTCCTAAAGTGACTGACTGGGTTTGAATCTGGTTGAGTGGAAGGTGACGTGGAGGGGCATAATTGAAAAGGATGTCCTCATTTCGAATTGGACGTCCTCGCAAACTGTCCCCATCCAGGGGCGGTGAAACCCTTATTTTCAAAACAATATGGACGTCCATCTTTCGTTTCGATAATATGGTTAGGGACGCCCAAATCCTGAAATTTGGTCATCCTTAGAAATGGTCGTCCCTAGACTTTGTCGTTTCTGATTTTCGGCGATAATGGAAACCAAGGATGTCCATCTCAGAAATGACCAAATGCAAGCCCTTTGGTCATGGGAGGAGCCAGCATTTGTAGTGCACTGGTCCCCCTGACATGCCAGGAGAACAACCGGGTACCCTAGGGGGCACTGCAGTGGACTTCATAAATTGCTCCCAGGAACATAGCTCCCTTACCTTGTGTGCTGAGCCCCCCCAAACCCTCCCTAAAAACCCACTACCCAAACTGTACACCACTACCATAGCCCTTACAGGTGAAGGGGGCACCTAGATGTGGGTATAGTGGGTTTTTGGTGGGTTTTGGAGGGCTCACTGTTTCTTCCACAAACATAACAGGTGGGGGGGCAATGGGCCTAGGTCCACCTGCCTGAAGTGCACTGCACCCGCTAAAACTACTCCAGGGACCTGCATACTGCTGTGATGGACCTGAGTATGACATCTGAGGCTTGCATAGAGGCTGGCAATCAATATTTTGAAAGGTATTTTTTGAGGGTTGGAGGAGGTTAGTGACCATTGGGGGAGTAAGTGGAGGTCATTCCCGATTCTCTCCGGTGGTCATCTGGTCATTTCAGGCACCTTTTTGTGCCTTGGTCGTAAGAAAAACACGACCAGGTAAAGTCGTCCAAGTGTTTGTCAGGGACGTCCTTGTTTCTTTCGATTACGGGTTGAGGACATCCTAGTGTTAGGCACGCCCATGTCCCGCCTTCACTACACCTCAGATATGCCCCCTTGAACCTTGGCCGTCCCTGCGATGGAAAGCAGTTGGGGACATCCAATATCGGCTTTCGATTACACCGATTTGGACAACCCTGTGAGAAGGACGTCCATCTTCCGATTTATGTCGAAAGATGGGCGTCCTTCTTTTTGAAAATGAGCCCAAAAGTGTAATGGTAAATGGTGCTAACTGTGAGGAAAGGGATGTTACCAGTTCTTGGGCCAGTTCTTATTAACATTTTTGTAAGTGATATTGCTGAAGGGCTGTTTTGTAAGGTTTGCCTCTTTGTGGATGATATCAAAATATGCAATAGGGCAGACACCCCTGATGGTTTGGATAACATGAAGAAGGACCTAGTGAAGCTTGAAAAATGGTCTAGAATTTGGCATCTAAGATTTAATGCTAAAAAATGCAGAGTCATGCATTTGGGCTACAGTTTAGGAGGAAAAAAGCTTTTGTGCATGAAAGAGCAGCGGAACTTGAGTGTGATCATATGAGATGATTTTAAGAAAGTCAAACAGGTAGAAAAGGTGATGGTGAAAGCTAAATTGATGCTAGGGTGTATAGGGAGAGAAGGAATGGACAGGAGGGAAAGGGGGTGGCGATTCTCTTGTATAAGACTCTGGTGAGACCTCATTTAGAATATTGTATATAATTCTAGAGAGTGCACCCTCAAAAGATAGAAACAAGAAGGCTGTTACAAAAGTGGTCAGTGGTGTTCATCATAAAGCGTATGGGGTCAGAGATGTAGGTAAAAGGGGATAGACTCAGAAATAACCTGATAAAATACTTCTTCACAGAAAGGGTGGTGAATTAGTGGAACTGCCTTCCAGTGGAAGTGGTGGAGATAAAAACTGTATCTGAATTTAAGAAAGCTTGAGACAAGTGTATAGTATCTATAATGAAGAGGAGAGGATATTAGATGGCATGGATGGGCAGACTGGATAGGCCATATGATCTTTATCTGCCTTCATTTTTATGCTCCTATGTTTCCTAGACACAGGGCTTTTTTTGAGGGGGTACTTGGGGGTACTGAGTACTGGCACCTATTCCATTGTCTGCTAAAATTGACCCATGGTCCCCAAGTTTTAAATGAAAGAGCTCAGGCTCTACACACCAATTCTGCCTTGTCATAGATTCTGTGACTGGTTGCAGGGGTACTGGCTATTGTGGGGTGGGTCCCTCAGTGATCACCCCACCCCTGAAAGGTAGCCTGGCATTTGAGTACCAGCACCTTTTTTGCTAGAAAAAATGCACTGCCTAGACATGACCCCCCTCAGGAAAAAAAAAAACTAAACTAAATTTTCAGCACACAGTTAACATGCACACATTTGATAGTTACTTCTGGACACCCGAGTACATCCCATGGTACGCCATTTTAAGCTTTGTTAGGCATGTGTTAACACCTAACTCAGCTTAGTAAAAAGACTCCTTAGTTAATTTCTTGCATTACTTGTTATATAAATTAAAATATGCTCATCTTAAATGATAACCCAAATAAGCAGATGTGCTAATTATTTATGTAACAGGAAGCTCAGTACAGTGTGCTCTGGGGGCATTTTCTAAGGAGTTGCCTAGTTTTTGGTGCTAAGAATGTGTAGAAATGCCAATATTTTAGTCATTTACACACTTAAATGGCCACATGCATACAAATGACCTCTTACAAAATACTGACCAGTGTGACAGTCTGTGTAAAAGTTCATGATATGAATTTTCATTGTGGGCATGCACAGGGATGAGTTTGGGAGGATTGTGAGTAGGATCTGCATTTACCCACATAGGGCTCCTGCCAGGTCAAACCTCACTGACCTGGCCAACCACTGATATTCAGTGGCATTAACCAGTGGTGCCGCTGAATATCTCTACTGACCATTTCCGGCTCTGTTAGGGGTGGTCTGGGGACTGAGTTTGGCCAACCTATATATCAAGTTCACTGGGCACAGGCCTGAATATCGTCCAGAACTTGTTTAACTTCAATAACAGGAGCCATACATACCCTGGCATTAAATATCCAGAATTAGTGCAGCCCACAGCTATACGTGGCTTACACTCATAGCTATGGGCTTACCACTGAGGACTGAATATTTGAGGCTGCCATGGTACTCTGTGGTCAAATTATGCCACAAAATCTCCTTTAAAGCTCTGGGTTTGTGTGTTCCCTCCTGAGCAGCCAAAATCTGATAGTGTTACTGATATATGCTTATATTTCATAACAATCTTCAAGTTCAGCATAGATTACATTGATCATAAAGATATATACAAATCCAAGAAATGTGCAAAACAATAAGAATAAAATAATGTTATCCTCAGCATATAATCAGTCCTAAAAAAATGTTTCTTAAAAAGAAACATTTTCAACTGTTTCCTAAAAGCCATATAACTCAATACTGATTGAAAACAAAAATCTGTAATTTTAAGCTTCTGTTCTCAAAATATGTAGAATAGGGAATATAATCCTAATGTTATGTTGTCTATCACCTGCCAAGTAAACTGTGCTTTTGAGGAGCAATATTTAATTTTGCTGGGTCATGATTTTGTCTGCATCCATAAAAACATTTTATCTTATCAGGAAGCAGCTGAAAGCTTGGCTCTTCACCCAGGCCTTTAATAGAAGAAGTAACTAACTTGCTAATCACATATGCACGAGGAGTAATACCAGCTGCACATACTGTAGCAGAACATGTTTATCCACTCCTACCCTAGCTGAGATTATAGTCAAGCACCTTTCTGACCTTGTGTGCAACTTTCTTTAAATTAGTCCTTATATTTTCTAACTCCTGTTACTCTAAGGACATAAGTACAGCCATACTGGATCAGACCAGTGGTCCATCTAACCCAGTATCCTGCTTCCAGCAGTGGTCAATCCAGGTCACAAATACTTGGCAGAAACCCAATTAGTAGCACCATTCCATGGAAATTTGGAAAGCTAAGTGCTTTGAAAATATGCCTCCATGTAATATAGCATACTATGCCATTCTTTGTATTATTATTTATTTTATTTATTTAGATTTTTGCTCACACCTTTTTCAGTAGTAGCTCAAGGTGAGTTAAATTCAGGTATATTTGAATATTTTTACTGCTATTGTCTGTTTGCTGCACATTGCCTTGAGTGAATTCCTTCAAAAAGTTAATAAATACATCCTAATAAATAAATAAATATGTCCCCAGTAGTTCCTTAATTTATACATGCTCATGTATAAAGTATGTGCTAGCATTTACACCAGCCAAAGAGCTGTGCAAAATACTAGAACCTACATGTATACATGTTCATTAACATCAATGACAGTATTTTATAAAATTAAGAAGGTGCATACTTGAAATTATAAAATAGGCATTTGAAAACACATGCTAACTAGGCGTGACTTTATAAAATTCCTTCTCTATCTCCACAAAGAGGAACATTCTGGAGTTCCTGCTAAGTTTAATGTGACTTTCAATATGACTGTCCTGCAACTAACAGGGCAGGAGAAGTCTCTTTTCCAACTATGATAACATTCAAAACACTTTATTATCCAATCAAAAGTACTAGCTAAAATTCAATATCTCAGCATTCTAACATATGCATATTCTAAATTGAATTGCATCCTATTGTGCAATATCACAAAAAAGTCCAACACCTAGTCCTTCCTAAAGCAAGATGTACTTATCTCAATGCTAAACGATGATTTCTTCCAAATCTTGAATCAATAAAAGTACAGCAAGCTTGTCTTGATTCACAAGGACCAGGCAACAATCCAGATACATAAATATAATGAAGTCTCGCAAAAGGTCAAGCTTTGTTACACCATAAGACTGCAGAACTTGTAAAGCAGAACTTAAAAACATCCAATTCTCGATTCCCAAACCCTTGTTAACAGTTATATTGGAATTTATTGATCCATTGTATGTATGTACTATGAATATTCATTGCAGACATCCTGAAAACCCAACTGGCTGGAGTTCTACCAGGACAGGCTTGGGAACCACTGGTCTAGCTTCTCACCGCCACCATAATCCTACGCTTCCATCCCTATAGTATAACATTATCCTGTCCCCTCTTTCTTCTCCTCCTACCTACAGTCCAGCATCTCCCCAACCCCCTTTCCCTCTTTGCCTTCTCTCTTCTTCCATAGCCAAGCAACTTCTTGCCCCTCTTCTTCACCTCTTCACTCCAACCAGTGGTCCAGCATCCCCCTCTTCTCTTTTTATCCTCTCCTTTGCCACTGCCACCAAAAACAATTATGCGACTGACACTAACAACTTCTTTAAGCTATAAATCTCATTGCTGCATTTTTCAGTTAGATTTGAGGTATATCGAGATTGTGTAAATAAATAAATAAAATAAGCATAGGCCTTTCATTCATGCATACACTGAAGGTCTAATACTTCCTTACCCCTTAAAAACAGGGCATCTGTATCAGAGGCGTTAGAGGTTCAATGGACCTTCAGCATGCACATGAGCTCAAAGTTCCATGTTTTTGTGTACCGACTCATTGTGCTGTCCCCCAGGAGCTGCCGCCCCATGCGAGTGCTTGGTTTGCACAGTGGATCATGCAAGACCTGTGTTAACACTGTGCCCTTGTTAACAGTTTAACATTAATTGTCATATTAGCAGCACAGTTTAATAAACAGTGGCCTGAGTGCAAATATCAAGATTATCCTTTTCACCAATTTCATCCTTTTCCTTTCCTTCTTTTTAAAATGTTGTTGCTGAATTCAGGATGTGTGATCCTTTATTCTCTGTTTAATTTTCTGTCAAGAGAATCATGTCCATGTCTATAACAGACCACTGGAGCAAACAGAATATCTACAAAGTACTATTTGATCATTTAAAAACAATCCCTGAGGAGAAAAGCCATCCTACTAACCCCTGACACATGTTCTACTTAGATATTCTCAAGGGTACTAAGCCTTAGACAATCCCTTCCTTTCAATCCTTGCTTAATCCAGAAATAGAAATCTAACTAGCATACTCCAATACAAAACATCAAATTTAAGATTTATTTATGGAATCACATAAGCAAAAAAAAATTGTTTTAAAGTATTGTACAATTAGCACTCCAAAACTGGATTTTTCTAGGAAAATAAAATTCTGGTGCTTACAAGTAGGGACAAGGGGGAAGGGGAGTGAGCACAGCCCCACATATCCTTGCCCCTGCAACTGGCCACAGAGCCTATGAAAAGCAGCATTTCAAACATTACACCAGTTCCTGGAACAACAACCCATTTCTTGCTAGAAAACTTGAACAAGCAGGACTGCTATAGATACCTACATAAATATTATACCCAAATCCTTCATCTAAGTCACAAACAAAACATGAACATGAACAAATCCTTTCAAATGCAACATAAGGTCACAAATTACAAATAGAAATGTGCAGACAAAACCTGTGGAAACTCCAAAAATCCAAACTCCACATACAGTGCAACACCAGAGCAGAAATGTATCGCCTCCTGTAGTTTTTTTTTTTTTTTTTCTGAGAAGTTCTGAGAGAAGAAGACATTTCTATGGTAAGTGAACATTATTTTGCTTTGTGCTTGGGGAACACAAAGATTGGGGTTTAAAGGACGAATTGTAGGTTAGTGATAGGCAGAATAAAAATATAAAAAAGCAAACTTTATCAGGAGGAGTGGCCTAGTGGTTAGGGTGGTGGACTGTGGTTCTGGGGAACTGAGTTCAATTCCTGGCACAGGCAGCTCCTTGTGACTCTGGGCAAGTCACTTAACCCTCCATTGCCCACCGCATTGAGCCTGCCATGAGTGGGAAAAGCACGGCATACAAATATAATAAAATAAATAATCTCCATACTCTATTCCCCCTAATTTTAAAACTTGGGCTTTGTACCACAACATTAACAGATAGCCTCTAACTGGCACAGCAGATCTAGTTTAGTCTTAGGGAGAAAAAAGAAAGTGAGAGAGAAAAGCAAGTATTATTAACTAGTTTCCATACTGTACAACCCTTTTCCCATAACCGATAGGTAGCCAGGCTGTAATGGCGATTTGGCATACGCTGGACATGCGTAGGCCCTTACGAGCCTTTGTAAAAGGGCACCCCTATTTCCTAGCGCATCTTAGTAAAAGGCCCCTTAAATTTTCATTTGAGGCAATGGAGAGTTAAGTGACCTGAGAAGATCATAAGGAACAGCAGATGCCCTAACCACCAGGCTACTCCTCCTTCAATTTAGGCTGCAATACAACACAACGGGGTCCATATTCAAAGCGATATAAGCAGCCAGAAAAGGCTCCTGGCCCTTTCCTGCACCACTGGTTAAGAACCCCTGATTTACATGCATAAATCTGCATTTCAGACATGAAGAATTGCTCTCCAGGAACACAAGTATAGGAAAAGTATTTGACACCAACAAGATTATTCCCACCCACTCTGGCAAGATGGTGAAGCAGAGTAAAATCACTTTAATTAATACATTCATAAAGGAGCCTTTTACAAAGCAGTGCTAATAAGTGACCTGCATTGTTTTAGCACATGAGTTTCCCATGCGCTGAGGCCACTTTTAGCATGACAGTAAAATGGCTGCAATTTATATTTTCCCCTTAATGGCCACACACTAATTTCCCAATTAACATGTAGCCATTAGCGTATGAACCCTTACTGTCACCAATTTACTATGTAGTAAGGGCTCCTTGTACTAACCCCTCATTAATCGGGCAGCACATGGTGATTTTCCCATGCTACCTGATTAGTGCAGGACATGCCTAAGAGGATGGGTGGGGATGGGTTAAATTCATGCATGGACGGGTTGGGATGGGATGAGTTAAATTTTTGCGGGGACGGGTCAGATTCCAGCAGGGACGGGCGGGGATGGGTAAGATTTCTGTCCCTGTGCAACTCTCTAATGCCTACTCTCTGCCTCCAAATGCCCACCACGCTAAAAATGCAGGCTTGGCACATGCTGATCCCAGAACAAATATGGGACACCTGAGCACATCCCATGGTAGTGCCTTTTTAGTGTGTGGTATGGCATTAAGGACTCAGGCCACATTCGCTGGTTTTCATCTTACATTAGTGCTTACTGCCACTATGTAAAAGGGCTCCAAAATGTCTTTGACTACTGTCAAAGGACTCAACAACTTATGAGCTTCCTCGGGAACTGAAAATTCAATGGTCCTTGTTATCCTTTAGGAGGGATCTGAAACTTTGCCCTTTGTTAAGAGCTATTGGGGTTTGAAATGATGCTCAGCATTATGGGGTCCTTTTAGTAAGGTTCGCCGAAAAGTGGCCTGCGCTGGTGTAGACGCGTGTATTGGACACGCACAGGTCCAGTTTTCAGTGCATCTGCAAAAGGCCTTTTCTTTGGTCAAAAATGGACGTGCGGCAAAATAAAAATTGGGGTGCATCCATTTTGGGCCTGAGACCTTACCGCCACCCATTGACTTAGCGGTAAGGCCTCATGTATTAACTGGGTGGTAATTGTCAGTGAGCATACACTGCTGATTACTGTCCAGTTAGCTCCATACGTAGAAAATAAATAATATTTTCTGCCGCACATATTGGATGCATGTAAAAAATGGAATTACCATCTCGGGCTCGTGGTAGCCGGGTGGTAGTTCCAAATTAATGTACGTTGGACGCATGTAGGAGCCTACGCGCCTTATTAAAAGGGCCCCTATATTATTATCTGTTGCTTGTTCTTTAAATTGTTGCTTTATTGTAAACCAGTTTGAATGAATTTTGTTCAAAATTACATTATAAAAATGTTATCAATAAATGAACATCCAACCAAAGTGCAACCAAAGTGGATATTAAAACCAATACCCAATCACCTACTTGGCAATGTTGTAAAGAAAGAAAGAAAGGGAAAAAGCTTCAGAAGTCCGTGGTAATACAGCACCCTACGGACCAGTCTGTAGAGTGCTCAATAAATAAACAAAAAACATGCAAACAGTAAAGCCATGATGAAGTTGTCCAGACTATAGTCATTTATGTATAATCATATACTTCATTTCATAGCATTTTTTTGTGAATCAACACATTACAGAGAGTTACAAAAATTTTCTTCATTAAAGTATCAACATGTCTTCCCACTTGTTACAAATTTTCGACTCAGTTTTTGAAATTATTTGGGGCCTCTTTTACTAAAACCACGCTAGTGATTCCCACGTGGCAAATGCAACGCAGCTCATTCAAATGAATGGGCTGCAGCGCATAAAAGAGGACCTTAGTTTGTGGGACATAACAAATTAGCCCTGGATATTCAATTCTGGTGCCTGGGCATGACCCAGCACTAGATATATGGGGCTAATTCTGCCCCTTTGCTGACTATTGTATAGGAATGGGATATAAAGGTTTATTGATGATTTGCTGCTGGTGGCTAAAGTGAATCCAATTTGGAGGCAAGAGCAACGCCCACTCACTTCTGCCTCCGAGCTACATCTTTAAAAATGGTGGTACCTGACTCATATGGTGTATCTCAGAACTCACTGACAGGGCCATTTCTGGGAGATCCAAGGGGTCCACTTGGGCCACCATGGGTAGTTTCGGCATCATGGGTGGGAGGCAATGTTCCCTCTAAGCGGAGTGCATCAGCGATTGCTCATATATTTTAACAGCGTTGCTCACAAAAATGGTTTTTGGTGATATATACAGAAATGCTTTGCTAAAACTGGCACTCAAAAAATGTTGTTTTTTAAAACGTATTGCTCACACAGGAAAAATAAAAGTTTGCACATAACAGGCCACTCCTTAGAGGAAACTTTGGTGGGAGGTGAGGAAATCCTCTGCTTCCATGCTTCATTTTTTATGCCAAAAATCAAAAATAGTCAATCCCAAATTATAATAGTATCAGATACCCAATGAATTACACTTCCCTGAACACATTTATATAACAAAGGGAAAACAGGGAGAAATCAGTATAGGCTGTGACCACAGCAGAGCTTAATTTCTGTGAGAACAGTCGAGACCGGCTCACTTTAAAGCTCTATACATTATTAATTCTCCCTATATTTTGTATTCCTTAATGTATTGCTTTTTTATCAAACACTTATTTTACTTTACAGTTTTATATATTTTACTATAATGAATCAAGGTTGTGAAAAATTCAATGGGAATCCGTACAAGCAAAACTTCCCATCCGTTGACTGAAGAACATAAATATGTCCAAAAACAAACAAAGCACCAGAAACAAAGGAACAGAAAGGAGCACTGAGTTTCCATAATGATTCAGTGCTACAAAATGAGTGAGAAAAAATAAAAACTTCTCTAGATTTTAGCACAGATTTTTACATTGGGAGCAATTTAATATGCAACAACTTTTATGATTTTTTTTTTTTGCATGCTCACTGCACTGTCCTTTAGCAGAATGGTTTTACAGTGATTTTCTTGCACTGATCTTTTTCCTGCATTGGAAGTAATATTAGAGCAGGAAAATCAAGCATAAACCACTATGCTAACTGGTAACACAGCTTACTGCAGCAGTCCCCAAATATACTCTTATCAATGCATATCCTTTACAACCTCTGTCCAGGTGAGAATATCTTAATCTAGGCAGAGAAGAAGCTTTCTATGGGATGCGCAGAGAGTATGTTAGGTAAACAGTTTGCATACACCTGTATCTGATTTTCTAATCTACCAGTGGTTTTGAAGGAAATTTTACCCCACATGAAAAGTAAGTACTGAGGGGCCCTTTGAGAAAGCTGCGCTAAAAAGTTAAAAATGGTCTGCGCTATTTTTAGCACTTGGGTTTCTTGCGCACTGAGGCCACTTTTATCATGGCTGTAAAATTACTGTAATTTCTTTTTTTCCCATTAATGGCCACACACCAATTTCCCAATTAGCACATGGCCATTACCACGTGAGCCCTTACTGCCATCTACTTTGTAGGCGGTAAGGGCTCACGGGCTAACCTCATGCTAATTGGTAGCATGTGGTGATTTACTTGCACTGACTAACGCAGCGCATGCTACTGTCCAACCCCAAACGTGCTCCCTGTGCTACAAAATATATATTTAAGATTTTTTAGTGCAGGATTAGCGTGCATCGATCCCAGAACTACCGTGGAATGTCTGAGGGTGTTCCAGGGTAGTGCCTGTTAGTATGTGGAAAGCACACGTTAGTGCTTATCACCACTTAATAAAAGGGCCCCTAAGAAACTTGTAGTTCCCCTAAGAAAACTAGCCACAAGGTATGTGGGTAGAAACTTATTTGTGGACTTTGCAGCTATGTGTGTTTGAGAATTGCCCCACTGTGACTTGAATAAGATTTCTTAATATAGCACAAAAATATGAATAGATTAAATAGAATCTCAGTGCCAGCAGCTTCTAAAGTACTGCAAACCTACAAGCTAGATGAAAAACAAAACAAAAAAAAAACACCTGTGGAAGAAGGAAAACACGAGTTACTGCCTTTCTTCTGAGTCTTATAACATTTCACGGTGCTTGAAAAATTGCAAACCCCAGAACAACTCATTTCCCAAACTTCATCCTCATCATCACTAATACCATCGCAACAAACTATTAGCCTGGTACAGGCAGAAAATATCCTTTTCTTATCAAGGCAAGGTCTACATGAGCAAGAGCAAGAAACAGCTCTAGCAGCATTTAAAAAAATAAATAAATAAAAGGAAATAATGTCATAGACTTCCTGCCCAGTCTCACAGCGGGAATAGGACAAAAGGGTCGCTCATCATCTCTATGTTGCCAAGAAACAGACTGCTCTCTTCCCTATCTGCTGTGCAATCTAGGGGCAAAGGTCACACATCTATCCTAACTCTTGACAGTTGTAGAACTGAGACACAATTGTTGTCAGCGCCTGTTGAGTCTGAGGTGCAGCCAGATCCTGCTCTGAGGTGTTGAAGGTAAAGCTAATGAAGGTTACAGATAGGGGAAGGGAAAGGAGAAAGGGAAAGTGGCAAATGAGACTTTTCGTCTGCTACTGCATTTCTTTTTGATAGGGAAGATGACACTGGTGCTGCTGCTACTGATGGTGGCGATGACACTGTTAACCTAATTAGCAAGCCGGGCAGCAAAGTAGAGGAGATAGCAAGAGAACAGAGAGAGTTTGAAGAAAACTCCTGGTGTGTGTTGTATGAAATAAGGAAAAGGGAAAGGGTTCCTCTGAATGCCAGGGATTTTTTACTCTCAGCCCAAGAGGGGGTTTGCTGCAAAGAGTTCAAAACAGGAAGATCTTAGTACACTGGCTGCTTCCCTCAGTACTTGAATAGCATCCATCCTCTGTGGAGGAAGGAGTTGGATAAACAAAATACTAGCCAATTCTGCCAACCTCACGCAATGGTATTTTGTAGCAATTTGCTTTGAAAAGTTGACCTGGATTCTTTTTTGCTATGTGAACCACTGGCATGCTATCAGTCTCCAGTGCCAGAGGGTCAATATTTATATTTTCGCCACCCGCAACACACACCATATTTTGTTTTTTTCACTTTCCAGTTTCTCAGGCTGACACCTGGGATCCATGGCCTCCTCTCTCCCCTCCTGTCGGTACAATGCTGGTGTGAACTTGTTCTTAACTGTGATAAGCTGCAAAGGACTAAAATATAAATCAACCTACGCATCCAGCTTCTCCTACATAAGCTTGCAACTATGGAATGCACTACCAAACGTAATGAGAACAATGCACGACCTAACATACTTCCGGAAATCATTAAAAACCAACTTGTTCAAAAAGGCATACCATAACGACCCAACTTAAACACCTGAACCCTGCAACACAACAAAACTTATTCCAGAACTGGACAAAACTTAACTTTTCCTCCTTGATATCTATTTTAACATGTCACTCGTGAACTCTAACGCAATAAGTACATAAGTACATAAGTAGTGCCATACTGGGAAAGACCAAAGGTCCATCTAGCCCAGCATCCTGTCACCGACAGTGGCCAATCCAGGTCAAGGGCACCTGGCACGCTCCCCAAACGTAAAAACATTCCAGACAAGTTATACCTAAAAATGCGGAATTTTTCCAAGTCCATTTAATAGCGGTCTATGGACTTGTCCTTTAGGAATCTATCTAACCCCTTTTTAAACTCCGTCAAGCTAACCGCCCGTACCACGTTCTCCGGCAACGAATTCCAGAGTCTAATTACACGTTGGGTGAAGAAAAATTTTCTCCGATTCGTTTTAAATTTACCACACTGTAGCTTCAACTCATGCCCTCTAGTCCTAGTATTTTTGGATAGCGTGAACAGTCGCTTCACATCCACCCGATCCATTCCACTCATTATTTTATACACTTCTATCATATCTCCCCTCAGCCGTCTCTTCTCCAAGCTGAAAAGCCCTAGCCTTCTCAGCCTCTCTTCATAGGAAAGTCGTCCCATCCCCACTATCATTTTCGTCGCCCTTCGCTGTACCTTTTCCAATTCTACTATATCTTTTTTGAGATACGGAGACCAGTACTGAACACAATACTCCAGGTGCGGTCGCACCATGGAGCGATACAACGGCATTATAACATCCGCACACCTGGACTCCATACCCTTCCAATACCACTCTATTTCTCATACCGGAATTGGCGATCGCCATCACTGTACTATGTAAGCCACGTTGAGCCTGCAAATAGGTGGGAAAATATGGGATACAAATGCAACATAACAACAAAAGTACAGCGGGTATTCTATCTCAATTGTAGATAAGTGACAGAGGGGGAGAGGACCTCAGACCAGTGACACTTTTTTAATCTATAAGATTATATTCATGTAGTCACAAACATATAATCACTGGTCCTCTGCCAGCCTCCTCCCTCAAAATCCAGTGATGTGTTTCTAATATCTATTCAGTGCTAAATATCACAAACATATTCAATAGACATCAATCGCCACAGCTACTTAGCTTATTGCTGCTCCAACCAGGGGCTCCCTAACGATCCCGTTTCGCCACTGAGGCTTCGTCAGGGAAAGAGCAACCTGCAACATCAAACTGTGGTGAATACCTTCTAATTGATAAATTCACCTTTGGTTGCTTCCAGCTCATCTGTGATTATATGTTTGTGACTACATGAATATAATCTACATGAATATAATCTTATAGATTAAAAAAGTGTCACTGGTCTGAGGTCCTCTCCCCCTCTGTCACTTATCTACAATTGAGATAGAATACCTGCTGTACTTTTGTTGTTATGTTTCATGATTCAGCGGAGTGATCCCCATTTGTTTTGTTACCTGGATACAAATGCAACAAATAAATAAATAAATAAGATCAAACTTGCTCTTAACTGTGATAAGAACAGAAAGGACAGTAGCAGTGTGGTGATGGTGAAGACTACAAAACCCTGCACTGCTGGTTGAAGATGCAGTACTAACCCAATAGAGTTCATACCTGGGCTCTTGGATCCAGTGCTGCTGGAGGAAATGACATTTCTCTGTCTTAAGCCTTACTCTTTCTCTTTTTATCTTGCTTTCTTAGTCCATTTAGGAGACAGTTTTCACAAGCCATATAACAGCTGGGTATATGTAGGGCTTCTGATTCTATGTGTTTATAGTGTGGGATGTTAGAAGTTTATTTTTGAGGCAATTAGGGTCATCTTTGACTCTTCTCTCTCCTTCTCTGATCATATCCAGCAGATCGCCAAGAACTGTCGTTTCTTTCTTTACAACATCCGTAAAATCCGCCCCTTTCTTTCCGAGCACTCTACCAAAACCCTCATCCACACCCTTGTCACCTCTCGTTTAGACTACTGCAATCTGCTTCTTGCTGGCCTCCCACTTAGTCACCTCTCCCCTCTCCAATCGGTTCAAAACTCTGCTGCCCGTCTCGTCTTCCGCCAGGGTCGCTTTACTCATACTACCCCTCTCCTCAAGTCGCTTCACTGGCTCCCTATCCGTTTTCGTATCCTGTTCAAACTTCTTCTACTAACCTATAAATGTACTCACTCTGCTGCTCCCCAGTATCTCTCCACACTCGTCCTTCCCTACACCCCTTCCCGTGCACTCCGCTCCATGGATAAATCCTTCTTATCTGTTCCCTTCTCCACTACTGCCATCTCCAGACTTCGCGCCTTCTGTCTCGCTGCACCCTACGCCTGGAATAAACTTCCTGAGCCCCTACGTCTTGCCCCATCCTTGGCCACCTTTAAATCTAGACTGAAAGCCCACCTCTTTAACATTGCTTTTGACTCGTAACCACTTGTAACCACTCGCCTCCACCTACCCTCCTCTCCTCCTTCCTGTACACATTAATTCATTTGATTTGCTTACTTTATTTTTTGTCTATTAGATTGTAAGCTCTTTGAGCAGGGACTGTCTTTCTTCTATGTTTGTGCAGCGCTGCGTACACCTTGTAGTGCTATAGAAATGCTAAATAGTAGTAGTAGTATTAAAGGGCCTTTTTACTAAGGGTATTAAGTCCTTAATGCAGTGTTGGTACCAGAAAGCAGGCACTTTTTGCAGTATTTTGCCTATTGTTGTATGCTAAACATGCAATAAATCCTATTTTAAAAAATAATTTTGTAAAAGGATGTGTCATGGGCGGAGAGTGGGCATTCCTATGCTATCTGGCTAGCACAGTCTGATCTGATTAGCTTGCACTAACCCAACACATACTTAATGCCAGTGGCGTAGCTATGGGGAGACCACAGGGGCTTGGGACAGGTTCAGGACTTGGGGGGAATTTTCCAGTGGGGGGAGGAGTAACTTCCAGGTGGAGAGTTTAACAGTTGGAGAGCCCATAAGGTTCGGGAGCCTTCAGATTGGGGAAAGGTACGATTTACAGAGTGGCTACATGAGGGTTTGTGCTAGGGAGGACCAGCTTTTTAAAAATGTTGCTGATCTATATGATGCAGACCAATGTGCCTGGGAGGATGGAATAACGTAGTTATGAGGTGGCTCACAAGCAACATTATTAATTTTACACAGGAGTCAGCAACCTGCAGTACTGAGAAACCACAGGTTGGCGACTCTTGTGGTAAATCAAGGGGCGGTAAAAACCCTTTACTGCACCTTAATAACTTCCATCTTTAGTTACTCATCTTCTAAACAGAGTAAGGATTCAAGATGGTGTCAGTGTTGGATGCATGACTGGGCTACTCTCAGCGGTGACCATTAACGTCTTGTTTACTTGATCTAAGAATTTCTGACTAGTCTTCAGTTCTTAAGTTTGTGGTTCCTTCAACCATGTCCAAGAGGGCTGGGGGCTCATTTCCTGGCAGGATAATGAAGGAAAGTCTGCCCTGCCTTGAAGGTTTGCTTCTGAACCCAAATGGTCATCTTCTTCTGTTAGCACCGATTACTAGTTCATTGGTAGGAGTGAAGGGCACTAACTTGGCCTGGAGAATGACCCAAGGTCCATGTCATCAGGTGGTGCCTTAGGTGTTGTCTCAGCTTCAACGAGTATGCCAATTGCAGAAGCTGGATATATTCTCAACTGCCAGCACAACATTTTCTAAACGATATGTACATGCCACACACAACCAGCACATAAATGTCTATTTCTCCATGTATTTTAGAACAGGCTTTACATCAGCAGATATAAAATCATAGCAGAACTTGAAATATCTCAATCCCAATTTGAATGCCCTTTCCAAAATACCACTCACTGTGTTTAACTATGTGCCAGATAAAAATTAAATAGTGTTTACAGCAAAATATGAAAGATACCATTTTGCTTTGGTAGCCAAAATACACGTTTTATAATGGGTTTATCACAGATAACTTTGCTTTCTATTATAAATCGAATGGAACATTGTGATATGAATCCTACATTCTTCCTGACTACTTCAGAGCTATTATATACTTAAAAAAAAAAAAGCTGTTACCATAGAAATGGTTTTGTTTTAGCAGCATGCAAGCACTTACGTTGCTTTAGAAAAAATGTTTTTGTGACTTTTAATGGCAGTGATAACTTTCATTTTATCAATTTTTACACAATAAAACTCGAACTCATTTGAAAACCTAAATCCACTCTTTTTTCCCGCCAATATCTTATTTACAAGCAAATGCCCTTTCTAGCAACAATTCCCATTTTCATAAAAGGCTTTGTATTGAGTTAGACATTTAAACTCAGCCTGAGCATGAAAGCTAAAAAAAAGCCGATGTTTCCTATTAGGGCCATCTCCAGAATAAACAGTAGTTGGGGAGTTAGAGTGGAAATAGAGAGGCATATTTTCAAAGCACTTAGACTTACAAAGTTCTATAGGTTACTACTGGACTCATTTTCAAAAGAGAAAAACATCCAAAAAGTGACATAAGTCTGCATTTGGACGTTTTTCTCACAAAAACGTCCAAATCAGCATTTACAAAACCTATTTTTAGATGTTTTTCTCTGAAGTCCACCTGAAGTGCGTCCAAATCTCAAAGGGGAGTGTCAGGGGTATGTTCAAGGCGAAACTTGGGCGTTCCTAAGACTTAGTCATTTTTCAGCCATAATGGAACAAAACAAAAACATCCAGGACTAAAACTTAGACATTTTGAGCTAGACCTGTTTTTATTACGAATAAGTCACAAAAAGGTGCCCTAAATAACCAGATGACCACTGGAGGGAATCAGGAATGACCTCCCCTTCTTTCCCCAGTTGTCACTAACCCCCTCCCACCTCCCAAAAATGTGATGAAAAACATTACTTACTAACCTCTATGCCAGCCTCAGATGTTATGCTCAGGTCCATTAGAACAGCATGCAGGTCCCTGGAGTAGTCTAGTGTTGGGTGCAGTGGAACTGCAGATAGGTGAACCCGGGCTCCTACCTCCCACTACTTGTTACACTTGTGGAGGAAACTGTGAGCCCTCCAAAACTCACCAGAAACCCACTATACCCATATTTAGGTGCCCCCTTCACCTGTAAGGGCTATGGTAGTGGTGTACAGTTGGGGATAGTGGGTTTTGGGTGGGTTTGGGGGGCTCAGCTCACAAGGTAAGGGAGCAATGGTCAGATGAAGTCCACTGCAGTCCCCCCAAGAGTGCCCTATTGCTGTCTAGGGATGTCAGGGGGGCCAGTCTACTGAAAATGCTAGCTCCTCCTACATCCCAATGGCTTGATTTTGTGTATTGTGCATTTGGCCATTTTTTTTTTTTAATGGACCAAAAAACAAAACATCCAAATTACAAAACGTTGTTCAAAACAGTATTTAAAAAAACAAAAGATAGACATTTTTCTTTTTTGAAAATGACCTTCTTTCCTATTCGGATTTTGGACGTTTTTTGCAAAACGTCCAAACTTGGACTTAGACTTCATATCAAAAATGCCCCTCTATGTAACTTTGTAAGTCTAAGTGCTTTGAAAATAAGCCACAGAGTTTTATTCAGTGGTCTGTTGCTCCCTCTCCTATGTTGCTATCAGAAGTGTCAGGAATGGTGAGCCTTTGGACCAAAGCCGGAGCTTTGGCAGACAAATCACCGGGGCTGGCACAGGCAGGAATCAGAACAGACTGGACTAGGATAAACTAACAGACTCAACAAGGCAGGACAGAGGTAACTAAACACAATGGACAACACAAGAACCGGATCCAGACGAGACAAGAAAAAGAAGGCAAGGGCCAGAACGAACCCAGACAGGGCAAGGCAAGACTCGGAACTGGATTAAAACTGGGACTGGGACTGGGACCCAGAAATGCAAGACAGGGCAACATTTTTTTATTACATTTGTACCCCGCGCTTTCCCACTCACGGCAGGCTCAATGCGGCTTACATGGGGCAATGGAGGGTTAAGTGACTTGCCCAGAGGCACAAGGAGCTGCCTGTGCCTGAAGTGGGAATTGAACTCTGTTCTTCAGTTCCCCAGAACCAAAGTTCATCACCCTAACCACTAGGCCACTCCTCCACTATACAGAAGTAGATTAAAACTGGATCCATAAAAGGGCAAGACAAGGACAAGGCAAGGACTGGATTCGGACAGGACTAGACTGAAAGAGACAAGACAAAGCACAACTAGACAGGCAAGACAGGGCAGGAACTAGGCAACAGAATAACAGAAGCAAGACAATAAACAAGGCAGGGACAGGATTCAGGATTCAGGATTCTCAAACAGGCTTGGCTGGAACAGGATTCAGGATTCTCAAACAGGATTCAGGATTCTTGAACAGGCTTGGCTGGAACAGGATTCAGGATTCTCAAGCAGGCTTGGCTGCAACAGGATTCTGGAATGGACTTGGCTTGGCTTGACTGGAACAGGATTCTGGATTCTCGAACAGGCTTGGCTGGAACAGGATTCAGGATTCTCAAACAGGCTTGGCTGGAACCGGGTTCTGGATTCTCAAAGTTACTTAGTATTGGGGGCTCCTTCCTACTTAAGTATCCCTGTAGATGTGTCGTAATAATTAATTCCCAGACTTATATTTTCTTTGAACCTGAGAAACTTCAACAATTTGTTATGAGTAAAGAATAGTGAAGCATGTATTGAATGGAAGCTAATGACCGGCTGCATACATGAAGAATCCTTCCACCTTTGGTTTTGTTTTCTTTTTTCTTTTTGTTAAATAATATTTCCTTGATCTTGGATCTGAAATTGTTGCGGTCTAATAATTGAATATCTTTTTTTCTTTTTTGTTTGAATGTCAATATTGAATATTATTTTCTGTATTTCTGATTTATGTATATGCATAATGTAAAAGGAAAATCATAAATAAATAATTAAAAAAAAATTCTCAAACAGGCTTGGCTGGAACAGGATTCAGGGTTCTCAAACAGGATTCAGGATTCTCGAACAGTCTTGGCTGGAACCGGATTTAGGATTCTCAAACAGGATTCAGGATTCTCAAGCAGGCTTGGCTGGAAGCGAATTCTGGAATGGGCTTGGCTTGGCTTGACTGGAACTGGATTCTGGAACTGGCTTGGCTTGGTTGGAACCAGATTCTGGAACAGGCTTGGATTGGCTTAACTGGAACAGGATTCAGGATTCTCGAACAGGCTTGGCTGGAACAGGATTCAGGATTCTCAAACAGGATTCAGGATTCTCAAGCAGACTTGGCTGGAAGCGGATTCTGGAATGGGCTTGGCTGGAACCAGATTCTGGAACGGGCTTGGTTTGGCTTGACTGGAACCGGATTCTGGAACGGGCTTGGCTTAACTGGAACAGTATACTGAAAGGGACTTGGCTTAGCAGGTAACTGGGACAGAGCTAGCTCAAACATAGAGCAGGAGCAGAACCTGGCTCAAACACACAACAGGAACAGAATTTAGCAGAAACAGAGCTCTAGAGCTAGGAAGCAAACATAGCAGGCAAAGGATTAAGTAGACTAAGGGAAGACAAACAAACAAAGAAGCAATGTGTTTACCAGCATCCACAGCTGGAAAGGGAAAGGCCAGGCAGATTGAGAGGCAACAGACACACCTGCATAGCAGTAAGATAATTAGGGACAATGCTGGCTTCTACAGACTCTCAGAATTAAGAGACAAGAACTACACACACAAGAAACAGAACAGAGAAAACAGAAAACAGGAACAGAGCTTGGGTAAACACAGAGCTTGGCTTAAACACAGAGCTTAACTATAGCAAGAGTCAAAAGCAGGGCTAGACTAAAAGCAGGAGCCAAGGGTAGAGCTAAACAGATACAGACACCAAGGGCAGGGTGTGGCTCTAGAGCCAGGCCTTCAGGAAACAAGGTTCAAAAGCAAACTCACAGAAACAAAGGAAAGCATTGAAACACAAGACTCAGGGAAACACAGATCTTCAGGAGAGAGAGACTCAGGAACAAAGCCAAGCAGGGATATGACCTATGCAGGTAACACAAGATTAAGAGACCTCTTGCAAAGGCAACATAGGAAAGCTCCCTGGGTCCTTATAAAGGAGTAGACTGATGATGTCACAAGTAGGAAATGAAGCTAAAGCAGGGAGACCAAAGCGAAGCTTGGCTTACATGAAGAACAACAATAGGAAAAAGGCAGACTGGAGAGGTCATAGAGAAACAGCAGGTCTGAACATAAGGGCACGACCACAAGCATGACAGTTGCCACTAACACAGCCAGATAGCAGCTTGTATTGAAAAGAAAAGAATATTGAACTGGGAGCTTTGGATCTGGCATTCCAGGTAGGTGATACACAGAGCATTTTCCATCTCACAGATAGGCTGCAGAGAATACCTTCTCCTGCTTTAGACTTAGCCTGGCCTCAGAATGACATCCTATAGTATATCTCCTATCAAACTGAGCTCTCTTTTTCATCAAGCACTGCCATTTCCTCCCCTCACCCTCCCCACTGACAGTTTGAACTTCGTGGGTGTGGCTTGGATCTCTTTCAGGGAGAGAAAACTAACAACTTATAGCAGCAGCTTCAGAGAGCATTTTCCATCTCACAGATAGGCTGCAGAGAATACCTTCTCCTGCTTTAGACTTAGCCTGGCCTCAGAATGACATCCTATAGTATATCTCCTATCACCTTCTCCCACTACTCCAACCAGAGTTACACCTAATCACACTGACCACCCTTCAACATCTTCTGTCCTTCTGTGACTGTTCTCTTGTGCTTGACTGCTTAAATATTTTAAATTTAAATGCTTTACTTTTTGTCTATTAGATTGTAAGCTCTTTGAGCAGGGACTGTCTTTCTTCTGTGTTTGTACAGCGCTGCGTACACTTTGTAGCGCTCTAGAAATGTTAAATAGTAGTAGAACAATGAAGAAGGAAAAATCCTCACATAGTCTACTGAAGAACAGAACAGTGAGGAGATGTACTCCACAACAAAAATAGCAAAGAACCATATGTCCTTAAAGAGTATGTCAACAAGAAAAAACAAAGAAACTTCCACTTCACTACAAATGCTCATGAGATGACGGATCGGACAGTAAAAGGACTAGACACGTACGTGTTTCGACAATGATGAGAATTACTCAGTCCAAAGTTATTGTCCCATGGTTATATGTAGTAAGGATCTACTTGTAATTAAAACTTCTAATGAAAGACAGTAAGCTCTGACAGCGCTTAGTGCAAGCAAGTTCCCACCTTGCCTGTTTCTTCAGATAGCCTTGTGCCCTATCTCAATAGAAATAAAATAAAACATAGAGAAGAAAATAAGATGATACCTTTTTATTGGACTAACTTAATACATTTTGTGATTAGCTTTCGAAGGTAGCCCTTCTTCATCCAAAGAAGGGTTACCTTCGAAAGCTAATCACAAAATGTATTGTTAGTCCAATAAAAAAGATATCATCTTATTTTCTTCTCTATGTTTTATTTTATTCTATCTCTATTGATTACCTTTAAAAGTGGACTAACATGGCTACCACATCACTGTCCTCTCTCAAAAACAGATGTTAGAACAGTGAAAGACTTTTATTTAAGAAGTAACCTCTGATTTAAAAAAAAAATATGTGTGTTTTTGTTGTCCTACCATACAGATGAGTTATTAAACACCCAACATGCTTCAACAGCGGTGGCTGTTCTTTATTTTATTTTTTTGTTTTTGAAGTGGGTCTGTACCAGATTACATTCTGTGGCAAATAGTATGAGTGCTCTCATAGTATATGCCACTGCATGTAACTCGATGCCTAAGGAGTAACTCCTGGATTCCAGAAAGGTCACCCAAATTTGGGCACAGATCCCAGATTCACACACAAACTAATTAGTGAATGAGCTGTTAATAATCAATTAGTGATGTTAATTGGCACTAATTAGGACTTACGCATGCATCTGCCTATGAGCTATGCTACACTCACAAATAGTCTTGAACACAGCTTAAAAGGGGACATGGCCAGCATGGGTGGGTCAGAGGCATTCTGAAAATGTAGGTACAGTGTTATAGAATATGATCATTTATGCGCCCAACTGCCATTGGTTACGTGCCATCATTTGCCTCCGGTTTCAGCAAGTGTACATCCTCGCATCAGGGGCGTAGCCAGACTTCGGTGGGAGGGGGGTCCAGAGCCCGAAGTGAGGGGGCACATTTTAGCCCCCCCCCCGGTGCTGCCGACACCCCCCCTCGCCATTGCTGACCCCCCCCCCCGCCGCCACCACCACCACCACCAACAACAACAACTTTGACCCCCCTGCCGACGACCCTCTCGACCCCCCTCCCGCCACAACCCTCCCCCGCCGCCGCCTTCACCTACTTTTGCTGGCGGGGGACCACAATCCCCGCCAGCCGAGGTCCTCTTCTTCCTTCGTTCTGTTTCTGAGTCTGACGTCCTGCACGTTGTACGTGCAGGACGGCAGACTCAGAAACAGAAACTGCAAGGTCTCGTTATGTTTCTGTGAGTCTGCAAGGTTTCGTTATGTTTCTGTGAGTCTGACGTCCTGCATGTACAACGTGCAGGAGTCAGACTCAGAAACAGAATGAAGGAAGAAGAGGACCTCGGCTGGCGGGGGTTGGGGTCCCCCGCCAGCAAAGGTAGGCAGCGGGGGAGGGGGTCAAGAGGGTCATCGGCAGGGGGGTCCGTGGCCAAATCTATGGGGGCCCAGGCCCCCATGGCCCCACTTAGCTACGCCACTGCCTCGCATCAGAAGTTGGGTGTGGGAATCTGCACTAAGCACTATTCTATAAAGGTTGCCTAGCGTTAAGCAGTCATTGTAGAACTGATGCTTAGTGCAGATCTTAACGGTGCCTAATTTTAGGCGCCATTTACTAAACTCAGCCACACGTGTCTGCCACATACAGTAAATGCAGGGAAAATTGTGAGCATGCCCTCTGCATTTACTACACCTATGTGGCAGTAAGCCCACCGCGGGCTTACTGTGCGCCAATCTGGAGCTACCACTGGCCCAACGCGGGTGCCAAAGTAGTTCCACCCCAGCATGCAGCATTTCTGGCAGTACTGGAAATATTCAAAAAATATTTCTGCAGGGGGTTACCTGGTGGTAATTGGGCAGCGCCACGTGCTACCCAGTTACCATGGGGTTAGCATGGGAGCCCTTACTGCCACCTCAGTGGGTGGTGGTAAATGCCCCCCCCCCCCAAGCATGGCCACATGGTAAGAGCAATCTTATCGCATGGACATGTCTTTCTTCAGTCTTTTTACCTGCTGCGGTAAAAAGGGCCTCAGTGCATGGCAAAAATGGACCCTGCTGCTAGTACTGTCTGTCTGTCTGTCTGTCTGTCTGTCTGTCTGTCCTACTTAGATTGTGAGCTCTTTGAGCATGGACTGTCTTTTTATGTATGATGTACAGCGCTGCGTATGCCTTGTAGCGCTGTAGAAATGATAAGTAGTAGTAGTAGTAGTTAGTAAAAGGGCCCTAAGGTTTGCACTTACCCTGAGTTAAGTTTTGCATCTAACACATAATAATAAGTACAAAACTTACTACACTTGAATAAAAAGGGCCCCTAAATAGTATTGTGCCATGCATATTAAATATTTATACATACTAAGCATTCTGGCTAAAGATTTCTCAGGACGCCTTCAAATTGGGGAGGGGGACACTTTTTGGTCAATGGTGTTATAGGCATGACCATCTGTTGGTAAAATATGTAATTATTCCACCACTCACTGAATAAAAATGGTGGCATCTATTTTATTTCTGTCTCAGTAAAGACCCTGACCTCCCTCTCCCTACACACTCTCTCTCTCTCTCCTGCATTTTGGGTACAAATATCACTGTCAAGATGTCTTAAGGGCTCAATAGAATACCTGTACAATAGGTTGTACCATTTTCTTAAACTACTTCAATTCTATTTCTTGAATAACAAGCACTGCCTTTGGCTACATGCTTTATTAGATCATTGCCCTCTACTTATTAAAAATGTATCAGTATTTGCACAAATGTTAAAGGAAGATTTCAGATGCTGGAGTCTCACCTTATATTTGTTTTTCATATTAACTATTTTCATTAACTCATCTGTGATTCCCGACACATTATGACTTCATGAAATTCAGCTCAAATAAGGTGTTTCATTACAATTGTTTTCAATGTATTTACAGTAGTTAATTTTAAACATTTCTTCGCAGATATCACATGCAAAGATACAACCTATTTTTTAGTTCTGGCATTTATTATATTTATATTAATTTACTGAAGTTATCAGGGTCAGAGTAATTATTTTAAAAAATGGAAGGGGATATAACCATCGAATCAAGTAGTTTGCTTGTGAACTGTTTACTGTTTGAGAATATTGTATTTGACCATTGGTTAATTCAGAGGTTAAGAAAAAAGTGGATACCCACAGCACTTTAAATATGGAACATTATCTGGGTATTTTCCTTCCCTACCCTCTATGCATCATAATGCATTTCTCAGAATGCTAACTTATTTGTCAAGAGTGGGCTTTCTGCTTGCTTTTTGCTGCAAGTCATGTAAAATTCCTTTAAGTAACTAGAAAAACAGTCATAATCCATTTGATTTTCTGCCTTCCCTGGAGGAAAACTTTTGACAGATGATAAATAGCAGCTGCTGACAATCACCAATGTGAGGCTATCATGCTTTTACGTTAAATACAAAAACAGAGTTGTAAAGTCGCTTGGGATACGACTTTTGACACATAAGAGACAAATATATAATCCTCAGAACTAAATCACTGCCGGGATCTAAGCAAGTGCAACAAAGTACAGCTGCTTTTAGACTCTTACCAAGGCAAACTGACGCTAGCTTTGATATCTGGAACCTTATGCATATCCCAATCCAGCGTGCCACGCTGTTAAAGAACATACCTGAAAAACTTAATGCCCTGTTTGGAAACAGTATGAAAGAATCCTGCCATTTCCAAATAGGAATCTAGATTGATTTAAATACATTGGCTCCAATATTCAAAAACAGCAAAGCTCATAAATTTAGGCTTCTAAATCTGTGCCCTATTTTCAGCCAACCTTAACCCCCCCCCCCCCCCCCCCCAATATTTAAAACCATTTAACTGGCCAGGATCAGCACCTGGTTGGTTAAATGGCACATAACCAGCTATCCAGCGATATTCAACAAAGGATAACTGGATAGCCCTTGCTGAATATTCCCAGTTAGCGGCTAGGAGAAAAACGGCTGTATCGCGTGATATAAGTCAGCTATCCTCGAATCTTCAGCGCTTAGCCGGCTATTGTAAACAGCCACATTGGCTGTTTAAACTTAACTGGCTATTTCCAAATATTAACATAGCCAGTTAAGTTTAAACCAGACAAAAATAAACTAGATATTCAATGCCGGTCACCAGAAACGGCACAGCATTGAATATCCAGGCTGACCGCTGACCACAGGAGTTAGCCGGACTCTCTCCCATGGTCTCAACACCAGCACCTACGTTTTCAGCTGAAAATTAATCTTCATATAGGAACTTAAAGGTTATCTGGTCAATATTTTTTTAAATACTGACTACCACAGGCAGAATAAGGTCTGAGATGGGCATCCTCGGTTTCCATTATTGCCGAATATCGGGTGCAACCATCTCTAAGGTCGACCTAAATTTCGCAATTTGGGCGTCCCCGATCGTATTATCGAAACGAAACATGGACGCCCATCTTGTTTTGATAATACAGGTTTCAACACCCCTTTGACGGGATGTCCTCAGGAAAACTTGGGCACCCCTTTCGATTATGCCCCTCAATGTGATACCCGCAAGCGAGCCTTCTTCAGAGTAGCCCCCACACTCTGGAATGCACTGCCTGAAAGGCTCTGCTTAACACAAGACTATCTCTACTTCAGGAAGCAGGTGACAGCTTGCTCTTCAACCAGCCTTTAATGGACAAGTAACTAACTTGTTAGCCTCAATCACACACACAAGGAGTGACACGAGTTGCACATACTGCAGCAGGACATGTTTATCCACTCCTACCCTAGTTGAGATAATATTAAACCATCTCTGACCTCTTGTGCAACTTTCTTTAATCACCTTTCTTTCTAACTCTTCTTGCCCTCTTACCTATATATATGTTCCATCTTTGTTTTACCCTTCACTATCAGTTAAAATGTTCTATTACATATTGTGTTGACATTGTAAGTAGTATACTATCAGGCTTATTTTCGAAAGAGAAGGGCGCCCATCTTTTGACACAAATCTGGAGATGGCCCAAATTGGCATAATCGAAAGCTGATTTTGGGCGTCCTCAACTGCTTTCTGTCATGGGGATGACCAAAGTTCACGGGGGCGTGATGGCAGTGTATGAAGGCGGGACTGGGGCATGCTTAACACATGGGCATCCTCCACCGATAATAGAAAAAAGAAGGGTGTCCCTGACAAGCACTTGGCCGACTTTACTTGGTCCATCTTTTCTTTCAACCAAGCCTCAAAAAGGTGCCTGAACTGACCAGATGACCACCGGAGGGAATTGGGGATGACCTCCCCTTACTCCCCCAGTGGTCCCTAACCTCCTCCCACCCTAAAAAAAACTTTAAAAATATGTTTTGCTAGCCTTTATGCCAGCCTAAAATGTCATACCTAGCTCCCTGACAGCAGTATGCAGGTCCCTAGAGCAGTTTTAGTGGATGCACTGCACTTCAGGCAGGCGGACCCAGGCCCATCCCCCCTACCTTTTACACTTGTGGTGGTAAATGTGAGCCCTTCAAAACCCACCACAAACCCACTGTACCCACGTGTAGGTGCCCCCTTTTGCCCCTTAGGGCTATGGTAGTGTTGTAAGTTGTGGGGAGTGGGGAGTGGGGTTTGGGGGGCTCAGCACCCAAGATAAGGGAGCTATGCACCTGGGAGTAATTTAAGAAGTCCACTGCAGTGCCCCCTAGGGTGCCTGGTTGGTGTCCTGGCATGTCAGGGGGACCAGTGCACTACAAATGCTGGCTCCTCCCATAACCAAAGGGCTTGGATTTGGTCGTTTCTGAGATGGGTGTCCTTGGTTTCCATTATCGCCGAAAACCGGGGACGACCATCTCTAAGGACGACCATCTCTAAGGTCGATCTAAATGTTGAGATTTAGGCATCCCCGACCGTATTATCGAAATGAAAGATGGACGCCCATCTTGTTTCGATAATACAGGTTTCCCCGCCCCTTTGCCGGGACATCCTGCAAAGACGTCCTCAGGAAAACCTTGGCGCCCCATTCGATTATGCCCCTCCACGTCATACTTTTTAGTTATTTGAATATTTTACTGCTGTAATTGCCTATTGCTCATGTTTGATCTATTCATACTGTACACCACCTTAAGTGAATTCCTTCAAAAAGGTGGTAAATAAATCCTAATAAATAATTAAAATAAATAAATAAATACCATTTTTGTTGCTTTTCGTTCAATCACTATCCATGATCTCTCTACTTCTTTCTGATTCTGCCGACAGGATGTTCCAATCCACATCATGCACGTTGAAATCTCCCACAATAGTGCCTCCCCTTCCATACCAAGCTTATGAATATGTTCTATCAGATTCTTGTCCAGCTTCTCCATTTGTGCAGAGGTCTGTAGATTACATCCGTGTGGATACAGGTTCCATCTTCTCTTTCCAGGATGATCCATATAACTTCTTCCTTTCCCCAAACCCTCTGCATTTTAGCCTTTATGACAATGTTTTTCAAATACAGTGCCACTTCTCCACTTCTTCGGCCCTCCCTATCCTTCCTAAAATATTATAGCCCAGTATGGTCACAATTGAACCATGTCTCTGTAAATAGCAACAATATCCAAGTTTTAAAAAGGTTCCAGGGGAGATCCGGTGAGTCTGACGTCGGTGCTGGGGGAAATGGTAGAGGCTATTATTAAAAACAAAATTACAGAGCACATCCGAGGACATGGATTACTGAGACCGAGTCAGCACGGCTTTTGTGTGGAGAAATCTTGCCTGACCAATTTACTTCAATTCTTTGAAGGAGTAAACAAACATGTGGACAAAGGGGAGCCGGTTGATATTGTATATCTAGATTTTCAAAAGGCGTTTGACAAGGTACCTCATGAAAGGCTACAGAGGAAATTGGAGGGTCATGGGATAGGAGGAAAAGTCCTATTGTGGATTAAAAACTGGTTGAAGGATAGGAAACAGAAAGTGGGGTTAAATGGGCAGTATTCACAATGGAGAAGGGTAGTTAGTGGGATTCCTCAGGGGTCTGTGCTGGGACTGCTGCTTTTTAATATATTTATAAATGATTTAGAGATGGGAGTAACTAGCAAGGTAATTAAATTTGCTGATGACACAAAGTTATTCAAAGTCGTTAACTCGTGACAGGATTGTGAAAAATTACAGAAGGACCTTACGAGACTGGGAGACTGGGCGGCTAGATGGCAGATGACGTTTAATGTGAGCAAGTGCAAGGTGATGCATGTGGGAAAAAAGAACCCGAATTATAGCTACATCATGCAAATTTCCACGTTAGGAGTTACGGACCAAGAAAGGGATCTGGGTGTCGTCGTCGATAATACACTGAAACCTTCTGCTCAGTGTGCTGCTGTGGCTCGGAAAGCGAATAGAATGTTGGGTATTATTAGGAAAGGTATGGAAAACAGGTGTGAGGATGTTATAATGCCATTATATCGCTCCATGGTGCGACCGCACCTTGAATATTGTGTTCAATTCTGGTCGCCGCATCTCAAGAAAGATATAGTGGAATTGGAAAAGGTGCAGCAAAGGGCAACTAAAATGATAGCGAGGATGGGATGACTTCCCTATGAAAAAAGACTAAGGAGGCTAGGGCTTTTCAGCTTGGAGAAGAGACAGCTGAGGGGAGACATGATAAAGGTATATAAAATAATGAGTGGAGTGGAACAGGTGGATGTGAAGCGTCTGTTCACGCTTTCCAAAAATACTAGGACTAGGGGGCATGCGATGAAACTACAGTGTAGTAAATTTAAAACAAATCGGAGAAAATGTTTCTTCACCCAACGCGTAATTAAGCTCTGGAATTCGTTGCCGGAGAACGTGGTGAAGGCGGTTAGCTTGGCAGAGTTTAAAAAGGGGTTAGACGGTTTCCTAAAGGACAAGTCCAAAACCGCTATTAAATGGACTTGGGAAAAATCCAAAATTCCAGGAATAACATGTATAGAATGTTTGTACGTTTGGGAAGCTTGCCAGGTGCCCTTGGCCTGGATTGGCCGCTGTCGTGGACAGGATGCTGGACTCGATGGACCCTTGGTCTTTTCCCAGTGTGGCATTACTTATGTACTTATGTAGTAACACATCAGGGCTTGCAAATCTTGAACTTTTTTACTTAGACTACAATCATTTATGCTCATTGCTTTCTATGTGCTAAGTGAGTTTGAATGGTTTTCTATGTTTACATGACTTTTCCCTCTGCCATAAACAGTTTCCATAAATGGATGTGCTCAACAAACTGTGATCTATATACATATATATCCTCAAATTCAATCATATACAAGCATGCAATGGAAGGAGTTACTGTAGCCCCCATTGCCACTCCTTTTGTTTGAAGAAAAAAAGAATCATTATTATATGTACAATAATTTTTTGTGACCACCAGCTTAGTTAGCTGGTCCAAAAAAAAAGTTTTTTAGGCCACCTGCAGCCACTGAGTGAGAATACAGAATCCAAATACCCCCTCTCAAGCCCAACCCCCATGTAACTCAAACTCTGTGGTGGTCTAGTGACCCTGACCCCCCTCCCTTCCACTCCACATACCTTGTAAGCACTGGAGGCAGGAAGGCAGGAGCAATGCCTACTGCCTCCTGTCTCTGGGCCTGTCCTTCTCAAAATGGCGGTGCCCAGCCCCTGCCTGGTGCATCCTGTGCCAACTTTTGTGCTAAGCACAATTCTATGTATGGCACACTCCCTTTATAGAATTACACTTAGCGCGTAGATTTTTAGTCTCCCTTTATAGAATTTGCCCCTAAGGCCATTTTTACTGCAGGCATAAAATGGCTGATTTTCTATTTTTTGTATTAATGGCCATGCACTAGTGTTACCATTAGCATCTGTGATATTTTTAAAAATTACCACATGAGTACTTACCACCACCCATTTTGTAGGCAGTATGGGCTCATCAGTATTCTTGCATTAACTAGTTAGCATGCAATAATCTAACTGGTTAGTGAAGGAATGCCCACTCTCTGCCCCCCAGACATGTCCCCTGAGTATGTCCTGGGCTACGCCATTTTAAGATGCATTTGGCCCGCATTAGCACCTAATGCAGCTTAGTAAAAGGACCTCTAAATAACCAATAGGACAAACTGTGTGCCTCCAATTACACGTGCTTTGCAGGTATAGAACTAAAGAGAGAGTGTCCATGGAAAGTAGGACCCTGGAGTTGAAGAATCCCCTACCTCTACACCACCCCTTCTCCCCCACCACCAACCCATATGAGTCCTGAAGATAAGAAGAAAGACTTTTCCTTCAAATAAATAGCCTTCTGGTTCTTTACTTTTTTGACATTACAGAACATTTTTCCTTATCACCATCCATTTAATGCATTTTTTCAAGCTGAAGATTTATGAAACAAGGATTTTTTTTCTTGATATAAACCTACATATACGTAAACATGTTTTAATCAGTGTTGCTCAGCTACATTGTGATTTCATTTATCCATTGTGAAACCTGCTTTGCTATTAAGTCCGATGAGCCATGTTTGAGCTGGCTACAGTATGATAGATGGTGCTGTGATGATTAATATCACAACAATAACATACATTCATTAATAAGCCTGTTTATGAGCTATGCAATCTTCATTAACCTTAGCACAATTTTCAAATTTCATCCTCTTTCACCACGGGCCAAGATCTCGTATTTGGATAAAGGTACAAAATCAAAATCAGTTTTGAAGCTGTGAACCTTGAGCTTAAGGATTTTATTTCTTGAACCTTCAAGAAGAAGAAGAAAAATATAGAAAAATAATGCTTGAAAATACTTCATAAAAGAATAAGACAAATGTTCTACAGTGTTTTTTGCACTAATTTTTGATTGCATAGTATTTTCCACTGGATGTTTTCCTCATCTAGAAATAACAAGAAATTAAGGGGTCCTTTTACCAAGTTGTGGGAAAAAGGACCCTGTGCTGGATATTTTTTTCACATGCCAGGGCCCTTTTTACCGCAGTGGATAAAAAGCCCCCCAGACAAACATGGCCATGCCGTAAGAGAACTCTTACCGCATGGTCACATGGCTTGGAGTCCTTACTGCCACCCACTGAGGTGGCGATAACTGGGCAGCGCATAGCAATACCTGATTACCGCTGGGTTACCGATGTCCAAGCCATTTCCAGGGCAGGGGCATAGCCAAGGGCGGGCCTGGACAGGCCCAGGCCCAGCCACTTTTCCTCCAGGCCCGCCCAGCCAACATCCTGCTGCTGTCGCTGCCTTTTCTCCCGCCGCTCCGCCGGGTCCAGGAAGCAGCATTGCCTGCCCACCTGCCTTTTAAAATAATTTGTCTCCCCAGGCTCCACTGCATTTACTTCTTCGCCCGTCGCAAAGCGCTGCCATTCGCACAGGCAGCTTTGCTCCCCTTTACCGCATCCATCTGGCCCTACATATCCACTACAGGAAGTAGATCAGACAGGGCCGTATGGATGCGGCAAAGGGGAGTGGAGCTGCCTGTGCGAATGGCAGCGCTTTGCGACGGGCGAAGAAGTAAATGCAGGGGAGAGAAATTATTTTAAAAGGCAGGCAGGCAATGCTGCTGAACGCTACTTCCCACCACGCTGGTGACTGGTGCAGGGATGAGACTTCACAAGCCTTGGGGTCCTCTAGAAGATTCTTCAGCTGACAGGGCCCGGAGATCCCTGCCAGCCCAGGTATTTATCTTTATGGGAGGGGGATGGACAGAGAGGAAATATGTGGATCATGCCCACCCAGTCCACCCCCAGGCCCACCCAAAAATTGAGGTCTGGCTAAGCTACTGTTCCAGGGGGTTTCTTTTTCCCACAGAAATGGTGCACGCTTGGGGTGGAACTACTACTGGTGGTCACGTGGGCCAGCGGTAGTCACAATTTAGCATTTGGTAAGCCCACATTGGGCTTACCGATGCTTTGTAAGAGACCCCCTCAGGGCCCATTATTCAAAGGCATTTATCTGGTGTTAGCCATAGATATTCAGCTATCCCTACTGACCATCTCAGCACTATCTGGTAAAGCTGGGTTGATGTATAGGCAGAGCGAGAGCAGAGCTGGCAGTTATTGGGACAACTGTGGGGCAATGCTATGAAATTTGCCCAAATTTGGGTTCCAAAATGCAGGGTGCTGAGCGTGAATTTTATAACGACATTTGGGTACCCAGATCCCATTATAGAATGGAGCTTAAGTCTGCATTTGTGCATCAACATTTAAGAGTCCTTTTACTAAAACTGCACTAAAAAGTGACCTTAGAGCACCCTTACATGGCTCTTTCCCACATGCTAAGGTCATTTTTAGCGCAGCCAGAAAATGGCTGATATTTCATTTTCCAATTTAACAGCCATGTGCTAATTTTGCCCTTAGCAAGTGGCCTTTACAAAAGATTAGCACATGAGCCCTTACCGCCACCCATTTTGTAGGTGGTAAGGGTTCATGCGCTAATCAGTACGCGGAAATGTAGATGCGCTGATTATCACAGAACTACCCACTCTTTGCCCTGAGACACACCTCCTCAGTGAAAAAATAATTTTGTTTTACTACATGATTTGCACATGCACATTGCAAAATTACCATGGGATGCCTCAGTGCGCCCTGCTGTAAGCTCTTTACAGCTGTGATAAGCACGTGTTAGTACTTATCGCAGCTTGGTAAAAGGCACACTTTGTAAAAGGCAGGCCTAAATGTAAGCACATAAATTTTGAACCTTAACGCACAACTTATATTATTATATAAGGGTCCTTTTACCAAGCTGCGGTAAAAAGGGTCCTGCGCTAGTGGGGCCATTTTGCAGTGTGCTGCGGCCCTTTTTACTGCAGCAAGTAAAAAAGGCCAAAAAATGGCATGACCATGCGGTAAGATTTCACTTACTGTGTGGCCTTGCACAAGGCCGCCGAAAGACTGGGCCGGGCCCGGGGCAAGGCCGCCCCTGGGGCCCCACCCCTGCCGCCCTCACCACCCACCCTGCCCCCAAGGTCGCTGCTGCCGCTCCCCCCTCCACCCCCCCACGGTCGCTGCTGCCACTCTCCCCTCCCCCCTGAGATCGCCGCCGCCGCTCCCCCCTCTGCCGGCCACCGGGCCAGGCCCCCTGCATTGAAATCGCAGTCTCACCTCCGTGAAAGCAGCGCTGCAGGCAGCAGAATGCCTCCCTTCGGCCCTCCTTCCCTCCTTCTGTCCCGCCCTCACAAAAGTTACATCAGACGAGGGCGGGACCCAGGGAGGGAAGGAGGGAGCACTTAATGTCACCCATTGAGGTGCTGTTAAGGGATCCCACGCTACCCAGCAGTAACTGGGTAGTATGCAGTGCTGCCCGCTTACCGCTGGGTTAGCACCGCACTGGAAAATAGCTAGCTAATTTCTATAGCATGGCAAATGGCGCATGCCAGGCCTGGAAGTACCAACGGTGCCTGCATTTGCCAGCAGCAGTTTCAGATTAGTGTGCGGTAAGCCCGTGTTGAACTTTCCGCCACTCTGTAAAAGGACCCCTAAGTTAGTAGCATAAGTGTTGGACCCACCTTTGCCTTTCCCATGCTCTGCCCACCTGTACACCCCCTTGCTGTTGCATGCTATGCAGGGTGCATGCTAATTTTGCAGAATTCCACTTAGCGCTCAACCGCATTTATGAGTGTCAATGTAGCATTAATGCATGTAAGTGCTGGCATAATTCTGGCACGCAAATGGCACTTATATTAAGGAGCTAAGGTTATTGAATAAGGGAGTAAAGGACAGAAAATTTTGCTGTCCTCACTTTTCCTGGTTAGCTATCTGGACAGTGGTTTGAATATCGTTGTTATCCAGAAGGCGGCACACATGCTGCTCTGTGCAAATATTAGGATAGTTGTGCTGAATATCCATGAGTAATTTAAATACCACACTGACATTTATAACAAACACCTATCACAGAGTTTAAATAATGACCCATAAATCTTTGGATAAATGATGCACTATTATAAAATCATGTAAAGTGATTTCTAAGCTATTGGTACATTAATGTTATGTTGTTTACTCAAAACATACATTTGGTCCCTTGTATCAAGAAAAAAAAACAATATCCCAGCATTTTTCCATCTAGCATATCCTTTTTATTTATGCCCTGTGGGTATTAGTCCGAGTGAAAAAAAAAACATGGTTCTGTTCATAGAGATAAAATTGAAATAAGTTTGTAGTAGTTTTCCAAATCCATTTTTCACAGATGTCCAAAATAATAGATTCAAAATCTCACTAATCCACTCACGTAAAAAACAAAACAAAATTTTAGACCTGGCTTACATATTTTGGTATGACTAATCAAGTGCCTAGTTTTAATAAATCTCTAATCCAGTTTTTTAAAAAATCGGTGCACGGTAACAGAACAAAGAAGTTATTTTTAGCATTCTCCATTTTCATTATAGAGTAGTGAGCACAGTAGAGTACCAATAGTGGAGAAAAAGTAATTTATTGATGAAAGATTCAACCTCATGGGAAGTGTAAAATGGTCAAGTAAAGTGCAACCTGAGTGACTTAGAATTGCTCTAATAGGAACAGCTTGCAATGGTTTCCATGAGTGTATTTGTCTATTGTATATGATACTATACCTTTATTTATTTAATTCCTGTGTGGCTATATTATGACATCATAAAGCAGTGTATCAACCAATATGAGTAAAAGCTTTTGCAGCCAGTATCTAAACCCTATTTGCAATGATATATAGGAAGGATAAAAACACTTTATTTATGTGTCACTGATTAAGAAAGTTTTTTTTTTTCACAATTGGTGAAGGAACAGCATACATTATACCACATTTGCCATCAATGTAGGCGTGCATTTAAAAAAAAAACAATTTAAAGGTTAAGAGTAACATCCAGGCTATGAAATAAACAAAACGGCCACAGACAGAAGGACAGCAAGATTTATTTTGATTAGATAAGAAGAAAACAAATGATGAAGACAGCAGCGTTTCTGAGGGAGAAAAATGAAGTGAAAGCGACAGATGTGATTGATATTTAGAGGGCCTAAATTAATTCTTCACCTCAGTATTTACAAAAGAAGCAATTTAAGTTACGTGCCAGAGACAGCCGTACATTTTCCAGGGGGAGAGGATAATGTTAGCATGGTGCAGAGCAATTAAAACCATTCAGAACTGACAAAGAAGCGGGCCCAGGTGAATTACATAGCAGGATCCTGAAGTAAGTCATGAAGAAAACAGGAAGGCCTTTGTTGGAGATGTTTGATAGCTCTCATAGGAAAAAGAATGCTATCAGAGGATTTGACTGTAGCTGATGAAAATCCCATATTTATGAAAGGGGAAATAAAGGATCTTGTAAGTGACAGACAGTAGAGATAAAGTTAAAAGAAAACTTACATTTAAAGGGCCATTCTATAACCTAGTCACTCGCATTTACATGTTTATGGTTTTATAATTCATGTTTTATTAGAACTTGATGTACCGCTAAACTTTCACAGCACACAGCGGTTTGCAATTAAAAATAATAAATCACAATAGGAACACCATTTTCAGATAGAAAAGATCTAACACTCGTTCAAGACACAATCATATAAAACATTAAATATATCTTCTCTGAAATTGTATCCTGCTGATCCGCTAGTCCAAATAGTCATCAAAAGCTTGTCTAAAAAAAAGTAAGTTTTCAACAATCTTTTAAACTTTGTAAAATGTCTGCTTATATTTCCTTTGGACGGTTATTCCATAATGTAGGTGCCAACCAATAAAAAGCCCTAGAGCGGGTTGATGCCCATTTATCTCGTGATAGACATGGTATAGCTAAAGTATGATCTTGCAATGATCTTAATACTCTAGAAGGTATATATGGAATTACTAAAGAATAAAAGTAAACAGGTTTGTGGTTATAACATGCTAAGAGGGGCATTTTCAAAAAACTGTGTAAGTCCAAAAAAAACCCATCCTGCTCATAATGTCTACATCCTCCGGCAAAGAGTTACAGAGTTTAACTACAGTTTAAATATTTGTTGATTGAAAAAATATTTCCTCCTATTTGTTTTAAAAGTATTTCCATGTATCTTCCTCGAGTGTCCCCTAGTCTTTGTACTCTTGGAACGAGTGAAAAATCGATTTACTTCTACTCATTCTACACCACTCAGGATTTTGTAGACCTCAATCATATCTCCATTCATCCATCTCTTTTCCAAGCTGAAGAGCCCAAACCTCTTTAGTCTTTCCTCATACGAGAGGAGTTCCATCCCCATATGAGAGGAGTTCCATGACAGCATATTTCTTATTGAATGACAATCTGGTAAAAGAATTACAGAATCAGATTAAAGTGATAGTGGAACAGAAGCAAAGGTTTTGTGTCATACACATCCAGCTATTCCAAGGATTTACTTCCACCAGGACACCTGATAGTATCTATGTGTAATTCTTTTTTTTTTTTAATCCATGAATTTTATTAAGATTTTATAAATGACAGACAAATTATTAGCAATAATAACAGAAGTCAATTTATTGATTATTTTTTACAGCCCCTATACTTGACAAGTAAAATCAAATCTGCAGAAAACAACACATTTTTACAGGAATTGGAAAATGTACGACTAACCACAACATCACACTGTATTTGTTCACACCAGAGCCTGCAAAGGCATCTCCAGTACTCTGTAAGCCACATTGAGCCTACAAATAGGTGGGAAAATGTGGGATACAAATGTAACAAATAAAAACATCCACAAGTACAGTATATTTGTATCTTTAGATGTAGTTTTGTTATATACCCAGATTCCCCAAGGGGCAGCATTAACAATAATAGCTAACACTCTAAATGATAGAGAAGGCCTCCCAAAAATGTCTACATCTTCTTTGATGGAATTGGCATCGCCAGTAACTAGTTTTACCAGCAAATTCAAGAGGTGGCAAATGGCGCAACCCTGTCTCCTCTGTGGCTACACTTTTTGTAACAGAATTTGAAGAAAGTTTCCATTATCCCACCCCATGGTTTACTTAAATGGAAAAGATTTTTGGATACATCAAACATACAGAAAAACAGGAACCCTTACAAACACAAATCATGTCCAACACATCGAAGGTGACAAAATAAATGGGGGGAAACTAGATGATGTCCAATATAAAAAGAGTTTATTAAAGCATCCAAAGACTTTCGGCCACACTGGCCTGCCTCAGGAGTCTTCAGTAGAATGTCTTTATAGCTAATGGTTATTCTAATAAACACCAATTGTTGCTCCTTATTCTTAGTCAAGTAGCTAGCTCAGAACAATGCGTTCTAACAGGATAAGCCTAACTTTTAAAAAATTAAGCCATTAATTAAAATGCCTAATTTACAATTTACACATCCTTATGATACATGGATGATAGATTTTTTTGGGATGTACGTATTTATAGAACAGTTGATATTGTACAAACTATACTTTTATCAGAAGGCAGTAATGAGGAATACTCTGCTACTTTTTGATAGTTTCCATCTTTACAAATTAAAGACAAATTTAACTATTAGTCAATTTTTAAGAATACGAAGAATTTGTTTGTCTATAGAACAATTTAAAATGCAATATAAAAAGATGTTTCAGAAGTTCCCGCGGGAGGTGGTGGAAATGAAAACGGTAACAGAATTCAAACACGCTTGGGATAAACATAAAGGAATCCTATTCAGAAGGAATGGATCCTAAGGAGCTTAGCCGAGATTGGGTGGCAGAGCCAGCCGGTGGTGGGAGGCGAGGATAGTGCTGGGCAGACTTATACGGTCTGTGCCAGAGCCAGTGGTGGGAGGCGGGGCTGGTGGTTGGGAGGCGGGGATAGTGCTGGACAGACTTATACAGTCTGTGCCCTGAAGAGGACAGGTACAAATCAAAGTAGGGTATACACAAAAAGTAGCACATATGAGTTTATCTTGTTGGGCAGACTGGATGGACCATGCAGGTCTTTTTCTGCCGTCATTTACTATGTTACTATGTTACTATGTTCTTGGATAGAGGGTATCCTTATGCGGCAGTTAAGAGCTTTAAGATCTTGTTTGCTCAAAGAGATTAACTTTTACAATACACTGCACGTATTCAGCAAGATTGAATAGTGGCAGTTCTACCATATTCTAATTTAAGTTCCACCATTTCAAAATTGATTTTCAAGCATTAGGGAATATTGTTTCTATTTGAGTGTGAAATGTAAAATAATATATATAATATTATATATATATTATTCTATTCTTCTATATTCTATTCTCCACCAATTAAATATAAGATAATATGATAAGAATAAGAATATGTAAGAAAGGGGGGAATTAAATACTATATTTGTTGAATTACATTAACCTGCCCTGTAAGGTTTAAGGACATGTGCTCAGAACATAAGGACCATATATTTAACTTTAAAATGTTTATTTACAATACTGGAAATGTAATAATGTTACAAGAGAGAGGCAGTTTTTAGGAATCTTTCACAAGGGGAAATGTGCTTTCAAGATAGCAAATCTGAATTATAAATTAAGATGGATAATGGTAACTCACTTTGATGGAGGCTGCTGGTTGGAGTGATGAAGGAGATCCTCACTGGAAAAGAAGTCTTCTTGGTTGCAGAGTTGTTGCTGGAGCCTGGAGAAAGTCTTATTTTAAATGTGTATGAAGTAGGGGCGTAGGCAGACCTGCCATTTTGAGTGGGCCCAGAGTTAACCTGGGTGGGCCCTTCTCACCCCCAATGCTACCCCTGTACATACATACAATATAGTGGGGGGTTTTTTAATGACCCAACGTCTGCCCGTTTTGCTCTAAACCCCCTCCCCCGGTCCTACTTCAGAGCCATTGTCCGTCGCAATTCCTATAGACATCCTGCGCCGGCCCTGCAGGCTTCGCTCTACCACATTCCCACCAAAAAACAAGAAGTGACATCATTGAGGGCAGGACATGATAGAGAGAAGCCTGCAGGGCCGGCGCAGGATGCTGCCAGCAGTAGCTCTGAGGTAGACTGGGAGGGGGGTAAAGAGATGGGCAGATGCCAGGCCACAAGGGAAGAGGGAGAGAGCATAGTGAGATGCTGCCACTGAAGAGTTTTGGGGGCCTCATGGGCTGCTGACTGGGTGGGCATGAGGCAAGAATAAGTGGGCCTGTGCCCACCCAGGCCCAACCTTAGCTATGCCACTGGTATGAAGTCCAGCAGAGAGGCAGGAGGCAGAGCAAAGATAGAGAAGCAAGAGCGAATAAGCAAGAGAGCGAACTGGGCATTTTCCAGGCTTTTTATAATCTCTTGTTGGACCATAGGCTTAAGTCAGGTGGGGTGTAGTCGATCCAATGAAAACTCAGGGATAGCTGAAAACTGGTTTTATCTAGTTTTGAGATGGAGCATGGTAACTGGTCACATCCTTAATGACATCATAAGACTTTCTGTCTGGACATCTGCTGGTAGATACACATCCATAAGGCATCTGACAAGATTATAAGAGTCTTTGTCTGAGAGTAGGTGGGCTTCTTTTGTCAGATTAGATACTAGATGGGCTTTTCATTCTGAGTCATTGTCTGAGAATAGATGGGGACCAACTCCCTGAGTCAGTGACCACAAAACATGGGCCATGTCATTTGCTGGTCCCCTGACAATTGACAGTTGATAAGAAGAGCAAAAGATAAGTTATATTTCCTATATATTTTATAAAAAAATAAGGGGCCCTTTTACTAAGCCGCGTGGGCGCCTATGCATGTCCAACATGTGCCAATTTGGACCTACCGCCCAGCTACCGCATGGCCCAGGCGGTATTCCATTTTTTATTTTCCAATGCGTGGCGCTGGCTGGGCGGTAATTGGCAGTGTATAAGTTGATGATTACTGCCCGGTTAACACGTGAGACCTTACCACTAAGTCAATGGGTGGTGGTAAGGTCTCAGACCCAAAATGGACGTGTGGCAATTTTAATTTTGCTGCACATCCATTTTCGGACAGATAAAAGGCCTTTATTACAGGTACGCTGAAAAATGGATCTGTGTACATCCAATACATGCGCCTACACTAGCGCAGGCCATTTTCCAGCGCACCTTAGAAAAGGGACCCCTAAATAATGAAATTTTATTTGATAAACTTATGAATAATAAAAGCACAGTAGCCCAATGAAGAATGAGGTGAGTCATGAGCTATTGAGAGTATGCTCTTGTGAAATGAGTCACCACTGAGGGCATAAGTACAAGGTGCATGATGTATGTACACTGCACAAATCCCATAAGCAGCATGTGAGGTTTTTTGTTACAATATTCTTTAGTACTGGGACATTGATATAATGATTTGTTATTTCTCCTACTATTTAAATATTTGGACCATCATAAATGAGTTGAGCACTGGCATTTACACCAGGTGCAAGAATTGGCTCTAAGCGCTTTTCTATAAAGAGCGCTTATCTCGCAGTGCCCTTTATATTTATTTATTTCTTTGGTACTTATAACCCACATTATCTGGAATTTCAATAAAAAAATCAATCTGTCTAACAATTAACCAGAATACATACAGCGAGTGTAAAGTACAGACAAGATATTATGAAAACATCAGATATAGCAACAGATATTTAACAATATTTGATTTAAATTAAATAATATTGTATTTGCATTGGTAATTTAAGATAAGAGCTTGTTGAAAAGGAAGGCTTTCAGAAATTTGCAGATCACTGCTTAGCACTGATTTTCTTTTGGATTGATTTTTGAGTATCATTTATAGAATTCCGCCCAATCCCCCCCCCCCCCCCCCTCCCGCCCGATGACGAGAGTAAACAGTGTGCCTGGAAAGGACAACTTCAGAGCAGAAAAGCACTACCACCAGTGACATTTTCCAAGTAGACTGGGGCAAATATCCACATCCAGGTAAATAGGTTTCAAAAATTGCCCACATTTCGATGGATTCTATATATTGTGCCTAGCATTCCATGCCGAAATCCAAGTGTATTCCATAACAATGTGAGTAACTTAATTGGCTTAACAAGTCAATCAGTATTTTTAACAGCACTTAGTAAACAATAATGAGCACTAATAGGCAATAATTAGAATTTACATGCATAAGTCACTAGGGGCCCTGTTTACTAAACTGCGCTGTTGGCGTGCTAACCTTTTAGCGCACGCTAATGATAGTGACAACCATTATATTGCTATGGGTGTCTCTAGCTAGCACATGCTCACTTTTAGCGTGCACTAAAAAGTTTGCGCGCCTATACTGTGGTTTAGTAAACAGGGCCAAAGCTTATTTGTAATGCAGAGTGCCTAAATTCTAATATGCAGAGCCAAAAAGGGGTGTGGTTATGAATAGGGAAATGGGCATTTCATGTGCATTCCAAAATTTACGTGCACTATTATAGAATATGACCCTCTGCACCTAAATCTATGGGCCGGTATTTGCGCCACGCTTCCCTTGGTATAAATGGATGCATGTAGTTCTAGGCTCTGGGATATCAACTAAGCATATTCTATATACCATGCCTACATCTAGGCACCGCTTATAGAATACACTTAGGTGGATATTTATTCTGTGCAGATTTTTCAGGTGCCATATATACAATCTAGCCTATTATGTATATAACAAACGAAACGTATGATTCCAGTCACGCATTTCTACAAGATTGTTCTGGGTGGAGTGATGTTGGGTTGATCGTGGTTGCTGAGCTCAGAGGGCTATGAGAATAGGGCCCAACAGTTAATTAGTGGGGTGATGCAAAGCTGAAATGTTGACTAAGGCAGTCCATATCCTTCCACCAGCCCAGCCTGCATCAATTCATGCTGTGACCACACCTCAAGTATCGTGTGCATTTCTAGTTGCCACATCTCTAAAAAGATATAACAGAACTAGAAAAGGCACAGAAGAGTGACAAAAATGATTAAGGGGATGAAATGGCTCCCTTATGAAAAAAGGCTTGACAGATAAAGGCTTTTTAGCTTGGAGAAGAGAAGAGCGAGAAAAGACATAATAGAGATTTATAGGCTCGGGAGTGGAGCAGAATGAGTTGATATAAATAACCATTCCCTCTTTCCAATAGTATTAAGACTAGGAGACACTGCATGAAACTAACTAGTAATAAACAAGAATGTACATTCACGGTGAAATAAAATGATAAAAAAAATACCTACAATGAAATAGGCTTTTTTTTTTCATTCCAAAATGAACCAAAAATCATAATAAAATTATTTTTTATCTGTTTTGTTTTATTCTTAGCACATGCTATTTACAAATAGCAAAATAGCACACATTAAAAATGAAATAATGATATGACAAAAAAAATCGGAAGAAACATAGTACCCCCTCCCCCCAAAATGAAAAAGAATGGTTTGCACAGTCCAAGAGCAGATTCTAGAAAGTATTCTTTCAGTCTCCAATCAATGCGTAACTAAACTGTAGAATTTGCTGCCAGAGAATGAGACTCAGGCTAATAATCTCAGGCTAATAATATAACTGAGGTTAGAAAAGGACCATACAGTCCCAAATTTCTATTTATACTATCAAGCAGCACAGCTGAGGATACTGGCAGATTGGTACCCGGAGAATAACAAGAAATGGCTACACTGGGAGAGAGCATGGATGGGTATGCGACACTTGGGGGATAGCCTATGGTCCCCAGAGAGTGCTATAAGGGCCACAATCTGGAGGGTCCCGGCGGGATTAAATCATCTATTGTCCACCTGGTTGCAGTTGAGAAGAAGGGTATTCCCGGACAGGAAGTATTTTTTACAAATGGCTATTTGTAGAGCACCGGGGTTCCCGCTGGTAGAGTCTGAGAGAGTGTACTAGGGATGGGCACACAAGGGGCTCTATAGGCTGGGGCAGATGTGGGAACAGGGAGAAGTAAAGGATTTTGTGGAGCTGCAAGAAGCGTATAGTCTGGAGGAGAGAGATTTGGTATATTATCATTGCTTAAGAAATTTCCTCCGCCGATGTGCCGGGGAGGAACTGGACCTGGCGGAAACAGTTTTAGGGAGAGCAATTAGAAGGGGAGGGGGGAGAGTAAGTGTAACTAGACTATACAGAGCACTGCTCCTGCTCACATCCCCGCAGGATCACTATGTGGCTAGGTGGGAGCGGGAGTTGCATAAAACTTTCCCACCAGATGACTGGATGCATATCTATAGATTCTTGTTGAAACCATCAATTGCACAACCACTAATTGAAAATGGGTATAAAATTTTATACTGGTGGTATTATACACCGGATAAACTTAAATGGATATACCCTCACCTATCAGCAGAGTGTTGGCGAGAATGTGGGGCACAAGGGACATTTATGCATGTCTGGTGGGACTGTCCAAAGGTTCAAGAGTATTGGGCCCAGGTACTGCTAATGGTCTATACGATAATTAAGGTGGAGTACCCAGGCCGGGCAGAATACTGCCTGCTTCATCTCAGACCTCCAAAAATGCAGGCACACTTGCATAAATTGGCTATCCAATGCTTTGTGGCAGCAAAAATTGCACTGGCCCGGGCGTGGAAGCAGAAAGAAACACCAGCACTACAGATGGTAGTTCGTAAAGTGGACTTTATTTATCAGATGTCAAAACTAACGGCCATGAGAAGGGGACAGGTCACGATCTTTCAGAAAGTGTGGCAAACATATGAACTTGTAAGAGAAGGGCTAATATCATCACCATAGTGCTAGAGGGATGGGGGTGGGGGGTGGGAGAGGGTGGGTGGGGGGGGGGGGGGTATATGACTGAGTTATCAAAGCAATGTTAAGCCATGCATTTGAATGATGTATGAAAAGTTATAGATATGACTTGTTTTGTATTATAAAAATGTCAATAAAAATAACTTAAAAAAAAAAAAGAAAAGAAAGGACCATACCATGCTGCAGCGCTACACAATGGGATCCTTTTACAAAGGCGCACTGAAAAATGACTTGCGGTAGTGTAGGCACAGGTTTTGGGCGTGCACCAATCCATTTTTCAGCGTGCCTGTAAAAAAGGCCTTTTTAAATTTTTTGCCGAAAATGGACATGCTGGAAAATCAAAATTGGTGCGCATCCATTTTGGATCGGAGACCTTACCGCCAGTCCATTGACCTTGCGGTAAAGTCTCATATGGTAACCGAGCGGTTACACATGCCAAATGCCACTTGGTGCGCGTCCGATACACGTGGCCGAAAATAAAAGGGTTTTTTTTGGATGCGGGTATCGAACACGCAGCAAAAATGAAATTACCGCAAGAGCCATGCAGTAGCCGTGCTGGAACTCCATTTTGGCAGACGTTGGGCTTGCGCAGATCCTTAAGTGGCTTAGTAAAAGGGCCCCTAAGTGAAGTGCTACTGATGCCCCCTACCTCACTCATTTCACTGCTACCATTGAAAAGAGACAGTCCATTTTAGTAGCATCGGAGAAAAATCCTTTTTTTCATGTAAATATAAATATTTTTAATTCCCCCAAAGAAGTGGAATAAATACATATTCATAACAACATAAGAAAATAAGTGTTGTCAAACTGGGACAGACTGAAGGGCTATCATACCCAGTATCTTGTTTCCAATACAGTTGACAAATACCTTGCAAGATCCCGGAATAGTAAAACAGATTTTATGCTGCTTATCCTAGAAATAAAAGCAGTGGATTTTTCCAAATCCATCTTAGTAATAGCTTATGGACTTTTCTTTTATTCAACAAAGCTAAAATGTGAAAATTATAAATGTTGTTTAAAATCTTGCATGAGTTACAGTATATATATATTTTTTATTACATTTGTACCCCACACTTTCCCACTCATGGCAGGCTCAATGCAGCTTACATGTTGTATACAGGTACTTATTTGTACCTGGGGCAATGGAGGGTTAAGTGACTTGCCCAGAGTCACAAGGAGCTGCCTGTGCTTGAAGTGAGAATTGAACTCAGTTCCTCAGGACCAAAGTCCACCACCCTAACCACTAGGCCACTCCTTCACTCCTGTTAAACAATGTTGAATTTTAGAGAAACCTATGCATTTCATTCTATGCCAGTCTTATCACATGAATCTTGAAATAGAATCATGTGGAGGGGCATTTTCTATATGACATCTAAGTCCAATTTTGGAGATTTTGCAGTGAGCTGCCTCCACCAGTGCTGACACTGGATATTCAATGCTGGGCCATTTCCAGTAAACAGCATTGAATATCCTAAGTTTGTTTTTTTTTTTTATTGGCTTTAACTTAACCAGCTATGCAAATATTCATTACTGGACAGTTATGTTAAAAGCGGGTGAAGATGAGACTGCTATTTAGATGGTCTGACTTGCCTGCTAAACTTAGTCGCACTTGAATATTCACTGACAGCCGGCTACATTGCATGATATAGTTGGTTAGCCGCTAAAGAGGAGATTCTATATATGACGCCTAAAAAGCTGGCGCCAAAATCAGTGCTGACTAAGCATATTCTATAATCATTGCCTAGATTTAGGTGTCGATTATGGAATATGCTTAGTTGATATCTCAGCGCCTAAATTTACGCGCATCCATTTACACCTACAAAAAGTAGCATAAATCCCAGTGCATAGATTTATGCGCACTGGTTATGCGTGTAACTTTCAGAACACCCACGAAGTGCCCATTTCCCTGCCTCTAACCACGCTCCTTTTTGCATGCACATTTTAGACATACAATGTATTTCATTACAGAATACACTTAGCGAGTTGTGCACCTAAATTTTAATTAGTGTGTGCTCATTATTGCTTGTTAAGTGTCGTTATCAGTACTCATTAGCTTATTAAGCCAATTAAGTTGTGTGTGTTCTTCTATGTGCACTACATAGAATCTGATATAAGTGTTAACTAACCAGCAGGTGCTGGTCCTGGCCAGTTAAACAGCGCTGAGTATCGGGCACAATGTGTCTATGTTTTAGGACCATTTGGGGGGAAAAAAAGTCCAAGGAAAAGTGCACAAAAACAAGACATTGGGATGTATGGTGGGCCAACGTTCTTAGTAGACTGGCTACAGAGACATCCCAGCAGAGCAGTGGGGCACCCTAGGGGGCACTGCAGTGGACTTTACATAAAAGTTCCCATGTACACATCAGATGTTATGGCCAGTCCTATTAGAGCAGCAAGCAGGTCCCTGGAGTAGCATAGTGGTCAGTGCAGGGAATTGTAAAGAAGGAGACCCAGGCCCATATCCTATTCTAACCATTACACTTGTGGTGGAAAGTGTGAGCTCTCCAAACCCCACCAAAAACTTACTGTACCCAACTGTACACCACTGCAATAGCCCTTATGTCTGCAGATGTCACCTCTATGTAGGTACAGTAGGTTTTTGGTAGATTTTGAAGGGCTATTGAGATGGCAGTAAGGGCTCCTGCGCTAACCTGGTGGTAACTGGGCAGTGCACAGCACTACCCAATTATTGCTGGTTAAGTTCTGGCGCTACACACCCCTGCTTCTTAATAAACGTATCACTTCTATATTCAGGTAACTTCGTTCTTTGCCTTAATCTGCTCATTCTGGGGCACTTTCACTAAGCTAACATGTGCCTAACACAGCTTAAAATGGTGTACTGTGGGACGAACTCAGACACCCTGCAGTAAGAGCCAACTCCCTAATTCTGTTAAAGTTACAAAAAATTGTGCATGCAGATTTGAGCTTGTTCCTAATTTGCATACACAATTTAATTGACTAATGAGCTAATTATCACAGATAATTGGCTTATTAACAAGCAATTATTGACACTAATTAGTATGCATGTAAATTTAGGCACAGGATCCACATCTAAATTGCATGACTTGAAAAAGGGGGCACGGAAATGGGAGGGTCATGAGCAGAACAGGGATGTTTCTAAAATTAATATGTGTAGTTATAGAATAAGGGGGAAAACACACTACTTTTGCACCACATTTCAATTGGTTGAAATGGCCATGCCTAAAGTTAGACGCAATTCCCGGACTTAAACATTATTCTATAAACCATGCCTAACTTTAAGCACGGCTTATAGATTAGCACTTTCTTGGCACTGATTTTTTCAGCTTCATATGTAATTCACCACAAATGTGCACATACTAACTGCACACTTAAAAGTAGCCATACTGGGTCAGACCAATGGTCCATTTAGCCCGGTATCCTGTGTCCAACAGTAGCCAATGCAGATCACAAGTACGTGGCAGAAGCCCAAATAGTAGCAACATTCCATGCTACCAATCCCGGGGCAAGCAGTTGCTTCCCCATGTCTGTCTTAATAGCAGACTATGAACTTTTCTTCCAGGTACTTGTCCAAACCTTTTTTTTTAACCCAGATATGCTAATTGCTGTTACCACATCCTCCGGCAAAGAGTTACAGAGCTTAACTATTCGTTGAGTAAAAAAAAATATTTCCTCCTATTTGTTTTAAATAACTATTCGTTGAGTAAAAAAAATATTTCCTCCTATTTGTTTTAAAAGTATTTTCATGTAACTTCTTTGAGTGTCCCCTAGTCTTTGTACTTTTGGAATGAGTAAAAAAATCTTTCAATTTTTTTTGAGCAGGCTGTCTGGAGAGTGGACATTCCTGTCCTACTCAGTCAGCGCCATGTGCTGATTAGCTCAGGCATAGCGTGTGAGCCCTTACTACCTAGAAAAGTGCACCTCACTAATTTTATTATTGCCCACATTAGCACATATCTCCAAAAAGAGGAGTGAAGCACAATCAAACTCACAATATTAACTCTTCAGCTTATCAGTGTCCAATAATCTAAAAGCAAGAAGGTTTCTTATCCTATATAATAAAAACCACCTCCAACGTTCTGAAGCTGGCAGCGTGGACAAAAACATTGAAGCATTCGTGCTTCTGTATCCATCTGCTAACACGATGACGTCTCCAAATTCCAGCAGTGTCAGAAGCGACAGTGCCCAATCAAAGCATAATAGCGCCAGCAAACTTCAACACAGTAAAAAAAAAAAAAGCCGCCAAAGGCTCAAAAACTTCATCAAACAAAGAAAGAAAAGGGCTATCAACGCTGCCGGGTAACACACATACGCGGCAACGCCCCCCCCCCCCCCCCAGAAAAACCATCGCACACCCAAAGTCGACAGAGGACCACAACAACCAGCCACAGCCACCCTCACACACCCTCCTCCCCAAAACGCACCCGCAAACCTACCTCTCTTCTCCGACCTAGGAACACCGCCCTCCACTTCCTCCCTCCCTCTCTTCAACAACTTGGGAACAATGCCCTCCACCACCTCCCTGCTGATGACCCTCCTGCTGCAAACCCCATGTCGCACCCCGCTGCCAAACCGCCCCCCCCCCCCCCGAGGAATATCAACCCCCTCGCCACCCTTCCCTTGCTGTCCGGCTGCTGCTGCAAAAAAAAGTGGTTTTAACCTGAAACACGCACCGTAGACAGCCATCAGGCATTGGCTGTGGGCACTGCAGCTGCTCCTCCTCTCGCCTCAACATCACTGCCCCTGGAGGAAGACCCCGGAGCGCACCGACATCACTGGTGAGAGGAGGAGCGGCTGCAGCGCCCACAGCCAATGCCTGATGGCTGTCTACAGTACACCGTTTCAGGTTAAAACACATTTAAGTTTTTTTCTCCTTTTGGTAGCTAAGAGAAGAACGATAAGGATGAGGGGAGTGGTAGGGGAAGGGGGAAGGCAGCAAGGGTTAACAAGAATGAAAAAAGGATAACAAAAATCATCAAAGTGGAAAAAAAGTTAAAGGGGAGGGGCAGGGGAAGACAGACGAGAAAAGGAAGTAAAAGGGGAAGAGGGAAGAGGACAGCCGGTGGACATGCTGGAGGAGGAGGAGGGGAGCAGGGGAGAGGGAGGGGGGAAGGGGTCCTGAGACCAGAGAGGTGGGGGACCTGAGACCAGAGGGGTGGGTGTGGGGCACACACTCATTCACTCACTGTCTCTCACATACACTCTCTCTGACACACTCTCTATCACACTCTCTCTGTCACACACACAGTCACTCTGTCTCTCACACAAACACACACACACTCTGTCTCTGACTCTCTCTCATTCTCTCTAACACACACTCCCTCTCCAACATACACACTCCGAGGAAAACCTTGCTAGCGCCCGTTTCATTCGTCTCAGAAATGGGCTTTTTTACTAGTTTATTAATATAAGAAGGAAAAAGCCTCAGAAAATTGCAGGCATCAATATTAATTGTTCAAATCCTGCTCACTTCAATCATCAGCTCAAAAAACCTTCCCATTTTTAAATCTTTAGCATTTTAAATAACATTTTTGATAATATTATACTATCCAGCTACTTAGCTTCAAAAAATATATGCAAAGGTCTCCCTGACGTTGGCCATTGTTTTGCAGATCTTCTTTCACTTTGCTGAAAAAAACACTAAAACAAAAAGCTGAACATTAAAACTTTCATTCATTCATTGCAAAAAACAAAGAGCATGTAAATTTTCTTACTCACTACAAGCTTGTTCACTATGACTTACCAAGCACTTTTCGAAATGGCAGCTTGGCCTTCTAAGTCTCCTATTTCTACTAAAAATTGGCCAATCAGATCACAGCTCATAGCTAATTGGATGACTCAACATTCAATCTTGTCATGCCCCAAACTGATTGGCTGAATTGACCCATATTAAGAAACAAATGATTCCATTCACTATTTGAATTTAAGCCCTTTGGTTGTAATGTTTCCAATCTGAAGATCCATTGCTTCTCCCTTCTTATGAGCTGCAAACGACAATCCCCTCCCCTGATATCCTTTGAGACCTGATCAATGGCAAAACTCTCCCTTCTTTTGTTGATAAAAGGATTAGGTTAGCATACAAATGGGGTGAAAATTTGAAAGAACTTTTGTCTCTCACTTTTTCTTGAATAGAGCCAAGCATGGAAGACTCTAGAACACAGTACTTGCAATCACTGCTTGATTTGTAAAAAAATGACATCCATGTTGACAAGTTTTGTTAACCCAGGAGATCAACTTGCTATACCCTGCCTTGAGTGAATTCCTTCAAAAAGGCGGTAAATGAATCCTAATAAATAAAATAAATAAAAAAATAAATGAGAGCATCAATTAAGATATTCAGCTACATGCAAATCAGAGCTTGTGGTATATTGTATACAATGTCCCTGCTCCAAAATTTATGTAGGGCAGACTTCTGGGAAATTGAAAATGCGAATAACTCAACATCGCAGTTCAGTGGACAGGAATATTAGGGAAGCACCTCTGGCTGAGCATTGCATTGCTTTGCAACACGCTTTTGATAACCTTAGATGTTTTGCCATTGATCAGGTCTCAAAGAATATTAGAGAAGGGAATCACCAATTGCAGCTAATAAGAAGGGAGCAGCATATTGAATGGAATCTTTTTTAATATGGATCAATTGAACAAATTGGTATGGGGGTATGAGAAGACTGAATGTTGAAGTATACACACCAAGAAAGGAAAAAAGAAAGAAAAAATGAGAGACAACCAATCAAATTCCAACTCAAGGGTATCTTATTTATTTGAATGTAAAAAACATTACTCTTGAGTTGGAATTTGGTCATACCCCATTTTTGATTTCTATTTTCCAAGATTGAATATTCAGTTATCCAATTAGCTATACACTGTGACCTGATTGGCCGATTTTTAGTAGAAATAGGAGAGTTAGAATGCAAGCCGCCATTTTTAAAAGTGCTTAGTAAGTCAGAGTGAACAAGCTCATAGTGAGTAAGAAAATTTATATGCTCTTTGTTTTTTTGTAATTAATAAATGTAAGTATTAATTTTCAGCTTTTTTGGGGGGTTCTTTTTCAGCAAAGTGAGGCAGCAGTTTGGCAATGTGAAAAGGTGGCAACTGTTGGGGAGACCTTTGCATATATTTTTTGAAGCAAAGTAGCTGGATATTATAACATGTTATCTAAAATGTTATTTAACATGCTAAAAATTTTAAAATGGGAAGGGGCTTTGAGCCAATGATTGAAGTGCACAGGTTTTGAACAATGAATATTGATGCCTACAATTTTCTGAGGCTTTTTCTTTCCTATATTAGGGCTCCTTTTACTAAGCGGTGGTAAGCCCAGTGGTACTTCCCACACCTACCATGCCATCATTTCCAACACTACAAACATGTATTTAATTTTGTAGCGCTGGACTGTACCCGGCGGTAATCGGGCAGTGCCACACGCTTCCCAGTTACCCCCCCCCCCCCCAAATGGCCACAGAGCAATTGCTTTACTTGCCACATGGCCATTTCCTGCAGGAAACTGAGACCTTCCCTTTTACCAGCTGCGATAAAAGGGGGCCTCGGCGAATGTGTAAAACACGCACTGATGCCAGCGTTGGCCCCGTTTTGCCGTAGATTGGTAAAAGGGGCCATTAATAATTAAGAAAATTTTGCCTATAAATTACTGGACACTGATCTGGTAAAGAGTTAATATTGTGAATATTAGTGCATGGCCATTAATACAGAAAATAGAAAATGGCCATGGTTTTTTTTTTTTTACCACATCTTAGTAAAAAGACCCTTCTGATCTGACTTGCTAAAGGGAATATAATTACCAAAAAGTATTGGACAAATGCTTTGTATTAATCAAATAGAAGGCATTCCCTACTAATATTTTGTTAACCTTTTATATCTATATATTCAGGTAGGCTATCCACAGCAACCATGCCACATGCAGTTGGAGAAGGAGCCCTGCATAATCTGTGTACTCTGATCTGCACATATTTTACAAATCCTTGTAAATTCTTGAGAAAAGAACAAAACTGTTAACCTCGTTTTTTTTTCAATGAATAACTGATATTGGTAAACCCAAGCTAAGCCATGGTGACCCAGCAAATTGTATTAAAATCTGAACAAAAGATATCGGATTGTGAAACATTCAGCTCTCCCATCCCTATTTCGAAGTGTGTTTTACATCTAAACAAGATCTGAAAGTGTTTTAAATTCATCACACTTCAGAAACATACATGCAGTCACCTGCTGAGCTGATGTCATGGCAACCAATAGTATTGCTTAATGCTGCATGTTAGCTTCTGATGTGGAAGGAGTAGAGGAAAAAATGAGATTATTATTACCCGGTTTTGGCAATATCACAGACCCTATTTAATCTGTGCATTTGCTTTCAGCTCTCCACCTTTAAGGGCCCTTTGTGCTTTTCTCATGCTTTCTTGATTCCTAATACCATTTCTCCTTCATCTTCTCCTTTGGGAGGCTGTTCCATGCATTCACCAGCACCATCACTGCTTTCTTACATTATTGCTGAGTCTAATCCCTGCCAACCTATAAGTATCAGTGTTATGGTAACAGTAAAAACAATAGATACTTAGTAAAGAAATGAGAGCATATTAGAGTCAGTCAGGCACAACATCACTAAGCCACGTCCAATGTACATGAAGAAAGCACATTTCGAACAGCCAGGGAACATTCTTAAATGGAATAAACCGTGTGTCTGGTATAATACAAAAGACTGCCAAATGCACTTCTTAATGATGTTCTAAAACCTCAATTTATTCAAAATTAGAACTTGGAAAAATGTCCGCCAGAAAGACATTAGCTGACGAGAGTATTGAACTCCATTACAAATGTTTATCCATAGTCCTTGCATATTTAAGCAGAATTATGAAGGCACGCTCTATGGAAGATTTTAGGCTGGTACAAGAAACATAGTAACAGAGAAAATGATGGCAGAAAAAGACTATCCAGTTGATAGTCAATTGGCGGCAGTCAGTGTTTTTATGTCTGCAGCCACCTATATTCCTAGATATTCAATTGCAGGCCATGTCTGGGCATGGAATTAAATATACAGTTCTAAGCTGGCCACTGAAGCTTATGTGGTTACGTGCAATAATCGGTCCTTGACCGCATAAGCTGAACCTCTTAAAGATAGGATGCTATTTATGCAGCCCAATTTAAGCGGTTATGTTACGTGGTCAAGGGATGAATATTGGCACTTACCTGCATAAGTGTCAACTCTGTACCCAGAATGCCTACAGGTTTGCCGGTTGCGATGCAGGCACCAGCTGCAAATATTGAACAGTGCTAACCAGTTAAATGCCGCTTTATATCGGAGGTTAGCCGACCCTAGACAATTTAAGCAGGCAGGAATTTTGAATATCAGCCAGTATATGCAGTGGCGTTCTGAGGGGCGCTGACACCCGGGGCGGATCGCCGATGCGCCCCGCCCCCCCAGGTGCAGCACCCCCTGTGCAGTGCGACCCCCCCCAGCGAAGGGACACCCCCCACCCCGGCGAAAGAACCCCCCCAGGTGCACGCCGCTGGGGGGGGTGCCGCACGTTGGTCAGCGTCATTGGTTTCCATGCTCCCTCTGCCCCGGACCGCCCCCCCTTGGTACGCCACTGAATATATGCCTTATCCAGTCTGCCCATCCATATCATCTACTATTTCTTCCTCTCCCTAAAGAACAAATAACTTCAAAATAGATGAGCTGATCATTTCAGCAAACCCACACTAGCTCCTTGAACCTCTTTAAGAAAAAGCCAGATTAGATGCAATATTCTTCTTCTGAGCTTCAAAAATATCTGAAAAAGCATTTTGTTGGGTTTGTGGATGTGCTTGCAAATTTCTAGATTTGATTTACGTATTTCTAGATGTGTTAGGAAACAAAAAAAAAAATCCCAACACTGGGGACAAAATCCTAAAGGGGTAGATATTTAAAATAATTTAATTGGGTACGAGAAGCTCCTTCCAGGTTAAATTGCCTTGCTTAGCTCTGGCCAGTGGCGTACCAAGGGGGGGCGGTGGGGGCGGTCCGCCCCGGGTGCACGCCGCAGGGGGGTGCTGCGGCGCGCGCCTGCTGCGAGAGTTCGCTAACTTCTCTCGTTCGCTGCAGCTCCCTATGCCCCGGAACAGGTTACTTCCTGTTCCGGGGCAGAGGGAGCTGCAGCGAACGAGCAAAGTTAGTAAACTCGCAGCAGGCGCGCACTGCGGCACCCCCCCCTCAGCGGCATGCACCCGGGGGGGCTCCTTCATGGGGGGTCTTTCGCCGGGGGGTCCGTGCTGCATCGGGGGGGGGGGGGCTGCACCCGGGGGGCGGGGTGCCACCCCGGCTGTCCGCCCCCCTAGGAACGCCACTGGCTCTGGCACTAATATTCAGCAGCATTTAACCAGACAGTGCCACTGAATATTTATTTATTTATTTATTTATTTTATTTGTTACATTTGTATCCCACATTTTCCCACCTATTTGCAGGCTCAATGTGGCTTACATAGTACCATAGAGGCATTCACCAAGTCCGGTAGAGAAACAAATGCAAAGGTGATATTGTGATCGAATAAAGGTACATGTGTTTCAAGTATAGTGGGGGTGAAGGACAGGAATGGTTATATAGAGGGGCATAATCGAATGGCGCCGGCCATCTTTCATTTCTATAATACGGTTGGGGCCGGCCAAATGTCAGAGATGGCCAGGTTTGAGATGGCCGGCATCGGTTTTCCCCGATAATGGAAACCGAGGCCGTCCATCTCAAACTCGGCCAAATCCAAGGCATTTGGTCATGGGAGGAGCCAGCATTTGTAGTGCACTGGTCCCCCTGACATTCCAGGACACCAACCGGGCACCCTAGGGGGCACTTCTAAAAATTAAAAAAGAAAATAGCTCCCAGGTGCATAGCTCCCTTACCTTGGGTGCTAAACCCCCCAACCCCCCCCCCCACTCCCCACTCCCCACAACTCTACACCATTACCATAGCCCTTATGGGTGAAGGGGGGCACCTACATGTGGGTACAGTGGGTTTTGGGGGAGTTTGGAGGGCTCCCATTTACCACCACAAGTGTAACAGGTAGGGGGGATGGGCCTGGGTCCACCTGCCTGAAGTGCACTGCACCCACTAACAATTGTTCCAGGGACCTGCATACTGCTGTCAGTGAACTGGGTATGACATTTCAGGCTGGCATAGAGGCTGACAAAGAAGTTTGGTTTTTTTTTGTGGGAGGGGGTTGGTGACCACTGGGGGAGTAAGGGGAGGTGATTCCCTATTCCCTCCGGTGGTCATATGGTCAATTGGGGCACTTTTTTGAGACTTGGACCTAAAAGAAATGGACCAAGTGAAGCCGGCGAAATGCTCCTCAGAGCCGGCTGTCTTTTTTCCATTATCAGCTGAAGCTGACCATGTCTTAACAACGCCTCCGTCCCGCCTCCCATACACTTCTGAAATGCCCCCTTTAACTTTGTCCAGCTCTGCGACGGAAAGCAGTTGGAGCCGGCCAAAATCGGCTTTCCGTTATACCGATTTCGCTGGCTTCAGGAGATGGCCGGCCATCTCCCGATTTGTGTCGGAAGATGGCTGGCGATCTCCTTCAAAAATAAGCTGGTTAGTGTCTATTACGATCTTTGGTTTTCCTGTGCTACAGAGTGTAGGTATTTATACTGGGTCGGTGGGGTATGCCTTTTTGAATAGGTAGGATTTTAGTGATTTCCTGAAGTCTGTGTCTGCCATGGCACTATCTGGCTAGTGTTGGGTGGTCCAGAGGCAAAGTCAGGGCAGAGCAAGGAATTAGGGGTCCTTTTACAAAGCGGCAGTAAGCCCAATGCGGGATTACTGCATGCTAATTTTGAGCTACTGCCGTCCAAATGCGGGTGCCAGCGGTACTTTCAGCCCAGTGTGCACCATTTCCCACACTAGGTAAAATTGTCTCGTATTTTTTATCATGGTGCTAGTCCAGTGGTATCGGGCACTGTCGTTACTGCCAGGTTAGCGCAGAAGCTCATACCACCATCACAATGGGTGGTGGTAAGTGCTACCCCACGCATGGCCATGTGGTAAGAGTAATCTTACCACATGCCCATAGCTATCTATAGCCTTTTTTACCCGCTATGGTAATAATGACCACAGCGCATGGCAAAAATGGCCCACCCCGCTAACGTAGGGCTCCTTTTTTTTTTTTTTTTTTACTGCAGCTTGGTAAAAGGACCCCTTAGTTAGTGGAAATTTTCAGTCTGCTAATCGAGTAAGTGTGAGGATAAAGAGACTCTTTTTACCAAACTGCAGTCAAAAGTGACCCTTGGTGCATCCTTACATGGGTCATTCTCAAGCACTAAGGCCATTTTTTACCACAGGGGTAAAATGGGTGATTTTCCATTTTCTGTAATAATGACCACATGCCTAATTTTCCCATTAGCATATGGCCGTTAGCGTGTGAGCCCCAGCCACTAGCCCTGTAGGCAGTAAGGGCTCAAGTGTTAACCATGCGCTAACCAGTTAGAGCCCAGTAATATAGATTAACTGGTTAGCATAAGAATGCCCACTCTCAGCCACTGATATGTCCCCTCACAATAGAAATATTTTGTGTGCAGTTGATGTGCACACATGGCATAACTAACATGGACACTTTAGTGCATTCCACGTTAGGTCATTTTTGCTGTTTTAAGCGCATATTAGTGCTTAACGCAGCTTAGTCAAAGGGCTCCATAGTGATCTGAACACTGATCTGAATATTGACTGACATTTGGGGCAGCAAAATGCAGCAAGGGTGTACATAACTTATACTATTCTGTAAGTTAAGGTGGTAACACTGTTCCCTCTAAGCTGCTGCCAGTGGAAGATCGTGCTTCAATATTGTGTTTTCACTGGCTAGGGACCGGTCCCTCAGTATTCAAAAAATGTGATAGTGAAACAGCACCACCCGTTGGCAGAACTGTAGGCGAAGGACTCGCACTTAGCTTAGGGGAAACAGTGGAGGTAAGTGAGAGACCTGTCCATTGCCTGTCCATGTTCCGTACATGTGTATATCTCCTTGCAGTTACGTGCTATAATACTTAGGGGCCCTTTAACTAAGCAGTGGTAAAAGGGGCCCTGCCCCAGTGGCGGCAGCCATTTTTGCCACGCGCCAGGGCTCCTTTTACTGCAGCAGGTAAAATGGCCAAAAAATGAAAATAGCCGTGCAGCAAGCTATAACTTGCCACATGGCCCTTTGGGAGGGAGCACCTACTACCACCCATTGAGGTAGCGGTAATGGCTCCCCACACTAACCCAGCGGTAATCCCCTCCTGAAATATAATATTTCCACTAGAACAGGAAACGGCATACGCTTCTGCAGGAACTGCCGTCAGCACCTGTGTTGGGCCGGTGGTAGTTCCAGGTTGCCATGCGGCAGCCCTTTAGTAAAAGGGCCCCTCAATGCACTTCTAGAGCTTATGCACTCTGCTAGTGCTTACACACATACAGGGGAATTCTGTATATGGAGATGAATGAGAGGCATTACTTACGCACCAATTTTGCAGTGCAGAAAAGCATTCTAACGGATGCAAGGCACCAAAATGGGGCAGAAATGGCAGATCTGTGTGATAGCACATTTAGACAGATCTGTGTGATAACACACTTACGGGGAATTCTATATATGGCACCTAAAAAATCTGAAAACATTTCCGCCTAAGCGTCTAAATTTAGGTACGGTATATATAATACACTTAGGCAGTGATTGTAGTGCATAAATCTATGTGCATCCATTTACAGCAATGAAAACATGGTGTAAATCCTGGTGTGTAGATTTTGGTGCAGAGGGTAATATTCTATAACTATGCATGAAAATTTCAGAATTCCCACGAAAATCTCATTTCCTCACCTATAACCATGCCCCTTTTTGTCTGCGCACATTAGAAGTTAGGCGCAGCGCATTGCTGAATAAGCTTAGGTCCCAGTTTACTAAGCTGCGCTGTAGACATTCCTATTTATTTATTTATTGCATTTGTATCCCACATTTTCCCACCTATTTGCAGGCTCAATGTGGCTTACATATTACCATTCGCAGCCTCCAGTGTGCACAAATACAAAATGATGTTATGGTAAGATAGGTTCTAGTGGAACAGTCTCATTAGGGTATCATAAGGCGGAAGGGTTGTGTAATGACCATTACGTACTTTGGTTTTGGTGTGTTGCAGCGTTTGAGTATTTAAGTTGGATTGGGTATGCCTTTTGAAACAAGTTAGTTTTTAGTGATTTCCGGAAGTTTAGATGGCCATAAGATGTTTTCATGGCTTTCGGTAATGTGTTCCACAGTTGCGTGCTTACATAGGAGAAGCTGGATGCGTAAGTTGATTGGGTGTCTCTGGCATTAGTGCATATTAATTTTTAGCGTGGGCTAAAAACGCTAGCGCACCTTAATAAACAGGGCCCTTAGCGAGTTGTGCATGAAAATTCTAATTATTGCCAGTTAGTGCTCATTATTGCTCATTAAGTGCTGTTATCAACGCTAATTAGTTTGTTAAACCAGTTAAGTTACGTGCGATGTTATGGAATCTGCTTGAATTTCAGCTTGAATCTCTAGGCATGCTATGTAGAATCTGGGAGTTAGGGAACCTTTTACAAAGGTGCTAGTATTTTTAGCATGTGTTTTAAATATGCACATGCTAAATGTTGGAGACGCCCATATATTCCTATGGGCATCTCTAGCATTTAGCACGGACTAATCATTAGCTCACTAAAAATGCTACCACACCTTTGTAAAAGGACCCCCTTAGGTGCCTTATGTTTCCATGCAGATCTGCAAAGAGGATGTGTCCATGGCACAGTTGGGGCATTCCCTTAAAATGTGCACACTGTTATAGTACAGTGCAGATCCACACTAAGGGACCCTATTCCAAAGCTACAGTAAGCCCAATGCAGGCTTACTGCTCGCTAAACAGGAAGTATCACCGGGCTACCACAACAGCCCAGTGGTAGTCCTCACCCCCAGCACACCGTCATATCTGGCGCTACAAAAATATATTTATTTTATATAATGTTGGTGTGTACCCGGCGGTAATTGAGCAGTGTCGCGTGCTGCCCGGTTACCGCCGGGTTAGCGTGGGAGACCTTACCGCCACCTCAGTGGGTGGCGGTAAGTGTTCCCCCACGTAATGGCCACGCGGCAATTGCTTCACTTGCTGTATGACCATTTCCTCAAAAAAAGAAAAGACCTACCTTTTATGTGCAGCAATAAAAGAGGTCCCTGGCACATGTTAAAAACACACACTGACGCCCGCACAGGCCCCCTTTTGCCACAGCTTGGTAAAAGGGGCCCTCAACTTGCACACCAGTTGGTGTGACTCCTCATGCCCAAAGTTGAGTGCGGTTCCCTGCACTAAGCGCCATTCTATAAAGGGCACCGATCCCGGAAAGGCCATTATAAAATTCCAATCAGCACTGATTTTTTTTCAGCACCAAATTTTGAGCACTATTTACTGAATCTGGTCCATAAGTATACAAACGATGTAGTATTCCGTTTCAGTAAATGTACACATGCAAGGGGCATACAAATGCAGACACCCAGTTACAAAATGAGGGGTGAGTTTAACACATGCAAATATTTACTGCTCTTTAGTAAACAGACTCCTAATTTTTCACCTTGGTGACCATCTCTGAGAAAAGGTGACTCAAGTAATGGATTCAAAATGTTGAGAATGGTTGATTTTTTTTTTTATGTCATAGGTCCAGGAGCATTCTGAAAAAGTTATGTTTGAACTTCTATAACTTTTTTTTTTCACATAAAAGGATGGGTTTGGACTGTTGTATTTTAGCTGTAACAATTTATTTATACTTTTTTTGTTGTTTTATGGCTATAGTCACCTTTTTCCAGAGAAGCTCATATTTGTTGTCACATTAATAGCTAACATGGGTTTATAAATAGCTCTCGTACATAGGTGTGAAAACTTTCCTCCCCAAACCAGTGCTGGGGGATTTCTCTCATCATACATATAAACTAATTACATTAGGTTACTTATAACCCACTCTAAACTCCTGAATTCACCGCGATATTACAACATCAGCTTTCCCATAACAATACTTATTGAACAACACATTTTTCAGAACTTTTTAGAAAATATTTTATAATTGATAAGTTATCTTTTATAAATGAGTAGAGAGTTTTACCATTTTGCTGTCTGATATGCTGAATGCCTCAACAAACTGGACTTATATACTACATTTGTAATAGAGGGGAAGTTGTCAAACACCCCCAAATTCTATGAATGGTGCTAAAAATTGCACAGGCAAATTAGGGTGCAGGCCCAATTTGCACATGCAATTCCATTGAATAACGAGCCAATTAGCACCGACAATTGGGCCTTAAGAATCATCGCTGCTAGTTAGCATTAATTAAAATTTACACTCAAAGGAGTAGATTTTCATATCTGCTTTAGATTTTTCCTGGTGGGTTGAGGGAAATTCATATTTTCAGTCAAATGTTAACGAGACTGGTATCCATCTAACATGGAATTGTTCACACAGCTCTGACAGCTGCAAGTGACAGGCAGACTTGTTTAATTTCATCACTTTGAACTGATGGTTGGAAAAAGCTGTGTTGAAGGTTTAGCTGAATTTAGCTTTCTGCATTATCTATGGAAGTGTGCTAACAGAAATATCCTACGTCTGTTTGAAGTACTCTGGCAGTTTAGTGAAGCAGCATTCAAGAGAAAAAAAAAGAAAGCAAATTGCTATCTAATATTGTTAACTTAGATACTCAGATGCAGTAATGTGATTTTATCTGTGTAGGTGATGCAATAAGTGCAGTCCAAGGTACCCACAGGTAATACTATATTATGCCCCTTCGGTATTCCTCTTTGTAATTGTGACTCCAAAAATAAATAGGCCTGGTAAATGTTAACGATCTTCATTATAAACATATTAATATGTTTTGAGATGACTGCAAAGAAGTAAGCACAGAGAATGATGGATAAACTCTAAGCCTGTGAAGAATTTGGGAGCTCCCTGAGTTATCAGGTTTTATGATGGTTGTTATAATTATAGTTTTTGGTTCTAGTTTCTATTTTTATGCTTTAAAATCTATATATTTTATAGATAATGTGGGATAGAAATCTGTTAAATGAACAAATACATAAATAAATATGCATTTAAATATTTTTTATCACAGAAAAAAATATGTATGCATGCGAAGGGCAATATTTTAGCAGAGTGCCTAGTTTTATGAGGCAAGAAATCACCTCATTTGCACTCATTTTATATAGGTGCCTTTGCGGAGCATTTTTGATATGAAATCCAAATCCAATTTTGGATGTTTTGCAAAAAAACATCCAAAACTCCAGTGCCAAACATGGTCATGTTCAAAACAGAAAAAAAATCTATCTTTTTGATTTGAAAATCACCTATTTTAGGCATTTTTGTGCTCAGTGAGTCTTTCTGTAAGGTCCTCTTTCAAATAAAAAATGTCCAACGGAAAAATGCACACACACACAAAAAAAGCCATTGGGATGTCTGGGGGCCAGTAGTCCTACTACACTGGTCACAGACATTCCAGCAGAGCAGTGGGGGAGCCTAGGGGGCACTGCAGTGAACTTCACATAAAAGGTTATGATGAGATGACATCATAACCTCCTTATATGATATGGTGAGCCCTCCGTGAATAGGAAAAATGTGTTGTACCCACTACAATAGCCCTTATGCCTTCAGGTGTCATCTAAATCATATGTGGGTTCAGTAGGTATTTTGTGTTTTTTGGGGTGCTCACACTTTCCACTAAAAGTGCACTAGTTAGAATGGGATATGGGTCTGGGTCCCCCTTCTCTAAATATTTTTTAGTAACAAACACATGCCAAGTGGCACTTGACACACATAGGTCATTACCACCCAGATTCTTTACTGCTAGGTCCATGGCTGGTGGTAAGGTCTCAGACCCAAAATGGACACGCGGCAATTTTGATTTTTGTCACACGGCAATTTTCTGAAAAAAAAGGGACTTTTTTACCGGTGCGCTGAAAAATTGATTGGTGCACGCCCAAAACCTCCACCTACACTACTGCAATCCATTTTTCAGCGCGCCTTTGTAAAAGGACCCCTTAGTCATTATCGAAACAGGTCTTGCCAAAAACATCTTATTTTTTTGCCCTGGAGGTTTTTACAATGTTGCATTATCACAGAAAAATTTCCAGATCATAAGCCCAACCTATTCCCATCCAAAACATGCCTCCAACAAGCCTTCTTGAGATTTAGATGAACTGCAGAGAAAAACGTTCTATAAATGAGTTTGGAAAATTGTGATTTGGACTTTTTTGTGTAAAAAAAAACATCCATCTGCCCTTTTGTGCCATTTTTTGGATGTTTTTCTGTTTCGACAATGAGCCCATCTGCCTCTTTTTCTAGCTCAAATCCAACAGCAATAGCATTTAGGGCCTCTTTTATCAAGCCGCGCTAACAGTTTTCCGCACAGCAATGCCATCGCAGCCCATTCAACGTGAATGGCCTTTTTTGGCATTACTGCTCTGGGAGCCACTAGCGTGACTTGATAGAAGAGGCCTTTAGATTGAAGGTGTCGACATTAAGCCTGCTTGAGGTCTGATATAAATGACTGCAAGTAGAATATGCAAGCACACATGTAGATTAGCATATTTTATAATCAATAAGCGTATCTCAGAACTTCACCTATGCTACCTAGACCATGTCTTTAGCAATACCCAGTACCATAGAGGGCCATCTTTAAGGGCGCCCATCTCTAAGGACGTCCCGGCAAAGGGGCGGGGCATCCAGTATTATCGAAAGAAGATGGGCGTCCATCTTTCGTTTTGATAATACGGCCGGGGATGCCAAATGCTCGTCAGGGACGCCCTTCTTTTTTCCATTATCAGTCAAGGACGCCTATCTTGTAATCACTTACACTGCCGACACGGCCCCTTGAACTTTGGTCGTCCTTGCGACGGAAAGCAGTTGAGGACGCCCAAAATTGGCTTTCAATTATGCCGATTTGGGCGGCCTTAGGAGAAGGACGCCCATCTTCCAATTTGTGTCGGAAGATGGGCGCCCTTCTCCTTCAAAAATAAGAAGGATAGTTATAATGCTCTTTTACTAAGTGGCAGTAAGCACTAACGCATGCTTTCCGTGTGATAAAATGAACCACTGAGGGGCGTGCCTTGGCATTCCACGGTAGTTTTGGGATATGCACATGCTTTCCTTGTGCTAAAAATACATTTTTTTTAGCACTGGGGACATGTTTGGGAACAGAGAGTAGATGTGCTCAGTGTTAATCAGCTAGCGTAACTGCATTGCTGCACACCAACCGATTAGCACATGTTTTGCATGTGAGTCCTTCCCACTTACAAAATAGGTGGCGGTAAAGGCTTGGACACTAACAGTCATGTGCTAATTGGTAAATTAGCATGTGGCCATTAATGGGGGAAATAGAAAATGTGGCCATTTTACAGCCATGCTAAAAGCGGCCTCAGCACTCAATGTGTGGTTGGTGCGAGGGTGCAAGGGAAGCTGGGGCACTAAACTTGCTCCTTGTCCATTGGCTTCCCTCACTGGTGCATAGCTAGTAGGTGGGGCAGAAGCATTTGGGGGCATGTCGCAAATGACTCACCCATGGCTTAATTTGTCCTTTCGCAAAATCTGCAGTGATATTTATGAGATGACCTTGCCACACAATCTTTTGTAGACCTTCCATTTTGACCAGAATTGCATTCACCTGAAGAAGAATTTTAAGAACAAGCGGCCTAGGTTTGGGTTTTCCTGCCATCATTTTAGCTGGAACTCAAGGTGTGCGTTCAAGTTCAAACAGGCAATCAAACATATGAGTCAACCCTTTTGGAATCCAAGCCTCAAGAAATTTCACTGGGTCAGTGCCCTCGGCTCCCTCAGGTAGGCCCAAAATTCTCAAATTATTTCTTCTATTTTGATTGCTAAAATCTTCCAACGCACCTTCAATCGCATGTAGGGTCTTACGGGTTTCTTGCTGATGAGCAGTCAGTTCATCTATTTCTTTATTTTTATGTTCAAGGTGGAGTAAGTGAACTTTGAAATTGGAGAATTTATGATTAAGGTGTGTAATTTAATTTTTTTATATCTTTTGATAACATCTTTACTTTTTTGTCAGTTGTGTCTATTTGTTGCAGTTGTTCAGATACCTCCGCCATGTTATCAGCTTCAGATTTTTCCTGATCCTGCTCATTGGGTGACAGAGGATCCAGCTTGGGGTATTTGGTATCTGTGATAGCTGCAAATGCCGCTTCAATCAGACCAGGCTTACTGTGGGGCATGACTGCAAATTAAATTGGCACCAATTAGATGTTGAGGTAAAGCAATAATAACCAGATTTATGTATTGGGTCTGAGCTCCTATGCCTTCATCTTGATTGGGCTCTTGAGCACCCCTCCCCCCTTTTTTAGGCCATTTTTAATTCTTAACCTCTTATTCAATGTCTATGTTGTTTCAATCAATCCTATAATGAATGTAATACTCTAATCCCTTATTTAACCTGTTTATCTTGACAGCTCTGTTACACAGGTACTGTTTCTAATATGTTTGTGTACAGTGCTATAGAAATAATAAGTAGTATTAGAAGTAGTAGAGTATTTTGTGTAGTTCTTATTGTCTTTTTCAAAAAGGATAGGGCAGAACCAGAAAACATTCCGAGAAAGATGACAAAGATGATAAAGAGGATAGATTACCTCCCTTATGAAGAAAGGCTAAATAAGTTAGGGCTCCTCAGAGATGACTGAGGGTGTATGATAGAAGTTTAGATTTTATACTGACTTTCTGTTTCTGGAGAATAGCAAACCAGAACATTCCTTCAAAGGGCCACATACACAGCCTGCTGACAGAAATCAAACATCATCCCCTAGATTCTATACATTGGGTGCTGATATTTGAGTACTTATCAAAGGTGTGCGTGCAACACAATACTAAATTAGTGCTAATTAGTACTAATTTAGAGTTAGGTGCACATCTTGCTAAGCACTATTCTATAAAAATGTACACCCAAATCCCATAGTGCACAATCCAAAAGGGGTGGCCATAGGAGGTACATAGGCAGGTCAAGGGCGTTCCTCCAATTTGTGTGCAGTTATAGAATATTGGTGATGTGCAGGCAAATTGTGTGCCAAGACTTGAACTTAGTTTCAGCAGGTGTACGTTCTGATACCCAAATTTAGGTGCTGACATCATCACGCAATGCTATTCTATAATGTATGCTCGTCTTTGCATTATAGAATAACATTGAGCACCATTTTTTTTCAGCACCGACTTTTCAGCACCTTTTACTGAATCTAACCCCATATGCTTAGAGCAGACATGTATTACACCATACTTAAATCAGGAACTGGGTTTGTCCATTTCTGACTGAAGACACAACTTTGATCTTTGGTACTGCAAAGGCACCTTACATGTTCTTCCTGTCCATGTTTAAATCTCTACTTGGCAGTCATGGCCAGAAGTCCACAATAGACAATTCAATTTTCAGCATTCTATTCAAAAATAGAGCAAGTAATTGTAATCTAAGCCTCATTTAGTTCTCTCATATTCCAAATTATTTTTATGAACATGAGGTTTTGCTCTTGCAAAACTGTAATTGCCTCATTAATGGCCCTTTGATAGATTTATGATTTGTACTTCTTTCAAGTATGAGTTGAAACTGATAAAGAGTGAAAGTTCTCTAGGATTGAGGCTCTCATTGATTCCAGTGAACCTTTATTTCCTTCCTTGACTGACTATCACTTTTTGTAGATCATTAAAAACAGCTTCTTATTAGAGTGTGATGTAATGAAACCTAGGCTAAGGGCAGAATTATATTGCTGAAGTAGGTTGTGAGAGCAACTAAATTGTCTTGTTTTCTGTTATGAATTGCTCTGTCTCGAAGAGAAGGTGATACTCTAACTCTCAATTATTTCAGTTCTTTCCTATAGTGCATTTAACTCTTCAATTTAAAATTCTAACCACAGGATAGGTTATTAAAAACAATACAACAATGCTTTGTAATGATTTCTTTTATAGTCATTTGTAAAATGGAGGCCATATCTATGGGTCTTTAGTTTTGCTTGAACTTCTTATATCTTTAGTTCTTCATTTATGTTTGGAATGTATTTAAATAAAATTGCTGCAAAACTATATTTACATAAATTCAATTATTATTATTGCGCAAACAAATGTATGTTGAAATTCTAAGCATTCTAATCATACCAGTTCTGAATAAATGATGTGAGAAATAACTGGTACAGCCCACAGTGGTATGGCAATTTGAATAAACAATAAAGCAGCTACCCTGACTTCCTGATCCAAACATTTGAGGCAAATGATAAGAAACACACTCTCATACCTTCATGAACAGCAATTAGTGCATAGGTAGAAGAGGTTTCAAAGGGATTTAGCTAGGTAATTAGGGAGCTACCTGGCTCATCCCCTTTGAGAATTGAGCAAGGCTGAGTGGCTCGGTTTAGCCATCTTAACTACAGGATGGTATTCCAGGAAGAGGGGTAGGGTTGAGGGGGCAACTATGCATATACATTGAGGAGGAAGAAAAAAAGAGCAGATCAGTGATAGATGTATGCACACTTTATTAGTCAATCCACATATAAAACAATGCCCGACACAGGCCGTGTTTCGCCCAGCAGGGCTGCATCAGGAGCTACTCAGTGATCCTCTCTATTAAGCCTTTATTGAGTGGCCATACATATTCGAACAATCGTTATCAAATTTCCACTTCAAGTTCTAAAAAATCAGCCCAGATCTTACATATATGTATCTTATGGTCGACTTCCAGTGTTAGTCTTCCATTTATGCACTACAATAGTGGCTTAATAGAGAGGATCACTGAGTAGTCCCTGACGCAGCCCTGCTGGGCGAAACACGGCCTGTGTCGGGCATTGCTTTATATGTGGATTGACTAATAAAGTGTGCATACATCAATCACTGATCTGCTCTTTTTTCTTCCGTCTTGGAGTTTGCGGATCGTCTGCCCAGTTGTTTTTTGGGGCCCTACTTGTGTAAATCCTGGAACACAAGTAGGGCAAAGATCCCCGGAAATTCTGTAACACTGCGCACGTCTTTTGTGAATGCCCCTGACCCGCCAATGCCCTTCCTATGGCCACACCGCTTTTTGATTTTTGCACGAGAGGATTTGGGCACAGATCTTTATCGAATCACAAATAACCAGATCCATGTGCAAATCTAAATTAGTACCCATTAATGTCAATAATTGCTTGTTAACCGTCAATTATTGATTGTTAACAGCTCATTAGGGGGGTCTTTTACAAAGTGACAGTAAGCCCAACATGAACTTAACACTCATTAAACCAGAAGTACTGCTTGGCTACTGCAACAACCCAGTGGTAGTTTCCATTCCCATCATGCGCCATTTTTGGCGCTACAAAAATATTTTTATTGTTGTAGTGCCAGTGTTTTCCCGGTGGTAATTGGGCAGTGCCGCATGTTGCCTGGTTATCACCATGTTAGCGAGGGAGCTCTTACTGCCACCTCAATGGGTGACATTAAGTGCTCACACCGAAGTGGCCACACGGCAAGTGCTTCACGCTGCACGGCTATTTTTTTTTAAACAGCCTTTTACCTGCTGCAGTAAAAGAGGGCCTTGACACCAGCGCAGGCCCCCTTTTGCCACAGCTTAGTAAATGGACCCCTATCTAATTTATTTGCACACAGATATCAGGATCACACACAAATCTGGGTGCCATTTATAGAATCCAGGGGTAAATGTTTCAGCCATGCAATGACTGTTACCATGGCCAGCTACTACTGCTTATTGCACTTTAGTAAACAGGACCCTCATTTTTTTTTAACTAGAAAAATCACTTAAATTTAGGAGCTTAAAAATTATGCTCAAATTTAAGACTGCCATTCATTTACCTGCATTTTAGGTGCTTATCTGCACCCTTCTCTTCTACTGCTAACTCCAGACTCTGTTCCTTTTATCCTGCTGCACCATATGCCTGGAATAGGCTTTCTGAGTCTGTATGTCAAGCTCAAAAGCCCATCTTTTTGATATTGCTTTTAACCCTTACTCACTTGCTCAGCACCCAATTTATCATTCCCAACTTTGTAATTCCCTAATCCCTTATTTGTCCTGTTTGTCAGTCCTAGTTAGTTTGTATGCTCTTTCGAACAAGGACTGTCTCTTTATGTCCAGTGCACAGCGCTATGTACATCTAGTAGTGGTATAGAAATGATAAGTAGTAGTAGTAGTAATTCTGCCTAGTTTAAGAAGTCAGGAACATGTGTAAACAGTGGTATTCTAGTCTTTTACACACATCAATGGCTACTTCAGCATGTAGATGACCTCTTATAGAATATCAACTGATGCCATACTTTGCTAGTGAATATGTGCATGGGCAGAGTTTGAGTAGAGGATGAATGGGCCCAATATTCAAAAGGGTTTAACTGAGCAGGGGAGGCTGCCCTGCCTGGTGGAACCTCACTGAACTGGCCCTCTGCCAATATTCAGTGACTCTTAAGCAGGTAGTACCATTGAATATTGCCTGTGACTATTGCGGTACTGTCCGATTAGTGCCTGGGCAATCTGGGACTAGGGTTGGCACTTAACTGGTTAGTGGTGATATTCTGTCCACTAAAAGGTCCTAACTTTATCCTCTGATCTAACCAGGCACCTGTCTGAATATCAGCCAGTGCCCAGTTAACTTCTGGATGACCTTACTTACCCAGATGTTCAATGCTAGAGCCTGAACATGGTCCAGTATTGAATATCCAGTCTTAACTAAGACCACAGCTGTCAGAGGCTTAAAAATTATGGACCACATTCTGGCTGACATCTAGAGGTGGGCATTATACCAGTTATGGGACTGATGTAAGTAATCATGCTCTAAATTCTAGTATGTTTTCTGCCACTTGCACTAGTATTGCATTACAAAAAAGAAGGCACCTATTTTTTGTGGAATATGCTTAACAGCACTTTTAGTAGGTGCCATGTTATAGAATTAACGTCTATTTTTTTAAGGCGCCACAAACATACCTATTTGGTGCCTATTCCATGAACAAAACTGGTATCTACTAGCATAATAGGTCAAACACATACCTATATTTTAAGAATGATCACTTACACTGCCCATAATACTGGTGTAAATGCTCAAGCCAAGATAATTAAAGAATGTGGGTAGATTATAGCATTTTATATTATGTGTGTCTATGTATACCCATAAAGCAGGCACTATCGCATCTAGGTGCAAGTTTAGGGTCCCTTTTACAAAGTGGCATTAAGCTCAACGCGGGCTTACTGCTTGCTAAAAAAGGAAGTACCGCCAGCCTACCACAGTAGCCCACTGCCAATGCATGTCAAATCCAGCGCTACAAAAAATATTTATTTTTGTAGCGCCGGTGTGTACCTGGCGATAATCAGGCAGTCTCAACATCAAAAAAGATATCCATACAAAAATTATAGTAGTGGTGTAATGTTCTTTTAAGGGAGGAAAAGCCTCAAATGATGACAGGATACTCCTTAGGTTGTATGAAAGATCAACAAAGGAGTATCCCGTCATCGTTTGAGGCCTTTCCTCCCTTAAAAGAACATTGCACCACTACTATAATTTTTGTATGGATATCTTTTTTGATGTTGAGATAATAACGTGATATTCTTTCAGCTCTGAATTAGAGTTTCCATAATCAGGCAGTGCCACGCGCTGCCCAATTACTGCTGGGTGGCGGTAAGGGCTCCCCCCCGAGAAATGGCCACGCAGCAAGTGCTTCACTTGCCGCATGGTCATTTCCTGAAAAAAAGAAAGACCTACCTTTTACCCGCTGCGGTAAAAGGGGCCTCGGCGCATGTCAAAAACACATGCCGATGCCAGCGCAGGCCCTCTTTTGATGCAGCTTGGTAAAAGGGGCACTTACTGAATTATGTGTGCGTGTGTTCACATACATACAGAAATGACTAGAATAGCTGTATTTACATGCATTCTTGCTGCCTAAATTAGACAACTCCTTCTAGTATTATCTTACTAGCATGGAAAATTTGTACTCATTTCTCACTTCTTTTATTAAATGTGCCCCTGTTGTCACCCACGTTTTGGTCTGATAAATTTAAGAGGTCAATCTTCAAAGTGATTTAACAAGCCAGAAATGCCAGTTAAATTGCCTGTTTGGGGCTAACCATTAATTTTCTGCGGCACTTAACCGATTAGTGTCACTGAAAATAACTGGTTAGCACTGAACTGAAAACCAGCTCTTTTGGAGGCATTCCGGGGGCAGAGTTGGTACTCGGTTGGTTAAGTGTCAACATTCAGTAGTCAACTGTCCGGGTTAAATGCAAAACGCTGATCGCCACCTGCTGAATATCGGGACCTAAGAGTCTAATGACATTATAGCATAAATGTAGGCGCTCGACCTTGATAAACTTTCAAAGAGACCTAATTAGTAGCCTAACTCTCAAAGTACCTAACCCCTTTGAAAATTGACCCCATTTTGTTTCATCAGTTTCAAAATAGAGACATCAGTCCAGACACCATTATAAGGCGGAGTATCAATATGGGCTACTGTAAAGATGTGTTATTTTCTGTTAACACAGGTTACTAGTAACTAGGTCTTACTGCATAAAGTGGTACCTGTGCTAAAATTAGCAGGACTTATGGTAAAATAACCTGCCTTAATGGTAGCCCGGGTTAAAAACTTCCTTAATTATTAATTTGCAATTAGGAAACAATGTGATTATAAAATTGCTCTCCCAATGTATGAGCATTCCCTCCTTCAAAGTTCAAATGGAGAGTCTGACATGGTGATTCATAATGTTTTGCCGTATTTTTGATTTTTCAGTATTAAATGGAATTCTTTTTATCCGTTCTCATTTGTAGGCATGCTGTGCTATTCTCATCTTCCCCTTTAGGCATATTTTGCTGTGCCCATTTAAAAGAAACCTTGTCTTTTTTACAATAAGGAAGATGCTACAAACCTGACATAATTAAAGAACAAAGCATGATCCCACATGAAACTTTTGTAGTATATCTTTGCCTGAGATGAATATCTTGAACTTCGTTTGCATAAAAGCTGCTTATTCCTCTTGCTGATTCTGTGTGACCAAAGTATGTGTTTGGTGTTTCGTGTTTCGTAAAATCTCTTTCCCATGATGTTTATTTTATATTATAAGGACATAACCTTAGGGTGGGCCTAGGAGAACCTGGACCTATCCACTTTCAACTCAAGCCGACCATCAACAACACACCATTCATGTAGATGGCATGGATGACCAACTGAAGACTCAGAAGCCGACCAACCTTCTTCAGAAAACCATGGCAGTCAGCGGCATCACTATGATGGTGATACTGGTACCACAGGCATGCTCAGTGTTCACACATGCTTGGTTGACGCAATGAGCATGCTGAAATGATGGTTTTTGTAGCTGCCATGGTTTTCTGAAGGGGTTCAGTGGTCTACTGAGTCTTCAACTGGTGGGGATTAAGAATCCCTGCCAGCTAAGGTGTTTATTTTTAAGTTTGGGGGAAACAGGAGGGAGTGGGGGAGGGGGAGGCAGGAGGCAAGGACAGGAAATGTGTACCAACCCAACCTACTCATTGACCTACCCACAAAAATGCCTTCTGGCTATGCCACTGTTGCATTCTCTGAATTGGTCGGTGCAGCTACATTGCCACATGCTAACCGATTAGCATGTGGTTAGCGCGTGAGCCCTTAAAGCCTAGAAAATAGGTGTGCTTAAGGGCTCATGCACTAATGGGAAAATTAGTGTGTGGCCATTATTGCTAAAATGGGTAATGCAGCCATTTTAGTTGTGCTAAAAGTGGCCTTAGCACATGGGAAACCCATGCACTAGTCATAGTGCAGGCCACTTTTTAGTGAAGCTTAGTAAAAGGGCCCCTTAGTATGACCTTTGAAAATACATTAGTCCAATCTTTATTAGAAAACTTCCATTAGAAATGCTTTGCACTGTATGCCTTATTTTGTCACAAAATTTTAATCAAAACATTTTCTTCTTCACTAAATATCAATTTGCTAAAATGGATCTTAATGGTCATTTTGAAAACAGGGATCATCCAGTTTTTACAGCATCTTGCAATAACACCTTTTAATAATAATAATTATTATTTTTTTAATAATAGTACATTTGTTTTAGGGTTATTTGTAAAAATGTTGCAGGGTCCCGTTTTCTCCCGACGCTAGGGGGTTTATATTTGAAAGAGAAAATTGTCTAAAAAGTGGCATAAAGCATTTTTTATGTGTGTCCACCAAGCATGCTGGAAATTTTCCGGTACATGGCGCTAACTGGGCAGTAATCGGCATTTTACACTCATACACCATTACCACCCGGTTAACGCATGAGACTTTACTGCTAGGTCAATGGGTGGCAGTAAGGTCTCAGGCCCAAAATGGATATGCACCAATTTTTATTTTGTGCAAGTGCGCTAAAAAATGGACCTGCGTGTGTCTAATACACGCATCTACAACAGCACAGGCCACATTTTGGTGCACCTTAGTAGAACAACTCCTTAGGTACCTGTAGTATTTAGGTTGTAGAACATGAAAAACACCAAAAGTGTGAAAAAAATTGCATAGTCCCATTCTACTGACCCTATAGTACATAAAACTTTCACAAATAAATATTGCCCCTCCAAACATTTATAGCCTTTATATCTGTTATTTGTAACCCCACTTTAGGTACCTTTTCAGTCAATGCGTCACATTTATTTATTTTTTTAATTGGACCCTCCCCCCCAGTCATTAAGCATTAAATATCAGACATATTAACTAAACCTTCTTTTTGCTTTCAAAAAAGGCTTCCAGAGTTTTTCTTTTATTGGTTCATTGATATTGTAGGCTTGGACAGGGTCATTGGCAGGTTTCTGGAAGAAGGATACTGCTTGTGGCATCTCTTGGACACTGTTCCAGCTAAGCTGGTCATTAGTCCTCATCTACAGTCCTGTCAGTGGAGGAGGGGGGAGGGAGGGTGCTGTTTCAGTATCACATTTTCAATAGTGAGGGACAGGCAAGCTCTACAGGACTCCAGGGAACCTGCCAGTTCTTAGAGATTGGGAACACAGTATTGAAGCTCCACCCCCTACTGGTAGCAATGCAGTAGGAAGACACCCACTCAGTTTAGAGGGAACAGTGCTGGTGGAGGAGACAGCCATGCAATTAGTGGATGCAAGATTCCACTTATTGCACAAGAGCTTACTTCTGCAGCTGTCCACTTCCCCTCCAAGCATGCGAACATTCTCTGTTATCAGAGAAGGGTCATGCCATTATTGTCCATCATCAAAAGGGATCCTCTAATCAGAGAGGAACCACTTCTCCTTCCCTGCCATGCTGTTTAGCTTTGTGATAACTGGGTTTGGAAATTTCTATTTTGGATGATGCTGTTTTGATTTTTGCAAAAAACCAGGACTCCATTACTTTTTATATAATTTCTTATTTTGTCTCAACTTACGTGGGTTATTAAGATGCTAATTTTTTTTAAAAAGAATATATAAAGTGCATGAGAGCAAAAATAATTGTCAAAATTAAACTAGATATAATTTTGTAATTACTTGTTAGCGTAGGAAAATGTTTTGTTTTCTCTATTAGAGTTTGGAATTGAAAAGGACATAAGCCTCACCTTGTACGTACTGCATAATGTTTGTAGGTACATTGCTGACAAACTTATTCTATTTAGTCAGCAGAATTTCTTTGGCAGGTTTATCAATGTCTGACAAGCTGCTTACCCCTTTATTTTTCTTTATGACTCACTTGCTCCAAGCTACTTTAAGAAATGGCCACAGAAGGCTTAAAGGCTCTGAATTCCATCAATCATTTTTCATCTTTCTCCTTAATCCATAGATGCTGGCATACTTTCTTGTTTAACCACGCCATTCTACAATGGAACTTGTGCTAAACACATATGTGAAGATTATCTCTGCTAAAATTGAGGGCTAGATATTCGACATAAGAGAAACGCTTGCACGGGTTAAACCATGCTGAGCTGGCCTGCCACTGATATTCAGTGGCACTTAATTGGGCAGTGCCTCTGAATATCAGCTCTGACCACCATGGCACTGTTTGTGCACTGCTGGGGCAGTCCTTGGATTGAGTCTGGTAGAGCCAGAAGTTATGTAGGCACCAATGATATTCTGAAAATAAAGTCCTATCTTTGTCTGGTTAGGCATGTGGGTGTGGTACTGAATATCACCTGTACTCACATAAATTCTGGGTGCCACAGCAGACCCAGATATGTAATGCCAGTGCCTGGGCATGACCTTACATTGAATATTAGGGTCAATTTTAGCTGATGGCACTCAGCATTTAGAAAAACGAGTACTACCACCAGCTAAATATTGATCAGTTAAAGACTTTTCATATCGTAAGTACATAGGTATTGCCATACTGGGATAGACCGAAGGTCCATCAAGCCCAGCATCCTGTTTCCAACAGTGGCTAATCCAGGTCACAAGTACCTGGCAAGATCCCAAAACAGTACAATACATTTTATGCTACTTATTCTAGAAATAAGCAGTGGATTTTCCCCAAGTCCATTTTAAAAATGGTCTATGGACTTTTCCTTCAGGAAGCTAGCCAAACCTTTTTTAAACCTGGCTAAGCTAACTGCTTTTACTACATTCTCTGGCAACAAATTCCAGAGTTTAATTATGCATCCAGTGAAGAAATATTTTCTCTGATTCATTTTAAATTTACTACTTTGTAGCTTCATTGCATGCCCCCTAGTACTAATATTTTTGGAAAGAGTAAACAAGCGATTCATGTCTACCCGTTCCATTCCACTCATTAATTTATAGACCTCTATCATATCTCCCCTCAGCCATCTCTTCTCCAAGCTGAAGATCCCTATCCACTTTACCCTTTCCTCGTAGGGAAGTCATCCCATCCCCTTTATCATTTTTGTCACCCTTCTCTGTACCTTTTCTAATTCCGCTATATCTTTTTTGAGATGTGTTGTGCAGAATTGAACACAATATTCGAGGTGCAGTTGCACCATGGAGCAATACAAAGGCATTATAATGTTCTCATTTTTGTTCTCCATTCCTTTCCTAGTAATAGCTAACATTCTATTTGCTTTCCTAAGACTTGAACGTCTTTGAGCCATAATGGAACAAAGCAAAAATGTCCAGCACTAAAACTTTGATGTTTTGAGCTGGACCTGTTTTTATTACAAATAAGGCACAAAAAGGTGCCCCAAATGACCAGATGACACTGGAGGGAATCAAGGATGACCTCCCCTTACTCCCCCAGTGGTCACTAACCCCCTCCCACCCCAAAAAGTGTGTTGAAGGACATTACTTGCCAGCCTTTATGCCAGCCTCAGATGTCATACTCAGGTCCATGACAGCAGCATGCACGTCCCTGGAGTAGTTTGGTGGACTTCAGACAGGTGGACCCAGGCCCATACCCCCACTATCTGTTACACTTGTGCAGGAAACTGTGAGCCCTCCAAAACCCACCAGAAACCCAGTGTACCCAAATATAGGTGCCCCCTTTACCCGTAAGGCCTATGGTAGTGGTGTACAGTTGGGGGTAGTGGGTTGTGGGGGGAGGGTTTGGGGGCTCAGCACACACGGTACCTGGAAGCATTTTATGAAGTCCACTGCAGTGCCCCCTAGGGTGCCTGATTGCTGTCCTGGCATGTCAGGGGGACCAGTCTACTAAAAATGCTGGCTCCTCCCACTTCCAAATGGCTTGAATTTGGATGGTTTTTTTTTTTTTTTCGAAAATGGTCGAAAATCAAAGACATCCAAATTGCAAAATGTCCAAATCCAAGGACGTCCATGGTATTTTCGAACTCAAAAGATGGATGTCCATATTTTTCAAAAATGACGTTCCCACCGCTTCGGAATTTGGACGTCTTTGTAAAACGTCCAAATTCAGACTTAGACGTTTCTTTCGAAAATGCCCCTCCACGTCTCATTAATCCATGCTTTTGAATATGCTCTGTAATTTTGTTCTTTATAATAGTCTCTACCATTTTGCCCAGCAAGAATCCTTATGTAACTGTGAATTTATATTTATTTATAGGTTCCCCACCCCTCAGACAGCCATTGAAACATCAGCTCTCATTCAGGGGCCATAAACTGTGGATCCCTTTGGATGCTGTACCTAACAGATGTCTCTACCCCCAAAAGTTCCTTTGAAGCATTCTTGAAAATGTATAGTCCTGCCAGTGGGAAGTGCTGTTTTAGTAGCACATTTTCTATAATGAGAGACAGGTAAGCTCTGCAGGACTCCAGGGAACCTGCCTATCCCTAGTGATTGAAAATACAATATTGAAGCACCAACCCCCACTGGCAGAAGTGCAGTTGGAGGATACCCACTCAGCTTCGAGGGAACAGTGGAGGTAGTCCCTAGAGCAGTGATGGTGAACCTTTCAAACAGCAACCCAAAATCTAATTATCGCAAAGTGCCAACAGGGCAATTTAACAGGAGGTGCATTCCCCCCTCCCTGTCCCCCTCCCCCTCATCCCCCCTCCCCCTCATCCCCCCTCCCCCTCATCCCCTTCCCCCTCTCTCTCCTGTCCCCCCTCCCTCATCCCCCCTTCACCTGCCTCTGAGTTCCAGGGTCCCCCCTCCCAGTTCCAGGGTCCTCCCTCCCAGTTCCAGGGTCCCCCCCACTCCAAATTTTAAAATTCATCTATCTTACCTCGTCGGGGTTAGGGCGGCAGCAGCGGTAAAAAGCATGCAGGCTTGGCTCGGTGCTTAGTTCCATTTTCCCTTCTCTCTCTCTCAGCTCTGGCCCCACCCTTGCGGAAATAGGAAATGAGGGCGGGACCAGAGCTGAGGGAGAGAGAAGGGAAAATAGATGACTTTTAAAATTCAGAGGGAGGGGGCCTGGAACTCGAAAGGAGGAGGGAACGAACTTCCGGTGGGTGAGGCGATGGCATGTGTGCCAACAGAGAGAGCTCTGCGTGCCATAGGTTCGCCATCACTGCCCTAGAGGGTGCTTTTTTATCATAATATCTGCTTTATACATATAGTTGGACTGTCCAAACACCAGATCTTTTTCATGCTGCTGCCTCTTCAGGTGATTTTTCTGCTAGCACAAAGATGATTTCCATATGTAATCCCCTGGATTATTGATCCAGAGGGAATCTGATAACATAAGAAAATAAAACTGGATGAACTCCCCAGGGGATTACTGAAGAGAGAAAATAGCTCCTCCGAATAGGAGGAAGAAGGGTTTATGAGGAGGTTATGGAAACGTTGTGGGGTTATTGTTTCAGGGAATGGTTATGATTAACTGATTGAAAGTTAATATTGCATGGGGGGGGGGGGGGGTGGAGTTGAGATATAATAAAAACTATTACACAGTAGACCACTAGGTCATTGGTTGCCTGCACCCCCAACAAGACCCATGAGGAGAAGGGGTATTCTGTACTGGCCCAATAACCTGAGACTGACAAGAACAATGTGTTGGTCCCTGCTGGAAGAGTAGAGACTGATGGCAAGCTCCAGGAGTGGATGAGGGTGACCATCCTGGGAACAGGAACACGGAAAATCCTGTTCAGGATCTGGAGGTAGCAGCTTCAGAGTGCACTTCTGCGGACAGGAAGTTCTGGGCCTGAAAGAACCGAGCTGCTGGGAAATTCCCCTGTGGGTTGCTTGCCTGGGAACTTAATAGACAAGTCCAGCCCCTGTTGTTCTGTCAGATGGGTAATGATGTTCAAAGTACTAGGTCAAATTAATTAAGTAAAAATAAATGTATATTTTAATACTTAAGTACAAGTACATTGAAGAACACGAAAAAATTTACTTACGTGAAAGCAAAAAAAGTTATTGCCTAATATAACACTTTTTGAGTAAAAAGTAGAACTACCACAACTACAATGGATGCAACTTTTTTTATCCCAACAACTTTATTACTCTACAATTCAATCCACTTTGCCTTTAGTAAAACTAAGGGCCCTGTTTACTAAGCCGCAGTATAGGCATGCTATTGTTTTTAGCGCAGGCTAAAAATTAGCACACACTAATGTTAAAGACACCCATAGGAATACATGGGTGTCGCTAGCATTAGCACGCGCTAATTTTTAGCATGCTCTAAAAACACTAGTGCACGAGTGGAGGAGTAGCCTAGTGGTTAATGCAGCAGACCTTGAACTTGGAGAACTGGGTTCAGTTCCCACTGCAGCTTCTTATGACTTTGGGCAAGTCACTTAACCCTCCATTGACCAAGGTACAAAAAAGCATCTGTATATACCATGCAAACCACTTTGAAAGTATTTGCAAAAAGCCATAGAATGGCAATACATCAAGTCCCCCTTCCCTTTCTTTTAGTAAACAGGGCCCTAAACTTTGAAAATGACTGTCACTCATGCAAGTACATTTGTAAATCATTAATTCAGCACAGCTAAAAACTTGTTCAACAACTACAGTAGCAGGAATTTGATTGTTCAGTTTGATAAAAAGTTCCTTCAAGCCAGGCCAGGCTGCAATATTACTGTTTTCTGACTGGGTCAGCAGGTGTTGACCAAGGGAATCTCTGTCTGACACACTTGACTTTTGTATAGCAAAGGATACTTTATCATCATCTGCATTATCACATCTGCATTAGAAATAGTGCTGTCTAGTTCATCACTTGCATCTTCATCTTCATCTTCTCCTTTATCGCTCCTCCTCCTTATCTATCCCTATCCTTTCTCTCACACCTATCCCATCTACTCCTTGTTTATTTGTCCTATCACGTACCTCCTTTGTTGATTCTGATACTACAGATTGTATTCTCTTGTTACTATGTAAGTCGCATTGAGCCTGCGATGAGTGGGAAAGCACGGGGTACAAATGTAATAAATAAATAAATAAATACATTATCATCATCATCATCATGCTCTCCATGTACAGAGAAGGGTTTTACAAAGTTGGATTCATTCCCTCCAATATACAGCTGGCGATGGTCAGCCCCCAATATTCAGTGCTGAGCTATGTCCAGGAACTGGCACTGAATATTGGGGGCTACACATGAGCGGGCTGGACAGCAGAGCTTATACAGGCCCAGGTGAATATCAGGCCATGATCCATATAAGTTTTTTTTTAATTGAAGGCCCCCCCAAGCCCCCAATGTGTCACATCTCCTCCCTGTCCCCCTCCCAACCTGCAGCCACAAGCCACTCCCCCTCCCTCCAAATGCCACCCAATCCCCAAACCCTCAACCCCTCTGTAGTTCTGTTAGCCCCCTCTCAGGCCTACTTTAATCACTGGTGGTCCAGTGGAGGTCATTGAGGGCAGGAACAGAGCCCCCTCACTCCTGCCCCTTGCAGCACCCTTGTAAAATGGCTGCTGCAACCTCTCAAGGCAGCTCTTGGTACTTCATGTTGTACCAAAAGCTGCTGTGAGAGGTCACAAAAGCCATTTTGGGAAAGTGTCACAAGGTTCAGGAGTGAGGGGGCTGCTCTCCTGCCCCCAATGACCACCAGTGGACCAGCAGGGATTAAGGTAAGCCCAGGGAACCTACCCGAACTACGGAGGTGCATGGGTGGGGGTGGGGTGGGGAAGGGTGGCATTTGGGGGGGGGGGAGGAGTGTCCATGCCTCATCCTGCACCCTACTCAACACCAACAATTTGTTTTGTAGTCCCTGGTTTTGGTGCCTAACACCAGAGCTAGCTGATGACCAGAACTGTTGAAAGAGACTTTCTGCTGCTTGGCCAACTGGACAAGTGATTCAGCCTGCTCTGGAGGAAGAGTGTCTGTCAAATTAATTATCATTTATTATTAACCCTTTCAACTTTAACCTTACTAGTCCCTTAAGCTCCCCCAACCCAAGGCTCTGGGCTGCTCAACCAATGTTAAACAGCGGAGGGTCTTTTATTCGAGCTTGTATGGTTCATTTACAGTGAGTTTTTTAAAAAATGTTTCTGAGTCAATAGTGATTCCACAGTTTCTTATTTATTTGGAAGATTAAAGCCATCACTTATCACAAAAATTGAGCTATAAGAAATTGGTCCACTTCTTGGGATCTGCTGGGAATTTGGAATTTCATCTTGTTACTGTCTGAGATAGGATGCTGGTCTTGCTAGAGTTTTGTCTGACTCAGCATAAGTTTTCTCGTGGCTTTTCTGACTCAGCATGGCTTTTCTCATCTGTTACTCTATTCCAATTTAATTCTTGATTAGAAGTCATATCCCGGCAGTTTGGCACTACACTACTATAGCTTCATCAATTTGTAACTGAAACTTTTGCAGTAAATATTCAATAACTGGTCCTCAATTATAGATGAATACCTGGGGACAAAAGTAATTAATGCATTTTCTATGATCACTAATTGCCTGGGTATTTGATGATATAACAACATGCAATCGGGTTAGCACTGCATATTTTTAGGTCCACCTATGTCCACCCAAAAATCACAAACATTCTTGATAAACTGAGGCTTCAACTTAGATCAATATAATTTAAACTGTTGGACATAAATATGACTTCCAAATTTATATTCCTTCTGTGATTTATATGTGAACCTTTCCTTTATGCATAATATTCACACAGCTGTGAAAATGTTGCTTAATGAGTTTAACATAAAAGAAGCACAATTCACAATTAATTTCAGTTTCTATTGAGAATTTAATTGAGCTGTTCAATGAAATTAAAAGCCTTAAAAAGTATTAGATTTTCTGTTGCCATTTGGCATTACAACAAAGTATTTCACGTTCGTCTTTGAAACATATTTTCTCTGAAACATTGCTTCAAAAGCCTATTTATTTTTGAAATCCAAACAATCAAATACAAAATTAATCCATGGACACCCAATTCACAGGCCATTGGAATTGAGCATTTTAGTTTAGAACATTTGTGATACTGAATCTATCATTCATAGTTTTAATTTATAATTATGCAATCTGCCCCTATCAGCAACAAATAAATCACAACATACAGAACATAAAGGGGAAACTAAATGCCACTTGGCTACAGAGCCAAGAAAAGCACTCAATATAAACAAATAAGGGACTTACTTAATCTTGTCATGCTAATGGTTTCTGTTAAAGTGAAAAAGATTAGATCAAATTCTGCTTTTAATTTCTTGAGTCCAAATACAGGTTTTTTTTTTCCTACTGTGATAAATTGCTGAATGCATAAGTCAAATAATGTGAAATTTACCATTAGCCTACTGTTGCATGAAAGTGGATGGAAAAAAAAAAACAAAAACACAAATGCAGGAAGAATTATTTAGCATTTCCATCACTGCACTAGGAAAACAATGAAGACCCTCTTGCAGAACTTCTGGGCACCTTCACAATGGTTTAAGCAGTGGCAAAAGAGGGAACCTCCATCATTTTAAAGCAGTGCTTCTCAACTTCTTATACGTCCAGGAGCGCTTTTAAATTTGCTTAATCCTCATGACCAAAATCATTGTGGGACCCTTTTACTAAACTGCAGTTGGCCTATCGCGCAATAAAAGGGCACTACGGTGTAACAGCGCACGCTAATCCCACCTGAAAAATATTTTTTATTTTCCAGTGTGGGAGGTGTGTTTGGGGGCGGAGCCCTTACTATTCCTAAATAGGTGGCGGTAAGGGCTAAGCAGTAATGGTCACGCGCTAATGGGGAAATTACCACATAGCTGTTGCAAAAAAAATAAAATAAATGCGGCCATTTTACTGCCACGCTAAAAGTGGCCATAGCATATGGAAAGCCCAGCCACTGTCTAGTTTGGTTTAGAATAAACCCCCTGTATTTGCTAGTCATTAGCCATGGGCCAATTCACTATGACATGCTAGAAAATGTACTTTTAACTAAACTGGACAGTGTTAAAAATCCTGAAACATCTTAAAGGTCCCCTATGTAAGGTTTTGGTTTCTATTAAACATGAAGGATTTTATGGAAGAGTTTTGCAGAGTTCTCGATCTCAACTTTGCAAGTGGAACTTTTAAGTGATATAAGCCTGTGGAACAAACCCTCCATCGTTTGCAATCTTTTCTTCCAATACACACTGGACGTTTTAATGGTAGAAGAGACCTGGCTATGCGACAGAGACCCATCCTATTTAAAAACTACTCATTTTATTTCTATAACAATTTCTGTAACAGGCCCACTAAGCATGCTGGGGGATGAAGTATTCTTTGCTTGATCCCAATGGTGACTTTCTGAGCAGTCCCACCATTCTGCAGCTTTTATTGAAGTGTAGATTCCTTCAGTCAGCCATAGTAGCAGCTGCAGGTATGGAGATAGGGCTTTTCTGAGGAAAGTCACAGTAAGCTGCTGCAGCTCTGTAATGGTGGGTAGACTGACTTAGGGAAAGATTGCTTCATGTCAAAGGGAATACACATACAAATTAGAAGGCACTTATTGTGCCTTCATTCAAGGAGGATCATGAAGACAGGGGCTTATGTGGCACAACAAGAGGTTTCCTGTGACACAGATTATCAATAGAAATCAAACAAAATAAAACATGGAAAAGAAAATAAAATGATACCTTTTTTATTCGACATAACTTAAATCATTTCTTGATTAGCTTTCAAAGGTTGCCCTTCTTCATCAGATCAGAAATAAGCAAATGTGGTAGCAGATAGTATATATAAGAGAAACATCAAAGCATTACTTTGACAGTCTGACAGAGTGGGAGGGTGGGGGTATGCATGGGGACATCAAAGCATTTCATTGATATTCTAACAGAATGGGTGTTAGTAGGTGAGAGGAGGGTAATAGAGAAATAAACAGAGAAATACAGCTTAATGGTTTATAATGGGTTAGAAAACCCAGATCCTTATTAAGTCCTGTTTGTTGGGCATCAAAATATTCAATCATTCTTATTTCAAAGGTCTTACGTTCCTGTATTGTTTTAAAATTACCTTTCAGTATTCTTACTGAGAAATCACTGGTGCAGTGTTCTGGTCTTGTGAAGTGTTGGCCCACAGGGGTGGGGGCTTGACTGTGACACAGAGAAGTTCTGTTTAAACAATTATTTTTCTTTATTGCTCTTGTATCCCACATTTTCCCACCTCTTTGCAGGCTCAATGTGGCTTACAAAAAACCTGTCATGGCATCACCATTAAAGGGTACAGAGATACATTTGGAGATATAAAGGTATCGGTAATAACAAGGCTAACAGTCAATCTGTTCAATTAGTTATAGAAAGAAAACGATCAAAGTAAGAGGGAGTGTTGATGTGTTGTAGCTGTTATGGATTTTCGTGATAGGCTTTAGTGAAGAGATAGGTTTTCAACGATTTACGAAAGTTTGTTATTTCGTTAATTGTTTTCAAGTGGTTTGGGAGAGCATTCCACATCTGTGTGCTTTTGTAGGAGAAGCTAGATGCATGTGTTAGTTTATATTTTAATCCTTTGCAGCTAGGGAAATGTAGATTAAGGAAAGTGCGAGAAGATCTTTTGGCATTTCTAGGTGGGAGGTCCACTAGGTCAAGCATGTAAGACGGGGTTTCTCCGTGAATAATTTTATGAACAATCGTGCAGATTTTGAAGGTGATCCGTTCTTTAAGTGGAAGCCAGTGCAGTTTCTCTCTTAGGGGCTTTGCGCTTTCATATTTTGTCCTTCCAAATATGAGTCTGGCTGCGGTAAATTTGGGCAGTTTGAAGTTTCTTAATGATCTGTTCTTTATAGCCCGCGTAGAGTGCATTGCAGTAGTCCAGGTGACTTAGTACCATTGATTGTACTAGGTTTCGAAAAATGGCCCTTGGGAAATAAGGTTTTATTCTTTTGAGTTTCCACATGGAATGGAACATTTTCTTAGTTGTGTTCTTCACGTGGTTTTCGAGTGTGAGGTTTCGGTCGATGGTAACTCCGAGAATTTTCAGAGTGTTAGAGACAGCTCTCTCTCTGTGGATGCATGGATGTTCAAGTATATCATAATTTTAAATAAAGAGATTAATGCTCAGATGTTTCAGAACTTCCATCATTTTAAAAAAATGGTTCTTCCTGTTAATGCTCAGATGTTTGGACATATTAGTGCAAGTAGCAGAAAATGCACTTATATTTATGGCACAATCACTTACTTATACCAGCTCTGTAGCTAATGTAGACGTCTGCACCTAGATGTTAGCTGGAACATGTGTAAATTATAGAACAGTAAAATTTATATGCTTATTTGCACTCTCCGCCCATGCTCTGCCCAAACTCCACCCATGCACATGCCTAGCTTCAAGTCATGGTACAAACTTTTCTGCTAGGTCAATGGTTCCCAAACCTGGTCTTGGAGATACCCCGGCCAGTCAGGTTTTCAGGATATCCACAATGAATATTCATGAGAGAGATCTGCATGCACTGCCTCCACTGCATGCAAATCTCTCTCATGGGTATTCATGTGGATATCCTAGAAATCTGAGTGGCTGGGGTGCCTCCAGGATCAAGTTTGGGAACCACTGTGCTAGGTGGTATTCTGCAAGGTTATTTACATATGTAAGTGACCACTTACACATATAAATAACTAGAATACCATAGCTCTCATGTTTTCCTATAGGCCTAAAACTAGGCAGCTCCTTACATAATTATCCCCTAGGGGCTAATTCATTGCAACATGCAAATCTCACTATCATTACTTCAGGGTACCATGCATGTTAATTGCTGCTGGCCCTATTATATCTAATGAGGCCAATTCATTTTAAAAAATGTGCGGTAAACAGAGAAATACCTGTATATAATAAATGCAAATCACTTTGGTTGTATCACAGAAAGACAGTATCATGCATTACTAAATTAGGGATCATGCACTTGTAAATTAGGCCCTAATTCACAAAATAATCATTCACCAAGACCTTTTTTTTTTTTTGCGCTCAGTCACTGACCTAAATGCTGTTCATTAAATAATAAGAGTAATAATCAGCTTGTTGTGACCAGCGGTTTTAAGCCACTGAAATCCGCAGGCTGAATTAAGCCTGGATATTCAATGCTGGGCCATGTCCAGGATTTGGCATTGAACATAGTAACATAGTAGATGACGGCAGAAAAAGACCTGCACGGTCCATCCAGTCTGTCCAATAAGATAAATTCATATGTGCTACTTTTTGTGTATACCTTTCCTTGATTTGTATCTGCCATTTTCAGGGCACAGACCGTAGAAGTCTTGCCCAGCACCAGCCCCGCTTCCCAACCACCAGCCCCGCCTCCCCCCACCGGCTCTGCCACCTAATCTTGGCTAAGCTTCTGAGCTTCCATTCCTTCTGAACAGGATTCCTTTATGTTTATCCCACACATGTTTGAATTCCGTTACCGTTTTCCTCTCCACCACCTCCCGTGGGAGGGCATTTCAAGTATCCACCACTCTCTCCGTGAAAAAATACTTCCTGACATTTTTCTTGAGTCTATCCCCCTTCAATCTCGTTTCATATCCTCTCATTCTACCACTGTCCCATCTACGGAAAAGGTTCGTTTGCGGATTAATACCTTTCAAATATTTGAACGTCTATATCATATCACCCCTGCTTCTCCTTTCCTCCAGGGTATACATGTTCAGGTCAGCAAGTCTCTCCTCATACGTCTTGTAACACAAATCCCATACCATTCTCGTAGCTTTTCTTTGCACCGCTTCAATTCTTTTTACATCCTTATCTATATGGCCTCCAAAACTGAACACAATACTCCAGGTGGGGCCTCACCAACGACTTATACAGAGGCATTAAAACCTCTTTTCTTCTGCTGGTCACACCTCTCTCTATACAGCCTAGCAACTTTCTAGCTACGGCCACCGCCTTGTCACACTGTTTCGTCGCCTTCAGATCCTCAGATACTATCACCCCAAGATCCCTCTCCCTGTCCGTACATATCAGACTCTCCCCGCCTAACACATACGTCTCCCATGGATTTCTATTCCCTAAGTGCATCACTTTGCATTTCTTCGCATTGAATTTTAATTGCCAAACCTTAGACCATTCTTCTAGCTTCCGCAGATCCTTTTTCATGTTTACCACTCTCTCCCGGGTGTCCACTCTGTTACAAATCTTAGTGTCGTCCGCAAAAAAGGCAAACTTTACCTTCTAACCCTTCAGCAATGTCACTCACAAATATATTGAACAGAATCGGCCCCAGCACCGATCCCTGAGCCACTCCACTACTCATCTTTCCCTCATCCGAGCGAATTCCATTAACCACCACCCTCTGGCTTCTGTCCGTCAACCAGTTCCTAATCCAGTTCACCACATCAGGTCCTATCTTCAGCCTGTCCAGTTTATTCAAGAGCTTCCTGTGGGGAACCGTGTCAAAAGCTTTGCTGAAATCTAAGTAGATTACGTCTATAGCACATCCTTGATTCAATTCTCCGGTCACCCAGTCAACAATTCAATGAGGTTCGTTTGACACGATTTCCCTTTGGTAAAACCATGTTGTCTCGGATCTTGCAACTTATTGGCTTCCAGGAAATTCACTATCCTTTCCTTCAGCATCGCTTCCATTACTTTTCCAATAACCGAAGTGAGGCTTACCAGCCTGTAGTTTCCAGCTTCCTCCCTATCACCACTTTTGTGAAGAGGGACCACCTCCGCCATTCTCCAATCCCCTGGAACCTCTCCCGTTTCCAAGGATTTATTAAACAAATCTTTAAGAGGACCCGCCAGAACCTCTCTGAGCTCCCTCAATATCCTGGGGTGGATCACGCCCAGTCCCATGGCTTTGTCCACCTTTAGGTTTTCTAGTTGTTCATACATGCTCTCTTCCATGAACGGTGCTATATCCACTCCATTCTCATATATACTTTTGCCTTTCAATCGCAGTCCTTCTCCAGGATTTTCTTCTGTGAAAACAGAACAAAAATATCTATTTAGCAAATTTGCTTTTTCTTCATCATTATTTACATAGCAGTTTGCAGCATCTTTCAGTCTCACAATTTCCTTTTTAGTCATTTTCTTGTCACTAATATACCTGAAAAAATTTTTGTCACCCTTCCTTACCTTTCTAGCCATTTGTTCTTCCACTTGCGCTTTCGCCAAACGTATCTCTCTCTTGGCTTCTTTCAGTTTCATCCAGTATTCCTCTCCGTGTTCCTCTTTTTGAGTTTTTCTGTATTTCTGGAATGCCAACTCTTTAGCTTTTATTTTCTCAGCCACTTGCTTGGAGAACCATATCGGTTTCCTTTTTCTCTTGCTTTTATTTACTCTCCTTACATAAAGGTTTGTGGCCCTATTTATAGTTTCTTTCAGCCTGGACCACTGCCCTTCCACTTCTCGTATGTCCTCCCAGTCCATCAGCTCCTTCCTCAGGTATTCCCCCATTTTACTAAAGTCAGCATGCTTGAAATCCAGGACTTTGAGTTTTGAGTGGCCGTCGTCCACGTCAGCCGTCATATCAAACCAAACCGTTTGATGGTCACTGCTGCCCAGGTGGGCACCCACTCGGACATTTGACACACTATCCCCATTTGTGAGCACCAGATCCAGCGTCGCTCCCTCCCTCGTGGGTTCCGTCACCATTTGTCTGAGCAGAGCACTTTGAAAAGCATCCACGAATATCTGGGTAAGTGCAGTCACTTAGGAGCCCTTTTACTAAGCCGCGTAAGTGTCTACGTGTGCCCAATGCTTACCAAAATGGAGTTACCACACGGCTACCGCGTGGCCCTTGTGATAATTTCATTTTTGGCGCATGTCTGCTACGCGCGCCCGAAAAATATTTTTTTATTTTCTGGGGTGTGTCAGCTATGCGCGCCAAGTGGCATTTGGTTCACTTAGGTCATTACAGCCCGGTTACTGCATGAGACTTTACTGCTAGGTCAATGGCTGGCAGTAAGGTCTCAGACCCATTTTTAGAAAAAAATTTTAAAAAAGCATTTTTTGCAGGTGCGCTGAAAAATGATTCTGACCTTGCCCAAAACACACGTCTACACTACTGCAGGCCATTTTTCAGCGCACCTTAGTAAAAAGACCCCTCAAAAGTTAACCGATACTCAGACCGGTGCCCGATTAGCTCGGTGGATACAGTTAAGACAGCCATTTTGCTGTTCTAACTTTATCTGTTTACTAAACAGGATAATGGACTGCATATCCCCGCCCAAACTCTGTAAACTCTCTTGGGAAATTGTATGTGAGACTTTCTCTTTGAAAAATTATAAAGTGATATTTTGTGTTTAGGTAGTTTTTTGAGGGAGAATTGTATTAGTGTGATTTGTATGTGTTTATTTTAATATGCTTTTAAACTTTGTATGTTATAATTTTACTAGTAAAAAAGGCACGTTTCTGACACAAATGAAACGGGCGCTAGCAAGGTTTTCCTCGGAGTGTGTATGTTTGAAAGAGTGTGTGTGAGAGTAACTGTGTGAGAGAGAGAGAGACTGTGCAAGTGTGTGTGTGTGACAGAGAGTGAGACTGGGTGCTAGTGTGTCTGTGAGAGAGAGACTGTGTGTGAGAATGAGAGTGTGTGCCAGGGGCCCTCGTCCTCCTCCTCCCTCCCTCCCTCCCAGTTTCAGGGTCCATCCCCCGTCCCTCCCTCCCAGTTTCAGGGTCCGTCCCTCCCTCCCAGTTTCAGGGTCCGTCCCTCCCAGTTTCATGGTCTGTCCCCCCTCCCTCCCTCCCAGTTTCAGGGTCCAGACGCCCCCCTTCTGTCCGATGTGAAAAGAGAGATACAGTGTGATAGATAGAGAGTGTGTCAGAGAGAGTGTATGTGAGAGACAGAGAGTGAATGTGTGCCCCCACCCCCCTCTCTCAGGGCCCTCCTTCCCCCCCCCTTATGGTCTGAGGACCCCCCTTCCACCCCCAACTCTCTGGTGTCAGTACCCCCTCCACCCCTACCTCTCTGATACAGCCCTGTCACTCTGTAAGCTTCTGCTCCTTCCAACCCTTGTATTGCACTCAATATCAGAGTTCTTTTTTGGTTGCTTTTTTTTTCCATCCTACACATTCTCTCACATTGTCTAGCATCACTCCCCTTTTGTAGACCGGCTGTTGCCTTGCTTTCTGTTTTCAACTGTCATTTCTATGCTGCGCCTGCACTTCTGAGCCAGCTCAAGGCCTCAATAACCCAACTTCTTTTTAATTGAGCACCTGTCGCGCTCCTCACCTGCTGCGCGTCTTGCCCACTCCTCGCGTCCTGCCCGCTCCTCAGCCCCGCCTCCATGCAGGGCAGCATCGGCCATGCTGGCTGGGCTGATGCTCCGACACCACACTTCTCACCCTGATTGCTGCGCCGGCCATCATGGCAGCGCCGGTGCGGCGCTCTTGCCACTGCTGCAGTTTGGAGTGCCAGCGCTTCTCTTCCGGGCGCGGGGTCCAGGAACTCTTGTCACGCCTCCGATGCCCCGGTTTGGCCACTTGCGTCCTAGCTCCACCGCCTCCGGCTGGCTGGCCAATCTATATCTCCCTTGCCTGCTGATTCCAGCCTGCCTTGGATTGTGTATGTTTGAGACACTGTGCGTATGTGAGAGAGTGTTTCTGTGTGTGATAGAGGAAGTGTGTGAGAGATGCAGTGTGTGTTTTAAATACCGTACAAATGTGTGTGTGTTTGTGTGTGTGTGTGAGAGAGAGAGAGAGAGAGAGAGTGACAGTGAGTTACAGTGTGTTACAGTGTGACAGAGTGTATGTGTGTGTGTGTGGCTACAACTACCATGACCGTTCCTTCCCTACCTCTCCTTCCGTCCAAGGTTCCAGGCCCCTCAACGGTTCTGTTTGTCATTGAAGCTCCGCCTCCGTCCATGTGCCCTGCCCCTTTCGCCCCTCCTCCGGCTCTGACGTCAACCTGATCTACGGAGCCTAGCAGACCAAGGAGCTACGGTCTCAGTCAGCAAGACGAATAGAACGTTGGAGGTGAGAATTATTATATAGGATAATCGTTTTGATGCTTTTATGTAAATGCAGTATATCAAGCTAATAAATCAAATCAAATCAAAGACTGGCACTAAATGGATAGTGCTGTGGAGGTCAGAGGCAGTATTCAGCGGCACTACCCACTTGAATGCTGCTGAATATTGGCAGATGGCCAGCTCAGCGGGATTTAAGTGGGCTGCATCCTCTCCTGCCCAGCTAAACCCTTTGAGTGGAGGAGTAGTCTAGTGGTTTAATGCAGTGGACTTTGATCCTGGGGAACTGGATTCAATTCTCACTGCAGCTCCTTGTGACCCTGGGCAAGTCACTTAACTCTCCATTACCCCAGGAACAAATAAGTACCTATATATACTATGTAAATCATTTTGAATGTAAATATAGTAAATGATGGCAGATAAAGACCTGTATGGTCCATCCAGTCTGCCCAACAAGATAAACTCATTTACATGGTATGTGATATTTTATATGTATACCCGAGTTTGATTTGTCCTTGCCTTTCTAAGGGCACAGACCATAGAAGTCTGCCCAGCACTGGTCTTGTACTAAGCTCTGAAGCTAACGTCGAAGCCCCTTAAAATTTACACTCCAGCCCATCCCTATCTATTCAGTCACGATCAGGGCATAGATCGTAGAAGTCTGCCCAGCTCCCATTTTCTTTCTCAATTACCGGTGTCGCCACCCAATCTCCGCTAAGATTCCGCAGAACCATTCCTTCTAAACAGGATTCATTAAAACCACAGAAAGGTGATATATCAAGTCCCCTTTCCTTCCCGTTTGATTATCAGGCCTGATATTATTTGGATTTTTAGCCTGCCTCTCCAAATAATATCTCAAAAAATATATCTGTGATCCAGCTGATGTTAGAGATATAAATACGAAAAAAAGTCTAAATTTTAAAAGAATGAAAAGCCTCAAAGAGCTCCAAATCAACAGATTTATAGCGCTTAAAATGTTCAAAGATCTATTCTTCATGATCAGCTCAAAAACCTTTCCAGTCCAGTTCAAAACTTTCAGACTTTTTTAAAAACTCCTTCATATTAAACAATGTCCAAAATCCATGCGGTATACTTTTCTTTCTATTCAAATTACTTCAATGTTCATTTCAAGTCATATGTTGCACAATACACACTACTCCTGTGCTATTGAATTGAAAGCCGGTACTTATCTTTACTTATCTTTACAAGCACATAAGGAGCCACTCCTCATCATGCTTCTCAATCCCCTGTGACCTCTCACTTAGCTGCTTCAGGGTCTGAACTGTTGGGGTTATTACAAAAGCATTTCTCCTCCAAACCGCTGTCCAGTGGCTCTCTCCAGCGGCTGGACAGCAGTTTGGAGGAGAAACACTGTAATAACCCCAACAGTACAGACCCTGAAGCAGCTAAATGAGAGGTCCTGGGAACTGAGAAGCATGATGAGGAGTGGCTCCTTATGTGCTTGTAAAGATAAGTAAAGATAAGTACCGGCTTTCAATTCAATAGCACAGGAGTAGTGTGTACTGTGCAACGTATGGCTTGAAATGAACATTGAAGTAATCTGAATAGAAAGAAAAGTGTACCTACCGCAAAGATGCAGGACATTGTTTAATATAACATAACAAAAGAATTAAGAGTAGCCATACTGAGTCAGACCAACAGTCCATCTAGCCCAGTACCCTGCTTCCAACAGTGGCCAAGCCAGGTCACAAGTACGTGGCAGAAACCCAAATCATGGCAACACTTCATGCTACCAATCCCAGGGCAAGCAGTTGCTTCCCCATGTCTGTCTCAATAGCAGACTACGGACTTTTCCTTCAGGAACTTGTCCAAACCTTTTTTAAACCCAGATATGCTAACCACTGTTACTACATCCTCCAGCAAAACGTTTCCTCCTATTTCTATTAAAAGTTTTGAAAAAAGTCTAAAAGTTTTGAACTGGACTGGGAAGGTTTTTGTGATTGTTTTAAGCTTAATAAATCTCTTGATCTGGAGTGCTTTGAGGCTTTTCCTTCCTTTAAACTTTAAACTATCTTTTTGTATTTATATCTCTAATATCAGGTGGATCATAGATATATTTTTGGAGGGTTATCATTACCCGTTTGGTAAAATTTAGTGGTCTCCAAATAATATTCAAGGTTTCTTAAATAATTATTGGAATACAAATATAATAAATCTCTATCTCAAAATGCTCATAATCTATGTGGATACATAATACAAGAAATAAAATGACTAGCGAGAACACAAGGGGGTGCTAGTGAGGGATTTAAACCCAGGTCCTTGGATCATTTCTCTAACCTCTAGGCCTATCCTTCTCTTCATGGCACCCGAACAACTTTGTTCAGGTTGTGTCATTTTTGTGTGCCAGTGATATGGTGCCAGATGAGAAACTGTATGGAGGGTAATTTTATAATAGGTTGCATAGGTAGGAAGTCCAAAAAGACACCTATTTTGAAGTTATTTTGTAAAGACACATAAACGTCCACATGTTTTTTATAAAACAGACTCATAGAACCTGCTGAATTTGGAAACCTGGAAATGCAAAGCTGCAGCCCATATATGACTCGTCATTGAATTTTCGGGGTTAGAACTGGCACTCAGCAGCATACTGGCTAAATATTGACCCCTTAGTTGTTAGGGCATTCATAATCTTAAAAGACCAACAACAGAATTTTAAACTCAATTCAGTGTTCTACTGGTAGCCAATGCAATGATTTAGGCACCAGATGAATATTATTCAGGCTGCTGTAGTTTGAAATAACTGTAATAGGCGTATCTGGTTTTTTTTGGCAGGCCTGTATACAAGAATTATAGTAATCCAATCAGCTTGTTGTTAATGCATGCCCTATTTTATCCAGCTCCCTTGATACCAAATATGAATACAAAAAACAAATGTTCTGAATATAGAACTAACTCTTAACCACTGTTTTAATCTGGTCTAGCTTTTTCAATCCTGCTTCCAAAATAATTCCCAAGAGTTTAATTTCTTCTTTTGGCTCCAACTTCATCTGGATCAAATGAACTTGCTGATACATAGTTTGAATGCTTGGTTTTCTAATCCATAACAGTTCTATAGTTTGAATACTTGGTTTTCTAATCCATAACAGTTCTGTCTTTGCATGATTCAGTTTTTATCGAGATATTTTGAGGAGAAAACATTGTCCCCATTGAGTCTAGATTTCCAATTCCCTAGCTGGAAGCTGTGTCCTGCTGCAAATTGGCCCCTTGATACTATCTTGGTAGAATGTGAAATAACAGACACATGACATTATCCTACTAGGAACCCCCCCCCCCCCCCCCCCCCACCACCACCACCACCACCACACACACACACACACATACATTCAGGGGAGGGGAAGGTTTGGATTATGATCTTGTGGGGAGGATGGGGGTAGAGTTCCTTTTTTTTATTTAAAATTTTCAAATATAATCCAGTCGAAGAAAGGATATAGTTACATATTAGGGCAATATAAACACACAAATAATATTTATCAAAAATTAGAATCAAAAAGCCTAAATGAAATACTCATAGTTCACTCCAAGCAGAGAAGGAGAAAAAAAAGATAGGAAATTAAGGGCCTCTTTTACCACACTGTGGTAAATGGGGGTCCGCGGTGGTGTAGGTGCGTGGGTTTGATGCCACACGGCCATTTCCCTACTTAAGAGGCAGTAAGGGTTCCCGCGGAAATCTAGCTCAGAAATTTTTTAAAAACCTGGGTGTGCTAGAAATGCTGCATGGAGGGGGTGCATGAACTAGGGGCTTACCTGGCAGTAATTGGACAGCACCGCACACTGCCTGGTTACCGTGGGAACCCTTATCGCCTCCTAAGTAGGTGGCAGTAAGGGTTCCCTAGGGAATTGGCCATTTGGCAAGTGGTTAACTTGCCACATGACCATTTCCTTTAAAACAAAACACCTTTTACGTGCTGCGGTAAAAGGGGTCTCAGCATGCAGCAGACCCACACATTTAGACCACCGCGGGCCCCCATTTACCACAGCATGGTAAAAGGGGCCCTTAAATTCCTATCTTTTCTTTTTCTCCTTCTCTGCTTGGAGCAAACTATGAGTACTTCATTTAGGTTTTGTTTCTAATTTTTCATAATTATTACTTGTGTGTTTATATTGCCCTAATATATAGCTCTACTCTTGCTTCAATCGGATTATATTTGAAAATTTTAAATAAAACAAATGGAACCCTAACCCTTCCCCTCAATAGCATCATACAAACCTTCCCCACCCCTGAGTGTTTGTGTGTGTGTGGGGGGGGGGGGGGGGTAGGGGGGGGTTCATAAGTACATAAGTATTGCCTTACTGGGAAAGACCAAAGGTCCATCAAGCCCAGCATCCTGTTTTCAACAGTGGCCAATCCAGGTCACAAATACCTAGTAGGATCGTGTCATTTATCTGTTATTTTGCATTCTACCAAGATAATATCAAGGGGCCAATTTGCAGCAGGATATAGCCTGATTGGCATGCGCCAATGCCGTGGCACCTGTACTGCACTGTTGTAAAAGGACCCCTCAATGTAAATAACTATTTATAATGGAATGAGATTTCTCTGTGAGGACAATGGGCATAGTTGCACTAGTCTGCTGGCAAGTTGACATTAGCCCACACTAAGGGTCCTTTTACCAAGCTGTGGGAAAAGGGCCCTGCACTAGCGGCAGGGGCCATTTTTCCCACAGCGGGTATAAAGCCCCCAGACACACATTGCCAGTATCCTGTTTTCCAAACAGTGGCGCTGCCAGGTCACAAGTACCTGGCAGAAACCCAAATTGTGGCAACACTCCATACTACAAATCCCAGGGTAAACAGTTACGTCCCATGTCTGTCTCAATCCTTTTTGAAACCCAGATGCACTAACCGCTAGTACCACATCCTCCGGCAAACAGTTCCAGAGCTTAACCATTCGTTCAGTGAAAAAATATTTCCTCCTATTTGTTTTGAAAGTATTTCTATGTAACTTCCTTTAATGTCCCCTAGTCTGTAGTTTTGGAACAAGTAAAAAATTGATTTATTTCTACTCTACACACTGAGCAGATTTCAGTGTATTATCTCCAACGACACCTAGTTCTTTTTCTTGAGTACTGACCCCCAAGGTGGACTCTAGCATCAGGTAACTATGATTTGGATTATTCTTTCCAAAGTGCATCACTTTGCATTTGTCCACATTAAATTTCTTATGCTATTTGGATGCCCAGTCTTCCAATTTCCTAAGGTCATCCTGCAATATTTCACAGTCCGCAGTTGTTTTAACAACCTTGAATAGTTATGTATCATCTGCAAATTTAATCACCTCACTCGTCACCCTGATTTCCATATCACTTATAAATATGTTAAATAGCGCTGGTCCCAGTACAGATTCCTGTGGCAGTCCACTGTTCACCCTCCTCCATTAAGAGAAATGACCTTACCCTCTGTTTTCTGTCCAATAACCAATTCCTAATCCACACCAGAACCTTGCCTCCTATCCCATGACTCTAATTTTCTCAGGAGTCTCTCATGAGGAAATTTATCAAAAGCTTTCTGAAAATCTGGATACACCACATCAACTGGCTCACCTTTATCCACATGTTTATTCATACCTCCAAAGAAATAAAGCAAATTGGTGAGGCAAGACTTCTCTTGGCTGAATCCATGCTGGCTCTGTCCCATTAAACCATGTATGTCTATGTGTTCTGTAGGCATGTAGGCAAGTCCCACATTAAGGTGTGCTAAGCCTTATTAAAGAACACCTTAATTTTTAATGTGATGCTATTTTTAAGACATAGTAGGCATTTTTGAAAGCTTGTATTATGGTTAATGCACATTAAAACCCATGTTAACTGCTTAATGCACTTTAGCAAACATGTCCCAAAATATCAGTACAAGAAAAAATATAAAAAACATTTTTAATTTACAGAGCACAGATTTACTAAGGAGAATTGAGAGGACAATTTATATTGCTCTCTTAAAATACCGTTCTGAATTTTATTAGCAATTAAAAATATATTTGACCAACTGAAACATAACGCTTCACAGACATCTCTCACTCTCTCTCTCTCTGGGCAGCCCTGTGATAAGATAATAAAAGTTTCTGACAGATTGAAAAGTCCACAGCAGATAGATTGTGCATGCAGTGTTATATGTAAGAAAGTGAGGGTCAGAAAATTCTGTGGAACATTTTTGTAGGTTCTGTGTCTTGTTTGCCTAAAATTGTTAAAGCCATTTATACATCTAACTAGTGATTTATGTTGCTAAATTGATGGTCTGAAAATCAGTCTCCCTCAGTAGGGCTAAAACAACAAGTTGCTTTACAACCTGAAATTCCTATGGGTGTTTAGATTGAGGGAAGAAAATGATAGGGTCATTATTCAGTTGGCATGGTTACCACAATAATTAAATGCTGGCTAAAATTAGCATGTACCTGCATGCAAATAAGAAAAGATTGTATGCAAATAAAGTTTTACCAGGACCATGGTAAACAGCATGGTTTGCAGTCCTCCACTTGCTAGTTATCATGAACCCAGTAAAGTAACAATTTAACAGCAATAATGGATCAATTTGGCACATTGCTGTCCAAAGTCTCCTGTGCTAACTGGCTTTTTCACATTGGAAGGGTCATAGCTCATAGCGATGAGGTGCCCATAGCAAAATCATTTACCAGAGGCAGGACAGGGGTGCCAATGGGGTGAACTTAAGGGTTTTTATGTGTCACTGGCATTTAACATTTAACACCTCTGGAGTGTTGGTTGGAGAGGTGTTATTGTTTTATCTAGGGGGTGATACCTAGTGGATTTTTGTGTCAAGAGAAGGGTTCTTATGAGTTGGGGAGCTGTTTTCCAGGGTTAGTGGTGCATACTGAACCCCCTCTCCAACCCCACCTCTGAGAAGAGCTCAGTTAAGAAAAGTCCACCTTTTTTGACCAAGAAATAAAGCTTGAGAGTTCTGAAAATATAATGGGTTCACCATATTCAAGTCCTGTTCAAAAATAAACCTACACATCTGATGGCCTCATACACTAGGACTGCTACCAATACAGAGTCATGCAAAATGATGCATGTGAGAAAGAGGAACAAGAATTATAGTTATGTAATGCAAGGCTCCATATTAGGAGTCACCGACCGGGAAAGGGATCTATGCATCATCATTGATGATACGTTGAAACCCTCTGCCTGGTGTGGTGGCCGCTAAGAAAGGAAAGGAATGGACAACAAAAATGAGAACATTATAATGCCTTCTATTGCACCATGGTGCGACTGCACCTCGAATATTGTTCTGGTCACCGCATCTCAAAAAGATATAGTGGAATTAGAAACGGTACAGAGAAGGGTGACAAAAATGATAAAGGGGATGGGACGACTTCCCTATGAGGAAAGGCTAAAGCAGTTAGGGCTCCTCAGCTTTGAGAAAAGGGAAGGGAAAGGGTGCCGCGGTAGTTCCTGCCCCAGTGCGCGCCATTTGCCATGCTAGGGAAAATAGCTGGCTATTTTCTAGTGCAGTGCTAACCCAGCAGTAATCGGACAGTGCCATATGCTACCCGTTTACCTCAGGGTTAACATGGGAGTCCTTACCGACACCTCAGTGGATGGCGGTAAGTGGTCCCCTTCACATGGCCACGTGGTAAGAGCAATCTTACCACATGGCCATGGCTATTTTCAGGTGTTTTTACCTGCTGTGGTAAAAAGTGCTGCAGTGGGTGGCAAATGGCCTCCACCACTAGCGCAGGGCCCTTTTCACCACAGCTAAGTAAAAGGACCCCTAAAGTCATTAAGGGGCCCTCTTACAAAAGGACACTGAAACATGGCCTGTGGTAGTGTAGACATGTGTTTTGGGCACACGCAGAATCATTTTTCAGCGTACCTGTAAAAAATGCCTTTAAAAAATTTTTTCCCCGAAAATGGACGTGCGTCAAAATGAAAATTGCTGAGCATCCATTTTGGGTCTGAGACCTTACCGCCAGCCATTGACCTAGCGGTAAAGTCTAATGTGGTAACCAGGCGGTAATGACCTACGCGCATCAAATGCCACTTGGCGCGCGCCCAATAAGGGTGTCTGAAATTATTTTCTAGATGCGCGTAGCCGGGCAGTAACTCTATTTTGGCGCATGTTGGGCGCAAATAGATGCTTACGCGTCTTAGTAAAAGGGCCCCTAAGAATAATAATAATAGAGGAGTCTTTCAGGCATGCCATTTATGCACCGAGAGAGACACAAGGCTATTTTTGAAAGTGTAAAATGAGGTAGAGATAAATCATCTCCAGGCACCTGTATTTATCTTTCCCTCCTTTCCTTATTAAACAGTGGCTAATCTGTACAAAAGGCCAATATAATCTATTTTTCTAATGAAAATCGTTGTTTGACTAAATCCCGAATAATTAGGGTAAAAGATCACTAGTAAGAATTTGTGAATCCTATGCATGATTAATGGGTCCGTTGCTAAATATCTATATTAAATAGTCTTTCATAACTCTCGTGATTGCATTTAAAATAAGTTGCCAGTTAGCATCATAACTTGTAAAATACAAGAAAAGAGCTGCACATCTTTCTTTTTCTCTAAACTATAGATAACACATATTCATGTTTATTTAATATTCACATCTAAAAGCATGTTTAAAAAATCTCCTTTTATATTTCTAATCAGGTAGTTTTCTTATAAACAAACACTTAACAGGCCCTGTAAATCTCATCTAACAGTATATAGGAACATTAAAAATATATAAGGCATGACATCTTAATGTATTTGTCAGCAGTGTTAAATATCCTTAAAGACCTTTATGTTATATAAATCTAGACCATCTGTGGCAAACCAGATTATATTCAATTACTTTTCTGTGGATTTATAAAGAAATTTTAAAGAAAGTGTAGCAATGTACTACACTATGAAACAACATTACATTATTTTATGTAATTGTATACCCACAATTAGAATTTTAACATGGAAATGGACCTTGAGATTTCAAAATAAACACTCGGGGGGATGGGTGGGGGTTAAAATGGAGTTATAAATATTCCAGTCATCAGTACTCTCCATGTACATATACTCTCCATGTATTTTCAGCCGCCACATGGATAGTATCAAGCTTCTGTTGCAGATCAGATTGCAATCCTCAAATTCTTTTCACAGGCATTTGAACATTTTCTTATTTTATAAATATTCAAAAGCCCCCAAAATGAGTGTTAGATTTTTTTTTTTGGGGGGGGGGGTGGGGAATGTCTGTTAGAACAATTTTATAAAACATGACAGAATTTCTAAAATGTATTTTCCTGGTAATATTTGCTGGTCTTCCTTATTTTTCTATAAATCGCCTTACTACTACTACTACTTAACATTTCTAGAGCGCAGCTAGGGTTACGCAGCGCTGTACAGTTTAACAAAGAAGGAGAGTCCCTGCTCAAAGGAGCGTACAATCTAAAGGACGAAATGTCAAGTTGGGGCAGTCTAGATTTCCTGAATAGAGGTAGGTGGTTAGGTGCTGAAGGCGACATTGAAGAGGTGGGCTTTGAGCAAGGATTTGAAGATGGGCAGGGAGGGGGCCTGGCGAATGGGCTCAGGGAGTTTATTCCAAGCATGGGGTGAAGAGAGGCAGAAAGGGCGGAGCCTGGAGTTGGTGGTGGTGGAGAAGGGTACTGAAAGGAGGGATTTGTCTTCAGAGCGGAGGTTACGGGTAGGAACATAGGGGGAGATGAGGGTAGAGAGGTAGGGAGGGGCTGCAGATCGAGTGCCTTGAGCTGTTTTGGGATTAGACAGGTTATACATGTAAAGCAGAGATTTTTAACCTTTTTCGTCTCGCAAGGCACACTTACATGGCACTAAAATTGTCAAGGCACACCCTCACACATGGTCCAGCATTTTACTTCTACCTCACCCCCTGCTCCCATACACACACATGGTCCAGCATTTTACTTGCCCCACACACACGAATAGTCCAGCATTTATCTTCTCTTCCCTCCACCCCCACCCTCACAAATAGTTCCACATCTCTCTCTCCTGCCCCCTCTCCAGCTGGGGACCAGATCTCCCTTTGTGTCTCTTGAGCACCCCCCCCCCCCCCCCCATTTACTCTTTAAAAGTTTTCTTGTCTCTAGTGGTCAGCAGCAACAAGTAGTGATTCATACACCCTGCTGGTACCAATCCTGGAGCCTTCCCTCTGACCCTTCCTACCTATGTGGAAGCAGGAAGTGACATCACAGAAAAAGCTCTGGGTTTGGCACCAGCAGGCTGAATCGTTGTTGCTAACTGTTAGAGACAAGAAAACTTTGAAAAGGTAAATGACCCTCAACTCCTGTGGCACACCTGTGGACTAGCTGTGGCATACCAATGTCTTACGATATACCAGTTGAAAAATGCTAATGTAAATATTAGATGAAACTAGATTAGATTAACCACTTCCTCCAAACTGATATCTTTGAAACTAAAAAATGTTATCTCAAGATCAGGAGGCTTGTCTGGGAATATCCTAACATTTAGTACAATTTGGTCCAGCTTCTATTCAATATTTAACATTGTTCCTTGATAGAAAAGGTTCACAATGTAATTGAACATCAAGACATGCCATTTGAACTCCAAGTAGAATGCAGAAACCTGAAAAATGAAGAGGGTGATTAGCATGATCCTGAATGTGTTGTGCTTAATTACACTTGTCAGCTATCAAAATAGTGGCTCTGTATGATCTCACCTGGTTGATTATTTACATTATTTCTTGACATGTGTCAGATTATTTACTCTGGTGTAGATTCTGTCTATAATCTCAAAAATTCTTCATCAACCATGGAGCTGACTTCCCCTGTTTAACCTGATACTTTTTTTTCCAGGACCATTTTATTGCAGAATATCACATACTCTTACATTCCACTTACTGACTTGCTCCTCTGAAGATCTCATTTCAGCAATACTACACAGGCTTTCCAGACCTCCTGTAAATTTGGCAGGGTTCATCTTCCTAAAATCGCAGGTAATACAATAATGGCTCTCTGACATAACATTACCACCCTCGATGCCTAGCTTGAGAAATAGAATAAAGTGGTCTGACCGAGATATTGGTGTATTTTCCAATTTCTTTCATCTAGAGCTACCTAGATGAAAAACAAATCCAAAGTATTACCTGCAGTATGTATAGGAACATGTACTGCTGTGCAAAGCTTAAATCATGCACAATGGTCAGGAAATTAGTCCCTACCTCCCCCACCCCCATATTCTTTTACTAAGTCACAGTAAGCACTAGTGCATGCCTACCGCATGGCAAAAAGCACTGCTTGGGACGATTTGAGGCATCCTGCGCTAGTGTGCTGATCAGCGAGTGCTAATCCCGTGCTAAAAAATACTTTTTTATTTTTTTTAGTACAGGAGGTATGTCTATGGGCAGAGAGTAGGTGTGCCCTGCGCTAATCGGGTAGCGTGGGAACATTGCCATTTGCTACCCAATTTACGCTGGATTAGCGCAGGAGCCCTTACCACCTTGTAAATAGGTGGCGGTAAGGGCTTCTGTAGTAATGGCCACACGCTAATTGGGAAATTAGTGTGTGGCCATTATGGGACAAAATACAAATGTGGCCATTTTACCGCCATGCTAAAAGTCACCGCGGTGCGCAGTAAACCCATGCACTACAAACAATGCCAGCCACTTTTTAGCACGGCTTAGTAAAAGGGCCCCTTTGTGCTTTGTACGAAAAGTTTGTGCATGCAATTTATAGAATAGTGTTGGTTGTGCATGCAATTGAATGTAAGACTTGAATGTTGATTGGAGTTATTGGTGCTAATTGCTCCCAATTGGCAGCTGCACACCCAACTGCCCTTAGTTGCTATTCCAGAAGTTGAGTGTGCTAATTCTATCATGCTCAACTTCTAGAGGGCATGGATGTAGGAGGGACATGGGCCGGTCAGGGACTTGCCTTGGTGTTCTGTGTCAACTGCCATTCTAGACCAGGGGCGTAGCCACGGGTGGGCCTGGACGAGCCCAGGCCCACCCATTTTCCCTCCAGGCCCGCCCATCCGCATTGCTGTCTCTATCCCTTTTGTCCCACGGAGGCAGCGCTTCCTTCCTGCCCTGTCTTCTCCCGAAGCTCCGCTGCATCGGTCCCTCCCTGCAAGTAGAATCCTCCTTTGCCGGTCGCGCTGCGCTGCCATGCAATTGCACACGCAGCTACGCTCCTCCCCCTGCCGCGTCTATCTGGCCCTCTGTGATGCACTTCCTGTTTAGGGTCGGATGAACGCGGCAGGGGGAGGAGCGAAGCTCCATGTGCATGGCAGCGCAGCGCAACCGGCGAAGGAGGATTCTACTTGCAGGGAGGGACCGATGCAGCGGATCTTCGGGAGAAGACAGGGCAGGAAGGAAGCGCTGCCTCCGTGGGACAAAAGGGATAGAGACAGCAATGCGGATGGGCGGGCCTGGAGGGAAAATGGGTGGGCCTGGGCCCGTCCAGGCCCACCCGTGGCTACGCCCCTGGTCTAGAATGGCAGTTGACACAGAACACCAAGGCAAGTCCCTGACCGGCCCATGTCCCTCCTACATCCATGCCCTCTAGAAGTTGAGCATGATAGAATTAGCACACTCAACTTCTGGAATAGCAACTAAGGGCAGTTGGGTGTGCAGCTGCCAATTGGGAGCAATTAGCACCAATAACTCCAATCAACATTCAAGTCTTACATTCAATTGCATGCACAACCAACACGATTCTATAAATTGCATGCACAAACTTTTCGTACAAAGCACAAAGGGGCCCTTTTACTAAGCCGTGCTAAAAAGTGGCTGGCATTGTTTGTAGCGCATGGGTTTACTCGATTAATTTAGGATAGCCTTTTTTTCTGTTCAAAGTTAATCATACAGGAGCCCTTTTACCAAACTGTAGTAAAAAGTGGCCTTGGCACATCTTTATGTGGGTCATTCCCATGCACTAAAGCTATTTTTACCACATGGGTAAAATGACTGATTTTTCTATTGTTTGAATTCATGGGTATGCATTAATTTTATCATTAGCACATGTCCATTAACGTGTGACCTCCTCCTTACACCTATCATGTGCAAATCAGTTAGTGTGTCACAATGTACCTGTTCTAACCAATCAGCACAGAACATGCCTACTCTCCTTCCCTAACCCACCCCCAGTGCTAAAAAAATCAAATCTCTTTTTAGCATGTGAGAAGTGTGCATCTTTCACTAAATTACCATAGGATGCCTTGATCACGCCCCACGTGAGGCCTTTTTTCTGCAGTAAGCACACATTAGTGCTTACTGCAGCTTAATAAAAGGACCCCGTAGCTATCCAAATACCACTACTGAATATCAGTGGTTCCAAGGTAACCCCACTTCTACCCTAACCCCACCCCATTCTATTCCAGCACTGCTCAGATAGTGCTACATGATTACAGATGATATTCATCAGCACTATCTGGTTAAGTGCTACTAAATACCAGTGCCTGGGCTGGTCAGTGCTAGTTAATGTTTAATGTTTAATAGAAGGCTTGATATACCACCTTTCTTAAAAGGAAAATCAAAGTGGTTTACAATTTTAAAAACGTATAGTAGAAAGAAAGGAACTACAATTCTTAGATAGAAAGAGAAGTTGAGACAGAGGAAATAAGGAGGGTAAGGTAAGAGAGAGAGGGGAGGGGTGGCCATTCTGCAAAAAGATCAGAACCCAGCCATACTGACTATGGACAAGCAGGAAAAACAAGAGAAAACAAATGAGTCTTTAAGGCTGACCTAACTTAAGGTAGGGTTACAAAGTTCAAATATGTGGCAGTAATTGATTCCAAAGGGAGGGAGTCCGACAGAAAAAGACTGACTGTCATGTGGAGTCCAGATGAGAACAGTAAAGAGGTGGGATAGAAAGAGGATTGGACAAGGAAGACCTAAGGGGGTGTAAAGGAGTATAAGGGGAAATGACTGAAGAGAGGTAAGCCAGGGAAACTTGGTGGAGAACTTTATGGGCCATGGTCAAAATCTTATGTTGTATTCAAAATTTAATAGGTAGCCAATGGAAGCAAGGGAGTAACCCTGTTGTAACGATGGGCATGAGTGAGTAACCTAACTGCTGTATTTTGAACCATTTGTAGAAGCTTAAGGGATGCGAGGACGAGACCTGAGAAGACAATGTTGAAATAATTGAGTTGGGAAGTTACTAAAGCAGGTGGAATCAGCAAGGAAATGTCTTAGTGAATGGATCAGGTGCAAGGACTTAACAATCATGGAAATATGAGACGTGAAGAATAATTGTGAACCCAGGATGACACCAAGATATCACATGGATTCAACTAAGGGTATTGGTGAGTTTTTTAGTAGAGGAGTAACTGGAGAGGGGCGAGGCAAAAAACCCAGAGGGCTGCAGTCTTGGTCAGGTTCTGGCTCAAGTTGTGAGCAGAGAGCCAAGTATCAATTGCATTGAGGTAGTTTTGTAAGAAAGAAAGATCAAGAGATGCTGGATTCTGAGGGACGACAAAAAGAATGTCAACAGCGTACATGTATAATCTGATCACATAGGACTGAATGAGCATGGTAAGGGGACTGATGAACAGAGTGTAGATAACATCAATCCCTGAGGGACCCCAGAGGAAAGAGGGATAGCACCTGAGGTTGAAGAAGTAAGGGAAACTTGAAAAGAATGACCAGAAAGATAAGAGGTGAACCACTGGAGCACAGTTCCAGAGATACTAAAGAGTTGGTGAAGTAGGAGACAGTGATTGATGAGATTGAAAGCAGCCATAAGATCAAGAGACATGAGCAGGATGACATTGCCTCTATTGTTAGCAGAATGTAGGTCATTAAGAAGAAAGTCCATAATGGTTTCTGAAGAATCCTGACTGGAAAGTGTGTATTAATTGGGAGGTTGTGCTGGTTTAGTGAAGACCAGCTTTTCTGCTATTTTTGCAACAAATGGCACGTTGGAAACAGGGTGATAGTTAGCAGGAACACCAGAGTATGAAAATGTTGCTTTTTCAGAATAGGTATAACGACAACCACTTTCCAGGGAAGGGAAACCTTACCGGAGGAGAGACTGTTGTGAATCATGGCAAGAGAATAGGGTAGCAGAGAGTGATTGGCAATTGATAGCCAGTGTGAAGGAATAGGGTCAAGAGAACAGGTAGTTTTGTGCATTAAGGTATAAATGTTAGTGAGCACTGTCAAAGAAGGAAGATTAAATTGGGTACAGGAGAATGAGCTGTATGGAAGGGGGCCAGGACGGTATGGAGAAAGTGCTGGCAGAGGCAGTGATGGGGAGGAGAAGGGGGGACACTGGGATGAGAAGGAAAGAGGGTGGAAGCAGGTGTAGAAGGGACTATTGGAGTAAGAGAAGGATGCAGTGAGAGAATCTTAGATTCAAAGAAGGAGGCATTGGTGAGGCCCCACTTGGAGTATTGTGTTCAGTTCTGGGGGCCATATCTTGCTAAGGATGTAAAAAGACTGGAAGCGGTTCAAAGAAAAGCAACGAAAATGGTATGCATTTTGAGTAGTAAAACATATGAGGAGAGACTTGATGACCTGAACATGTATACCCTGGAGGAAAGGAAAACATGATATGATATGCTACATATGATATGATTAATGTTTGATAGGTATTAATCTGCAAACAAAACTTTTCCAGAAATGGGAAGGTGGTAGAACTAGAGGACATGAATTGAGGTTGAAGGGCTGAAGACTCAAGAATAATGTCAGGAAGTATTTTTTCACTGAGAGGATGGTACTTGGAATGCCCTACAGCAGCAGGTAGTGGAGATGAAAACTGTAACAGAATTAAAAAATGCTTAGGATAAACATGTATGAATCCTGTTTAGAAGGAATTGATCCAAAGCAGCTTAGTAGAGACTAGATGACAACACTGGTAATTGGGAAGCAAAGCCAGTATGGGGCGGACTTCTATGGTCTGTGCCTTGCTCGTGGCTGGATAGAATTGGATGGGCTGGAATGGAGCTTATCAAGGGCTTCAAAAGTTTTTGAACAAGGACAGTGCCAGGTCTTTGCCCTGAAAATAGCATGGACAAATCAAGTTCAGGCATATATATGTTGTATCACCTAGTATCACCTCATACCTTATGTAATGAGTTTGTCTCTTCAGGCAGACTGGATGGACCATAAGGTCTTTAACTGTCATCATCTACTATGTTACTATTGGGCTAATTTTCAAAAGAGAAGGACGTCCATCTTTCGACATAAAACGGAAGATGGACATCCTTCTCCCAGAGACGTCCAAATCGATATAATCAAAATCCCGATTTTGAACGTCTCCAACTGCAGTCCATCGCAAGGACATCTAAAGTTCAAGGGGGCATGTCGGAGGCATAGCGAAGGCGGGACTTGGGCGTGCCTAACACTTGGATGGCTTTGACCCATAATCGAGAAAAACAAGGACGTCCCTGATGAACACTTGGACTTTTTCACCCGGATGTTTTTTTAATGAATAAGGCACAAAAAGGTGCCGGAAATGACCAGATGACCACCAGAGAGAATAGGGGATGACCTCCCATTACTCCCCCAGTGGTCACTAACCCTCTCCCACCCTCAAAAAACATGTTTAAAAATATGTTGTGCCAGCCTCAGATGTCATACTCTGGTCTATGATAGCGCATGAAGGTCCCAGGAGCAGTTTTAGTGGGTACTTGTTATGATTCTGTTAGAATTCTGCTAGTCAGACAGGGGAATGCTTCAAATTGCTCCTGATTGGTCCATCAGGGGCTGAGCTGATCTAATTAAGCTTACCTTTCCCTACAACCCCTGCTTTGGCGTTATTCCTGTTCTTCTGAAGCCTTACCTGCACTCTGTCTGAGCTATTTGCTCTGTGCTTTAGTGGGGTTTGATTACTCCTTATCTTGCCTGCAGTTTCTGTTCTTCTGTCTGTCTGTCTGTTTGCCTGCTGCTTCTAGTGTGTGTCTCGTTACCTCTCTCACTGCACCTGGGATTCTCTGTTTGACTGTGGTGCTGTGTGGTGAGTTCCTACCTCGTTCCATTCCAGTTTGTTTGTTTGGTTCCCCTTCCTTCGAAGTTACCCTTTGTTGCTGTGTTTGTATTCTGATTTGTATGTCCTGCCCTTTGTTTCTCACTATGGGGGTTGTTTGTTTGATCTTTCCCTGTACCCCAATTAACCCATTGTTTGCAGTGTCCCTGCCTCTGGCAGCTGTGTGTTTGAGCTTGGTTTAACCCTTTGTCTGCAGAGTTTGACTGCTTCTGGCAGTTGTCTGCTTGGTACAGTTTTCCCTTGTGTCTGTCAGTCCTTTCTTTACTGTAATTATCCTCTGTATTGCTCAGCACTGTTCCTTTCTGTGCTGGGGCTGTGTTAGGCACCACACTCCGTTTTGCTGACTTTTCCCTCTCCTGTCCGCTGAGGGTCTCTGCTTGCCGTATTTTATTCGCTGTCCCTCATTTCCTTTGTGTGCCGTGGGGTACTGCTTGATGTGTTTCTGTGTGTGCCAATGCTCTAGTTCTCATAGAGACCTCCTCGGTTTTCCTCTTTTTTTCCCCTCCCTACGTATGAGTCGGTTCCGGTTAGGCTGTGAGGCCCGCATGCTTGAATTATGAGTAAATGGGTTCCCGATCAGCCATGAGGCCCACCTGAATGCCCCATCTTCCCTTTTCTGCAAGTTGGTTGCTGCATGTGTGTGCAGGACTTGGTAGCTGAGGTAGTGTATAGCGCCTGCTCGGTCCATCCCAGCCTTGGCCTAACACCTATTCTAGGCCTCGGCCTGGGCTCAAGGGCTCACAACCAGACTAACGGTACTGCAGTGCATTTCAGACAGGTGGACTCAGGCCCATACCCCCCTACCTGTTAAATTTGTGGAGGAAACCCACCACAAACCCACTGTATCCATATATAGGTGCCCCCCTTTACCCGTAAAGGCTATGGTAGTGGTGTACAGTTGTGGGTAGTGGGTTTTGGGGGGGCTCAGCACACAAGGTAAGGGAGCTATGTTCCTGGAAGCATTTTATGAACTGCACTGCAATGCCCCCTAGGGTGCCCGGTTGGTATCCTGGCATGTCAGGGGGACCAGTGCACTACAAATGCTGGCTCCTCCCATGCCCAAGTGGCTTGCATTTGGATGTTTTTGACATGGACGTCTTTGCTTTCAAAAATTGTCGAATGTCTAGGGACGTCCAAATCTAGGGATGTCCAAATTTAAGGACTTGGAAGTCTCTGACGGTATTTTTGAAATGAAAGATGGACGTCCATCTTGTTTTGAAAATATGGGTTTCCCCGCACCTGGATTTCGCTGTTTTGCAAGGACGTCCAAATCGCAACTTGGACATTTCTTTTGAAAATGCCACTCCACCTAAGTCAGAAGTTGTTTTAGTACTAGGAACTGTCGGGAGGGCAGGCCCAAAACTAAAGCAAGTTTTTTAGGGTGCTTAGAGGCAGACTGTATAAGTTTAAGTAGTAGGACTGGCGTTCTTTCAGGAGGAAGCAATATCAGCTTGAAAGCGATTTGTAATGGGATAATGAAGACTGAGAATGGGATTTACGACAGAACATAGAGTAAGTAGATCCTAGCCAGCAACAGTGTTGAGGAGACAATCTCAGCAGAATGGCATTGAAATGAAGAAGAACAGAGAAGAACAAGTGAAATAGATAATCAAATCACAGCAAGCAGAATAATAAATATGAGCTCCTCTACCTGGTCACTAGCACTGAATATTGATCCCATAGGGGTTCTTTTACTAAGCTGTGCTAAAAAGTGGCTTACGATATTAGTAACGTGGGGTTTTCCATGAGCTGAGGCCACTTTTAGCACAGCTATAAAATGGCCACAATTTCTATTTCCCCATTGATTGCCACGTGCTCATTTCCCAATCAGATGTGGCCATTAGTGCATGAGCCCTTACCGCCATCTATTTACTAGGCGGTAAGAGCTCATACACTAATCCCGCACTAATTGGGCATCGTGTGGCGATTTACCTGTGCTACCTGATAAATGCAGGGCATGCCTATTCTCCATGCCGATCCCAGAACTACTGCAGGACGCCTGAGCATGTCCCACAGTAATGCCTTTTAGTGCACAGTAAGCACGCATTAGTTCTTACCGCTGCTTAGTAAAACGGCCCCTACATTTTTAACAGAGGTAGAGCAGAGCATACATGCCCATCATTTGGATGATGAATGTCAACAACCACAAAATAGGATCAAGGGTGGACTATAATAGCCACACTTCCTTTATTTTTATATTATTGAAAACGTTTGAAAATCTACAGTCAAAAGTCATACTGAAGAAATTCACATAGACCACATCAATGATGACTGGGAAAAGACAGTTAGAGGAAAAGAAGTACAAAACATCAAGAATACATATTCCATATCATCTCTCCGTGAAGAAATACTTCCTGACTCAAGAAAAATGTCAGGAAGTATTTCTTCACGGAGAGAGTGGTGGATGCTTGGAATGCCCTCCCGCGGGAGGTGGTGGAGAGGGAAACGGTAATGGAATTCAAACATGCGTGGGATAAACATAAAGGAATCCTGTGCCGAAGGAATGGATCCTCAGGAGCTTAACCGAGATTAGATAGCAGAGCCGGTAGTGGGAGGCGGGGCTGGAGGTTGGGAGGCGGGAATAGTGCGAGGCAGACTTATATGGTCTGTGCCAGAGCCAGTGGTGGGAGGCGGGACTGGAGGTTGGGAGGCAGGGATAGCGCTGGGCAGACTTATACGGTCTGTGCCAGAGCCGGTGGTGGGAGGCGGGGATAGTGCTGGGCAGACTTATATGGTCTATGCCAGAGCCAGTGGTTGGGAGGCGGGGCTAGTGCTGGGCAGACTTATACGGTCTGTGCCCTGAAGAGCACAGGTACAAATCAAAGTAGGGTATATACAAAAGTAGCACACATGAGTTGTCTTGTTGGGCAGACTGGATGGACCGTGCAGGTCTTTTTCTGCCGTCATCTACTATGTTATTATGTTACCCACATACTAGACTATTCACCTCCACTTAAAAAAAAATAAAAGCTGAAAAAAAAAAAATTAAGACATGTCTTTATCAAAAATAAACCATATATATATATATATATATATATATATATATATATATATATATATATATATATATATATATATATATATATATATATATATTGTCCCCTGGTATGTAACAAGACATCTGCATGGGAACCTCAAGAACAGGGGTGGCAACCACAGTCCTTGAGGCAGGGGCGTAGCCAGACACCCAACTTTGGGTGGGCCTGGACTCAAGATGGATGGGCAGAAGAACCCTTCCCTGTCCCACAGGTGATTTGGTCTCTCCTTGTCTCACCTACATGCCATCTGCTATTTACAAGGTATGCAGGACGGACAGTTGTTGGGAGTTTTCAGCTGGTGGGGCTAGGGAATCAGCATAGGTGTGCTGCTACTCGGTGGGCCTGAGCCCAAAGTGGGTGGGCCTGGCCCACCCAGGCCCACCCTTGGCTACGCCACTGCCTTGAGGGCTACAATCCAATTAGATTTTCAAGATTTCCACCATGAATATGCATGAGATTGATTTATATGTACTGCTTCCATTATATGCAAATGTATGTCATGCATATTCATGGTGGAAATCATGGAAACCTGACTGGGTTGTGGCCTTCAAGGACTTTGGTTGCCCATTCCTGCTCAAGATAAAGGAGGCTCCCAAAGTTAAACCCACAAAAAGGAACTTCCTTCGTCCTGAAATAGGATTTAAAAATCTTTATTTTTGCTCTCTCTGAAGCAAAAGAAGCTAAAAGTGTGGCATGAGAGTAGGTCACATCCTGCGGTGTCTCAAGAAGATTTGTCAAGTCAATAGCATCAGTAATGGGTTCACCTTCAGCTATTTCCAACCCAACTACATGAGGCTGTGTAACTTAATAACAATTAAGAATATTAATCTGATCTGAATCTTCCAACATCAGAATGTCATTCAAATACCATCTTAGCAATAGGAAAATTAAAAAAAAAACATAAAATGTTTATCTTCAAATAAATTTTCAAGTAATTCCAATTGCCTGTAGACAGCCATATTGCTTTGATAGTCAATAGGAACAGCTTGCAAATTATTAAAAGATTGAGTAGAAAGTATAACATCCACTTCAGAAAGCTTTTCAACTAGTTGAGATGAAAAGTCACACAACTGAGTAACAGAAAGATTTCAACTACCCTTTCAACCACCATACATACATCAAGAATAGACATTTCACATGATGGTTATTTCCACATCTTCAGAAAACACTGGAGGAACAAACAGCTTTGGTGAGAAGTAAGTTGAATATCTTGCTGAGAGGAAGTAAATCATCTGGGAAAAAAACCCTCCTGATACAGGACTCAAGGGAGTAGGTGGGGTCAACCCCTGGTACTTAGGGAAGTGCTGGAGACTCACAGGCACCAACAGGGGTTGTAGAAAAAGGTGCTACATTTTCATTTCACCCCACAAAAAAATCCAGATTCAGATTCAGTTCTATGTGGCTTACATTAGTTAAATGAATCACAAATACAATTCAAAATGCATGGATGGACAGAGGTTATGAATTCAAGCAAAAGAGTCTTAAGATAAAACAAAAAGTCAAGCAAGGGAAGGCGATTAATAAATCACAGTCATGTCTATCAAAAAAATTTCTTAAATACGAAGGTTTTCAATTTTTAATGAAACTTTTCATAGCGAAATTCACCCTGAATACATATTTGTCTGCAGGACCCATTGCTTGCAGGGTACTGAATGAATCAGGTTTACTTCTAATTTTACATTACCCCATCTCATAAATAAAGGAAACAGACAGTACCTTATGAAAGTGACATAGAAATAATCTCCTTGATCATCAGATCCTCATCGGCTCTGAAGTGCATTCACGAAGTGCATCTACGGCCGTACACCTCAGGCCAGCTCTCTTTTATGTAGCCCTTATGATGCTCTTAAATTACATCAGACACCATGGTTTGTTGGCAAACATCCAAGACCCACTTCAGCTCTTTCTGTTTTTCTAGTAGGCTATAATCTTCTCCTTACTGCCTCAACAAAAGCTGGAACCAGCTCACTGGCAGGACTATAGGTGGAGGATTCCTGCTCAGCATAAAGGGAACATTGCTCACCATACAATGTAAGGGGGTTATGATGTGATGTGTACCTAGGACGTTTTATGTGAAATTCACTGCAGTGCCCCCTAGGCTGCCCCACTGCTCTGCTGGGATGTCTATGTGGCCATTCTAGTAGGACTGCTGGCCCTCAGACATCCCAATGGCTTATTTTTGTGTGCTTTTCCTTGAACATTTTTTGTTTAGAAATGTCTCTTAAAAAAAGATGCATTGAGCACAAAAGTGTCTAAAATAGGGTGATTTTCAAAGATAGTTTTTCTGGTTCAAAAATGACCATGTTTCGCACAGAATGTTTGGACGTTTTTTGTTTTTTTTTGCAAAACATCCAAATCCAATTTTGGATGTCATATTGAAAATGTCCCTCCATATATCTTCATAAAATAATGCCTGCATAGGTGACCACTTGCCTTCTTAAACCAGGCATCCTGCGATAAATTTGCCCTTTAAGGGGGTATTTCTATAAGGAGCAGCCTATATTTAGACAGCAGAAGTGCACACAAATGTCAGTCATTTACACTCATAAGTGTCCATTTACAAACATAAATGACCTCTTATAGAATACCAACTAGCAGAAAGTGTGTCCTATGATCTGATGGTGCATACTTTGCCAATCGCAATATACATGGGTGGAATTTTGGCAGAGCATGGATAAAGCATACATTATGGGCTAGATTCAATAACCGATGCTTAAAAATCAACGCCGAAAAAATTGACTCTCAATGCTATTCTATAATGGGCACTTAAAGGTGAGCATACATTATAGAATAGTTTTGAGTGCCAATTTCAGCATCCAGATTTGGCACCAGGACCAATACCTGCTGAAACAAGGTGTAATTCCAGGTGCCCAATATGGGCACACAACCCCGGTATTCTATAACATTGCCACAAATTTTAGAAATGCCCCTGAACTGCCCATGCACCTCCCATGTCCTGTTGGGTTGCATGCTATGGGATTTGGACACAAATTGTTATAGTATAAGGCACAGTAAGATGTGCACCCAATTCCAGATTGTACCAATTAGTACCCAATTATTGCCACTAGCCAATTTAATTTGGCGCACATCTTTGATCTGCGCCCAAATATCGGTGCCCAATTTTGAGTGCCATATATAGAATCTGGGGGAATGCACATGAATGAGAGTATTCTATAATTTATTTATGCATGTTTTTTTGCTAACATTTTGATGCAGGCATTTACACCAGCTGTAGGGCTGGTGTAAGGGATCACATTACTACTACTACTACTATTTAGCATTTCTATAGCGCTACAAGGCATACGCAGCGCTGCACAAACATAGAAGAAAGACAGTCCCTGCTCAAAGAGCTTACAATCTAAAATGTATCACATTTTCTGCCTCTTGTACTATTATTCTATAAAGAAAAGTAGACACCTACTTTGCTTTATAGAATAGGCTTGAAATAGGCACCTACTTGCCTTCTTATCCTAGACACCCTGCTATAGAATCACCCTTCGCATACTCTTTTCAGTGCAGAAATGCCTTTTTAAAATTACCTCATAAGATGTGGTGGTGTGATTTGCCTGACTACCTATTAACCATGATACTGACCCTGTTAGTCAGACAGTGAATGAAATCATCTGAAGGATGTGGTATGAAGGCTCAGTATGTGACTGCAAGAGCTACACTGCAGATGGATCTGACATGTCCTTGTCCACTGAGTTGATAGATATGATGGCATAAGTGCTTTCTGTACAACTGTGGCTGGATTAGAATGCTGGGAACTGAGTTGTGACTTCCTGACCACTTGTAGATATAAAAATGTCATTGTAGTTTATACCTACTGGTGTAAATGCATGGCTTATGCTTGTGTTTATTGTTCTTTTTTGGCTTATGAGAGATTCATGACACTGTTAATTGTTTGTAGCCATACTCTGTGTATAAGAGGTTACTTGGAAGAAATAATTTACAGCTGGCTTCTATGAATGCATGAGATGAGCTAGAACTGCCAGTGTTCCCTGCTAATGTCTGTCAATGTGTTTTGTATTCTGAATGGCATTGTTGTCTAGTATCTAACAATATATCTCTTATGACTGTACTATACATGATAGTTACAAGGTAACATTCTATGTCCATGAGAATGAGAATTTGCAGAATTAAATTGGTCTTGGTAATAGACATGGTGACCTAGCCACAGGTGGCTTTTCTTTTAGCTAAATCTATTCATCCCTCATTTGATAAAATTGCTTAGGATAGAGAGCTTCTGTTGTGCCCCTAGGCAGAGGGAGGTGGATGACACCCCCTTCAAGTTTCTAGTGATGTGACTTACCTTCATAATTTCTGACAGCACATATTTTACAGTGAATCCACACAAGGCAGATTTTCTGTGCATTGTAGCTCTTCTTTCCTGATAACTCACTTAAACTAGCTTTAATATGCAGTATGCATTCTCCTGGCTAAACATATTATTAACGCTTGCAGGAGGTCAGCACCCCAAGGTGAATGCTTACTTTCCTTAATTAGAAATCTGTGCATATTAAGGGATACAGTGCTGAGAAAAAGTTTATGAACCCCAAGTATGATGTTGAGAATTACACGTCCATACTACTATTACTACAACTACTCATCATTTATATAGCGCTACTAATGATAGCAGATAATGCCCCTCATGGTCCATCCAATCTGCCCAACAAGGTGGCCAGAACCATTCCTGCCACTATATGGAGGCCCCAGTCACAAGTGTTTAAACACTGGTTGCCACATCTCCACCATGCCAACCATATAGGCAGCCAAACATGATGGAGTCTTAGTTATAAACACATATCATAAACAACCTAAAAGCGATCTATGAACTGACCAACTTCCACAAACTACTGAAGACCCATCTCTTTGACAAGATATACCACAAAGATCAATACATGTGAAACTCCCCACATATATCCAGAAATGTTTAATAATGCCTTCTGTTATATTACTATCATGTATTCCATTACCATGCAACCCCAAATCCTTCTGCAATACCAAATGTTTATTCTCTTCTTATTTCCACTATCCATGATGTATTGTAAGCCACATTGAGCCTGCAAAGAGGTAGGAAAATGTGGGATACAAATGCAATAAATAAATAAATACATACATACATATCATCCCCAAGTATTGCTAACAGCATTTACTTTGCCAGTCAAGATCTCTCCCCATCCTCCCTGAGCTGCACAGCACCCTTACTCACAGTACATAACAATAAAGTGATCTACAACACTGGAGCTGGTGAAGGTTCACCTGTTTTTTGCTATTTGTATAGAAGTCTGTCCAGCATTATCCTTGGTTCACCCAATGCTGGAGCTGCTGAATCTTCTTTCAGTCTTTTGCCATTTCTGGGACACAGACTGTAGAAGTCTGCTCATCATGGGTTTTAGTTCCCCCATGCTGGATTTGGCTAATCTTCTTTCAGTCTTTCGTTCTAGCTTGCTGTTCCATCTGCCTGGAATAGACTTCCTGAGTCTGTAGGTCAACCTCTTCTCTGTCCCTTTTTTTAAGGCTGCTTTAAAAAAAAAAGTATTTATTTATAATTTTACAAATAGTAAAATACAATCATAGACTTGTTCTGAAAAACATGGTGCAATATCATCAGACTTACGCCTAAAAAATGAGTTGCAACACAAATGAAGCAAAAAAAAAAAAGTAAAAAAGAAAATAGATGATAATCACTCCTCTTTAGATCCCAAAACATTGAAGGAGTGGTATATAAAAGATAAGGAGTTCCTAAATAAGAAATAATCTTTTTCATAAAAGATTTCAGCTGATCTGGTGCAAAGAAAATATGCTTTACACCCAGATAACACACTACACATTTGCATGGATAAGCCAGCAAAAATAAAGCCCCCAGAGCTCTAGTTTCTTCTCTTAAAAGTAAAAAGTCCTTTCTTCTATTCTGCATAGCTTTTGTAATGTCAGGATACATCTAGATCTTTTGTCCGTAAAACAACTGTTGTGAATTATTAAAATAAAGGCTCAGTTCTGCATTTAAATCTTGCTCAAAAACAAATGAGCTCAGTAAAGTTGCCCTTGTAGATATCTCTGAGAGTGAATCCTCCAAAGTTACTGATAAATTATTTAAGTCATTATCCCCTTCCCTATCCTGTGCTTGATTTTCTGGAGCTACCTCTACAGTCATTTTCAAGAAAACAGGCAAATAGTAAATCTTATTAAATGGGGGAACAGTTTCTGTGGACAACTTCAAAATTTCAATTAGGCATTTTTTAAAAGAAATCAGTTGGAGTTACTCCTACAGCTTTAGGAAAGTTTAAAACCCTTAAGGTTCAATTTTCTATTATAATTCTCCATCATTCCAATTTTTTGATGAATATTCAAATTATCCTTCACCACCGCTGCTACCATAGATTTAACATTCTGAATCTCCAATTGAATATGCTATTTTCTCTATCATTTCTACTTTAACTTTCTCCAAGGATTGTGAAAGCAGATCCATTTTGCTCACAAGGTTAGCTGTCTCCTGAGCAGACTTCATCGCTGTCTGATCTAACTTTAAAAGGATTCTCCAAAGCATCTCCAATGTCACCACTGAGGGGGATATGGGATCCTTTCCCTTCCCAATGCTCTTCTGCTCTGCTACTGAAGATTTGGGCGTGCTCCCAAAGCCACTTACTCCCAATGTAGTGATTTTCACAGACTCAGAGCTTGTGAGCCCTGCCAGCATAGTGGAGGGTTGGAGTCTGGAGGTAAAAGTGTAGTGTCTTGCCGCAAGAGGCTAGATACTCCTTCTTCTAACATCCCAGCAGGGCTCACCCAGTTAGTTCCTTTGGGTGCAGGGTGGTGTGGAGGGGCATAACTGAACAAGGGCGCCCATCTTTAAGGGCGGCCATCTCCGGGGATGGCTCTGGGAAGGGGCGGAGCCAACCGTATTATCGAACAAGATGGGCGTCCATCTTTCGTTTCGATAATAGTCGGGGCCGGCCAAATCTGAACAGTTAGGTCAACCTTAGAGATAGTCGACCTAAATGTTGAGATCGCCGGACTTAGAGATGGCCGGCCTCGGTTTTCGCTGATAATGGAAAACGAGGCCGGCCATCTCAAAACCGGCCAAATATAAGCCATTTGGTCATGGGAGGAGCCAGCATTTGTAGTGCACTGGTCCCCCTCACATGCCAGGACACCAACTGGGCACCCTAGGGGGCACTGCAGTAGACTTCATTAATTGCTCCCAGGTACATAGCTCCCTTCCCTTGGGTGCTGAGCCCCCCAAATCCCCCCCAAAACCCACTCCCCACAACTGTACACCATTAGCATAGCCCTTATAGAAGGGGCACCTACATGTGGGTACAGTGGGTTTTGGGTGGGTTTTGAAGGGGTCACATTTACCACCACAAGTGTAACAGGTAGGGGGGGATGGGCCTGGGTCCGACTACCTGAAGTGCACTGCACCTACTAAAACTGATCCAGGGACCTGCATACTGCTGTCAGAGAGTTGGGTATGACATTTCAGGCTGGCATAGAGGCTGGCAAAAAAAATATATAAAAAAAAATTTTTTAGGTTGGGAGGGGGTTGGTGACCACTGGGGGAGTACAGGGAGGTCATCCCCAATTCCCTCTGGTGGTTATCTGGTCAATTCGGACACCTTTTTGAGGCTTGGTCCTGAAAATAAATGGACCAAGTAAAGTCGGCCAAATGCTCGTCAGGGCCGCCCTTCTTTTTTCCATTATGGGCCGAGGGCACCCATGTGTTAACCACGCCCCACCCCGCCTTCGCTACACCTCTGACACACCCCCTTAAACTTTCCCCACTCCTGTGATGGACTGCAGTTGAGGGCAGCCAAAATCGGCTTTCGATTATGCCGATTTGGCCGCCCTTAGGAGAAGGGCGCCCATCTCCCAATTTGTGTCGGAAGATGGGCGCCCTTCTCCTTCAAAAATAAGCAGGATAGTGGTCTACCATTTGTTGCTCCAGGGATGATGTTCTAGCCAGCAAAGGTAAGCTTTTCATTATCCTCTTATGCTTAGTATGCGGCATCTTGTACACAGGAAAAAGAAGAAATTGGTAACAGAACCAAACGCACCGCTTACTCATTCTGGCTTCAGGCTGCCATCTTGACCACACCCCCACTGCTTTTTGCACTTACTCTGGTTGGTGAGTTTTGTGGGCACACATTTACACATGTTCTATCTCATTCTACAAGCCTTATTCGGGTTTAATACATACATAAACCAGCACTTAAAAGTGTATCTTGCATAAATGTCCAAGTCTCCATTTTAGAAAGCCAAGTATGTGCAACTGGCAAAGGGGAATGGTCTGGGTGTGTTATGGGCAGGACAAGAGTATGGCAAGTTCATTGATGTTTAGTCCTCATTTCTGAAGGGGACTAAACATCTATTTCTATAAGATCGATGTCAGGAGTTACACCTGCTACCAAGCAAGTTTAGAAATTGGGACACAACTGCTATCAAGCAGCATTTCCCTGGAGAGATTAGAGGATCTGCCTCTAAATCCTTCAGTGGTCTGTGCCCCCCCCCCCCCCAAATGCAAACCTGGCAAGGTAAGCAGGTCAGTGGGAACATAACTATGTTTCCAAGATCACAAAGATAACCAGTTATGTGCTGGCACATAACTGGTTATCTTTACCATCTTAGAAACTCAGGGGCCCTTTTACGAAGGTGCGTAGGTATCTACGCGCATCCAACGCACGTCAAATTAGAACTACCGCCTGACTACTGCATGCCCCAGGCGGTAATTCCATTTTTGATGTGTGCCAAAAGCACGAATCTATTTTCTACTGCGTGGCGCTTACCTGGCAGTAATCGGCAGTTTACACGTGCTGGCCGCTTACCGTCCAGTTAGCGAGTGAGACCTTACCGCTAAGTCCATGTGTGGTGGTAAGGTCTCCGCCAGAAAATGGATGCACACTGGTTTTAATTTCCGCATGTCCATTTTCCAGCACAAAAAAATGCCCTTTTTCCAGGCACCCTAAGCAAATGGACCTGTGTGTGTCCAAAACACGTACCTACACCAGCGCAGGACACTTTTAGGCATGCCTTAGTAAAGGGCCCCTTAACTGTTTGTGTGCGGGCTTTATAAAAGTCTATCCAGCTCATTTTCGAAAGTGATCGCCGTCCATTTTCCCGCCATAAATCGGGAGATGGCCGTCGATCTCGGAAAAGCGGCCAAATCAGTATAATCGAAAACCGCTTTTTTTGCAACATCACCGCTTTCCCGTCGCATCGCCGGCCAACGTTCAAAGGGGCGTGTCGGCGGCGAAGCAAAGGCGAGACATGGGTGGGCATGGGCGTGGCTACCAGATGGCCGGCTTTCGGCGATAATGGGAAAAAAACGGCGTTAAGCAGTATTTCGCCGGGTTTACTTGGTCCTTTTATTTTCACGGCCAAGCCTCAAAAAGATGCACCAAATGATCAGATGATCACTGGAGGGAATGGGGGATGACCTCCACATACTCCTCCAGTGGTCACCAACCCCCTCCCATATTAAAAAAATAAAACAAAAAACCTTTTTTGCCAGCCTGTATGCCAGCCTCAAATGCCGTACCCACCTCCATGACAGCAGAATGTGTTGTATCCTCCGACAGCCTTTCCCTGGTTGCGATGTGGCTCTCGGGTGAATGTGACACCTTTTCTATTAGGTGCCCTGCAGAGTCACATTAGCAATGCATTGTGGTGGGTGTAGGGTACTGGGCTCTACTCCCATTGTGCTTTTCCCCCCCTGCTAACTGGGTCAGAGTGTGCCCTGTTTTGTTTCCGGTAGTCCATGAGGTAATGGCCATTTTTGTAAGCCAGTTTTAGATCCCTTTCATGTGTTACCCATGTTAGAGAACGTTATTACCTTGAATGTGGCTGAAAGAGGGCATTGTACACCATTGTGCCAGCTCTGACCTACTGCTAATCTCAGTACCAGGGAGACTCTTTGCCAGTGGGGCACAATCTCTGATCTGCAGTTAACTGTGAGTAAACGTGCTTATTCAAATAAAGGACTTTTTCAAAGAGATTAGTCTTCAGGTGTCACCTGGTGTGCCTGCGTGTATGCAGGTCCCTGGAGCACGTTTAGTGGGTACCGCAGTGCACTTAAGGCAGGCGGACCCAGACCCATCCCCCCCTACCTGTAACACTTGTGCTGGTGATGGAAGCCCTCTAAAACCCACTGTACCCACATGTAGTTGCCCCCTTCACCCCTAAGAGCTTTGGTAGTGTTGTTCATTTGTGGGTAGTGGGGTTTGGGGAGTTTGGGGGGCTCAGCACCTGTGGTAAGGGAGCTATGCATGTGGGAGGTTTTTCTGAAGTCCACCGCACTGACCCTAGGGTGCCCAGCTGGTGTCCTGGCATGTCAGGGGGACCAGTGCACTACAAATGCTGGCTCCTCCCACGACCAAATGCCTTGGATTTCGCCAGGTTGGAGATGGCCGGCATTTTTTCCCATTATCACTGAAAAACAAACCCGGCCATCTCAAACCTTGCAAACTCCAAGGCATTTGGCCGGGCTAAACCATATTATTGAAAGAAAGATGGCCGGCCATCTTTTTCGATAATACGGTTCCGGCCAGCTGTAGCAGCGCCGCCAACATAGATCGCCGGCGATCTATTTGGCCGGTGACGTTTGATTATGCCCCTCTATATTAAATGTATTTCTTAAAATAAAATGGATGTTTATCCTGTACTCACCCGATGCATAAATGTCCAAATGAGAGCAGACTCTACGTTAGCAGGTTCTGTTCTAAAATACAGGTAAAAATTGAGATATGTGGACCTATATGTTTCAATTCCTACTTCTACAACCTATCTAAAATGGGGCTGATAATTTATAGAATAATGTAAGTCACACATGCATCATCAACACTTACTGTAGATGCACACACACCAGCTCTATGGTTGTATAAGTGTTCACACCTAAGCACATATATACCTATATTACATGCGTATATATACATAGTTATGCTAGTATTCAGTAAAGAAGGTACCTACTTTCTTTTATAGAATAGGTGCCAAATTGTCCAATCAGGAAAAACTATTGGTGTACTCTAGTAGCATCATTGCACATGAAACAGTGCAAGATCATTTTCATAGAAATAAATTCACCTGTACAAAATAATGTAAAAATGGGCATCAGGTGCTATAGGGGCCCTTTTTCTAAGCCGTGTATGTGTCTATGCGCGCCCAACGCATGCCAAAATGGCGTTACCGCCCAGCTACCGCATAGCTCTTGCGGTTATTTCATTTTTGGCGTGTGTCTGTTACGCGCGTCTGAAAAATAATATTTTCAGACACACGTATCAGACATGTACCAAGTGGCATTCGATGCGCTTAGGTCATTACCGCCCAGTTACCACGTGAGACTTTACTGCTAGGTCATTGGCTGGCAGTAAAAACTCTAGAACACCTTTATAAAAGGCCCCCTAAATACAAAGTCTTGAACATCAAATTAACATTTAGGAACGGAAACCTAAATACATACACTATAATTCTAGGCTATAATGTTAGATTTTAGTTTCATGAGGATATTATGAAGAGTTTTATATAATATATATATAAATATATGTTGTCAAATAACTGAAATCCAATAAACAAGACTTTTGTAAGAATCTAGAATGCATGCTTTTTTGTTGGATAACATTTCTATTGTTTTATTTCTTAAGTTACCAATGGTTTCTATATCCTTTTGAAGTAAATGAGCAACATTTATTCTCAATAAAGCATTCATTTTAACTAGGCACATTAGATATCATTATCACAAATTCACAATAAATTGCACTCCAGATTTCATACAGAGTTTATTTACCCAACACATTTTTGCATATATAAAATTAACTAATTTAATATTAATATTAGTTTTACTAAATATCCTGCAGTTATTTAGATTTTTTATAACATTAAAAAAACAAATTTTCTCTAATATGAACAATGCACAACATATGCTTGTTATTCTGAACTGATAAATATGTCAGTTTCACCAAGATACATATGATATGTAGATGAAAATGAGTGTTTACAACCATCCGAGAATTCTGAGGGTCATATTTTTAAAATTGCTTTTACACAGGGATCCTTTTACTAAGCCATGGCAAAAAGTGGGCTGTGTTAGTGTGCGCGTATAGTTTTGGCATGCACAGGGCCAGTTTTTACCGCATCTGGGGGAAAAGGCTTTTTTTTTTCAATAGGCTGGGAAAAAGGCCTGTGGTAAAATTGAAATCAGTGCATGCCTATTTATGGCCTGAGCCCTTAATGCCATCCATTGATCTAGCAGTAAGGGCTCACGTAGTACACATGAGGTGACTGGTCGGTGCGCACCAACTGCTGATTAACACCGGAAACAATGCACACAAATGGAAATAAAAATATAATTTGGCCCAGTGCTATGGGCGCACACCAAATCCAAAATGACCACCAACAGGCATGCTAATCTGGTGGTAGTCACATTTTGGCATGCACTACATGCGCATAGAGCCTACTGCGCATTTGTTAAAGGGTCCCACAGTTTCTTATAGTGGAAGAGAAATTCCCAGCTCCATCAATGCTGGCATTCTGACAACCGCCAAATCTGAAACAAAACAAATTCCTAACAGAAACTCAAAGAGAATGGCACCAGTGGCGATCCTAGGTCAGCTGCCACCTGAAGCGGATCGCCTCTGCGCACCCCACCCCCCCAGGTCAAGCGGCGTCCATCCCCCCAGGGTGCAGCATGAGACCCCCGGCGCAATGACACCCCCTCCCCGGCGCATCAAGCCCCCCCCCCCCCGGGTGCATTCTTGGCTGCTGGAGGGTCCAGAGAGCAGCCGCGCGCCTGTTGGCTCCACTGGCTCCCTGCTCCCTCTGCCACGGAATGGGAAGTAACCTGTTCCGGGGCAGAGGGAACAGGGAACCAGTGGAGCCGACAGGTGCATGGCTGCTCTCTGCACCCTCCAGCAGCGTGCACCCCGAGCGGACTGCCCCCACTGGCCCGCCCTTGCTACGCCACTGAATGGCACATGTCCCTTCAATACAAATTGTGCTGACACATGTCATAGGACTCCTCAAATACCCACATGAGTAAAACAATCAATACAAAGGGATCCTACTCATGCTCTTTCTCAAATATAGTATAGTTTATTCAGGGGTCCTTTTACCAAGCTGCAGTAAAAAGAGCCCTGAGCTAATTGCGGAGGCCATTTTTGCTACTCGCTGTGCCCCTTTTTACTGTAGCAGGTAAAAAAAGTCATAAAATAACCATGGCCATGTGTGGTAAGATTGCTCTTACCCTGTGGCCATGTGGAGGGAAGCTCTTACTGCCACCAATTGAGGTGGCAGTAAGGGCTCCCATGCTAACCCAACGGTAACCAGGTAGCACACAGTGCTGCCCAATTACCACCGGGTTAGCACTGCACTAAAAAACAGAGAGCGATTTTCTCTATCATGGGAAATGGCGCAAACTGGAACTGGAATTTCCACCAGTGCCTGCATTGGGTCAACAGTAGCTCCAGATTAGCCTGTGGTAAGCCATCGTTGGGCTTACTGCCGCTTTGCCTCAATGCAGAAAATGGGAAGAAGGATGTTATTTTGAAGCAGCAAACCAAGACGTGAGAAATGAGGGCGGGCTGGACAAACCACAGATTCAACAAATAAAATTTATTGCATAAAAACAAATGTCAAGACTCAACATGGCACTGTGTTTCGGCATACAAAGGGCCCCTTTTACTAAGCCGCGTAGGCGCCTACGCACACCAAAATGGAGTTACTACCTGACTACCACGTGGCTCTTGCGGTAATTTCATTTTTGGCACATGTCCGCTACGCGCATCTGAAAAATATTTTTGTTTTCTGGCACAAGTAGCAGACGTGTGCCAAGTGGCATCTAACACGCATAGGTCATTACTGCCCAAATTCTTTACCGCTAGGTCTATGGCTGGCGGTAAGGTCTCAGACCCAAAATGGATGCGCGGCAATTTTGATTTTGCTGCACGTCCATTTTCAGCAAGAAAAAATGGCCTCTTTTACAGGCGCACTGAAAAATGATTCTGCGCGCCCAAAACCCACGCCTACACTACCACAGGCCATTTTTCAGCACGCCTTTGTATAAGGACCCCAAAATGCCTACCTCAGGAGTCTGATGGTGCGGAAATGAGAATGGGATTATGCAGCTAAATAGGAACAGTGAGGTGGTCTTTAAAAAGACCGTGCATGTATGACTGCCACACTATAGAAAAAGGATGGCAGTTCACGCCTAATACTTCAATAGGTAAAAACCCTTTTCATGAATTCCATGTAAAAATGCTGGCATATACAGATGTATGTCGCATGCACGTGCAAATGCTTGATTTTGAGAAAAGGCTATTTCTGCTTCACATGCTGACAAATACATGCACATGTCTGCATGTATTTTAGAAAAATCTCTGTCTGCAGAACCTTTTCTTAAAATACTACCATAATTGAACATGTCCCAACCTGTATATCTCAGTTCTGATCTCTATGCTCAGGTCTAGAGTCAGTAAACGATGTTCAAAACTTGATGCAAAAACAATTGCTGCTGAATGGTCTTCTGTAGAAGGTGCCCTTTATAGAATAGCCTGTAGCACCAGGATCTTCACTCAGATTTGGGCATGAGGAATTGCACCAACTGAAACCAGGTGTGAATCCTGCCATGTAAGTAAGGCACGGATCCCCGGTATTCTGTAATACTGTGCACATCTTTAGTGACTGCCCAGACTTGTCCATTCCCTTCCAATGGTCATACTCCATTTTGAGTTGTATGCTAAAAGATTTACACACAAATCTTTATAGAATAGCATCTAGCAAGATACGCATGCAAATCCACATTGCTGCAAATTAACACCAATAATTGGTTGTTAGCGCCCAACTTTGGCATGAACTCAATTTTGGGTATCTTATATAGAATCGGGGGGGGGGGGGGGGTTATGCTTCTCAGGAATGCAAAGCCCTGATATGTGATAGACCAAGAAGAGATTTGGGTCAGGACTAAGAAGCTTTCCCTTACAAAACTCATATGCATATTTTCTGTGTGGGTTATTAATTCTGTCAGGGGATCCAATCAATCTATTCTAATCATAACTTCTACCTCCTGCCCAGATCTAAGATGCGCTAGTCATGATTTGTTTGTGGGCATTGGATTAGACCACAAAAATTAAAATTAAAATTCTCCAATCCTCTTTTTTCCATTAAAAGTATCACAGTCAGAAGTCATATTTAGCTTCTCTCACTGTGCCTTACTCCTCCATCTATGTTCTTAGATCATTAGATGACATTCTGCCTTTTTCTTCCTGATCTCAAACTCATGGAATAACCTCTTGTTTTTGATTCAGAGTAAGCCTAATTTTAAGAATTTTAAAATGTTATTGACTCACTTTTTTTTTTTTTTTTTACCAAAGCTTAAGGCCTATAGGTGGATCTCAGGTGATGCTGAAAATTGGATGGTCTTGGTATATATGGATGGGTGTTTTTCTTTATAATCAGCTTTGTTTGATTGCTGACCTTTATTTATCGTAGTTCTCTTCTGTTTTTCTTAACTTTTAGCTATTGTAAACTACTGTGATCTGCTAGTCAGTCCTGGCGGTATACTAAGTTTTTAAATAAACATAAATATACTGACACACATCTTTCTGGGACCCTCTTCAGGAGTGGCCTAGTGGTTAGGGTGGTGGACTCTGGTCCTGGAGAACTAAGGAACTGAGTTCAATTCCCACTTCAGGCACAGGTAGTTCCTTGTGACTCTGGGCAAGTCACTTAACCCTCCATTGCCCCAGGTACAAATAAGTACCTGAACATATAATATGTAAGCCACATTGAGCCTGCTATGAGTGGGAAAGTGCAGGGTACAAATGTAACAAAAAAAATAAATACATATTTCATTGATGACCAGAGATCTAACATGGCACATTAGTCATATAAATGTTTCCAACTGCTGATCTGCCAGTCAAACATTTTAATTTCTGACTCATCTGTTAAGACCTGAAAAAGTCCAAATTGTAGAGCTTTCTAGTTAGTTTCATATCAGTAACAGAGTCAAGTTACCATTCTCATGGAAATGGAATATCTGCTTTGGCATTTTTTTAAAAATCCAAGTTGAAAGCATTTAAGTTTCTTTTGAACTTTACTGCAAAAATACTTGAGTACAATTGTAATGACCTCTCCCAATGGATCTGCAGAAAAAATTAAAATGTGCTTAGTTCAGTTTGATTTTGAATTGTCACACGTTAATTTATGATTTATTTAGGGGTCTTGATTTACTAAGGTGTGCTGAAAATGGCCTGTGCTAGTGTAGGCGTGTGTTTTGGACGCATGCAGATCCATTTTTCAGTGCACCTGTAAAAAATGCCTTTTTTTTGGCTGAAAATGGACGTGCAGCAAAATGAAAATTGGCGTGCTTCCATTTTGCGTCTGAGACCTTACCGCCACCTATTCACTTAGCAGTAAGGTCTCACGCATTAACCAGGAAATAATCGTCTATGCGCGTAGAATGCCGATTACTGCTCAGTTAGTGTCGCATGGCGAAAAATAAAATATATTTTCCAGTGCACATAGTGGATATGCGTAAAAAAATGAAACTAGCTGGGTGGTAGTTCCAAACTGACGCATGCTGTACACGCATAGAGGGGCATAATCGAACGGCGCCGGCCATCTCTATAGGCAGGCATCTCCGGGGCCAGCACCGTAAGTGGGCGGACCCAACCGTATTTTCGAAAAAGATGGCCGGCCATCATTTTCTTCGCTAATACGGTTGGGCCCAGCCAAATTCAGAGTTCACCGGGTTTGCAATTGCCGGCATCGGTTTTCGGCCATAATGGAAAATAATGCCAGCTATCTCAAACCCGGCCAAATCCAAGGCATTTGGTCATGGGTGGAGCCAGCATTTTTAGTGCACTGGCCCCCCTCACTTGCCAGGACACCAACCGGGCACCTTAGGGGGCACTTCTAAAAATTAAAAATAAAAATAGCTCCCAAGTGCATAGCTCCCTTCCCTTGGTTGTTTAGCCCCCCCAAATCCCCCCAAACCCACTCCCCACAACTCTACACCATTACCATAGCCCTAAGGGGTGAAGGGCAGCACCTACATGTGGGTACACTGGGTTTTGGGTGGGATTTGGAGGGCTCCCATTTACCACCACAAGTGTAACAGGTGGGGGGATAGGCCTGGGTCCACCTGTCTGAAGTGCACCGCACCCACTAAAAACTGCTCCAGGGACTTGCATACTGCTGTCATGGAGCTGGATATAACATTTGAGGCTGGCATAGAGGCTAGCAAAAAAGGTTTTTTTTTTGGGGGGGGGGGGGGGTTGGTGACCACTGGGGGAGTAAGGGGAGGTCATCCCCGATTCCCTCTGGTGGTCATTTGGTCAGTTGGGGCTCTTTTTTGAAGCTTGGTTGTGAAAAAAGTGACCAAGTAAAGCCGGCGAAATGCTCGTCAAACCTGGCTTTTTTTTTCCATTATCAGGCAAAGCCTGCCATCTCGTGAGCACGCCCCCGTCCCGCCCCGTCTTCACTACCCTACCAACAAGCCCCCTTGATGTTTTGCCGGTTCCGCAACGGAAAGCAGTTGGCACCGGCCAAAATTATACCGATTTGGCCGGTTTCAGGAGATCGCTGGCTATCTCCTGATTTGTGTCGGAAGATGGCCGGCGATCACTTTTGAAAATGAGCTGGATAGGCACCTAAGCAGCTTAGTAAAAGAGCCCCTTAGCGATTTCAGTGTACTCATTACTACAAAAACTATTCTTCATTGTTCTGACTTGGCATCCCCTGGACTATATATGACAGTTATCCTTTTCTGGAATATGAAATCATTTCCACAAGACTAGGGGGGTGGGTGCTATTTTTAGAACTGAGCATCTTTATTTAGATGCCCTGAAGCTGTGTAGTAGGAGCACTGGGTGCCATAGTTCTATTACAGAATACACTTAATTAATGTGCTCCAGACCAACAATAAATATATCCAAATTCTGTTTATTGTAACAAAACACGCACCGACATACATACACACACTTTTATGTCTGAACAAAGCTCAATCCTGCTTACAAAAGTTTTGAAACAAATTGCTCACATTACACTAACTTCATCAACATGTGGTAATATTTAAGCTAAATTGTCCGTTCATATCATGCAGGTCATCATGTATCAAATCCTCCTATTGTTTGACCCCAACTGTCCTGAGATGGAAAAAAGGTTCGTTTTTCTTTGGTCAAATATGCAAGCATTTGATGTCAGTTGCATGCAAATCAAAATCTCCTTTTGTAATACAGTTCCACAATTTAATACAGCAAAGGACAGTTGTAAAAAACCTTTACTCTTCCGTGAAATGGCACAATTTGCTCCCGTTCTGTTAGTGCTCAAACGTTGCAGAAGAGCGTCGCTCAGTCCATCCAAAGTTAAACATATTCCCAATCGTACTTCAGCTCCTCACTGCATTTCGTAATACTTCTTCATGAGGAACTACTTCCTATATAATCAGCGGGACTAGCGTCCAGCCAGAATCCCAGATTTCTACTCCTCAGGTTAAAATGCACTACCACAGGGCTCGCTTTGGCATCCTGCAGTAGTTTTGGAATCAGCATGCGCTACCTATGCACTAAAAAATAGCATTTATTTTCTTGCATTGGGGGCTTGTTTGGGGGCAGAGAGTGGGTGTGGCTATAGAAATCCGTAAGTGCATGGATATTGCCATGCACTAACTAATTAGCACAGGATTAACACATGAGCCCTTACCACCTATTGTTGGAAAAAATAGGAAAAACTGCCTTTTACTGGCAGCACTAAAAGTGGTCTCAGCAAGCAGGAAAGACCCACATTGGGGCTACCGCAGACCACTTTCTATTATAGCATACCCACGTAACTTTGCATTGGCAAGCCTAAATTTTTAGCAAGAATGCATTTTTCTATAAGTTATGCATGCAAATGGAAGTCCCACCCATGCTCTGCCCACATGTATGGCTCTCTAGGTGGCAAACTGGTATATATGCATGTAGGACCTACACACATATCTGCTATTCTTCTAAACACATGTGTGTGTGCAGTGGTTTCATAAACATTTAGCACCCAGTTTGTAGAATTGCCCTTCACATGCAATGACTGCAGAGGCTTGAATTCCTTCTTTGGAGAAAAAGTTCTAGCTTCATATAGAACATAAAAGGGCAAATGATTTTATACTTTTTCTCGCTGTTGTCAGAATAAAAATAAACATCTTTGGCAAAAACACATCACTGCTTTCAATTAAGGCAATATAATTGCATACTTTGAAGTGGAACAGTGAAGAAATATGACAGCGCAGGCTTAGACTTCAGAGACATACATCCACAATGTAGCAAGAATATAATAAAACACAGCAATAGGTGCAGGAAGATACTGAGCAAATCTCAAGAGTAGAAACAAATGGTACTACAAAGCTAATGCATCTCTATAAGTACAGCTATTGTATGTAGATAGATGGATGGATAGATACAGCTATCGCTGGATTAAATTTGATGCACTTATCCTGTAGAATTGTACAGTATCTTTAGTATGTACCCTTTCCGTGCTCTCTTATATATACTTCCTGCCTGTGTTTCTAACAGAGGAAAAGTCCATAATCTGTTGTTAAGGTAGACCAGGGGAAAGCTACTCATTATCCCTGGAGGTAAGGAGAATGGAATCTTGCTAGTTTTTGGGATCCTGCTAGGTATTGGTGACCTGGATTGGCCACTGTTAGAAACAGATGGACCTTTGATCTGACCCAGTATAACAATTCTTATATAGCAGGGCAGCATTTTATGTTTTACAAACTGATTTCCAAATTAAAAAGATGTTCTTTGACTAAGGCAGCTTTTCTTATTTGACAGAGATGAAAAGGCATTGAAGAATGATCACTTGCACTTTCTTTCTGCCTCTCTGATTTTACAGAAAGTGATTGTTAGACTGTATCATGAGCCAGGTTAAGTTGAATGTAAACTAAAGTAATCACCATTATTCAAAATTCCCGGAACAATAAAAGATTCAGAATTTAAAACTCACATTCCTTAGTAATAAACATAATACCTCAAACAGCAGAAGCAATATATTAAAAGTCATTGAAAAGCATACACGTTTAAAAAACTTCTAACAGAATTAATGACAATGCAAGAAACTTCAAACAGGTATGAGGACAAGCAGGAAACACCTCAATGAGAACTGAGCATAAAACTTAAAAAGGCTGAAAGAAGAAACATGAGATCTATTCCTCCTATCTTTAAAGGTAGCTTTCCTATACCTTAGAGGCAGGGCCGGTCCTAGGGTCTCTGGTGCCCCCCAGCAGACTATGAGTTGGCGCCCCCCCTGATCTCCTTTCTCTCTTCTCCCATCCTGCCCCTGTCCAGCGATTCTCCTTCGCCCCACCCCCCGCCATACCACGCCGCCCTTGGTACTTTAAATCTTTAATTTACCTCCGTTCCAGCAGCCACGTCATTTGAAAGCCCTACCCTGTCTCTAGCCTTCCTTCCCTCGTGAGTTTGTTCCCTCAGAGTCCTGCCCTTGAGGAAATGACGTCAGAAGGCGGGACTGCGGAACGAACTAACGAAGGGAAGGAAAGCTAGAGACAGGGCAGGGCTTTCAAATGGCGTGGCTGCTGGAACAGAGTTAAATTAAAGATTTAAAGTACCAAGGGCGGCACGGTATGGCGGCGCCCTTGAAGGCAGGAGCCCCCCTGCGGCGCTTACCCCGCTTACCGGGTTTGACCGGCCCTGCTTAGAGGGGCTCAACTATACCATGGGGAAGAGGAGGGAAAGACTAGTGTCGGGGATTTCATCCAGCGTCTGAGGAATTACCTTAGCTTTATTTGCAGGAACATGAGTATAGACAGTTTCCTTCAAAAGAAAATTGATATTTATTAGACTCTCATGAGAAGGGACTGTTCCCCACCAGGAGAGACAGAACAACCCTTGGGAGCTAGAACAAATGGAGATAGAGGGAAGATTCTGACTCTATGGAATATGTAGAGTAGGGCAAAAAGAAGCCCTGAGAACTAGGGGTGTAGCCAGTCCTCCAATTCTGGGAGGGCCAGGGATGGACTAGGAGGCAACACATTCACTCCTTTCTCCTCCCACCCTTCCCCCACCCTACATGCATTAAAAATACCTTTGATGGTGGGGGAGGGGGATATGACAAAGACTAGCCCTCTCTTTCATGGGGAAAAGGGAGGACCTGGTAGACTTGCCTGTCTATGGTTAAAGAAAAGACAAGCAGCCTTTTATTATAGCACCTATGTGAAGTTTTTGTTTTAGATTTCTTTTTTTTCTGAAGAAGACTGAAGTGCTTTGGGGAAAGGGAGAACAATTGTCTCTGGGCCACAGATGGTTATAGCGTTCAGAGACTACAACTCAGCTACTGAGGAACAACTGTGCCCTCTGAGAGGGGTCTGGCCCATGTGCGGAGAGATAAGCGAACTGTGTTTTGTGATTTTTTTTATTTCTCAATTTTTAAAATGTATTGTAATCCACAATACATATAAAAAAAAAATCACAATTTAATAGCATCAACTCCATGTGATGGAAGAGCAATTTCCTACTGAAGCCGAAAAAGAAAATTTTAAAGACTAGCAATTAAACCAATAGGAATTGGACACAATCATGTTATATTAGAACTCATTTTTCTAGTCCTACCCACTATCCCCCTGATTCTGTAGAAGCTGCCGAAAATTGCACAAATTTAGGCACAGTGCTGATTTGCACATGCAATTTGATAAGATAATGAGCCAATCAGTGGCAAAAATTGGCTTTTTATCAAGCAATTATTAGCACTGATTAGATCTAATTGGGTGTTACATGCATAAAGTTAGGCATATGATCCACATCTAAAATTTGCACATGGCCCAAAAAAGGGGGCACAGAAAGGGGATGGTCATAAGCATTTTGGGGTGGCACAGAGGCATGGTTTTGAGTTATATGTGTAATTACAGAATAAGGACGCTGACTGCGTAAGTTTAGGCGCGGGCATTTGCAGCACATTTTCATTGGTGCGAATGGTGGTGCCTAAATTAACATGCAACTATAGTACTTAAACGTTATTCTATAAAAAGTACCAAACTTTAGTCATGGCTTAAGCGTTTCTTTTCTGTTCCGATTTTTTAGGCACCATTTATAGAATCTGCCTTCATACCTATGAAATAAATAAAAAAATTGAAAGCAGAACTAAGGCCTTTTACTAATGTGTGATGAACACTAATGTGTGGTTACTGCAGGTTAAAATGCACTACCACGGGGCTCGCTTTGACATCCCGGAGTAGTTTTGGAATCAGCATGCGCTACCCATGCACTAAAAAAATAACATTTATTTTCTTGCACTGGGGGCTTGTTTGGGGCAGAGAGTGGGTGTGGCTATACAAATCCGTTAGCGCATGGATATTGCAGTGCACTAACTGAATAGCACAGGATTAACACATGAGTCATTACCGCCTATTATCGGAAAAATAGAAAAGGCTGCCTTTTACTGGCAGCACTAAATGTGGTCTCAGCAAGCAGGAAAGACCCACATTGGGGCTACCGCAGACCACTTTCTATTGCCGCTTAGTAAAAGGGCCCCTAAGTGATAAGATATGAACTGCTTTAAAATATACACCCTGTCGAGCAGACTTAAACTACCTGCCTAGTTTTGGTATGATATTGAATTCACTGATTTTCTGGAGTAATATATTCTCATTGAATGTTCTAAGTACCAGAGAAGCACTCCCTTAAGAGCAGAGCAAAGGAAGGGCAGAAACTCTTGTTGGATGCACAGGGAGAACCATTGTTTCTTCAGCAGAGGACTACCCAAGAGTGGCATGAATGACAATGTGTCAAAGAACAGAAGAAGAACAGTCACACAAGCAAGTCAAACACAGCGAAGGTGACATGATTGGCCAGCAGACGATGTCCAAAATACGAATCCGAGACTCGACACGAGTCATGTTTCGGCCACAACAGGCCTTCCTCAGGATTCTTATATTGGATGTATAGGATGTTAAGCAAGCCTCTATAAAATACATGTGATGTCTAATACCAAAAGCGGCAAATGCTGAAGTTCTTCAGTAACCTCCTCCTCACTGCCTGTTTTGCAGTATTTAAGGAAGTTCCTGTCTCCTATCCAGTCCTTTGCAACATATCTCCTAGAGTTGTCTAGTGTATATAGCAGCCTTGTTCCAGCTTGTCTCCTGTTTCTGCCTGTGTCTTGTTCTACACCTCTCCTGTTCTATGTTCCAGCCTGTTCCTGTCATGCTTCCTGCATTGTTCCAGCCCTGTCTTTGAGCTCCAGCCCTGACTCCATGTCAAGGGCTCACTCCGATAATACAAGTTTCCCCGCCCCTGTGAGGACGTCCCCAGGAAACTTGGGCATCCCTATCGATTATGCCCCTCTTGGACTTTTTTTTTTTTAATTGTCAAACTAGATAGATGCACTGAGCATAGAAACATCTAGCAAATGGCCATTAAAAAAAAAAAAAGATATGTTTTTCTGGTTTGAAAATGGCCATGTTTACTACTAGATTTTTGGACATTTTCCACAAAATGTCCAAAGCCAGATTTAGACGTCATATCAAAAATGCCCCTCTAAGTAGAATTAGGGGAAAAAACTGTCCCCAAACCCCGTTCCTATCCTCAATCATTTTCAAAAAATCTCAAAATCTTTCTGAAACCCACTTCTACCTATGATCCCTGATATTAAAGTAAAATGCTGCAGTCCTTCTGTTCTTACCCCACCCCCTGTGTAATCCTGGCACCTTTCACAATGTTTTTTGTGACTTATGGGAGGAGGAGGGGAGCAGTCACTCCTGCCCCAGCAATGTTCTGCTCACAAAACGTAGCCACAGGCCACTGGCAATAGTCTTGTGATACTAACACTGGTGACCTGATACCATTTGCTAAGAGGTTTAAATCACACAAAATCTCAGCACCTAATCTATGCTTAATCACTTGCGGCTTCTTTTACAAAGCTGAGCTAGTGATTCCCGTGCGGCAAATGACAGGAAGCTCATAAGAATTGAATGGGCTTCCTCTCATTTGCTGCACTGAGATTCGGCAGCACAGCTTTGTAAAAGAGGCCCTTAGTAACAAAATATAATTAAAAAAAAATGATTTTAGAACCTCAGAACTATGGCTAGCGAAATGCACACCAATCATTTTTGTGATTTTTTTCTTTTGTGATTTATGTTTTGTCACTGATCCACCTGTTTACAAAGCCACTCACTGGCAGCCGCTAGCCAGACAATAAGTATTTAGATGTTGGGATTTTGTTTGATTTAAAGTTCAGTTGATGATCCCTGCACAATAGATTTGCTCTGTTTCAAGTGAATTTGTTAAGAGGTGGCAGAGTGATCAAAGATCACTCGAAATGTTATTATCTTTCCAGGACTAGCACAGCATACAGAATGCAATGCAAATTAAGTTATTATTCCTGCATAATAATGAATTGCTTTACATGCATTTGCATGCTTCACAGCTCATTATTATTTAACTGTCGTTGAATTAAACAACTTGTGTTAAACTGTGTCATTGACAATTAACTCAGCTTTGAAAATCGAGGCCATAGTCCGATTTTTACATCTGTTAGGGACGTGTGTTTGTTAGCGTGCATTCAGTTCATTAGCATGGGTAAAAATTTTAATACAAGCAGAATCGATTTTAAGCATACTGATCTATGAATTAGCATGTTGGCAATCAATTTGTATTCATTAACAGGGCATTTCTATTACTAGGCACTAACATTTGCATGTGTGCTTTGTGTACAAATGTTTAGAATTCTAGCATTTATGAACATAAATGCACACCTATGCATGCAAATGCTAGAATGCTGCCTAAGTGCAGCTTAACTTACATAGCACGTATCTCAGGGGCTTAGCCAGACCGGTGGGAGGGGGGTCCAGAGCCCGAGGTGAGGGGGCACATTTTATCCCCCCCCCCCCCGCCATTGCAAACCCCCCACCACCAACTTTGACCCCCCCCCGCCATTGCCAACCCCCCCTGCCAATGACCCGACGACCCCTCCTCCCGCCGCCGCCTACCTTTGCTGGCGGGGGACCCCCAACCCCCCGCCAGCCGAGCCAAGGTCCTCTTCTTCCCAATCCCGCAAAAGGCTTCGTTCTAGTCTGATGTCCTGCACATTCATGCAGGACGTCAGACTAGAACGAAGCCTTGTGCGGGATTGGGAAGAAGAGGACCTCGGCTTGGCTGGTGGGGGTTGGGGGTCCCCCGACAGCAAAGGTAGGCGGCGGCGGCAGGAGGGGGTTCGTCGGGTTGTCAGGTCATCGGCAGGGGGTCCAGGCCCCCGTGGCCCCATACTAGCTACGCCCCTGACATATCTGCAAGAAGCAGACACTGAGCATGGGTGTGACATGGGGTGGGGGCTCCTACTTACGTGCATAACTTACAAATTAGTGTAACTTACATGGGTTCCTGTCACAGTTGGGCACTTTCACTTACACCGGGTGCATGGTGTGTAAATACCCAATCACACTAGTATTCTATAAAGAAACGTAAGTACCTATGCTCTTTTATAGACTAGGCTCCTAAAGTGTGTCCCCACTTCGATCCCCAGATTCTATATATGGTGACTAAAGTTGTGTGCACAAATTTGGCAGTGTGGCTAAATTGCATGCACAACTTAATTGTTTAACAAGTCAATTGATGCTAATTGACCAATGATGAGCAATTATCAGCACTAAGTAATGTGGAGGGGCATAATCGAAAGGGAAGCCCCCCAAGTTTTGATGACGACGTCCTCGTAAAATGTCCTTATGGATGGGCGGGGAAACATGTATTATCGAAAAAGATGGATGTCCTTCTTTCATTTTGATAATACGGTCGGGGCGCCCAAATCTTGAAATTTAGGTCATCCTTAGAGATGGTCGTCCCTAGACTTGGTCATTTCTGATTTTTGGCGATAATGGAAACCAAGGACGCCCATCTCAGAAACGTCCAAATCCAAGCCTTTTGGTCGTGGAAGGAGCCAGCATTTCTAGTGCACTGGTCCCCCTGACATGCCAGGACACCAACTGGGCACCCTAGGGGGCACTGCAGTGGACTTCAGAAAAAGATCCCAGGTGCATAGCTCCCTTACCTTGTGTGCTGAGCCCCCCAAATACCCCCAAAACCCACTACCCACAACTGAACACCACTACCATAGCCCTTAGGGATGAAGGGGAGCACCTACATGTGGGTACAGTGGGTTGGGGGGGTGTTGGAAGGCTCCCATTTACCACCACAAGTGTAATAAGTAGGGGGGTATGGGCCTGGGTCCACCTGCCTGAAGTGCACTGCACTCACTAAAACTGCTCCAGGGACCCGCATACTGACATCTGAGGCTGGCATAGAGGCTGGCAAAAAATATTTTAAAAGATATTTTTTGAGGGTGGGAGGGGGTTAGTGACCACTGGGAGAGTAAGGGGAGGTGATCCCCAATTCTCTCCCGTGGCCATCTGGTCAGTTCAGGCACCTTTTTGTGGCTTAGTCGTAAGAAAAACAGCACAAGGTAAAGTCGTCCAAGTGCTCGTCAGGGACTCCCTTTTTTTTCCATTTTGGATCAAGGACGTCCATGTGTTAGGCACGCCCAAGTTCCACCTTCGCTATGCCTCCGATACGCCCCCTTGAACTTTGGCCATTCCTGCGATGGAAAGCATTTGGGGACACCCAAAATCGGCTTTCAATTATACCGATTTGGACGACCCTGTGAGAAGGACGCCCATCTTCCACAATTTGTGTCGAAAGATGGGTGTCCTTCTCTTTCAAAAATGAGCCTGAAAGTAACATAGCAAATGATGGCATAGAAAGCTCTGTACGGTCCATCCAGTCTGCCCAACAAGATAAACTCACTTGAATTTACATGCACACCTTTCTAAGCGTATTCTGTAAAGTGGTGCATGTAAATTCTAATGCACAGATCTAAAAAGGGGGCGTGGCCAAGGGAGAGACATGGGCGGGTCATGGGCATTCCTAGAAACTACACACACTGTTATAGAATATGTACGATCCGTGCCTAAGCTAGGCGCAGGTATTTACACCAAGTTTTCGTTGGCGTAAATGGTCGCACCTAAATTTAGTCACGGGTCTGGGCACTACACGTGTTCTATAAACTATGCCTAACGTTAGGTACAGGTTATAGAATAGTGATAAGCAATGTTCCCTCTAAGCAGAGTGCATGAGCGATTGCTCATACATTTTAGGAGCATCACTCACAGATTTTATATGGTTGCTCACAAAAATATTATTTTTGTGCTATATATAGAAATGCTATGCTAATACTCAAATATTGGTCCCCCATGTCTATGTCACTGCTGCCATATCCTTAGTATATGGGGGGGGGGGGGGTGAGATTATCTCTCTATGGGTCTCTTGTATCAAGTTACGCTAGCAGTCCCGCAAGTCAATGCGGACGGAGCCCATTCAAAGTGAATGGGCTTTGTCAGCATTACTGCACTGGAAACCATTAGTGTGGCTTGATAAAAGAGGTTCTGTGTTACATAGTAACATAGTAACATAGTAGATGACGGCAGAAAAAGACCTGCACGGTCCATCTAGTCTGCCCACGATAAACTCATGTGTATACCTTACCTTGATTTGTACCTGTCTTTTTCAGGGCACAGACCATATAAGTCTGTGCAGCAGTATTTCCCGCCTCCCAACCACCAGTCCCGCCTCCCATCACCGGCTCCGGCACAGACCCCGTATAAGTCTGCCCTCCCCCATCCTAGCCTCTCAACCACCAACCCCTCTTCCCCCTGCCACCCAATTTCAGCTAAGCTTCTGTGGATCCATTCCTTCTGCACAGGATTCCTTTATGCCTGTCCCACGCATGCTTGAATTCCGTTACCGTTTTCATCTCCACCACCTCCCGCGGGAGGGCATTCCAAGCGTTCACCACCCTCTCCGTGAAGAAATACTTCCTGACATCTTTCCTGAGTCTGCCCCCCTTCAATCTCATTTCATGTGTTAATATGTGTGCTACCTTCTCTTTCTACCCAGTCTCCACTTGATATTAGAAAACAATTTTAAATGAAACTCTAACCAGGTAACTTTCAGCTTGATTCAAGGCTGGCAATTTACAAAAATGTTTAAGCTAATTAATCTGATGACATTTACTTAAAGTAGTGAGAAATCAATTTAAAGCTGAATTTACCTACAAACGAATGTGTTCTTCTTTGTTCCCTGCTTCTTTTTTCATTCCCATCCCTCCCCCCTCCCCCATAGTTAGAATGCAAAGGCCTAAGTTCAAATTCTATATTTTCATGAGTGTTTTCATTGGCATCATTTCTTTGTAGAAACATTTGCTCTGTACTGGCTATGTACTTTTCTGATATGAATGAATAAATAAGGGCCCTTTTACTATAATGCACTAAAATTTGCAGTTATCGTAGCTTAACGTGATATTTTACTGTACGGTAACTGCAAATTTTACAAGGCATGCTTTAGAGGTGTTCACACTATTTTTATTGCAGGTCATGGGTTAATGCATGGAAACAGGCAAACTACCGAAAAACCCTATAATATGGTTTCACAGTAGCCTTTTTCCATGCATTAAAGGCCAGATTCTATATATGACATCTAGATTCCATGCGGAGATACAAATGTAACTTAATTGATGTAAGAAGATAATCAGCATTTTTAACGGCACTAAACAAGCAATAATGAGCATTAATTGGCAATTATCGCAATTTATGCACGGAAATCGCTAAGCGTATTTTATAAAGAACTGCACCTAAATTGCAAATCGCATAGTTCAAAATAAATGCATGTAGCTTAAAAGGAGCGTATTTATGGGCGTTCCAAACTTTCCATGCATAATTACAGAATAAGGGTCAGTGCATAGATTTAGGCGCTACAGTATCGATTAAGCATATTCTATACACCATGCCTAAATATTATAGAATACACTTAATTCCACATGGATTTTTTAGGTGCCAAATATAGAATCCAAGGGTAAGGGCTTAACACCTTTTCATAAAAGGGCCCTTAAGTTATGGCATGACATTGCTATTCACTTCACATCTCAAACTTGTTCTAAATTCAATAGTTTTCCATGCTCTAAGACCACTGGGCTTCCCTCTTCTTTTAGCAGCCTGATTTTTCAGAATTGCAAAATAACATTATTTTCATATTTATAAAAGGAGAGAGAAGAAATGAGCAAAAGTATTCAAAGAAAAAAATGGGAAAAGTTTTCAAACAACTGTCTATTTTCCTAAATTTATTCAGTATAATATTTAATGAGAAACTATGAGAGGTAAAAAAAAAAAAAAAAGAATATTTTGACCGTTTATGCTTTTTTCTGAAATAAAAGATGAAAGCCGCAATTTTCACCATTTTCAGTCCTTTGTATAGAAAATCTCCCCTTAAAATATACAGTACCTTAAAAGCTCTCCATACCTTTGTGAGCCTTTCAATGTCTACATTCTAAAATTAGAATTCAAAATGCCTTAAGGTAGGTGTTATTTCACTGATCTGCATACCATATTCTATACTTTCAACAACAAAAAAAGAACAATTATTGAAATATTCAAAAAATTACATTTATGGCTCACCTAATTCAAACAAGTTCCAGTCAGCCTACAAAGTAGAGTTGAGAACAACTTTTAGCAAGACAAAAACAATTTGGTCTACCTTGCCTGTTCTATTGGTTCCTGTTGGCCTTCAGTATTATACTACTGACCTCATTCAGGGGCCCTTTTACTAAAGGATTGGCATGCGGCAATGAGCTTGCCATGCGCCATTCCGGAACTACCTTCTGGCTACCACAGGAGCCCGGCTGTAGTTCCCACCCAGCACGTGTGGCAGTAAGTGCTCCCCCTGCAACAGTCGCACAGTAAGTGGTTCACTTACCACATGACCATTTCTTGTTGAGAAAAAAAAGACAGGGGGACCTCAATGGGTGGCGGTAAGTGCTCCCCCCCCCCCCTGAAATAGCCACGCCCAGTTACCACCGGGATTTATAGAATTTAGTCCTATGTGATTAAGTGCACTTAACTACATAAGTTTTAACTGGCCATATATGCCCAGATATTCAATGCCAGTGCCAAGACATGTCTTGGCATTGAATATCTGAGAATAAAGCTGGTGGTGACCAAAAACATCACTGACCACCACCACCTGAATATCTACCTCTCAAGTTTTTTTTTTTTTCAAAAATACCTGAAAACTTTATAACTTGGTGACAGCAAATTCATTTAATGGATATTGTGTATCTAATTTATAATTTAGGAACATAAGATATGCCATCCTGTGTCAGACCAAAGGTCCAGCAAGCCCTGTCTTGACAGTGGCCAATCCAGGTCAAAAGTACTCAGCGGGATTCCAAACAGCAGGTTCATTCCATGGATAAATAGTGGTTTTCCAAGTCTACTTGACTAGTGATGATTTATACATTTTTCTTCCAAAAAATTGTCTAAGCCACTTGTACATCCAGTTATATTAACCCCTTAGTCTTAATATTAGAGGTTTGTAAGCAAAAATACAAGATGTTTGTTTATTTTCCTTTGTTATTTGCAGTATTTTTTTTATTTTGTTTGTGAACATTTTCAATTTGCTTCATTTTGCTTTTATTAATTTTTGTTCAACGCTATTTTATTAATTAGGAGAAGCCTGCAGTGGCTACTCCAAACAAATTTTGAAAAAAGCTTGTGACAAACCATCCCAACTTCCCTGATCACAATTTGAATTTCCAATACCAACCCACACCCTAGACTCTCTCAACTACCAACCTCCCCTCCCTGGCACCAACATTTGGCATCCTTCCCCCTCCACCCCTGGCCAAAGAGGTAGCCAATATTCCCTGGCATTTACTGGAAATATCGTTAGTATAGTGTCAGGGTAGGAGCAATTCCCCTTCACTCCCAGTCTTATTGCATTGAAGCTAAGGTAGCTATAGCCCCTGGAAAGGAATATCCAGCAATGGAGTCTTGGAAGCATGAAAAACTAGGCAAAGGTAGGTGTAACATTGAGAGGATTAGCAGAAGTTGGAGTCTTGAAAGCAGATGACTTAGGAATACATCTTAGAGCCACATATTTATGAAGGCACCCCAAACCCAGAGCTTCCAAGTTATCCAGTTTCAGAACGGCACTGTTTTAGGATGTAAGTTTAAAACCAGGAATGGCCAAAAAGTCTCTCTCCTTGAACTGGGTAACTTGGCACTCTGCTGATGATAGTATAATAGTAAAAGTAAATTTCACACAAGGATTCAGGATTACAAGTCCACAACCTGAACAAGGAAAAAAAGTATTACAAGGGTTCCAGAATCCCCAGAGCATATAATGCTAGGAACATAGCACAAGAAAATTCTTTGAAGCAAGTCTCTCAGGCACTTCAGGAAGGAGACTATAAAACCATCCTGGATTTCTGACAACCTCATCCTGATGCATGATGGGACCTGCAGCACTGATTTCAATGGGTAGAATTAGGAACTATAAATCCCACACAGAATTGGGATGTAAGTTTAAAAAGAGAACTGGCCAAAATGTCTCTCTGCACGAACCAAATAACTTAGGATCTCTGCTTAAGTTGCTGTGGGTAATCATTTAGCTGAGTCCTGGCTTTTTATTTAGGTGACTGAGCCAATCAGTTGCATGGCTGAACAAGAAAACAAACAGAAGCAGCAGTGAACAATCACAGAGGTGAGAAGGAAATACTCAAGAAACAGGAACTGCTAAAATTACTGGAAATATAAGATTTAGCTAGGAATGAGCTGGCTACAGCCCAGTGCTCAAAAGGCAGAGTAGCCTGGAAGAGAGATAATTTCTAACCGAAAGGTCGATGGTCTAAAGTTGGATATACCTGACAGCTATTAACAATAATAGAAAAAAAAAATACTCTTTTTGGGAGGGGTGACATTTCAAGGTCTTTTCAGGTTTGAACGATATGGAACAACAGAGAAAATATTGTCATTTCAAATACACATCCCTGCTTAATACTATTTTAAAAGATAAATAATAATTCCATATTAAATGTTCCACCCCATTAGTGATTTTATAATTTCAAATGTACACCCCTACTTAATACTATTTTAAAAGATAAATAACAATCCCTTATTAAATGTTCCACCCCACTAATGATCTTATAAGCTTCTATCATATCCTCTCTGCCATATCTTCTCCAAGCTGGACAGTCCAAACCTGTATTTTCTTTCTTCTTATGAGATCTGGTCCTGTCCTATTATTCTTGTTGCTCTACTTTGTACTTTATCTAGTCCCTGTACACGTTTTTTGAGTTTGGGCATCTAGAACCACACATAATATTCAAGGTGAGGTCAAATCATAAATTTGTACAGAGGCTATGGAAAGAAAGATATACATATGGGAGAAAAAGAAATTATAAAGAAATAAGAGGAAGACAAAGATAATTCTTAAAATGAGAAGAAACATGAAGGCAGAGAGAAAACTGCCTTCATGCTAGACCAAGAAGAAGTAGAGACAAAGGATAGACACAAAGTTTGGAAAGTTGTTTACATTAATACAGATTTCTGTGCTAGCTGGGCAAGGTCAAAGAGAGAGCTGGTATTCTGCCCTTTGGTCACCAGGATAAATAAGTTATGTTATTGGAGATATATGGGGCAACTGGAAGATGTTGAAGTTTGTGACATGCTCTAAAAAATCTCTTAAACTATGCTCCTTTTTGGCACTTTTGTCATGGAGAGGACCTATGGTCAAGTCTCTAATTGAGAGGGGAATGGAGAGGAATGCCATCTCCCTTTTTCACAAAAATAAAGCAGTTACTGTACATCCTATGTCCCACGGCAGGCAGTGGTGGTGGGCCAAGTGGGCTCATTGTGTTGTATTGGCCTAAAGAACTAGCATTACAGCTCTAGGAAAGGTGAAAGGAGAGTGTGTGGAGCTTAGAAGGAGCCAAATTATATTTGTTTCTTGGTTGTTTCCCTCCTTTCTCTGCTGCTAGGCCCAGGCATTCCTTCTTGTTCCCAGCATAGCTTTGAGACCAAATCCTGACTTAGCTCAGGGTCAGCTTTTGATATATGTGACCTGTGTGACTGAACAGGGTGTCATGAATGAGAAGGTCTGCTATACCAGTGCTCCACCCCCATGTCCTTCCATATCACGTGAACAAGGGAAAAAGAGGCATGTGACGTAGTGTGACACGGTAATGGGGGAAATGATAATACCACAGTAACCACAGTAATTCCTGTGGGGACTGGGATGATCTGCATGGTTTTACTGAGGGTATAAGGATGATCTGTACAGTATTACTGCGGTAACGGTAATAACGATCACAGATTTATCATTGGGATGGGGAACGTTAAAGCTGTAATACCTCCAAAATATTAGCTTGGAAAGGGCTGACAGACTCTATATATTCAATTCTGTTCTTTCTCTTTTTTTTCTTCATGACATGGATTTCTTTTCTTTCTAATTTTAGTATGTAAACCACTTTCTTATGCGCCCATGAAAAGTGGTATATTAAGTTCAATAAACCATAAACCACACTGATTTGGAAGACAGCTGCTTCACAAACTCAGAACGTTGTGAGAAGGTTTTCTCATTTTGGCAGAGCAAGGAAATGGTTTGGCCTAAACTAAGTCAGCTGCAAAGTATCTTTTTGCTGTTCCAGCAAACAATACCTCATCTAAAAAGACATTTTCATTTGCTGGAATTACTATAGACGACCAAAGAACAGAGCTGAAGCCTGACTTTTATTTTTACATGGACTGTAAGAAATGGTGAGGTATATAATCAGTATTTTTCTTGATGGTTAAATACATGTTTTATTTGTTTAAATGGTGGAGGGGGGGGGGTATGGAGAAGAACTGCACGGGGATGGGGACAAAATGCATGGGGAAGTGGTGGAAATGAGGAAAATATTGTGGGGATGGGTAGGGAATGGGGACTATTTTCATTACTGTGTCACTTTCTAGTTTGTGTGATAGTGATGCTGAGCAGATAGTGGAGGGAGGGGGGCAAGGGGTTGATTAGCCTAGAGCAGCCCTAACTGATATCCTCATGCCAGCTATTTTCTCTGTGACCATTTAGAGCTGTATAAAGTGGGCTGGTACACAATGGGTTGGTATGAATGCATGCCTCTGTATCCAGAGATCTCCCACTCAGAGTGTGATCTCGGATTTTTAGGCTGAGGGCATAAAGCACCATGTGCAGATGTGGCCTTGAGGCTGTGGAGCTGCTGGCTGCTGAGATTCAGACTTGGGCATACAGGTGGTAGAGTATCTTGTAGGGACTTGGGCATTGAACTGCTGCTGTCCTGCAATTCATGAATTCCAAATCAAGTGTTGGAGGGAATGGAAAGTTAAGAATTGTCCCAAAGAACAGAGATGTTCTGTGACTCTCAAAACAGGATAGTGATTAATGCCTATGGGGAATAACAAACTAAAAGGAAAGATTAATCTGCTGTGGAGTGAGGGATAAGGACCACAGCAGGGATAAGTAAGCCTAGCCTGAAGCAGAGGGGAGCTGGCTAAGGAGGGGTGAAAGGAGAGGATCTAGGAAGGGGCCCACAGCAGGTCAGATCAAGAGGAAGTAGGAAGCAGAGATGTTTAGGATGGGGAGTTCAGCAAGTAAGGGGGTATTAAACACCCTACCCACAAAACATGTCAGACTATGCATAGGGTATAAGAAGAGAGTGTGAAAAAGGGTACGAAGGCAAGATGATGAAGAAGAGATTAAGAGAAAGGTGAAGGAGATTTGAAAAAAGTAGGCATGATCTGAGAGAAAAGAAAATGTGTAGTGTGGATGGGCTAGATAAGGAAGAAAGACTGTTGAGGACTGGCTGGGAGAGGGAAAGTGTGGGCGGTATGGATGGACCAGGCTAGATTGGAAGTTGTAGGGAGGAGTATAGATGGGTCATGTGGGGATAAACCAGTGGGGATAGGCTAGGGTTGATGATGGAAAATGAGATTGGAACATTCATTGCTTCTCCATTCCCCTCTTTTGGCCACACGAGTTCCTCCCTAAGTATGTGTTTACCTTCTATGCTCTTCATTTAAATACGTCCTGGCCAGCTGTGCCCATGACCTATCATGCTTTGCATTTATTTTCATGACCACAGTGATGTGTGCTGAGTTGAGGACCCCCAGGTCACTTTGAAAAGTTGGCTCCTACGATCAGAGGTGCAAGTTTTTTTTACCAAATGTTTCCTCTTTTGAAGTCCCTAGTTATTTTGTTTTCTCTCCTGGGATTTAGATGTCATCCCACTTCTATTCTCAATGCTGAAAGCCAATCCCATAAGTCAGGCACACTTTTAAACAGGTTTTCAGCACAATGACTCTTCATGCTAAGCTTAACATGCATGCTCTGTTTAAATAATGTCTACATGCTATGCAAGTGGTTCAGTGGATACAAAGAAAAAAGGCCATACTTTTTAGCTGTTCGTCTGTATAGTAATAATGTGCACAGGCTAAAGAAATACATTTTTTTTTCTATACACTTGCAAAACTGTTTTACCTGTTAAGTGGAATTTTAACAAGCATTTAAAAAATTTTAAACGCATAGAGAGGCATTTTCAATATGACATCTAAGTCAAACTTTGGACATTTTGTGCTGAACGTCCCAAATCCGGATAGGAAATGTGGAGGGGCATAATCGAACAGGGTGCCCAAGTTTTCCTGTGGACGTCCTCGCAGGACGTCCCTGCGAAGGGGCGGGGAAACCTGTATTATCGAAACAAGATGGGCGTCCATCTTTTATTTCGATAATACGGTTGGGGACGCCCAAATCTCAACATTTAGGTCGGCCTTAGAGATGGTCGTCCCCGGAGGATCGCAACGACGTGAGAGGCGAGAGGAGGAGCAGCTTCAGAGCCTACAGCCAATGCCTGCTGGCTGCCTGCAGTGCCGTCTTGCTTCCTAAAATCAGCTGTTGGTGTTTTTGTAGTGGCCGCTGCTGCTGAATAGGAGAAGCAGCAGTGGCCAGAAATCGGAGCTGGCACCGCCTCTGATGCTGGAGACTTGGGCAGGTCTGTTGGGTGGGTGGGTGGGTGGGCGGATGGAGAGGGGGGAGCGGTGGCAGCGATGACCTGGGTGGGGGTGGAAGGGGGGTGCAGTGGTTGCTGCGACATTGGGGGGAGCGGTGACGGCCTCTGGGGGGGCGTGGCGGCAGGGGCGGGGAGAGAGGAGAATCGCTAGGTGGCTGGAGGGGGCAGGGGAGAGAGGACAATCGCTGGGTGGCTGGAGGGGGGCAGGGGAGATAGGACAATCACTGGGTGGCTGGAGGGGGAGCAGGGGACAGAGGAGACTCGCTGGGTGGCTGCAGGGGGAGCAGGGGACAGAAGAGACTCGCTGGGTGGCTGGAGGGGGGCAAGGGACAGAGGAGACTCGCTGGGTGGCTGGAGGGGGGACAGGGGAGAGAGGAGAATTGCTGGGTGGCTGGAGGGGGGACAGAGGAGACAAACTCGCACCCAGCAGTCTCACTTTCTCTCTGTCACACACACACACACTCGCACATTCACTCTCTCTCTCTCTCTCACAGTCAATCTCACACATACTCTCTCAAACATACACACTCCAAGGAAAACCTTGCTAGCGCCCGTTTCATTTGTGTCAGAAACGGACCCTGTTTTACTAGTCATACATAAAAAGAAAGTCCCTGCTCAAAGAGCTCACAATCTAAGTAGGGCAGACAACAGACAGACAAACAGACAGAACAACTAAGAGGTAAGGGAATTAAAGAGGAGGGGATAAAAGGGTACAGAGTAGTGGTTAGGAGTCAAAAGCAACGTTAAAGAAGCAATGTATGGCAATGCAATGGGGAACCCTTACCACCACCCACTGAGGTGGCAATAAGGGCTCTCCTAACCCGGTGGTAACCAAGCAGTGGGCGGGGATGTCCGATTACCACTGGGTTATCACTGCGCAAGCCATTTTCAAGGGTTTTCTTTATCCCCCAGAAATGGCACATGCTCGGGGTGGGACTACCACCAGCTGCCGCGTTGGGCTTACTGCCACTCTGTAAAAGGGCCCCTAAATCTTTTGTGATGATATGAAAAATTGCATTGTCCGTATTTGCACGTGAACATGATTTGAAAACTTTTTTTAAAAAAGCCCTGTTCTGATTATAACCAATGTCGACTATGTCAGGCTCCATAAAATCTCAATAACATAAATCTCTGTGCATTATTTCATGCTTTAGAATCAGGTTCATGATACTATTGAAATTCCAAATAAAGGGAAATCAGATTATAAGAAAATGAGGTAGTGTCTAGTCAAATCTAAATCTGCTTAACTCTATATATTTGCAAATGTATGTTAAAACCTAATAGAAATCCCTAATATGCATCACCTTCAGGGGGAATTCTCAAATGTTGTAATTCCTAAGGTAAAATGTAATTATAAAATTATACAGTATAGAATAAATGAGAAAGAATGAGGAGCAGAAGGATTATAAATCGTTGCCAAAATGTGTTATGTTCAACACACTCTTCAAATGCCATTCCTCTTGATGCAGTCGATAATCACAGAACAGCAGAGAGGGAGAGCAACATTTTTCTTTCAAACTCACAGTGAAATAATTACTCAGATGTTATCTGATTTGCCTTAGTCACACTAAAGGTTTGGGCTGCGAACCAAAATGTACAGTATTCCAGATGTAAGCATGACCAAGGTCTCTTAGGTCAGAACTCTTGACCTAAAAATACTGTATATTTATTGGAAAGTGTGACAAAAATGAACAACGTGTGTATGTAAAACATGAAACACATACCACGTTTTTGCCTTCACAGAGATGATGGTGAAAATGTTCTACCTCTGCAAACAGGAGGGAAACATTCAAGATTTTGTCTGGCTCAATAAGCCCTTACAGGAATAAAATCAGGGACTCAAATGTTCCCTCCCCCTCTCTGGATAAGGGTTCCAACTGCTTCACAGCATGGATGCTTTTGCCTGTGTCACAAAGAACTGGGGGCAGGGTGAGGGAGATTGTTTTTGGTTTGACTTGAACAGTTTAATGTGAATTTCAAGAAACAAGCAAAAATGATCACTGCCTGATTGACAAAGCTTTGTGCAGATTGTTTATTTTTTTAACCTAGTGACAGATTGTGAGACTAATTTATTTTTATGTTACCTATTTCCATTTGCTTCATTTGCTGCAGTGGATTTCTATATTAAGACAAAAAAAATGGCATTGCACAATGTAATGGTTTGATTTGCAGAACTGCTTTTAATTCATTAGAACCTTTATTTTTCCTGCTTCATCATTACATCAGCTCTCATCCTATGCCACAAGGACACATAGCTCCCTTTTTGTACTAATTTGTGGTATCCAATTTGTCATGATGTATTACGCATTCAGATGTAATAGCGGAGGAGGAGGAGGAAGAGTTAAACTGAATGATAATTTGAAGAGGTGAGTGCTTTTGACTCAGTCACTCAGGGAAGCACAGACAAAGAAATGGGGTTAAATAAAAGTCTTCAGCAAATGATTAGGATGTCAAGAACTGGTATCAAATGTAAGAATAGGACCCTTTCATGCTCCCTTGGCTTACAAGCCCCAGTGAGAATTATAACAGAGCATAGTACCATGAGATAGGGCAGCAAGAACCAGCTACAGCACTTGTATTGAATTCACATGACTAGCAAGAACATGAACCTCTAAGTTCAATAATAAAGCTGTGGGAAAGGTATGTGTCAGTCAACAGTAACACGGTAATGTGGAGGGGCATTTTCGATATGACGTCTAAATCTGACTTTGGACGTTTTGCACAAAACATCCAGAATCTGAATAACAAATATATCCATTTTTTTTTTTGTTACATTTGTACCCCGCGCTTTCCCACTCATGGCAGGCTCAATGCGGCTTACATGGGGCAATAGAGGGTTAAGTGACTTGCCCAGAGTCACAAGGAGCTGCCTGTGCCTGAAATGGGAATCGAACTCAGTTCCTCAGGACCAAAGTTCACCACCCTACTACTACTACTATTTAGCATTTCTATAGCGCTACAAGGCGTACGCAGCGCTGCACAAACATAGAAGAAAGACAGTCCCTGCTCAAAGAGCTTACAATCTAATAGACAAAAAATAAATAAAGTAAGCAAATCAAATCAATTAATGTGGACGGGAAGGAAGAGAGGAGGGTAGGTGGAGGCGAGTGGTTACAAGTGGTTACGAGTCAAAAGCAATGTTAAAGAGGTGGGCTTTCAGTCTAGATTTAAAGGTGGCCAAGGATGGGGCAAGACGTAGGGGCTCAGGAAGTTTATTCCAGGCATAGGGTGCAGCGAGACAGAAGGCGCGAAGTCTGGAGTTGGCAGTAGTGGAGAAGGGAACAGATAAGAAGCATTTATCCATGGAGCGGAGTGCACGGGAAGGGGTGTAGGGAAGGACGAGTGTGGAGAGATACTGGGGAGCAGCAGAGTGAGTACATTTATAGGTTAGTAGAGGAAGTTTGAACAGAATGCGAAAACGGAGAGGGAGCCAGTGAAGGCCACTCCTCCACTTGTTTTTGTTTTTTTTTTAATGGCCACTTGCTAGATATTTTTGTTCTCTGTGCGTTATTCTTTTTGGTCCATTTTCGAAAAAAAAAAAAAATATATATGTCCAAGTGAAAAATGCACAAGATCAAGCCATTGGAATGTAGGAGGAGCCAGCATTCTTAGTAGACTGGCCACGCAGGCATCCCAGCAGAGCACCGAGGAACCCTAAGGGGCACTGCAGTGGACTTCACCTAAAAGCTCTCAGGTGCACATCTCACCGTTGCGCCCTTAAATTGTATAGTAAGCCCTCCAAACCCACCAAAGACCTGCTGTATCCAACTGTACACCACTACAATAGCCCTTATATTTGCAGTCACCTATATGTGGGTACAGTAGGTTTTCGGTGGGGTTTGGAGGACTCACACATTCTACCACAAGTGTAACAGAGTGGATTATGGGCCTGGGTCCCCTTCTCCTTAGTGCACTGCACTGACCATTGGGCTATTCCAGGGACCTGCTTACTGCTCTGATAGGAGTGTATGTCATGATCCAAGATGGCGTTATAGAGAGCGGTCGCAAGCCCAGAGAGCTCCTGCACCCCAAATTAGGTTTTTGGCTGTTCGACGCGTTCCCAGGAAATGGGAAAGAGAAAGGGGAAAATCGGTGCCCCAGCTCCCTCGGGCCCGGTTGGGAACCCCATCGTACGCCAACCTACCTTGGAGGTTTATGGAATCCGGGCAATGGAGAATCTAGAGGCTACTTCAGGGATAATCGCACCTCTATCTGCGAACAGCAGCATTGAGGGAGTTACTCTTAGCTCTCCCTCACAGGGCCTGACCCCGCCGCAACCCGGAAGCAGTGCTGTGGTTAGCGCACACGTGGGGACGCCCGATCTGGGTTCAGTCAGCCACGCGAGCGGAGGGGGCTCCTTCACTGAACTTTCTTTTGGAAGAACATCTGCTGGGGGCTCGAGGGTGACTTCGTCGCCTGTCCAGATCCAAGAAAGCATCTCCGGAGGTATTTGCGTCCCGGTAAGACCCATGACAGTCACACTGGACACTCTTTGGGAGGCGATACAGGGGGTGAACTCGTCCTTAAAGAAAATTTCAGACTCTCTTCAAGGAGAGACAGTTGAACTTAAAAACAATTTCTTGCAATTGTCCACTAAAGTTGACGGTCAAAAGAATGATCTAGAAAAAATTGAGAAAGAGCTGACCTCCTCTAAAGAGGTCATAACAGCTTTGATTAAAGAGAAAAATGTTTCTGCTAGGAAAATGGAATCATTGGAAAATCAACTTAAAAGAAATAATTTACGGTTTCTGAATTTTCCAATATCAGCATTTATCTCTCCTATGGAATTACTTAAAAAATATTTCTCTGAAGTTCTGGGTTTCACAAATGACAATTATCCACCAATTACAAAAAGTTACTATATAAAAAGGAAATTGAGTGCATCTGAAAAACCACCTAAAGAGTCTTTGAATCTTACTGAATTTCTAGAAACATCTGTGGAATCAGAACGTGCTACGTTGATAGTTTCCTTCACTTTTGAAATGGACAAAATGCATATATTACGTTTATATTTTCATCATATGAATGAAGTTTTTATGGGGGGGAAGATATTTATTTTTCCTGACTTGTCTAGAGAGACACAATTGAGAAGAAAGGAACTTTTGGCTTTTAAACCGAGAGTTCTTGCCCTAGGGGCGACTTTCTTCATTAAGTTTCCATGTAAATGTCTGTTGTCTTATGAATCTAACAATTTTCTTTTCACAGACCCCCAAAAGCTTCAAGAATTTGTAATTGCTAAAGAAAGTATGAGCAACCCCTCTGTAGTAGCTAACCAAATTAATGCAGCTGTCTGATTGTAACTCTAGTTATCACCTCCGCTCTAGAAACTTAGTTTATTTTTCTTTTTTTCTTAGTTTAAAGAAGTGTTTATTTCCTGATTCTTGGATCAAATATTGTGGAATAAGTATATATAAGTAATCCAAATTATTATATTTCTGTGAATGTATAATTTTCAGAGATTTCTGATTTTATGTTTCATTTTCTGAATGGCATAATAATAATTATAATAAAGAGATTAAAATAAAAAAAAAAAAAAAAAAAAAAAAAAAAAAAAAAAGGAGTGTATGTCATAGATGTTGTCATAGAAGCTGTTATATATTGTTTCTTTTACATTTGGGGGGCTGAGAGGTGGTCAGTGACCACTGGGGAAGTAAAAGGGGTCATTCTTTTATTCCTCCAGTGGTTATGTCTGACAGCTCATGATGCTAGTGGATGTGCTCTATCCACAAGTGATATCATCACTTCAATAGTCTTTTTGTTCTACATGTTTTATGATTCTATGAAGTTGATTGACTTGAACCAATTTGACCCCCTGAGGAAGGCTTTTCAGCCGAAACACAGCCCGTGTTGGGTCTTTTCTTTGGGTCAGGTTTACCACTGGCAAGCACATTTTTGGACGCTTTTTATCCATGGCTCGCCTTGGTTATTTGGTACAGTCCTACTTCCACCTTTGCTTTGTTTCTTAAGTTATTTTGATTCCATTCTCTTCCCATATAGAAATCCTTTGTGCTTTTCCCACACATTCTTGAATTTCGTTACCATTTTTATCTCCATTGCTTCCACTGCTTCTACAGCTTCCAGGCATCCACCGCCATGAAAAAGTACTTCTTAACACTACTCCTAAGTCAACCCCCCCCCGTAACTTTATCTGTTATTGTGCATGCAAGACACAACATATTACAGGGTTTCCCCCAGTTCATATCTAGGAGAAAAAAGGAAAATGTTTAGTCTCATAGTTTACTGAGAAATTGTAGGTAGAATAATACTGAATTTGTTTGCAGAAATCCATATCTTTTTGTGTACACGAGAATGATTATGATTAGACACAGACTACTCATTTTGAATTCCAGCAACATAGGTTTCATGTATCTGTCAGTCCCATGCTAAAATTGTTACTAATATGGCCCACAATGAAAAAAAACAGTCTGTGAAAACAAGCATTATTTCTTGAAAATTCTTATCCAATATGCCACATGCTGTTTTAGGTTCTAATAAGTGATGTCTCATGAAATGAATATATTGTATCATCATAAAAAGGAAAATAAAACCTAGAAATAAATTGGCAAGTCCCTGCAAATGAAAATATATACCACTTCGTTATACTTCTCAAGAAGTAAAAAGTTCATGTATATTCTTACTGCAGCAAATGCTTTTGTATTTTTAGAAAGGTGAACAATCGACCCATTTAAACACCAGTTTCATCCCTCCACTACTGGTTAAAGCAATAGGCTGAGAACCAGAGAAGCCAGGGTTCAAATCCTGCTGATGCTCCTTGTGATCTTGGACATGTCCTTTAACTTAGCTATGCTAGTAAATCGGCTTAGCGTATCCTTTAAAAAAAAAAAAAAATCTTTATTCTGTACATCATAGCAATAGTATCACATGCCATAAGCACAATATAATCATGGTTATAACATCATACATATAAGACAGTATAATCACATGGGCCTTTCCTGCTCGCTAAACCCATTTACAACATGACTGTCCAAAAGGGCTTTTTCCTATTTGTTAAATATATATGGTCGTGTGTTAATGTTAGCATTAGTACGCAGCCATTTGAACAAATTAACTCAAATTAACGCTAGAGCAATTATCATCTCCTATTTAAGAGGTACTAAGGGCTTCCATATTAAGGATGCACTAACCAGTTAGCGTGGTGCTAATGTCAGCTTGCTAGCTGATAAGCATATCCATGCCCATTCTCTGCCCTGACACTCCCCTAAAAGAAATCCAAAATAAATACTATTCCCCCCCCCCCCCCCCGATATTCAGCGCTATTTAACCAGCTAGGAATGGCTCTTGGCTGGTTAAATAGCACTTAGGAGCCCTTTTACAAAAGCGCTTAGGCGCCTACATTCGTCCAACATGCTTCAATTTGGAACTACCATCCAGCTACTGCGTGCACCGGGTGATAATTCCATTTTTTATGCACGGCCGAAAATATGTTTTATTTTCTGCCGCGCAGCGCTAACCGGGTGGTAATCAGCAGTGTACACACACTGATGATTACCACCCAGTTAATGTGTGAGACCTTACCGCTAAGTCAATGGGTGGTGGTAAGGTCTCAGGCCCAAAATGGACGCGTGTCAATTTTTATTTTGCTACATGTCCATTTTTGCCCCCCCCCCCAAAAGGCTTTTTTTACAGGTGCGCTGGAAAATGGACCTACACATGTCCAAAACACACGCCTACACTAGCGCAGGCCATTTTGTGCACACCTTAGTAAAGGAACCCCTTAATCGGCTACCCGTGAGTATTCAGCTGGAGATAGCTAGTTATCTCCTGCTGAATGTTCACGGTCAGTGCTTACCCCCAGATTCTGTATAGCGTGACTAACATTGTGTACACAAATATAGTCATATTCTGTATTTGTGCATGCAACTTAATTAGTTTACAAGCCAACCTGCACCAATGATTGCCAATTAACAGGCAATTATTGACACTAATTGACAGTGCTTTTTTTGTGCCGGTACGCACCGGTATGGCGTACCGGCACCTTTTTTTCTGACCTTCCGTTCTACCCCCTTGAAATCTATTTACCCAAAGTCGCAGTGGCAAACCGGCAGCAATGAAAGCTGCAAGCAGGCAGGCTCGCCTCCGTCCTTTGTTTCCCTGCCCTCTCAGCGTCCCGCCTTCCTCTGATGTCATTTCCTTTCCGCGAGGGCAGAACGCTGAGAGGGCATTCAAGCAGGCAGGCTCGCCTCCGTCCTTTGCTTCCCTGCCCTCTCAACATCCCGCCTTCCTCTGATGCCATTTCCTTTCCTCGAGGGCGGGACACTGAGAGGGCAGGGAAGTGAAAGACGGAGGCAAGCCTGCCTGCTTGCTGCTTTCACTGCCACCGCCCGCCAGTTCTCTGCTGCAACTTCAGGTAAATAGAGAGTAGAGTGAAAGAGAGCCTATCTAGCCCACTGTAAGCCTTGCACCTGGTGAGCAAAGATGGCTGGCAGAGCACTGACCCAGGTGAGGAGCAGGGCTGTTCCTCGGCAGCCACGCGCCCTTCTTCTTAAACTTCAAGTTTTCGTAACGTTTAGGGAAAAGTGTGAGTAGTTGAGTGCTTTTAGACAAGGTAAAGTGCAGGTTTTGTGCTTTGCCTGTGTTCTGTAGCTTTAGCAAGGTGGCGCGAGGCAGGAATATAATCTGCATTTTTAAGGTTCTTGAGAGCTGATCATGTGCTAAAAGCGCAGTGTGTTAGTTAACTCGCTAATTAGTTTGCCTTTCTAGACGGCTCTTTGGGGTTCCTTGATCCTGTGAATGACTGCTTGATTTACTTCTACAATTGACCTGAGGTTGTAATGGGCTGCAATTGTGGAGTTACTGCCCGAATATCACGTGGCTCTTGGGGTCATTTCATTTTTGGCGCACATCCGATACACACTTCTGAAAAATATTTTTTTATTTTCGGGCACATGTAACGGATGCGCGGCAAATGGCATTTGTTGCACATAGGTCATTACTGCCCGGTTGCCATGTGAATCTTTACTGCTAGGTCAATGGCTGGCGGTAAGGTCTCAGACCCAAAATGGATGCAAGGCAATTTTCATTTTGCCACACATCCATTTTCGGCAGAAGTTTTTAAAAAGGCTTTGTTATAAACACATCAAAAAATGGATCGGCGCATGCCCAAAACCCATGCCTACACTACCGCAAGCCATTTTTGGGTGCGCTTTTGTAAAAGGACCCCCACGAGAACAGCTTCCAAGACTGTAAGCTACAAATCATGCTCTAATAAATCTATTTATCTCCATGTGTGCAGAGTATTTTATACAAATTGAGCAAGCTAAGATTCACATAATTGCTAACAAAGGATGAAAGAAATTAGCAATTGTTTTAATTTCCCGAAATCTGCTTTGAATCCAGGCTCCATTCTGCAAATATTTGCCTAAAATACACTTAGATAAGCAAAGTCACCTTTACCTCCAGTTCAAATGTGATTCTGACTCTTTTTGTTTCTGTGTTCAAATACTGTCAAATGGACAGATGAATTCTCTTATGTTCCACTTTGTGAATTTCAGAAAGAAGAATATTGGATAAATGGAAATATGTGCTCGCAGTCATGCCTCTTCTGGGGCTGCTATTGAGAGATATGTTTTCAGCATAATACATAGGTAATTGGCCAAATTACTGCCATTACCCACAATGGAAGCAGTACTAGCAATTCATTGTGCATTATACTGAAAATTACATCTAATTATCACCCTAGTTATCATGTCTGATGGCATACTGTCCCTTTAAATCTTTCTAGATAAAATGCTTCTTTTGCACTTCAGAAATTATATGTATAATTTATCTGGCTATTGGTTAACCAAGGTGAATCCCTATTAACATTTTTGAAATTCATGATATGCTTCCAAATGTATGCTGGTTGAAGATATTAAATCAGACTTTCATACATGAATCGTGGGTAATACCCAGGGAGGGCTTCACTTGCTGATGGGAAAAATGTACAATTTAGGATCTATTGATCTAAGGGTTCCTGTTTCTTGGTTTTTGTCTAGCTCTGACAAGACTGTAATATTTTCTTTTTGAATCTTTTTCCATGTTGGTTTTATTTCATTGTTTTTGTAAATTTCCTCATTATTTTTCAAGTGCCATCTAGTTTCAATTGTTTTGATAACTTCATGTAATCACTTATATGACTTTCTATAGTAATGATTTTCATATTGCCCTGTGTGGTCTTCAGTTGTATTTTATATTTCACAGGTTGCCAGTTGTAAATAATTGTATAGGCATTTTTCCCCATTGCAACTGTTCCCTGACAGATGTGCTAATTCTAATATGTGTACGAGTATACCCAATGCTGAATTTATGGGTCAATAGATGTCAGTGTACTTTCAAAATTTCAGTATAGGAAGTTGAGTAGAAATAAGACTTCATTTCAAAGTCCATTGAACTAATGGGGAAAAAAAACATTTGGTATTTTTGATACTGAAATTACTGAATGAAAACAGAACTATTGATTTTCATAAAAGACATAATTACAAGAAATAGGGAAACAGATATAATTTAATATCTTTGTACTGACACTTAAATCCATGTACACTGTGTTTCAAAAAAAATGTGACCCCTTTTATTTTTGTCTATAATAAATGCCTGGGTATACAATAATAAAACTTGGCTCACAAATAGGCCTATGATAGAGCTATAAACTGAATATGCAACAAACATGTAGTGTGATAGCATTCAGGGGCCCTTTTACTAAGACGCGTAGTCGCCTACATGTGTCTAACACGTGTCAATATGGAACTACTGCCCGGCTACCGTGTGTCCTGGGCGGTAATTCCATTTTTTATATGCGTCCAATACGCACTTCAGAAAATATTTTTTATTCTCTACCACGTGGCACTAACTGGGCGGTAATTGGCAGTGTACGCGCACTGACAATTACCACCTGGTTAACACTTGAGACCTTACCGCTAAGTCAATGAGTGGCAGTATGGGTGCTAAAAGATCAGCACGCACATTCCTAAATCTTCACTTCCCCAGCTGTAAAGGACTAAAATACAGACTAACACATGCGTCAAGCTTTTCCTGTGGAATGCACTGCCAATTGACTTGAAAACAATTTACAACCTAATCAACTTTCGTAAATCTCTGAAGACTTATCTGTTCAACAAGGCATACCACAATGATCCATAATAAGAACTATCACCACTTATTTGATATTCTGACTGTTTTCTTTTTATAACTGACTGCTTAATACTATTTCATCGTCCATGTTCTTTATGTTATACGAATTGTAACTTTTATTCTGAAATGGCGAATGCCATCACGGAACATTGTAAGCCACATTGAGCCTGCTAATGGGTGGGAAAATGTGGGATACAAATGCAACAAATAAATAAATAAGGTCTCAGGCCCCAAATGGATGTGCACCAATTTTTATTTTGCTGCATATCCATGTTTGGCAAAAAAAAAAAAAAAAAAGGCCTTTTTTTGCAGGTGCACTGAAAAATGGACCTGTGCGCATCTTCAAAAAGATATCAACAGGATGGAGTCAGTCCCGAGGGTGGCTACTAAAATGGTCAGTGGTCGTCATCATAAAATATATTGGGACAGATTTAAAGATCTGAATATGTATATTTTGGAAGAAAGGTGGGAGACAAGTGTTAGGATAAAGACATTTAAATACCTATGCAACATAAATGCATAGGAAGCATGTCTCTTTCAATTGAAAGGAAGCTTTGGAACAATGGAAACTCAGAAGCAACCTGTGGAAATACTTTTTACACAGAAAGGGTGGTGAATATGTGGAACAGTTTCCTGGTGAAAGTGGTGGAGATGAAAACGTTATCTGAATGCAAGAGGACTTGGGCCAAGTACACAGGATCTCTGAGGGAGTGATAAGGAGTAGATGGCATGGATGGGCAGACTGGATAGGCCATATGATCTTTATCTGCCTACGTTTTTCTATGTTTCTATGTTACAACATTTCCAATGAATGAAACATGCCACAATGTTATGCCTTTCCGTATAGAAATGTTCTGCCATCAGTACTTCGCTGCCAGTTTGAGGATGAGTAACCATTTTCAATTTCTTTTTTTCTTTTTTCACCAAAGCTACAACTATCTGTCGTACCAGTATTTTGTATGCATGCTTTGAACCATCTCGTCCACTCTTTTGGGCTGCAACTGTCGACCTTTCTTCCTTAGGTTTTAGTTCTCCTCTCCTTAACCATTCAGGTGGAGTAACACTTTATACTTCACACTAATATTTGCAAGTTTGTCGCTTGATTTTCCTTATTTGATGATATAATTCTGTGCTGACTGTATAAGTTGATTCTTATCTTTAGCACCTGGTGCATCTCCTCAGTATAGCATCCATCTAAACGTTTTCAGCACTGAACTACATATTCTGCATTTGAGAAAGAACTGAATGGTTTTCCCATGTGGGTAACTATGAGGGCCTGTGAAATATGCTGGAACAATTTGCAGCTTGGTATATTGCTGGGATTTGTGCCATTCTCTCCTTTTTGAGCTTTGTTTGGAGCTTCCTTTTCAGTAATTTTTGCTTCAGGTTTTTGTGGTTGTTTGAAAGCCAGCACTGGTGGTGCTGGGAATATACCTTTTAATAAGTTATTTTATTTATTAATTTATTTATGTATTTATTTATTGCATTTGTATCCCACCTTTCCCCACCTATTTGTAGACTCAAAGTGGCTTATAGAGTTTGGTTATGACATAATCATTTCGTGTTAACAGGTACATTTCTTATACTTTGAATGTTGGTAATAGAAGATACGCATAGTCGTTTCATGGTGACAAGTACAATTTTTGCTGTTTAAAGATTGGGTGGGGGAGGATAGACGGGAAGTGTTAGGTAAGTTAGAGGTGAGCTGTGGTAATTGTGTGATTTGTTGAAGTAGTTGTTATCCTCCTGCAGTAGTGGCTGTTGGTCTTTTATCATTTTTCTCAGTTTTTCATAAAATGTATTTAGTCCTATAAAATGGTATGATCTTTTTTGTTTTGTTTTGTTTCTCTGTATTACCTTTAAAGTGGACCAACATGGCAACCTGCTGCTGGGTGGGCCTGTGCCCTCCTAGGCCCACCCTTGGCTAAGCCACTGGTCTCTTTCACCTCAACTTTTATCCACACGGGTCTTCTTTCCAGCTTTTTAAACACTTTACCACACTTCAGTATAAAAACATTTGCTAAGACAACATTATGAAATATATTCACATGAACAAATACAAGGAAGTCTGACTAATAATATAAATGGGGTCATTTAGTAACAATTAATATGAGCTACTGTAACTCTGTTAATGTGTGTTATCTGCTACAGGACCCATAAGAATATTACAGGCACTAAGACAGATAATATGCAATAACAGTGTTTGTGTATACTAACCATTCATAAATGATTCCTAAAGTTTTAGAAAATAAAAAGGATTAGTAATTTAAAAAGCAGCTTCCTCCTTTCAATTTGACAGTTCCTGGTTTCCACTGGCTAAACTTCAGTTCACAAACAGTCCTGTCATGTTTATAGATAAGTTATCTATGTAAGAATTTTTTGCTTTCCAAACACCACCAGATAATGCGCTATTACACTGGGCATTTTGGCAGTGATCCACCAAAGGAACAGGACTCCAAATTCATTGCATCTGTCTTTGAAGTTATTCAATTGACAGATTGCATTTTCTCATCTCCTGGGTATGTAATACCAGATGGTCAGAGAAGGATTTAGTTTCTGGTCTTGCATTTCCTAGGTGTCAAAACTTTGCTTCCCCTCAAAAAACACTTCCTTTCCCAGCAAATTTGTCCTGCTGACAAATAATGTATTTCTGTTAGATTATACAAAGACTGACAAAGGGTTTGAATGAGCAATTATATACAGGGCAATGTGTGCTTGCATTTTTCACATGTTTCTTACATAAATGCAGAAAGAAGAGTCACTTATTCATGCCCTTGCCCTAAGCAATATACTGTAAGCTTGCATGGAGCCTGCATTCAAGATATGGGTGTACCTACAGAAGGTGTACCCTGTTTGTACTCCTGAGAGTTGAAGCGTTTTGACCAGTTTTTTTTACGGAACTAGCACAAGAAATCAGACAACGTCTGCATTTCATTTTAGCCTAGCTAAGTATTGACCTATCCAGCAGAAGACTCCTGAAGAAAGCTATTTTAGGCCGAAACATGACTCGTGTCGAATCTTGGATACCACAATAAAGGCGATTTGTTTGATCATTGTCTGCTGCTCTTTCCATTGTCACCCTTGCTGTGTTTGTTTGGTTTGCGTGCTTGCAAGGGTCACTGTTCTTCTGTTTCCTGCAGTATTGTACCTACAGAAGGAGCATGAGTGGGACATGGGCATGTCAAGCATTAATGTGTGCATCTTATATAGAACACTCTCCTACTTATAATCGAACGAGAAAAACGCCCAAGTTCCGACCTAAATCGGGAGATGGACGTTTATCTCACAAAAATGAATAACACGGTATAATCGAAAGCCGAACTTGGACGTTTTCAACTGCACTCCATCGCGGAAGCGTACAAAGTTGACGGGGGCGTGTCGGAGGCGTGGTGAAGGCGGGACTGGGGCATGGTTATCACCCGAACAGAGATGGGCGCCTTTCGCCAATAATGGAAAAAAAGTATGCGTTTGTAGCTAGAATTTAGGTCACTTTTCCTGGACCCTGTTTTTTCACGAATAAGGCCCCAAAAAGTGCCCTAAATGACCAGATTACCCCCAGAGGGAATCAGGGATGACCTCCCCTGACTCCCCCAGTGGTCACTAACCCCCATCCCACCACAAAAAAATGATGTTTCACAACTTTTTATTTTCACCATCAAATGTCATACCCACCTCCCTGGCAGCAGTATGCAGGTTGTTAGAGGGTGCAGTGGACTTCAGGCAGGTGGACCCAGGCCCATCCCCCCTACCTGTTACAATTGTGCTGCTTAATGCTTATTAGTCGTCCAACCCCCCCAAACCCACTGTACCCACATGTAGGTGCCCCCCTCACTCCTTAGGGCCATAGTAATGGTGTAGACTTGTGGGCAGTGGGTTTTGAGGGGGATTTGGGGGGCTCAACACACAAGGGAAGGGTGCTATGCACCTGGGAGCTCTTTTACCTTTTTTTTTTTTTTTGTAAAAGTGCCCCCTAGGGTGCCCGGTTGGAGTCCTGGCATGTGAGGGGGACCAGTGCACTACGAATCCTGGCCCCTCCCACGAACAAATGCCTTGGATTTATTCATTTTTGAGCTGGGCGCTTTCATTTTCCATTATCGCTGACAAACAAAAACGCCCAGCTCACAAATTGTCGAATAAAACATGGACGTCTATTTTTTGCGAAAATACGGTTCGGTCCGCCCCTTCACGGACCCGTTCTCGGAGATAAACGCCCATGGAGATAGACGTTTTCGTTCGATTATGCCCCTCTATGGGGTCCTTTTATAAAGGCGCACTGAAAAATGGCTTGCGGTAGTGTAGGCGTGGGTTTTGGGCGCGCGCCAATCCATTTTTAGTGCACCTGTAAAAAAGGCTTCTTTTTTGTTTTGCCAAAAATGGACATGCAGCAAAATCAAAATTGCCATGCATCCATTTTGGGTCTGAGACCTTATCGCCAGCCATTGACCTAGCAGTAAAGAATCTGGGCGGTAATGACCTATGCACATCAAATGCCACTTGGCACGCGTCCCTTACGTGCACCAGAAAATAAAAAATATTTTTTGAACGCGCACCAAAATGGCGTCTAGGCAGCCTGATTCTGTTATAGAATTGGCACTCCCTGCATTACATTGGCACCAAAAGGAAGCACCAATTTGCAGAATTATCCCAATAATATGTTTTATTTATTTAATTACTTAGGGGTCAATAATTAGGGGGAGTTAGCTAGGTAGGAGAGATTCCTACCCGGTTAACTCCCACTGACTGGCTCCTTGCCAGATATTCATTGGCACTGAATATCTGGCCAGACCACTTTGGCACTATCCAGGAAGTGCTGGAGTGATCCAGGCGTAAAGCAAAAGCAGAGCTGGAAGGTAATCCAAAAGCAAAAGGAGGTCCAGAACCTCACGGATGTACAACAGCAAACCAAAGGAAGTGAGACAACAACGAAGCAAGGATTCCAGAAATGTGTTAAAACACCTTTTCTATTGACAATTCCAATCGTCTAATGTGTTCCATACTCAACATGGCTGTGTTTCGGCATATGTGCCTGCATCAGAAGTTAAGGAGACCTGTCACATCCAGGGATGCAATGATATTCAAAACATCTTTATTAAAAAGCACAATCCATCCAGAGCTTGATGACACATATAAAAGAAACAGCGGTGTTCCACATGCAGTTTATGGTCAGTTTATGCTTTTTAATATATATGTTTTGAATATTGCATCGCTGGATGTGACAGGTCTCCTTGATACCTGATGCAGGCACATACAGTGAGTCTGGAACACATTAGGCAATTAGAATGGTTGATAAAATTAAGGGTATTTTAACACATCTCTGGAATTCTCGTTTCTTTAGACCTGTAAGGTATCAATATACCTCTGATATTTAACGCCAATGCCACATGGAGGGGCATAATCGAACGGGGACGCCCATCTCTAAGGGTGCCCATCTCTAAGAATGGCCCAGTGAAGGGTGAGGAAACCCGCATTATGGAAAGAAGATGGGTGGCCATCTTTCATTTCGATAATACGGTCGGGGACGCCCATATCTCAACATTTAGGTCAACCTTAGAAATGGTCGACCTAAATGTTGAGATCGCCGGCCTTAGAGATGGGCGACCTAGGTTTTCGCCGATAATGGAAACCGAGGCCAGTCATCTCAAAAACCACCAAATCCAAGCCATTTGGTCGTGGGCGGAGCCAGCATTCGTAGTGCACTGATCCCCCCTCACATGCCAGGATACCAACCAGGCACCCTAGGGGGCACTGCAATGGACTTGAGAAATTGCTCCCAGGTGCATAGCTCCCTTACCTTGTGTGCTGAGCCCACCAAACCTCCCCAAAACCCACTACCCACAACTGTACAACAGTACCATAGCCCTTAAAGGGTAAAGGGGGACACCTACATGTGGGTACAGCGGGTTTCGGGTGGGTTTTGGAGGGCTCCCATTTACCACCACAAGTGTAACAGGTGGGGAAGGATGGGCCTGGGTCCACCTGCCTGAAGTGCACTGCAGTACCCACTAAAAACTGCTCCAGGGACCTGCATACTGCTGTCATGGAGCTAGGTATGACATTTGAGGCTGGAATAGAGGCTGGAAAAAATGTTTTTAAATTTGTTTTTTTTTTTGGGTGGGAGGGAGTTGGTGACCACTGGGGGAGTAAGGAGAGGTCATCCCCCAATTACCTCCGGTGGTCATCTGATCAGTTCGGGCATCTTTTCTATGCTTGGTCACAAGAAAAAAATGGACCAAGTAAAGTCCGCCAAATGCTCATCAGGGACGCCCTTCTTTTTTCCATTATCGGCCGAGGACGCCCATCTGTTAACCACGCCCCTGTCCTGCCTTCGGTACACTGCCGACACGCCCCCGTGAACTTTGGTCATCCCCACAACGGAAAGCAGTTGAGGAACGACCAAGTCGGCTTTCGATTATGCCGATTTGGCCGACCTTGAGAGAAGGATGCCCATCTCCCGATTTGTGTCGAAAGATGGGCGCCCTTCTCTTTCGAAAATGAGCTGGATGGTTATCCAGGCAAGTGAGGCCAGATACAAAGCTGCTCTAACTTACCTAGTACTGGAGCTGAATATCAGCTGTGGCCAGATAACTTCCAGAGTCACTGAAGAAGTAGATGCGCCAGTATCCAGGTATGACTCAGTGCTAAATATCTGGACCTTAAAACACCCAGAGCGGTCAGCATTTTAAAAGATGTTGATGACCATGGGCTGATATTAGACGGTTAGTTCATTTTCTTTTTCTAGATAACATTTCAAAGAATACTCACAATAGTTAGCAATAATAAAACAGCCCACTTATATGGGTATTAGAATGAAGGCAGATTTCCTTACATCAATAGAAAGAGTATTTTTAGGCATAAACCCCCTCATTCTGTAACATTGTGTCTGCATTTATATGCTGATTGCTCATGTAAATTATAGAATACTAGCCTTAAGACTTATTTATTTCAAAAATTATTGATTAATTGTTAATACTGTAGATTTTCTTATTATAAACCATTCTGGATCTTTGAGGGATACAGCCAGGGTGTTTTTTGAGGGGGTACTGAGTATTGGCACCTTTTCAATTGTCTGCTAAAATTGACCCATGGTCCTCAAGTTTTAATGAAAGAACTCAGGCTCTACCCACCAATTCTGCCTTGTCATAGATTCTGTGATTGGTTACAGAGGCCTGGTTATTGTGGGTTGGGTCCCTCAGTGATCACCCTACCCCTGAAGGGTGGCCTGGCATTTGAGTACCAGCACCTTTTTCACTACAAAAAACACACTGGCTACAGCAGGCTATAAATACAGGATTAGATTACAGTACAGTAGAGTTCAGGGGTGTCCAACCTTAGCTCTCGCCAGGTTGGGTTTTCAGGATTTCCATAAATATGTGTGAGATCTGTTTACATACAATGTAAATAGTGTAAGCCAATAGATAGCATTCATATTCATTGTGGAAATCCTGAAAACCCAACAGGATTGTGACTCGAGGACCAAGGTTGGACACCCCTGGATTAGAGTGACTGTTACATAGTAACATAGTAACATAGTAGATGACGGCAGAAAAAGACCTGCACGGTCCATCCAGTCTGCCCAACAAGATAACTCATATGTACTACTTTTTGTGTATACTTTACCTTGATTTGTATCTGTCTTTTTCAGGGCACAGACCGTATAAGTCTGCCCAGCACTAGCCCCTCCTCCCAACCACTAGCCCCTTGATTTGTATCTGTCTTTTTCAGGACACAGATAGTATAAGTCTGCCCAGCACTAACCCCGCCTCCCAACCACCTGCCCCGCCTCTGCCATCCACTTTAATATGTAAGTGCTAGTTGAGCACTAAGCCATATTCTGTAATTTTAGTACAATATTCAGCATGTAAATGCAAAAGAAGGAGGTGCATGGGCGGCATGGGCATGTCCCACATTTATGCGCATGACTTACAGAATACTGTAAGTGCCCCCTAAAGTGCCACATTTAGACATACACAATCACATCTGGCATAGACATGGTTAAGCGAGCACACCTAAATATAAGCACATAGATACCACTAGTAGATGCCCTTATAGAAGCCACGCTGAACATGTTCCATCAAAAATTGTGCCTTGTGATAGAAATGTCCTCAAAATGTCCAGTTATTCTGATCATTTTCTTTTACCTAAGATTCATAAATCTCTTGTTATTCACCTGGAAGATCCATTATTTCAGCTATTGGGTCAGTGTTAGAACATTTCTCTGTGTTTACATATATCTTCCTAAGAAGGTTTATTTCTCTGATTTTATCCTACATAAGAAATTCTTTGCAGGTTATTTATTATTTACCATCTTCCATATGTATCTAGTGTCACTGGAATTATTTTGGTGACAATGGATATCAATGTCTCTACTCAAATATCCTACAAAAGCAAGCATAGAGGTTACAGGTCTGCACTTGATAAAAGGAGTCAATATCATAGGATTCCAACAGAGTTCGTTTATGAGCTGGCAGAGTTAGCCCTTACAAAAAGAATCTTGGACAAAATACTGTAGTAGCTGTGTTAGTCCACTGTTAAGATCATAAATAGAAAGAAAACAACAACAACAAAAGAAAATAAGATGATACCTTTTTATTGGGCTTACAATACATTTTTGTTTTACCAGCTTTCAATGGCAATACCTTCTTTGATCAGTTTTTCAGTTTTTTTTTGTTCTGTTTTTGCTTATTTCTGACCCAAAGAAGAAGGTATTGCCTTTGAAAGCTAATCAAAAAATGTATTTAATTAGTTCAATTTAAAGAAGGTATTCAGAAATGTCTTCAATTTCCAAGGGAAGTCTGGTCAGCAGGTAAAGAAGACAGCTATGTGGACCGCAATGGCCCCTGACATCACCAATTTATATGTAGCAGACTTTTGAAATACTTTTTGGAACGTCATCCTTGTGATAATAATATAGTCTTATGGAGAAGATAGATAGAAGCAAATTGTTCTATTATCAAAGCCATCACACTCTCCTGCTTATAATCGAACGAGAAAAATGCCCAAGTTCCGACCTAAATCGGGAGATGGACGTTTATCTCACAAAAACGAATAAAGCGGTATAATCGAAAGCCGATTTTTGGACGTTTTCAACTGCAATCCGTCGCGGATGCGGACAAAGTTGATGGGGGCGTGTCAGAGGTGTGACGAAGGCGGAACTGGGGCGTGGTTATCTGCCGAACAGAGATGGGCGCATTTCACCGATAATGGGAAAAAAGTATGCGTTTTTAGCTAGAATTTAGGACACTTTTCCTGGACCCTGTTTTTTCACGAATAAGGCCCCAAAAAGTGCCCTAAATGACCAGATGACCACTGGAGGGAATCGGGGATGACCTCCCCTGACTCCCCCAGTGGTCACTAACCCCCTCCCACCACAAAAAATGAAGTTTCTCAACTTTTTATTTTCACCCTCAAATGTCATACCCAGCTCCCTGACAGCAGTATGCAGGTCACTGGAGGAGTAACATGTTAGGGGGTGCAGTGGACTTCAGGCAGGTGGACCCAGGCCCATCCCCCCTACCTGTTACAATTGTGCTGCTTAATGCTTATTAGTCGTCCAACCCCCCCAAACCCACTGTACCCACATGTAGGTGCCCCCCTTCACCCCTTAGGGCTATAGTAATGGTGTAGACTTGTGGGCAGTGGGTTTTGAGGGGGATTTGGGGGGCTCAACACACAAGGGAAGGGTGCTATGCACCTGGGAGCTCTTTTACCTTTTTTTTTGGTTTTGTAAAAGTGCCCCCTAGGGTGCCCGGTTGATGTCCTGGCATGTGAGGGGGACCAGTGCACTACGAATCCTGGCCCCTCCCATGAACAAATGCCTTGGATTTATTCGTTTTTGAGCTGGGCGCTTTCATTTTCCATTATCGCTGAAAAACAAAAACGCCCAGCTCACACATTGTTGAATAAAACATGGGCGTCTATTTTTTCCCAAAATACGGTTCGGTCCGCCCCTTCACGGACCCGTTCTTGGAGATAAACGCCCATGGAGATAGGCGTTTTCGTTCAATTATGCCCCTCTCTGTCTCTTAACTTAGTAGGCTTTGCAGTGACATTACAGAATTTGACGAACATGCTATAGATATGCAGGTCAATATTCAGCTGACAGCAGTCAACAATTCTTCAAATACTGACCATGGTTGGTTAACTTGGACCCAAATACTCAGTGCCAGGCCACATCTGGACATTGGCATCAAATGTTTGAGTCACTGATGGTACCTAAAAGTTATGCGGCTATGGCCAGTATTCAGAGCCATACTCACATAGCCAACTGGTCAAACTAGGGCTGACTTTTGTGTGATCCTACTTGCCCAGTTAGGTATTTTGGAACCAGCACTGAATATCATCTGTGCCCGCATAATTCCTGTCTCCACCCAACTCCACCCCCAGACTGCCCCAGTACCAACTTGAGAGTGCTGTAGTCACCAGATATTCAGCAGTACTATCCAGTTAACTATCAGCTCTTGGCCTACTATCCAGTACTATCAGCTCTTCACCTACTCAGTGTTGTTTTAAGTGGGTAGAAACCTCTCTTGAAGGCCCTTTTACAAAGGTGTGGGAGGACTAAAATGCAGGTAGCACACATCAAATCGGCACTACCGCCGGGGTAGCATATGCACCCAGCAGTAATTCTGATTTTGGTGTGCCAAAACCCACAGTAGAAAATCATTTTCTATTTTCTACCATGGGGGGCATTCCCAGAGTAACCAGCAGTGCGTCCACGTTGGCTCATGCTGCATGGTTAATGCGTAAGCCCTTACCGCTAGGTCAATGGGTGGAGGTAAGGGCTCAGGCCGTAAATAAGCACAAGCTAGTTTTAATATTAGTGCAGGCCCATTTCCCAGCCCATTACAAAAATAGCCTTTTCCCCAGCCGTGGTAAAAAATGACCCAGTGTGCCTAAAAGACATACCCACACTACCGCAGGCAACTTTTTACTGCGGCTTTGTAAAAGGACCCCTTGGTTGCTTATAGAGACCAGGTTGTGTGAGAGTGATCTACATGCCCAACAATAGAGTTGCTTAGATTTGGAATAAAATAGGAAACAGCTTTGCTCACATGGTTCTTAATTTATGGGAAATTAAATACCTTTTGCTGTACTATAAAGAAGCATTATATTACATGTTATCAAATGACTACATATTCTTCTTCTGTTAGTAATGTGTCCTGCAGTGGATACTGCTCCCTCCTAGCGTATCAGTATATCTGGCACTTTTGCAGACTGTCCATTTGCCACAGCATGGATTTTTCCTTTCTCAGCAATTCACATTCAATCATTAACAATTATCATCAGTCCATGTCTAATTTGAAAGTATGTCTCAGTGTCACTGGAAGACTGCCAAGTTTTCACAGAAAAGGGGAAGATAAGGATGCATCTGTTAAAAGAACATTCCTTCAATTCATACAATGGGTCTCAACAAGGGAAATGTATTTCACTTTTAAAATAAGTGTACTACACTGAGGAGCCTATTGGCAAAGGTGTGGTAAGGTTTTGCATTTAATTGTCAAAATTATTTTGTAATAACTGCAAAAACCTCTCATTAACAATAGTGACATTCCCATTCACTTCCCAAAATGCAGAGGTAATACCTTTAACCATGCATTAACTACATTGTTGATGACATGGTACAGTTATACCCTTTCAGATAGAGTTATACTTTTTCAATAATGTACCACATATTAACTGTAAGATGCAGTGCCTACCCATCCACTGCCCATTCTCTATCCATTATTTTCCATATTCCAAGATAGGCAGTTAGAGAGTAATTTTATAACAGGGCAAATAGGTCAATAGGACAGGAAGGTGCCAATTTTTGCATATTTTATAAAGGCACAAAGGCAGCTATCTCTCTTTATAAAATATAAGCACAAATTCTGCAGAAATGTCACCTAGACTGAAGATGCAGACATTATGACTCCTCAAGAGCAGGTGTGCACATAAACCAGATAAGGGCTAGCCGGCCACACAAACCCAACATTGAATATCTGGGCATAATGTTGGCAACATATTTACCCCCAAATGCTTTAAAAATCTCTCCCAAACTTCTGAAGACCATACTCCACTTGAACATCAATGGACAACCAATTCTCAAGCTATGTTCTGCCAGAGAAGATGTAAGGACATGCTCACATAGGGGTCCTTTTACTAAGCCACAGTAAAAAGTGGCTTGTGGTAGTGTAGGCGCATGTATTGGGCATGCCAGGCCAGTTTTTACCACATCTAAAAAAAATGGCATTTTTTAATGGGACAAGAAAAGGGTCTGCGGTAAAAATAAAACCAGTGCGCACCCAAAACCGGCCTGAGCCCTTAACACCACCCATTGATCTAGCAGTAAAGTTTCACATGCTATACACGTCAGCAAACGCCAAGTGCCGATTACCGCTGGAACTGGCACGCATAGAAGGAAATAAATAAATAATTCATCCACGCACTAGTTTTGAGTGCCAAATCTGAAATTACCACCAGGAGGGTGCGCTGGCCTGGTGGTATTCTCATTTGGGTGTGAACTGCACATGCATAGAGCCTACTGCGACTTAGTGAAAGGGCCCCTTAATGGGATTAGAAAATCAGAAAGCAAAATACTCTTGACATGTTGAGTATGTAAAGGACAATACCTAGGCATGGAGGTTTGAAAATGTGAAGATCTGGTTTTCTGTTACGTTTTCATTGAGTCGTATTGTATTAGATATTTTTTGCAATATTTTATTATGTATGTTTGCAATGTACACCACTCCGGATAAGGGCAGTATATAAATGGTAATAAAATGAAACAATGAAATGAAAATACAGAAGGGCTAGATCATGTGAGACCTTAAATAGAAAGTACAAACTTAAAAGCAGCTCAATGACGAACAAGCAACCGATGTTAAGAACTCTGGCTTGGAAAAAGATGTTTAGAATGTTTTCTGCCTGACAACAAATGACCAGCTACATTTTGAGGGTAATTCTATAACCTAGGCTCTAACATTTATGTGATCATTATGAACAGAATGCTGAAAATTGTGTCGATAAAAATTGGCACCAAACGCTATTCTATAAATGACACAAAAATTTAAATTAATGCCAATTAGCGCTGATAATTGATTATTAGTGCTCAATTATTGTTGTTAATTGGATCATTTTCAATTAAATTGCACATGCAAATTAGGTGTGCCCATATTTGTATGCACACTTTTGAGTGTCTTCTAAGAATTAGGGTGTATGTGTGTTTGTCAGCATGCCTTCTAAATGCTAATCTTTATAGAATGCATTTGCAAAGGGGTGTACACAGGGGGAAGCATGGGGAGAACATAGGTGGGGCTCCCCCCTTTTGTGCATAATTTAGATAATAATTGTAAGTTAAGCTCATACCTGCCACTCGCACTTATACCAGTTCTATGGTACCTAAATGTTAGGTGCATTAATACCCAGTTGCACTAGTATTCTATAAATGAAAGTAGATCCCTATGTGTTTTATAAAATAGACTCCTACCATGTACCCTCTGGACATCTAATTCTAGGTGCACCGTTATATAATTGGCACCAATGATACTCTAATGAATGTAGCTAGTAGCCCAAAAGACAGTAAATTATGGCAGTCTGAAGTTGCGGCAGCCATTTTGATAGATAGCCACAAGGGCAGGAACGAGTGGGCTTCACTCCTGCCCCCAATGCCCCTACAGGATCACCAGGGATTACAAGTAGGCCTGGGGGTGCCTAGCCTGCATGGAGGAGGGGTGGGAAGGGGTAGGAATATTTTGCTTGGTCCTGGGAATAGTGGGTGGGGGGCATGGTATTGTCAGGGAGGGGGAGAGGGTTTGGGACCTGAGTGGGGGGGATCAGGGTGGATCTGAACATGTTTTTTAGTTATGCCAATATTCAGCCGGCACCTGCATCGTTAAACATCTGAATTTAGGATAGCTTTTGCCAACAACCGTATAACTGCCAGATTGTCTCCAACCCCAATCTCTGTATCAGCCATGACTTCTCACTTTTATGATCAAGCTGATATTCAGCTGCATTGCCCAGTTAGGTGCTGCTGAATATCGGTGGTTGGTCAGCCTTGAGTGATTCAAGGGAGCCTGAGCCTCCCCTGTCCGCTTAAATCATTTGAATATTGGGTCTATAGAATCTAGATAATATTATTTTATTTATTTGGCCTTTTGTTATACTGCCCAGGCTATCAAGGTAGTTTATAATAATAATAATAATAATAATAAATCAACTGCACATAAACCAAATACAAAACAAACATAAAAGTAGACATAAGGGATGGATAGAATATAGCAAGACATAAAATGACTTATGCAAAAGTATGATATTAATTTCCCCAATAATAAAATCCTATTCCTTAGGAACAATCGATAAAACAAATGGGTTTTTACTAATCTCCTGTACACCTTGCAATTATTTATTTATTTGGATTTTTATATTATCTTTTTGAAGAAAATCAGCCAAGATGGTGCACAGTAAAAATAAGTCAAACTTCCATTTCTCTGGGGTTCTTTTAGTAAGCCGTGGTAAAAAGTGGCTTGCAGTAGTGTGGGTGCATGTTTTGGGTGTGCGCTAGGCCATTTTTTACCGAGGCTGGGAAAAAGGACTTTTTTTAATGGACCCGGAAATGGGTGTGCACTGAAATTAAAACTAGTGTGTGCCTACTTATGACCTGAGCCCTTACCATCACCCATTGACTTAGTGGTAAGGGCTCACGTGGTAACCATGCAGTGAGTGCTGAGAATACCCCTGCGGTAGAAAATAGAAAATTATTTTCTACTGCGAGATTTGGCACACGCCAAACTCAGAATTACCACCAGGTGCACGCACTAGCCTGGCGGTAGTGACAATTTGGCGCTCACTACCAGCAAGTTAGCCCTACTACTACTACTACTACTTATCATTTCTATAGCGCTACTAGACGTACGCAGCACTGTACACTTGAACATGAAGAGACAGTCCCTGCTCGACAGAGCTTACAATCTAATTAGGACAGACAAACAGGACAAACAAGAGATAAGGGAATATTAAAGTGAGGATGATAAAATAAGGGTTATGAACAAGTGAACAAGAGTTAAGAGTTAAAAGCAGCATCAAAAAGGTGGGCTTTTAGCTTAGATTTGAAGACAGCCAGAGATGGAGCTTGACGTACTGGCTCAGGAAGTCTATTCCAGGCATAAGGTGCAGCAAGATAAAAGGAACGGAGTCTGGAGTTAGCAGTGGAGGAGAAGGGTGCAGATAAGAGAGATTTACCTAGTGAACGGATTTCCCGGGGAGGAATGTAGGGAGAGATGAGAGTGGAGAGCTACTGAGGAGCTGCAGAGTGAATGCACTTAAAGGTCAATAAGAGGAGTTTGAACTGTATGCGGAAACGGATAGGAAGCCAGTGAAGTGACTTGAGGAGAGGGCTAATATGAGCATAACGACAATGACGGAATATTAGTCGTGCAGCAGACTGATTGAAGAGGAGAGAGATGGCTAAGTGGGAGACCTGTGAGAAGCAAGTTGCAATAGTCTAAGTGAGAGGTGATAAGAGTGTGGATGAGGGTTCTGGTAGTGTGCTCAGAAAGGAAAGGGCAAATTTTGGTAATATTATAGAGAAAGAAACAACAGGTTTAAAAAGGGCCCCTTTGTGTGTTGACTAGCTAATTAGTTGCTTCTTCCATTAAAGGATTGGGAGAAGCTTTCACTTGCTACCCGAAGTAGAGATAGTCTTGCATCGAGTGAAACATTTCAGGGAGTGCATTCCAGAGTACAGGGGCTAATATGAAGAATGCTAATATGAAGAATGTCATATCGGGTGATGCCATTTGGAGAGGGTGTGGTTAGGGATACTCCTGGGGAAGACCTTAGTGGCCTTAGAATTGTGTAGAGGAAGAGCCTGTTCTTCAAATACTCTGGCCCATTTCCTTTAAGAGCTTTGATGATCAGACATAAAGAAGTTGCTATTCAAAATAATTCAAACAGCTAAGAGAGGCTCCTGGCCATTTAACTCACTTGTGTGGGGCTATCTGGGGATATAGAGCAGCACTTAACCAGATAGTGCCACTGAATATTCCTTCTAGCTGTTTATGCCAAAACCAGCTAGTTTGTGGGCAGTCCAAGGATGGCATTAGGTTGAAGTATAAACTAATCAATTTGTGGTGATTTCCAATTCACTAATCAGGTAACTGCAAAACAGCTGTCCTAACTTTATGCAGCGAGTTAACTGAGCACTGGTCTGAATATTGGTCAGTGTCCGGTTAAATTTCAGGGTGGTGGTCATACCTGTATATTCAGTGCCAGGAACCATTCATGTCCAGGCACTGAATATCTATGATTAGTTCAGCCTGCAGCTGGAAGCAGCTTACCAACCGCTTACTACCATGGGCTGAATATCAGGCCCACAGTTTTTAAATTTAGCCCTGAATTGTACTTGTAGCCGGTGACATTTTTTCAGAAATGATGTGATGGAGGTCATATCACTTACATGTCACTTCTTTCAGTCTTGCAGCAGCATTCTGAATCAACTGGAGCTGGTTGAAACCCTTTTGTAGTCGGGCCAGTGTAGAATGCATTACAGTAATCCAGTACTGATGTTATCATGGCATGAACCACTGTGACAAGACTCACCTTCTCAGTGTATGGAGAGAGGCAGCATAGTTGTCACAAATAATAGAAGCAGCTCTTTATGATTGCTTGGATTTAGGGATCAGTCAAGTGTGGAGTCTAGCTATACCCTAAGGTTCCTGACTTATGATTTGAGGGGGAGTTCATATCTCCTAAAATAGATGTTGATGTAAGATATGTGCCCACTTGTGTTAGGGATCCATAGGAGCTCAGTTTTACTTGGGCTCAGGCAAAGTTTGTTTATTTTTTTTAGCCTATTCTTGATTTGCTGTTAAACAGGTAATCAGTTTATTCTGGTGAGTCTGGTTCAATAGGCATAAGTAGTTGCATACCATCTATGTCAAGGTGGAATCAGCAACATAGTAAGGGACAGGACGGACCACCTGGGCACCATCTTAGCAAGGGTGCTGGCTATGCTGACTTTGGCCAACACACTGCTACTTCCATCCCAGCAACCTGAGCCTTCAAGAACAGAAAACTAGCCGTCATCATAAGTGCCAGTTTTAATGATGACCGCCGGATGCAGGGTGCGCTTCCTCCAACCTCAACTGCTGCTGCAGCGTGCATCTGACCTCTCAAGGACCTGCAGTCATCCGAAGGCAGTACAGGACCTCCCTGCCACATGGGCACTGATGACTCTGCAGTGTCCTATCCCCCTAAGACACAGCCTTCCTGTTTCTGTGAAAGGCGGGATGCTGCAGAGTCATCAGCATACAGCTGAGTGGTCCCGCTGCCTTCTGATGATGACCATTGCCACTGCATTATGATTTGGTGGCAGCAGCAGAGAAGGGGCAGTAACTCAATAAGGGGGGATGGGGGGCAGGTTGCCCACCCCAGCGCCATCTTCACTTTCTACACCATTATCGACCAAATCAGCTCATCTAGTGACAAGGTAGATATTGAACGAATAGGCAACAGTATTGATCCTTGTGGTTCCACACAGCTCAGCACTCATGTTGACGAAAAGATGCCTCCAAACTTTATGGACTGATCTGAGCCAAGTAAGAACTGTACCATTGATATCTGTTTCTGCCAGTCATGCTAGCATGATATTGTTGTCCACAGTGACAAAAGCTGCTGAGAAATGCAGCAATACTAACACCATAGTAAATCCTTTGTTTCTGTTTCTGTGAAGATCATCTTGTAGGGTCTGAATCCATGTTGATATTGGTCTAGCCAGTTTCTCTCTTCCAGACAATCACTGAGTTGAACACAGGCTGTTCTATAAGTTTTCCTAATTAGTCATGCTTCTCACATTATCAAGTAAAAAATTCCTTTCAAAGGCCAGATTAAAACTGAATACCTTATCCAATGTTCTTTGAAATAGTATTTATCAGTAGAAGGAAATAGCAATCTATTGTTACCACTCAAACATAATTCCTTGTTACAACTGTAAACTTCTCTCTTCTGCAACATACCTGAGGGGACCATCACCATTTAAAATGTAAAAACATAAGCAGAGCAAATTAAAAAGCAAATTTTTACTGAACCAGTAGCCAATGTAATGGAATTAATAGTAGAGTCACCCTATTTCTCATATGACTTCCAAAATAACAACCTAACTTCCTTGTTTTGTAAATAATGCAAATGTGATTGCTGTTTCACAGGTAATCCGAAGTATAAAATTTTTACAATTGCTCAATTCTGACTGAATTAGGGCCTGCACTAATAATTCAGTGCAGAGTTCTAATCTGATTAACCCTGGGAATCTATATATCAAGCAGAGATCTCTGTGCAGAACTTGAAGTGTATTCTATAACAATGTGCATATGCTAATTGGTTAACAAGCTAATCAGTGCTGATAACTGGATGTTAAAAACCAATTTTCAGCACTAATTGGCCTTAATTAGAATTTACGTACACTACTTGCTAAACATATTCTGTGACATGATGCGCATAATCAAAAAGGGGGTGTGGCCATGGGCGTGGAATAGGCAGGTCATTAGCGTATCTAAAATCTATGCACATTATTATAGTATACACCCGCTTTGCACCTAATTTAGGCATCGGGATTTGTGCCAGGTTTTACTTGGTGTAATTGGCCATGACTAGATTTAGTCGAGTGTACAGGTACTTGTCGTAGTCTATAAACTGTGTGAAAATTTAGGCTTATTCTATTAAAGTATGCCTAAATTAAGACATACTTTATAGAATACGCTTAAGTGAATTTCTTTTCAACACTGAATTTTTAGGCATTGTGTATAGAATCTAGTCCTAAGAGGGCAATTCTACAACTGGGCAGCTCCATTTAGGCACCCTGGGGGCATGTGATAGGAGCCTGTTATATTATACGTTATGATATTTTTAAAAACTTCTATTTCGCAGATACCTGAACAGTTCTATGTGGATTTATTACAAAAGTTTCAAAGAGACTGGATAAAAACAGCAATCCAGGAAGTAACAGTCATAATATCTGAACCAATCTATTAAGTTTTTAGCATCTTTCAAAATAATTTGTAAGTAAAATAATCTGAGGGGGCAATGAATTCAAGACTGAAACTACTTCATATAAAAGTGATGGATCAAACATTTTTTTGCGATTTAATTTGCTTCACTAACGGAAAACATAACAACATCTGTTAGAAATTCTAGGACTATCATGAAGAAAAGTATGCCAATCACATAAACACAGCGGAGCATCACCATTTATAATTTTAAAAATAATGGTTCAAAGCTTAAATTACACTCTGGCCTCCACTGAGAGCCAATGCAGCTCCACAAATCAAATTTATGAGCAGTATATATTAGTCAGGCCACTGTATTCTGTATCAGCTGTATCCTTTTAAGCAGTACTTTTGAACAACCAGCGTAGATGACATTACAATAATCTGTTCTAGACAGAATCAGTTTCAACTAATAGCCTAAGTGTGGCTGGTTCAAAATAGTTTCAGATTGCTCTCAGTTATTTCAACATATAGAGAGGTCTGTTCAATAAAGAGAACCTAGGGGGTCTTTTACAAAAGCTTAGCTCGAGTTATCTGCAGCAGGGCCCATAGGAATAAAATGGGCCCTGCTGCAGATAACTCAAGCTAAGCTTCAGTAAAAGATCCCCCTAGACACTTACAGGCTTATTTTCAAAAGAGAAGGACACCCATCTTTCGACACAAATTGCAAGATGGGCATCCTTCTCACAGGGTCGCCCGAATCGGCATAATCGAAAACCAATTTTGGGCATCCTCAACTGCTTTCCTTCGCGAGGATGACCAAAGTTCATGGGGGCGTGTCAGAGGCGTAGCGAAGGCGGGACTGGGGCATGCCAAACACATGGGCGTCCTCGACCGATAATGGAAAAAAGAAAGGCGTCCCTGACGAACACTCGGACGACTTTACCTGGTCCTTTTTTTCTTACGACCAAGCCACAAAAAGGTGCCCGAACTGACCAGATGACCACCAGAGACAATCGGGTATGACCTCCCCTTACTCCCCCAGTGGTCACTAACCCCCTCCCACCCTCAAAAAAAACTTTTTTTAAATATTTTTTCCAGCCTCTAGGCCAGCCTCAAATATCATACCCAGCTCCATGACAGCAGTATACAGGTCCCTGGAGCAGTTTTAGTGGGTGCAGTGCACTTCAGGCAGGCGGACCCAGGCCCATCCGCCCCCCACCTGTTACACTTGTCGTGGTAAATGTGGGCCCTTCAAAACCCACCATAAACCCACTGTACCCACATGTAGGTGCCCCCCTTCACCCCTAAGGGCAATGGTAGTGGTGTCCAGTTGTGGGGAGTGGGTTTTGGGGGGTTTTGGGGCTCAGCACACAAGGTAAGGGAACTATGCACCTGGGAGCAATTTCTGAAGTCCACTGCAGTGCCCTCTAGGGTGCCCGGTTGGTGTCTTGGCATGTGAGGGGGACCAGTGTACTACAAATGCTGGCTCCTCCCACGACCAAATGGCTTGGATTTGGTCATTTCTGAGAAGGGCGTCCTCAGTTTCCATTATCGCCGAAAATCGGGAACGACCATCTCTAAGGTCGACCTAAATTTCGCGATTTGGGTATCCCCGACCGTATTATCGAAACGAAAGATGGACGCCCATCTTGTTTCGATAATACAGGTTTCCCTGCCCCTTTGCCGGGAAGTCCTGCGAGGACGTCCTCAGGAAAACTTGGGCGCCCCTTTCGATTATGCCCCTCTTAGGGTCCTGTTTACTAAGCTGCACTATAGGCGCACTAGCGTTTTTATCATATGCTAAAAATTAGCGTGCGCTAACACTACAGACACCCATAGGAACATATTGGTGTCTCTAACATTAGCAAGTGCTAATTTTTAGCTCATGCTAAAAACACTAATGCACCTTAGTAAACAGGGCCCTTAGGTTCCAATTATATTCATAGAATACTAGCAAAGCCACAGAGCCCTACCCATGCTGCTGCCCTGCATATGCCTCCCTTGCAAATATGCACTATGCAAATTAAGCAGGTATTTGCAGAATAGTGCTTAGACAACATGGCAGCATATACATGAATAAGTGTGCACCTTAATGGGTATATGCTAGGATTCTAAACATTTATGCATGTGAATTTTAGCATTTAGTTTATAGAATTGACCTATAAGTGCTATGAATTTAAAATTACCTTCCTATCTAAAACAGTGTGACTGCAGGAGAAGACAGTTTGAACTGCCCTGTAATCTATGATTTTTAGAACTTAGTTCTTTCTTCATCACACATTGGTATCACACCCCTGATGCACCCCTTAGCTGGGTGAAACATGGCTATGCTGGATAATGATTTTTTAGTGTTGTAGTTTATTTTAATAAAGCTGTTTAAAAGTCCCCTATTCTTGTTTTATCTCAGATCTGCTGTAGTTCTTTGCTTGGAATTTTCAAGATTACTTGCAGCATATTACTCAGAAAATTGCACCTACAGAAACGGAGCAGAAATGCATGTGGGGAATTTTTCCTTAGGTAATTTTCAAAGTGAAAGTGCATGTAGTTTTGGACTAGAATATTTTACAACTCAATAGCAGCATATGTTGCCTTTATAAAATAGGTTTCCGTCTGAACTTCTATAAAATTATTCTCTCTCAGAATAATTTTATAGCTGAATGTATAGTACATTCTCTGTGTGAACATAAGCAGATTTTCAAAGATAAAGCATATTCATCTTCCACTTTAAAATTTACCCTAGCAAACTATTTGCACGCATTTACACCTGCTCATCGGCATGAATACATTTTCAAGGTTAATTTCAGTGCATACAGTCAAATCCCTTCCCTTCTCTGCCCCTGAGAGTGCCTCTGCTCAGTTTGGTTAAATTTACATGCTTTAAGTACAACATTACCTGAAAATCAAGTGAGCAATATTATGAAAGTCCATTTCAATATGTAAAGCACTGTTTTACTAACAAATGTTTTTTTTAATTTACCCTCCAAATTAACAATCAAATTGTGTCTTTTGTTCCAGCACCTTGGGCCCCTTTTACAAAGACTGGGCAGTAGTTCCCACCCCCAGCACACCGTCATATCCAGCACTACAATAATATTTCTATTTTAGTAGCGCCAGTGTATACCCGGCGGTAATCAGGCAGTGCCACATGCTGCCTGGTTACCGCTGGGTTAGCATAAGAGCCCTTACCGCCACCTTCATGGGTGATGGTAAGGGCTCCCCCCCCCTCCCCCCCGAAATAGCTGCGGGGCAAGCGCTTCACTTCCACACGGCCATTTCCTGAAAAAGGAAGACTTACCTTTTATCCGCTGAGGTAAAAGGGGACTCAGCACACATCAAAAACACGGACTGATGCCAGCACAGGTCCCCTTTTGCTACAGCTTGGTAAAAGGGACCCCTTGTATTTAATATTCTTGCCTATAAATCCTCTAGTCTTCTCTTTCAGTTACATTCACTACGGTCAAATATAATTCTATTAATGCTTTGTAACTATGATGTTTTATTTTGTAGTTTATTTATTTATGACATTTATATCCCACATTTTCCCAACCTTGTTTGAGTTCAATGTGGCTTACAATAAACAGTATTGGATACATAACAAAGAATAATGCATAAGAAAGTCATTTGTTGTATGAATCCAATTTTACAATACAGTATCATAAACATACTGGGATAGCTATGGATGTTTAACATTTAGAAAATCTATTATGAATGATAAATTGTACATGAAGCAAAGAGAAAGTTAACGGTAAATAGAGTAATAACCAATTCAGGTAATAATTAATTGTTTGAGATATGGTTGTATTTTGTGAGGGTATGTTTGAATAGGAACAATTTGAGGATTTTACGGAATCTAGTATATATTGTTGTATTTTTATAGTTGTTATCTATGTGTTGAGATGGTTATTTTAGAAGCTCCAATCTTGTTTGAAGTCTTCTTAAAAGACTACTTCAAACATTGCAGAACATTGCAGCCCAGCTAATTTATCACTCTTCCAGGTATATACCTGCCTTTCCTCTCCTGAAGAAGCTTCATTGGCTTCTGGTGAAGTTACATATATTGTTTAAACTCTGCTCTATGACTTTTTTGATTTTGCATGGCTTTGCTACATTATATTTGAGAAAACGTAATACATCTCTCAGTCAAAATTCTGTATTAGGCAATTGATAGCCTCTTTTGTTATAATGCCCAAGTCCAAGAGGTGTGATATATAAAACCTTGTTTAATGGAATGTTTTCCTATCAATCACTGCACTGTTAGAACTTGTTACCACTATTTACTCGGCACATCTTCAATTACTCCTCTTTTAAGAGAGCTATCAAAACGTATTTTTATGTGGACTGTTTAATCTTCTTATTGATTATAAATTGATGTACTTTCAGGCGTTGTCCTGCTTCTTTTCAATGTTCACCACTTTGCAGTATAGAAGTGTTAATGTAATGTAAAGGATGTCTGAAAACTAGCATTTAGACATTCGTATTGCATAGTCCAAATCCCAAGTAACAAACAGTCACAGGGAAACTTTCGCTGAAATATGAATAATCACAACTCACAACCAGCGGGTAAAAAGAGTCAATCATGAAACATTAAATGAGAACTGAGGAGGAGGGGACCTCAGACCAATACCACCTCTTTAATCAATAAGGTGATCATTATGTGGTAACAATTGCATAATCATTGGTCCCCTACCATCCTCCTCCCTTAACGGTGTATCTGTACTCAATAACATTGCTGTACCAACAATAAACATCTCACACCACAGCTACTTAGCTCATTGCTTGTTGCTGCTCCGATCAGGGGCTCCCCAACGGTCCCGTTTCACCAACTAAGGCTTCATCAGGGGAAGAGCTCCCTGCAACGCCAGACTGTGGTGAACACCTAAGAAGACAACTAGGATTCAGTATCTCACATGTTTCACCAATCAACTTCACACATACCCCAAGAACCAACAAAAAACCCCGATAAAACTTACCAGGCAGGCCTGTAAAGCCTCCAAAATCAAATGCGCCAAAGTGCCCCGCAAGCTTCTAAAGCTTTTAAACACTGCCGCAGGGCACAGCTGATTAGACGTACTCGTACGTCATATCCGATGCGCATCAAAAAACTTTATCCTTCAGTCACAACAGAACAATACGTACTCACAGATGTATTTGGCTATTTAAACCAATCATACTGTGTAAACAAAATAAAAGACTAAAATAATGAACAAATGTATGAACTCATCAGCATCCACCTGCACTTACACGCCCACACACATACACACAGTGCAAAAACGTATTGAAAACCACTCCTACCTAACCGGCCATCACGGAACCCAAAACTACAAATTAATATATGGGCACAAAAAAACCAACCCTTCCCTCCCAGCGATATATCGGGATAAAATACAAAAGCCCAAATATATGTATTACACTACATCAAAAGAACACAGACCAATCAACTTTAGCATTTAAACCCACAGGTTCTACTGCTTGTAACTGAAAAATCCATCTCTGTTCTAACTGTAAAAGTTGTCTGTCAATATCTCCCCCTCGGATTTTAGGTGTAACTCGATTGATCACTCGCAGAGAAAAATCTTCAAAAGTGTGTGAAGCAAATAAACAATGAGGGACCAAGGGAGCACCAGGGCGAGAATGAACTACACTGTGTCTGTGCTCATTCATCCTGATGTTAAGAGGTCGGATGGTTTTGCCCACATACACCTTAGCACAGGGACATTGTAAAACATAGATAAGGTGAGTGGATCTGCAGTCAGTGTAGGTCTTAAGGTGGTATTTCTTATTGTTCACTGGATTAATGAACTCGTCACCCTCCACAGTGATCTTACAAGTCCTACAGCGGCCACATTTATAGTGGCCCACATTTTCTGGAGGTAATGTGTCCACAGCAGCTAGAGGCAATTCAGACGGACTAATTAGTTCTTTAAGATTGCGTTCTCTAGAGAAGGCGATGAGTAGTTCCTGCTCTTGAAACAGTCGGTGAGAGCGCAGAACGTCCCAATGCGAATGTAAAATGTGTGCTAGGCGTTCGCTACCCACCATGTGTCTCAATACACATACTATTTTGTTAGCATCTGATGCTTTATTTCTGGGTGCAAACAGCAATTCACGATTGATGTATCTAGCTCTCCTGTAAGCAGATTTTAATACTTTCAAAGGATATCCTCTTTCTAACAACTCATGGAAGAGAACTTTGGAATGTTCCTTGAAGTCATCAATAGATGAACAAATACGGCGGAACCTTAAAAATTGAGAATAAGGTAAACTGCGCTGTAAAGCTGGGGGATGACACCTGGTATATTGAAGAATCGTGTTTCTATCAGTCTTCTTCTTGAAAACTTTGGTCAAAAACTGTCCATCTGTCTGTACCACATGTACATCCAAAAGTGTATTTCATCGAAAGAATAGGACATAGTGAATTTAATCGCAAGATTACAATTGTTCAACCAGGTGACAAAGAGGGGCATAATCAAACAAAAACGTCTATCTCCATGGGCATTTATCTCTGAGAACGGGTCCGTGAAGGGGTGGACCGAACCGTATTTTCGAAAAAAAATAGACATCCATGTTTTATTCGACAATTTGTGAGCTGGGCGTTTTTGTTTTTCAGCGATAATGGAAAATGAAAGCGCCCAGCTCAAAAACGAATAAATCCAAGGCATTTGTTCATGGGAGGGGCCAGGATTCGTAGTGCACTGTCCCCCCTCACATGCCAGGACACCAACCGGGCACCCTAGGGGGCACTTTTACAAAAACAAAAAAAAAGGTAAAAGAGCTCCCAGGTGCATAGCACCCTTCCCTTGTGTGTTGAGCCCCCCAAATCCCCCTCAAAACCCACTGCCCACAAGTCTACACCATTACTATAGCCCTAAGGGGTGAAGGGGGGCACCTACATGTGGGTACAGTGGGTTTGGGGGGTTGGACGACTAATAAGCATTAAGCAGCACAATTGTAACAGGGATGGGCCTGGGTCCACCTGCCTGAAGTCCACTGCACCCCCTAATAACTGCTCCAGTGACCTGCATACTGCTGCCAGGGAGGTGGGTATGACATTTGAGGGTGAAAATAAAAAGTTGTGAAACGGCATATTTTGTGGTGGGAGGGGGTTTGTGACCACTGGGGGAGTCAGGGGAGGTCATCCCCGATTCCCTCCAGTGGTCATCTGGTCATTTAGGGCACTTTTTGGGGCCTTATTCGTGAAAAAACAGGGTCCAGGAAAAGTGCCCTAAATTCTAGCTACAAATGCATATTTTTTTTCCATTATCGGCGAAAGGCGCCCATCTCTGATTGGCCGATAACCACGCCCCAGTTCCGCCTTCAACACGCCCCCATCAACTTTATCCGCATCCGCGATGGAGTGCAGTTGAAAACGTCCAAATTCGGCTTTCGATTATACAGCTTTATTCGCTTTTGTGAGATAAACGTCTATCTCCCGATTTGGGTCACAATATAGGCGTTTTTCTATTTCGATTATAAGCAGCATAAGCTTCCAACTCTGATATAGTCCCAGTCCATAACATGAAAATGTCGTTGATGTATCGATGCCACAATTTGATTTTCAATAGGAACGGGGACTGCTGCAACCACAGATTTTCAAAGTTGTCCATGAAAAGATTAGCGATCGAAGGCGCGAATGTCGCGCCCATTGCTACTCCAGTGCGTTGTAGGAAAAAGGAGTCCAAAAAGAGAAAAAAAATTTTTGTCAAAGCCAATTCTGTCAGCTGCAATAAAAAATCAGAAGGAACATCATGTGGCCTTTCTCTAGATTCAAGTACGTGCCATACAACAGACAAAGCCTGATCCTGCGGAATAGAAGTATAAAGGGACATATTGTCCAAGGTGACCATTAAGATCTTATGATCACCATTACTAGGAAAATCAGGCAATAACTGTAGAAAATGTGCTGTATCTTTAATGTAAGTAGCTGTTTTGGGCACAAAAGGATTTAAAAAAGTGTCCACAAAAATCGAAAGTGGTTCCAATATGGAACCTTTGGATGACAAAATAGGTCTCCCTGGAGGTCTTGACAAATTCTTATGAACTTTAGGAAGAGTATACAGCACTGGAACTGTGGGGTGTGGTGGATTCAAAAATTTAAATTCTTTCATAGACAAAAATCCTTTATCAACCCCCTCCTGAGTCAATGTAAGGATGATCTCTTGTAATCCAGGGGTGGGATCAGCAGGCAACTGTCTGTACACTCCCTATTGTTGTAATTGAGACTCGATCTCTTGTACGTAATTAAGCCTATCCAACAGGACAACTGCTCCACCCTTGTCCGCTTTTTTAATTACCACCTCGGAGGACTTTCTTAATTTATTTAAAGATGTCTGTTCATCTCTGGTGAGGTTGTTCTTATGGCGCCGGGTGTTTTTCTTTATAGCTGTTGTTACATCGCGGATTACTAAATCTTTAAAGACTTTCACTACAGGGTCCAAAGAGATAGGAGGGATCCAGCTCGATTTCCATGGGATTCTCGATTTATCAACCTCGTTACCCACACCCTGAAAAAAGATACGTAATTGTAACTTTCTGATGAATTTCTCAAGGTCTAACCTAAACTGAAACTCATCAAATTTGACAGTAGGGACAAAAGAGAGTCCTTTAGACAAAAGGGAAATATCAACTGCCGATAACACATGCGTAGAAATATTGATTACCACCGAGCCATCGGGTCCTGGGACCTGGTCGACGGGCGCGTTCTCGACGGACGCCCCCTGTTGCGTCTCGAGGACTGATCTCCCCGCCCTCGACCTCGTCTCCTTGGATTGGTTTAATTAGCCAAATACATCTGTGAGTACGTATTGTTCTGTTGTGACTGAAGGATAAAGTTTTTTGATGCGCATCGGATGTGACATATGAGTACGTCTAATCAGCTGTGCCCTGCGGCAGTGTTTAAAAGCTTTAGGAGCTTGCGGGGCACTTTGGCGCATTTGATTTTGGAGGCTTTACAGGCCTGCCTGGTAAGTTTTATCAGGGTTTTTTGTTGGTTCTTGGGGTATGTGTGACGTTGATTGGTGAAACATGTGAGATACTGAATCCTAGTTGTCTTCTTAGGTGTTCACCACAGTCTGGTGTTGCAGGGAGCTCTTCCCCTGATGAAGCCTTAGTTGGTGAAACGGGACCGTTGGGGAGCCCCTGATCGGAGCAGCAACAAGCAATAAGCTAAGTAGCTGTGGTGTGAGATGTTTATTGTTGGTACAGCACTGTTATTGAGTACAGATACACCGTTAAGGGAGAGGATGGTAGGGGACCAATGATTATGCAATTGTTACCACATAATGATCACCTTATTGATTAAAGAGGTGGTATTGGTCTGAGGTCCCCTCCTCCTCAGTTCTCATTTAATGTTTCATGATTGACTCTTTATACCCACTGGTTGTGAGTTGTGATAGTCCAAATCCCAAAATTACAAAGGCAGGATATGGATGTCTAACACTGCAGTACATTCATATGGCAAAGGCACATGGCCTGGGTGTGTTTTGGGCTGGACTAAGGAGGGCCCAAACTATGGATGCCCAACTCTGATCACAGAAGGAGAAGGAGAAGGAGGAGGAGTGGAGTGGAGGAGTGGCCTAGTGGTTAGGGTGGTGGACTTTGGTCCTGGGGAACTGAGTTCAATTCCCACTTCAGGCACAGGCAGCTCCTTGTGACTCTGGGCAAGTCACTTAACCCTCCATTGCCCCATGTAAGCCGCATTGAGCCTGCCATGAGTGGGAAAGCGCGGGGTACAAATGTAACAAAAAAAAAAGGGACATCCAAGTCTAAAAAGATGGACATTGTTATTTAGACCTAGTACTTGTCAAGTCCAGATTACAGAATGGTGCTCTGATTGAGTAGCTGTCCACTGGAGGGATTAAGGCACAACACCTCCTTATTCCCCCAGTGGTTGCTCTTTCCCTCTCTCTGCTCTAAATATGAAACTGGCAAGGGATGCCAGGCTATATGAAAGCTTCTGGTATTATGGACATTCTTAACAAAGCAGCATACAGGGCTGAGGAATAGCTTAACAGATACTGTACCTGAATATATAACACCTACAAGTCTGAAGACTATTGAAGTTGTGTACATTCATGTACAGTAAGCATTTTTCTGTTCCTATAGGGCTCATGATTTTAAAAAATCACAAACAGCTGAAGTGGGGAACCTGGGTCCCCTGATTCTCAACTCACCACTCTAACCATTAGGCTACCCTTCTGCTCTGAATAGACTGCTTTGTGGTGTGTGGCCATTTTATAACATGGATATTGCTTTGCTGCCACCCAGATCTCTATGTCCCTTGCCCCCCCCCCCCCCCCCAATTCATAATTTGGACATTTCAGTTTGTAAAATGAAGGTTTTAGGACAGTTTCCTGTTCAGAAAACATGGATGGCCATGTGTGATGTTCTGTCTTGGTGGATACGTGGAATGGCCTCCCGGTGGAGGTCATGGAGACAAGGTCTGTGTCAGAATTTAAGAACGCATGGGACAGACATGTGAGATCCCTTAGTAAAGGAAGAGTTAGTGGTTACTGAGTTTGGGCAGACTGGATGGGCCTTTTAGCTCTTATTTGCCGTCATGTTTCTATGTTTCTATATTTCTAAAGTTAGGAGGTCTTTTACTAAAGATTAGCTTGAGTTATCTACATCTAGGCCCATAGGAATAAAATGGGCCCTGCTGCAGATAACTCGAGCTAATCTTTAGTAAAAGTCCCCCTTAGTAATTAACAGGCTCATTTTCGAAAGAGAAGGACGGCCATCTTTCGAAACAAATTGGAAAATGGGCGTCCTTCTCCCAGGGTCGCCCAAATCGGTATAATCGAAAGCCGATTTTGGACATCCCCAACTGCTTTCCGTCACTGGGACGGCCAAATTTCAAGGGGGCGTATCGGAGGCATAGCAAAGGCGGGACTTGGGTGTGCCTAACACATGGACGTCTTCGACCAATAATAGAAAAAAAAGGGCGTCCCTCATGAACACTTGGACAACGTTACCTGGTTGTGTTTTTTTTACGACCAAGGCACAAAAAGGTGGCCGAAATGACCAGATGACCACCGGACAGAATCGGGGATTACTTCCCCTTACTCCCAAAGTGGTCACTAACGCCCTCCCACCCTCAAAAAAACATCTTTCAAAATATTTTTTGCCAGCCTCAGATATCATACTCAGCTCTATGACAGCAGTATGCAGGTCCCTGGAGCAGTTTTACTGGATGCAGCGCACTTCAGGCAGGCGGACCCAGACCCACCCCCCTCCCTACCTCTTACGTTTGTGGAGGAAACAGTGAGCCCTCCGAAACCCACCAGAAACCCACTGTACCCACATCTAGGTGCCCCTTCACCCATAAGTGCTATGGTAGTGGTGTACAGTTGGGGGTAGTGGGTTTTAGGGGGGGGGTTGGGGGGCTCAGCAGACAAGGTAAGGGGAGCTATGTTCCTGGGAGCATTTTATGAAGCCCACTGCAGTGCCCCCTAGGGTGCCCGGTTGGTGTCCTGGCATGTCAGGGGGACCAGTGCACTACAAATGCTGGCTCCTCCCACAACCAAGGGCTTGCATTTGGTCGTTTCTGAGATGGGTGTCCTTGGTTTGCATTATCGCCGAAAATCTAGGAACGACCATCTCTAAGGACAACCTAAATTTCAAGATTTGGGCGTCCCCGACCGTATTATCGAAACGATAGATGGACGTCCATCTTGTTTCGATAATACGGGTTTCCCCGCCCCTCCACCAGGACGTTTTGCGAGGACATCCTCAACAAAACTTGGGCGTCCCTTTCGATTATGCCTCTCTAAGGGTCCCTTTTACAAAGATGTGCTAAGAAATTGGCTTGGCACATTTTAGCATGGGACTTTCCTGCACACAAAACCTGCAAAAATATTAACTTGGGAGCACTTACTGTCTCCTGTTTAGGAGGTGTTAAATGCTCCTATGTTAAGTCTGTGCTATCCAGTTATTGCTTGCTGGATAACTACTACTACTACTACTACTACTATTTAACATTTCTAGAGCGCTAGACCCTTCAGTGTCCATTCCCTGCCCATGACATGCCTCCTTCTTAAAAGATTTTTTAAAAATAGTGTGTGATTAGCACGTGCTGACAGGCAAATTACTGCATTAGGGCTTAGTTCAGTTTAGTAAAAGATCCCCTAAATGAAATAAGAAACAGAATGATTAAATATCTTCAGTTTTCCAACAAATTCCTATTAAATTGGCTGAAGATTGATGATAATAAACATTCTGATTTCTAGATGGCAAACATTTTGCAAATCTCCTAGACAGAAAGGCAGTATGAGATGGTTAGAAATCCTCAAAGGATTTTGAAGCGATAACAGGAAGTTTCCTTTTAAAATGGCAGACGTGTCACCAGATGTTTGCCTAATATACTCTCCACTGATTGTGAGAGGTGAAAATGTGTCTGTACCAGACAACCAGATGTCTTTCTAACATGGCAGGAACCCGTGAAAAGGTGAAATGCAGCCTGTACAGCTGCTTTGGGCATTCAAGTGTTGATTATAAGAGCGAAGTGATTTGTAACCTCTGTGGCATTGCAGGGCATGCTTTTCACTCATACCCAGCGGCTTCTCATAATAACCTCTTTGGAGCTGGTGCTGATCATGACCTTACATTGATGAATATCAGGAAATCTATGACCTGCAGAGACGAAAGTACTGTTGAGCAATATCCTGAAACAGCTGAGTTTGTATAAGAATTCAGGACCAGGAGATTGACTTAGAAGGGAGAAAAAAAGGGACTGCATTTAAGCTGTTTCTTCAGGGGTCAGATGGCACCTAATTCTAATTGGTTAATTAATGAGGAGGAGCATTTTTGATATGACATCTAAATCCGATTTTGGACATTTTGGGAAAAACATTCAAAAATCCTTTTGCAAACATGACCATTTTCAAACCAGATAAACATCCAACTTTTTGTTTTGAAAATGGCCATTTGCTAGATGTTTTTGTGCTCAGGGTGTCTATCTTTCAGGACCATTTTTGAAAACAAAAAAAAGTCCAAGGGAAAAACACACAAAAAACAAGCCATTAGGATGTATGGGGGGGGGGGGGGGGGGCAGTATTTTTAATAGACTGGCTACACAGACATCCCAGCAGAGCAGTGGGGCACCCTAAGGGCAACTGCAGTGGATTTCAGATAAAAGGTCCCAGGTACACATCTCACTGATATCCTCTTATATTGTATGGAGAACCTTCGAAAACCCACCAAAAATATAGTGTACCCAACTGTACACCACTACAATAGCCTTTATACCTGAAGGTGTCATCTCTATGTAGGTACTGCAGTTTTCTGGTGGGTTTTAGAGGGCTCACACTTTCCACCACAAGTGTACCAGTTAAAGTAGGTTATGGGCCTGGGTCCCCTTCTCTACAATGTACTACACTGACCACTAGGCTACTCCAGGGACCTGCTTACTGCTCTAATAAGAATGGCCATAGCTGTCATAGAGGCTGTCATAGAGGCTGGTATGTACTGTTTTCTTCACATCTTTGGGGGATGGGAGGGAAGTCAATATTTGATGCCGCAAAACTTTAAAAAGATGTTATCTATTTCATAGGCCTCAATGAAGGGGACACTAAAATTGTTAACACCGCTCTTGTGGAGGGCAGCTGCTAACAACACTAAAAAGAGGTGTGGTACTCCCCTTACTGAAAAAGAGATCACTTGATCAGGTCAAGCTTGAACACAACCGACCAGTCTCTAACATTCCTTTCCTGACAAGACAGTCTGAATTCAATTCAACAACTGGCTAATTAAAAGTAATTGGCTAGACCCATGTCAATCTGGCTTCAGACCTGGGTTCGGAACAGAGACAGTTTTTGTGTCCCCTCTTGATGATCTGCACAGAATTCGTGACAGGGGATCTGCCTCAATACTAGTGTTGCTGAATTTCTCAGCAGCTTTTAGCACCATGAATCATAATATTATGCTTACAAGACTGGCAGAAACAGGTATCAGTGGCAAGTACTTACATAGTTCAAATCCCATTTGTCAGACAGAAAACAATCAGTTCAGCAACAGCACATCATTACCTTGGACATTAAACTCTGTGGTACAACAGGGATCCTTATTGTCTCCCATATTATTTAATATCTACCCACAGCTCTGAGTAAACTGACTGACTGCCTAACCGCAACTCAGGAATGGACAAATGACAACAAACTCTGCCTGAACCCAATCAAGACAGAGACTCCTTGGCAGGGCTGCCGAGAAACTGGGCCGGGCCCGGGGCAAGGCCGTCCCTGGGGCCCCGCCCCTGCCGCCCTCGCCGCCCCGAGATTGCCGCCGCTGCTCCACCTCCCCCCTGAGGTTGCCACCGCTCCCCCCCGAGATCACCGCAGCCACTGCTCCCCCTCCACCCCCCCGAGGTTGCCGTCGCCGCTCCCCTTCCACCCCCCTGACGTCATCGCCGCTCCCCCCTCCACCCACCCCAAGGTTGCCGCCACCGCTCCCCCCCTCCGTCCGCCACCGGGCCGGGCCCCCTGCATTGAAATCGCAGTCTCACCTCCGTGAAAGCAGCGCTGCAGGCAACAGAACACTTCCCTTCGGCCCTCCTTCCCTCCTTGTGTCCTGCCCTCGCGGAAGTTAGGGAAGGAGGGCTAATGGGAGGTGTTCTGCTGCCTGCAGCACTGCTTTCATGGAGGTGAGACTGCTATTTCAATGCATGGGGCAGACTGTCAACGACGGAGGGCGGGTGGGACTGTGGCTCCGGGCCCCTCTTGGAGGCCCGGGCCCAGGGAATTTTGTCCACCCTGCCCCCCCCCCCCCCCCCCCTCGGTGGCTATGCTCCTTGGGTACCTAACACAAGTGGACAAATACCTGACTTCAAAATACCTTTTGGGAAGTATGAACTCCCCCCTAAAATCACAGGTCAGAAATCTTGGGATACTGTTAGACTGAGGATCACTCACTTTGATCCCTCAGATTCAATCAACCTTTAAAGCTACAGCCGCTACAAAATCTCTCTCCATATATTTAAAAGATGAGTCTGACCACAGTGGTCTATGCCCTGATAACATCATGACTAGCTTTCTGTAATGCCCTGTACACTGATCAAATCAAAAGAGTTTGTATCAACTCCAACTAATTCAGAATGCTGCAGCATGACTGATAGAAGGCTGAAGCAGCGTGACCACATTACACCCTTCCTGCAAAAACTATACCGGCTACTAGTACCTTACAGGGCTACATTTAAAACTTTATGTTTGATTTTCAAGGCCCTTAGACAAAATGGGCCAGAGTTAGCCAAAATGGGCCAGAATAAGTTAGCTCTTTACATACGTTTGAGATCTTAAGGTCCTCTCAAGGATCATCAAATGAAATTGTACAATGTGATACCCACCAGCGAGTCTTCTCAGTAGTAGCCCCCATGCTCTGGAATTTACTCCCAGAAGGGCTACGTATAACTCAAGACTACCTCTACTTAAGGAAGCAGGTGAAAGCCTAGCTCTTCTCCCAAGCCTTTATTACATAGGGTGACTGACTATACGTTGCCGAGGTGTAGTTTGAAGCAATTCGGTTCATGGGGGAACTCAGGGGAGGGAGAGCAATACCGCCATCCATTAAATGAATAGACTGCAGGTCGAAAAATTCTTTCTTGCTGTTGCTAAGTGGCAAACTGCTTGGGACAGGGTGAGGGCTGAGAGACTGGTGGGGAGAAACAAGACAGCAGCAGTGCAGTTGTCCCTCTCTCATTCTCTAATACCCTCTTCCATAACAATTTCAATACAAGGGGGGGGGGGGGGGTTCATAGACTGCAGCGAACGGGGGAGAGAGAAAGTATTGGGGTCATTCTAGGAAGTGTTTGTCTGTGCATGAATTCACTACCCAGCCAGGGGAACATTCCTCGAAAGGGCAGGAAACAGAATTTCATTATGCCCTTGAAAAGAAGGCTGTATTTTGACAGGAAAATGGTGAAAGCTAAACGACAACACTTGCTAGATTGAAAAAAAACAACTAATCAAGAAAATCAACCTGAACAAATTATCAGAAAAGTTAGTGCTAGGTAGGGATCCAGTCTCCACATTTTCTGATTTAAGAGAGTATTAAGTTCAATGTCAATGTCACCCTTTCTCACATACTCCTCAACAAAACACCCCAGTCACACTCAGCCATTCTCACACACCCCCACTCACAGTCATTCTCACACAGCCCAGAGTAGCACACCTCCCTCATAATACTTACACATTGTTATTACCCACAAATAAACCTTACTTTTCTCAATTACAAAGTATTAACCTATCGCTGAGCAACACTAGCATGGACAGCTAGTAAATAAATAAATGTAAAGTTATGTCAATTTAGTGTCTCTGTACATTGACTTGCTGAAAATCTGTGAATAACCTGCTGTTTGTGGATTTGTAATTAAGGGGTCCTTTTACTAAGGTGCGCTGAAAAATGGTTTGCGGTAGTGTAGGCGCGGGGTTTTGGATGCACGCAATCCATTTTTCAGCATGCTTGTAAAAAATACCTTTTTAAAATTTTTGCCGAAAATGGACGTGCGACAAGATCAAAATTGTTGTGCTTCCATTTTGGGTCTGAGACCTTATCGCTAGTATTGACCTAGCTGTAAAGTCTCACACAGTAACTGGGAGGTAATGACCTACGCACGCCAAATGCCAACTGGCGCACGTCCGATACGCATGGTAGAAAATAAAAATTATTTTTGGCTGCGCGTATCGGACATGCGCCAAAAATGAAATTACGGCAAGAGCCATACAGTAGCCATGTGGTAACTCCATTTTGGCATGCGTTGGGTGCACGTGGATGCTTACACGGCTTAGTAAAAGGGCCCCTAAATGCACAACTGCATAAGTGCTTCTAATATTAATCTAAGGGTGACCAGGAAGTTCCATTTTAAGGGGGACAAGCTAAGCCAGGCCCATTTTTACCCCATTTCATTTGTGATAATGGTGATGATGATTTGTTTTCTTAAGAAAACCAGAACTACAATTACATGCATGCAGTGTGTGTGTGTAACTGTTTGTGGAGGGGGGGGGGGGGGGGTAGAAGTAGAAGAATTACAACCAGGACTTGGCTTAGTTTGCCTCTTTCACATGGAACTATATGATCACCCATGTGAAAAGAACTCATCCAAAATGAACCTCTCGTATGGAACAAACATTCACATGCAACTTTCTTTAAGTTACTCTGCTTATTTTCTAACTCTTATCTAGACTTTGAATTCTACCGTCACTTACACCCAGTGCTGTCTAAGATGTTTTATTGCATATTGTGTTGACATTGTAAGTAATATACTATGCCATACTATGCACTGTTATTTGAATATTTTTACTGCTGTAATTTTCCATTGCCTATGTTTAACTTATTCTCGCAGTACACCACCTTGGGTGAATTTTTCAAAAAGGTGGTAAATAAATCCTGATAAATAAATACAAATAACAAATGAACCAAATTAACTTCCGGAGGTCTCAAATGACATATTGCAGAGTTGTGAGCCCTTTTCAGTAGACCTGCAAGCAGTATCATAGATATATGCACAAAATATATGCACACTTCCAGCATTATAAGGAAGTCTCTGAAGCCTTCTAGTCTTAATACAATGGGAATGATGATACATTTGAAATAATTCAACAAAGAAAAAGAATATGGGAAATGTAATACTTCTATTTTAAGTGATGGTGTGCTCAAGGGTCATTTTATTGGGTATTATTACAGCTGATCTACACAATGCCTGTGTGACAGCGCTATGAAATTGTAGAAGGTGTTCAGCAGATACTGGCCCATTCTTTAATAGAAATGCCAAAGTAAAAGCTTGTAAGGATTATTTTCACCTGGGTTTAAGATCAAAACTGTCCAGACTAGTATCCAAAGCCAAACAGGGGAAGAAAATTCAGCTAGCTATTCTAAGGCTGAGTGGATAAAGGTTACAATATAAAAAAGGGTAGCATGACTGAGAAAATGTTTTACAGGTTGTTTGTACAAGTTAGAGAAAGAATGCATTTGCTTTGATCTCTTTTGAAAAGAAAGGCTGGTCTTTATCACATGTGATTAATGTGAAGTAATAATAGAAGATGAAAACATAATTTGAATCTACATGATTTTGAAAGAAACCAATACTGGGGGATTTTATGACCCAATAAGAATGCACTTGGTCAAATAATGTGAATTGTTGCATGTATCAATAATATTTCATCAGATATCCAGGGAAACAAAATTGCATATCTACACATATGTGAATAAGGTTTACATAAAATATAATGTTTAGTGTTCAATTTTGATATAAATATTGTTCTGATTAATGACCACAATGTCTGTTTTTAACAGTTGCTTCTGCATCTCATGGCAGTTGTCATCTGAGTTCTATCTCACTGCTGTTTTCCAGAACTTCTTGACACACTCTCTTTGTACAGATTCCAGATGTCGTTCATTACTGACTTCATTCTCTAAACAGGTGCATTAATGCCGGAGATTGCCCAAGAAATTTTTTAAAAAGATCTTAATCTGTTGAGAGACGTTAATATGGTTTTAAATATTTAAAAGTCTCCACCCTTCTCTCTGAAACTGAGAGGCATACAATTTTCTAATCAATCACATACTGTTTGATAGAAAACATTCGGCAACTGCTCGTGAGACTGTAACCCAGCAGTAAAAGTTTATATTGTCCAAAAAAAAGTTGTACAATATTTGAACCTCTTCCCACAGAGCAAGACTAAACAGAATTTGATACGATCAACCCAATGGAATTTGATACCATAGAAAATATTATCCTAGATGTCAACACTTAAAAGTTGGTTTCAAATCATTTAATTCCAGATATTTGTTAAGTATTTCCTATCCTTTTCAAATTATGCAACTCCTTCCTTTTCAATCAGAGCTGTCACTTTTCTTAGAAAATAAGTCGTGGTTACTTTTATTGATTCTAATGAGTTTACACTATTAATTTATAGAAGACTATATGTTTTTATAGTTAAGCCTATATATTTGTGAATCAATAAGTGTTAGTTAAAATGACCAAACCTGACTGGGATGCACTATTTCTAGAATAAGAGATATTTCAGGGGGGTTTTAGAAAGTAAATTGATGAAAATTTTCTCCATCCTTAATTCTGATATTTGCTTTTGTGTGTGTGTGTATGTGTTTTGCACCAAGCAAAAATGCCTGATTCAAGGGTCATCTGTCCATCCATCTATACAGACAGCTTTGTTTGCACATGTGTGTAAGCAAACCCCTGCCTATAGAGAGAGATTCAGGAGTGTGGGAATCAGCATAGAAATGAGGATGCTGCCAAGGCAGGAGAGTGCTGGCAGGGAATAACCCTGAAGAGCACCAGAGCTGCAATTGAAGAAGAGTGCAAATGGGGACTGAGGAGGAGAGCATTATGACTTTGCCAAAAGCAGGAGAGTGCCAGCAGGGATCCCACTTCCAAAGCATTGAAATAAAGAGCACTGGAGCAGAAGGAGGAGTGTGCCCTGGGAGACACCTAACTAAATTCAGCTCTGTTTCTTTGTTCGTTCTTTGCCTCCACTGGTTGCAGGTGGAGGCTAGGGTATTATTTACATTTTGCTGTTTTTTTTATTTAAGATTCTGCAAGGTAGGAGGAAGTGACGACACTGATAAGAGATGGCGGCTTGAGCCACGAGCTCCGGCAAGCCCCGAATAATAAACACATACCAAATAATTATATAGCAGCTCCTGAGCAGTGGCGGTGTGGTGGATCAAATTGTGAATCGGGAGGAATAATTTAAATGGCAGCAAAGCGCCCGCGGTTGATCTGGCGGTCTTCGCATACTCGGGCCTAGCAGCGAGCAAGCGCGATGATGTCTCGGAGGACCTGCCACCCACGAGGCAATCGATGCGAACGTCCCCTCGATCCCCGCCACTATTTGAGTCAGGAGACGGTACGGCACTAGAAGCAGATTCTGCAAGGTAGGCCTCCACTGTATATGTATGTTTTATTTTATTTTGTTCTGCTAAGAAGTTCCTGGGTATTGTGGGAGGCGTGTCCTTTTGTCTTCCCAAGTCTAAGAGAGAAGAAATCTTCCCATTTATTAGCGCCTTCTTTTTCATTTCAGGCCACAAGACTCTGGACAATTCTTCCAGAAGATGTAAGGTCTATTACAGATTGCAAATTTTTTAGAAAGCTTTTAAAGACTTTTTTATTTCAGAAATTTGTCATTAATATGATTTTGTTTATATTTGTTATAATTGAGGAGATTATTATGTTATATTACTGATTGCTGTAATTCCACTGGCTAGGCCTGGATATTCTTGAAATTGTGATCCACATTGAACTAGTTTTTGGTATATGTGGAATATAAATGTTGTGGTACTGAAAAGAAGAGCACTGGGGCTACAGCATAACGCAGAGTGTGTGGGTAGGGACCAGCTCCTTTAGCACTGAAGAGCACCAGGGCTGCAGCAGAAGGATAAGTAGTCTGGCAAGGACCTGGTTTCCGCAACACTAAAGAGGATGGTATGGGGGCTGTGTCAGAAAGAGGAGTGTACCAGCAGAGAGTCATCTCTTGTGGCAGTGAAGAGGAAAGCACAAGGACTGCTGCCATAGGCGGTCGGTGGCCCAACTGTTTGGGGAGGCTAAAGGGGGCGGGGTTAGATATGTATCATATGTCAAAGAATAAAGTGGTTGCTCAAAGCATATTCTAAGCACAATCGCTCAACTGCAAAACACTATGCACAACTTTGTGCAAAAACACACTCAGAACCTTACTGTACCATAAATATTACACTGGGCAGACCCTAATACACCAATATACCACCCATACCGAAAATGCAGACCATCAACAATATGAAACAAGGGATCATATCATCACAATTCTCATTTAGAGCCACAAAACACACTAATTCATGTTTAATGTGGGATAAAATGTCATAAATAAGTAAATAAATATAAACTTTTAATGTTGAGCACCTGATTCTCAAAGTGGACATATTCCAAACACTATAATGAAAATAAAATGATCTTTTCTACCTTTGGTGACTTTTTCTGATCATGCTGGCCCAGTATCCGTTCTGTTGCTATCTGTCCTCAGTGCAGGTCAGGAAGTCATCCTCGTTAAATATCTCCCTGGCAACCCAGGACACCTCCAGCCACCCCCCCCCCCCCCCCCCCCCGCTTTCCCAGCAGTAAGGTAAACAAACCATAAACCAATTTCTACAACTGCTAGAGGGCTTTCACTGCAGCTCCTGCTGTGAGGATGGAGGTAAATCAACAATTTAATCCCCTCAGAGCAGCTGGACTCCACAGCTGATCCATTCTGCTGCAGCAGGGGGGAGGCTTAGCCTCTCCAAGCCTCTTATACTGGGCACCTATGGCTGCTGCATAATGTTGAATGTGCCAGAGGGAACGCAACACCCATGGCACTGAGGAAGAGAACACCAGGGCTGCAGCAGGAGGAAGAGTGTATCGTTGAAGACTGGACTAACCCTGCACTGAAGAAGAGAGCACCAGTGCTGATTAGAGATTGACAGTAAAGAAAAATAAGGAAAGGAGTAGGGAGGACATAAGGAGATGAACTAGAATGGAAGTGAAAGATAAGGTAGATCAAAATGGAAGGATGGGAAAAAGAGGGGGGAGAAAAAGAAAGCATAAGAAAATAAGGGCCCCTTTTACTAAGCCGCGTGGAGGGGCATAATTGAATGGCACCGGCCATCTATATGGGCGGCCATCTCTAAGGCCGGCGCCGTAAAGAGATGTCCCGAACCGTATTATCAAAACAAGATGGACGGCCATCTTTCATTTCGATAATACGGTTGGGGCCAGCCAAATGTCAGATATGGCCGGGTTTGAGATGGCTGGCATCGGTTTTCGCCGATAATGGAAACCGATGCTGGCCATCTCAAACCCAGCCAAGGCATTTGGTTGTGGGAGGGACCAGCATTCGTAGTGCACTGACCTGCCAGGACACCAACCGGGCACCCTAGGGGGCACTGCAGTGGACTTCATTAATAGCTCCCAGGTACATAGCTCCCTTCCCTTGGGTGCTGAGCCCCCCAAATCCCCCCAAATCCCACTCCCCACTCCCCACAACTGTACACCACTACCATAGCTCTTATGGGTGAAGGGGGACACCTACATGTGGGTACAGTGGGTTTCTGGTGGGTTTTGGAGGGCTTCCATTTACCACCACAAGTGTAACAGGTAGGGGGGGATGGGTCTGTGTCCACCTGCCTGAAGTGCACAGCAGTACCCCCTAAAACTGCATACTGCTGTCATGGAGCTGGGTATGACATTTGAGGCTGGCATAGAGGCTGGCAAAAAATGTTGTGGTTTTTTTTTTTTTTTAGGGTGGGAGGGGGTTGGTGACCACTTGGGGAGTACAGAGAGGTCATCCCCAATTCCCTCCGGTGGTCATCTGGTCAGTTGGGGCACTTTTTGTAAGCTTGGTCCTAAAAATAAATGGACCAAGTGAAGCCGGCAAAGTGCTCGTCAGAGCCTGCCTTTTTTTTCCATTATCGGCCGAAGCCGGCCATCTCATAACCACGCCCCCGTCCCGCCTTCCGTACCCTGCCGAAACGCCCCCTTGAACTTTGGCCAGCCCTGCAACGGAATGCAATTGAAGCCGGCCAAAATCGGCTTTCAATTATACCGATTTGGCCGGGTTCAGGAGATGGCCGGCCATCTCCCGATTTGTGTCAGAACATGGCCGGCCTTGTCATTCAAAAATAAGCAGGATAAGCATCTATGTGTGCCCAACGCATGCCAAGCACCATCTGGCATACTTACTTCACCACTTCCTACTGATCATGAACATATATCAAGTTATGCTAATATTCTATAATGGAACCTAGGCACCCAGATTCTGTTATACAGCAGACTCCTACCGTGCAACCTCAGGGCACCTAAATGAAAAGTAACCAGTTATAGAATTGCCCTTCATATGGCCTATCTAGTCTGCTAATCCATACCAAGATGAATAATCCCTTCTTTCCCTCAGGAATTGTCTCTGTCCTATGCTTTCTGGGATTCATATACTGACCTTGTCTCCACCAGCTACTCTAGGAGACACTTCATGCAGCCACCACCATTTCTGTGAAGCTGATACCCATATTCTGGATATACATCACTGGAAAGTGACTTAATCTCTGAGAGGGTTTGATCTAGTTGAGAATGGTGACAATGTAATATCTATACTTCATGGGCCACGATTCTTGAACTCAACAAGGCTCCTTGAAAATCTTTCTTCTCATCATATCAAGGATGTTTAATACTTTGCCTGGAGGGGTATTGGTCTGGGATTTTGTATGTCTATAAGGCTATTTCTACTTCCACAGATTGATGAGGTACTTGGTGCTTCTTATGACCTGGTACAAACTGTAATTCAGGTGCTCACATGTGTGTTATGCGTGTAAATGTTTAGAATACCAGTATTATTCGAAGTACTAAGTCCAAAGTACTTACGTAAAAATAAATGTATATTTTAATACTTAAGTAAAAGTACAGTGAACACCTTAAAAAATTTACTTAAGTGAAATTTAAGAAGTTATTGCCTCTCTCCCCTGCCCTCCCCTCCATATCTAGCAATTCTTCCCTCCCCTCCCCTCCATGTCCAGCAAGTCTCCTTTTCCCTGCCCTCTCATCCGCGATTCTCTCCTCTACTGTCCTCCCATCCCATCCATGTCCATCAATTCTCCTCTGCCCTACCCTCCCCTCCCCTTCCCTTCCTCCCTCCCTCCCCTCGATGTCCCGCGATTCTCTCCTCCCCTCCCCTGGATTTGTACCTGAATGTTCTCTGGCTGGCTGGCGCTGGCTTCATTCCGTTCGTAACATCCCTCCTGACGTCAGCTCATCTCCAGCATTCCCTTCCCTCTCACTGTTACGCCCTCTGACATCATTACGTCTTGACGCGAGGGCAGGACAGTGAGGGGGAATGGAACGCTGGAGGCTGGCTGACATCAGGAGATGTTACAAACCCAGGCAGCCAGACATGGAATGTTGGAGGTGCAAATTATTATATAGGATAGTAAGTTACACACACACATCTGCCAAACTTAGGCACTCACATTTACACCAGCTCTATGGCTGGCATTAAGTATGAGTGCCTAAATATTAGGTATGTTAATACCTGATTATGCTAATTGTAGGCACCTAGTTATAGAATCTGTGCAGGATTATTATCTCCTTGTTTCTGCTGGTTATACCTCTCTATGTAGCCCAGTATTATTATAACTTTGCCCAATGCCCTATTTCTACTGTCATACACTATTACCCTAAGGTCTCTCTCTCATTTAGTCTTTACCCATCTGCCCCTTCCTCTCATCCCATGGAAATCCATTGAATTTCTGAACCCCAAGGACTAAATTCTATATATGATGCCAAAACAATTGGCACTGAAAAAAAGCATTATTCTATAAAATGCACTTAATGTTAGGTGCAGTTTATAGAATAGTACTTACACCCAGGAATCACACCTAACTTTAAGTGCAGCCAATTGCACCAACTAAAACGTGGTGCAAATACCTGCATATAAATTTAGGCATGGGAACCCTTATTCTCTATGCACATACCTTAAAGGAATGCCCCAATCTGCCCATGACCTTCTCATTTTCACGGCTCTTTTTTTGACTCACATGAAAAATTTAGGTGCAAATCTCATGCCTAAATTTACATGTGTACATTTTAATTAATTCTAATTAGTGCCAATAATTACTTGTTAAAAGTCAATTATCAGTGCTAATTAGCTCCTCATTCAATTAAATTGTATGCTCAAATTTGCACATGAAATTTTTAGCGCTTTTTTTAGATCATTTTCCATTTTGTCTACTTCTCATGGGCCTCATTTGCAAAACAAACAAGCAAACATCTCCTTCTATCCCTTTCACAATATCAGTCCCATAGGTATTGAACAGAACCGGTCCCAGGATAGATCCGTTCAGCATTCTAGTCTTCACTTTTCTCTCCTATGAATGAATTCAGTTACCACTACCCTCTGTCTTCTGTCAGTCAATGAATTATTAATCCAGTCCACCACTTAGTGACCCACTCCAAGGTTGCTGAGTTTATTCATGAGCTTTCTATGTGAAGTAGTATCAAAGGCTTTGCTGAAATCCTAGTAAACCACATCCATCATATAACCTTAATTTAATTATCTAATTTTCTGGTCACCCAAATCAAAGAAACCAGATTTATTAGACATGAGCTTCCTTAGGTAAAGTCACGCTACCTCAAATCTTGCAATCCACTGGGTCACAAAGAATAAAATATTCTTTCTTTTTGAAGTGTTTCCATTACTTTTCCCACCATTGCTTTAAGGCTTATTAACCTATAGGGTCTAGTCTCCTCTCTCCTACCACTTTTATAAAAACATAAGAATAGCCATATGGGGTCAGACCAAAGGTCCACATAGCCCAGTATCCTGCCTCCATCACTGGCTAATCTAGGTCACAAGTATCCAAAGAGTAGCAAAGTTCTATGCTACCAACCCCAGTAGACAGACTCTATTTCTTTTAGTCTTATGGAACCACTCTTGTCTCCAAAAAATCTATTAAACACGCTCGTTAATGGATTTGTCAGGACCTCTATGAGCTCCTTTACTATCTTGAGGTTTATCTCATCTGGCCTCATGGCTTTGTCAGTTTTGTCCACTTTCATTTTTGCTACTTCCTCATATATATTCTCTTTGGGCTATTTCTCCAAATAGTTTTGTGCATACCCTGATAGGAATGAACCTCACTCCTAAGCCAGGACATGTAGAGTATGGTTTTAATAGTCAAGTTTAATGCTCACCATGGTACTTTCATTGTGACAAAGAGAGCTTTCTTATGGAGTTCATGGGATATTAGGGGGCCAGTATTCAGACTGCAGGAGGGAGCCCAGCTAACCCCCAAAGTTGGTGGTCAGCCCGGACATTCAATGTCGGGCCATTCCGGTGACCAGCATTGATTGAATATCCAGTTATTTTTGGCCAGTTTAAACTTAACCGGCTAAATTGATATTCAGAGATAGCAGGTTAAGTTTGTACTGGCCAAAGATATTTCAGCTATTTAAGCAGCCCAATGTGGCTGCTAACAATAGCCAGCTATGCGCTGAATATTTGGGGATAGCCGCTATCCTTTTTGATGCTGCTTTTAACTCCTAACCCTTACTCACTTGTTCAGTGCCCATGTTTTATCATTCCCACCTTAGTAATTCCCTTATCTCTTATTTGTCCTGTTTGTCTGTCCTAATTAGATTGTAAGCTCTGACGAGCAGGGACTGTCTCTTTATGTCCAGTGTACAGCACTGCATACATCTAGTAGTGCTATAGAAATGATAAGTAGTAGTAGTATATTCATTGGAAGATAGCCGGCTATCCCCCGCTAAATATCGCCAGATAGCTATGCCATTTAACCAGCCAGGTGCTGTGCCTGGCCAGTTAAATGGTTTTGAATATTGGGGGATATGTGTATAAGCAATTTATCTAGGTGCTCTTGGAAAGTCCTATTCTAATCTATGAACATTGTATTGTCTCTTTTGTCAAGGGGTGGGCAGGGGCTGGAGGAAAAAAGGGAGAGATTATCTAGAGCATTGATTCCCAAACTGAGTTTCTAAGAACCCTAGGGTTGTTAGAAAGTCAGTTTCTTGAACACTCTTCAAGGATTCCTTGAGAAATTTGATTATAAACTTTGTATGAACATATATATGTTTACTTAAATTGTGTATGAAAAAAAAATTTAGGGGTTCCACCATAGTAAAAAGTTTGGGAATCATTGATCTAGGGATGAGAGAGAGAATGCCTGCGGTGAGGGAGAACAGGAAAATAAAGCCTGTTGGGAGGGAGAGAAAGTGGTGCCTTCAATAATTTTCTCCCAGATTCCCTAGAACTAACCCTGTTTGAGATAGACCATCTTAGCCATGTCTGCTCCTGTTAAGTAACCCTAATAGAGGGAGGTGTTCAAAGAGACAACTTTGAGCTAAAGGGAACAGTACACAAAGGAATGTATAGGACAGGGATTCTATCTACCTTAGGGGATCACTCTTGGCTAATTTGATTAGGCTACCTTAAGGAAACAGCAGGAGCAATAGCAAACTCATGGGTCTGAGTTTCTCTTCACAGAATAAGAATCCAGAGAGGTCAGAATCCACAGAATATTGAATAAGTCATAGCCTGGAAAGACAATGTGCAGCCAGACCCTCCAAGAAATCAACTTTCATTTCTCAGAATTCTCTGTTGCTACCCAATGCCTGAGACTTGAGGTATGCAACAAAGTCTCATGATGAGTTACATATTATCCAAAATGCCTGATTATAGATCTATTGATATAATCGCACATACACATCTGCAATTCTAAACAATTAAATTATTTGTTTATTTAACGGACCATCAGAGGTGAATTTCCATACTTTTTGGAAGTAGGTGAAACACTTAGATTGTCATCAGTCCATGAAACTAATCTTTCATACAAATTTTTAAAGTATCTTTTGTTATATAGTTCTATTGTTACTCCACTGCTAAATTAGCATTTCATTTTCCTTTTTCATTCATTTTCATTCTTTTTACTCCATTGTTAAATAACATATTCTCTTAAACTTCAAGTACTTATCTTGATCTATCTTTAAGTTTCTTCCAAGGGAATATGTGTCGACATGTGTTTTGCCTGTGCTGTTTCAAGGCAACACCTACAAAACAAATAACTAAACTTATCTCCTAAATATAAAATATATATCATTCAACCCCTCAGTCCCGAGTACCTTAATTTGTACTGCGGTGAATTCTCAACCTGCTTGTGTTTGTCAAAATAGCCAGTGTTTTCTTCTGTCTTAATACTAAACCCCGGTCATACGACCTCTATTTATAACCAATCCAAATACATGATTAGACCAACATCAATAAAGTATAGAGAACAGAATTGGATATATAAGTTGAGATCAGTAGAACCTCATGGGTTAAATTACTACTACTACTACTACTATTTAGCATTTCTATTGCGCTACAAGGCATACGCAGCGCTGCACAAACATAGAAGAAAGACAGTCCCTGCTCAAAGAGCTTACAATCTAATAGACAAAAAATAAATAAAGTAAGCAAATCAAATCAGTTAATGTGAACGGGAAGGAAGAGAAGAGGGTAGGTGGAGGCGAGTGGTTACAAGTGGTTATGAGTCAAAAGCAATGTTAAAGAGGTGGGCTTTCAGTCTAGATTTAAAGGTGGCCAAGGATGGGGCAAGATGTAGGGGCTCAGGAAGTTTATTCCAGGCATAGGGTGCAGCGAGACAGAAGGCGCGAAGTCTGGAGTTGGCAGTAGTGGAGAAGGGAACAGATAAGAAGGATTTATCCATGGAGCGGAGTGCACGGGAAGGGGTGTAGGGAAGGACGAGTGTGGAGAGATACTGGGGAGCAGCAGAGTGAGTACATTTATAGGTTAGTAGAAGAAGTTTGAACAGGATGCAAAAACGGATAGGGAGCCAGTGAAGGGTCTTGAGGAGAGGGATAGTATGAGTAAAGCGACCCTGGCGGAAGATGAGACGGGCAGCAGAGCTTTGAACCGACTGGAGAGGGGAGAGGTGACTAAGTGGGAGGCCAGCAAGAAGCAGATTGCAGTAGTCTAGACGAGAGGTGACAAGGGTGTGGATGAGGGTTTTGGTAGAGTGCTCGGAAAGAAAGGGGCGGATTTTACGGATGTTGTAAAGAAAGAAACGACAGGTCTTGGCGGTCTGCTGGATATGAGCAGAGAAGGAGAGAGAAGAGTCAAAGATGACCCCAAGGTTTCGAGCTGAGGAGACAGGGAGAATGAGAGAGCCATCAACAGAAATAGAAAAAGGGGGGAGCGGGGAGGTGGGTTTGGGGGGAAAATGAGAAGCTCGGTTTTGGTCATATTTAATTTCAGGTGGCGTTGAGACATCCAGACAGCAATGTCAGACAAGCACGCTGAAACTTTGGTTTGGATGCAAGGTGAGATATCAGGGGTAGAAAGGTAGATTTGGGAATCATCAGCATAGAGATGGTAGGAAAAGCCATGGGATGAGATTAATGAACCAAGGGAAGAAGTGTAGATAGAAAAGAGGAGGGGACCAAGAACAGAACCCTGAGGTACGCCGACAGGCAGAGGGATAGAAGTAGAAGAGGATCCATCAGAGTGAACACTAAAGGTGCGGAGGGAGAGGTAGGAAGAGAACCAGGAAAGGACAGAGCCCTGGAATCCAAGTGAGGACAGGGTATCGAGAAGTATGCTGTGATCGACAGTGTCAAAAGCAGCGGAAAGATCAAGAAGAATGAGGATGGAATATTGACCTCTGGATTTAGCCAGTAATAGTAAAGAAATCAAATGGATGACGTTGGTCTAATCTTGTATTTGGATTGGTTATAAGTAGAGGTCATATGACCAAGGATTAATATTAAGATAGAGGGCTTACTAAGCCCACTTACTGCTCTCTAAAAAGGAAGTACCTCTGGGCTACCGCAGCAGCCCGGCGGTAGTTCCCACCCCCAGCCCACCTTCATATCTGGCACCGGTGTGTACCCGGCAGTAATCGAACAGTGCCGCATGCTGCCCAGTTACTGCTGGGTGGCAGTAAGGGCCCCGCCCCCAAATGGCTATGTGGCAATTGCTTCATTTGCAGCATGGCCATTTCCTCAAGAAGCACGCACTGACACTCGCAGAGGCCCTTTTTTGACACAGCTTGGTAGTTAAAATAATTGACAACCCATTCTCATTTCCTCCATACTGGGCAGGTATTACTAGTTAAAGACCGCTATTAAATGGACTGGAAAAATTCCTCATTTTTAGGTATAACTTGTCTGGAATGTTTTTACGTTTGGGGAGCGTGCCAGGTGCCCTTGACCTGGATTGGCCACTGTCGGTGACAGGATGCTGGGCTAGATGGACCTTTGGTCTTTCCCAGTATGGCACTACTTATGTACTTATGTACTCTTCTTGCCTTTCATTCTTACCCTTATGAATTAAAGTGCAATTCTCTTACACTGATCTTTACCAGAACCTATCCAGCATATGAAAAACATAAAAAGCAGAAAAGGTTATATGGGTTAACAGAATTTTGAAAAGTAGGATGTATCCATTTTTATTCCATTTAGAAAAGAAAGAAAGAAAGAAAGAAAGAAAGAAAGAAAGAAAGAAAGAAAGAAAGAAAGAAAGAAAGAAAGAAAGAAAGAAAGAAAGAAAGAAAGAAAGACCTAAAAATAAAACCCACAGTGGAATCAGTAGAACAAAAAGAAACGACAGGCAGGTTGATATTGCAAAACTCTGGCTAGTACTGTTGTTTTGAAAGATACTCAGAGGTGTCAGTGTGCAAAGCTTTTGCAATGATTTCTTTCTCCATACAGAGAAATGCAAGTAAAAGTCTGTTTATTTAAGATTTGCTTATCTATACAGTGAGAATTCTGTAGCAAGTAGCCAGGATCCATGACAGTTGCATACTTTTGGAATCCCTGGGACACACATTTTTTTCCCCTGGACATCATTATACCTCCTTAGTCATGAATTTATGACTTTAAAAAAGATTTGCTTTCCACCAACTTGCAATATTATTGTTAAATTATAGCTCAGCACATAGGCCATATTCCAACTGTCTGTCTAAATAACTCTGCTATTTCATGCTCAGTATGCCTAGAGAGACACTGCCAGTTTGCTATGTAGGAAATAAAGCCAGAGCTCAGCATATTGATCTCAGAAGAAATTGCTGAGGATTGTGGGGGATTTTGCATTTGACGTGAAAAATGACTTTAGAGCCTTGAACAATGCAAAACTCTTTCTATCACATGCATTAGTGGCCATCAACGTGTGTTGCCATGGTTTAGTAATAGTCAGTCCTCGACTTCACAGAGCTCTTTCAACCTTTCCTCTCTAACTGTGCAAATGTGAAAGTAACAGTAAATCTTGTTGACAATTACTTCCACATCCATTGGCAGTCGCTCAGCTGCAGCTTGAGTAGAATTGTACACAATACAGGCAATACAGCCAATGACCATCAACAGTCTTTCTAGTTTTTCCTGTGACACGCATAACACTAGTTTTCCCTAGAGAACAGTCCTTCCAAATTTTAAATTGATAGCATGGCACATTCTCTAAACATCTTTTACATGTATAATACTAGCATTTACACATATATATTACATACATGTATAAAACCCAAGTTTAGAAAGCTGATTATAAACACATGTATATCTGCACTATGGGCCGGATTCAGTAAATGGAGTTGAAATTTAGGCACTGAAAAAATTCATCTCTAAGGGGGAGATTCTATGTATGGCGCCTAAAAAATTGGCACTGACATCAGTGCCAACTAAGCGTATTGTATAATCGGTGCCTAGATTTAGGCATCGATTATAGAATATGTTTAGTTGATATTTCAGCGCCTAAATCTACGCACATGCATTTACACCAACAAAAATGTGGCGTAAATCCCAGCGCATAGATTTAGGCACACTAGGCCATATTCTATAACTAAGCACGTAAATTTTGGAACGTTCATGAAACAACCATTTCCCCACCTATAACCATGACTCTTTTTGCCTGTGCGTGTTAGAAGTTTAGCGCACATCATTACAGAATATACTTAGCGAGTTGTGCACATAAATTCTAATCAGTGCCAATGAGTGCTCATTATTGCTTGTTAAGTGCTGTTATCAGTGCTCATTAGCTTATTAGGCTTGTTAAATTGCATGCATTGTTACAGAATCTGTGCCGTTTTTGGCGCTGTCTCTAGGCAAGCTATATAGAGTCCGGAGGTAAGCACTATTCTATAAAGGGTGAGCACCTTATATAGAATAGCATTTAGCACAAACCCATGCCTAACTTTTAGATGCCAGACTTGCGCCTGCTAAAACTTGGTATAGATGCTGGCACCCAAGTTAGTCGTGCTTAGGCATTATTCTGTAATTCGGCATGCAACTTTTCAGAATGCCGCCGACACACCCATGGCCATGCCCCCTTTGGAGATGCACACCATGGGAGTTAGGCACCATGCATTATGGAATAGCATGCAGCCAGATGTACCGGCAAATTTTAATGAGTGTCAATTAACATTAATAATTGGTTGTTAGAACCCAATTATTGATTGATCAGAGCTCATTATCCAATTATTTGTGTGCGCATCTCAGGAGCGCATTCAACTTTGTTGCCATATAGAGAATCTGGGGGTATGTGTTTATAAGATGGGTGGATGACATGATGTGGGCAGGACTAAAACCTACATGTGTACTCTCTATTTCACAAAGGGACTACATGTACATATGGGAAAATTTACACATTGGAAATTACATTTGCTCTTTCTCATGTACAAGTGTTTCAAATGTGCATATTTAGGCTGGTCTTATACAGTAGGAATCAAAGGAGATATCCTTTTTAATCCCCCATTATTCATGTTCTCCTCCAATTGAATGACGATTGTGGCCTCTGTGTCTGTTTAGCAGCATTTAAACATGTAGTTTTATAAACTGGCTGACATACACATGTAGATGCTGACACATGTATAAGTTGGTACGTCACAGCTTATTTTTTATTTTTATTTTATTTATGGCATTTATATCCCACAATATTCCCACCCAGAGGTAGGCTCAATGTGGCATACAGTAGTCTATTAAGCAAACATTAATTCAAAATACAGTATTCACAGTCGTGAAAGGGAAAGAGAAATAACAGAGGAGGGAAAGGGAGGGAGGAGAAGGTGACAATTTGTCACTAGGATAGCCGTGGTTCAGAAGGATGTGGCTCCAGGTGGGCACATGGCGTATGCTCTACCAAAAAGGAAGGTCTTGAGTCGCTTCTTGAAGGTTGGGTGATCAGGAGTGAATTTGACCACCTGAGGCAGCCCGTTCCACAATTGAGTGCAGAGATAAGAGAAAGAAGAAGCATAGACGGTCTTATATTTAAGGCCACTAAAAGCTGGGTAGTGGAGATTGAGGTACAAACAAGCTGACTTGTGGGAGTTCCTGGACGGCAAGTTAATTAGAGTGTCCATATAAGCAGGGGCTTCTCCATAGATTATTTTGTTTACCAATGCGCAGATCTTGCAAGCGATGCGGTACTTCACAGGAAGCCAGTGTAACCTCTCTCGCAGTGGGCTTGAACTTTCAAATCTCGATTTACCGAAGATGAGTCGGGCTGCGGTGTTCTGAGCAGTTTGCAATTTTTTTAGGAGCACACTTGTGCATCCCCCGTAGATACTGTTGCAGTAATCGAGACGGCTTATAGCTAGAGACTGGACTAGATTGCGGAATACTTCTCTAGGGAAATAAGGCTGGATACGCTTAAGCTTCCAGAGAGAGAAGAACATTTGCTTGACTGTAGAGTTCACTTGCTGCTCCAATGTCAAGGATCTATCAACTATGACTCCCAAGATTTTTAAGGACTCCGAGATTGGCAGGACGAGCTCAGGAGTAATTAATGTAGGAGGTCTGAGTTTGTTGTAGGGAGAGGAGAGAATCAAGCAGTGTGTTTTCTCTGCGTTGAATTTGAATCGAAATGAGTTGGCCCAGTCGAGCATGGTGTTAAAGCCTTGCAGGATCTTACTGGTTATTTCATTTAAGTCTTTCTCAAAAGGGATGAAGATAATGATATCATCAGCGTAGATAAGCTTACACATCTAAGTGTTGGGATCTACATATGTAAGTAGCCGTGTTTCCTTTGTTGATTTATTCTCTTTATCTTAGTAAAATGGATAGTCCCACCACATGTGCTGCCACATTCACGTGTATTCCTGCATGTATTTCAGAACAGGCTCTACATTAGCAGATTCTATTCTAAAATACTACTGGAAATGTACACATCTTAACCTGGTTGTATCAATTCCAATGTCTACATTCTATCTAAAATGGGGGGAGGGGGGCAGAAGAATAGCCTAATAGTCAGAGCAGAAGGCTGTGAACTGAAGGGCCCAGGCTTAAATCCCACAGTTGCCCCTTGTGGCCCTGGGATGGCCAGGGGTGGCACTGGCAACCTCATCCCATTTAAGGCCTGCCATTGAAACAATCACACTTGTGGCAGACCCATGAACCACTCATGGCTCACTGCTGGTGAGCAGCAGAGACGAGAGAAAGAGAGAGAGAGAAAGAAAGATAAAATGGGGTTGTACATATTTTAATATGACTGACAATAAAGTGTGATAAATGTTTCATCATTGACTTTGCCAAAGGAAAACTTCAGTGTTATAGCTTGCATAATTGCTAACACACAAGACATAAAACTTCATAAAAAGTTTGCTATTCTATAGTGCAAAAACTATAATAAAATAGCAGATGCTGTATTTTCTGATATAAAAGGGGTCAATCTGTACAGTGGTGAAGTATACACTTAGCAGTAACAGTCTTATTGTACAGCACAAGTTAATCTAAATGCAGATCACATGGTTTTCCAATCAATTTGAAAGAGCATTCCATATAGCAAAAGATATATTTCTGTTAATAGGCCAAGGGTCCTTCAGTGAACTACAATTCCATTTTGCCTGAATGTGTCACTTTCCATGAAATTACAAATTGTGCTGCATCAGTGAGACACTCTCTGGGGGGGAGGGGCACTATTTCAGTTCCAACTTACCTCAAAAGGAAGGACTGAGGACATAGCTCTGTGTTTTAAAAGCCTACTCATGACCTCACTGGATGAAAACCTCAGTGGGGAATGCGTAGGGAATCGCTTGACAGAAGCAAAGCATGAAACAGTGAGTTCTTCTAAATGGGCCTGGCAATACCCTTTCTTGCCTTCTTATGGACCTTTAAATCATTTTGACATTAAAGAAATTACATTGTCCAGTGAATTGTATTGTTCACTCCAGTGAATGCTTCCTGTTGTGGGTTTTTTTTTCTTCAGTTTTTGAACTGTTCTAGGAATCCTTCTTATTTATGACCACCTCATTACATAAAAGTCCTGTCATAGGGTTCTGAGATGATTTCATATTACCAAGCACAAATTGAACAGCTATGATAGTATCAACACTGCATCACAAAGTTTTTTCTCATTTTTGTACTAGATTATATATATCATGTCTAAAAATTCCACGCTGAAACAAAATATACCTAGGCATATTTTATAAAGTATGCCTAAATTAAGGCGTACTTTAATACTACTACTTAACATTTCTAGAGCGCTACTAGGGTTGCGCAGCGCTGTACAGTTTAACAAAGAAGGACAGTCCCTGCTCGAAGGAGCTTACAATCTAAAGAACAAAATGTCAAGTTGGGGCAGTCAAGATTTCCTGAATAGAGGTGTAGAGGTTAGGTGCCGAAGGCGACACTGAAGAGGTAGGCTTTGAGCAAGGATTTGAAGATGGGCAGGGAGGGGGCCTGGCGTATGGGCTCAGGGAGTTTATTCCAAGCATGGGGTGAGGCGAGACAGAAACGGCGGAGCCTGGAGTTTGCGGTGGTGGAGAAGGGTACTGAGAGGAGAGATTTGTCTTGAGAGCGGAGGTTACGGGTAGGAAGAAGTCTAAATTTCTGCATGATTTATAGATCAAGTCTAAATTTCTGCATGATTTATAGAATATGCCAAGCACCCGTCCATGCAACTAAATTTAGTCACGGGTGGTTATGCCAAGTAAAACTTGGTGTAAAGGCTGACGCCTAAATTAGGTGCGGACTGGGTGTATTCTATAATGACATGCATAGATTTAGAAACACCCACAGCCTGTCCAACTTAGAATTTATGCGCATCAAGTTATACAATACACTTAGACAGTTCTGTGCATAGATTCTAATTAATGCCAATTAATGCCATACTGGGATAGATCAAAGGTCCATCAAGCCCAGAATCCTGTTTCCAACAGTGGTCAGTCCAGGTCACAAGTACCTGGCAAGATCCCAAAATAGTACAATACATTTTATGCTGCTTTTCCTAGAAACAAGTGGCAATTATTGGTGCTGATTGGCTTGTTAAGTAATTAAGTGGTGCACGCAAATCCAGAATATGACTGGATTTGGCAATGAAATTTAAGAGGTGTTATATAGAATATGGAGGGTTGTGTCTATGCTAAAAATGTTCCCCGATTCTATAAAAGGGTAACTACAATTAGGCCCCTATAGTGAGCATATGTTTATAGAACATCAGCACATATGTGTGTGTATGTGCAAGCTGAGCGCTCCTGCAATATTGTATATGTGCGCAAATGATTTAGTGTGTGAATGCAAGGGAGGCATTCATTGGGGAGGAGCATGGGTGGGACCCAAATTAGCCATGTAATGTACAGAATCTTGTCCCTCTGTTACTCAAAGCTATTTAACTGGTCAGAAACGGCTGCTGGCCGGATAAATAACATTTTGGCACTTAACCACGAATATTCAGCATGAGATAACCGGTTATCGCCATTGAATATTCATGGTCAGTGCCGAAGAGTTAACTGGATATATAACCAGCAATATTCAGCGCTGCCCACCTTAGAATAGCGTGCAAATCAGGTTGTATAAACAATAGTCCTATCTTTGCCCACTATTAACTTAAGGCCCCTTTTACCAAGCTGCAGCAAAAGGGGGCCTGCACCGGCATTGGCACATGTATTTGATGCACGATGTAGCCCCCTTTTAACGCAGCAGGTAAAGGGTAGGTCTTTCCTGTTTTTCAGGAAATGGGCATGTGGCAAGTGAAGCACTTGCCATGCAGCCATTTTGGGGGAAGCCCTTACCGCCACCCATTGAGGTGGCGGTAAGGGTTCCCGTGCTAACCAAGTGGTAACCGGACAGCGCGTGGCACTGCACGATTACCGTCGGGTAAACACCTGCGCTACAAAAATTTTAATAGTTTTGTAGCACCGGATATGACATGCGCTGGGGGGTAGGAGCTACCGCTGGGCTGCTGCTTCCTTTTTAGCAAGGGGTAAGCCCACATTGGGCTTACCACCGCTTTGTAAAAGGGGCCCCTAACCGGCCAGCGCTGAATATTCATTCACTTAGCCAGTTAAGTTACCGCTGGCCAAAAATCCCTCAGATATTCAATGCCAGTCACCAGATATGGCCCGGTATTGAATATCTAGGGTCAGCACCGACCGCAGCACTTATCCGCTGCCTCTCGCTGGCTGAATATCGGCCCCTGTAAGTTATACACTAAAGAAACATATTTAGGCACTAGCATTTATACTAGCCATAGACCTGGCATAAATGGGCATGCCTAAATATAGGTAGGTTTATGCTAATTTAGGCTTGTATTCTTTTATGTATTTTATGTGCATAGTTGCCACTATAGAATAAGTGCACTACCCACTTACTTTTGGTACCCAACCAGTTAGTACATTTGGCACATTGTTATACTTTCCTTATGGAAAATTGGGCCTACAAGTCTATGCAATGGGACAAAATAAAGACTATCTTAGCATTTACCAGATAATCTGGCACTACCCGGCAATGTACCCTTTAAGGTGTGCATGATTCTTTCTACTGTTGTGGATGGTGCTGCAATATCACAGTTTCAATTGCGAGGAACAGGCAGATTCCCTGGAAATTCCACCAAACCTGCCAGGCCCTTATGATTGAAGCTATAATATTGATGCATCATCCTTCCCCTCTTTCTTGGTACAAATGTGGGCAGAGGTCTCTGGCACACCTTAGAACAGGGATTCTCTACCACGTCCTCGCAACACACCCTGCCAGTCAGGTTTTCAAAATACCCACAATGAATATGCATATTGTATTGCCTAATTTTATTATGTTATCCATGTTTAATATGCGATACCTATTGTATGTTTTTTTCCCTTTTTTACTTGACTGTTCACTTTATCATCCATGTTCTATATCCATTACCAATTGTATCTTTACTCTGAAATGGCATAAGTCATGACAGAAAATTGTAAGCTACATTGAGCCTGTAAATAGGTGGGAAATGTGGGATACAAATGCAACAAATAAATAAATAAATACATTTGCAGCACTGCCTCTATTGTATGCAAATTGATATCATTCATATTCATTTTGGGTATCTTGAAAATCAAACTGGCTTGGTGTGTTCCTTGGACTGGTTTGCCTTAGAAGGTGTGTTGCCACCTGATAATCTTATCTTATCATTCTTGTATGGCTGAAACTAACAAGACTTCCATCTTTTTACTGTTCACTTCTCCTCTAAAGTATTAGTAGACCATCAACACAGAGAGAAGGAAAGTGGAAGTATAGCAGGGCCTTGATAAAGCTCCCTCTATTTAGGGGTGCTAGCTGAATCTAGACTCACCTGACAAGGTTGATCCAATCCTGGGTTTCCCCATTGCAATGATGAAATTTCTGGAGTTCTTCTCTTATTCAAATTTGGTAGCAGTTCCCTAACTACATTTTGGACAAAATTACATAATGCCCTAGAGTAAAAAGGGGAGGGGGAGAAGGGAGAAAAAGAAAAGAAAAGTATCAACCAGCATAAAGAGTGTGTTGAGGGAGCCTAGAAGGACTCTTAATAGCTTCCTAGGCCAGCAGAGAAGAGGTGATACCCTTAGCCCAGAGAGGCCTAGCCAGGAGCAGGAGCTGCAGATGCTTACCGACAAGGGAAAATCTGGAGGAAGAACCATTATAGAAATTATCTGAAGCAGCAGAGATCTAAGGAGTTCAGCTGCTGCAGTGAGTTTGTTGTAACCTCTGGAGGTGAACGAGACCAACGTGTTGCATCTTAATTTCTCTACTGGAAAATGCAGTCCACGGTATAAGGGAATGTAGCCTGGAACATCCCAAACACATTAGAGAGGAAGATTTTTGATTATTTTTGCCAAACGTTTTGCTAGTAAATAACTCATGTTAATGCATGCTAACACCCAAGTAATATAGTAACACCTTGCAGTCAATAACACATTTTTCAAGGCGCCCGAAGGAACCAAATAAGTGCTAACAAATGCACATCTCTCGAAAAAGGAGATACCAGAGGATTAAGAAAGAAGCCTGCCATTCCATTAACTTCTAGATTTGAACTGTATCTGTTGGATTTCTGTTACTTTTATGTTTCCTGCTCTTTAGTTATAAACACTATATGTTGGGGGATTACACCTAATAAAAGTGTTTTTAAGGAATCCTACCCCCTAGTGTGAGCTTGATATTTTTTTGAGCATTTATTCCAGCTGTAACCATACAGTCAGGCCCTTGGGGCATCTACCACCTACGCGCCTTAGGAAAAGGGCCCCAAAGGGACTGACTGATGATGCTTTCCACAAAACAGAAAGACCAGGGACTAATGAAAGAAAGAGATTCCTAAAAAAAAACCAGAAATAACAACAACAATGGAGAAAAGAGCAAACAAACTTTTGGACTCAGTTTCTAAAGGGCTTGTTTGACCATGCTACACCTATGGCAAAACTCTACTGAAAATAGGGCACTTCAGCGTTTAAAATGCTTTTTGTCAGGCTAAATAAAAAAAAACACAAAAAGGACGGAAGATGAACCAAAACAGACCAGAAAAGGACCATAGGGAGTAAGAGCACCAGAAAAGTTTATTGGGACCCTACACGGTCCGTGTTTCGGCCAACAGGCCTTCCTCAGGGGTCCTGAATCTGATGTTTACAGATGCACCTCCGAGATACTCATATGACCAAAAGCAAAATACTGGGTAGCACCTGGGGAGTTCAGTAACTTAACTGTTCACAAGCCTTGAACAGGATCTCAGGACAGAGATGTTTCTCCTCTGTACCCCCACACTGAGATTAAAGGATGATGCTTTCCACAAAACAGAAAGACCAGGGACTAATGAAAGAAAGAGATTCCTAAAAAAAAAAAAAAAAAAAAACAGAAATAACAGCAACAATGGAGAAAAGAGCAAACAAACTTTTGGACTCAGTTTCTAAAGGGCTTGTTTGACCATGCTACACCTATGGTAAAACTCTACTGAAAATAGGGCACTTCAGCGTTTAAAATGCTTTTTGTCAGGCTAACTAAAGAAAACAGATTTTAGTTATCTTCTGCTCAGTGTGATCCCTTTCAAAAGCTTAATCTCAGGCTATAACTTACAAAGCACAATTAGAAATAACTGGTACCCAGCATGAATACTGTTCTGGCAACTTCTCTGTGTTCATTTTCTCTTCCTCTGCTGCGGCATCAGCACAGTGATACATTGCATCTATGAAATCAGCATGAACAGAAGCCGAGAAAGACAAGCACCTCATTGATTTAAACCTGCATTGGCTTATGGCTCACAGAGGATTACACTATGAAAAAGAAAACACCCAACAGTACCTCAAACGTGGGATATTACCTATGGATTACAGAACCAAGGCACTGACAGAACGCAACATAGACCGGGCAGGAAAGACAAGGTTCATTTCTCTAATAACCTGGGCAGTGGTCTAATGCGCATCACCTGGGAAATATTTTTAAAATATACTTATCATTTTATATCATGAGCTTATGGGTTTTCACAGTTTGAGAGACTGAAGCCATTGTGGCTTCTAAAACTAATTGCAAAACATAAAACTGCTTCGTATAATAGAGGAGACATACAAAAGGCAAACATTTCAGCACTGCCGTGTGGTATTATTATATAAAGGGAACCTAAAACAGAGCTTTGTATTTGAAATAGCAGTCTGAACTCTCTCTGTAGCTAAAGTGTGTTGTAAGCAATAACTTTGCTTTATATGTTTTGTTCCCATCAGCTTACTAATTAGCTGCGATTTGTCTGAATGGCCCTCATTCTAAGATACCTAACCCACTGAGATTTCTGTAATACATAATTCACATTCCCACAGTAATGCCATTGATTTGAAACCTTGCACAAAGACAGCAGCTCACAGATAATGACTGTGAAGACATTGCTTTTGCAGCCTGCAAGGCTAGGAAGTCCTTTCTGCACAAAACAAAAAATACAGGAATGGATCATTGGCTGGTAACAAGACACTACTACTACTACTACTATTTAGCATTTCTATAGCGCTACAAGGCGTACGCAGCGCTGCACAAACATAGAAGAAAGACAGTCCCTGCTCAAAGAGCTTACAATCTAATAGACAAAAAATAAATAAAGTAAGCAAATCAAATCAATTAATGTGAACGGGAAGGAAGAGAGAAGGGTAGGTGGAGGCGAGTGGTTACAAGTGGTTAAGAGTCAAAAGCAATGTCAAAGAGGTAGGCTTTCAGTCTAGATTTAAAGGTGGCCAAGGATGGGGCAAGACGTAGGGGCTCAGGAAGTTTATTCCAGGCGTAGGGTGCAGCGAGACAGAAGGCGCGAAGTCTGGAGTTGGCAGTAGTGGAGAAGGGAACAGATAAGAAGGATTTATCCATGGAGCGGAGTGCACGGGAAGGGGTGTAGGGACACAGGTACATTTAGAGGCCCTTTTACTAAGATGTGTAAAGCTCTATTGGGCTTAGCATGCCAAAAAAAAAAACATACCACAGGATGCGCTAAAACGTCTTATGATAGTTTTCTCTTCTACACGTGCTAAAATGGGGCTCGTTTTCGAAAGAGAAAAACATATAAAAAGTGGCATAAAGCAGCATTTGGACGTTTTTCTCACAAAAAACGTTCAAATCGGTATTTTCAAAACCTGTTTGTCAGAAGTTTTTCTATGCTGTTCATCTGCGGTGCATCCAAATCTCAAGGGGGCGTGTCAGGGGCATGTTAAGGGCGGGATTTGGGTGTTCCTAAGACTTAGACATTGGACATTTTCCAGCCATAATAGAACAAAACAAAACAAAACAGTCCAGGACTAAAACTTAAATGTTTGAGCTAGACCTGTTTTTATAACACAAAAGGCACAAAAAGATGCTCTAAATGACCAGAAGACCATTGGAGGGAATCATGGATAACTCCCCTTACTTCCCCACTTGTCACTGACCATCCGCCCATCCCCCCAAAAAGTGATTAAAAACAGTACTTGCCAGCCTCAGATGTTATACTCATTACTCAGGTCCATTACAACAGCATGCAGGTCCATGGAGTAGTCTAGTGTGGGTGCAGTGCACTGCAGACAGGTAGACCCATGCCCATACCTCACTCTACCTGTTATACTTGTGGTGGAAACTGTAAGCCCTCCAAAACTCACCAGAAACCCATTGTACCCACATATAGGTGCTCCTTCACCCATAAGAGCTATTGTAGTGGTATACAGTTGGGGGTAGTGGGTTTTGGGGGCTCAGCAGACAAGATAAGGGAGCAATGGTGAGATGTGTATCTGGGAGCATTTATTTGAAGTCCACTACAGTGCCCCCTAGGGTGCCTCACTGCTCTCCTGGGATGTCTGAGGGACCAGTCTAGTAAAAATGCTGGCCTCTCATACATCTTCTACGTTTTTAAAGCACAAAATCTTGTTCAAAATGTATTTTTGAAAAAAAAAAAAAGAAAGTTGTTTTCCTTTTTTCAAAAATGACCTTCTTTCCTAATCGTATTTTGGACGTTTTGTGCGAAACATCCAAAGTCGGACTTAGATGTCATATCAAAAATGCCCCTCCATATGTTTTTTAAATTTTATTTCTGGAGGAGGTATGTCAGAGGTGGAGAATAGGCGTGGAAACATTATTCAGGTGGCACATTCGCATTAGCATATACTAACTGAATAATGCAAGGTTAGCACAGGAGCCTTAGGGCTTACCGCTTGCTAAACAGCAGCCTGGTGGTACTTCCCACCCCTAGTGCACTGTCATATCCGGCGTTACAAAAATATATTTGTTTTTGTAGTGCTAGGGTGTAGCGGGCAGTAATCGGGCAGTGCCGCGTGCTGCCCGGTCACCACCGGGTTAGCGTGGGAGCCCTTACCATCACCCATTGAGCCCTAGACTATACCTGAAATGGTCATGCGGCAAGTGCTTTTCTTGCCACACGGCCATTTCCTGCAGGAAAGAAAGTTTTCCCTTTCACCCACTGTCGTAAAAGGGGGCCTCGGCACGCATGAAAAACATGTGCCAACGCCAAGGGGCCCCTAGTGCTTACAAAATAGTGTTCCTGCTTTAATTCTTTTCAGTTGCTATACACTAATGCTAACATTACCACATGGCCTGAAAATAAAATAATTGAAACAAGCCAAATTTATGGCCACATTAGAAATGGACTTAGTGCACAGGAAAGTCTTATGTTAAGACGTGCTAATCCCATTTACTACAGCACCTTAGTAAAAGGGCCTCTTAGTTTTTGGTTTATCTATTAGTACATCAGCTATGTTAGTCCCCTTTAAAGGTTAATGCATCAAAATAAACCACAAAATGGACACAAAGATGATAGCTTTTTATTGGTTCAAGTTAATATACTATTTTTAGCTTAGAGGAGCAAAAATTACAATATTAGAATATCCATCTCTCCCTTTCCCACCGTTAACTTTCCCCCTGGGATTTGCATTGGAACTAGGCTTGCTGTTCTGAAATAGAGTGTGAAAATTGTAAGGCTGTTCATAGCTATTCTGTATGCTGTCTTAGATTCTTTAATTTGTATTTTCCCTATTTCTTATCTTTTTATTACATTTTATTCTTTAATTTTTAGGGCTGCATTTTGAATAAAATTTGTAATTGCAATTAATCGCGTGATTAAAGGTATGTTACTTATTTTGTTCCCACTGGAGCCTGCTTGTGACTCTGGGCAATGGAGCGTTAAGTGACTTGCCCAGAGTCACAAGGGGCTGCAGTGGGAAAATAAATAAATAAATGGCACACCTTTAATTGTGAGATTATTCGTGACACAATTTTAATCGAAATGCAGCCCTAGTTGGAATGCTTTTATATTTCACTTATCTTTTTGCTCATATTGTCTGTTCGTGTCCTGACCTGAGGAAGAAGGTTTTGGCCTTCACAAGCTAATCAAAATATATAGTGCTAGTCTAATAAAAAGGTATCACCTTTTTTCATGTTTTGTTTTGTTTTTATGTTTTAACCTTTGGGTGATTCACAGAAAGAAAACAGAAATCAGAGAGCTTTCATTATAAATTCAAAGATGAACCAAGGTTTTGACCCAAGTATCTCAGTAATGTGCTTGAAGAATGTAAAACAGGCTTTTAGAAGTGCTAATTTTCTGATGCTTTTATTGAGAGCACTGTTAAGTCACAGATAGTCAGCTGAAGGATCAAAGGGCTTCAAGCTGCAAGTTGTCAGCGATATGGCTGAAGTTCCTCTGGGTTGGATATGCTTTTTCACTCACTTTCAAACAAGTTCCTTTGGCAGAACAAAGTAGTAATATAGGGAGATGGCACATTTTGTTTGGTTATTTGGATTGTGGGGAACAAGTGTTCTCCTGAACTTCTACCAGCAGCACCATTCTTCCCATCTGCATCATCATGATTCTGGACTTGCTTTGCTAAGTGCAGATGATCATTGCTTCATTAATCCTCCTTTCTCATACCAGTTGGAAAAATGATTTCTTGAACTTGTCTAGGCAGCTGAATCCATATGTCCCTAGTCAATCCCTATGATCCCAATCTTTAAACTGCCTTGTAATCCCACCCTAGGGCATACCTTGACTCTACCAGATGTAAGGCTTTCGGGGGGTGGTGGGGGGTTGGCACCATCCTTGTGGAATTCACTATCAGATTATCACCCAGATTCTACATATGGCACCCAAAAATGAGTGTGCATGTCCAATCTGTATGTGCAATTTAATTGAGTAACAAGCCTATAACTAGGAATAATTGGAATGCCAACAACCAATTATTGCAGTTAATTGGCTCCAATTAGGAATTGTGCATCCATCTTGCTAGGTGCTATTCTTTAAAAATGCATGCACAAATTTTTTAGTGCACAACTGAAAAGGGGACATGATCATGGGAGGGGCATGGGCGGATCAGGGGCATTCACTAAAGATGCATGCAGAATTATAGAATTTGGGAGATCTGTGCATAATTTACACTTGGTTTCAGTTGGTCTAAATCCTCAATACCAAAGATGGACATAGATCCTAGTGCAAAGTGCTATTCTGTAAACAACATCCAACTCATTTTTCAGTTTTAGGCACCATTTACTGAATCTAGTCCTATGTACATACTAAGACAAAATTTGCCATTTTTAAAAAAAGGAGACAAGACTTCTCAGACACGTGATCAGTGTCAGGTTGTGACACAGTCTAATTGGTATTTTGTGTCTTGCTTTGGATATTATGCAATTGGGCTCATTTTCAAAAGAGAAGGGCGCCCATATTTCGACACAAATCGGGAGATGGGCATCCTTCTCCCAGGGTCACCCAAATCGGTATAATCGAAAGCCGATTTTGGGCGTCCTCAACTGCTTTCCATCACGGGGATGACCAAAGTTCCCGGGGGCATGTTGGAAGCATAGCGAAGGCGGGACTGAGGCATGCTTAACACATGGGCGTCCTCGGCTGATAATGGAAAAAAGAAGGGCGTACCTGACAAACACTTGGCCAACTTTACTTGGTTCTTTTTTTTACAACCAAGCCACAAAAATGTGCCCTAAATGACCAGATGACCACCGAAGGGAATCGGGGATGACCTCCCCCTACTCCCCCCAGTGGTTACTAACCCCCTCCCACCCTAAAAAAAAAACTTTAAAAATATTTTTCCAGCCTCTAAGCAAGCCTCAACTATCATGCCTAGCTCCATGACAGCAGTATGCAGGTCCCTGGATCAGTTTTAGTGGGTACTGCACTGCACTTCAGGCAGGTGGACCCAGGCCCATCCCCCCCCCCACCTGTTACACTTGTGGTGGTAAATGTGAGCCTTCTAAAACCCACCAGAAACCCACTGTACCCACATCTAGGTGCCCCCCCTTCATCCCTAAGGGCTATGGTAGTGGTGTACAGCTGTGGGGAGTGGGTTTTGGGGGGCTCAGCACACAAGGTAAGAGAACTATACACCTGGGAGCTTTTTCTGAAGTCCACTACAGTGCTCACTAGGGTGCCCGGTTGGTGTCCTGGCATGTCAGGGGGACCAGTGCACCACGAATGCTGGCTCTTCCTACAACCAAAGGGCTTGGATTTGGTCGGTTCTGAGATGGGCGTCCTCGGTTTCCATTATCGCCGAAAATCAGGGATGGCCATCTCTAGGGACGACCATCTCTAAGGTCAACCTAAATGTGGAGATTTGGGCGTCCCCGACCGCATTATCAAAACGAAAGATGGACGCCCATCTTGTTTCGATAATACGGGTTTCCCCGCCCCTTTATGGGGACGTCCTGCAAGGAAGCCCTCATTAAAACTTGGGCGCCCCATTTGATTATGCCCCTCAATGTGTTATACATTTGGTATGGTATATATTATCCTTAACTGTACCAAAATGGCCAAATATAGGATTGCTATTTAACTGGTTCTATTTGGCCAGCTAACTTAGGGGCCCTTTTACAGAGTGGCAATAAGCCCAGTGTGGGCTTACCGCTCGCTCTTCTGGGACTACTGCCAGCCCAATGCGGCCGCTGACTGTAGTCCTGCCCTGAACGTGCGCCATTTCTTGGGGAAAAAGAAATTGCTTGTGCGGTAATAACCCTGCGGTAATTGGGTATCGCTGTAAGCTGCCCGGTTACTGCCAGGTCAGCGCGGGAGCCCTTATCAACACCTAAATGGGTGGTGGTAAGGGCTCCCCATCGCATGGCCATGTGGTAAGAATTCTCTTACCACATGGCCATGTGTGCCTGGGATCTTTTTACCCGCTATGGTAAAAAGGGCACTGGCGTGTGGGAAAAACAGCCCCCACTGCTACCACAGGGCCCTTTTTCCTGTAGCTTGGTAAAAGGACCCCTTAGCCAGTTAAGGGCTGAATATCGGCACTAAACTAGTTAAGTGCCATCTATCTGCACATACCCAGATATTCAATGTTGGTGCCTGGACATAGCCCATATTGAATAAAGCTAGCAGCAGTGAAAGAAATCACTGACCTCTTCCAGCTGAATATTTCCCCCATGTTTTCAATAATTAAAAAAAATAAAGTAACGTTCTTCTCCAGCCTTATTTCCTGGGGGAGATTGTTCTACCGTTTAGGCACCATTACTGAGAATCTCCTTGATCTAAAATTCTCACTTTTTACTCTGGCATTAAAGGCAAGCATTAAGATCTTAAACTTAATTTAAGAATGCATTGGCAGCCATTGAAGTTCCCTCAGCATGGGAGTACTACTTTTGAACCTTCACCTTCCTATTAAAAAAATATATATATTGCTACTGCATTCAGTACTAATTGAACCCTTTGGATCCACACACCCAACATCAAACCATTATATTAATCTTGTAAAGAGAGTACAATTAGTAAACATAGAGGGGCATAATCGACCAGAAACGCCTATCTCCATGGGCGTTAATCTCCGAGAACGGGTCCGTGAAGGGGCGGAGTGAACCGTATTTTTAAAAAAAAAATAGACGCCCATGCTTTATTCGCCAAGGTGTGAGCTGGGCGTTTTTGCTTTTCACCGATAATGGAAAATGAAATCGCCCAGCTCAAAAACGAATAAATGCAAGGCATTTGTTCGTGGGAGGGGCCAGGATTCATAGTGCACTGGTCCCCCTCACATGCCAGGACACCAACCGGGCACCCTAGGGGGCACTTTTACAAAATCAAAAAAAAAGGTAAAAGAGCTCCCAGGTGCATAGCACCCTTCCCTTGGGTGTTGAGCCCCCCAAATCCCCCTCAAAACCCACTGCCCACAAGTCTACACCAGTACTATAGCCCTAAGCGGTGAAGGGGGGCACCTACATGTGGGTACAGGGGGTTTGGGGGGGTTGGACGACTAGTAGCATTAAGCAGCACAATTGTAACAGGTAGGGGGGGGATGGGCCTGGGTCCACCTGCCTGACGTCCACTGCACCCCCTAACAACTGTTCCAGGGACCTGCATACTGCTGCTTGGGAGGAGGGTATGACATTTGAGGGTGAAAGTAAAAAGTTGTGAAACATCATTTGTTGTGGTGGGAGGGGGTTAGTGACCACTGGGGGAGTCAGGGGAGGTCATCCCCGACTCCCTCTGGGGGTCATCTGGTCATTTAGGGCACTTTTTGGGGCCTTATTCGTCAAAAAACAGGGTCCAGGAAAAGTGCCCTAAATTCTAGCTACAAACGCATCCATTATCGGCGAAGGACGCCCATCTCTGTTCGGGTGATAACCACGCCCCAGTTCCGCCTTCACCACGCCTCCGACACTCCCCCGTCAACTTTGTCCGCATCCGCGACGGAGTGCAGTTGAAAGCGTCCAAAGTTCGGCTTTCGATTATGCCGCTTTATTTGTTTTTGTGAGAAGAACGCCCATCTCCCGATTTAGGTCAGAACTTGGGCGTTATTCTCGTTCGATTATAAGCAGGATAGTAGATGACGGCAGAAAAAAGACCTGCACGGTCCATCCAGTCTGCCCAAGAAGATAAATTCATATGTGCTACTTTTTTATTTGTACTGTCCTCTTCAGGGCACAGACCGTATAAGTCTGGCCAGCCCTATCCCCGCCTCTCAACCACCAACCCCGCCTCCCACCACCAGCTCTGGCACAGACCGTATAAGTATGCCCAGCACTATCCCTGCCACCCACCACCGGCTCTGGCACAGACCGTATAAGTCTGCCCAGCACTAGCCCCGCCTCCCAACCACCAGCTCTGCCACCCATTCTAGGCTAAGCTCCTGAGGATCCCTTCCTTCTGCACAGGATTACTTTATGTTTATCCCACGCATGTTTGAATTCAGTTACCGTTTTCATCTCCACCACCTCCCGCGGGAGGGCATTCCAAGCATCCACCACCCTCTCTGTGAAAAAATACTTCCTGACATTCTTCTTGAGTCTGCCCCCCCTTCAATCTCATTTCATGCCCTCTCGTTCTACCACCTTCCCATCTCCGGAAAAGGTTCGTTTGCGGATTAATACCTTGCAAATATTTGAACGTCTGTATCATATCACCCCTGTTCCTCCTTTCCTCCAGGGTATACATGTTCAGGTCCGCAAGTCTCTCCTCATACATCTTGTAACACAAATCCCATACCATCCTCGTAGCTTTTCTTTGCACCGCTTCAATTCATTTTACATCCTTAGCAAGATACGGCCTCCAAAACTGAACACAATACTCCAGGTGGGGCCTCACCAACGACTTGTACAGGGGCATCAACACCTCTTTTCTTCTGCTGGTCACATCTTTCTCTATACAGCCTAGTAACCTTCTAGCTATGGCCACCGCCTTGTCACACTGTTTCATCGCCTTCAGATCCTCAGATACTATCACCCCAAGATCCCTCTCCCCATCTGTACCTAGCAGACTCTCACCACCTAACACATACGCCTCTCTTGGATTTCTACTCCCTAAGTGCATCACTTTGCATTTCTTCGCATTGAATTTTAATTGCCAAACCTTAGACCATTCTTCTAGCTTTTTCAGATCCTTTTTCATGTTTTCCACTCCCTCCGAGGTGTCCACTGTGTTACAAATCTTAGTATCATCCACAAATAGGCAAACTTTACCTTCTAAACCTTCGGCAATGTCACTCACAAATATATTGAACAGAATCGGCCCCAGCACCGATCCCTGAGGCACTCCACTACTCACCTTTCCCTCCTCCGAGCGAACTCCATTCACCACCACCCTCTGGCGTCTGTCTGTCAACCAGTTCCTAATGCAGTTCACCACTTTGGGTCCTATCTTCAGCCCCTCCAGTTTAGGTTTCAAACCTCTAATCCAACTAAGCATCCCATAAACTAATCTCACTACATAAAAATAAAAAGTTGGTGAATTTATAAATCCAAGATCTTGCATGTCCTGTTGTGTTGAAGATATCTTAACCCATCAACTTTCAGATCTATTTTAAGGGAAGGATCTCCATTCTTGCTAATTCTCAACATTTCTGTCTTGTCCGTATTAACAACCGGGCTATCGATTTTAAACTCATAATCTTCTCCAACCCCAAGATACCTGACTTATAATACAACTATCTGAACTCTTTACAGGAACAATTAGTTGAAAATCATTAGCATAAATATATAATATTCCCACCCCACCTCCAGACCACCTACTGAATAGTCGGTTTAAGCTTAGGCAGTTAGGGGGTCCTTTTACTGAAAAATGGCTTGCGGTGGTGTAGGCGTGGGTTAGGGGCGCACGCCAATCCATTTTTCAGTACGCCTGTAAAAAAGGCCTTTTTTTAATATTTGCCGAAAATAGATGTGCAGCAAAATCAAACTTGCCGAGCATCCATTTTGGGTCTGCGACCCTACCGCCAGCCATTGACCTAACAGTAAAATCTCATGCGGTAATCATGCGGTAATGACCTACATGCGCCAAATGCCACTTGGCATGCGTCCAATACATGCATCCGAAAATTATTTTCCAGCTGCGCTTATCGGACGCACAGCAAAAATGAAATTACTGCAAGAGACATGCGGTAGCTGTCCAGTGACTCCATTTTGGCGCACATAGGGCACGCGTAGACGCTTATGTGGCTTAATAAAAGGTCCCCTTAGTCCTGATATTCAGCAGCAGCATCTGGTTATGTGCAACTGAATATCAGCAGATAATCCTGCACAGGTAGTTTAACTGAGCAGGAACCTATCCTGATGGATTAAATCATTTTGGAGCTCTTTTACAAAGCTAGCTCAAAAAATAGTCTTTGTGCCCCCTTATGCAAGTCTTTCTAGTTTGCTAATCCCATGTCTACCACAGCCAGAAAATGGCTGATTTTCCATTTTCCAATTTAATAACCATGTGCTAATGTTGCAATTAAAAAAATCAGCATGTGAGCCCTTACCGCCACCTATTTTGTAGGTGGTAAGGGCTCATGCGCTAAACCTGTGCTAATCAGTTAGTGCACAGCAATACAGATGTGTTGATTAGCATAGAAACGCCCACTCTCCACCCCCCAAACAAACACGCCCCCAGAGTTTGGATGTGATGTCAATTTTCGTTCCTGAAGGACTTTGAAACTCTTCACAGTATAAATGTGTTGATTGTGAATATTCTTAATAAGTTTTATGTATTGATTTAATGGATGAGATTTTATGTGAGCCCCTTAGATCAGACAGTTGTTTGTAAAGGCTTATAGAAGAATTTTAATAAAGATAAAGTTATGGACATGGACTTTTCTAGACTCTGTTCCTTCAGTTCCTACCAAAACTGTTACGTAGAAACATCATAAATGAGAGCAGATAAAGAACAAGATGACCCATCTAACTGCCCAGTGAATTGGCTAAGGTGAAACAGCTGCTCAGTGAGGGTTACATTCCTATGCAGGTTACCTTGCATGTACTGAGCTGACATGCTCAATGCATGATTTCCATCCTTTTGGCATTTAGTGATTTCTTGTGTATGGTTGTTTTCAATAGTGTTAGACAATAATCAAATCAAAAAAGGAGGAACTTAGTTATTGTTCACTTTCATAAACCATTAAATATTAACCCCAAAAAACTTTAAGAGAGTTGCGTAAATAAACACTAAATTGAAAATGTTCTCAACAGTGATAAATAGCATATTAGTCAATCAAAGGAAGGAATAAAGCCTCAGAAATAATCAACGGAGCACAAGGCACAAATCTTCAGTGCTCTAGCCTTTCTATCATGGGAAGAAAAAAAACTTCCATATACTTAATCAATTTATTAAAACTTATTGCACCATTCTATAAATCCAGTAGTAGTAGTAGTAAGTGGTGTACAGGCTAAAAATATAATGGAAAGGAACTACAATATCTTGGATAGAAAAGTAATATAAGCATCCAGTTGGAGACATTAAAGAAAACTGGAAGGAGAGATGGAACAGGATGAGAGGGAAGAGAAGGAAGGAGAATGAAATATAATTAATATCTCAGGCTCGAACCACATCAGGAAAATGCATTGAGGGGTCCTTTTACTAAGCTGCAGGAAAAAGGGCCCCACGGTAGCGGCGGGGGCCATTTTCCCATGAACCAGGGCCCTTTTTACTGCAGTGAGTAAAATGTCGCAAAAAATGGCCAAGCAGTAAGATAACCCTTACTGCTTGGCCATGCAGCAGGGAGCACTTACTGCCTCCCATTGAGGTGACGGTAATGGCTCCCGCGGCAACCCGATAGTAACCGGGCATCGTGCGGTGATGCCCAATTACTGCTGGATTAGCGCCACCCTATAAAAAAAAGTTTTTTACAGAGCACCGGAAATGGTGTTCACTCCAGCCTGAACTATCTCCGGTGGCTGCATTGGGCCAGCGGTAGTTCCGGATTAGTGAGTGATAAACCCGTGTTGGGCTTACCGCCCCTTAGTAAAAGACTCCTTGAAAGCTTGAGAGATGAGCCAGGTTTTTATGGGGGACTTAAATCTGGGTAGGGAGGACTCACTATGAATAAAAAGAGGGAGACTATTCCAAAGGGCTGTGGCGGTGAATAGGGGCATGGGTCCAGAGCCCGAGGTGAGGGGCACGTTTTAGCCCCCCCCCCCCCCGGCACCGCTGACCCCCTGCCACTTTTGACCCCACACGGCGCTGCTGCCCCTCCCCCATCCCTTTCGACCCTCCTCCCACCGCCGCCTACCTTCCCCCACCACCGCCAGGTACCTTTGCTGGTGAGGGTCCCTAACCCCCACCAGCCGGTCCCCTTCAGCGCTGGTCTCAAAGTCCAGCAAGTTCGCTGATCTGGATTTTGTTTCTGTGAGTCCTGATGTCCTGCATGTTCCTACATGAAGGACGTCAGGACTCACAGAAACAGAATCCAGATCAGCAATGCGCCGGAGACTGGCGCTGAAGAGGATTTCAGCTGGCGGGGGTTGGGGACCCTCACCAGCAAAGGTACCTGACGGCGGGGGAGGGTTGGCGGCGGCGGCAGGAGGGGGGGTCGAATGTGGTGGGGGAGGGGTGGGGGTGAAAGCAGGGGAGCCAGGGCTAAATCTGCGGGGGCCCATGCCCCTATGGCAGTGAAGAAAAATGTACTACGTCTAGTTTATTCCTGATGGACTAGTTTAGAGCCCAGCAAGACAAGTCGGTGATCATTCAAAGATTGAAGGGCATGGGTTGGGGTATACGGGATAATAAAACAGAGAGACAGGAAAGAGATCCAAAATGGAAAGTTTTGAAAGCCAAAAGGAGAATTTTATATTGCACTCGAACAGAGACTGGGATCCAGTGGTGATTTTTGAGTAGTAGGTTTTTTCTTCACATGATAGAAAGACTGCAGAACTGAAGGCATGTGCTAAGTGTGCACCATTGATGATTTTTGAGTCTTTCTCTTTCCTTTGTTTATAAAAAGAAATTGAATGACTAATATGCAATTTATCACTGTTGAGGACATTTTCAAGTTAGTGTTTATTTATGCAACTCTCACAAAGTTTTTGGTGGTTAATATTTAATGGTGCATGTTTTCAATATTATGACATTTTTTAGTGTTTGACCAAGGAATATCTATAACCTATGTTCCCTCCAAGCGTTGCAGGAGTTCGCTACTTGCGTTCCTGCCAGTGGCAGTGATGTCTCAAAATTTCAGAGGACCTGCCTGATCCTCATACTGAAAACACGATTTTGAGACATCACCCCCACCAGTAGGAAACCTGGCAGAGGACTTTTGCACAGCTAATTCATTAGCAAAACACATATGCACCCCGAACTTGTAAGTCAGTATTTTAACAAGTTTAACCTTTTCACGCTCCGTCATACTAAGCTCAGCTCTACATCTCAGATTCGGATCATAATTATTTCTCATTCATTTAACCATATTTGCAATAACAACATAATTCTTCAGAACTGTCCTGGAAACAACTTAAAGGAAAAGCTAATGATCCAGTTGAACACTAAAGATCAAACTAAATGAAATACTGATTGCATATGACACATCTTCCATGCAGTGTCTTAAAATTAAAAGGGGCTTTTCTTTCAGTTCTCTCTGCATTTCTCGGCACAGTGAGGTTTCTGGTCTCTACCACATATCTCATTATCACTAAAAATCTTTACCAAAAAACTAATGGGCCCTTATACTAAGCCACGTAGGCTCGTAGGTGCATCCTATGTGCGTCAGTTTTGAACTACTGCCCGGCTACCACATGGCCTGAGTGATAATTTCATTTTTTACGCACGGTTAACACATGAGACCGTACCGCTAGATCAATTGGTGGTGGTAAGGTCTCAGGCTCAAAGTGGACATGCGCCAAGTTTTATTTTGCCACACGTCCATTTTCGACCAAAAAAAAGGCCTTTTTTTGCAGGGGCATTGAAAAACAGACCTGCGTGCATTATATACATGCATCTATACCAATGCAGGCTATTTTTTTGGCATACCTTAGTAAAAGGATCCCTTAGGATTTCAATTGGAGTAGTTCAAAAATGGAAAGAGATCTGTGAAGTCATCATTTCTAGCTAACGACATCAAAGACAAATCTGTGGGCAGGCCAGCTTGAGATCTAATCATACAGATCATTTGCCTCTCTCTCAGTAACGCTCCTAGGGGCGCTGACACCCGGGGCGGATCGCCGATGCGCTCCGCCCCCGGGTGCAGCGCCCCCCCCCGTGCAGCGTGACCCCCCCCCGGCAAAAGGACACCCCACACCCCGGCAAAAGAACCCCTCCCCCCGGGTGCACGTCGCTGGAGGGTGCCGCGTACCGGTCAGCGTCGTTCGTTTCCATGCTCCCTCTGCCCCGGAACAGGTTACTTCCTGTTCCGGGGCAGAGGGAGCATGGAAATGAACGACGCTGACCGGCGCGCGGCACCCCCCCCCCAGCAGTGTGCACTCGGGGCGGACCGCCCCCCCTTGGTATGCCACTGCTCTCTCTGCAGACACTGTTCTTTTGAACTCAGTTTCAGTGTTAAGTATTTCTTTGCTCGTATGAGCTGAAACCATTGCTACTATTTTTTTTTTTTAAGTGGAGTAAAATAAAACCCGTAGAAAGCTACCATCTGGTAAGTTGAGTCACTGCATCAGCTACTAAAATTAACAAAAGCTGAGAATGAAATATGCAGCGCTAAAGTCACGACAAACACATCAATTGAAGAGTATCTAGGTAAAGTGGGTTTGATTTGCAGAGATAGATTTTTATGTTCTAGTAACTGTGCTGTAAGTTATTAGATATTATTTTTATTGGTTGTGTAGCGCTATCAGATGTACTCACCACTTTACACACGTGCAATAAATGGCCCCTGCCGCTTTAAGCGTACGATCTAATAAAACAAAGAGATGGAAGAAACACAGACAAAACATGGGGATGATTGCAAGCAGCGAGGCCTGCTGAAAGTCCCTAAAGGGGAACAGTCTATGGGTAAGGAAAGGATGCCATGTATGGGATGAATAGGTTTAAATTTTTTAAAAACAGCCTAAAACAGGTGAGATTTCAGGCTTGATTTGAATCTGGCAAGAGAGAACACATGGCATGTGCATTCCAGGAGGCTATTCCAAGCAATTAGCACAGCAAGCTAGAAGGCACAACGTTGAGTTTTAGTGATGAATTAAAAGGGCATGAAATAAGAGCAGCTTGGCCCCTGAGTAAAATTTGAGAAGAGGGGAGCATGGGTAAATGAGAGAGAAGAGGTAATGAAGCACTACAGAATGAATATTTTGTAAGTAAGGACAAGCAGTTTGAATTTTATGTGGAATAGGAAGGGGAGCCACTGTAGTAATTTAAGAAGAGGGGTTACCCCCCCCCCCCCCCCCCCGATTCTATATAATGCAATTTAAGTTGCGTGCGCAAATCCAGTCATATTTTAGATTTGCGCGTGCAACTTAATTACTTAACCAGCCAATCAGCTCCGATAATTGCCACCTGACAAGAATTATTGACACTAATTGGCATTAATTAGAATTTACGCACACAACTGTCTAAGCGTATTCTGTACAGTGATGTGTATAAATTCCATGTCACACAATTGAAAAGTGGGCATGGCCATGGGTGTGGAATGGGCAGGTTATAGGCATTTCTAAACTTTCTGAACATGGTTAGAGAATACACCCAGTCTGCGCCTAATTTTGGCATTGGCATTTACAGTACACCAAGGTTTACTTGATGTAACTGCCCATGACTAAATTTAGTTGTGCAGATGGGCACTTGCCATATTCCATAAACCACATAGAACTTTAGATATATTCTATAAAATATAGGTGTACTTTATAAAATACGCCTAGGCATATTTTTTCTGTGCAGAATTTTCAGGTGCCATATATAGAATCTAGCCCTATATGACCTAACAAAAGTATTTGCACTCCACTACCCACACACTTAACTCAAAAAAATGATAGCCATAGACTTGACTACTTGTGACAGAACCGGTCACAGCTTTATTAAATGAAACCATTAACACACACTTTCAAGTTTCAATTGAACATCCCAAATTTCCCAACATGGCAATATCAGGACAATAACATTCCAGATTAGATGGTCATGACCTAATCCTGGTTAAGTTCATATATCCTCAGGCATGATCTATGGTAACACCAAATCATGCTAGCTCCCCAAGGCCCATGATGGTGGTCATGCAAATGGGCCATCTCCTACCCCCAACCACCACTGCTCCCAACAGAATCCTCCCTAAACAACCCCAAAGAACCATCTCCAGGTAAGTATGGCCATTCAACTCTGCTGCAGCATATCTCCCCCCCCCCCCCCCCCCCGCATATTCTCCCCTTTCTGTTTATTTATTTATTAGGATTTATTTTGTTCATAGAGTTTCGTAACATACCCCACTAAGCAGTTAACAGGGTGGGCAGACAGGTCACCTTTCTATGCCCAAGTTCCCTCACAAAAAAAAAAAACTCCTAACCTTCCTAAACTCCCATTTTTACCCAGCACTCACCTGCCATATGACTGTGTTCATTTCCAGCCCAAGCACCAATCACATCCTTCCATCCTTTCCAACTTGCTGCTATCAAGATCTCTGCTGCTACCCTCCCCTTCTCGCTGGTTCCCCAATTTAAAAAAATCAAAAAAACCCATACAGGGGAAGGGTGGTTGGACAACTCAGTCATGTTAAGCCACCCCAGTATAATTCATAGGGTTGCTCTCCATATTGGTGTTTGAGGAAGATACATTCAACCACAGAGTTTGAAGCTGCAATGGAGAGAGATCATTCAACAGCAGAACTGTGAGTATCAAGTTGCAATAGAAGAAGTGGAAGGGGATGAGGAGGCAAATAAGGGTTCTGGTAATATGTTCAGATAGGAAGAGGTAGATTTTGGAACATTTATAGAAAAGGAGTTGGTACTTTTTGGCTGTGTTATGGATAAAGAAATTAAAACAAACCATGAATTTTGTTGTTTGTAGCAATATTTTACAGGCTTGCTGAGGTTGATGTCATCTGTTCCCCAAATTTGCTAGAAGTACTGTGCTTTGTTGTTGATTCATAAAGATACAGAATTATAGATCTTGGTGGGCAACTACTTCCTTGGCATGATTAAAACATATCCAATCTTTATGGTATGCAAAATCAATGTGTGACAAGATCACATGTACTTTTCTTTACTTTTCTCTATAGTAGAAGATACCGGTGCAATTTTAACATTGGCTATATGGTTGAAAAGAAATAAAAAGCATATAAATGGAATGAGACCAGTAAAACCACAAAAGAGATTGTTAATGGTCACAGATGCCATTAAATATTTTGCTCCCACAGGACCAGTAAGTTCTGTAACAACACTCGCAGCAGAGTCAGAGGGCCCTATTTTCACAAGATTGCTTGCCACAGGCATAAAATCTGAGAAATACTTTTTGAAATAGGGCCCAGAAGGCAGGCTGCCACAGCTACTACTGTACCTCTGACACAGTTGCCGCTGTAGTACAGCATTCCTTATTGAGAAAACCAGTGATATATTAAACTACACAAAAGGTCACCTTTCAATTCTTCCCACTGCTCCTATTAGCTATAGACTGAACAGATTAAAAAGATTGAACCTTTCTGAAATACTGAAAGTTGGTCTGTAATCTACCCTGAAAAAAAAAAGAGTGTGAATTTTGAACCTGGTAGTCCTGAGCTAGAGAAAGATTAAAAGAAAGTGTGATAGTGCCTGCAATGTACTCAGAGGAAGAAGGCAGAAATTAAACAACAAGGTGACAACAGATATACACAGACAAGAGAAGGGAGGGGCGGAGCAAGATGACGGATGTCTAGTATGTGTTCCTTGATCTTTCCTATCTCTGATTACCCTTTGCAATATAGAGAAGCTGAAGCTCAATCGCAGCTCTTTGCTAGTGTGGCAATGCCTAATATGATGATGAGCACACTGAATACCTTTGTTAATTGTGGTGCTTCATCACCTCTGTGAGGGAGTGAGTGGTATAGTAGCAGGTGTCCAAGGGAACACTCCCTCACTGAGGTTGCAGTTTAGCCACCTTACAACAGGTGGCGCTAAACCTGTCATGGCTGAAACAGAGCCAATGTAGTATAGGGATGTTAGGCTGCCTAGCCATGAGGGTGGGGCTCAAGATTGAGCAGGAAGTAAAAGCCCTCTGGCAGAACAGAAAAGGGAAGCCTTGGGAAGAGAGAAGCCGCTCTGGAGTATAGGTCTCCACTGCTTGTTTGTAAGCTACCAGAACCTGGCTAAGGTAGGCTAAGCTTTAACTTTTATAAGAATGCTGTCCTTGGGGTCTGGCTGGAGGCAGACCTGTTTTGTGAAACTCTGCAAGTAGCTGAGTGTGTGTAGTGTGGACATAAGGCCTGTCAGCTACAGGTCAGTATAAAGTTTGCCTCTGGACCTAAAAAGACCTTCTTTATTTACTGTACCTGTGAGGTAACAGGCATCAGTATTTGTTTCATAAATGGGTTTTGTTTCATTTTTTTCCCCTTGTCTGGCTGTATTTATTGAAGGCCTCCTGCACCAACTCCATTCACACTATCTCAACATCCACATTTAGAGGAACAGCTGCTTGGAGAAGTATCAGAGGATGGAGGTTCATAGGAGCTGCCTCTGTGGGTGCTGTGTGTGCTTGAGCACCCCCAATATTGAGAAAATTCCTTGTATATGTCCAGCTTAGCACTCCCAATAATTTTGAGAAGTTGGCTTCCATGTGGAGGTTCAATGTCTCTTCAGGCTGTGGAAATCTCCTTAAGCCCTGAAAATGATCTCCAGATCCCGTTGCAGTTGTGACGTGGTTGCCAGAGGTGAAGTTGATGAGAGCACAGTTTGATGACACTGGGTATGCGATGATAGCAGGAGAATTGGTGTTTTCTTCAAATAAGAAGGCATTTTTAGTTTCTCTAGTCACTTCAACTCCCACTGGGGATTTGGGTGAGCAAGATTCCAAACTACCTGCTTTTTCTGTAGAATTTTTTGCTGAGTTTGCTTTTGAGAAGCCTAAAACATTTAGGAAGCAGCTCTATAACCCATGCCAACATTTAGGCCCCATATTTACATGGGCAGTGAACCTGTTCTATAAGAACATTTATGAATGTAAAGTGTCTTCACAGAATAATAGCTTAAACCAACATTGGTGTGTCTAAATGAGGGCACACACATTTATACCAGGTCTAAGCATACTTAAATGTGGCATTTATGCACGTAATGTACAGTATTCTTTAAATAGCCTGTGTATATGTCAGCCACACTTTTGAAAAATAAAAAAGGTGGGAATATAAGCCAGTCTATCCAAAGAATGGAACCAAATTATCTTTAAAAAACCAAAATTTAATAATTTTCAAACAAATAATAATATAACAGTCACATTTTAATGTGTGATTGTTATATTATTATATTATTATTTGTTTGAAAATTATTAAATTTTGGTTTTTTAAAGATAATTTGGTTCCATTCTTTGGATAGCCTGGCTTATATTCCCACCTTTTTTATTTTTCATTTCACGCCTCGTGGGATCTATTGAGTTCTCCACTTTTTGTGGATTCTCTCTAGACTATAGCCACACTTTTGACACATCCATGCCTCACCCCTGTGAACACCCCCCTAACAATTATGTGTTAAATCATTTAGCACATAATTATAGAATAGTACAAGAGGTGCAGTACTGCCATTTATGTGTGTATGTGTAGACTTACACATGTGAATATTACTCTATAAATTTCAGGCCCCGATGGCCATAAGCGCTGGACTAGTGTCAGCATTTTCTAGTGCACATATGATCAGAGGGGTCTGGTGCGGGAAACGGGGCCTATGCCAGGGAATACCACAGAGCTCATTTAAATGATATTTGAATGAGCTCTGCAGTATTCCACCCATACAAGTGGAATAGTGCCTTAAATCTACTCCAACTCAGAGCTGTATAGGTTAAAACTCCTCTCTTCCTTCCCCTCCCACCTTCACCCAAGCCAGGCAGCCCGGGCTGTCACTGTCAGTCCTGGGTGTCCAGTGAACCTCCGCACTCCCGCATGTAAGGGACTGGAGGTCTGATGGACCTCCAGCCCCCCTAACCCCCCCCCCCGGACATGTTTACCTGGTGGCCCAGTAGCCTTTTCCCTCCCATTGGGCAACCCTACCCCACCCCCCTTGTGGCCTAGTGCCCCCCAAATCCCCCGTACCTTGAGAAGACAGGACGGAGTAGCACTTCCTGGGGTGCCTCCTTCAAAATGACAGTGCCCTGCTCTGCCCAATCCATCCCAGGATTTGATCATCAGGCCCTAAGTGCGTAAATGAGGTTTAAATTTTGAGTGACTTGTTATAGAATAAGAGGGTTACATTGGAAACGATGGTGCTCATTTTCAAAGCAGATGGATGCCTCAAAAAGCCTAAAAAAGAGTCTATCTCCTAAAAACGTCCACATCCCAATTTTGGAAAGTCAGAATTTGGGCATTTCACTCTGCAGTTTGTCCAAATAGCAAAGGGGCATGTTGTAGGCGTGTTTTGGGCAGGACTAGGGTGATTTTCATATGGGAAGAAACATCCATGTCTTAAAAGAAGGACACTTTTAAGTAGACATGTTCCAGTCACATGATGCTCAGATTGACCAGCTGACCATTGGGGGGATTAAAGTATAACCCCTACTTAATCCCCCAGTGGTTGCTGTCCCCCTCCCATCCCCCTGAAAGTGATACTGAAAAGGAAAACCAGGCTGTATGTCAGCTGCAAGCATTATGGCCATTCTGAATGAAGCACCAAGCAGGTCAGCTAAGTAGTCTAGTAGTAAGTTCAGTAGGCTATAAACCAAGGGACATAGGTTCAAATCTCACTGTAACTCTTTTTTTTTTTTTTTGGGGGGGGGTCTATCCAGGAACAGAAAAATACTTACTATACCTAAAGATATACCTGAAGGCTACTGAAGTGGTGTACAATCAGATATAGTAGACGTATTTATTAAGCTGCATTAGGTGTAAACGTGCACTTAACACAGCTTAAATTGGCCGCATCTTGCTAAGAATGTAAAAAGAATTGAAGCGGTGCAAAGAAAAGCTACAAAAATGGTATGGGATTTGCGTTACAAGACGTATGAGGAGAGACTTGCTGACCTGAACATGTATACTCTGGAGGAAAGGAGAAACAGGGGTGATATGATACAGACGTTCAAATATTTGAAAGGTATTAATCTGCAAACAAACCTTTTCCGGAGATGCGAAGGCGGTAGAACGAGAGGACATGAAATGAGATTGAAGGGGGGCAGACTCAAGAAAAATGTCAGGAAGTATTTTTTCACGGAGAGAGTAATGGATGCTTGGAATGCCCTCCCGCGGGAGGTGGTGGAAATGAAAACATAAAGGAATCCTGTTCAGAAGGAATGGATCCTAAGGAGCTTAGCCGAGATTGGGTGGCAGAGCTGGTGGCGGGAGGCGGGGATGGTGCTGGGCAGACTTATACTGTCTGTGCCAGAGCCGGTGGTGGGAGGCGGGACTGGTGGTTGGGAGGCAGGGATAGTGCTGGGCAGACTTATACGGTCTGTGCCAGAACCGGTGGTGGGAGGCAGGGCTGGTGGTTGGGAGGCGGGGATAGTGCTGGGCAGACTTATACGGTCTGTGCCCTGAAAAGGACAGGTACAAATCAAGGTAAGGTATACACAAAAAGTAGCACATATGAGTTTATCTTGTTGGGCAGACTGGATGGACCATGCAGGTCTTTTTCTGCCATCATCTACTATGTTACTATGTATTGGCATACTGAAGGACACACTCAGGTGTCCTGAGGTAACTGCCAAATCTGTGTGTACTAACTGTGGGCTAAACATATTATTTTTTTAGCGTGCATAGAGTGGACAGTCCTGCAGCTACATTAGCGCACACTAACTGGTTAGTGCACGAATACCGCCTGTGCTTTTGTTGCCTACAAAATGGGTGGCGGCAAGTGCTCACATGGTAATGTTTTTAAATAGCCACATGTTAATGGAAACATTAACGCATGACCATTAATACAAAAAATAGAAAATTGGTCATTTTACAGTTGCAGTAAAAATGGCCTTAGCGCACAGGAAAGACCCAACATAAGGGCACACTAAGGCACTTTTTGCCGTATCATAGAAAAAGGACCCCTAAGTGATGGATTTAATTATAGCTTCTCCTCATCCTAGCACTTCTAGGAGGGGAAATTCATCAAGCAGCATTATGGACTTAACGTGCGTTAAAGGAATTAGCACATGCTAAATGATAAAAGCCCATCTTATATCTATGGACTTTTAGCATTTGGCATGCAATAAGTCCGTTAGGGGTTCTTTTGCTAAGGTGCGCTAAAAAATGACCTGCGGTAGTGTAGGCATGGGTTTTGGGCTCACTCAGAATTGTTTTTCAGCGCACCTGTAAAAAAGGCTTTTTTAAATTATTTTTGACGAAAATAGATGTGAGGCAAAATCAAAATTTCCGCACACCCATTGTGGGTCTGAAACCTTACTGCCAGCCATTGACCTAGAGGTAAAGTCTCACGCAGTATCCGGGCGGTAATGACCTACATGCACCAAATGCCACTTGGCGCATGTCCGATACGTGAGGCAGAAAATAAAAATTATTTTTTGGCCGCATGGATTGGACATGTGCCAAAAATGAAATTACTGCAAGAGCCACGTGGTAGCCATGCGGTAACTCCATTTTGGCGCGTATTGGCACACGTAGATGCTTACGTGGCTTGGTAAAAGGGCCCCTTAATGTTCGTTAAGGCCATAAAGCTTCCTGATGAATCCCCACCCCCCATGTCGTTAACACCTCTACGGTTTAAATAGGTCTTCAGTTCATTTGATAATTTACATCCTATTTCGTTTGTCTTATATCTTCTTTTTTTCTGCTCCTGAATTGTGGACTTTCGATGGGAAATGAATTGACTTTTTTAAAGTTAATTGCCTGAAGTAGTTTGTTCATTCTTTCTGATTTACTCTGTCGAGTGTTATGCTTGCATAATTTTTCAAAATTTCTAAACAAAAAAAAATTAGAGAAAAAAAAAATCAAACAATACAGATTTTTGATTTATTTATTTGGCAAACACTTTTCCCAGACCAAGAATGAAAGCGATACAATGCAACAATGTGGAAATGGAAAGCACAATGAAACATCAGTCTCTTTCACGCAAACAGCATGTCACATTCCTTGGCATGTGCTCAAAGCATGAAGTTGAAACATACTCACATCTTCTGAGTGACAGTGTACATCACTCGTCAACGATCAACTGGGCCAGCACCAAGTTAATCACATTTACTTTGATTTTATGCAACTTTTTATTTGCTTTGTTTTACTGCATTTCAATTATATAGCAAAACCCCTACGAGAGAAGCTACACTGGCTCCCACTCAAAGAATGCATCATGTTCAAAGTATGTACCCTAGTACAAAAAATCATCCATGGCGATGTCCCAGCCTATATGTCAGACCTGATAGACCTACCATCCAGGAATGCTAAAAAATCATCTTGCACATTCCTTAATCTTCATTTCCCCAATTGTAAAGGTCTAAGTAATGCACGCGTCAACCTTTTCTTATATAAGCGTGCAATTCTGGAACACATTGCTAAGCAACCTGAAAGCGACCTATGAACTGACCAACTTCTGTAAATTACTAAAGACCCATCTCTTTGACAAGATATACCACATAGACCAAAGCATGTGAAATTCTTACACATATCTAGAAATGTAAATCAATGCCTTCTGTTTTATTACTATCATATATTCCATCACCATGTAACCCAAAATCCTTCTGTAACACTAATGTCTAATCTCTTCTAATTTCCACTATCCATGATGTATTGTAAGCCACATTGAGCCTGCAAAGAGGTGGGATAATGTGGGATACAAATGCAATATATAAATAAATGATCTAACCATGGTGATCATCATGTGTCACAGAAAGAAAGAGAAGAGCTGTGCTCCAAAGTTGTTCTATATTTTGTCTGCTTCACACACCAGAACATTTTCACAATTATTTTAGGTTATTTATGCCTCTGTTATGTTGTTGTTTCCAATAAATTATTATTTTAATAGATCTTACTGCTGACGGTCATTTATCTCTGTTTTGCAGAATTCATAATTAAAATAATGGATATTTAAAGCCATTAACTGTGATGGTCACCGTATATATTTGTGGGAAAAGATAATAAATTATTTGATAGTTAAAAAAAAACCCTAATATATCTTATTGCGTGCACTGGAGGCCATAAATAGAACAGTCACAATACAGATATTTCAACACAGCCAACCAGCTGAAACTAACCTGGAACTATTAATAATCATGTTCTCTGTAACCGCAAGGGAAATTGCTACTGATGACAACTTAACTGTGAGCTTCTTCCCCCCAGCCCTGAAGAAAAAGGTGACAATCATAGGGGTTCTTTTACTAAGCCGCTGCAAAAATGTCCTTCGTGTACCCTTACACCGGTCATTTCTGTACATTAGGGCTGTGGCTGGAAAATGGCTGATTTTACATTTTCCGATATAAAGGCCATGCACTAATATTGCCATTAGCATGCACCCATTAACAAAAATTTAGCACGTGAGCCCTTACCTCCACATACTTTGTAGGCAGCAAAGGCCCATGCACTAATTCTGTGCTAATTGGGTAGCATGTTGTAATGTAGCTACGATGATTAGTGCAGACACACCCACTCTCTGGCACAGACACGCCCCCTCGGAGAAAAAACAATTTTATTTTTTAGTGCGCCAGTAGAGCGCTCACATGTCAAAAGTGCCATGGGATGCCTCAGCGGTACACCATTTTAAGCTGTGATAAACATGCGTCAGTGCTTACCGCAGCTTGGTAAAACTACTACTACTACTACTTATCATTTCTATAGCGCTACTAGACGTACGCAGCGCTGTACACTTGAACATGAAGAGACAGTCGCTGCTCAACAGAGCTTACAATCTAATTAGGTCAGACAAACAGGACAAACAAGAGATAAGGGAATATTAAAGTGAGGATGATAAAATAAGGGTTCTGAACAAGTGACCAAGAGCCCCATATTACCAGTTATTATGTATCATTTATCATTTATTAAAATTCTCTATATTGACTCATTTGCCATATAAGTTTAGGCCATAGCCGCCAAGAGGGTGGAAGCAGGGGGGGACAAAATTCCCCGGGCCCGGGCCTCCAAGGGGGCCTGGCGCCGTAGTCCCAGCCGCCCTCCGTCGTCAACCGTCTGCCACTGGGCCGGGCCCCCTGCATTGAAATCACAGCGCCTCTCACCTCCGTGTGAAAGCGCTGCAGGCAGTAGGGCAGCAGGTTGCCTCCCTTCGGGCCTCCTTTCCTCCCTGTGTCCCGCCATCGTCTGATGTAACTTCCGCCAGGACGGGACACAAGGAGGGATGGATGGCCAAAGGGAGGCGATCTGCTGCCCTGCTGCCTGCAGCACTTTCACACAGAGGTGAGAGGTGCTGTGATTTCAAGGTAGGGGACCCAGCCCGGTGGCGGACGGAGGGAGGTGGGTGGAAGGGGGGAGCGGCGGCGGCGACCTTGTGGGGGGTGGAGGGGGGAGTGGCGGCGGCGACCTCAGGGGGCGGTGGGGGCAAGGGCCCGGGGGGCAGCCTTGCCCCGGGCCCGGCCCAGTCTCTTGGCGGCCCTGGTTTAGGCAGATAACAGTAATAAAAATTCCAAGGTAAAATTAAGAAAAAGAACTGCATTAAATAATAGAAAAAAGAACATTCATTAAAAGTACATGCACACTAAGGGCCCCTTTTACAAAGCAGCAGTAAACCCAATGTGGGCTTACCACTTGCTAAAAAGGAAGCACAGCCGGGCTACCACAGCAGTCTGACGTACTTCCCACTCCCAGCGCACCCAGCGCACTCCCAGCGCACCACAAAAATATAGTTTTGTAACACCGGTGTGTACCTGGTGGTAATCGGGCAGTGCCATGTGCTGCCGCTCAGCCATTTTCTACAGAAAAGCAAGTCCTACCTTTACCCGCTGTGTTAAAAGGTGCCCTTGGTGCACATTAAAAGCACGTGCCAGTGCAGGCCCCCTTTTGCTGCATTCTGGTAAAAGGGGCCCTTATTTATTGCATTTGTATCCCACATTTTCCCACCTATTTAGTGAAGCTATGGGTTCTCTTTGTAGGGCCTTATTCTATAAAGGTTATGATCCTAAATTTATGCACCTAAAATGTATGATCCTAATTTATAAGCATAATTTATGCTCCTAAATTTATGCACCTAAATTAGGAGCATAATCTATTTTGGAGCATAGAGTATGCTTTGTAATTTAGGAGCATAAATTTTACGGCCTGTGGTAAAATTGAAACCAGCGAGCGCTTATTTACAGCCTGAGCCCTTAACGCCACTCATTGGTGTAGCAGTAAGGGCTCATGCAGTACACTTGTGGTAACCGGTCGGCGCATGCTGGAAACGCCGTGTGCAGTAGGAAATAAAAAAATTATTTGTCCCAGCATTATGGGCGTGCACAAAATCTGAAATTACTGCCAGGGGGTGCACTAGTCTGGCAGTAGTCTCATTTTGGCATGCACTGCATGTGCATAGAGCTTATCATGCCTTTGTAAAAGGGCCCCTAAATAAAAAAAATGGAAAATCGACCATTTTCCAGGCACTACAAAAACTGGCCTTAACATGTGGAAACGACCCTCTCACTGCCTCCATCTTCCTCCCACCACCAGATAGAATAAGAAGAAATATGTAAGATTAGTTTTCCAAGTCCCTTCCAAAGCCCATTCTAAAAAAAAAAAAAAAAAAAAAATAGGTCTTAAGGGCTGCACAAAGTTGTCTGTATGAAATATCTGAATACAGTGAAAGAGGTAAGCTGTTCCATAAGGCTGGTGCCAAAAAAATGAAAGCACAATTCCTTGTCTCTTCTCACTTTGCTCTAGTAAAGTCCTTGGAGAACAAGTCTATAGTCATTCAGAGAGCGCAGGAACATATGGAATGGTTAAGGATGCCAAATAGCTTGGTTTACTGGTATATATTTATTTATGTAACACCATGTATATGCCACACTATCCAATAATCTAGGCAGGCTACTAATTTCAGGGCCCTTTTACTAAAATATGCTAAGATATGGGTTTTGTACATTTTAATGTGGGACTTTCCTTCCCTAAGCCCATATTTAAATTGCCAGTATTTTAAGCTTTTTTTTTTTTTTTTTTTGGCAGGTCTCACACTAATTTTTCCATTAGCACACAGGACTTGCAAAAAATTAATGCAGGAGCACTTGCTGATTAGGAGGTGCGAAGTGCTTCCACATTAACCCTGCATTATCCAGTTAGTGCATGCTAATGTGAACACACTGGCTGAACAACACTTCCATGCCCATTCCCTGCCCATGACACACTTCCTCCTGAAAAAATGACAAAAAAAATGTGCAATCAATGTGCACTGACATGACTTTTTCCTGCATTAGGCATGCGTTAGCTTTTAAACCAGGTTAGTAAAATGGCCCCTTACATACATAATACAAATACAGAAAGCATGCAGAGCATGGCTCATGGAATTCTTTCCAACCTTGCTATATGTAAATGCATGTGTGTGTGTGTGTGTGGGGGGGGGGGTGATGGGTGTGTATGTTCATGTTTGTGTCTGTGCATATGTATATGTGTTGCCATATGTGTGTACATATCTTGGTACGTGTGTGTGCTTTCTGCATGTCTGTGATACGAGAGGAGACGTGTGCGGAGGGCAGTTTGTAAGATGTAATTTCTTAATCGTTATGTTACATTGAATCATGCACATATATTGCAGCTTTTGGAACTCTTTCTTCCATAGAAATGTACTGGAAAATTTGTAAAGAGGGGTTCATTTCTCTTCTATTCCTACCACATGCAGGAACTTCACTTCAACAGCACAGAAAGTTCCTCCAGATCACTTCCTCTGACTGAAACTGCTTTCTAATTCTCCACTCCCACTGCCTTCCCATTGAATGAATCCTGTCTACAATCTCTGCTACTAGTTACAATGGCTACAGGCAGGGCAGGCTCATTCCAGGGTTGCTGAAGGAGGGGGGCAAAATTCCACGGGCCTGGCCTCCAAGGAGGGCCTCGGTGCTAGCCATAGAAAAACCACCTTTTTTCAGTGATTCTTCAGCCAGCCTGACAGCCTCACTCAGTCAGATCCAGCGTCTTTCTCTCTTCCCTCCCTTCCAAGCCTCCCCCCCCCCCCCCCCAATCCTCTACTTGCCTCGGAATCATTGATTGGCAGGTAGTAGCAGTCAAGAGAGACTGTTCTGCTGGCTACGGGTCCCTCTTCCTGTTGCATCCCACCTATTTGGAAACAGGAAGTTACTTCACAGGAGGCGGGACGTACCGGGAAGAAGGACCCTTGGCCAGCAGAGCAGTCTCTTTCATTCTCTGTTGCCTGCCAGCCAATGAATTTACTTTTGACTGATGGTTCATTGGGGGAAGGGGAGGAGGCAGGGGGCTCTTAAGATTGTTTGCCCTGGGTTTGGCTTTGTTTCTCAGCGACCCTGGCTCACTCTAATGGGGATGGAGAAACTAGAGAACTGCAGATAGAGGTTTTAAACTCAGAAAAATATCCAGATATATTACCAATCCTTATGCACATTAATGTAAAATTCTGCTGACTAGAATAAGTCAGACAGTTGGCAATCCTATCCACCTGAGTCCTAAGCACATATCACAGCGCCTGCCTAAACATGTGGACACAATGTACATGTACAGTTGCTTTAATCTGGCCCCGTGAAACTACTTCTAGAAGTTACAGTGTCCATTTTGCATCCGTAGCAACTAGAGGCAAGAGCAAGTGATGTTCAGTCCTGCTCCAAAGACCCACTAGCCCATCAAGGATGTCCAGGTAGGCCTGGGGGATCCTGCTTGGATATGGAAAAGGGGCTACTCTTTTGGAATGAGCCCAGAAGGGGTCTTTTCCAAGGGTGTTTAGGAGGAGTCTACTCTTGGTGAGGGAGGGAAGTAAGGGAGTCATATCCTATTGAGATGGGCATGAGGGGGATAGGAATCAGAGGGGAGGGGGAAGCATCCCCTTATGCAAGACCGACTGATTTTCAGATAGGACCTGCGTAATTAAGTGTCTTATGCGGGTTCCAGCTAAATATCAGCCGAGGACCTGCATAAGCTCAGTTGACCAACTTACGTCTGGTCATATTCAATGCCCAGACATGGCCCAGCATTGAATATCCAGGCTTAATTCAGCCCATGGCTTTCAGTGTTCAAAAACATGCTGACTACTGCCCGCTGAATATTGATTGAATAGTTTAAAACAGATTCTCTAAAAAAAAACTGACTATAGACCTAAAGCAAACAATGCTTGGATGACAGGATCATTCTAATAAGTCCCAGCCAATATGCAAGCAACAATGTTATGGCCACTCTGGTGGGCGCATAACAAAGATTCCGGGATATCCAGGTATAAGCTCATTACAGTGGTCAAAATGTGAATTGACTAATGCCTGAATAACAATACAAAAGTTAATTTAAGTTCCAAATGGTAACATTAGTGCATGGCCACTAATACAAAAAAAAATAGAAAATTGGCCATTTTATAACTGTGCAATTGTGGTAAAAATGGCCTTAGTTTGCGGAGACAACCCTGGTAAGGGCACGCTAAGGCCACCTTTTACTATAACATAGTAAAAGGACCCCTTAATTTGTAACTTCATGGACAAACTAGAATCAAATCAGATTCTCAGATCTTTAATCTGTATAGAAACAGGAATAAGACAACCACTGATCACAAAACTAGGCAGCAAATGTTTATTTACTCAATAAATAACACCACCTCGTGTTCGCTAACATTCAATGATAATTTATTTCTCGATAACTGTGGAGGGGCATTTTCCATATGATGTCCAAATTCAATTTTGGACATTTTCAAAAAACATCCAAAAATCCAGTAACCAAATATGGTCATTTTTGAACCAGAAAAACATTTATCTTTTTGATTCAAAAATTGCCTTATTTTAAACATTTCTGTGCTCGATGCGTCTTTCTTTAAGGGTCATTTTCAAACAAAAAATGTCCAAGGGAAAAATGCGCAAAAACAAGTCATTGGGATATCTGGAGGCAAACAGTCGTACTAGACTGGCCACACAGACATCCCAGCAGAGCAGTGAGGCAGCCTAGGGGACACTGAAGTGACCTTCACATTAGAGGTCCCAGGTACATATCACATCATAACCGCCTTATATTATATGGTGAGCCCTCCAGAAATAGCAAAAAATGTACTTTACCCAACTGTATACCACTACAATAGCCTTTATTCCTGGAAGTGCCACCTGGGTCCAGTAGGTACCAAGTGTACCAGTAAGAGTGGGATATAGGTCTGGGTTCCATTCTCTATAGTCCACTGCACTATCCACTAGGCTACTTCAGGCACCTGCTTGCTGCTCTAAGAGAAATAGCCATTATCTCTCAGATTCTATATAGATTGCCTGAAATTCGCACGGAAACCGAAGCATATTCTATAACAATGCTCATAACTTAATTAGTTAACTAGCTAATCAGTACTGTTATTTGGATGTTAACAAGCAATTGTCAGCACTAACTGGCATTAATTGAGATTTATGCGCACAACTCGCTAAGTATCTAATATAATAAAACGCACCGTGAACGTTCTAATGAGGACAACATTCTGAAGTCACTAAAAAACACTCCCTGAAGGGTTCGTGGGGTTCGTGGAGTTCGTGGCATTCGTGGTGTGAAGCCACCCAGCCGTCTCTGCCCCGCCCTCGCGTCAAACGTCATGACGTCGAGGGCGGGGAAAACACACGGATCGCGAGGGCAGAAAAAAAAACAAACGGATCGCACCCACGCACGGTGCGTTTTACTATATTACATTTACCTCCGTGGTGGCGGTTCCGGCAGCGCAGCGTCAGGGAAGGAGGCGGCGCTCCCGACGTCTAGCCTTCCCTTCGCTGTGTTCCGCCTTCTTCTGACGTCAATGATGACGTCAGAAGAAGGCGGAACACAGCGAAGGGAAGGCTAGACGTCGGGAGCGCCGCATCCTTCCCTGACGCTGCGCTGCCGGAACCGCCACCACGGAGGTAAATAAAAAAATAAAAAAAAAGAAAAGGGATGTGGGTGGGCAGCAAAGTTGAACACTGGGAGCAGGAGGGCAGGGGAAAAACGACAGCATGGATGCGAAGAGGGGGGGGGGGGAAGAAGAGGGCGGGCCAGGCTGGGACATGGGACAGAGAGGAGCATGGATGCGAGGAGGGGTCATGGAAGGAAGAGAGGGGAATTACATGAAAAGGAAGAATGGAGGGGGCAGGGGACAGAGGAGCATGGATGGGCATAGATTGGGAGGGCAGAGCTCAGGGAGAGAGGGAAATTGCTGGAAAGGGAAAAATGGAGGGGCCAGGTGACAGAGGAGCATGGATGGACATGGATTGGAAGGGCAGGACTCAGGGAGAGGGGAATTGCTGGATAGGGATGAATGGAGGGGACAGATGGGCATGGATGGATATGGATTGCAGGACAGGCCTCAGGCAGAGAGGGGAAATGCTGGATAGGGAAAAATGGAGGGGCCAGGTGACAGAGGAGCATGGATGGACATGGATTGGAAGGGCAGGACTCAGGGAGAGGGGAATTGCTGGATAGGGATGAATGGAGGGGACAGATGGGCATGGATGGATATGGATTGCAGGACAGGCCTCAGGCAGAGAGGGGAAATGCTGGATAGGGAAAAATGGAGGGGACAGATGGGCATGGATGGATATGGATTGCAGGACAGGCCTCAGGCAGAGAGGGGAAATGCTGGATAGGGATGAATGGAGGGGACAGATGGGCATGGATGGATATGGATTGGGAGGGCAGGCCTCAGGGAGAGAGGGCAATTGCTGGATAGGGAAAATGGAGGAGCCAGGTGACAGATGAGCATGGATGGGCATGGATTGGAAGGGCAGGACTCAGGGAGAGGGGAATTGCTGGATAGGGATGAATGGAGGGGACAGATGGGCATGGATGGATATGGATTGCAGGACAGGCCTCAGGCAGAGAGGGGAAATGCTGGATAGGGAAAAATGGAGGGGCCAGGTGACAGAGGAGCATGGATGGACATGGATTGGAAGGGCAGGACTCAGGGAGAGGGGAATTGCTGGATAGGGATGAATGGAGGGGACAGATGGGCATGGATGGATATGGATTGCAGGACAGGCCTCAGGCAGAGAGGGGAAATGCTGGATAGGGAAAAATGGAGGGGACAGATAGGCATGGATGGATATGGATTGCAGGACAGGCCTCAGGCAGAGAGGGGAAATGCTGGATAGGGATGAATGGAGGGGACAGATGGGCATGGATGGATATGGATTGGGAGGGCAGGCCTCAGGGAGAGAGGGCAATTGCTGGATAGGGAAAATGGAGGAGCCAGGTGACAGATGAGCATGGATGGGCATGGATTGGAAGGGCAGGACTCAGGGAGAGGGGAATTGCTGGATAGGGATGAATGGAGGGGACAGATGGGCATGGATGGATATGGATTGCAGGGCAGGCCTCAGGCAGAGAGGGGAAATGCTGGATAGGGATGAATGGAGGGGGCAGGTGACAGAGAAACATGGATGGCCATGGATTGGGAGGGCAGGGCTCAGGGAGATAGGGGAATTGCTGGAAAAGGATGAATGGAGGGGGCAGGGGACAGATGGCCATGGATTGGGAGGGCACGGCTCACACTCTCTCTCTCATATACAATGTCTTTCTGACTCTCCCTCTCACACACTCTGTCTCACACTGTATCACATTCACTCTCTATGTGCCACACAGTCACTCACACACTCGCTTGGTCTCATACACTCACTCTCACAGAGAATCTGTGTCTCACACACACTCTCTCTCTCGCCCACACACACACACTCTCTCTCACACTGTGTCTCACATACACACTTGCACACACTCTCATTCTCACACACACACTCTCTCACAAACACACTCACACCCAGACTCACTCTCTCTCTCACACACTCACACTTTCACTCTAACTCTCAAACAGTCACTCTCACATACACTCTCCCAAACATACACACTCCAAGGAAAACCTTGCTAGCGCCCGTTTCATTTGTGTCAGAAACGGGCCTTTTTTACTAGTATTCTATAATGTGGTGCATGTAAATTCTAAGTTGCATAGTTGAAAAGGGGGCATGGCTGCATGGGCGTTTCTAAAATCTATGCACATATTATAGAATACACCCTCAGCCACAAACTTGTGAGCCCTCCAAGAACAGGGAAATACTCAGTGTACCTAAATGTAACTCACCTTGAGCAAAATCTAAATAAATATACCACGTGGAAATTTAAGACTATCCTATAAAATTTAGGCGTACTTTAGAGAATAGGCACCATATATAGAATCTAGCCCTACATCTACATCTGTCATAGAGCCCAGTATGTACTGTTACTTTCACCTCTTAAGGGGGTGGGAGTCAGTGACCACTGGGGGATTAAGGGGAGTCATGCCTTTTTTCCCTCCAGTGGTCATCTGGTCAGTTTGGACACCTTTTTGGAATTTAGTCTTTATTAAAACAGTTCTAACCAAGAAGTCCCATTTTTGGCTCTGGACGTTTTTACAATGTTCCTTTATCGCAGAAAAATGTCCAAATTGCAAGCCAGCCCTAGTCCCACCCAAAAAACACGCCTCCAACATGCAGATATGACTAATCACAAAAATAAACATATAGACTTATTTTTAAGCATTCTATATGTTTATTTTTGTGATTATTCATATCTGTGAAGACTCCTGAAGAAGGCATGTTCAGTGCCAAAACATGGTAATGTGTTGAGTCACCCTCAATAAAAGTCTGATTTGAAAAGCCTGATCCTGATCCCACACTTAACATAGTAACATAGTAGATGACGGCAGAAAAAGACCTGCACGGTCCATCCAGTCTGCCCAACAAGATAAACTCACATGTGCTACTTTTTGTATATACCTTACCTTGATTTGTACCTGTCCTTTTCAGGGCACAGACCGTATAAGTCTGCCCAGCACTATCCCCGCCTCCCAACCACCAGCCCCGCCTCCCACCACCGGCTCTGGCACAGACCGTATAAGTCTGCCCAGCACTATCCATGCCTCCCAACCACCAGCCACGCCTCCCACCACCAGCTCTGGCACAGACCGTATAAGTCTGCCCAGCACTATCCACGCCTTCCAACCACCAGCCCCGCCTCCCACCACCGGCTCTAGCACAGACCGTATAAGTCTGCCCAGCACCATCCCCGCCTCCCGCCACTGGCTCTGCCACCCAATCTCGGCTAAGCTCCTTAGGATCCATTCCTTCTGAACAGGATTTCTTTATGTTTATCCCACGCATGTTTGAATTCCGTTACTGTTTTCGTTTCTACCTCTTAAGCTTGCACTACTAGGGTAATTCCCTACAGGTCTGCTAAGATAAGGTGCTGGGATGCTGCACTCTGAGCACGAATTCTATATTAGCAATTAGGCAGATAGGTGCCATTATAGAAACCTACATAAGCTGGCATTTATGCGCCAACATTCAGGTGCAGTTGTTTACACCATGTGCAAGGCTTGTGTTAATGTTATTACCTAAATGTTACAGTTGCACTTTTCTGTCTGTATTCCATAACCCTGACCTGCCCATTCCCATCCTATGTCCACACCCTGCTTGCAGTTATGCAAATGCGGGTGTGAGAGGCCTTCAGCACCGGACTAGCGCACGTGTTTGCCTGCACCCTAGGATCACAGCTGATGAGCGCATGTAACAATGAACTCGTCGGCTCTGAATACTAGTAGCATGGAAATGCATGCTAAACAGGGACATTAGCATTCCTCCCCAATGCTCAGTGGGCAGTATGCCAAACAGGGTGCTGTTCCCATGGCAAAGCCTATGCCAGCTTGGAGCTGGCACTAAGGTTTGCCAGGGCATTGGGGAGGAATGGCGAGACCTTGTCCAGTACACATTGGCATGCATCCAGGCCCCCAACCCCCAAGCACATGGACCTAGAGGTGCAGTGGACCTGCAGACCCCCCACCCGCACCCCCAAATGCAAAAGCCCCCTAACAATTAAAAAAAACTCTTGGTGGTTCAGTGAGACCCCTACTAGTCCACCCAAGGGCTAGCCAGGTGGTAAAGTGACCCCTCAGACCCCCAAGCACCCCCAAACCCCTCATACCTAAGAAAGTGTAGGGAGAGAGTAGCACTCCTTCCCTTCTTCTGTGAGTGCCAGCTCAACATGGTGGCATCCTACCTACCAATGCATTCTGAGAATTTCTCCCTTGTATGGTAGTAAAGCCCTGCCCAGTGCATCCCAGGATGCACTGGGCAGGGCAGGGTGTCGCCATTTTGAGGTAGTACTCATGGGAGGAGGGAGGGAGTGCTACTCCCTCCCTCCCTTTTCCAGGTATGAGGGGGCTTGGGGGCCACTAGACCACCAGGTAGTCCCATGGGTGGGGAGGGCTAGTAGGGGTCCCATAGGACCACCAAGAGTTTTTAGTGTTGGTGTGGGGGACTTTTGCGTGGGATAGGTACAGGCCCTTATGGTTGGTGCTTAGGCTTAGGTTTGACAGGTCCGTGCTTTTTCTTTTTTTGACAGCCCAGACCTGTCAAACTTCTTCTGTGGGAGGACTGTGCCTAGGAGCCATCTTCCCGCAGAAGTACCCCTATGATGAGTGCTAATAACATATATAAATCTGCATGTTATTAGCACTGATTATTGGGTAGTTAGTTCCCTGCACTGTTCCAGTGGTATTTTTATTTGAAACAGCATTGGGAACTGATCATTGGCCCATAAATAACTTGCAAGTTAAGGTTACAGAATGTAACTGCATTTAGTTGGCATATGTAACAGATGTATGTGAACATTATTATTGATGTTTCATACAAAAATATTGCCTGACACAGGCCGTGTTTCGCCCAGCAGGGTTGCGTCAGGGACTACAAAATAATAACACATAAAATAACAAATATAATATAAAAATGTTATGAATAACTATATAAAGAAACTATATAAAGAAACAATACTAAACATACCCACATTACACTTTTTCAAGTTATCAATAGAAATCAAACAAAATAAAACATGGAAAAGAAAATAAGATGATACCTTTTTTATTGGACATAACTTAATACATTTCTTGATTAGCTTTCGAAGGTCGCCCTTCTTCCTCAGATTGGAAATAAGCAAATGTGCTAGCTGACAGTGTATATAAGTGAAAACATTCAAGCATTACTATGACAGTCTGACAGGGTGGGAGGATGGGGGTGGGTAGGAGGTATGCATGGGGACATCAAAGCATATCATTAATATTCTAACAGGATGGGTGTGGATAGGTGAGGGGAGGGTGATCAACAGAGACATACAGCCTTATGGTTTATAATGGGCTAGGAACCCCAGATCCTTGTTAAGTCCTTTCTGTTGGGTGTTAAAATATTCAATCATTCTGACTTCAAAGGTCTTACGTTCTTGTATGGTTTTAAAGTTACCTTTCAGGATTCTCACTGTTTGATTTCTATTGATAACCTTAAGAGTGAACTAACACGGCTACCACACTCCTCCACTTTTTCAGGGAAATTTATGTATGTGTGTATATATATAGTGAATAGACTGGTCTATGTATAATCAATAATAAATAAATATTAACTAAAAAATTAGTAAAAATAGACAAATAATTGGATATAAAAACATAGTTAAAATTGCATAAACATGTAGACATAATAGAGTACAATAATATTTTTAAACCATATTAAAACAATGAAATATCATGTATATCAACTAATAGATAAATCAATTAAATGGCATGAAAAATCAAAACGTAAAAGTACAGGAGATAATACAAATAGGACACATACCTATTGAATACACATATTGTAGAATGCTTTTGTAAAGGTTGTAGTTTATTCCAACAATTGATGCTACGTATAAAAAACAAAACTGAAAATGAAATAAAACAAATGTAATATAACCCATGGCACATCTGCATGCTGTTTCTTAGGTTACATATGTAACTGCAAACTAATGCAAATTAGCATCGATTATCACCAACAATTGGTTTTTAGTGCCAATTAGCAGCTAATTTGTCAAGTACACATGCAACTGTAGGTATTCTATAACCTGTGTGCACAATTTTGCACACTGAGGACCAAATTCTATATATGGCGCTGCAAAATTGGCGCCATTTATAGAATAATGCTTAGCACCAGAATCCATGCCTAACTTTTCGGCATGAGGATTTACACCAACTGTAACCTGGTATAAATCCTTGCACCTAAATTAGACATGGATCCATCATATTCTGTAACAGTGCGCGCAAATTCTTGGAAAACCTACAAGCCGCCCATGCCCCTCCCGTGGCCACACCCCCTTTTCAGATCTGCACATAAGAATTTATGTGCGCATCTTTATAGAATAGCACCTAGCCAGATGCACACAAATTCTAATTATTGCCAATTGGCAACGATAATTGCTAGCACCCAATTATCAGTACTGATTAGCTCATTATTCAATTAAACTGTGCGTGCAAATTGGATATGTGCCCAGATTTGTGTGCACAATCTTGTGCACCATATATAGAATCCAGAGATTTGTGTAAAATTCAGCACTCAAAATTATAGATTGAGGGAGTATGTGTGCATTGGGGGGGATTCTACATATGGCGCCTAAAAAATCCACTTGGAAAACATTTCCGCCTAAGTGTATTCTATAAGCAGCACCTACATTTATGCGCAGAATATAGAATATGATTAGTTGACACCATAACGCCTAAATCTATGCGTCTCCATTTAAACCAACAAATACAGATTTTGGCGCAGTGGGCCATATTCTATAACAGTATGTGTAAATTTTGGAATGCCCACGAAATACCCATTTCCCTGCCCATAATCATGCCCCTTTTTCTCTGCGCATATTAAAATTTAGACACCGTGCATTACAGAATACACTTAGCAATTTGCACACATAAATTTTAATTATTGTCATTAGTGCTCATTATTGCTTGTTAAGTGCTGTTAACAATGCTGATTGGCTTGTTAAGCCAATTAAGTTATGTGTGTTGTTATAGAATACACTTGGATTTCAGCATGGAACGCTAGGCGCGTTATATAGTATTTGCACACTAAAGTAATTTAAAATGACAACCCATCTCTAATGGGTATCCCAACCTTGTCTTGGAGGTGAACTTAACCAGTCAGATTCTCAGGACAGCCATAATGAATATGTATAGTCTAGTGGTCTATTTCATGACATTCATGGGCATCTTGATGCACAGGAGCCAACTCTTCAGAATGATTGGGGGTGCTAAACCCAATGGAAATTACCCCTCTGTGAACACAATAAAAGAGCTTGCTCAATATTGGGGTGTTCAAGCACCCACAGAGCTGGCTCCTATGTCTTGATTACCCAACTGATTAGGTGTGTCTCTAGGACAAATTTTGGAACCACCAGCCTACGAGGCCAATTTCATCTCAAAAGTGACACCGTGGAAAGAATGAAGAAATATTATTACTTAAAAGAAAGTAACCATTTAATCCAATGTGAAAAATGGTATGCGAATAATAAATGCATAACATAAAACTGGCTAATAAGAATAAAAAGCTCTGTGAGCAATTCCAATGTCATACGTGCAATTACTCTGCAACTAATGCAAGGACTGCAAATAATTCATAAAAGGACACTTCAGTATTACAGGACGTTAATAGCCATTTTCCTTTAATGAAAAATATTATGATTGAAAGGAACTAAATATATCCCGAACAAAAGTGCTTTTAGGAGTAGATGTAAATATGTGCTAGGAAAAAAAATTGGACAGTTTTAAAAGAATTGGGCTGCCTTTGAATACCTTAATTTTACATTTTTATTTCAACATGGTCCACAGCTGAGTGCTTTCATTTTTCCTCTTCTTTTTTTTTTTTCTCTGCTCTCCACAGGCTTTTGTTTTCATCAGTTCTTAGAGATGGAAAAATATGGATCAAGCAGGGTAAGACACTTTTGCCAAACTTATCCAGACACAAAATACATTGTCTTTCTGTTTATGAAGCTTCTTATACCAGGGGGAAAAAAAAACATAGACTAGCGGAAGGGAAGGATGAGTAGTAATTTGAATGAGGCTCTTTCAAGCCTTTTTGAAGCTTCCTAATTATTGCTTGCGAGAAATGACCCTATGCAGTTGTAAAAGGCAATGTAATTAGAAATTAATTAATTTCTGAATGAAATGTCTATTTGAGTTTTCTGGCTAGAATAATGGTTTTAGAGGGCCATTATCCTGCATACCCAGTCAGTCCTTGTGTCTATTGTTCTTGAGGGCATGACGCCCAGTGTTAATTTGCTTAGGCCTTGGCACAGTACCCTGCATATTTTATTTGGAGGAGGATAAGCTTGTGTGCCTTGGCCTTCTGCGTGAGAAGTCCTTTCCTTATTTACTGAAGTTAATAAGCTTGTCCACTGGATAGTTGTTGGTTCTGATGTCATCATTGAGGAAGCCTTTAAGATTTCTTCACAGTAAGCCTCTCTCACAAAGTTTATAATAATGCAAAACAATTACAGTTAGAGTTTATTAACATGCTACCATGTTAGAGAGCATTAGCGCTGCTAACACATGTCATTTTATCACTGTCCCGTTTTATGCAAAGGGACCTAGTTACTAATAACAAATATTAATCCAAATGAAACTGAACACTGAAAAAACACACTGCCTCATCCTCTCATCTCAACATAACAAGTACAAACCCACAACTATAAACACCCCAGGACACACCCTCCCTACCTCAGGCAGCCTAAAAATACTCGGAGTCACAATCGACCGCAACCTTACCCTTGAGAGCCAAGTAAACTCCGTAATAAAGAAAATGTTCTACTCAATAAGGAAACTTAAACGATTAAAGCCTTTCTTTCCGAGATAAATTTTTCAAAACCTAATACAATCAATGGTCCTAAGTTACGCAGATTACTGCAATGGAATCTACGCGGGATGCAAAGATCATCTCACAAAAAAAAAACTCCAGACTGCCCAAAACACAGCAGCCAGGCTGATATTTGGTAAAACATGATTCGAAAGTGCCAAACCCCTCCGAGAAAAGCTGCACTGGCTCCCAATCAAAGAAAAGATCATCTTCAAAATCTGCACCCTGGTCCACAGACTTATCTATGGTGTACTCCCAGGATACATGATAGACCTCATAGATCTACCAACCAGGAACAGAATCTGATCATTACGATCATACCTAAACCTACACTACCCTAATTTCAAAGGACTTAAATACAAAACAACTTACGCATCCTACTTCTACATAAGCGCACAACTATGGAATGGACTCCCAAAAGCTGTGAGAACAATCCATCACCATTTAAACTTCAGGAACTCACTAAAAACCATCCTCTTCAAAAAGACTTACCCCACCGATCCACCGTAAATCCCTACACCCAGCAACACAGCATAACCAATGATCTTACTGGACAGTTTACAATCTACATTCCTTTCGACCCTTGTGTTGCTTGATACACACCTACCTCATTAGACCACAATACAACCTGTATTTGTTATCAACCGAATTGGTGAATGCCATTACGGTACTATGTAAGCCACAGTGAGCCTGCAAATAGGTGGGAAAATGTGGGGTACAAATGTAACAAATAAATAAATAAATACCGGTGCCGTATTCGAAGCTGACGAGTCGGAGAAACTTAATGAATTCTTTGTAAACCTGGAGGATGTAATGGGGCAGTTCTACAAACTGAAGAGTAGCAAATCTCCTGGACCAGATGGTATTCATCCCAGAGTATTGATAGAACTGAAAAATGAGCTTGCGGAGCTATTGTTAGTAATACGTAATTTATCCTTATGATCGAGCTTGGTACCGGAAGGTTGGAGGGTGGCCAATGTAATGCTGATTTTTTAAAAAGGTTCCAGAGGAGATACGTGAAATTATAGACCGGTGAGTCTGTCGTCGGTGCCGGGCAAAATGGTAGAGACTATTATTAAGAACAAAATTACAGAGCATATTCAAAAGCATGGATTAATGAGACAAAGTCAACATGGATTTAGTGAAGGGAAATCTTGCCTCACCAATCTACTACGTTTCTTTGAAGTGGTGAACAAACATGGATAAAGGTGAGCCAGTTGATATTGTGTATCTGGATTTTCAGAAGGCAATTGACAAAATACCTCATGAAAGACTCCAGAGGAAATTGGAGAGTCATGGGATAGGAGGTAGTGTTCTATTGTGGATTAAAAACTGGTTAAAAGATAGAAAACAGAGAGTAGGGTTAAATGGTCAGTATTCTCAATGGAGAAGGGTAGTTAGTGGGGTTCCCCAGGGGTCTGTGCTGGGACTGCTGCTTTTTAACATATTTATAAATGGCCTAGAGATGGGAGTAGCTAGCGAGGTAATTAAATTTGCTGATGACACAAATTTATTCAAAGTCATTAACTTGCGACAGGATTGTGAAAAATTACAGAAGGACCTTACGAGACTGGGAGACTGGGCGGCTAAATGGCAGATGACGTTTAATGTGAGAAAGTGCAAGGTGATGCATGTGGGGAAAAAAGAACCTGAATTATAGCTACGTCATGCAAGGTTCCACGTTAGGAGTTACGGACCAAGAAAGGGATCTGGGTGTCGTCATTGAAAATACACTGAAACCTTCTGCTCAGTGTGCTGCTGCGGCTCGGAAAGCGAATAGAATGTTGGGTATTATTAGGAAAGGTATGAGGATGTTATAATGCCGTTATATCGCTCCATGGTGCGACCGCACCTTGAGTATTGTGTTCAATTCCGGTCTCCGCATCTCAAGAAAAATATAGCAGAATTGGAAAAGGTGCAGCGAAAGGCCGCTAAAACGATAGCGGGGATGGGACGACTTCCCTATGAAGAAAGACTAAGGAGGCTAGGGCTTTTCAGCTTGGAGAAGAGCCGGCTAAGGGGAGACATGATAGAGGTATATAAAATAATGAGTGGAGTGGAACAGGTGGATGTGAAGCGTCTGTTCACGCTTTCCAAAAGTACTAGGACTAGGGGGCATGCAATGAAACTACAGTGTAGTAAATTTAAAACAAATTGGAGAACATTTTTCTTCACCCAACACATAATTAAACTCTGGAATTCATTGCAAGAGAACGTGGTGAAGGCGGTTAATTTGGCAGAGTTTAAAAAGGGGTTAGATGGTTTCCTAAAGAACAAGTCCATAAACCACTACTAAATGGACTTGGGAAAAATCCACAATTCCAGGAATAACATGTATAGAAAGTTTGTACGTTTGGGAAGCTTGCCAGGTGCCCTTGGCCTGGATTGGCTGCTGTCATGGACAGGATGCTGGGCTTGATGGACCCTTGGTCTTTTCCCAGTGTGGCATTACTTATGTACTTATGTAACAGACTTTACCGGCAATGTGCTGTAATTTTATCTCATTCCATTATCCACATTTGCTCATGTAATCTCTTGTTTTCTATTTAATATATTGTTTATACACCTGTTTCATTGCTCTATGGTTTTACAGTTAATTCCGTTCTTTATACCTTTGTAATTGAAAAACTAAGGGGTCCTTTTAGTAACATGCACTGAAAAATGGCCTGCAGTAGTGTAGACATAGGTTTTGAGCACACGCAGGTCAATTTTTCAGCACGCCTGCAAAAAAATGCCTTTTTTATATTTTTGCCGAAAATGAACATTCGGCAAAATAAAAATTGCCACACTTCCATATTGGTCTGAGATCTTACCGCCAGACATTGACTTAACGGTAAAGTCTCTCACATTATCCGTGCCTACGTGCATCAAGTCGGAGTTACTGCCCAATTTTCACCGTATGCCAGAAAATAAAATATATTTTCTGTCGTGCGTAGCAGGCGCGTGTAAAAAATTAAATTACCGCATGGGCCACACGGTAGCCAGGTGGTAGCTCTGAATTGGCATGCATTGGGTGCGCATAGGTGCCTATTCAGCTTATAATCGAAAGTAATTACCAGCTATTTCCCGACACAAATCGGGATATGGCCGGCGATTTCGCAAAAGTGGCAAAAAGCGTATAATCAAAAGCTACATTTGTGATAGCTTCGCCGCTTTCCCTTCGCCTCGCCGGCAAAAGTTCAAAGGGGTGTGTTGGCGGCGAAGTGAAGGCGGGACATGGGCAGGCTTGGGCGTGGCTACCAGATGGCCAGCTTTCGCGGATAATGGAAAAATAAAACCCGGCGATAAGCAGTATTTCGCCGGGTTTACTTGGTCCTTTTATTTTCACGACCAAGCCTCAAAAAGGTGCCCCAACTGACCAGATGACCACCGAAGGGAATGGGGGATGACCTCCCCTTACTCCCCCAGTGGTCGCCAACCCCCTCCCACACTAAAATTATTAAAATACAAACCTTTTTTGCCAGCCTGTATGCCAGCCTCAAATGTCATACCCAGCACCCTGACAGCAGTATGCAGGTCCCTGGAACAGTTGTTGTTGGTTGCAGTGGACTGCAGAAAGGCAGAGCCAGGCCCATCCCCCCCCCCCCCCACCTGTTCCACTTGTGGTGGGTAATGTTGAGCCCTCCCAAACCCCCCAAAACCCACTGTACCCACATGTAGGTGCCCCCCTTCAGCCCTTAAGGCTAGGGTAATGGTGCACACTTGTTTGCAGTGGGTTTTTGGGGGGATTTGGGGGACTCAGCACACAAGGGAAGGGTGCTATGCACCTGGAAGCTAATTTGGTTGTTTATAAAAGATGTTTGAAGTGCCCCCTAGGGTGCCCGGTTGGTGTCCTGGCATGTGAGGGGGACCATTGCACTACAAATGCTGGCTCCTCCCATGGCCAAATGCCTTGGATTTTGCCGGGTTTGAGATCGCCGGCAGTTTTTTCCATTATCGCGGAAAAACAAAACTGGCGATCTCAAACCCGGCGAAATCCAAGGCATTTCGCCGGCCCACACCGTATTATCGAAAAAAAAGATGGCTGGCCATCTTTTTTGAAAATACGGTTCTGGCCGGCTGTTGCACCGCCGCCAAAATAGATCGCCGGCGACGTTCGATTATTCCCCTCCATGTGGCTTAGTAAAAGGGCACCTAATAAACATATTTGAAAAAAAAATCTATAAATCTGCATGCAACTTTTGGAACATCCCTGACACACGTCTGGCCGTGCCCCCTTTTCAAATACGTGAAATTGAAGTTAGGCACAGTGGGGTCCTTTTACCAAGCTGCAGTAAAAGGGGGCATGCGCTAGCTTCAGCACATGTTTTTGATGCACTCTGAGGGTCCCTTTTATCACAGCAGGTAAAAAGCTGTCTTTTTTGCTGGAAAAGAAATGGCTGTGCGGTAAGTGAACCACTTGCCATGTGGCCATTTCGGGAGAGATCACTTATGGCCACCCATTAAGGTGGCGGAAGGGCTCCTGTGCTAACCTGGTGGTAAATGGACAGAGCCCAGTGCTGCCCCATAACCGCCAGATAAGCAACAGTGCAACAAAAATAGAAGTATTTTTGTAGCGCTGGAAATGGCACACACTGGAGGTGGGAACTACCCAGTGGCGTAGCCAGACCTCACGGTGGGAGGAGGCCAGAGCCCAAGGTTGGGGGCACATTTTAAGTGCCACCCCGCCACTCCCCCACCGCTACACATCGCCTCCTCACCCCCCCCCCACCACCACCTCGCCTCCTCATAAACAAATACCTTTGCTGGCGGGGGTCCCCAACCCCCACCAGCTGAAGCCTTCTTCAGCGTAGTCTACGGCGCAGCCACGTTCGCTGCCTGCCCCCTGCGCTTCTTTATTCTTGCTACTCCTGTGCACGCTGACTCTGAGCAAGAAGAAAGAAGCGCAGGGGGCAGGCAGCGAACACGGCTGCGCCGGAGACTGGCACTGAAAAAGACTTCGGCTGGCAGGGGTTGGGGACCCCCGCCAGCCAAACCAGGGGCCCGGATGAAATTTGCGGGGGCCCAGGCCTCTGTGGCCCCCCCATAGCTACGCCCCTGAAACTACCACCGGGCTCCTGAGGTAGCTCAGCAGTAGGTCCAGATTAGCGTGTAGCAGGGGCGTATCTGCGTGGGGCCTCAGGGGCCTGGGCCCCCACAGATTTTGCCCTGGACCCCCTACCGCCATCAACCCTCCCCCGCTGCCGTTGCTTACTTTTGCTGGCGGGGGACCCCAACCCCCACCAGCCGAGGTCCGCTTCCACCTGCCGCTGCCTTAAAACTACTTCTTCAGCCGGCGGGGGACCCCAAAGGCCCGCCAGCCGCCCCGAGGTGTTTAAAGTTCATCTTTGGCCTCCGTGGCCGTGCTGCTGTTGATAGGAGCTGTTGAATCCACTTCGGAGTCTGACGTCGTTGTACGTGCTGCGACGTCAGACTTCGAAGTGGATTCAACAGCTCCTATCAACAGCAGCACGGCCACGGAGGCCGAAGATGAACTTTAAACACCTCGGGGCGGCTGGCGGGGGTTTGGGGTCCCCCGCCGGCTGAAGAAGTAGTTTTTAAGGCAGCGGCAGGTGGAAGCGGACCTCGGCTGGCGGGGGTTGGGGCCCCCCGCTAGCAAAGGTAAGCAACGGCAGTGGGGGAGGGTTGGCGGTGGGAGGGGGGTGGAGAGAGTCATTGGTGGCGGTGGGGGCTCTGACAATGGCGGGGGGGGGGTCGGTGGCGGTGGGGGGGGCTAAAATGTGCCCCTCCCTCTGGCTCTGGCCCCCCATACCGCCGGAGTCCAGATACATCCCTGGCGTGTAGCAATCCTGTTGCCGTGCACCAACTCTTTAGTAAAAGGGCCCCAGTGCTTTATAGAATAGCATGCAGCAAGATGCACGCACAAAGTTTTAAGACTGCCAGGTAACATTTGGGGCCCTGTTTATTAAGGCGTGCAAATCTTTTAACGCACCAATATAATGGGTGTTTCTATTGTTAGCATGTGCTGAAGAGTACGCCAATAGCGCAGCTTAGTAAACAGGGCCCTAAAATTGGTTGTTAGCATCCAATTATTGATGTTTCTGAGCTCATTAGTAAATTTACTTGCACACTCATCTCTGATGCACACACAAAATTGGGTGTGGAAATTTGGGCGCAAATATCCTATTAATAGATTTTAGGCTGCAAGCATGTCTTGTACTAGTTGTACATTTTTTTTTGAATATTGCTGCTCTCTTTTTTTGTGATACCACAATTTGTTCTGCCATGCTGATACTTTAATGGGAAGAGTTGAATATATACTTAGAAATGTTTTATAAACAGTAAATGTTTGTTTTAAAATTAAAACATTGATTTGACATTTGAATTGACAGCACACAATATGTTCATATGTTAAAGAAAGTTTTCTGTAACTTTGCAAATATGTGAGCAAATTGCTAAATGGAAACTAACAAGAGGTAGTGGGGAAGGTCAACAGCAACAGACTGCAGTAGGCACAGAAGGTAAGAGCTATGAAGAAAAAATAAAAGAAAGAAAACTATACATGAGAGAGAGACAGAGACAGACCTAGAAACATAGAAATGTATCAAAATGATAGGAGATAAAGACTATACAGCCCATCCACACTAACCCCTGGATTCTATATATGGCAACTAGAGTTCCGTTTGCAAATTGGCACATGTAGTCAATTTGCACATAGAACACAATTGGGTAAGAAGCCAATCAGCATTGACAATTGGATTATAACAAGCAGGGCCGCCAAGAGACTGGGCCGGGCCCGGGGCCCCACCCCCGCTTCCCCCTCCACCCCCCCCAGGTCGCTGCTGCTGCTCCCCCCTCCACCCACCTCCCTCTGTCCGCCATAGCGCTGGGCCCCCTGCATTGAAATCACAGCGCCTCTCACCTCCGTGTGAAAGCGCTGCAGGCAGCAGGGCAGCAGATCGCCTCCCTTCGGCCCTCCTTCCCTCCTTGTGTCCTGCCCTCGTGGAAGTTACATCAGACGAGAGCGGGACACAGGGAGGGAAGGAGACCCAAAGAGAGGCGATCTGCGGCCCTGCTGCCTGCAGCACTTCCACACGGAGGTGAGAGGCGCTGTGATTTCAATGCAGGGGGCCCGGCCCGGTGGCAGACAGTCGATGACGGAGGGCGGGTGGGAATTTTGTCCCCCCCCGCCCCACCCCTCTCGGCGGCTATGATAACAAGCAATTATCTATACTAATTGGCACTAATTAAGATTTGCATGCATAGCTTGCTAAGTGTATTCTATAAAGCAATGTGTATAAGCCAGAGTGCGCAAATCTCAAAAGAGGACATGGCCATGGGGGGGGGGGGGGGGGGGGGGGGGGCATAGGCAAGTCGTGAACATTTATAAAATCTGCGCGCATTGTTATAGAATATGCCCGATCCAATGCCGGTTTTAGTTGGCATAAATGGCTGTGACTACATTTAGTCGCAGGAACGGGCATTACGCATATTTGATAAACCATGCCTAACTTCAGGTAAGGGTTATAGAATAGTGCTAACTGCGTTTTTTTCGGAACTGATTTTTTTAGGCGACATATATAGAATCCCCCCCCCCCCCCCCCACAAATATGTATACCTCTCAAACCCAGGTTCTAAGTGGATTACAAAATAAACACAATATATGACTAGTCACAAAAAATATAGTTAGGAAATACTAAAAATACAATCAAAACTAAAATGAAATAGAATATAGTATTATAAAATTAAGGAGTCATTTAACTACGCTGTGACAAAGTGGCATGTAATGGAGAGGGTCAAAGTACACAGTACAAACAGTCCAAAAAGAAGCACAAAGGGCTCTCAAGAATGGAACATGTACACTTTATTGATGATCCGACACGGGCCATGTTTCAACGTAAACCAATGCCTGCCTCAGGGGTCAATCTGAAGACAAAACAAATAGTGCAGATCAGGACGCCAAGAAGATGCGCCAAAAAAGTGAAACCATATTGTAACATGATATGAGTTTAATTGTCAGGATTATTGAAATATATGTAGCATGATGTTGTGTTGGATCAGATACAAATATATACCAAGTATAAAAACACAGCTCATTGAGATCAGCTAGCCTGGATTTCATGTCCCCCTCCCTTTTCTCTGGGAACCTTCTGACAGCCAAAGCTTGGCTAGGTAGTTAACACCTCTAGGACGCTTAACAAAAGAACTATTCAAATACAAACTCTGACGAGTAAGAGGCTGCTTCAAAGGTTTAACTTTCTTCCTCTGATCAAAAGCCTGGCTGGTCAACAGAACAAAGGATCAAAGGTAACCTGTAGATACAAGGAGACAGAAAACCTGTGAAGGTGGGAATCCACACACCTATTGACAAAAGGAAAGTATAATGTGTATCTGCTACAGAGATTGAGACAAGAAGCCTTGTGCTTCAAAAGACCATTTGTCAGCAAAATCCAGACAGCAAGTCTTGTGATGTCATAAGACATGAGACCAAGATACCACAATGCTTTGCAACTACCCAGGGTCGAGTGCAAACCAGGAAGCAAATGCACACAGGACATGCAGTCATATTTCCCTGAAAACAGACTGTATAAAAAGCCTGGAAAAGCCCAGCTCTCTAGCTTACTGGGAAGCTTCTTGGGAATCTGCTGCTCTTGGGACCTGGTTCCTCTGCTGAACTCTACACACACACATCCAGACAAGACTTCTCTCCAGGCTCCAGCAACCAACTTTAAAAGAAAAGTACTCCTTCAGCAGAGAGGATTCCTTCTTCACTCTCTCAGTTTCAACAATTCTGCAACAAAGACTTTTCTGTAAGTTATTTAAACCTGTTGTTTTGGCACAAATTATCTGTTCCTAGGTCCTTAAAAGAACTACCTCTTGCAATATTATTTACATGATTTGTATATTAAATAAACCTTTTCTGAAGCTAAATAGATGGTCTTTTGTGTCCTGGGTACATGCCTTTAAATCTGGAAACGCAGGATACTGCATTTCAACAGAGATAATATTTAATTCATTGTAATTGTGGATCTTGTTGCTTTAATCGGCAACTGGTGGAGAATTAAAAAAAAAAAAAAAAAAAATATATATATATATATATATATATATATATATATATATATATATATCTTAAAAATTATAAACATTAGTGAGTGCTCTAGAGCTCTTCCCCCCCAAGATAAATTAATTCTTGTTACAATATGAGGAAAGGCTAATGAGGTTAGGGCTCTTCAGCTTAGAAAAGAGGTGGCTGAGGGGGGGATATGACTGAGGTCTATAAAATCTTGAGTGGTGTAGAACAGGTAGAAGTGAATCGATTTTTCACTCTTTCAGGGGTCCTTTTGCTAAGGTGCTCTGAAAAAATGGCACGGGTTTTGTGCATGTGCCAATCTATTTTCAGCACGCCTCTAAGAAAGCCCTTTTTTTATTTTTGCCAAAAATGGATGTGCGGCAAATTGAAAATTGCCGCACATCCATTTTGGGTCTGAGACCTTACCGCCAGCCATTGACCTAGCAGTAAAGTGTCATGCGGTAAAGTGTCATGTGGTAACTGTACGGTAATGACCTACGCACGCCAGAAAATAAACAATATTTTTCGGGCGCGCGTAGCAGACGCGACAAAAATGAAATTACCGCAGGGGACACGCGGTAGCTGTGCGGTAACTCCATTTGGTGCATGTTGGGTGCGTATAGATGCTTACGCGGCTTAGTAAAAGGGCCCCTCAGTGAGTACAAAGACCAGGGGACACAATTAAATTACATGGAAATACTTTTAAAACAAATAGGAGGAAATACTTTTTAACTCAAAGAATAGTTAAGCTCCGGAACTTGCTGCCGGAGGATGTGGTAACAGCGATTAGCGTATATGGGTTTTAAAAAGGCTTGGACAAATTCCTGGAGAAAAAATTCATAGTCTGTTATTGAGATGGATATGGGGAAGTCATTGCTTACCCCGGGATTGGTAATGTGGAATGTTGCTACTAATTGGGTTTCTGCCAGGTACTTGTGACCTGGATTGGCCACTGTTGGAAGCAGGATACTGGGCTAGATGGACCATTGGTCTGACCCAGTATGGCTGTTCTTATGTTGTAACTCCTTAGAGTTAGAAAGCTTTTAAACCAGGACAATACTCTACCGTTAACACCTAATTCATTCAATCTGAAAATTAAAAGATTATAGTCAATGAGATCAAACACACAAGAGAGGTCAAATTGAACAATTATAGCATTTAGACCCTTACCTAATAATACCTTGCTTCGAACAACTAAAGCTCCTATCACGGTTTCCATGCTGTAATTTTTCTGGAATCCAAACTGGTAAGGATGTAAAATATTATGACTATCAAGGTAATTATCTAATAGCTTAACAATGTAGCCTTCTATAATTTTTGCAAATAATGGAATTGAGGTGACCTGGCAATAGTTGACAACATCCAATAAGTTTCCTTTAGGAGTTTTCGGAATGGGAATTAAAACAATTTCAACCCATTGTGCAGGGAAAACGTCATGCGCCGAGCAATTGTTAAACCAAACAGTAAGAGTATTAAGTAAATTAGGACACATTTCATTCACAATGTAGGCCGGGCAAACATCCGGACTGCAGCTTGATTTAGTAAATTCAAATAACAAAGATCTAGTGTCATGGATTGACATAGGCTCAAAACAGTCCCAGATGCAATTGGACAGTATCTCATTACTATAAGAAAAAATAAAGAATTAAAAAAAAAAGAAAAATATCTTTTAAAAGAAATTCTGCTCTGATTTTAGTAACCTCATCCTTAAAAAACAGGGCTAACGCTTCAGCTGTAGTGTCTCAGGTTCATGTGCTGACATATGGTAACTACTTGTATTCAAGACGAATTTAGGGCATTCACAGCGTGCCACAGTGTGTCCGAAGTGACTACAGCTGCTCTAACCAGCATGTTCACCTTTAATCTTGAAGCTCCTTCTCCCACATCATGCTCTGTACTCACGGCTTGTTGTTGTAATCGCTGCTGCAATGAGAAAGAGCCAGAAGTTACAACAGGGAAGAAGGTTGATGTTGGCAAGTCTTCCTGTGGAATCCCAGACGGAGAAGCTCCTTCCTCCAGGTCCACCTTAATACCAGCTAGCAGAGAGTTTCTGGGTTGCGGCAGGGCTGGCCTAGAAGCAGGGCTGAGAGAAACCCCGCTTGCCGTTATCCACTGGCACTGCCAAAGAATAAAGTAATCCTGAGCGTGCAGGGGCACCAAAAGAATCCATTGTTGCTTGCTTCAAAGGCTGGCAGTGGGGGGGCAACTGCTTAGTCTTCCCTCTCTTTTTCCCCATCATAAGACAGGTAAAATGCCTGCTCAGCAAAGCTAAACGTGGTCCCAGATGGAACTCCTGCTCGAGCGTCCATTTAGGACGCCATCTTAGCCCTCCTAATTGTTAAGTGTTAAGTAAAAATGTGTTAATGTTGAATAAAGCTTTTATGTGATGGATTCTGGTGAGAAGATGATGGCTGAACAGGTTGCCACTCATGGCAGGTCCAGAGGGTCCTGACTCATGCTAGTTGGAGAAAAAGGACAGAGAAATAAACAGAATCCAATTTAAACAGGTTGCCAGCTCTGGGGTTGCTGGAGATGCTCTGTTTAAAGGTAAAAGGGTTGGAGGCTACCTGACCCAAGGTAAAGAGAAATCTCCCTTTATGAAGAGATTGTAATTGAAGAGAGAAATATTTACTTACAGACAATATTAAGTAATGTGATGAAGTGAAGTAAAATAAATAAAGAGAAGTGATAAATGCTTGCATAACCAGAGTTATGAGAAAGAAATAATGAAGTTATGTATTGAATAAAGTTGAATAATGTTGTAGAGGGGTGCTGTTGGTCCAAGGGAAATGAGAACAGAACCTAAGGTATCCCTTGAGGGCAAGGGATTGGTTAACTCGGGGGGAGAATGTAATCCCTGGTTAAGTTGGGGTTACTGAAAAGAGTGAGCCCTGGTACAGAGTCACTTGGGGGGGGGGGGGGGGGGGGATGACTGGGAGGTCCCTGGGTAAGAGGAAGCCCAGCCCATGGGAGCATTTATGGAATAAAATGCAGAAAGATAGTACCCATGTTGGGGTGAGTGACAGCACAGGGAGGAGTTAGGAGCTTATCAAAGTAGTTGCAAGCTCTGGGGGGAGTTAGGAGTTAATAAAAGTAGTTGCATATGAGAGCACATGGTCTTTTGGTTGTCTGAAAATCCCCTTCCAATAGATCTGGAGGAGAGAGGGGGGTCCTGTTGGAAGGAGTGTGACCTTGGCATTGTACGCATGCTGATGATTACTGCCCAGTTAACGCGTGAGACCTTACTGCTAAGTCAGTGGGTGGCGGTAAGGTCTCAGGCCCAAAATGGACGCCCACCAATTTTTATTTTGCCACACATCCATTTTCAGCCAAAAAAGGCCAATACACACATCTACACCTGTGAAGTAAGTGGTATAGGTGTTTCCCACGGAACAACGAAAGCTGACCATGTTATTCAAGAGTACTTCAATCAATTGTGTTGCCAGTATATTAATTTACCAGCTGCTTGTTGCAGAAGTTCAATAAAAGTTGAGTTGTTGTTAAGCTCTGGAGTGCAGCATGGTTCCTGGACTGAAAAGCTGAGCAGAACCCTGAATGGTAAAGTGTCTCCCAAACCCCTGAATTGCTATTCCGGACCACTGACCCACCCCAGCTTGACTGTAAGTGGACTGGAATTGAGGTATGTGGTAAGATTTGCCCTCATGAAAGCGAAGACTGTGAGAGTTGAAGTAAGAGATCTAGAACCGAATGAGACCAGGGTTACACTAGCATAAAAATGAAAATATTCACCTTGAATTTAAATGTGAGCACTAATGCCAGAAATAAGTGTGTATGCCTAAGTGCTAGAAATGTACACAGAACTTGCAATCCTATATAATAAAACACACCTCCAACATTCTGAAGCTGACTGCATGGCTGAGGTATTCCTGCTCTCTGTATCCATCTCCTGAATTGAAATCACGTACTTCCGGGTTCGTCACAAGCAGAAGTGACCAACCACACGAGGTTTCTCGGCTTCAGAATGTTGGAGGTGCATTCTATTAAATAGGATTGGTCAGTTCCTTGAAGCACAGCCAGAGCTCAGTGTCCTGCACAGTAACGCTCAGACACCAGAGAGAGAGAGGGGGGACCTGACACCAGAGAGAGGGAGGGAGGGGGGGCCTGACACCAGAGAGGGGGGAGGTATCTCTGTCACACACACACTCTCTCTCACACACACACACTCTCTCTCTCTCTCTCTCTCTCTCTCACAGTCAATGTCTTTCTCTCTCTCACTCTCACACAATGTCTCTCACACACTCTATGTCTCACACTGTATCACATTCACTCTCTATGTGTCACACAGTCACTCACACACTCTCTTGGTCTCATGCACTCAGTCTCACAGAGAGTCTGTGTCTCACACACACTCTCTCGCACACACTGTATCTGTGTGAAACACACTCTCTCACACTGTGTCTCAGATATGCACTTGCACACACTCTCGCACACACTGTATCTGTGTGAAACACACTCTCTCACACTGTGTCTCAGATATGCACTTGCACACACTCTCATTCTCACACACACTCTCTCTCTCTCTCTCTCACAGACACACTCACACCCAGACTCTCTCTCTCTCACACACACTCACACATTCACTCTCTCACACACAGTCACTCTCACATACACTCTCTCAAACATACACACTCCGAGGAAAACCTTGCTAGCGCCCGTTTCATTTGTGTCAGAAACGGGCCTTTTTTACTAGTATTCTATAAATTAGGCATGTAACCTTGTGCCTCACCTACAACCTGCCCAGATTCTGCCTATATGTTAATCTACATTTAAAACATGCACTTTCCAAGCCAAAAATGCCTCCAGACCTATCATGTTACCTGATACAAGAATAAAAGAGAGAAGATTGGATTGGGAGAGGAAAAGGCACAGATTGCAGTAAAGAATAAGTGATTATGTCCTCTGTTTTACCCCTTTGCAGATTTTAAATCACGTTTATGGTAAAAGATTTTAGTTTAATGTATATTGGTAATAAACGTACCTCATTTATACTTCACACAATCTTCCTTCAGTTACATGACTAAAATATGATGTACTATATTCCATTATTGCTTTTATTTAACAAAATTCATAACTACAACATACCAATTAGCCTACAAATGAGAGATTTACTTTGGAGAAAGAATTTCAGAGATTCATTTTGTATAAAGAAAACATAAAACTTATATTATCTATATATTTTTCTAGTGAGTCTAATTAGAAAAAAGTGTGATTTGAAACCACTGAAAGACCTAAATTATAAATCTAGTATAATAAAAGTTAATTTTGCTTGGTATTCTAAAATTTATAGTATAGCTTATTTTACATTTTGCTTAAAACATAAGGCAGCAGAAGCTTAGAAAATCCTCATCTTGCTAGGATTTACTTTAAGCTCTTAAAACAAATTTAAAATCATTTTTATCAGGAATATGCACAGCCAAAAACTTTTAGGCTCTTTTTTTGAATTTTATGAATTTTTCCCCCGTTTTTGTTTGTGTGCTTAAATAAAGTTCATTTTACACATTTGTTTCAATAATAATAAAAAAAAATGCAGGCACCTAATACATACAAACTGATTATACACTCATACATGATATGGGTTTATATGTTAATTGATTTTATGTGCCCTATTTTCTTAAGGCACCCAAACAAACCGCAGATTTTAGCCACCATGTAGTCATATTGTTTCACCAGCTTGAGATTCTCACACTCTGTTATCTTGAGGTCTCTCTCCTGGTTCATGAACATCTGCCTGTTTCCTCACATCATATACAGCTCCTTTGGATGTCTGCACCCAAAATACATCACTCTCTATTTCTTTGCATTAAAGTATAACTGCCAAATTTTAGCTCACACTTTTAATTTTTGTAGATCACTTTTCATGTTATCTACTCCCTCCATGTTGTCCACTCTGTTGAGGATGAGAAAAAAATTTGCAACAGAGTGGACACCCTTATGTGAGGCTACTACTGGAATTTATGGCCATCATTTTATACCCGGAACCAACATTTACAGAAGCAACTGAGGTTTACTCCTGCCTGCCCTACCTCCTAGACCACCAGAGACCCTAAGGTAGATTATGAGGCCTACAGGAGGGTAGGGAGGGGTCTTCAGGAGGGTGTAAGGCTTAAGCTCTTGGGAGGGAGTTAAACCAATGGATGGAAAGGTTCAGAAAGTTGTCTGATCTTAGGGGGATACTCTTTAGATGGTTGTCAGTAGGGTGATCACATTGAGGGGAATTATCAAAAGGAAGTATGGAGATCATTGGGTGGAAAGAACAAAAGGCTATTCAGGGTGCTACCTGGAGGTTATGCTGAATACGAGCCATGCCCATATAAATTCCAGATCCTCCCTGACTCCACCCCCTGACCAACTGCAACTGCCTGGTTTGTACGTTGGTGAACCAATATTCAATGGTACAGCCTCATCAAGTGCAGCTGAAGTTTGGTGGATGGCCAGCTCAGCATGGCTTAAATGGGCCTTTGCACATTTTTTCAGGCTAAAAGTCATCCTGATGCCATCTGCAAAGCTTTAGACTACACAGGGTTGTTCTGTTACGTGCTGATTGCTGGAACTAAAGAGCTTTAAGTCCTGTACAACCAATAAGTATGATTTTACCTTTGGACATAATATTTAGGATTAACACTAAGGAGGAACTTATCAAGTTGTGTTAAGGATTTAAGTAGTGTTACTAGCCCCTTAATGTGATTTAAATGGCCTTAACACAGCTTGACTTAAATTACAGTGGCAATATTTAAGTAATATATTAATAATATAATATTACAATATTAAAAATATATTATTGTAATATGTATTTGTGAATCCTGGGAATGCCTAGCTCTTAGCTTGTAAACCGCAATGAACTCTAGGCAGGCTTCCAGATAACATTTAAATTCTATTTTGGGTTTAGAAGATTCTATCTATGTGCAGCCCACAATATCTTTCAGATCTTTTGACACCCTTTGTTCCCACACGATCCCTTAGGTCCACGTCACAAGGTCTATTGGTAGTTCCTTCTCCTCAGGAGATAGTTTTGCAGTCTTTGGAACACCTTGCCTCTGAATATCTGGCAAGAAGCAACTATTTCATTTTTTGAAAGACAACTGAAAGCTTTTTTGTTTGCAGTGGCATTCGTCCTTTAAAGTTGGCTGTTTTTTCATGCTGCTGTCTTTGGGATCTTTTTCTCTGGAATCTTGATTTACTGTATATATATATATATATACACACACACACACCACTCCTACCTCTACCTCCCTTGCCCATTTCACCTATCTCAACCTATTTTTAACAACATCATACCTCTACTATTGCTACAGCTATGTTCTTTTTGTGATACTTTGTAACCCATACTATGTAAGCCGCACTGAACCTGCTATTGAGCGGGAAAGAGCGGGGTATAAATGTAACAAATATATATATATATATATATATATATATAGTAGTAGTAGTAAATAAGGCCCATTTCAGAGACAAATGAAACGGGCGCTAGCAAGGTTTTCCTGGGAGTGTGTTTGCTTGAGAGAATGTGTGTGAGAGTGACTGTGCAAATGTGTGTGTGTGACAAAGAGAGAGTGTGTCTGTGAGACAGTGTGTGTGTGTGAGGCACAGAGTGTGTGCGAGTGTGTATGTGAGACACAGTCATAGGAGCCAACTTTTCAAAATTATTGGAGGTGCTAAGCCCAATGGAAGTTACCCCTCCCTAGACACATACAAGGGATTTTCTCAATATTGGGGGTGCTCAAGCACCCACAGAGTCGGCTCCAATGGACACAGTGACTGAGAGAGTGTGTTGCACACAGATACACTGTGTGTTGTGAAAATGATGAGGCTTGTGTGATAATGAAGCTCCCACCTCAGGCTCCCAGATCCCTCTTTCACTCAGGGTGAGCTGGTTCTCCATATGCAGATTTTATGCAAATTAATCTACCACCCTTTTCTACTCAGGGTGACCTGCTTCTCCAAAAAGCAAACAGTCAGGTTTCACCAATCAGGCTCTTTTCATACACATCTTTATTCCAGCCTCTGGGGCACACTTCTTTCAGCTTTAAAACACTTTCACAAGCTTAAACAGTTCTTCCAGCTTAACCATTTCTTCCTACTCAGTGCAATCTTCCATTTTAAACATTTCTTCTTGCACAGTTCATTATCCATAGATTTCTTCCCCCTGAGCCCTCTCACCCAGCCATTTGGGCTCAGTCTTAACTCAGTCCTTGGACTCTTCTCACTGAGCTGTCTCACACAGGCCTTTGGGCTCAGTACTAACTCAGTCCCCGGACTAACTCAGTCCCCAGACACACAGTACCTCTTCACTGTTTTAGACCCACAGTCTTTTCAGCTGGGACACACAGTACCTCTTTGAACACATTTCTTATACCTGGCTACTCCAGGGCCTTCTTACCCCAGCCAGCTTCCTTCTGGGGACACACAGTTCTACTACCAGGCCAAAGGGCACAGCCAGTACTTCTCATGGGGATTCCCTGGCTTCAGCTACCAGCCCCTTATTCAGCTGCCAGCTCTCCTTTCCCCCTTCTCCCTCAGGCGGGGTACTAAGTGGTTAAGGGCTCAAAAGGACTCAGCCCTCCTCCTCTCCCCCTCTCCCTCAGGTGGAGTACTAAGTGGTTAATGGCCAAACAGGACCCAGCCCATAACCTGCTGCACCTGTTTCCATCTCCAGGACTCTCCCCGGTCCTAGCGACCTCCAGCTATACCTCCCCTTTCTGGCTCCCTTTTGCCACTCACCCAGCCCTTTTCCCTGGACATTCTAGGGCAACAACGCCCTCTAGGGGCCTAACCAGGGTAGGACAGCCTCTTCCTTATTACATACCCCCACCCTTAAGATAATTGCTGCTCAACCTCAGCACTTCTGTAAGCCTTTTCCACTGAGGAGCAGCAATTCTTCACAGAGGGCATACTCTTTTCCAGGCTCATCCCTGTTCTAACCCTGGGCCTCACCAACCCCCCCATCTAGGCTCCTCATCCCCCTCTTAGCACATCCCATGGTCCCGGGCCCTTCCCATTCACCAGGCCCTGAGGGGTTCCCACTGCAGCGGGCCCTACCTGACCCTCTTCTCCTGCAGCCCCCTCCCACCTCTTGGGCGCCCGCCAATACCATGAGCCCTCCAAGGGAGGGGTCACCTAGCTCGCCTAGGTCCCTTATCTTTCTCTTAGCACCTCACATGGCTTGGCCCATCCCCCCATTCCCAGGGACCTGAGGTGCCTAACCGCAGCAGGTCCTGTCTGACCCTCCAACTGCAGCCACCTCCTACCGCCTGGGGCTTCCGACCTCACCACGATCCCTCCGAGAAAGGGGTCACCTGATGACTCTTCTCTTAGCACCTCACATGGCCCGGGCCCTTCCCTCTCACTAGGGTGCCCGCCGCTACCATGCTCCCCCAGGCTGGGACCCCTGCAGTAGGTCCCTTTTGACCCTCCCCCTGCAAGTCCCAAAACCTGGTTCTTAATGTCCAGCTTTAATAGATCCACTCCAGCGGTAGTTGACTCCGGTGAGTGCTCTGGCCTTCTCCTCTCCGGCTTGAGCTTGTCTCCGGCTTCTCAGGTCTCCATCCTTCCTGGCCGTCCGATGGGGTGCAGCCTGCAATCACACAAAACAAAATCCAAGTGTGGCCTGTTTACTCTCCTGGCCCCCTCACTTGTGCTGCCCCTCCCTGTGTGTCCGCCTCCCCCTCCTGGGAAGGGGTTTGTGGCCTCCTCCATCCCCTACAGCCACTCCCAAACCTCCAGTTTCCACTTACGTATCCATTCTCACCTCCCCCCTAGATACCCTTTACCTGGGGTAGGTGAGCAAAGCGCTTTTGCTAGTGTTGGCCCCCTCGACGGGCTTCTGGACCCACAGCCTCTGGAACCTCCAAGGACACCTCCATCTCACGCCGACCCCTCATCTGGTCTGATCTGGAATCTGACTGCTCCCACGTGGAAGTGGTTAATGGCCAAACAGGACCCAGCCCATAACCTGCTGCACCTGTTTCCATCTCCAGGACTCTCCCCGGTCCTAGCGACCTCCAGCTATACCTCCCCTTTCTGGCTCCCTTTTGCCACTCACCCAGCCCTTCTCCCTGGACATTCTAGGGCAACAACGCCCTCTAGGGGCCTAACCAGGGTAGGACAGCCTCTTCCTTATTACAGTGTGTGAGAGAGTGTGTGTGCCAAAATGCAAACTGTAGCGAAAGAGAGGGGAGTAGATGTAAAAGAGCACTTCAGTGTATCAATTTAAAAAGGTTGCAAGAAGAGTTAATCCTTGTACTTCAGAGGGGCTTCATTAGATTTTGCAGCTAAATGATTTTTCCCTCCTAGCTCTGCTCATTTGCTGCCATGTTGGGCTCTCCTGTGCTTTGCAGTGCTGCAGTCATCCCTGCTGTGCTAAGAAAGAGTTAATGGAAATCGTGGCGGCCGCCTGGACACATATTCAGCGGAAGCAGACACTCGTTTTCCCCCGTGGGCTGCTTTGTTGGGTAGGGCTGCTGCTCGGTGCGGGAGGGTAGGAGGCGCCCTCACTGGGAGTTATGGTAATAATGTTGAGAGAGAGTTGAGAGATCCAGGGTTATTGTGTGTCATCCGAGCTCCAGTGCCAAGGAAAGGGGGAGGAGCAGAGTAGCAACACATTGGATGAAACCTGTAACACGGCTCCGACAGGCAGCTGGCATTTGCTGTTGTTTCTGCAGCCGCTCCTCCTCTCCCCTCTGACATCGCTGTGCTCCTCCGGTGTTTCCTCCAGGGGCAGTGACGTGCAGGGGAGAGGAGGAGCGGCTGCAGAGACAACAGCCAATGCCAGATGGCTGTCTGGAGCCGTGTTTCAGTTTTTTAATTTTTTTGTTTTTTTGTTTTTGTACCGGTTGCTATGTCTGCGGGTGGCGAGGGGGTTGATGTGCCGGGGGGGGGGGGGGTAGGGGCTTGGGTGATGCACCAGGGGGAGGGGTTTGGTTGCTGTGCCGAGGGGGGGTAGGGGCTTGTGTGATGCATCGACACGGAGGAGCTTGGGTGTTGCGCTGAGGGGGGGGGCTCTGTGAGTTGTTTCGTAGGCAGGGAGGTGAGCGGTTTTTTTTCAGGGAGGCTTTTCACAGCTTCAGTGACTGATTTTTGCGCTTTGTCACCAAGGGGGGGGGGGGTGCACTGACAGCTGATTGCTAGGCAGGGGGAGGAGTAGGGAAACACAGGCTCCGCGTGTTTCCCTATTCCTCCCCCTGCCTGGGTCACGGTTTTGTGGGTTCGTCCATGCTGGTGACGTCATCCGATGCTTCTCCCGAGGCACAGCCAATCAGCAGCGCGACACGGTGAGTGTCATTGCTCCGCCCTCGACATCATCACGTTTGATGCATGGGCGTGGCAGGCACTCATGGATGAAAAGCGATCTAAGCTGCCTCACTTTTAGAACGTTGGGAAAGTGAGGCTTCATTAGAACGTTGGAGGTGCGTTTTATATAGAGAGATAAGATGGTTTGCTGTGCTGGTTCTCTATCTTCTTTTCTTTCCTGATTTTATTGGTGTTCTTTTCCAGGTTTTATATTTTTTAATGCTATTGTAAACCGCCTACAATTGTGCCTGAGTGGTATATCAAATTTTAATAAACTTAGAAACTTTTGCATGATATAAGAAAGGAAACAATGTAAAAAAAAAAAAACAAAGGATTACATTGTAATGTGACACAACCCCCACCCCCCGTTTACTAAGCCACCCAGCAATGTCAACACAGCCCGTTCAAAGTGAATGGGCTGTGTCAGCATTAGCGCACAGCAGCTGCTAGCGTGGCCTAGTAAACATGGGGGAAAATATTCAAAGTAGTGTGTATTTCTAGGTGCCTGTTTATAGAATTGCTCCAAATATGTTTTTTTCGTAGAATGGATTGTTATTTTCTCAGAGAGGTTTTGGCAGGTCCTCTTAAAGATTTGTTTAATATATCCTTGCAGACGGGAAAGGTTCCGAGGGATTGGAGAACGGCAGAGGTGGTCCCTCTTCACAAAAGTGGTGATAGGGAAGAAGCTGGAAACTACAGGCCGGTAAGCCTCACTTCGGTTATTGGAAAAGTAATGGAAGCGATGCTGAAGGAAAGGATAGTGAATTTCCTGGAAGCCAATAAGTTGCAAGATCCGAGACAACATGGTTTTACCAAAGGGAAATCGTGACAAACGAATCTCATTGAGTTCTTTGATTGGGTGACAGGAGAATTGAATCAGGGACGAGCTATGGACGTAATCTACTTAGATTTCAGCAAAGCTTTTGACACGGATCCCCACAGGAGGCTCTTAAATAAACTGGAGGGGCTGAAGATAGGACCTGAAGTGGTGAACTGGATTAGGAACTGGTTGACAGACAGACACCAGAGGGTGGTGGTGAATGGAATTCGCTCGGAGAAGGGAAAGGCGAGTAGTGGAGTGCCTCAGGGATCGGTGCTGGGGCCGATTCTGTTCAATATATTTGTGAGTGACATTGCCGAAGGATTAGAAGGTAAAGTTTGCCTATTTGCGGATGATACTAAAATCTGTAAGAGTGGACACCCGGGAGGGAGTGGAAAACATGAAAAAGGATCTGAGGAAGCTAGAAGAATGGTCTAAGGTTTGGCAATTAAAATTCAATGCGAAGAAATGCAAAGTGATGCACTTAGGGAATAGAAATCCACGGGAGACGTATGTGTTAGGCGGGGAGGGTCTGATAGGTACGGGCGGAGAGAGGGATCTTGTGGTGATAGTATCTGAGGATTTGAAGGCGACGAAACAGTGTGACAAGGCGGTGGCCATAGCTAGAAGGTTGTTAGGCTGTATAGAGAGAGGTGTGACCAGCAGAAGAAAGGAGGTGTTGATGCCCCTGTATAAGTCGTTGGTGAGGCCCCGCCTGGAGTATTGTGTTCAGTTTTGGAGGCCGTATCTTGTTAAAGATGTAAAAAGAATTGAAGCGGTGCAAAGAAAAGCTACGAGAATGGTGTGAGATTTGCGTTACAAGACGTATGAGGAGAGACTTGCTGAACTAAACATGTATACTCTGGAGGAAAGGAGAAACAGGGGTGATATGATACAGACGTTCAAATATTTGAAAAGTATTAATCCGCAAACGAACCTTTTCCGGAGATGGGAAGATGGTAGAACGAGAGGACATGAAATGAGATTGAAGGGGGGCAGACTCAAGAAAAATGTCAGGAAGTATTTTTTCACGGAGAGAGTAGTGGATGCTTGGAATGCCCTCCCGCGGGAGGTGGTGGAAATGAAAACGGTAACTGAATTCAAACATGCGTGGGATAAGCATAAAGGAATCCTGTGCCGAAGGAATGGATCCTCAGGAGCTTAGTCAAGATCGGGAGGCGGGGCTGGTGGTTGGGAGGCGGGGATAGTGCTGGGCAGACTTATACGGTCTGTGCCAGAGCCGGTGGTGGGAAGCGGGACTGGTGGTTGGGAGGCAGGGATAGTGCTGGGCAGACTTATATGGTCTGTGCCAGAGCCGGTGGTTGGGAGGCAGGGCTGGTGGTTGGGAGGTGAGGATAGTGCTGGGCAGACTTATACGGTCTGTGCCCTGAAGAGCACAGGTACAAATCAAAGTAGGGTATACACAAAAAGCAGCAAATATGAGTTATCTTGTTGGGCAGATTGGATGGACCGTGCAGGTCTTTTTCTGCCATCATTTACTATGTTACTATGTTACATTTCTTCTGACTATGTGTCCTTGTCAATAGGATTCTCAAAGTAATAATTTTTCCTGCACAGTAGTAACATAATAACATAACAAATGATAGAAGATAAAGACCAGCATGGCTGATCCAGTCTGCCAGAAAGATGGCTAAATTTGTACCTGCCACTCTGTTCAGGTTATAGGGTTACGTCTGCTACTCTGTCCAGATTATCCTCTTCTGTGTCTTTATTATTTTAACCTTGAAGGTCATTTACATTTTGCTTTGAATATAAATGCTCCATATTTTCTTGCCACATAGGGATCCTCTAATGCCTTCTTGAATTCTGTCAGTATTTGTCCCCACCATCTCCTGCAGAAGAGCATTCCAGGCATCCAACCCTTTCTGTGAAAAAATAAATCCTGATGTTACTTTCAAATTTTCCTTCTTTCAAGTTTCCCGTTTTTGGAAAATGCCCTTGCAATAAGGGGCCCTTTTACAATGCCATGGAGTATGCTAATCTGGCAGTACCGCCAGCCCACCATGGGAACCAGTGGTAGTGCCGACCCCTTCGCATGCCATTTCCCATGCGACAGAAAACCTTTTTTGTGTCGGGGCTTACCTCCCAGTAACTGGGCTCCCCTCAGAAATGGCTGCAAAGCAAGTGTCCACTTACCACACAGCCATTTCCGTTTTTTTGCCTTTTGCCTGCTGCGGTAAAATGTCATCAATATATCAATTGTATTTTAGGGTTTAGTCTGATATGTATTCAAAAATGTCTCTTCCAGTTCTACCATGAAGAGGTTTGCATATTGTGGTGCCATCCTGGTGCCCATTGCAGTGCCTATAATTTACAGATAAATATCATTAATGAAGCGGAAATAGTTGTGAGTTCGAATGAATTTGATTAATTTTGTAATAGCTTCCATTGAGTTTTGGTGGTCCTGGTTAGATGTTTGTAGGACTTTATCATATGCAACTATTCCATCTGCATGGGGGATGTTGCTGTATAGTGATTCTACATTCATTGTTACCAGAAGAACATCCAGTGGTAGCTGATTGATGTTATTTAATTTGTTCAGAAAGTCTGTGTTGTCTTATATGAAGCTGTTTGTCTTGTGAACTAAGGATTTAAGAATCCCCTCAATAAATCCAGATATTTCCTCTGTGAGTGTGCTAATACCAGATATGATTGGTCTGTCAGTTTCTAGGTTTATGGATTTTAGACAGAATGTAGAATGTGCCCACAGAAGCCTTTTTAGATGTGGCTGTACTTGGTTTGGAAGTATTTTGCTAAGCTTTTTCAACTGTTTTATATAGTCCTTTGTTGTTTCTTCAGTCAGTTTCTTAAAGTATGTGTTGTCTGAGAGCTGTCTGTGTCCTTCTTCTTGTGTGTCCATAATCACTACAGAGCATCCTTTGACTGCAGGTTTGATGACAATGTTTTGGTTATTTTATAGGCTTTTTTATGGCAGCTCTTTCTGGTGGAGGGAGGTTGTACAGAATTTTCTTTTGTTTGTTGAAAAGTTGTGATTTCACCCTATGTCTGAAACTTTCTATGTAATTGTCTACTTTATTGTTTTGTCCATTGTGTGGAGTGAAATATGTGTTATTTCGTTTAAAATTGTATTCCAGTCTGTTGAGAGACTCTCTTTTGTGGACAGGTACTTTCAAGTAGAGTTTCCTAAAGAATTCTTCTAGTTCTGAGTATAGCTGAATTTCATTTAGTTTGCTGGAAAGACAAAACGAAAGTCCTTGTTTCAGTACAGAGATCTCATGCTGTGATAATTGTTAGTTAGAGAGGTTTACTATCCCTATTTGATTTGTAGTCAATGGGAATTTGTCTGCAGACGATCTGCTGACTTTCATGTTATTTTATTTTATTTATTTTATTTTTATTTTTTTAATTTATTTATTTGTGACATTTATAGCCCATATTATCCCATTATCATGATCTTGTGGTTTGCTTGAAATCTGGTTCTGATAGGAGTGGCCTAGTGGTTAGGGTGGTGGACTTTGGTCCTGAGGAACTGAGTTTGATTCCCAGCACAGGCAGCTCCTTGTGACTCTGGGCAAGTCACTTAACCCTCCATTGCCTACCGCATTGAGCCTGCCATGAGTGGGAAAAGCATGGGGTACAAATGTAACTAAAATAAAATATTCCTTAGATGGATTGGAAAGTGTGTCCAAGTTGGTTGGGTCTATTCTATCAGGTGTGCTTGTGACCAGTGCTCTGAGATGAAATGCTGTTCTTTCAGTGATTCTACAGGAGATAAGTTAGCTTTTTCTTTTTGCTTTTGCATAGCAATGTATTTTTTTTTCACTTGAGTTTCTTGTAGGTCTTTCTTCAGTTGGATCATCAGATAGGAATTTTGCTCCTGTATGCTCCTTATGATTTCCTCTCTTTCGGTTTTTATCATTTCCTTATTTTTGTAGAGTTGATATATATGTTCATTTCTTAGATTCTGACTAGTGCATTTGCAGAGTTTGCATAGTCAGAATTATTAAGTAGTAGTGTAACCCTATGGGTTAAATTTGAAAAGATTACCTGGCTCCTTCTAGATCTGGTGTAGAGATAGTGAGCAGTGCAGTGAAACTGAGTAGTCTGTGTGCATGTGCTGAGTGTTCCCCACACTGATGGAACTCTCAGGAGAGTGACAAACAGCTCAGGCTGGCAGTTGGGAGAGAGCTCTGTTGGTGAGAACATGTTACTAGTGTCACGCTCAGCCGCCAGATCCGCGCCACTCTTTCTCAGTCTCTTCCTTTCTTTACCAAGCACGCCCTTCACTCACGAGTCGACAGTCTGCAATCAGGGTCTCCGGACAACAGGCAAATCACCAGAAGTGCTTTATTAGCTCCTGAGTACATTTACTCTGCTTTAAGGCTTCACAGGCCTTTCTCTCTCCTCAGTGTAGCTCCACTTTTAAACCCAGTTCATTGGAGCCCTGCTTGCAATATAGTTCAGCGCGGGCCTGCTTTCCACACAGTTCACTTTGGCCCTGCTTTCAATATGGTTTCCCCCCCCAGCACTGCTTCTAATCCAGTACTTAGTTGCACTGCTCTTTCCCACAGTTACTGAGCACTGCTCACAATTCAGTTCAGTTAGCAATGTTTTCCTCCTCAATTCAGTTTAGCACTGCTTTCAAACACAGTTTAGTTTAGCATTGCCTTCACACACAGTTCATCTTAGAAATGAAATTAAACAGTTCAATTCAATGGCAATATGGTCTAAGTCACTTTCTCACTCTTAGACCTAATGACCCACCTCCCTCATTTGTCAGCACAAAACCACCTGACATCCACCCACCGGGTCAATTCACCAAGGCTTCATTCACTCTCTCCAGTTCAGTTCATAACTCACTTTAAGAGCCCTCCACCAGCACTTCCATTTCCTCCTCATTCTCCCCTCCTTTCTCCTCCTCCAGTTCCATTCTCTCCTCCCCTTCCTCCCCGTCTAGGGGCTCCTCCCTTCCCCCATCTGATTCCATCTCCCAATCACACCCCGGCTCCTCCCTCCCTTGCATAGATTCTTCTCCCTTCACCTGATCTGTCTGCTGGTGCTGCACTGTCTTCTGGGGCTTGTAGTTTCTTAGCTCCTGGCTTCTCTGACGTTGCCCTGCCTTCTGGGCTTTGTAGTTCCTTGGTTCTGAATCTCTCTGGTGCTGCACTGCCTTCTGGGGCTTGTAGTTTCTTTGCTCTTCACATACCCCCCCCAGTCAAACGATTGCTAGTCCGTTTGTTTTTTCCTTCCTTTACTACCGGACTAGCAATCCTCGACAGAACATCAACATGCTGCATTAATTTCCCTGCTTGATGTTCCACCTGAAACTGAAATGGTTGCAACGCCAAATACCACCTCATCAATCTAGCATTATGGTTCTTCATCTGACCCAGCCACTTTAAGGGGGCATGATCCGTGACCAGCTTAAAGGGACGCCCCTCAAGATAGAACTCACAGGTTTGTATCGCCCACTTAACTGCCAGGCATTCCCTTTCAATCGTGGCATATCTAGTTTCATGAGGGAGAAGCTTCCTGCTCAAGTACATAATCGGGTGCTCCTCTCCCTCATGCACTTGTGATAACACCGCACCTAATCCTACCCCAGATGCATCAGTATGCAATACAAAAGGTTTCTCAAAGTCCACTGCTTTAAGTAGAGGCTCCTGGCATAATGCTGACCGCATCCCCGCAAATACCCTTTCCGAGTCCTCCTGCCACTGGAGCTGATTCGGTCTACTACCCTTCAACATATCTGTCAAGGGGGCGGCTCGAGAGGCGAAGTGAGGTATAAATCTTCTGTAATAACCTATCAATCCCAAAAAACTTCTTAGCGCTTTCTTATTTGTAGGAAGGGGAAACTCCTGAATACTTTTCACCTTATCACACAATGGCTTAACCTGACCATTTCCTACCCGATAGCCCAAGTATTTTACCTCTCGCTGGGCAAAATGGCATTTTTGAGGGTTAAGGGTGAGACCTGCTTTCCGAAAAGATTGCAATACCCCCCTAACCTGGACTACATGGGTCTCCCAATCTGGACTATGAATGATAACATCATCCAAATATGCAGCAGCATATTCCTGGTGTGATCTCAATACTCTGTCCAGCAGGCGTTGGCAAGAAGCCGCAGCTGAATTTAAGCCAAATGGCATTCGCTTGAATTGAAACAACCCAAGCGGGGTGCAAAAAGCGGTCTTAGGCCGGGCCTTCCTCGATAAGGGAATTTGCCAGTACCCCTTAGTTAAGTCAAGAGTAGACAAGAACTGTGCCGAACCCAGCCTATCTATCAAATCCTCAATACGAGGCATAGGATAAGCGTCTGGCACAGACAGCGCATTAACTCGCCGAAAATCAATACAAAAACGCCAGGATCCATCCCTCTTAGGCACTAGCACCACCGGACTCGCCCACGGACTAAAGGATTCCTCGATCACCCCAAAGTCCAGCATTTCCTTCACTTGTTTAACTACCTCCTGCTTTTTACCTGGGGATAACCTATAAGGTCGCTGACGAACCACCCTCCCTTTCTCCGTCTCAATTTCATGTACTATTAAGTGTGTCTCCCCAGGACACGCTGTGAGAACATCCTGAAACTCCAGCAACAGAGCTTGCATCTGTTCCTTCTGGGGACCCTCTAAGCTGTCTCCCACTGTCACTTCCCTAGGAATAAAGATCTCCGATATCTGCGGTCCTAAGTCCTCCTCCAATTCCTCCTCCCCTTTTGCCCAATAGGCTTTCCTTTCCTGCCAAGGCTGGAGTAAGTTCGCATGATAGGTCTGCGGCTTCCCTCGCTCATTCAATACCTCATAAGTGACCGGGCCCAACCGTTTCCTCACCGTACAGGGTCCCTTCCATTTACTTAAAAATTTATGTGGATTATCCGGGACCCTAACCACCACCTTATCCCCTTCCTGAAATACTCTGACCTGCGCTCCCTGATCATAATGCGTCTTCTGATAACTTTGGGTTTTCTCTAGATTACCCCGGGAATAAGTGCCTAACCTCCATAACCGCCCTTTCAAATCATGAAGATATTCTACTACCGTCCTATCCTCCCGTTCCGGCGGTACCCACTGCTCCCGGAGAATATCCAACACTCCCCTTGGGGCCCTCCCATATAATAATTCAAAGGGGGATACCCCTAGGGAAGCCTGCACACATTCCCTAGATACATACAATGCAAAAGGCAAAAGTTGATCCCAGTTCTCATAGTGTGATCCTAACCCCTTCCTTAACAACATCTTCAAAGTTTTGTTGAACCTCTCCACTAGGCCGTTGGTTTGAGGGTGATAGGCTGAAGTACAAATGTGTTTAATACCAAAAGCCTCCCAAACCTGTACCAGGGAGCGAGAAAGAAAATTGGTGCCTCTATCAGTTAACACCTCCCTAGGAAAGCCAACCTCACAAAAGAGCCGAATCAGCTCCGCAGCAATCACCTTTGCCGAGATATTTCGCAAGGGTATGGCCCAGGGGAAACGGGTAGCCATATCCACAATCACCAGAATATAAGAAAACCCTCTCCTGGATTTTAGTAGGGGACCGATAATATCCATTGCCAACCTCCCACACGGATTCTCAATTCGGGGAAGAGGGTGCAATGGAGCAGGCCTTGGCCCTTTCTCTGTCAGCTTCTGACATACCACACAGGATTTACAGTATTCCTCTACCTCTTTATATACCCAGGCCAGTAAAACCGCCCTAGTAACTGTTTCACTGTATTCTGGATCCCTTTATGTCCTCCCAGAGGATGGTCATGCGCTAACTGTAACACCAACTTCCGGAATCCCCTAGGTACAATAAGTTGTTTAATCTCCTCCTCACTGCCCTCAGCTGGCATCACCCGAAACAGTAAACCCTTCTCTATCACAAACTTGGGTCCCTGTGTGCCCCCCACCGGCTCCCTCGCCCGTTCCCAGGCATATTTCAATGTGAGATCTGACTCCTGTTCCCTGCTAAAATAAGGGAACCTGCTCAACAACTCCTCAGGATCCTCCGGAAACTCCCCTCCCTGCTCAATCCCTTTCATTGTCTGAGTCCTGTGCCTCTGCATTAATTTTTTTACTTGCCCTGACTCCCGCGTCTTCCCAGGTGCCCCTAGTACCTCCAAATGAAAGGGAAAAATATGTGACAAGTTCTGCTCTACTCCTTCTTGCTCTTTCCTCTGCCCCCGAGTAACGACTAACCCTTCCTTTTCTCTTAAACAGTGCACAAATGGGGGCCAATCCCTCCCCAAAATTAGTTCCTGAGGTAGCCGGGGTAATATTGCCACCCATACCCAGTGTGACCCTGAAGGACCTTTTATACCAACTCGCTTAAGGGGATATGTAGTGGTAGCCCCGTGAACACACTGAATGCTAACCTCCCGGCCCCTATTATCATTACATACTCCTCTCTTTCCCTTTATTCTTTCCCACAGGGCCCGAGACAGCATGGTCTGATCCGCCCCTGAATCTAGCAGAGCATTGACCCAGACCCCACATATCTCCACTGCTTGCCTCAATTGTTTCACCACTGGCCCTTGGGAGTACGAGGTGAACCCTAGTTTAGCAAAACAGTCCCTCCTCAGATGTCCTTTCCTTCCACACCGGTAACACATTCTCTCCTCATTCACTGAAGGTCTGGCCCCTGTTACTCTTGCCACTTTCTCCCCCATTCGTCCCCCTCCCCCTTCACACCGCTGGGCCTCCAGGAAGCATTCCATGCTTTTAATGGCCTCCTCAAGTGACATACACCCCTTCTTTATCAAATCCACCCGAAACTTTTCAGGTAGTGCCTCCAAAAATTGTTCCAGCACAAGCTCTTGCATTACCTGATCCATAGTTCTCTTTTCAGGCTCTAACCACTTTCCTGCTAAATCCAAAAGCTTTTGAGCCAACGCCCGGGGTGTTTCACTCTCCACCCAGCGTAATTCTCTGAATCGCCTTCTATATGTGTGGCGGCTCACTCCATACCTGTCCAGAATAGCTTCTTTCAATTTGGTATAGTCCGCCACCTCCAGTGTAGGCAAAGCCCTAAAGGCGGCCAAGGCCTCACCAGACAGCGCAGGGGCTAATCGAATTGTCCATTGTTCCCGGGGCCACCCTGCAGCCACCGCCACCCTTTCAAATGCCCCTAAGTAATCTTCAATATTGTCCGACTCAGTCAGCTTACCCCACGGCAGCCAGTTCACTCCGGGAAGTCCTCCTACTCCCACCGCTCCTTCTGCTCGGTCCACTCTTCCATCCGGCCCCCTGTCAGACAACCGTCCTCCACCTCGAAGCAACTCCTGAAATAAGTCCAAGAGCGGTTGCTGCTGTGCCCGGGAAGCCGCCAACGACTCCTCCAACAGCTGATGAGCCATCTCTTGCTGTTTCTGAAATTGATGCGTCATAAACGCAAACAGCTCTTTGGGATCCATATCCTTCACCGGATTCCCCGCACCTGCAAAAAGACAAAAAAAACAACCACCCAAGTGCGGTATCTCACAAACTCTTTTCCACTGCACAGAAACTGTGCTTCTCCAATTACTGTATCCTCCCTCGCCTCCTCCCTAGGTACCCTTTACCTGGGTAGGCGAGTAATACGCCTTTGTCAGCGTTGGCCCACACGACGGGCTTCCGAAACCTCCAGGACTCCTGCACCTCGCTCCGACTGCTCGACTGGTCTGGTCCGGAACCCACTCCACTCCTTCCCGGACACTACTCCTTCCCGTGGAGGTTCACTGCGATCCCACCACTGCCACCATAATATGTCACGCTCAGCCGCCAGATCCGCGCCACTCTTTCTCAGTCTCTTCCTTTCTTTACCAAGCACGCCCTTCACTCACGAGTCGACAGTCTGCAATCAGGGTCTCCGGACAACAGGCAAATCACCAGAAGTGCTTTATTAGCTCCTGAGTACATTTACTCTGCTTTAAGGCTTCACAGGCCTTTCTCTCTCCTCAGTGTAGCTCCACTTTTAAACCCAGTTCATTGGAGCCCTGCTTGCAATATAGTTCAGCGCGGGCCTGCTTTCCACACAGTTCACTTTGGCCCTGCTTTCAATATGGTTTCCCCCCCCAGCACTGCTTCTAATCCAGTACTTAGTTGCACTGCTCTTTCCCACAGTTACTGAGCACTGCTCACAATTCAGTTCAGTTAGCAATGTTTTCCTCCTCAATTCAGTTTAGCACTGCTTTCAAACACAGTTTAGTTTAGCATTGCCTTCACACACAGTTCATCTTAGAAATGAATTAAACAGTTCAATTCAATGGCAATATGGTCTAAGTCACTTTCTCACTCTTAGACCTAATGACCCACCTCCCTCATTTGTCAGCACAAAACCACCTGACATCCACCCACCGGGTCAATTCACCAAGGCTTCATTCACTCTCTCCAGTTCAGTTCATAACTCACTTTAAGAGCCCTCCACCAGCACTTCCATTTCCTCCTCATTCTCCCCTCCTTTCTCCTCCTCCAGTTCCATTCTCTCCTCCCCTTCCTCCCCGTCTAGGGGCTCCTCCCTTCCCCCATCTGATTCCATCTCCCAATCACACCCCGGCTCCTCCCTCCCTTGCATAGATTCTTCTCCCTTCACCTGATCTGTCTGCTGGTGCTGCACTGTCTTCTGGGGCTTGTAGTTTCTTAGCTCCTGGCTTCTCTGACGTTGCCCTGCCTTCTGGGCTTTGTAGTTCCTTGGTTCTGAATCTCTCTGGTGCTGCACTGCCTTCTGGGGCTTGTAGTTTCTTTGCTCTTCACACTAGGGAAAGACTGGAAGAAAGTTGATGCTGGAGATCATCACCTGAAAGAAAAGGCGCCCACCGTTCAAGACAGCCAGAGAGAGAAAACAAAGAGAGCAGCTAAGTGACTGAAACTATTTTAAAAAAGTGCACATAAGAGAAAATAGTAAAGAAAACCTGAACAATAAGTGAGAGATAACTAAAAGAAGAAGAAGAAAAAGAGTAGAGGAAAACTTACATGTTGAGATCCTTGAAGGTCTCTGGAAATCTGAAAGACAGGAGAAAAGAAAGTTTAAAGAATCTAGTGTTTTGTAAAATTGAATGTGCTTAAATGATTTATGTACTTAATATTTATACTTATCTGAAAATGCTCCCAATGTTTCTAAATTGATTTGTGTTGCAAACCTGTAATTGAAATACATATGTTAAATTTGCAAGTTGGTAAGATTTCATTAGCATTTAAATATAATTCAAATAATAAAAAAAATATTTTCTTTTTATTGTTAAACTCCCTGGTTGGTGTTGAGTCATTTCGGGGAAACACTGTGACATATTTGGTACCATCATTTAATACCTTGCTCTGCCACCAGGGGGTTTATAGTAGTCAAAGAATTTTTGATCTTGAGCCCTTTGGGAATGATGTTCTTCTTGAAGATTGTCAGAAAGTAAAGATGACTGTTCCGTTTTGTTTCCATTTCCGTAAATTTGCTCATTTGCTTTCTTATACTGCTGTATGCAGTATCTTCCACCTTGAGTCAAGTGGTGTGGTAGCTGTGTTAGTCCACTTTTAAAGGTAATAAATAGAAATAAAACAGAAAAGAAAAGAAAATTATACCTTTTTTAATTTTTTTATTAGCTTTTGAAGGTAACACCATCTTCTTCAGATCAGAAATGAGCAAAAGTTGACAAATATATAAATTTATAAGTGAAACATAAAAGCATTCCAATGATAGTCTCACAGGAAAAAGGTGGGGTGGGACAGGAAGAGATGGATGGGTAATAAGAGGATGACAAAGCAGTATAATTTTATGGTTTATAATGGGATAGAAAACCCAGATAATCCAGGATTATAAGATCTTTGAAGTAAAAATAATTAAATATTTTGACACCCACCAGACAGGTCTTAACAAAGATCTGGGTTTTCTATCCCACTATAAACCATAAAATTACACTGCTGTGTCATGCTCTTATCAGCTATCCATCTCGCCCTGTCTCTCACCTACCCAGCTCTCCTTGTTTCTCACCTAACCCACCCCACCCTACCCTACCCTCTTCCTGTGAGACTGTTACTGGAATGCTTTTGTGTTTCACTTATATGTTCTGATATTTGTCAATATTTGTTCATTTCTGATCTGAAGAAGATGTTACCTTCAAAAGCTAATCAAAAATGTATTACGTTTGTCCAATAAAAAACGTGGCCACCAGTGGTAGTTCCGCCCCGAGTGCATGCCTTTTCCGGGGAAAAAAGAACCCCCCCCCCCAGAAACGGCTTATGTGGCGGTAACCCGGTAGTAATCTGGCATCGCCACACACTGCCTGGTTACTGCGGAAGCCCTTATCGCTACCTCAGTGGGTGGCGGTAAGGGTTCCCTGCCGCATGGACACACGGTAAGAGTTCTCTTATTGCATAGCCATGTTTGTCTGGAGGCTTTTTACTCTCTGTGGTAAAAAGGGCATTGCGCACAGGAAAAGCAGCCCCCCCACCCCCGCTGCTAGCGTAGGGCCCTTTTTCCCGCAGCTTGGAAAAAGGGCCCCTGTGCAATTCCACTCTTTTTAAACACTTGCATTTTTAATGCTTGCACTATTAATAATAGGCATATGTATTTCCCACTGTTCTTTGGTGTTTTATCTTAGGTTCAATATTCAGTGTAACTCTTGTAAAATAGGCTGGAAATTGTGAACATTCTGATTTGGATGTTCTGTTTCCAGCTATAAATACCCTAGATGAAATTGTGTTTTAAATTATAACAACTTAGTACATAAGTACATAAGTACATAAGTAGTGCCATACTGGGAAAGACCAAAGGTCCATCTAGCCCAGCATCCTGTCACCGACAGTGGCCAATCCAGGTCAAGGGCACCTGGCACGCTCCCCAAACGTAAAAACATTCCAGACAAGTTATACCTAAAAATGCGGAATTTTTCCAAGTCCATTTAATAGCGGTCTATGGACTTGTCCTTTAGGAATCTATCTAACCCCTTTTTAAACTCCGTCAAGCTAACCGCCCGTACCACGTTCTCCGGCAACGAATTCCAGAGTCTAATTACACGTTGGGTGAAGAAAAAGTTTCTCCGATTCGTTTTAAATTTACCACACTGTAGCTTCAACTCATGCCCTCTAGTCCTAGTATTTTTGGATAGCGTGAACAGTCGCTTCACATCCACCCGATCCATTCCACTCATTATTTTATACACTTCTATCATATCTCCCCTCAGCCGTCTCTTCTCCAAGCTGAAAAGCCCTAGCCTTCTCAGCCTCTCTTCATAGGAAAGTCGTCCCATCCCCACTATCATTTTCGTCGCCCTTCGCTGAACCTTTTCCAATTCTACTATATCTTTTTTGAGATACGGAGACCAGTACTGAACACAATACTCCAGGTGCGGTCGCACCATGGAGCGATACAACGGCATTATAACATCCGCACACCTGGACTCCATACCCTTCCTAATAACACCCAACATTCTATTCGCTTTCCTAGCCGCAGCAGCACACTGAGCAGAAGGTTTCAGCGTATCATCGACGACGACACCCAGATCCCTTTCTTGATCCGTAACTCCTAACGCGGAACCTTGCAAGACGTAGCTATAATTCGGGTTCCTCTTACCCACATGCATCACTTTGCACTTGTCAACATTGAACTTCATCTGCCACTTGCACGCCCATTCTCCCAGTCTCGCAAGGTCCTCCTGTAATCGTTCACATTCCTCCTGCGACTTGACGACCCTGAATAATTTTGTGTCATCGGCGAATTTAATTACCTCACTAGTTATTCCCATCTCTAGGTCATTTATAAATACATTAAAAAGCAACGGACCCAGCACAGACCCCTGCGGGACCCCACTAACTACCCTCCTCCACTGAGAATACTGGCCACGCAATCCTACTCTCTGCTTCCTATCTTTCAACCAGTTCTTAATCCATAATAATACCCTACCTCCGATTCCATGACTCTGCAATTTCTTCAGGAGTCTTTCGTGCGGCACTTTGTCAAACGCCTTCTGAAAATCCAGATATACAATGTCAACCGGCTCCCCATTGTCCACATGTTTGCTTACCCCCTCAAAAAAATGCATTAGATTGGTGAGGCAAGACTTCCCTTCACTAAATCCGTGCTGACTTTGTCTCATCAGTCCATGTTTTTGTATATGCTCTGCAATTTTATTCTTAATAATAGCCTCCACCATCTTGCCCGGCACCGACGTCAGACTCACCGGTCTATAATTTCCCGGATCTCTCTTCATTGTACAAGCAAATAAAAGATTACCAGACCAGAGAACAGAAAACTAATTTCAGTTATTTTGGGGTTTTTTTTTCAAATGGGATTAAAGAATAATGGGGCCCTTTTATCAAAGGGTGGTAAGGGTACTGCCGGCTTGGCATGCGGCAAATCAGCCCTACTGCCAGGCTTCCCCAGGAGCACACTGATAGTTCCAGGTTCCATTTCTGGCGCTACAAAATATCTAGTTGCCTGGTGGCAATTGGGCAGTGTCACATGCGGCCCGATTACCTCCAGAGCCTTCACTGCCTCCTAAATAAGAGGCAGTAAGAGCTCCATCAGTAAATGACCACACAGCAATTTTTTAATTACCACATAGCCATTTACTGGCCCTGTAAAAAAAGGTCTTTTTACTGGCAGTGGTAAAAGGTAGTCGTGGCACACAGCAATCCCATGCACCGATGCCACTGCAGGCCACTTTTTACTAATGTTTGGTAAAAGGCTCCTATATTTTAAGTAAAACCAAATAAAATTAAAATTATGTCTTTCCTCATTTCATTCGGAAAGCAATGAAACACTAAGATTTTTTTTTTTCAGATTTGCACCTCAGAGACACAACTTTAAAATCTCATTCTTTGGCCTTCAGACTCACTCACTGGGGCAATCAATCTTACTCTTTAGAATGGACCACCCCCGGTATTTCTGGTTAAAACCTATATGAGTTCACAAAGACTAGGGTCAGCTTATAAATTTCATTTTTAGTTAGAGCGACATCACATCTGGATGAACCTTTTATTCTTACAACCATTACTGAAGCAGGAACAAACTTTTTAATCTGTAAATAACAGAACTAGCTCTACAGAGTCAATCTTGTAACTGTGAGGCACAGAATGTAGCTAAATAAGCACATTTTATGAACCATATGAAGGTTATTTTAGAAAGCTTTTCTGTGTGCAAAGCCACTGACAGGTGAAAAGGGTGCTTTTTAAAAATTGTGTGCCTGTATATGCACGCATTAATGCTGACAATATCATACATTCTTATATGCATACCACGTGCAGACATTCCATGGGATGAGGTTGAGGCAGAATTTACAATTTACTTGCTTATTTTTATAAAATACATGTGTGTATGAATATAGTACATTCCTGCACATTTATATTTGCCCTAGAGCAGGTGCAAATTTTGTATATGTTTGTGCACTTTCTGGGTGCTTAATTTATAAAGGCTGATAAGCCTCTATATTGTCTTAGTAAAATAGATACTATCAATATAAATTATCTTGACTCATAATCTGTTTTATAATAATGGATCGTCAATTGCTAGATCAGAAATTTTGCAATATGTTGGTTGTTGATCCTATTCCTGAGTCGCAGAAAGAGATATGACCAAGAGTGACTTTGGTTTAGGAGAAAGGAATGCTTACTAAGAAATTATTTGATTTTTTTAATTGAAGAACATCTTGTCCCAATATTTTACATGCTTCCAAAGGGTCATAAAAGTTTGGACAACCCTCCAGGTAGAACAATTGTTTCTACAATTCAGTGTTGGAACTATGGTGGTCTAAGGTACTTGATTTGTTTTATGTGGATTATCAGAGTTTTTACAGTTACTTTCTCTAGATGTAATCTTACATTCCTCAAGAAGAGGTATTATGGACAATTAGCTGAATTAGTGTTGACAAAAATTATTTTTGTTTGGATAGTAAATATTATAGCCGTCCTCATGGTATTGCTATGAGGACTAGATTTGTCCTGTCTTCAGCTAATTTTAGGTTAATTGTTCTGAAGAATAATCTGGCTGACACTCAAAACTATCTAACCAGCCAGGAACAGCTCCCAGCCAGTTAAAAAGCATTTTAGCACCTAATCGTAGATTTTCAGCAGGAGATAATTAGTTATCTCCACTGAATATTTGTGGTGAGCTGATAGCCGCTAACTGGCTGTATCACGAGATAGCTGGTTAGGCGTGGATATTCAGCACCAAACTGGTTATGTTTAACGGTTAAAATAGGCTGCATTAATAGCAGGCCTATCTTTAACTGCTAAGCACTTAGGGATCCTTTTACTAAGGCGTGCTGAAAAATGGACCTGCGCACGTCAAATACAGCACAGGCATACGCTGGTGTAGGCACGTGTACTGGATGTGTGCAGATCCATTTTTCAGTGTGCATGGAAAAAAGGCCTTTTTTGTAGCCGAAAATGGACGTGCGGCAAAATTAAAACCAGCAGGCGTCCATTATTGGCTTGCGACCTTACCACCACCCATTGACTTAGCGGTAAGGTCTCATGTGTTAAATGGGCGGGAGTCATCAGCGCACGTACACTGCTGATTACCTCCCAGTTAGTGCCACGCGGTAGAAAATAAAAATTATTTCCTGCCATGCGTTTTGGACGTTCATCAAAATTAGATTTACTGCCTGGGGCACAAGTTAAGGGGTCCTTTTACTAAGATTTGCTTAAAAATGGCCTATGGTAGTGGAAGCGCATGTTTTGGAATTGCACAGATCTATTTTTCAGCACACCTGTAAAAATGCCTTTTTTTATTTTGGCCAAAAATGGACGTGCGGCAAAATGAAAATTGGAGCGCGTCCATTTTGTGTCTGAGACCTTACCGCCACCCCTTGACTTAATGGTAAGGTCTCATGCATTAACCAGACGGTAATGGTCTATGCGTATAGAATGCCTTTTACCGCCCAGTAGTGCAGCGTGCCAGAAAATAACAATTATTTTCTGGTGTGCATAGTGGATGTGTATAAAAATGAAATTACCACCTGGGCCATGCGGTAGCCGGGTGGTAATTCCAAATTGACGTATATTGGGCATGCCTAGGTGTCTACGCGGCTTAGTAAAAGGGCCCCTAAGTTGCCACAGTCCAAAGTGAAACTGGATATTCAATGCCAATCACCGGATATGGCCCGGCATTGAATATGTATGTATTTATTTATATATGTATGTATGTGTATTTATTATCTATGTTTTTGGGGTTGTAATCCACTTAGATTGATGAAATATAGATTATAGATATAATAAATAAATAAATATTTGTGAGCGTATTTTGAAAAAGAGGTATGAGTGTAAGAAATATATAACAAATATGTTGAGAAACTGTAGGTAGTTCATAGGCAAAAGGGTTTAAGCAGGTTCTTGAAAATTTAAGAGTCTATTTACTAAAATGCATTGTGCAGTTACCATGTTAATTAATGTACAACTGTGGTAAAAGTTTCTGCAATGCCACGGAATGTCTTGCACCAAAAAAAATGCGTTAACTGCTTTCCAAGGCAAGGGGCATGGAAGGGGTGGACAGGTTATGGGCATGGACAGTACTTGCAAATAATGCCTCCTCTTGTGCACTAGCCCCCAAATTCTATAAATGATGCTCAAAATTCTACACACAAATTTGGGCTTGCACCTAATTTGTGTGTTCAATTTAATTGAATAATGAGGCAATTAGCATCAATAATTGGGACTAACAATCAATTACTGGTGCTAATTGGCAAGAATTTAAATTTACATATGCATCTTGCTAGACGCTATTTCATCCTAATTTCGTGTACTTGTATGTAATATATAAACCGCTTTGGTTGTACCACAGAAAGGTAGTATATCAGGAGTATAATAAACATACCACAAGACTAAGAGTACCTTATTGGAGGATGTGAGCCATAATCATATGCAGGAGCAAATGGACATCACTTTTTCCCCAATGGATTCCTGCTGGACTACCAGGGATTGAGGGGTCTTTTTACCAAGCTGCAGTAAAAAGGGCCCTGTGGTAATGGTAGGGGCCATTTTTGCTGTGTGCTAGGGCCCCTTTTACCGCAGCAGGTAAAAAAAACCCTTAAAAAGACATGACCATGCGGTAAGATTATTCTTACAATGTGGCCATGCGGGGGGGGGGGGGGGAGGGAGCACTTACCGCCACCCATTGAGGTGTTGCTAAGGGCTCCTACAGTAACCAGCAGCAACCGGGCAGATTACCACTGGGTTAGAGCCATGCTAGAAATTACAGAATTATTTTTCCAAATGCTGGAAATGGCGCATACCACCGGCAACCCTTTAGTAAAAGGTCCCCTCAGATAGGCCTGAGGGACCTATGGAGATAGGGGGTGAGGGGGCCTCAGGAAGGGGGACAAAAACATTTTGTTGCGTGTTATCTCCCATGACAACAAAAGGGGGACCCTCAAACAAAATAAAATTTCCTTAGACATCATGAGAAACAACACAAAATGAACATTTTCTGGCTGCCCATCCTTAATATGCATGGATGTGGTCCATTTACGGTTACAGCAATTGGATCCCCGGTGAGCATGGTAGGAGTGAGACCTTTCATGCAGCTTCTGGTGGCCATGAGATAATGGCTCAGGGAGAGCAATGATGGTTTGGAAGGCTTTGGATGTTTTCTCACTGTTCTCTTGGCAGCTGAAGCTAGTGTGAAAGTACACATAGAAAAACAGCTGAGGGTAAAATAAAAATAATGAGAACTTCAAGTATATTGTGCAGTAGGTCCCGCTAGACAGCAATTGGGCTGAGTGCCAACACATTTGTTTGCTATAAGTAAAGTTTGGTGCAGCAGAATTTTGACTAATTGTAATAAATGATGCACAGTAGTTACACTGTGGACTATGTCTGCAATAATCAGTGTTTGTTATGGAATGGAAATCGTATATTACAAAAGCTTTTCCTTCAGGATTCCTGATAGTCTTTGATTTGCATATTTGTAGAATTCTAAAAGGTTCACATGAATAGTTGTTTTATATTCTTTATTTGAAGGGAAAGTATCAATGTTTGCAAAATGGGAAACTCGTCCAGACAGTTGTTTATATTCCACTGTGATTTATAAATACCAATTAAATTATGGCTTATAATTTTTTATGTCTGTTTTTAATTTTTATACTAAAAAGTCATGCTTTTGGGCATTGGAGTGGCATACTATAATTACCAATGGAAAAAATAGAACTGTGCATTACATAACCATACTGGGTCAGACCCATGGTCCATCAAGCCCAGTATTCTGTTTCCACCAGCGGCTAATCCAGGTCACAAGCACCTTGCAGAATCCCAAATTCCATGCTACCGATCCCAGGGTAAGCAGTGGCTTCCCCCTATGTCTATCTCAATAGCAGACTATGGATCTTTCCTCCAGGAACTTGTCCAATCCTTTTTTAAACCCAGATATGATAACTATTGTAACCACATCCTCTGGCAATGAGTTCCAGATCATAACTATTTGTTGAGTGAATCAATATTGCCTCCTATTCATTTTAAAAATATTACTATGCCCCTCCGAAGGGACACCACCTTGTAAGTGGTGGAGGGGCTTCCGTGTTTCAATGACTCAGAGGGCTATGCTGTAGGGTTACCCATATCAGACAGGCCTCTGAGGAGAAACCAGACAAAGAGTGTCCCAACCTGGAGGATCCAAGATGGTGTTGAGGGAGAATGTACGCTAGTTGAGTTCCCGTTTTACACCAGAATGCCTGAAGAAGAGGGCGCGCTCCGCAGAGAATGGGGAAGAGAAAAGGCAAAGCCGTGGTGCTGTCCTCCTCGAACACGGCTGGGGTTCCCACCACTTCTCAGTCTATTTTGGAGAGATTCGGGGTCATAACGTTGGGGATATCAGTTCTTGCTTCGGGGAACAGCAAGGCTTTATTGCCGAACCTCAGTGGAGGGAGTGACTTTGAGTCCCCCTGTTGGCACGACCCCTCCAAGACCCGAAAATAGTAATGCTTCGCTATGGAGGTCAATAATGGAAACGCCCGAAGTGGGTTAGGATTTTCATGTGACCCGAGGAGGTCCTGGCCCAGCATCAGCTCGGATAATAAACCAACTGGGGGATTGGAGAGTGAGCTCTTCCCCCCGAAAATATCTGGAGCGGTTTCTGTGGAGAAATTGGACTTGGTGAAGCCAATAATGTCCCAATGGACATACTATAGGAACTGCAGCAGAACGTGAATAACTCTTTTCTTCAGATGTTTAAAATTTTTCACTATCCAGCTTATAATCGAAAGTGATCGCCGGCTATCTTCCAACATAAATCGGGAGATGGCCGGCAATTTCTTAAAAGCGGCAAAATCGGTATAATCGAAAGCGGCATTTTAGACAGCATCGCCGCTTTCCCGTCGCTTCGCCGGCGAAAGTTCAAGGGGGCATGTCGTTAGATTAGCGAAGGCGGGACATGGGCAGGCATGGGTGTGGCTACAAGATGGCCAGCTTTCGCCGATAATGAAAAAAAAAAAGCGGCGTTAAGCAGTATTTCGCAGGGTTTACTTGGTCCTTTTATTTTTACGACCAAGCCTCAAAAAGGTGCCCCAACTGACCAGATGACCACTGGAGGGAATGGGGGATGACCTCCTCATACTCCCCCAGTGGTCACCAACCCCCTTCCATACTAAAAAAATAAAACTAAAAATCTTTTTTGCCAGCCTGTATGCCAGCCTCAAATGCCGTACCCACCTCCATGACAGCAGAATATGTTGTATCCTCCGACAGCCTTTCCCTGGTTGCGATGTGGCTCTCGGGTGAGTGTGACACCTTTTCTGTTAGGTGCCCTGCAGAGTCACATTAGCAATGCATTGTGGTGGGTGTAGGGTACTGGGCTGTACTCCCATGGTGCTTTTCCCCCCTGCTAACTGGGTCAGAGTGTGCCCTGTTTTGTTTCCTGTTGTAGTCCATGCAGTAGTGGCCATTTTTATAAGCCAGTTTTAGTTCCTTTTCCTGTGTTACCCACGTTAGAGAACGTAGTTCTTACCTTGAATGGTGCTGAAAGAGGGCATTGTACACCATTGTGCCAGCTCTGATCTACTGCTAATCTTAGTACCAGGGGACTCTGATCTGCAGTTAACTGTGAGTAAACGTGGTTCAGTGTGAACTGGTGTGCCAAAGTTATACAGCAGCAATAAGTCCTAGAGGCTGTATGCAGGTCCCTGGAGCAATTTTAGTGGGTGCAGTACATTTGTGGGTAGTGGGTTTGGGGGGGGGGGGGGTTGGGGGGCTCAGCTCCCAAAGTAAGGGAGCTATGCACGTGGGAGCTTTTCTGAAGTCCACCGCAGTGACCCCTAGGGTGGCTAGTTGGTGTCCTGGCATGTCAGGGGGGCCAGTGCACTAAAAATGCTGGCTCCTCCCACGGCCAAATGCCTTGAATTTGGCCGGGGTTTGAGATGACCGACATAACTTTCCATTATCGCTGAAAAACAAACCCGGCCATCTCAAACCCGGCGAACTCCAAGGCATTTGGCCGGGCTAAACCGTATTATCAAAAAAAAAAGATGGCCGGCCATCTTTTTTGATAATACGGTTCCAGCCAGCTGTAGCGGCGCCGCCAACATAGATCACCGGCGATCTATTTGGCTGGCGACGTTCGATTATGCCCCTCCACGTGAGTTAAAGAATTTATATTAATACTTATCTAACAAAGTGGAAGCATCTTATATGGGTTCCAGCTGAATATCAGCCAGGACCACTGTTCCCTCCAAGCTAAGTGGGAGTCCTCCAACTGCAATGCTAGCAGTGTGTGTGTGTGTGTGGGGGGGGGGGGGGGTGCTTCAATATTGTGTTTTCAACTGCTAGGGTCAAACAGGTTCCCTGAAGTCCTGCAGAGCTTGCCTGTCCCTCACTATTAAACATGGAATAGTGAAACAGCACTCCCTACTGGCAGGACTGTAGGTGAAGGACTCCTGCTCAGCATTTAAAAATATACTAACTGCTACGGCTGAATATTGGCTGGCTAGTAGACATTTCAAATTATACCTTCTATTTGTGTGACCTGCTTTGTCTATTCTTTACTTTTAAGGGGTAATTCTATAACAGGGTATCTTTATCTAGTCATCCAGAGGGCACTTATGTGTCTTCTATTCTATAAAGGAAATGTGTTTATTTACAAGATACTTACTATACTGTCTTAATTAACGTGTAGATCTAGGCAGTTTACAATGCTAGCAATGAGGTGCCTACTTTCTATTATAGAATAGTAGCATAACAGGTAAAATCTGCGCTTATAATGTAGGTGTAAGCACTTAAGCCAGCCAAAGAGCTGGTGTTAGTATTTGCAGCTATCAAGACCAGAGATACAAATGTAGCCTACAGTATTCTATAAATTATGCATGTGTGGGTCCCACCCAAGCTCCAGCTATGTGTACGCTTATCTGCAAATATGTGCTATGTAAGATATATGTCTATTTACAGAATACTGCTTTGGCAGATTTTTGGCATTTATGCACATATATGCAAACATATGCATTTATATGCCATTATTCTAAACATTTACACATGTACACTAATCAGTACATAAATGTTAGCACCTGGTTTATAGAATTACTCCCAGCTGAATATTGCCGTTTAGACCTATAAGTTAGACATCTAATGCCCCCCCCCCCCTCCCAATCCTGCCCCCTTTATAGACAGATCATTTTGGTCATATAACAATTAATATGTCCAAAACTATCTGTTTAGAACCTGGGAATTTATTTTTTTAGCCCTTACATAGTCACCCCTGCTGATGACTGCATAAATGCTTAGGAAATGCATCAATGTATTCATGATGTTGCTCTTCCTATTATTTAGCTGTCACTCTTCACATTTCTTTTTCTGCTTTTCTTGCTTAATAAAAATCTATTTGAATTGATTATATCCCATTATATTCTGTATTGACGATAGGGCCTTTTCACCAAAGTGCAGTCAAGTTCCGCATGGTAAGTGCCCAAATTACTGTGCAGTAAGTGCGAAGCCTTTAAGGCAACTGCACAAAAAAACACCTTTATCATAGAGTAAGTGCAGATACAGAGAGCACGGATGCACTTACTGCCTCCTCTTTAGGAGGGGGAAAGTGCATGGATGACAGTGCACAGCAAGGTCCAGATTCAGGAAAGGAGGCACAAATTCAAGGTTCAAGTTTATTAAAGACGTTTTAATCCCTCCTAACAGAACAAGCTATCTGGGTGGCATAGAATCTAAAAAGACAAGAGAAGATAGGACACGGAAACAAAAAGGAACCGGGGTAGAACTACAATACTGACGAGAAAGCGGGGGAAGGGGGAAAAACAGTATGGTAAGGGGAAAAAAGTCTATCGGGCAAGAATTGCTTCAACACGTGGAACCTAAGCATAGGCATCTTGAAAAAAAATGTCTTGAGCTCAGCTTTGAAGAAGGGTAGGGGAGTGGCCTAGTGGTGGACTTTGGTCCTGAGGAACTGAGTTCAATTCCCACTTCAGGCACAGGCAGATCCCTGTGACTCTGGGCAAGTCACTTAACCCTCCATTGCCCCATGTAAGCCACATTGAGCCTGCCATGAGTGGGAAATTACAGCGTACAAATGTAACAAAAAAAAGTGATTTATCTGAAGTGAGACAATAAGGATTTCCATAGTTTTGGGCCTTGAAAAGAAAACATGGAGTGTCTACTATGTTCATGGAAAATTTCTGATTGGTTGGAATCGACAGAAGATTGAGGTGCGACGACCTTAGGACTTGAGTTTGAGTGCAGGGGATAAGATATCTCAAAAGGTAAAGAAGTTCATAAATAGCAAGGGTTTTTAAAATTAACAGAATTTTATGTTACCTGATGGGAAATTGGGAGCCAATGAGAGGATTTAAGATAAGGAGTAACATGATCGAATTTCTTAAGATGGAAGAGAATTCTTATGGCGGTGTTGTGGACTAATTGTAATTAGCGACGATCTTTGATCCAAAGACCTAAATAAAGGGAGTTACAGTAGTCAAGTTGGGAAATAATTGAGGCACTGGAGAAAATCAGCACAAAGCGCTATTCTATAAAGGGTGCTCTGAGTTGAGCTCTTTATATAGAGCCCATTCCTGTGCTCTAATTTGGGTGCCAGTATTTACGCCAGATTAGAGTTACTATATGGCTCCAGAAAAAGGAGGGTCCAAGAAAGCACAAATAAATTACATTTTTCCTTTTACACGATCTGCTCTTTTTGCTTTCCACTCCAGAAAAAGGAGGACACATTGATCCAGTCCGGGTTTTGCTTCCATTGAAAGCAATGGAAGTAAATCCCAGACTGGCTCAATCTGTCCTCCTTTTTCTGGAGCCATATGGTAACCCTACACCAGATGAAATCTGGTGTAAGTGCCAGCTTCCAACTCTTGGCGTTTGGATGCAGGAATGGCAATATTCAATAACTCCACATGCAAATTTTAGGAATGCCCCTACCATGCCCCTGTTCATGCCCTTTTTGAATTGTGTACTAGGGGATTTAGGCATGCAGGATTATAGAATTGTACACATAAAATCTAATTAACTGCAATAATTAATTAACATCAATTTTATTCCTAGTTAATGGCTTGTTAGCCAATTAATTTGTGTGTGCTTCTTCGATCCATGAATAAGTTTTGTGCCCAAATTTGGGCATCATATATATAATCTGGGAATAAGTGAACATGTGCTAATTGTCAGGTACAGTCCAAGCCTATTTATTCCCTATCACCCACCCACTTCCTGTTCCATTTCACAGTATGAAGGTAGAATGTAAATTAGTATGCACTGGCATGTAAATTTTACTACATGCTAATTCATGTAGTAACTACTCACTGCACTTTAGAAAAAGGGCTCATTGTTTTATTTGTTTTTTAAAGAATTAATATTAAAGTTTTTAGTATAATGTAAATACATGTATAGATTATTTTTTATATTTCATGATGTGTGTGTGTGTGTGTGTGTGTGTGTGTGTGTGTGTGTATGATTTCTTTTTCTTATTGTGAATCACCTTGATTTGCTGTGAGTGGATTATCCAGAAATGCAAATACATATAAACTTCTTGAAAGTGTTATTTCAGTTCTTATGTGCAATGAACAGTATTGTAGTTTTTAACTGCATATCGTAAGACTGTTTTATTACCCATTAAAGGAATTAATTTGCTTTGTGCTCTGTGCCTAACAGATTCCTGTTGGAATTAATGTTGTAATGTATATCCCATTCCTGGCCCTCTAAAGCAACTCTCACCCCACCTGTGCAGATCAAACTACAATCTTATTCCTATCCCTCTCCTTCCTCCCTTTCTCTCCTTTTCTGATGTGTCCCATAGAATGTCTACTCTGTCTCCAAGCTTGCCTATATTCACAGTATCTTTATCTCTCATGCTCTGCATCTTCTTGATCTGAGACTTGGCTTTTCCCTGAGAACTCTGCTTCAGTTGTTGCCCTTAGTCATGGAGATTACCTTTGCTTTCATACACCTCACCCATTTGGCCATGGCTATGGTGTCACTACTACTACTTGTCATTTCTATAGTGCTACTAGATGTATGCAGCGCTGTAATTATATGCAGGTACTTTCTCTGTCCCTAGAAGGCTCACAATCTAAAATTTTTGGTATCTGGGGCAATGGAGGGTTAAGTGACTTGCCCAGAGACACAATGAGCTGCAGTGGGAATTGAACCCAGGTCCCCAGGATCAAGGTCCACTGTGCTAACCACTAGGCTGCTATTATTCTCCCCTTCTAGTAAGTTTCATCCTCTTCTTCAACTTCAATCTCCTTTCTTTTCTTCATTTGAAGTCCACTCCATCCATCTGTTCATTTCACTTCATCTATCTATTCACTTCACTTCCTCTCCAGGTAGTTATTATTTCTTGACTCCCTGTTAAGTTCCTCTCTTCCTTTCACACTGACTATCCTTCTTTCTTGTTCTGTACTCCCCTCATTATTGGGGACATTAACAGTCTTGTTAATGACCTCTCTCTTATGCCTCAAAGTTTCTTACTTTAGCCTCTTCATTCAACCTCCAGCTATGCTCTACCACCACTACTCGTCAATATGGTCACTGCCTCAATCAAGTCTTCTTCTACAACTACTCGCTTTCAAGCTTCTCCTCCTCATTTCTTCCTCTATCTGACTATCATCTAATAACTTTCAGCTTTAACAACCCTCCTGCATGGTCTTGTTCAAACATTATCAACACATTCAGGAATCTTCAGGCTATTGTCCCTTGCACTCTCTCAACCTCTGTTTCATGTCTCCTCTCATCCACTATGTCATCCAAGTCTGTCAATGAAGCAGTCTCTTCCTATACTACTGTACTTGCCTGTACTTTGGACACAAACTCTATAGCCTTGGCTGACCTCCAGAATCCACTACCTACATTTCTGTGCTCATTCTACAGAGTGCCTTTAGTTAAATCCTCCACCCATGTTAACTTCATACCCTCCAAATATTCAGTCAGTGGCAGTGAGCATTTTTTTAAAATGCCTACTGCTGCTAGCTAGTTTAGCCCCCAGTATTCTGTTCTGGGCTATGTCCAGGCACCAGCACTGATTTGGGGGGGCTAAATGAGGGCAGGTTATCTGCTGGAGCTTATGTGGGCCTGGCTGATGTTCAGCTGGGGCCTGCATAAAAAAGTTATACGGGTCCTTCGTTGAATATCGGGCCAGGACCTGCATAAAAAAAATTATTTTCACCATCCTCCCTGATGAGGTCTGCAGGCCCCCCTTATGCTCCTCCCCAATATGCGGTGACACCCCCAACAAAAGCCCCCCCCCCTCTCCCAGTCAGCATCCACTTAACTTATGCAGGCCTCGGCTGAATATTGTTGGCACCCGCATAAGTTCCAGCTCCTCCCCACCATCCCTGATGGGCCCACTTTTTGGAGGGGTCGGTCAGAGGCGATATTCAGAGGAAATAACAGGAAATTTGAATGGGCAGAAGAGGCTCCTGCCCGCTTAAATCACTTTGAATATCAGATCTATATATTTCATATTCTTTCTGACTTCCTTTCAATCTATTTTTATATTTGCTAAACAAGAGTACATTTGACAAACCCTCTTGCCTACAACTGCAATCCTTCCTTAAGTGCCTTCACTTCTAATCTCCCTTCACTTTCTGCCCAGACTAAGGCTGAGAGTAGTTTTACAATGACCATGAACCACAGCAGTATGGTACTGTCACTTTATTAAAACAAGACCCGACTTGGCCATTTTTCAGATTATGCCTGCTTCATGGGATGTACTTGTAAGGTAGGCATGCTTAGGAGTGAGGTCTGGGTGGAACAAGGGTAGAGTCACAATTCGCATACATATTTTATAATACAAGTGTGATTGTGTGCATTACACACATACATTTACACCTTTTATCAAGCAGGTAAAATGTCTATGACTTCAATTTAGGCACAATTTCTGAAGGATTTGTGTTAGTCCTTTATATAAAATACTTAGGAGTCTATGGGGGTAAGTTATCAGTGCAGTTATCAGTAAGATGTGTTAGTTTATTGTTAATCCCAGTTATTAGTAACTACGTCTCATTGCATAAAATGGGATGTGTACTAAAATAACGCAAGTTAGTAGTATAATAACGTCTTAAACAGTAGACCATGTTGATAACTACGACCTTATGTGTCTTTATAAAATAGACATTTTCTTGTACTTAACGAATAGTTAAGCTCTGGAACTCATTGCCAGAGGATGTGGTAACAATGGTTAGCATATCTGAGTTTAAAAAAGGTTTGGACAAGTTCCTGGAGGAAAAGTCCATAGTCTGTTATTGAGATGGACATGGGAGAAGCCACTGCTTGCCCCGGGATTGGTAGCATGGAATGTTGCTACTAATTGGGTTTCTGCCAGGTACTTGTGACCTGAATTAGCCACTGTTGGAAGCAGGATACTGGGATAGATGGACCATTGGTCTGAACCAGTATGGCTATTCTTATGTTCTTAACAGTCTGGTACAAGGGTTTCAGATATCAAACGCTTTCAACTAGTTCAAAATATGGCAATAAATTTTATCAGAAGTTCACACGAATATGATCAAGTGATCAAGTGACTTTTAAAATTCTCACACTTGTTTATAAAGTACACCGTACAGGATCTCTGGCATACTTGTCTTGATTATTAACCCCCTATTATCCAACCAGACCTCTTATATCCTCACAATCTGCTTTGTTCATATTCCCTTCCTTCTTTGAGTTTGTCTACTCTAGGATTTTCAGTGTTATAGGTCCCGTGTTGTAGAATGCTCTCCCTATTCATCTTTGCATGGAACAGTCCCTTGATAAATCTAAGGCCAGCTTAAAGATATTCCTTTTTAAAGATGCCTTCTCAAATTGATCCCCCCCCCTCCCCAATTTCTCCTATTTTGATAATGTTCTTGCTTTTTTTATGTATCTCCCCATTTTTTAAACTTCTTTTCTTTTCATTGTAAACCACTTAGAAAGTTAACTCTTAGACGATATATCAAATTTTTAATCAACTTGAAACTTGAATCAGTTAAAAGTAGCCATGGACCAAGTAGTAACTTCAGGAAATATGACGTTAACTCAGCTCATAGGTATTCTCAATAACAAATCTAAAGCAAGCTTATCATTCACTTCCGACGCAAAAACACACAAACTAATGAAATAACTTTAGTCCATCTCCAATCTCTAATATAAAGTAACCACAGAGAAGCAAGTGGGAAAATAGGATCATTAAATTGGAAAAGCTGCTTTGACTAATGGAGCGCTCAGATTGTCTGATGAACATTTTAGAGGATTAATCTGTATGAGCTACAAAACTCAGCTGCTAACTTTATTCAACACTCTAGATTATCAAATCTATTTTCCTTCAGGTCACATCTACATATTGGGAATAGAAAAGGCATGTTGTGAAGAATTAGAAGGCTTAGTGTAATGGGGCCTTTACCTTTAATGAACCACTCATAATGGCTGGCTTTGTGCCAGTTTAGAACTTATAAAAGTCATTTGCAACTGTGGAGTAACTTGCACTATGAACGAAGAAACAGCATTGTCTCTTTCATTTTTCTGTGTCAGTGCTATGCCTTTATACATTGATATGCAAACCTTTGAATGATTAAAATAAGTGAAAGGGAAATGGAACTTGATATACTGCCTTTCTGAGGTTTTTGCAACTACATTCAAAGTGGTTTACATATATTCAGGTACTTATTTTGTACCAGGAGCAATGGAGGGTTAAGTGACTTGCCCAGAGTCACACGGAGCTGCAGTGGGAATTGAACTCAGTTCCCCAGGATCAAAGTCCACTGCACTAACTACTAGGCTACTCCTCCACTCCTTCTGTACAAAATTCCATCCAAATAACTGGAGAAACTGAAACGAACATGAAATAAACAAACATTTAATGGAATTCTCAATGAATGAAGCCACTCATAAAGCTTAAGAATAAATTACACTAACTAACTTCCGCAAACTACTGAAGACCCATCTCTTTAACAAGGCATACCACAAAGATCAACAAATGTGAACCCTCCATATATACCCAGTGTTCTGTCTCCCAACAGCCTTGCACTAGTTCATAATGTGATCTTAAAATGTGTATAATGCCTTTACTGTTATTCTCATTTCTAAGGACATTCACTGCTGCAGTCTCTCATTGCAAAGACACATGAGCAAGGCACTGTGGGTAATGTAGTTCACAGGCAGTGCAACCACACTTGCTTGGTTGTGTAAGAATTGTTACCACCTGGTTGTGAGGCTGCCCGGACCTCCTTTCTCTCTCTGCCAAGCTTGGATCTTTTGTCTTCCTGCTATCATTTCCTGTTCAGTCTTACTATCTCTGTCCTGAGAGGTCAGCCAGGTATGACCTTTCCCTCCTATCTCTAGGACCACCCCTTGCTATCCGATGGCAGGCTCTGTCCCCATTGGTCTCTATCTGCTCCTCCCCGTGTGAAGCCCCACCACTTCTTTGTCCTTTCAGCCATGAGGGGCTTCTTTCACCATTCTAGCCAGGGACATGGAGCTAACACCATCTTGCTCTAGACAGCTCTGTCCTGCTGAGAACTCCCTGTAAAGAACCTGTTTTTTTTACCCTGAGAATATCTCCTTCCAAATGAGATATTGCACATTCCAGTCACCCAGCTTTGGACTGTTTCTACCTGTTCAACTACCTTTCTCCCCCCTGCAATACAACTACCTCTCCTCAGATATTCACCTCCTACAGCCTCCAGATTAAGAAGTCTCTGTATCCTAAAGCAGCATTTCTGAACATCTATCTGTAAGTAAATTATCTGTGATTTATTCAATAAAAGAGACTTCATAAAATTAATAGAGACTTCAGGTGATTTGATGTGCCAGGGTTATACTCCACGGCATTGAGGCCTCATGTAACAAGCCCTCAATGACCGTGACACCCAGAATAGTCTTACTTTATCTGCTTGTTATACTACTATCATGTTTTATTATAATCATGCACCCAAGAAGCTTCTGTAATACTAAATGTCTATCTTATCAGATATTTCCACTATTCATGATGCATTGTAAGCCACATTGAGCCCGCAAAGAGGTGGGAAAATGTGGGATACAAATGCAATAAATAAATAATAAAATAAATAAAAATAGTTAGGCTCTGGAACTCATTGCTGGTGGATGTGGTAACAGCAGTTACCGAATTTGGGTTTAAAAAAGGTTTGGAGAACTTCCTGAGGAAAAGTTCATAGTCTGCTATTGAGATAGCCATAGGGGAAACCACTGCTTGCCCTGGGATTGGTAGCATAAAATGTTGCTACTATTTGGGATTCTGTCAGGTACTTGTAGCAGGATACTGGGCTAGATGGACCATTGGTCTGACCCAGTATGGCTTTTCTTATGATGATGGAATCCTTCATCGAGGAGTCCACATTAAAAATATATATATATCAACCCACCCTTATACCTTTCTGTATAACATTACAGACCTGGATTCTTTGCTGTTTGTGATATCTTTTTATCAAATAATTTAAAGATTATGTTATATTTGAGCTTTCAACAAGATATATGTTCCTTGTTTTCATTCATATAGAGGTAAACAGACAAGATTGTTTTATGTTTCTTACAAACTTGTTTATGAGGATTGGCATGGTATCTAAACATGTTTTGCTAATGTAATCCCCCATTATAATGGGGATTACTAAGTATCAGAATGTAGAACTCTCCAGAGTTTCCGAGGGGAGGGTTCTGAGGTTCTGGGTGGTAAAGGATCCATCCCAAGGGGGTGGACTCCTGGATAAGATGTAGAGGGAAATGTTCCTGGTTGTTGAGTGACAATGTAGGAGGAGTTAGGAGTTAATAAATAATGTTGATGAGGAGTGCACCTGAGGCATAGCAAGGTGGGTCACCAGGAGAGTGGCCACTCCCCCAAACGGACTTCTGCCGGTGCCGGCACCTGTTTTTCATGCAATCTGTCATGTTTAAAATACGCACTGGCACTATTGGCAGTCCACTCTCCTCTCCCCTCTTGCCCTTAACCTGGCTATGCTACTGGACTGCACAAGGTCTTTGGATGCCTGTACCCCCTCTGGGACCCTTGGAGGAGACAGGGGTCCTGGATGGGTTCAAGAAACTATGGCTGACCAAAGAAGTAGTTTCTGTAAATTCCAGCATTAACTGTGAGAAGGAAGAGTGCTCCAGGTTGGAAATAGGGGATCCCAGCCTGGGAGAAGAACAGGAAAGGGCTTGTTTACTGCCAAAGATGACAACCCAGAGAGGTGTGCCTTTGTGGGAGAGAAAGAACAGATATGGAGGCCTTAGGTTGTTTCACTTAGAAGGGATAGGTATGGACAGGAGGAGCTGTAAATATGTACATACTGTAGGATTATAAATTGATATACCATATCCATAACTTTGGCTCTGGATTTACAGTTTGCATTTGATATCAAGTTGGAATACAAATTGACTGTTTGTTGAAAAACAAGATTTAAACTGTCTGTTGCAGAATATTCAGTAAAGTTTGACTATTTTGCATAACTCTATCAACTGGAGTCTTTTCTTGGAATGAGAGTGAAACTTACTTTTCTCCCAGACTGGTAAGGAAACAACAAAGAGTGAAAGAGAAATAAAGCCCCAAGTCATAACCCTACAGCCTTACAGATTTTTATCCAGCCCTAGCCTGTGCCCAGTTCAGTGTGTGTGACTAGAAAGCTTCAGTGCTTTGGATTGGTTTTCTTTGTGGCCCTGATCTCGGATATCCCTGACCTATGACAAGCTAGCTGGTGCCTGGACAGTGTGTGGTGAGATCAAGATTACACTAGGTTCTTATGAAGACTGCCAATAGAAGTATAAGGAAGAAACTCCACAATATTCAGCCAGCAGCGGGCAGCACTATTAATGTTTGCCACCGGCGTTGAACCTGGATAACATTCCTTATGCTGTTTCTTATTATTTTCAGTCAGTTCCTTCTTCCATTTTCTGAAGGATTTTCTGTTAGCTCTAATAGCTTCCTTCACCTCACTTTTTAACCACACCGGCTGTCGTTTGGTCTTCCGTCAGGAATATATTTGGCCTGGGCTTCCAGGATGGTGTTTTTGAACAGCATCCATGCCTGATGTAAATTTTGACCCTCGCAGCCGCTCCTCTAAGTTTTTTTTTCACCGTTCTTCTCATTTTATCATAGTTTCCTTAAGTTAAATGCTAATGTGATTTCCTATGTATACTTACTTCAAAGCTAATATCAAATCCGATCATATTATGATCACTATTATCAAGCGACCCCAGCAAAATTACCTCCCGCTCCAGATCATGCGCTCCCCTAAGGACTAGGTCTAGAATTTTTCCTTCTCTCATTGGCTCCTGTTCCAGCTGCTCCATAAAGCTGTCCTTGATTTCATCAAGGAATTTTTCCTCCCTAGCGTGCCCCGATGTTACATTTACCCAGTCAATATTAGGGTAATTGAAATCACCCATTATTATTGTGTTGCCCAGTTTGTTTGCGTCCCTAATTTCCTTTAACATTTCTGCATCTGCCTGTTCATCCTGGCCAGGCGGACAGTAGTACACTCCTATCACTATCCTTTTCCCCTTTACACATGGAATTTCAATCTACAGTGATTCCAAGAAGTGTTTTGTTTCCTGCAGAATTTTCAATCTATTTGATTCAAGGTTCTCCTTAATATACAATGCTACCCCTCCACCAATTCGATCCACCCTATCACTACGATATAATTTGTACCCCGGTGTGACAGTGTCCCACTGGTTATCCTCCTTCCACCAGGTCTCAGAGATGCCTATTATATCTAATTTTTCATTTAGTGCAATATATTCTAACTCTCCCATCTTATTTCTTAGGCTCCTGGCATTCGTATATAGACATTTCAAACTATGTTTGTTGTTCCTATTTACATCATGCTTAGTACTTAACAGTATTAATTTGCAATCTTTTGTCTGATTTTTATTTTTATTTAAGGACACCTGGAGGGGCATAATCGAACGAAAACGTCTATCTCCATGGGCGTTTATCTCCGAGAACGGGTCCGTGAAGGGGCGGACCAAACCGTATTTTCGAAAAAAATAGACGTCCATGTTTTATTCGACAATTTGTGAGCTGGGCGTTTTTGTTTTTCAGCGATATTGGAAAATGAAAGCGCCCGGCTCAAAAACGAATAAATCCAAGGCATTTGTTCGTGGGAGGGGCCAGGATTCGTAGTGCACTGCTCCCCCTCACATGCCAGGACACCAACCAGGCACCCTAGGGGGCACTTTTACAAAAACAAAAAAAAAAAGGTAAAAGAGCTCCCAGGTGCATAGCACCCTTCCCTTGTGTGTTGAGCCCCCCCAAATCCCCCTCAAAACCCACTGCCCACAAGTCTACACCATTACTATAGCCCTAAGGGGTGAAGGGAGGCACCTACATGTGGGTACAGTGGGTTTGGGGGGGGTTGGATGACTAAGCATTAAGCAGCACAATTGTAACAGGTAGGGGGGATGGGCCTGGGTCCACCTGCCTGAAGTCCACTGCACCCCCTAACAACTGCTCCAGGGACCTGCATACTGCTGCCATGGAGGTGGGTATGACATTTGAGGGTGAAAATAAAAAGTTGTGAAACATCATTTTTTTGTGGTGGGAGGGGGTTAGTGACCACTGGGGGAGTCAGGGGAGGTCATCCCCGATTCCCTCTGGAGGTAATCTGGTCATTTAGGGCACTTTTTGGGGCCTTATTCGTGAAAAAACAGGGTCCAGGAAAAGTGCCCTAAATTCTAGCTACAAACGCATACTTTTTTTCCATTATCGGCGAAAGGCACCCATCTCTGTTCGGGTGATAACCATGCCCCAGTCCCACCTTCACCATGCCTCCGACATGCCCCCGTCAACTTTGTACGCTTCCGCGATGGAGTGCAGTTGAAAACGTCCAAGTTCGGCTTTCGATTATACCGCGTTATTCGTTTTTGTGAGATAAACGTCCATCTCCCGATTTAGGTTGGAACTTGAGCGTTTTTCTCGTTCAATTATAAGCAGGCTGATCTACTACGGTCTGTTTTGCAACCTCACTATCAGGATACCCTATCTTCCTTGTTTTGGTGATATCTTTGAAAGATACCTTATCCCGAACCATGCGCTTTTGAGTGACTTTCAGCTTTTCCCCCGTTTCCAGTTTAAAAGCTGCTCTATCTCCTTTTAAAATGCCGATGCCAGCAGCTTGGTCCCACCCTGGTTAAGGTGGAGTGCATCCTTTCAGAATAGGCTCCCCCTTCCCCAGAATGTTGCCCAGTTCCTAACAAATCTAAAACCCTCCTCCTTGCACTGTTGTCTCATCCACGCATTGAGACTCTGGAGCTCTGCCTGTCTCTTGGGCCCTATGCGTGGAATGGGTATCATTTCAGAAAATGCTACCCTAGATGATATGGATTTGAGCTTTCTACCTAAGAACCTAAATTTGGCTTCCAGAACCTCTCTCCCACATTTTCCTCTGTCATTGGTACCAAGACAGCTGGCTCCTCTCCAGCACTATCTAAAATCCTATCTAGGTGACGCGTGAGGTCCGCCACCTGCCAGGCGATCCTCATGTCCACCAGCCACCCAGCTATCTATATGCCTAATGATCGAATCACCAACTACAACAGCTGTCCTAACCTTTCCCTCCCGGGCAGCAGTTGGAGACATATCCTCGGTGCGAGAGGATAGTACATCCCTGGTGGGCAGGTCCTGGCTACAGGAATACTTCCTACTTCATCGGGGTGATGCTCTCCTTCTAGGAGACCTCCCTTCTCCAAGGCAGCACAGGGGCTACCAGACTGGAGGTGGGACTTCTCTACAACATCCCTGTAAGTTTCCTCTATGTACCTCTCTGTCTCCCTCAGCTCCACCAAGTCTGCTACTCTATCCTCAAGAGAACGGACATGTTCTCTGAGAGCTATGAGCTCTTTGTATCAGGCACACACATACTTCTCACTACAAAAGCTCAGAATAAATATGTGTTGGGGGGGGAAAGAAACCATATAGATCTTATTTTCTACATGCAGAGACCCTTCTAAAATATCAAGGGAATACTTTATGTTCCAATTTAGGTGTGTATATTCCTCTCTCCACATACAATCTAAAGTCTGTCTCCATGTGTGCATTAACTGCACTGCAGATAGATCCACTTAATTTCACATAGTGAAGAAGTGCTAAATGTTCTGTGTTATCTGCAGCTTTAACAGTTAACACATGGTAAGTCATTATGGGTTGGGTTAACTGAAGCCCAGTCCATGCCCATTCCCCACCCCACAGTGGCAATCCTAGGTCAGCTGCCACCTGGGGCTGATCATCGCTGCGCACCCCCCCACCCCCGGGTGCAGCGGCGTCCGTCCCCCCCAGGGTGCAGCATGACACCCCCCCCCCGGTGCAATGACACCCCCCTTCCCGGCACATCAAGCCCCCCCCCCCGGCGCAATCACCCCCCCCCCCCCGGCGCATCAACCCCCCCCCCCCCCCCGAATGTATTCTTGGCTGCTGGAGGGTGCAGAGAGCAGCTGCACGCCTGTTGACTCTACTGGCTCCCTGCTCCCTCTGCCCTGGAACAAGAAGTAACCTGTAACATAGGAAGTAACATAGGAATTAGTGCACGTAATCCCCCGGATTCTATAAATGGTGTTCAAATTTCTGTGTGCTAAATTGCATGCTATTCTGAGATGTATGCTTAATTAAATTAGTTAACGTGCAATCAATACCAAAAACTGGGTACTAACAATTATTGATGTTAATTGTCAACAGTTTGGATTTGCTCATGCATCTTTTTAAGTATTATTCTATAAAGATCTTATAGTGTGCAACTCAAAAGGGGGCATGGCCATGGTAGGGGTAAGGGCAAGTCACTGGTGATCAATAAAGTTGCAAGTAATATTACTGAATATCAGGGATCTATGCCTAAATTACACACCAGGAATTACACCAGGTTTCATTTGGTGTAAATCCTCACACCCAAAGTTTGACGCTTAAATTGGCTATAAGCACTATTCTATAAAGAGCGCCCAACTCAGATTTTTTTAGGGGGGCACCAAATTTTGAGTGCCATTTACTGAATCCAGCCTAATATGGGTAATTATATAACTTGGCACCTCCAGTTAGGCGTTCCAAGGCTGCACAGTAGGATAATATTTTATAACAAAACCAAGGTGACTAGCAGGCTTTCAGGCTTATTTTCAAAAGAGAAGGGCACCCATCTTCCGACACAAATCGGGAGATGGGCATCCTTCTCGCAAGGTCACCCAAATCGGCATAATCGAAAGCCGATTTTGGGCACCCTCAACTGCTTTCCATCGCGGGGACGACCAAAGTTCATGGGGGCATGTCAGCAGTGTGGTGAAGGTGGGCCTGGGGCGTACTTAGAAGATGGGCGTCCTCAGACAATAATGGAAAAAAGAAGGGCGTCCCTGACAAACACTTGGCCAACTTTACTTGGTCCATTTTTTTTTCACGACCAAGCATCAAAAAGGTGCCCAAACTGACCAGATGACCACTGGAGGGAATCGGGGATGACCTCCCCTTACTCCCCCAGTGGTCACTAACCCCCTCCCACCCTCCAAAAAGTCATTAAAAATACTTTTTTGCCAGCCTCAAATGCCATACTCAGGTCTATTGCAGCAGTATGCAGGTCCCTGGAGCAGTTTTAGTGGGTGTGGTGCACTTCAGGCAGGTGAACCCAGGCCCATCCCCCCTACCTGTTACACTTGTGGCGGTAAATGTGAGCCCTCCAAAGCCCACCACAAACCCACTGTACCCACATGTAGGTGCTCCCCTTCATCCCTAAGGGCTATGGTAGAGGTGTACAGTTGTGGGGAGTGAGTTTTTTTTTTTGGGGGGGGGGGGTTGGGGGGCTCAGCACCCAAGGTAAGGGAGCTATGCACCTGGGACCTTTTTCTGAAGTCCACTGCAGTGCCCCCTAGGGTGTCCGGTTGGTGTCCTGGCATGTCAGGGGGACCAGTGCACTACGAATGCTGGCTCCTCCCATGAACAAATGGCTTGGATTTGGTTGTTTTTGAGATGAGCGTCCTCGGTTTCCATTATCACCGAAAACCGGGGATGACCATCTCAAAAACGACCTAAGGACGACCATCTCTAAGGTCCACCTAAATTTCATGATTTGAGTGTTCCCAACCGTATTATTGAAACGAAAGATGGACGCCCATCTTGTTTCGATAATACGGGTTGCCCCGCCCCTTTACAGGGCCATCCTGCGAGGACGCCATCATGACAACTTGGGCGCCCCATTCAATTATGCCCCTCTAGGTTTCACAAGTGCTACCCAGTATTGTCACACCTAACATCTAGGTGCTCACACTTATAGAGCAGGTGTAAGGGCAAGTTTCTAAATATGGCAGTAATGCACACAACATTCAGTATTCTGTAACTTACATGCATAAGTGGAATCCCTGCCAATGCTCTGCCTATGTATATGCCCCCTAGCAAATACATGCTATGCAAGGTAGGCACATGTGAATGCTACTGAACTGACCTTTAAGTGTCAAACTACCACATAAAGGGGTCCTTTTACTAAGGCGCACTAATGATTAGCGCACCAAGGGCCCCTTTTTCCAAGCTGTGGCAAAAGGGGGCCTGCGTTGGCATTGGCACGTGTTTTTGATGCACGCCAAGGTCCCCAGCGGGTAAAAGGTAGGTCTTTATTTTCTACAGGAAATGGCCATGCGGCAAGTAAAGCACTTGCCACCCAGCCATTTCAGGGAGGAGCCCTTACCGCCACCCATGTTTTGGGGGTGCCAATTTCTTAGGCATCATAAATAGAATCTAGCCCTATATTCCTAATTCCTGTGTTAACTGCTTAACACTCTTTTGTAAAAGACCCTCTTAGTGAATTATCCCTATTATGTGTTTGTAGGGATCTACGGAAGACAGCAACAAAATCTCATACATGTTCCACTCATTTCAGTTCTAGAGCTAAATACATATGACTTATTAGCGCCAAATGTGTTGAAAGGTAGCAGCTACCTGGAATATTCATATGTATTGCTTGAGATATGCTTGAATTATGAATCTATTGTCCTCATTTTGTGTGCCAGCATTCCCAACTGAAAGGGCCATGAACTCCTACACAATATCCTAATCCTAAATTAATATCAAATGTTGATCTATTGCTAATACAGTGCACTTGCTTTTTTGCCTCCTGGGGAACATGAATAGAAAAAAATCTGAAAAGCAGCTTTAAAAAAAAAAAAAAAAGCATATAAAGGTAGTCCTCTGTATGCAGATATCAAGTTGCCCCCCTCCCCCCCAGCTAAGGCCAGGTACTTATTTACTGACTGAAAATGGATGGATGGCTACCTGATAGGAAATCCCTGTGTGGGATTTGAACTCAGGGCATGTGCTCAGTAGGCAAATGACCTACCAATTGCACCATGAGGCCTCATACACTAGGGACATTCAGCAAGGAAATAAAATATTTGTCACAGCCTAAAAGCAATATTTGGAGGAAGCTGGAAGTGCACCATTAATGACCCTCAAAGTATCCAGACATGTCTAAAAGGCCAAATACATATGTACTTTTTTGCCTCCAGCAACCGTTGGATAAAAATGTATCTGTGCAGTTTTTATTATGACCTGTAAGTGTTGTTTTATAATGCTTAAAAAAAAAAAAACACCTCTATTACTTTTTTTTTCCATGAACAGTAGAAAATGCTCCATTTCAGCACTTGCCTACTGTATGCAGAGCAGATGTCTCAGTTTTTGTTGCTTTTCAATGTCTTGCATCTTCTTCTAATGTCTATCATGTTGCCTGTCTGTTTGGTGCATTCATCCTGCCAGAACAGCGTCATGTGATCAGTTCTCCTCTGTCAAATGTAAAAGTAATACATCAAGTTGCTGGAGAAAGCATCTGGCTCATTGCATGGTGCAAAAAGCTGAGAAACACATACAATCGCAAAAGACAGCCCATAAAAGTGGCATATTCAACTTGTCATGCATCTCTAGGCATTCATACAATTCTAAACTACAAACATATTCTTGGTCTGCATACCTATCAATTTTTCCTTTTGTTTCCTTTTAAGCCATAAAAACATAACACAGAACAGTGGTATTTAAACTGATTCTTCTTTCCTCCCTCCTCCCCTCAACCAAGAAAGTTTTCAGGACTTCTGTGTGAATCTCTTCATAAAGGCAGTTAATAAATCCCAATATATAAATAAATAAATATCTAATATATTTATTTTAGAGGCCATATCTTCCTAAGGATGTAAAAAGAATTGAGGCAGTGCAAAGAAAAACTACAAAAATGGTATAGGATTTGCGTTACAAGACGTATAAGGAGAGACTTGCTGACCTGACAAGTATTCCCTGGAAGAAAGGAGAAATAGGGATGATATGATACAGATGTTTAAATATTTGAAAGGTATTAATCTGCAAACAAATCTTTTCTGGAGATGGGAAGGCAGTAGAACTAGAGGACATGAAATGAGGTTGAAGGGGGGGCAGACTCAAGAAAAATGTCAGGAAATATTTTTTCACAGAGAGAGTGGTGGATACTTGGAGAATTCCTTTATTAAATAAAACGGAAAAAACCAATATTCAAGACATTACATCATGCCGTTGTAAAACCAGCCCCACTACACTTTTATACAAAAAATACAAACCCGATAAAACCCGTCCCCCCCAAATCCCCCCCACACCATACATTCAAATCAACTTCAAGCGGACATGCTTCCACCAAACCCCAAAATTATGTACCCCCCCCTCCACCTTTTCCCAGCGTGCCAATTCCTGGACGGCTCGGACAATGTCCCAGGAAACCTGCTCAGCCGACCTGCACTCCTGGCGCATAGACACCCCGCATCGAGCCACCCACAGGCAGTACCTGATAATGACTGATATGAGGAAGGCGGTACCTGGCTCCAGCCGCCCCGTCCCCTGCTGCCTCCCGTACACCCAGTCTGCATAGGTGTAGGACGTGAAGCTGGGGATGGCCAACAAGGCGGCCACTCTTCCACAAACTGCTCTGGAGAATGGACACACCATAAGGAAGTGGTCCATCGTCTCCAGCTGACCAGCACACTCCCCCCTCGGGCAGTTTCGGTCCTGCATGCTTCGGTGCATATTTGCCCTAACATATAATTTACCGTGAAGGGACAGCCAGGCAATGTCCCTGTACTTGTTCGGGAGTCGTCTAGATGAAATAAAGCGCAGGCCCTGCCTCAGCACGGGCCCTGGAGCATCCCTAAGAGTCAGGGGAGATGAGAAATGCTGGGAGCGAACCCGCTCCACCCAGCTCTCCCTCTGCCCCGCCCTTATTTCCTCCCATGTAATGTCCCACAACCGGACCAGCTTTACTAAGGATTTGTAGTAGCCTACCCCCTCCGGGAAACCCTTCCGCAACCTCCCCACCTTCCCCCCTCCCCACCAAGGGCCCCAAAATCCCTCCCACCACTGCACAACACTTTGTGCCCACCCTGGGGCCTCCGGCCCTCCCCCCCGCCCAAGGTTAAACTGGATGAACAGGGAGGAGAATAGCAGGACAGGGTTTACCATCCCCACCCCCCCTTCCTCCCGTGACCGGTAAGTAATATTGCGTTTTACCGGGTTCATCCTGTTGCCCCACAAAAGTTGAAAAAACACGCTGTACAATGAAGTGAAACAGCATTCCGGCAAAAGGCAGATGTAACTCAAGAAGAGAAACATGGGGACTATCTGGGTCTTCAACAACCGGACCCTGTCTGCCATGGACATCCGCCACCCCTTCCAACGATCCACCTTTTCCCTTGCCTCCGATATCTTTTGCTCCCAACTCTCCCGCCCGTAATCCCCCCCCCCAAAATACACTCCCAACACCCGCATTCTTTCAATCCCTGCAGGAAACCCGCCCCCTAGGTTAAATCGCCGTTCCTCTGGACCCACCCACAAGCTAGTACACTTACCCAGGTTTACCCGTGACCCCGATGCCTTGGAATATTCTTCAAGGGTCTCCCGCAGCATCCTCCCCTCCCTCTGGTCTGCCACCCAAACGGTGACATCGTCTGCATAAGCGATGACTCTCAATACGTTCCCTTTGCCAACCTCTACCCCTCTGAGCCCTCCCTCCCCCCCCCCTCCCAGCCTCCGCACCAGGGGATCTATGGCAAAAGCGTACAGCAGGGGGCTCAATGGGCACCCCTGCCGTACCCCTGCCGTGACCCCCACCTCCGCCCCCCTCCATCCATTCACCAGGGGAAAAAATCGCGCCCCAGCATACAACAGTTGCAGTTGTGCGATCCACTCCCCCGGGAAGCCATAGTGATCCAGGACCTTCCACAAGAACTCCCACTGCACTCGGTCGAAAGCCTTGTCCTGGTCCAAGGCCACGACCAACCTACCATCTCCCACCCGGCTATGTTCCAAGCCCTCCCTCACCCAGGCTACTGCCTCCAGCACCCCCCTTCCTGGGACCCCACACCTCTGCGGGACTGCTAGCACTTCACCGGAGACCTTCCTCATGCGAGCATGAAGCATGTGGGCGAAGATCTTCCGGTCGCTGTTCAATAGTGCTATTGGTCGCCAGTTCGCCACGTCTTGAGGATCCTTGCCTTTGCTAAGGAGGACCAATGCTGATCCTCCCATAGACTCTGGCAAGGATCCTCCTGTTCGCGCCTCCTCCCAGAGTTCCAGCAAGAGCGGCGCCAGCTGGTCCCTGAACCGTTGGTAAAACTCCGCCGGAAGTCCATCCGGCCCCGGCGCTGTTCTGCGCCGCAAGGCCCCAATGGCCTCCTCCACCTCACCCAGCGTCCACGGCTGCGTTAAGACCTGAAGATGGGGCCCCCAGTTACCCACCCCCGGGGTCCCCTCAATATATCTTCCCATGGCCTCTGTCCCCAACTGTAGGTCCGAGAAAACCCGCCCAAAATGCGTCCCCACCACCCGCAAAATACCTTCCCTGGATTCTTGGAGCACCCCCCCCTCATCCCTAAACCCCACCACCACCCTCCTCTCCCTTCGTTCCTTGCAGCAGTCATACGGGTCCGGACCAAGCAGCTTCCCGAAGTCCCGCTCGTAGACGAGGGAAGAGTAGCGGTTGTACTGTACTCTTTCAACCTCCTGCTGCAGTACCTCAATATCCTCCCTCCTCCCCCCCCGGGAAATTAGATTATCCCGTCGCTTTCTCAGGGCGATCCCCAACCGGGTGGCCTCCCTTCCCTCCCGCCTTGCCTGACGGAGAAAAAACCCTCTGGTGCGGTGTTTCAGTACTTCCCACCAGTCCCTGAGGGAAGGGAAGACACCCTGAATGGACACCTGGTCTGCTAGGAATTCCAGGTACTCCTGGTGCAACACCCCCTCCTTCAACCATTTGAGATTCAATCTCCACAACCCTTTCCCTAGCTTGCACGCCCCCCCTCCCCCCAACTCTATCATCACCATCCTGTGGTCAGAGAAATCTACTTCCACCACCCTAGGTGCCTGCCTACATGCCCCTTCCCGAACTAGAAACCGGTCAATTCTGCTCCTACAGGTGCCCCGTGAAAAGGTGAAACCCTGATTCCCACCACCAAGTGCAATATGTACATCCACCAGCCCTGCTCCTTTCATAATCCCCGCTAGTCGAACCCCATCATAACGTACTTGTGGTGCCCGCCCCCCACTATCCTCTTTCCGTAAGATAGTGTTGAAGTCTCCTCCCCACACCAACTGCCTTGAAGTGTATAGGTAAGGCTTAATTTTGTTGAACAGTGCAGACCTTCCCTGTTTGCTTTGCGGTCCATACACATTAATCACCCGCAAGGCCACCCCCCGCAATATTACGTCCAACACCAAACACCTACCAATACCCAGCTCCACCACCCTCTGAATCTCTACTTTATTGGTTTTAAAGAGGACGCCTATCCCCCCATACCTCTCCCCGGCCAGACCCCAAATAGAGGGTCCCCATCTCCAGGCCCTCTTTGCCCGCCGGATGTCCTCTAGCGTCTGCAACCGGGTCTCCTGGAGGAGGAAACAGTCCGCCTCCACAGCAGAGAGGCCATCAAATGCCAAGCTTCTTGCCCTCTGGGAGGCGACACTAGCCACATTAAGTGTGGCGAACACCAATAGCAGTCCCGCCATCAGTCCTCGCTACCACACCCCCCGCCTTCCTGGCTGCCTTCCCTTCTCTCCACACCATCATCCGTGGTCCCTTCCCCTCCACCCTCTTCTTCCTCCTCCGCCCAATCCCGGACCCCTAGCTTAAACATCCCTTCCCCCACCCTTGCTTTCTTCCTCCCTATCTTCTTTTTGTCTTCACCCACCTCCCTCCCTCCCTGGGGATCATCAAGCGACCTGCCCCCCTCCTCTCCTCCCTCTTCCACCCCTACTACCTCCTCTTCTTCCACCCTTCCCATCAATCCCGCCTCCGACCCTTCCTCCCTCCCCTCACGGGCCTGCATTACTACATCCTTTCTTACCTTCCTTTCCTCTCCCGCCCTCCCTGCATCAGCCGTCACCTCCCCCGATCCACCCACCTCCCCCCCTACCCTTCCCCCCTCTTTGTCCCTCAAAACCCTCCCCTCCCGTTTCTCTTTCCTCTTACCCGCTGTTCCCTTCACTCCTTCTCCCCTACCTCCCAACCCGTCCTGCCGGCTACCCCCATCCTCTACCTCCTCACCAGCCAGTTCCTCAACCCCTCCCTCCTCTTCCAAACCCCTGAATCTATTCCCTACTTCTATCCCCATTCCCACCCCCCTTCCCACCCTTCCTCTCCGCTGTTTCTTGGACACCCGCGTCCAGCCCTCATCCTCCCCTTCCTGCCGCTTCCGACCCTCCCCCAAGCCCCCCCCTCTACCTGTCCCTGTCCTTCCCTGGACCCTTTCCCTCCCGCCCCGGGAACCTGATCATGGTCTGCTTCCCCTCCCCCCTCCCCCTGACCTGAACCATCCCTATCTATCTCCTCCTCACCCCCATTATGGGAGGCCCAAGGGCAGGCTCGAAATGCATGCCCCAGACCCCCACACAAGTTGCACCGAATAGACATACAGGACTCCGTGGGATGCTCCTTAGACCCGCACTTTCCACACTGCACAACCGGGCATGACATACTAAAATGTCTAAACGACCCGCACTTGTGACACTGCCGTGGCTGCCCCTTATAAAAGCAGAGAATCCGATCCCTGCCGATGAACGCCGAGGAGGGAATGTGCTGGGTGACATGCCCTGCCTGCCTCAGCCTAACCTGCGCACCCCAACCTCCAGCCCACACCCTACTGGGGTCCGGGAGTTTGGACAAGGGGGTACGCAATTCTGCGTACCGTTGTAGCCAGAAGGCCAGGTCCGCCCCTGATAGAGACTCATTTCGAACAAGAAGGGTTACTTGCACCAGGTCGGGTCTGCTGATCGGTACGGCCCGGTAGTTCTTCCAGTCCCCTCTCCCCCGTACCCCTTCGTATCTCTCCCAGAAGACCTCCATGCCTCGCTGGGTTAGAAAGCTGACATCGTATTCTGGTATATTCACCGGATGAATACAGGCATAGAGGTCCTCTGGGAGGAATCCTAGACCAAGGACCAATCTCAGGACCGCATCCCTGCTTGGCATCCCCCCCTCCCCCACCCATCTCAATTGTACCACATTCCTCCTTTTGGGAACCTGGCCTCCCCCCCACCCCCCTCCCCATCCTTCCCCGCTGCCCCCTACCCCCCTAGTTCCCCTGCGGCCACCTCCTCCACCCACCACCGCCGCAAAGGACGGACCCCCACCCCACCGTCCCCCCCCTTCTGCAGCGCGGGGACCCCCCCGCTCCTGATGCACCATATCCTCCTTCTCTTGCCTTCCCCGTTTCTCAGCCTCCCTCCCCTCCCTCCCTATCCCTCCCCCCAACATGCCTTGTACCCCTTCAACCAGCAAACCTTGGTCCCCTGCACCCCTCACCCCCCGAGCACTCGTATCCCCTGTAGTCACAGTGTCCATCAGTTCAATGCCTCCTGCAACAGAAACCCTGCCTGTCTCCCTATCGATTTGGTCCATAGGAACTTTGAGAGCAGGTTCCCCTATATAACTGGTCCCCTCCCAGTGCCCCTGCCCCCCTCCCGTCGAATCAACCCCTCCCCCCAGAGCCAACCACCCCGCTGCCTGGCCGGAATCAGAATCCCTAGTACCACCAGTTAAGTTTACTTCTGGTGCGCATGGCAAGGCAAGCACCCCTCCCTCCCGCCCAAAACCTGCTCTCTGGACCGGGTCCCTTTTTCCTCCAACGTTCTGCTCCTTCGGATCCTCCAGCCCCGCTGTTTCGCCAAGCGGATGAGGCTTCCCACACTCCAGAAGTGCCTGCCCTCTCACACATGGGGAATCTTCTGGCGCTGCAGCTATTTCCCCTGCCAGCCTTTGTAGCTGTTCTGCAGTCTTTCCTGCTCCCACAGCCCGATTGGCTGGAGCCTCTGCTGCCAGGCTGGTTTGTTGCAAACACTCCTGATCCTCCAGTGCTTTCTTTATCGAGAACCCCTCCTTTTCACCTGCTGTTTGTCCAGCTGCAGCACTCTCTGTCACCAGGTTTTCCTCTGCTAAAACCTCACCATTCTCAGTCTTTGGCAGTGCTGCAGCCTGCCTGGCCCTGACCTCCAGCCCCTCAGTGCTGCGTGGGCGGGGCCTCCCCAGCTGCAATGGAGTCAGTGTTTGTTTGCTGCTCTCAACTCCTGCTGCAGGCAATGGGCACAAAACCTGTGGCTGCAACTGCCTCTGCTGACCTCTTGCTTCTTGCTCAAGTAAGTTTTTCAGTTCTGCTTCCACTGGTGTAGAAAAGAGTCTCTCTCCTGAACTTCCAGCCCCTGTTTCTACAAGATGAAAAGTCTGGGTTTTAAAACTTTTTTCCTGTTCAGTTTTTCCAACCTCAGGTTCCCTTAACGAGCATGCCTCTCCAGCCCCACCTCCAGTCCTGCTTGCTTCAGAAGCTGCCAGAGACTGACTAGCAAGGTACTGCATATACTGTAATGTCTTTTGGGTACTGGGCCCAGGAAGCTCCTTTGGCCCCTGGGTGTTCTGGGGCCCAAGGTCTGAGCTCCTACTCTCCTTCTCTGTTTGCTGTTGTGACTGTTTGAAGGTTGTCAGGGCCTTTCCCCCCAAGGCCATTCTTTCTCTGTTGATGTAAACTTCTCTCAGAGGGTTCCCAGGGCCCTTTTTCAATGCCCCCAGCAAATGTTCTTTCTTTTGAAGAAGCTTGAGTAAACGGGTTACCTCCTTTGTATAAGTCTTGCGGTGCTCCACTGGGGCTAGTTTGCACAGGGCTTTTGCCATTTTAACCCGTTTCCCCAACTCTACCACCTCTTTTTCTGTGCTTTTTATTTTTCTCACCATTTGAATCAGGCCACTGGTCGGGTCCTCTGGATCCTGACTATAGTCTGTGAAATCTTCCTCCTCTGAGGAGTCACTGTCCTCCTCCTCTGACACCGGTAGGGCCTCCCGGCAGATCTCCATTACCTCTGCTCTCTCCTCTCTCTCCTCCGATCTGCTGTTCTCTGGGGCCTCCCCCAGCTCTCTCCCCCCCTCACCTGCTAGATGGCGTGCCACTGTGAGGGGGGTACCGGTCTGGGTTCCTCCCATGGAAGCCTGCACTCTTCGATCCACAGGGCTCCTTTCCCTCCTCTCTGGAGTCCTGCCAGAGAGGGAACTACTTCTCCTGGCCTTCTGGTCCCTGGCCCCAGGAGACCCCCTGGCCTGGGGCTTTCCTGAGGACTGCTCCCCAGGGACCTTCCTCATTTCTGGGGAAGGAGCTAGGCCTCACTCCCTTCCCCCTGGAAGCCTGCAGAGCCTCTGGCAGCACTTCCTCCTCCTTCCAAGTCTCAACAGCAACTAACTTGGAATGCCCTCCCGTGGGAGGTGGTGATGAAAACGGTAACGGAATTCAAAAATGTGTGGGATAAATATAAAGGAATCCTGTTCCGAGGGAATGGATCCTCAGAAGCTTAGCGGCGATTGGGTGGCAGCACCGGTGGTTGGGAGGCGGGGCAAGTACTAGGCAGACTGCTACGCTCTATGCCCCGAAAATGGCAAGGATAAATCTAGGTCAGGTATGCATATAAAGTAGCACATATGAGTTTATCTTGTTGGGCAGACTGGATGGACCGTATAGGTCTTTATCTGCCGTCATCTACTATATGAGAACCAGGATTCAATCCTGCTGATGTTCCTTGTGACCTTGGGCAGTTCACTTCATTCTCTGTTGCCTTAGGTATAAGCCTCTAGTTTCATTTACACATTTAAGTGCATTAGTACAAGTTAATCCATGTGTCTGATGCAAGTCTCATTGTTTTCAATGGGCCCTAGTGATGAACTGAGAACAATACTCATATCAATTAAATTTACATTATTAACACAGGTTAGTAAACAAGGCCAACCCTCTGGCACAAGAAAATAAATGTATTGATTTATTTATTACATTGAATATACCACTCTTCTGTTACTAACTAGAGCAGTTAGGGCCAGATTCAGAAAACGGCACTGTAAAGCAGGCACTGGGAAAATTTCATGCTCAGTGCTATTCTATAAAGGGCACTCCAGGCTGAGCACATTTTATAGATTATTTATGTATTTATTACATTATTTAGCCAGCCTTCCCAACAACGCCCAGAACGGGTCACAGAATTACATTCATAATATAATAAAACAGTACAGCATATAACAAAATTATAACATATAACTCATATTTGGAAAAACAAAATACGAAAGTGCCAAACCCCTAAGAGAAAATCTACACTGGCTTCCACTTAAAGAACAGATTACGTTCAAGGTCTGCACTCTGGTTCATAAAATCATTCACGGAGATGCAGCGGCCTACATGTCAGACCTTATTGACTTGCCACCCAGGAATGCTAAAAGATCAGCACGCACATTCCTGAATCTTCACTTCCCCAGCTGTAAAGGACTAAAATACAGATTAATACATGCGTCCAGCTTTTCCTACATGAGCACGCAGTTGTGGAATGCATTGCCATTTGACCTGAAAACAGTTTATGACCTAATCAACTTTCGTAAATCACTGAAGACTTATTTCTTCAACAAGGCATACCTCAATGATCCATAATAGGAACTGCAACGCATCACCACTTACCTGATATTCTGAATGTTTTCTCTCTATACCTGATTGCTTAATTTTATTATGTTATACATGTTCTTTATGTAATATCAATTGTAACTTTTATTCTGAAATGGCGATTACCATGACGGAACATTGTAAGCCACATTGAGCCTGCAAATAGGTGGGAAAATGTGGTATACAAATGCAACAAATAAATAAACAAATTAAATTAAATTAAACAATGGTTCCACCCTGAGAATTTCCAACACATCACATTGACAGATTAAAACAAATAAGTTTTAACAGGCTTATGAAATCCCAAAAGATCATTAGCAGATCTCAAAGAGGGAGGAACCTTGTTCAACAACCAGGTCATAAAATAAGGATCTGGCAAGAGGTAAACCAAAACGCCCCTCACTCTGAGACTATAATCATTGCTTAGGAGTATTAGGAGTCCTTTTACTAAGATGCACTGAAAAATGGCCTGCGCTAGCGTAGGTGTGTGTATTGGCCTTTTTTGGCCAAAAATAGATGTGCGGCAAAAAACAAAAATTGTTGCATGTCCATTTTGGGTCTGAGATCTTACTGCCACCCATTGACTTAGCTGTAATGTCTCACACATTGACCAGGTGGTAATCATCAGCATGTGTACACTGCCAATTACTGCCCAGTTAGCGCCATGCATTGAAAAATAAAAATATTTTCCTGCACACGAATCATACGTGCATAAAAAAGTGGAATTACCGCACGGGCCATGGGGTAGCCGGGAAGTAGTTCCAAACTGGCACACATTGGGCATGCATAGGCACCTACACAGCTTAGTAAAAGGGCCCCTTAATTGGCAGCATATCAGAAAACATATCTTGGTGCCATGCCATGAAACATTTTAAACGCCAACACCAGCATTTTGAAAACGCTTGTATTCCGGTCATGAGGACTTACACCAACTGAAATCTTGTATAAATCCTGGCACACAACTAGGGTGCAAGTAACTCTTTGGAATGTTCTATCCTGCCCATGCCCCTCCCATAACTATGCCCTCAAGAGGATTTGGGTGAAGTTCTTTATAAAATCACGTGCAGCCAGATGTGCATGCAAATCCAAATTAAAATCAATTAATGTCAATAATTGTTAACAGCAAATTATTGATTGTTAAAGGCTCATTACCTAATTTACTTACATGCAGATCTCAGGATTATGCACAATTTTGGATTCCCCAATTTGAGCACCATTTATAGAATCCAGGAGTTAAGGACTGCTGTACATAAATGTAACTTACTATGAGCCACCAATGAAAAAGCATGAACTAAATTTAGATAAATATTCACATGTACTGCCTTCAGTGTTTACAAAGCATATTCATTAGGGATATCCTAAATATCTGACTGGTTGGGGACCCAAAGACTGGGTTGTGCATCACTGGCCCAGATTATACCCTATAGACATAGGGGGTCTTTTACTAAAGCTTAGCTCGAGTTATCTGCAGCAGAGCCCATTTTATTCCTATGGGCCATGTACCAGATAACTCGAGCTAAGCTTTAGTAAAAGACCCCCAGAGTAAGGTGCAGTATAGCACTGGTGGAAGAAGTAAGCAGTTTGTTCTGGATATAGATCTAATGTTTGAACCCAGTTTCACAGTGGATCCAGACCTGAACTGGAATCATTAGCTGGCAAGGAAAAACTCTCTGTCCTATTGACAAATCTAGCAAACAATAACACTCTTCCTGAGAGGCAGGGGCATAGCCAGACTTCGGCAGGAGGGGGGTCCAGAGCCCAAGGTGAGGGGGCACATTTTAGCCCACCCCTGGTGCCACCAACTCCCCCCCCCCCCCCGCCATTGCTGAACCCCCCCCCCCCCGCCACCAACTTTGACCCCCCCGCCAATGACCCTCTCGACCCCCCCCCCTCCCACCACCAACCCGCCGTCGCCTACCTTTGCTGGCGGGGGACCCCAAGCCAAGGTCCTCTTCTTCCCAATCCCGCACAAGGCTTCATTCTAGTCTGACGTCCTGCACGTTGTACGTGCAGGACGTCAGACTCGCAGAAACAGAACGAAGCCTTGCAAGATCTCACTGCTGAGAGGGTTATGTTCTGCCCCCACAGTTGAGTGTACATGTTTACCTTTAGTTTGTATTGGACCGATAGTTTTAAGTTAATGTAAGTCGCTTCTTGCTTTGGTCCTGTATCATTTCCACCTTCAGGTTAAATGTTGAATGTGACCCCTTCTCTCCTGTCTTCTTGAGACGAACCTTCCACATCCTCAACTAGGTACAACCTTTGACCATATTTGTCAAGTCCAGAGTCTTTAACCTTTTAGTAGTCCTCTGCCAAAGGGCCAGAGGATCGCCCTAGGGAGAAAATCTCCATTTTGGCTCCTAGTATGTCAAGCAAGGTCACACAGGCCTTCTCTCCCCTCCACCCCTGCAAGTTCATTATCTTTTCACCAGTTCAACATTCATCAACTTCAGCATTCATCTGCATCCACTCCCAAGGAGGGCGTGCAGCTGCTCAACAGCCCATCCTTCAGTGATTGTTGAACTGAGGCAATTAATTTAGACAGGCTCTTCCTGCCATTCTCTTGTTTCAACAATCTGCATGCAGTATGTTACACATCTTTACTTATCTGTATTAAACAGCTGGAAACTAAGAGGCTCTTTTTTTTACAAAGTTGCGTTAAGGGGTTTTATCAAGTGGTAGATGGTAGCACATCTGCCATGTGTTACAGTCAGCAATGTGGTACAAAATCTCGCATGACTTAGGTGGGTCAGAGGTGTGACCAGCTGGAATGCAGGTCTGTACCATGTACTAACTGTCATAACTGCCAATAACAAGGCTGCACTTACCGTCATCTCAAGAAGAAGTATTAAGTACAGACATGCTACTTGCAGTCCAGTGGCACAGCTGATGTGGTGCTTCCAGCCCTGTTCTTAGATCCCCCGTCCTAATGCTCCCTGTAGATCTGATCCCCCAGGGAACATTAAAAAAAAAAAAAACACCTGTCCCCTGAATGCAGAGTCCCGTCCCCTGGGCATAACCACCTCCCCTCCATAGCCCATCCCTCTTAAGCCTCTCCGACTCACCCCTCACCCCTACCCCCCCCCCACCCACAACTTAGCCGAGTCACCATTGGTGATATTAGTAAATACAACCTATGTCTTGGGGCAAAAGGCATGTTATTTCAAAATTGCACAGATGAACAGACATATGGTAGGAACGCTCATTCAATAGCATTCATTTGCTTTAAGGCACCTTAAACATTTTAGTATATACAATTTCTATTTAATACATATGAATCTACTAATTAACACATGTACAATTAATGCCCAAGTACTAAAAAGTTCTGTGTGAAGTGGTCCAAAAAATGTAAAACTAAATCAGAGAAAAGCCAAATTTTCCAAAAATTAACCAAAAACGTTTTGCCTGTGCACATCCCTAACTTGTTCCTTTATTCTTGCTGTGCTTTTTGTAAAATTTGAATGTGGATCTAAGCAAAATATGCTGTTTGACTCCACCAAATTCCCATCTGACCTTTGTTCACATCTAATCAACCTACAACATCTGCTAATGTTGAATGATTATAATAGCTGAGATTATTTGTGGTCAGTTTTAAAATATATTGGCAGAATGGTGTGGAAAAAGTTGTCAGAGATCCCACTTCTGCTGTGCCTGACTTCTATCCCAGCCAGCTCTGCCTTTCACGAACACAGAAAGCTCATTAAATAGCAACAACAACAAAAAAATCAACATGGCCTCTGAGTTGATAAATTAGCTTTGTTGTATTTTGTCATTCTAAAAATCCTTCTTCATGGCTCCAAAGAGCTAAATTAAACAGTAAAAATATTTACTCTCCAAAGCCAATAAGTTTACGAGAGCTTCCTCTTTCTTTTGTTGGCAGTTTGTGAGGTAGAGGGCTTCATGAGACTTTCCATTTCAATCATTCTCATTCTGCTTCTGAGGAAAATGTGTTCAAAATGGTTTATACATGCTTCTAAGATAAAGGAAATACGGTAACAATAGTTTGAAGAATCAGCACCAAGTGTGTCTGTGGTGTTGACGGTGCCAGATGGAAAGTCACTTTCCCAAGCTGTAGGAGGGTAGGCATGTTGTGAAGCATCCAGGAACAGGGAGCTAATTTCTACAAGCCAGACTACCCCTAAGGAACAGCACTGATTTTGTCTAGGAAGACGAAAAGGGACCACCAATGTGCACAGGGGGAGGGGGTTGATGGAGGGAAATTCTGATGATGTACAATTATTGAAAGAAAAAAATAAGAAAAAAGATATTGTACTTTGTAACGTGAAACAGATGTTACAGAAAATGAATAATCTGTAAATCAAATGGGGAGACATGAAAAATTAACAGACAAGAGCATACATTGGATGGAAAAACATGGTCAGATTCTGTTAGATATTCATCATTTGGAATCTGAAATGTAATTTCCAATAGATTCCAGAACGAGCACAGAGTATGATACTGTATAAATGGCAAGGCAATTACAAATGAGGAAGTTAATTTTGCAACTAATAAGGCAGTCGTTTCCAATTTTTTTTCCTCAGGACTCAATAGAAGCAAAGCACTTATTACTAGGACCCAAACAGTAAAAATGTTAAAGTAAAGAAGAAAGAACTACTTCAAAGCAAATAAACCTAAGCATATATGTTGTTTGCCAACTCTTTTATAGAATAAATATACTAGTCTATATTCAGCCCACAGTGGTCCACATTTTTTTTAATGCAGATCATCATAGGAAGAATTAGCCCCACAGCTGGAGGAGTGGCCTAGCCTAGTGTAGGACGTCAGCATGCAAGGAAGAAGACTTTTCTCTGCAGCAGAACGGTCGGAGAGGACGTCGGCTGGCGGGGAGTGGGGTCCCCCGCCAGCAAAACGGAAGGTAGGCGGGGGAGGGTTCGCGGCGGGAGGGGGGTTGGCAGAGACGGGGGCGACAATGGCGGTGGGAGGGGGCGGCGGCGGGGGGGGGCTAAAATGTGCCCCCTCACCTCGAACTCTGGACCCCCCCTCCCACAGAAGTCTGGCTACGCCCCTGGTGTGTACTCTTTGTGAATAATCCTCACTGTTCATGAAGAGTGTACACTATTAAACACAGAGGAAGAAACAACTTGAAACATGGGAAATGTATCAAATGAATGCACGTCCCTTTTGATTATTGCAATTATCTTTACAAGGGCATTTCCAAAACTTTGGTGCACAGACTACATATTGTTCAGGATATAGCCATTAAATTGACTGTTAGGATTAGGATGGCTAATCATGTAACACCAATTCTTAAGGATTTATATGGGCTCTTTGTAGAATATCACATTCAGTTTGAGGTTTTAACTCAAATTTTCAAGGGCTTATATCCATTACTTCTTACATATTCAACTGGAGCTTTAAGAAACTACACTCCTATCTGCAGCGTTTTTCCTGTCAGCAAAGTTTCCTGGCACTTCCTTCAGTAAATTATGCAAGGCTGGCCACAATGAAGAAGACAGTGTTTACCTGTTTTGCACCCTCGGTGGGGGGGGGGAATTCATTAAATGGATACCAAAGGGGTCCTTTCACAAAGCTGTGGCAAAAGGGGGCCTGTGCTGGCGTTGTCACGTTACGGATGCGCATTAAGGCCCCCTTTTACCACAGCGGGTAAAAGGCAGGGGGTTTTAAAAGAAATGGGTGTGTGGCAAGTGAAGTACTGCCGTGTGCCCATTTCGGGTGGGAGCAATTACCGCCACCCATTAGTGCATGGCCACAGCGGCGTAGTGAGGCCGGCTGACACCCGGGGCGGGTCGCCGCTGTGCACCCCCCCCCCCCGGGTGCAGCACGGCACCCCCCTCGCCGTGCACAACCCCCCCCCCGGAGTGCATCATTACCGCTGGCGCTGGCGCTCCGCCCCGCCAAGTGCACGTCGTCTCTGGGAGCTGCGTCGGCTCCGTTGGTTCCCTGCTTTCTCTGCCCCAGAACAGGAAGTAACCTGTTCCGGGGCAGAGAGAGCAGGTAACCAGCGGCGCCGACACCCCCCCCCCCCCAGCACGTGCACCTGGGGCGGACCGCCCCACCGCCCCCCCTTCCTACGCCACTGCATGGCCATTAACAAAAATTAGCACGTGAACCTTTATTGCCACCTATTTGGAGATGGAAAGGACATATGAACTATTCTCTGCCCCTCAGACATGCCCCCTTGGCCAAAAAAATAGGCAGTGAACATAAGAACGTAAAAATAGGCATACTGGGTCAGACCAATGGTCCATCTATCCCAGTATCCTGTTTCCAACAGTGGCCAATCCAGGTCACAAGTAACTGGCAGATCCCCAAATAGTAGCAACACCAATCTCAGGGCAAGCAGTGGCTTCCCAATGTCTGTCTCAATAGCAGACTATGGACTTTTCCTCCAGGAACTTGTCCAAACCTTTTATTAAACCCAGATACACTAACCACTCTTACCACATCCTCTGGCAACGAGTTCCAGAGCTTAACTATTGAGTGAAAAAAATATTTCTTTCTATTTGTTTTAAAAGTATTTCCATGTAACTTCATTCAGTATCCCTTAGTATTTGTACTTTTTAAAAGAGTAAAAAAAAATCGATTCACTTTTACCCATTCTACAACATTCAGGATTTTGTAGACCTCAATCATATCCCTTCTCAGCCATCTCTTTTCTGAGCTAAAGAGCCCTAACCTCTTTAGCCTTTCCTCATATGAGAGGAGTTCCATCCCATTTATCATTTTGTTTTTCTTCCTTGAACCTTTTCTAATACCGCTATATCTTTTTTGAGATACAACGACCAAAATTGAACATAATATTCAAGGTTATGTCACACCATGGTGCAATACAGTGGCATTATAATATTTTTGGTATTATTTACCATCCCTTTCCTATTAATTCCTAGCATCCTGTTTGTTTTATGGCCACTGCTGCACACTGGGCAGAAGATTTCAGTGTATTGTCCACAATGACACCTAGAATGTTTTCTTGGGTGCTGACTCCCAAAGTGGTACCTATGATTTGGATTATTTGTTCCAATGTGCATCACTTTGCATTTGTCCGTATTAAATTTCATCTGCCATTTGGATGCCTAGTCTTCCAATTTCATAAAGTCTTCCTGCAATTTTTCGCAGTCTTTGTATAGTTTTGTGTCATCTGCAAATTTAATCATCTCACTTGTCATTCTGATTTCCATATCATTTATAAATATGTTAAATAGCAGTGGTCCCAGTACAGATCCTTGTGGCACTCCACTATTCACACTCTTCCACTGAGAAAAATGGTCATTTAACCCTACCCTCTGTTTTCTATCCACTAACCAATTCCTAATCCATAACAGAACATTGCTTCCTACCCCATGACTTTTTAAATTTTCTTAGGAGACTCTCATGAGGAACTTTATGAAAAGTTTTCTAAAAATCTAGATACACGACATCAACTGGCTCACCTTTATCCACATGTTTATTCATGCCTTCAAAGAAATGAAGCAAATTGGTGAGGCAAGACTTTCTTTGCCTGAATCCATGCTGCTCTGTTCCATTAAACCATATTTTTCTATGTGTTCCATAATTTCTTATACTATTCTTTATAATAGTTTCTACTATTTCGCTTGGCACTAAAGTCGGGCTTACCAGTCTGTATGTTCCCAGATCAACCCAGAATCCTTTTTTAAAAATTGGCTTTAAATTGGCCACCCTCCAATCTTCAGGTACTATAGATGATTTTAATAACATGTTACAGATTACTAACAGATCGGCAATTTCATGTTTGAGTTTTTTCAGTAACCTAGGGTGCATGCCATGTGTTCCAGGTGATTTGGCTCAGTTTATCATTCAGGTTCATCAAGATTTCTTTCAGTTCCCCCACACTGTCACTCTTGAAAACCATTTCTAGTAGGGGTAGATCTCTTACATCTTCTTACATAAAGACCGAAGCAAAGAACTCATTCAATCTTTCCGCCATGGCCTTGTCCTCCTTGAGTGCCCCTTTTGCTCCTTCGTGATCTAACGGTCCCATGGATTCCTTCACAGGCTTTCTGCTTCTGATGTACATGAAGAAGTTGATACTGTGAGTTTTTGCCTCTGTAGCAAGCAGGGGCGTATCTGACCTTCAGCGGTAGGAGGGGCCAGAGCCGAGGTGAGGGGGCACATTTTAGCCCCCCCCCCCCCGCCGCCGCCGCCATCGCCCACCCCCCGCCGCCGCCATCATCATCATCGCCGACTTGACCCCCCCCCACTTGCTTGCTCGCCGTCGCCTACCTGGGCTGGCGGGGACCCCATCCCCCGCCAGCTGAAGTCCTCTTCTTTCCTTTCAGGTTGTACGTGCAGGACATCAGACTCAGAAACCTGAAAGGAAGGAAGAAGACTCGGCTGGCGGGAGATGGGGTCCCCGCCAGCCCAGGTAGGCGACAGCGAGCTAGCGGACAGGCGAGCGGGTGGGGGGCTGATGATAGGGGGTCCAGGGCCAAATCCAAGGGGGCCCTGACCCCCATGGCCCCATAGCAGTGACGCCCCTGGTAGCAAGTTTCTCTTCATATTCTTTTTTAGCCTTCATTATCAGTATTTTGCATCTAACTTGCCAGTTCTTATGTTGCTTCTTATTTTCTTCATGTGGGTCCTTTTTCTATTCTTTGAAGGATGTTCTTTTGGCTCTAATAGCATCTTTCACTTCACCTTTTAACCATGCTGGCTGTCATTTGCTCTTCTTTTCACTTTTATATATATAAATGCCCTATGCATCAATTTTCTGCAACATTATCTAGATAATGCCCCTGAAAATTCTTACAGACTGCAGAGCTACGGTAGAGCATGGACACGACACCTAACTGTTTGGATAGTCAGACATATTTAGCCACTATCTGAATTCTATAAAAGTTGCTAAAAATTGTGCTTGCAAATTTGGGGGTATGTGCAATTTAATTGAATAATTGGGCCCTAACAATTATCGGTGATAATTGGCTTCAATTAGAAATTACACTGCACATAAAAATTACATGCAGGTGTAAATGGTCATGCCTAAATGTAGTCATGGCTCCTGGTGCTATGCGCTATTCTATAAATGGCACTTAAATACAAGCATCATTTATAGAACTGCGCTAAGCGCTATTTTTTCGGTGCTCATTTATTAGGCGACGTTTATAGAATTTAGTTCCTATCTGTTTAGCTAAGCAGTTTAATTAATTAAATCACCAAAAAGTCAATTGTATATGACATAAAATATGGGGCCATTATTCAGACCGAGAGAAGAAGCCTGGCTACCTCCCGCGGTCAGTGGTCAGCCTGGATATTCAATGCCGGGCCATTTTTGATGACTGGCATTGAAAAATTTAAGCTGCTTTAAAGTTAACCAGCTACATCGATATTCAAAGATAGCCAGTTAACTTTAAATTGGCTAAAGATATAGCAGCTATTTATGTGGTCCAGTGTGGCTGCTTACTACTACTAATAATTTCTATAGTGCTACTAGATGTATGCAGTACTGTACACATTATATGAAGGTACTTTCTCTATCCCTAGAGGGCTCACAGTGTAAGATTTTTTGTACCTGAAACAAGGGAGGGTTAAGTGACTTGCCCAAGGTCACAAGGAGCTGCATTGGGAATTGAACCCAGCTTACCAGGATCAACGCCTGCTGCACTAACCATTAGGCTATTCCTCCACTCCAGTACCAGCATATAAATTGAATATTTGGGATAGCCAGTTATCTTGTAGGCGCTAACCAGGAATATTTCGCGGGGGATAACCAGCTATCCCCCGCTAAATATTGCGGATAGCCAGTTAAGTGCTATGTAAGCGCCAGGTGCCATTCCTGGACAATTAAATGGTTTTGAATATTGAGGGGTAAGTATTTAAATCATTACTCCACTCATGCTATGCCCAAACTCAGCCCCAGAACACACCTACACTAAAGCTGCAATACAATTATGTATATTCCTGTCATTGCACATACTCGTGCATGAGGTATAATTTTCTAAAAAGCATTTTAGGGTTGGGATGAGACTTTGAATGATAGAGTGTTAGGGTGAGTAACATGGTAGAGAGGTTGTGTGTGTGTGTGTATATATATGTGTACATGTGCATGTATGATGGAAGGTGGGTTATGACCTGTTCCTTGCCAAATCCAAAGGTCACTACTCCATCCTCATCCTCCTTGACCTATCCGCCGCTTTTGATACTGTCAATCATAATTTACTTCTTGCCGCACTGTCCTCATTTGGGTTCCAGGGCTCTGTCCTCTCCTGGTTCTCCTCTTATCTCTCCCACCGTACCTTCAGAGTACATTCTCATGGATCTTCCTCCACCCCCATCCCGCTCTCTGTTGGAGTTCCTCAGGGATCTGTCCTTGGACCCCTTCTTTTTTCAATCTACACCTCTTCCCTGGGCTCGCTGATGTTAACTCATGGTTTCCAATATCATCTCTATGCTGACGACACCCAGCTTTATCTCTCCACACCAGACATCATGGCGTAAACCCAGGCCAAAGTATCGGCCTGCTTATCCGACATTGCTGTCTGCATGTCCAACTGCCACCTGAAACTGAACATGGCCAAGACAGAGCATGTTGTCTTTCCACCCAAACCCACTTCTCCTCTCCCTCCACTTTCTATCTCAGTCGATGGCACCCTCATCCTCCCCGTCTCATCTGCCCGCAACCTCAGAGTCATCTTCGACTCCTCCCTCTCCTTCTCTGCGCATATCCAGCAGATAGCCAAGACCTGTCGCTTCTTTCTCTATAACATCAGCAAAATTTGCCCTTTCCTCTCTCAGCACACCACCCAAACTCTCGTCCACTCTCTCATTACCTCTCGCCTTGACTACTGCAACCTACTCCTCACTGGCCTCCCACTTAGCCATCTATCCCCCCTTCAATCCGTTCAGAACTCTGCTGCACGTCTTATCTTCCGCCTGGACCGATATGCTCATATCACCCCTCTCCTCAAGTCACTTCACTGGCTTCCGATCAGGTACCACATACAGTTCAAGCTTCTCCTACTAACCTACAAATGCACTCAATCTGCAGCCCCTCATTACCTTTCTACCCTTATCTCCCCTTACGCTCCTACCCGAAACCTCCGCTCACAGGACAAATTCCTCCTCTCTGTACCCTTCTCCACCACCGCCAATTCCAGGCTCCGCCCTTTCTGCCTCGCCTCTCCCTATGCTTGGAATAAACTTCCTGAGCCCATACGCCAAGCTCCCTCCCTGCCCATCTTCAAATCCTTGCTCAAAGCCCACCTCTTCAATGTCGCCTTCAGCACTTGTAACCATTATACCTCTATTCAGGAAATCTAGACTGCCCCAATTTGATTGTCTGCACATTTTGTCCATTAGATTGTAAGCTCCTTTGAGCAGGGACTGTCCTTCTTTGTTAAACTGTACAGCGCTGCATAACCCTAGTAGCACTTTAGAAATGTTAAGTAGTAGTAGTTAAGAAGAGGGGAGAAGGTAAAGATATGATGTAACTTCAGTAAGGCCTATGGAAGGAAAGAAGCAAAATGGGGGTGGGGGGGCACTGTGTCCACTACTACCAGACATACATGTCAGTCAGTAGCTGGTGAACAAGGGACCCTTTGTAAATGTAGCAGAGGATATTAGTAAAGTTAACATAGAACATGGAAAGAAACAGTCAGCAACAGAGAGAAAAAACATTTTGGAGCAGCTCAATATTGACCCATTAGTGCAGTGGTTCCCAAACCTGGTCCTGGAGGCACCCCAGCCAGTCAGGTTTTCAGGACATCCACAATGAATATTCATGAGAGAGGTTTGCATGCACTGCCTTTATTTCATGCAAATCTCTTTCATTAATATTCATTGTGGATATCCTGTAAATGTGACTGGCTGGGGTGCCTCCAGGACCAGGTTTGGGAACCACTGCATTAGTGTATAAAATAGATGTTACTTTCTCCAGGCTCTAATAAGAATTTCTTCAATATCTCAGCCCAGGATGCAATCTGGCCCCTTGGCAGAGGGAAAGATTTAAACAGAAACAATCCCAAACCAAACACCTGGTCAGCCTCCAGCAAATAGTTTAGACCAGTGGGAGAAGCCACTTGACTGGCAGTCTCTAAAAGGTGCCTTTGTCCCTGGGTTCAACATAAACCTCTTTTTTGTCAGGAGTAATGGCTGTCTCATTTCTCTTCTCCTTCATAAGGCATGAAGAACTTTCAATAGCTTTTTACAAACATAGGACATGTTTATATATATTTTACTCAAGATGGCAAATTCATTTTTTCAGAAATTGTCCTAAGGCCAAAGCAGCAAATACTGTTGAGTAAAATGACTTACCCACAGTCACAAAAGAGTCAGTGGTACAAGGTACTTGATTTTACACCCCCAAACTTTTTCTGCTCTGCATGAACCATAATCCCATCTAATAACTGTAACATGAAAACATACTGGCCAATATTCAAAACTATTTAACCAGCCAGGGATGGCTCCTGGCTGGTTAAATATCGTTTTAGCACCTGACCGCTGATATTCAGCAGGAGATAACCAGTTATCGCCTGCTGAATATTTGTGGTTAGCAGCTGGCTATATTGCGCGACATATCCAGTTAGGTGTGCATATTCAACGCCAAACCAGCTATATTTAGAGGTTGCTTTCGGCACCTAACCTTTATACCTTTCAGGAAATCTAGACTGCCCCTATTTGACTGACTGTACATTTGTCCTTTAGATTGTAAGCTCCTTTGAGCAGGGACTGTCCCTCTATGTTAAATTGTACAGCGCTGCGTAACCCTAGTAGCGCTTTAGAAATGTCAAGTAGTAGTAGTAGTAGTAGAGGTTTAAAAAAGGCCGACTAAATAGCAGGCCTATTTTTGACCGCTAAGCACATAACCAGTTATCAGATTAGCCAGATTTGCCATAGTCAAAAAAGAAACCGGATATTCAATGCTAGTTGCTGGATATGGGCGGCATTGAATATCGGGCCTAAGCACCAGAGTCGGGCAGCCACCCGGCTCTGGTGACACCAGCTAAATAGCAGGAGGATAGTTGTCAGCAGTAAAAGGCCACTTGGTCTACCTGGTCTGTCCATTTATGTTTGACCATGGTAAAGTCACAGGTCTGTCTCATTCTCTGATTTTCTCCCTCCTTCCTCCATTAAGGTCTCATTGCATCTCTACCATGCAGGCTAGAATGAATTCTATCACTGTTTTGGTTCCTATTACCTCCATGGCACAATTCAAGCATGTAATTTGATTATAACCAAACAACAAAGAATGTATTTGTCTAAAACCTTATGGAAAAACACTGGGGAGAAAGACTTTTGCCAACTCCCTTCATTTGTAAAATCAGTTGTCATAACAACACGAGGCAACACTGGCATGATAGCTTTTTCTTTATAGCATTTTTATCCATCTTTGTTACCACAATAATTTCTTACAGATTTCACATTAATACATTTTGAATAATCTTTTTCAGAACATTTTTCTGATGTACTAGTGATTCACTGTGAAATAGCAATGGAGACATACTGCTATAAGTTGGAGTTCTGATTCTTTTATGATCTCAATGAATTCGATACAGTTCACACTCTCTGGGTAGAGCCTTCTGATGTTACATTGGGTGATCATCTGGCATCCAGTGATCACTGGATGGAATGACTCAATATTAAAACAGATGTATTCATTCAAAAATGAGGGTTCTAGGCTTCAAAAAAAGCTTGTTGAGATGGGGGAATACCTCAAACAGTTGTTCGCTGAATGGGGACATCTAGGAGAAGTAGAAAAGCAACAGACAAAACTTGAAAGGAGTTGTTTTAAGGGCAACAAACTTTTTTTATAAGGAAAGTAAATAAAAGCAAGAAGAAAAGAAGGCCGCTTTGGTTCTCAAAAGTAGTAGTTGAAAAGGTAAGGACAAGGAGATTAGCCTTCATAAACTACAAGAAAGAGTGGAAGACAGACAACAATATCTGAAAAGTGAAGCGCAGTTGGTAAAGTAGTCAGAAAAGCAAAGATGCACATGGAAGAAAAAATAGCCAATATAATAAAATGTGGGAACAAGACATTTTTTTAAATACTGTATTGTTTCTAATAATGACCTATCCCCCCTGTTTCTCAGCATCAAAAAACCCTACAAATTTCATCTTCAAAGCCAAATTTAGATTCCTCCAATAACAGCCCATCCCTGGAAATACGCAGTGACCTGCATTGCTCTCCTTCACCCTGACAAAAGTTAGGCATCCTTTTACAAGCTGCAGTAAGAAATGGCTTTAGTGCAGGCGGGTTTTCCCACACATTTTTTCTGCAGCTGTGAAAAAGGGCAATTTTCTATTTTTTCAATATATGGCCATGTGCTAATATTAGTATTAGTGTGTGGCCTTTTACAAAAATTACCACACTTACTGCCACCTACACTGAAGGCGGTAAGGACTCCCATATCAACCGTGTGCTAACCAGTTAGAGTGTGGTAATGCAGATGTAATAACTGGTCCTGACACGCCCTCTGAAAAAAATTACAAAAAAATAATTATTGCTCTCTTAGCAAGTGCAATATTAGCACACAGGAACGACCCACATAAGGGCAAGCTAAGGCCATCTTTTTAGCACTGTTTTGTAAAAGGGCCACATGGTATTTAGTGTGTTCCAAATAAACACTTTTGATACAAAATGTTAGCAGGAATTTAAGCCTGTAAATTTGGGATGATAAGCTCCTTAGGAATTAGCCTCTCTGTGGAGTTGTGATGTCAGCTGTCATTCCAAGACAGCCGCTGTAAAACACCAGTTTTTATTAGCTGTGGTCCATGTGTGTGAAGGCTGTTTTGCTTGGAAGTAAAATACAGTCTTTCTTTATTTAAATTACATTCTGGCTTGGATACTGCTGATTTAGCAGAGGGATGCAGACGTCTAGCTCTGTCAATAGCTAGTGGTCCTCACTGGTTCACATTCACACAACCAAACTTGAGTTTTCAGTTTTGGTTTTGGCTTCGGATGAAATTAAGTGATGAGTTTAGGCTGCAGTTTTGGTTTCGGCCAAAAGCTTTTGCACAGTTTTAATAGCAGTGACTGTTCATTGGTTTGTTGACTTTTCAGGCTTGACACATCCATCTGTAAGAACCATTTAAAAAAAAATAGTCCCAGGGAAAAACATAGTAAAACAAGCCATAGGGACTTCTGTTTGGTAGCATTCCTAGTGAACTGGCCACACAGACATCCCTAAACTGCAGAGGAGCAGCCTAGTGGTCAGTGCAGTGGACTTCACTTAAAGGGACCCAGGTACAAATCCTACTACTACTACTACTACTATTTAGCATTTCTATAGCGCTACAAAGCATACGCAGCGCTGCACAAACATAGAAGAAAGACAGTCCCTGCTCAAAGAGCTTACAATCTAATAGACAAAAAATAAATAAAGTAAGCAAATCAAATCAATTAATGTGAACGGGAAGGAAGAGAGGAGGGTAGGTGGAGGCGAGTGGTTACAAGTGGTTACGAGTCAAAAGCATATTGTATGGTGAGCCCTACAGAAACAATGAAAACCTACTGTACCTAAAGATCCACCACTACAACAGCATTCAGGCTTGCAGGTCACTTTTATATTTAGACACTTGAGGTATTTCTATGCTACAGGAGTGCTTACATATTTGTACTAAAATCAAAGACTAAAGTGGGAATTAAATCTGGATCTTGTTCACTGGCCACTAGGCTACTCCATCCACTTACTTTGCTGCTTTCTTAGGAATGGCTATAACATCTGGAGCTATCAAAGAGCCAGTGGCGTAGGAAGGGGGGGCGGTGGGGGCGGTCCGCCCCGGGTGCACGCCGCTGGGGGGTGTCGGGTCCGCTGGTTCCCTGCTCCCTCTGCCCCGGAACAGGTTACTTCCTGTTCCGGGGCAGAGAGAGCATGGAACCAGCGGTGCCGACGCAGCTCCCAGCGACATGCACTCGGGGTGGTTCGGCCCTCCCGCCCATCCCTCGTCGCTTTCACTCATAAGTACGCACTCTGGAGGGGGGTGTGCTCCGGAGGGGGGAGGGTGCGCTGTGCTGCACCCAGGGGGGGTGCGCAGCGGTGACCCGCCCCGGGTGTCAGCTGCCCTCACTACGGCACTGCAAAGAGCCTGAATCTACTGTCACTGTCACATATGGGGGATTGGGAGGGAGTCAGTGACCATTGGGGGATGAAGAGGGGGGTCATGCCTTCATCCCTTCAGTGGTCATTTGGTCAGTTAGGGCACCTTTTTTGACTTAGTAGTGACTGAAACAGTTCTAGATAAAAACATGTCTTTTTTTGCCCTTGGCTTTTTTTCAGTTCTGTTATCACAGAAAAATGTCCAAAGTTTAACCTCACCCAAGTCCTGCCCAAAATATGCCTCCAACATGCCCCTTTGCAATTTAGATGAACTGCAGAGTGAAACATCCCAATTCTGAGTTTGAAAGATTGCAACGTAGATGTTTTTGCGAGAAAAACATCCATTTGCCGCTTTGTGCTGTTTTTGAGATGTTTTTTTCTTTTGAAAATGAGTGCCAAATACTCTTAGCCTGCAAATGGTTCACATTGCAAGTACTATACCTAGGCTGAAAAGGAGCAGAGTTAGATCTGAGGAGGGAGAGCATACATGGGATTTTAGCTTGAAAGCTTTGAGTCAACTACAAAAATCAAAAAGGGTGTGGAAACACAAAATATATCAAATACAATTAAAAAGGTCTCACTATAGAAAACAAAAGAGAAAAAATGTCAAAAAACAGACAAACAGCTGCTTAAGATCCAAGGACAGGAAGGAAAAGCCTCAAAGAGCTCCAAGTCTAAATGCAGGGCCGCCGAGAGACTGAGCCAGGCCTGGGGTAAGGCCGCCGCTCTCCCCAAATCGCTACCACTGTCGCCTCCCTCTTCTGCTCTCAGGCCGCCTCCGCTGCAGTCCCCAGTCTCCACCCGCCCACCCCCCAGCCCCGTCAACAACCCCTGCATTCAAATCGGCAGCGCCTTACCTCCATGTAAAAGTGGCAGATTGCCTCCCTTCGGATCCTCCCTCACTGTGCCCCGCCCTCACGGAAACAGGAAGTTACATCAGAGGAGGGCGGGACACAGTGAGGGAAGGCCTGAAGGGAGGCGATCTGCCGCATTCACACGGAGGTGAGGCGCTGCTGATTTGAATGCAGGGGGCCCGGTGGTGGACGGAGGGGGGGCTGTCGACAGAGCCGAGGATGGGCAGGTGAGACCGGGGACTGCAGCACCAGTGGCCTGGGAGCAGAAGGAGAGAGACCCCGGTGCTGGGCCCCCCTTGAAGACCCGGGGAATTTTGTCCCCCCCCTGCCTCCCCCTCTCGACGGCCCTGTCTAAATGACTTATAGCACTAAGTTGATCTGTAATGATCTGCTCTTCATCATTGGCAAAAACCTTCCAAATACAAATGTTCAAACAGGTAGCACCAGGGGCAGACTGACCATTTGGGCAACCGGGCAGTGCCTGAGGCAGAGGCGTAGCCAGACTCGGTATTTTGGATGGGCCCAGAGGTGAATTGGATGGGTCCTTCCACACACATGTGCCCCCCCCCTCCCAAACCACACACCATAAATATCTTCCCAGAGATATTATTTAAGAACAGGAGAGGTTTTTCTCCTCTGCGGCATCCTGGCATCTGCGCTCCTGTCTCTGAACTCCATCCCTCCCCGATGTCAGTACAGGCAACCTCAGCGCCTGCAGCGATTCATTTTTGCTGCTTGTGCCAGCCCCGCAGGCTTCCATCTGCCATGTCCCGCCCTCGTTGATGTCATTGCCTATTTCCTGTCTGGCAGAACGCGGCAGATGGAATCATGTGGGGCTGGCCAAGCAGTGAGAATGAATTGCTGCAGGCGCCGAGGACACTGTACCGACACCGGGGAGACCGGAGTGCAGATGCTGGGATGCTGCAGAGGAGAGGGGGGAAGAGAACAGTGTGGGTGGGCCTGAGTCAAGATTGGGTGGGCCTGTGCCCACCCAGACCCACCTGTAGCTACACCACTGGCCTGAGGGCCCAGAGGCTCTGCCCGGATGCCCGCCGCTCTCCCCACTCCCACCCAATACCCTCCTGCTGCGGCCACCACTGCTGATGCTGCTGTTACAGCAGTGGCAGCAAGAACAGAAAAAACAGATTGTGGCACAGGACCACACTGTTTCTGCTCACAGCTGCCGGTCCCGCCTTCCTCTGATAGAATTTCCTGTTCCAGGATAGAACTGGTCAGCCACGAGTGAGAACAGTGCGGCCACGCATTTTGTGATCTTTTTTCTGTTTTTGCTGCCCCTGCTGAAACAGCAGCAGCAGCAGCAATGGTGGCCATGGCAGGGGGGTATTGGGTGGGAGTGGGGAGAGCCTGGTGCACCAGTGGCAGTGAGGGTGTCCAGTGGGGAGGGGGAGAGAGGAGTTGGATGTTGGGGGGCTGGAAAAAAAGACTGAGACACTGGATGGAGGGGGAGGGGACAGACGCTGGATGGAGAGGAGTGGGGAGGGGGAACAGATGCTGTATGGATGGAAGGGAGGAGAGATGGGACAGATGCTGGATGGAGGGGAGAGGAAGGACGGAAGCTGGATGAGGAGAGAGGAGGCAGATGTCAGATGGAAAGAGGGAGAGAAGGGACAGACACTGGATGAGGGGGAGAGAGCGGACATATGCCAGATGGAAATGGGGAGAGGAAGGACAGACACTGGATGAGGGGCAGAGAGGGGATAGATGTCAGATAAAAGGGGGAGAGAGAATGCAGATGTTGGATGGAACTGAGGAGAAAGAGGGGCCTGAGTGGATGGAAGTGAGGAGAGAGAGAGAGGGGCCAGATGCTGGATGGAAAAGGGAGAAAAAGAGGAGAGACTGGAAGGAATTAAGGAGAGAGAAGGGTCAGATGCTGGATGGAAATGGGGGAGAGAGAGAGAATGCAGATGCTGGATGGAAAGGGGGAGAGAGGGGGAAGAATCTGGATGGAAAGGGGTGAGAGAGGGGGCAGATGCTGGATGGAAAGGGGAGGGAGAGAGAGAGGGAGCACATTCTGGCGAGAGTTAAGAAGTGATCGAGGAAAGAAGAAACAAGAGACTGGGACCAACACAATTAGAAAAAATAAATGGCCAGATAAAGGTAGGAAAAAATGAATTTTAGTTTTAGTTTAGGATAAAGTAGTTTGGTAGCTGTGTTAATAAATACAGAAAATGGAAATAAGGTGATATCTTTATTGGACTAATTTTAATACATTTTTGACTAATGTTTGGAGACACAACCCTCGTTCCTCATGTCAGAACAGAATACCTTAATAGCAGTATACTGTCCTGGCCTGAGGAAAGAGGTTTTGGCCTCTGAAAGCTAATTGAAAAATGTATTTGGTCCAATAAAATGGTATCATCATATTTTCCATTTTTTGTTTTTGTATTTGTTAACTTATAGTGATTGATATATGTCAGTTTTTGAAATTTGCATCTGCGGGCCGGCGGGCGAATAATGGCAGTGCAGCGGGCAGGAAAGAACCGGGATGGCTGGGGCATTCAGTGGCTGTAGGGGGGATAGCAGCCAAGTGGAGGGCCCAGACCACTCTCAGTCCACCCCCGGGTGGCACCCACAAAGTGTCCAATTTAATCATGTCCAACTTAGATAGTGCAGTACATTTAATATATGTCAATAACAGCATACTTATCTTATAGGACTTCTTGCAAGCCAACTTCAACTCCTCCATGACTAAAGGTGGCCAGCGTTTTGCACTGTTGCATTTCAAACTGATTCATCAGAGTCCACAAAGCTGGTTAATTAAATCAGAATTCCTTGAGGCAACTCGTATTGAGTATTGTAAAAAAAAAAAAAAAAGAACTGATTCCTCATGGTCTTAAGATTCTGAAGGAACCTAAATTGTTTCTGGATGACAGTGATTTTCTGTATAAGAGCTGGCATTTTAAATAAGTGCTCTCTGGATTTTATGGTTTTAAATCATCAATAAAAGCAAAGAAAGATTCTATAGCAATAAAACTTGAAGTTGATAAGACTTTGGAAGCATTAAAGTTTAAAGATGCATCTGATGTGTCCGATAGACAGCACGATGAATTGAAATATAAGATCAACCAATCTTGGTCCAATTTACAGAAACTGAAGATAAAGAAACTACAAGATGAGAAGGACTATAAGACTAAAGTATTGTATCCATGGTTAGAGAAGAAGATTGAGAATTCTTGTCTTCCTTTTGAAGAAGATGAAAGGAGTTTATTGGATAGTGGTTCCTCTGGAGAGACTTTTTTAAGGCAAAAGTCAAGGGTGCTGAGGGAGACCCAGAGGAGGCAGACAATAGCGGCTGAGACATGGAGTGGGTTAAAAGGTTTGTCTGGATTATATGCAAGAACCTCTATTTCCTCAAATACATCAGGATTGCCCCATTACTCGGTCATGACAACAATAAATCAATCAGTGGTTGGAAACTTACCTAGTTACTCTACATCTGCTATTGAATATCAAGTTTTATCCAAAAGATTATCATTTGTACTTACACAAAGGTTTGATGTATTTCAAAATAGAGTTGCTTTGGATACGGTTTTGAGAGTTTTATATTTTTGGTAGATAAAATGAGAGACCTAACTGCTCTATAGTGAAAAATAAATCAAATTTGATTCCTTCAGGACTGCTTGATCCAGTCTGAGCTTCTTTTAAACATCTTGTCCTCCATGAATTTCAGCATGTTTTTCATAATATGACTTGCTGTGAGAAACAAGCTCTCAGAAATTTCTGCAATAATACAGATATTGTGATACGGAGAGCCAATAAAGGTGGAACCATAGTTATTCAAGTTTGAAATGTATATATATTAGAAATATACCATCAGATTCAGATTGACTATATTGAATTGTACAATGACCCAACTACAAGTTTAAAAGAAAAAATCTTTCAGACCAGTAGTGAAGGCTATGCAAGGGGTTATCTTACTCAGAAAGAATCTCATTTTTTGAACAATGCTCATCCAAAAATTCATGTCTTTAGATAATCCTCTAGGAAGACCTATTATTTCCAGTTGAGGGTCATTGCTGGAACCTCTCTCCATGTATATTGACTGTTTTTTACAACCTCTGATGATGGCTAGAAAACCTTATATTAAGGATTCAACTCAGTTTATGAAATGTCTCACTGAACTACAAGATAATTTTCAGCAATGCCTTTTGGTAATTTTAGATGTTACCTCTCTATATACAATGATACCAGAAAATGAAGCTATAGAGGTGTTGAAGAAGTTTTTGGAACAGAGATCATCTTTAGCTGTGCCTACTTCTTTTATTGTAAAATTGTCAGCTTTAGCTATGAATAATTATTTTTTTCAGTTTGAAGTCAGATTATATCAAGAAATATCTGATGTGGCTATGGGGGCCACTATGGCCCCCTCTGTTGCTAATTTATTTATGATTGCATACGAACAGGAATATGTGCACACAGCTGCAGTGTTTCAACATGTGAAACTGAGTTTGCTATATCGATGACATTTTTTTTTAAACTGTGGGATGGTGATGAGTCAGACTTGCAAAGGTTTGTTACAGAATTAAACAGCTGTCATCCTAGAATTACATTCACTTTGCATTTTGATTTTCAGACGATCTCTTTTTTGGATGTATTAGTACAGAAGATGGGAACTACTTTCTCTATGACAGTGTTTCATAAAGAGATCGATAAGAACACTTTTTTAGACTGTAGAAATTGTCACCCTCTGTATCTGAAAAATAGTTTACCATTCTCATAATTTATTCATTATCAGAGAATCTGTTCAGATGATGTGCAATTTAGAAGGCAACAAGAGAGCTTTCTGTCAAGATGTCTTTATGAGGTTATACTTCTAGTGTCCTGAAGAATACCTACTGTCTTGCTAAGTACAATTATGAGGATCTCCTCCTAGCCACCAAATTGCCTAGCTTTGAAGACGAGGATATGCTCATGTACGTCATAAAATATACATTTTCTTCTCCTGACGTTGTGCGAGTGATAAAGAAGCAATGGGACTTACTTACTACCATTCCTGATTTGGCTGGTTCTACCATTGAGTTTGCTTTCAGTAAGACAAGAATCTTAAGAAATGGTTATGTCCCTCCGTTCAACCTAGACACCTAGTTCAGAATGCAATACTGAAGGTTTGTCTAATAATCAAGAACACTTTGTGATATCATGATGGAGACATCTGTTTTCACTGATCCTGTGACTGAGAAGAAATATACATTGAAGAGTAGATGTGTAAGAGTCTATGCACGTGCAGCATGCGTCAAATCGGCATTACCGCCCAGCTAGTGCATGCTCCGGGTGGTAATTATGAGTTTGGCATGCACCAAAAACCCACAGTAGAAAATAATTTTCTATTTTCTACCATGGGGGCAGGCATTCCCGGCAGTAATCGGCAGTTGGAGTGCGCTGGATGGTTACTTTGTGGGTAATGTGTGAGCCCTTACTGCTAAGTTAATGGGTGGCATTAAGGGCTCAGGCCATAAATAGACACGAGCTGGTTTTAATTTTGCCGAATGTCTATTTCCCGGCACAAAAAGAAATCCCTTTTTCCAGACTTGGTGGAGAAATGGCACCGTTTGCATCCGATACACATGCCTACACTACTGCAGGCCACTTGTTGGCCCGTCTTTGTAGAAGAGCCCCACAGTGAACCACTTTGACTCCATTTTTGAAATTGTTTCTTCTGTATTTGTGGCAAAATGCTTCTGAAAATAGGACCGCTCATACTAAACATTCTGGCATATATGCTGTGAAATTCAGAGCTGGGAAAATATTAAACATATATTCACAAATAGAATATTCCATGAATCGATCCATACATGACCTATCTTTGCAGTGAAGTTAAAAATGGCACAGGCTTAATATCTCCAGCAATTTACAGAGCTTAAGATTCTTAAATAGTGGAGGCTTATATTTCTGTATGCAAGTAACATATTAATCTCTCATACTGAAGCTTAAAAAGCTCTGTAACAAATTCGTATCTCACTAGCTGGCATATATGTTCTGCAAAGAAGGGATTTATGCACCAAAAAAGGTCTAATTGACCAATCAGATTGTAATTGAAGTTGGTGCTGAAACAGTATGACCCAGAATTTAATGTTCTTTTTTGGCATAAACCTACTCTGGTAATGTGAGGGATTTTTGTAAGCCTTCATTAAATCCCATTTGACTGATTGCAACATACTTCTTTGCTGTTTTTCTTCTGCTAAAACTGACCAGATGGGATAATTATTAGAAAAAAAGTAGAATTTATGCTACACTTAAATATGTTACCACACAAACATTATTATCTGCAGTTCCATGTGGTTTTCTTCATTGTACACTGTTCAAATTAGATTAATTTTCTAATTAATTAGCATGTTTGTTAATTTTTAAAATGTTTAGGCTATATTTAACTTCTTGCATGTTATCATCTTTCAGTATTGTTTGAAAGTTGAATTCTGCATAATTCCCTATTGAATATATAAATGCAGGTGACTTGGAATGTTTTTTTTTGTTCATGCTGTGAAAGAAAGGCACATGAACATTTTGATACTGCCACAAAGATTTTTACACCTCTTAACAGTTTTTTGCACACTTGCAAATGTTGCAGAATAGAGTCCTAAAATACCATGGTCAGCATATTTTTATATGCAGGTATGTAAATCTATGTCATATATTCAGCACCTGTAAGTGGATAGCAAGCTCCTTTGAACTTATGTGGGGGGTGGTGACCAACAACAACTCTACGATGCGGCAATGGCTATGTGTTTCCATTTAGGGCAGCCTTGTCACTTACCTGAATTGATCTGCATAGCTATATGGATAGCAACTGAATAACGTTATATATGGATAGCAACTGAATATGCTAGCTATCCTGATAATGCAGAGGCATTCTGTAATACCTGGATAGTGCTGCTAAAATTGGCACATAGATTATTTATCATGATAGCTCTTCTGGGTCTTGTCACATGTATACTTGTATACCATGATAAACATGAAACAATAATCCTAATCTCTTTAGATCTCTCCATGTCATTTGACACAGTCAATCATGTCCTTCTTTTTAATCATGTCTCTGCAATAGGTGTCCAGGGTCTCGCTCTACACTGATTTCATTCATTTTTCTCAACAGATCTAACCAAGTATACAAACTTGGTTCCTCATCTCTTCTCTTTGACTTATCTTGTGGTGTTCCACAAGGCTCAGTTTTAGCCCCTTTGCCATTAATATTTCCATTTCTCCACTTGTGTTTTATAGAATCTTTGGGCTTAGATGTCTGCTTATGCCAATGATATCCAGCTTCTTGCATGTGTTGATCCTTCATACATTGTTTCTGTACAGTCACTCTACATCAAATTAGATCAGATAGCCTCTTGGCTCTGTACACATAAACTCATACTCAACCACGAGAAATGTACAGGTCTCCTACTCGCTCACTCTGATTCTCACTCCCTAGTCTGCCCTATTACCATAGCGGGCAACCATCTCTCATTGGAACCATCAGTTAGAGACTTAGGTGTCATCCTGGATGAAGATCTGATCTTTCATCTTCATATATCCAAAATTATCCATCACTGTTTTTTTCAAATTAAAGATGCTTTATTCTGTCCGATGCTTGTTCATTGTCTCAGCTCTTTGAGTTCTCCACCACCATCTAATACTCTCTGGCCTTGACTACTGCAACACTTTACTCAAGGGAATCCCAAAGAAAGACGTCAAGCAATCACAACTTGTTCAAAATGCAGCCATACGCTTCTTCAGTAGTGTGCACGGTATGACCATTTCACTCCTCTCCTCTGTAAAGAACATTGGTTACTATTTCTTTCAGAATTTCATACAAGGTGCTCCTTCCGGTTCACAAAGTTTACCACTGAGGCCAACCTCTCTGTTTCAATATCTAAATCCTTACCATCCATCTCAGGCACTTTGCTGCTCTCAAGCACACCTTCTTCACCTCAGATCCATCCCTCCTCAGTGCATAAACAGATATTTAATGTAATAGGCCCATAACTCTGGAATGCCATTCCCCTGGCCCTTTGGCTGGAAACTTCTCTACTGGCATTTAAAGCACAAATCAACGCCCAAATGTTCGTTAGATCTTTGATTCTTGTAGTGCTTCGCTACCCACTGGCCTGGTTGTTCCTACATGATGGTGTCCTGTCTTACCTTATATGACTTACTTCTTTACTCCTCTCTCTTCTTAACATTAGTTTCCTCTTTCCTGTCTTTAAAGGAATTCTTTTCTGATCATATTATTACTAATTGAATTTGTATTGTAAACCATTCCAATGGATTTCCTCTGAGTGGTATATCAAGCCTGTAAATAAACTTGGAAACTTAGATAGCTGTTTCCACTCTATGACCACTATACAGATGAGTGCTTTTGATTATCCAGCCCTGTATTACCTTTCTGGGCCAACCCTTCCTCTAACCAATGTGCTCTGATCAATAAAGACTTTTCCGAAAGCCACAGATAGCTAGATTTATTGAAGTATGCTACTGTATAGCGCACACATCAATATGCACTAGTAACCTCCTGTCCCATTTTATACAATGGAATTATTAATGCACACTAAAATGGCAGCACAGATTAGTAAATCTAGCCCAAAATGGGACAGAGTTATTTTGAATAAGGCCCAGATCATACTTCATTTCTAGTTTAGCAACCTGGGGTAGAGTCATCAACCAATGAAGACAAGCAAAGATAAAAGTAATGAGTGAGAAAAAGCCAGTGAGGCTAAGACCTAATCTGGAGAAAGTCCACTTTGACTTTCTATTATTATGTTTTAATAGCAACAGTCAAAATAGAAAGACAAAGATGAAAGAAACTCATCAAACTGTGAATATCCCCTGCTATTTGTCCACATGCATGCCTCTCAAATTTAGCAGAACTGAGCCCTGAATGAATGAAAGTGAATAGTTAATCATTCATTTCTGTGTGGTGTTTTTATCACATAGTCTAAAAAGCACATCTATGCACTATACAACAGCATCCCACACAATGAGTATTTCAGTGAGAAAAATGAATTATGACTTGGTTGAATCACTTTTCATGAGTTGCTGAAATGCATTCACGCCTGAAGTTACCTACAAACACAAAAGAAAAAAACATAAATAAGTGGCAGCATGGATGGCAACTCAGTTCAAAAAGTTCAAATAAAGCTCTTTTTTTGTTTTCCTTATACAAATGTGATAGAAAGAATATTACACTAAGCAACCTCATTTGAAAGTTTCAGTATCAATTTATCCAGCCAAAAAAGGTAGACTTGTTCATCCATATAAAATTCTTGTCATGATAGCTCTTCCAATAAAGTTTTAGATACTGACGGTACATAAATAGATTTCACTTGATTACATGCTTCATTGATTTTGTTAAAAGTGTAGTATAATAAAGACAAGATACAATCACAATAAGGGGCCCTTTTACTAAGCTGCGTAGGCGCCTACTGTAAGGAGTCTTCTAGGCAGAGGCAGGAAAAAACCCAGAAATCCAATAGAGAAGGGGTTGGTCCGGCAGGAACACTGAACTACAAAACCCAGAATTCCCCGGGAAGGGGGGCGCCCTCTAGGGGAGGAAGAAGTTACTGCACTACGAAGACAAGGAAGGAAATACAGATCCCAGAAGTACTTGCAGTGAAGGGGGGAACAAAGGAGAGAGAACTACAATTCCCAGGAGGCAGAGATGAAGGGGACGGATTGGGAAATGGAGGATTATCAAGAGAATGAGGAACATCTGGAGAGGGAGGTGGAGGTGGACTCTATGGATTGGGAGGAGGGTGCTCAAAAAGGAGAGGGAGGAATCGGTGAGAGGGAGGTAGAGTAACTAATGGAAGTTTCTGCTCTTGCTCAGAAGCTGGAGTCCTTTTGAATTGGAGCTAAATCCAGTGATAAGAGTGGAGGGAAGTTATCCTGTGAGGGGAGTGTTACTGCCGGGGGGGGGGGGGGGGGGTTCACAGCCCTGAGTCTGGGCTGAAGCAGGGGGTAAACCCCACATCCACAGCAGAGCACATATTTCTCTGTGTGCAGCAACAATCTTGAACTGGTCAATCTTTGCTGTATGGGGTGGTGGTCAGGGAGATGTTGACTGGCAGTGAGGGAGAAGCACTGTTCTGATCCCTGGGGTAATTTGGGGGAGAAGAGTTAGGGATTGGACCTGTTCAAGAGGTGAGCTGTAAAGCTATACTGAAGTGCAGCTGAGAAGCTGACTGCACTCTACAGCTGAACTATAAAGCGGTGCTGGAGTGCATCTGGGGAAGGGATTGCTGAGGTGAATTGTGAAGCACTGCTGAGGTTAACCTGTGAAGCCGTTTGTACTTCAGAAGGGAGCTGTAGAGTGGAAGATTGGCAGAATCAGCCCCTGGAGAGGATGCTATAAGACTGCATGTTCCAGCCAGGAAAGAGAGAGAGGTGACACTACGCATGTCCAACGTGCATCAAATTGGAGTTACCACCTGGCTACCACATGGCTCTTGCAATAATTTCATTTTTGGCGTGCATCCACTACACTTGCCGGAAAATCATTTTTATTTTCTGGTGTGTGGCAGAAACCGGGCGGTAATCATCATTCTACGCACGTAGATGATTACTGCACGGTTAACGGGTGAGACCTTACTGCTTAGTCAATGGCTGGCAGTAAAGTCTCAGACCCAAAATGGATGCGCATTATTTTGCCGCACATCCATTTTTGGTAAAAATTTTTAAAAGGCCTTTTTTATAGGCTTGCTGAAAAATTATCTGTGCATGCCCAAAACACGTACCTACACTAACGCAGCCCATTTTTTGGCACACCTTAGTAAAAGGTCCCCTATGATCACTATGGGGTCCTTTTACTAAGCTGCAGTAAGCACTAATGTGCTTACTGTAGCTAAAACTGCCTTACCGTAAGGTGTGCTCAAGTATAGTAACATAGTAACATAGTAGATGACGGCAGAAAAAGACCTACACGGTCCATCCAGTCTGCCCAACAAGATAAATCATATTTGCTGCTTTTTGTGTATACCCTACTTTGATTTGTACCTGTGCTCTTCAGGGCACAGACCGTATAAGTCTGCCCCGCACTATCCCCGCCTCCCAACCACCAGCCCCACCTCCCAACCACCGGCTCTGGCACAGGCACAGACCGTATAAGTCTGCCCAGCACTATCCTCACCTCCCCACCACCAGCCCTGCCTCCCAACCACCGGCTCTGGCACAGACCGTACAAGTCTGTCCAGCACTATCCCCGCCTCCCAACCACCAGTCCCGCTTCCCACCACCGGCTCTGGCACAGACCGTATAAGTCTGCCCAGCCCTATCCCCGCCTCCCAACCACCAGCCCCACCTCCCGATCTTGACTAAGCTCCTGAGGATCCATTCCTTCGGCACAGGATTCCTTTATGCTTATCCCACGCATGTTTGAATTCTGTTACCGTTTTCATTTCCACCAACTCCCGCGGGAGGGCATTCCAAGCATCCACTACTCTCTCTGTGAAAAAATACTTCCTGACATTTTTCTTGAGTCTGCCCCCCTTCAATCTCATTTCATGTCCTCTCGTTCTACCACCTTCCCATCTCCGGAAAAGGTTCGTTTGCGGATTAATACCTTTCAAATATTTGAACGTCTGTATCAAATCACCCCTGTTTCTCCTTTCCTCCAGAGTATACATGTTTAGTTCAGCAAGTCTCTCCTCATACGTCTTGTAACGCAAATCCCATACCATTCTCGTAGCTTTTCTTTGCACCGCTTCAATTCTTTTTACATCCTTAACAAGATACGGCCTCCAAAACTGAACACAGTACTCCAGGTGGGGCCTCACCAACGACTTATACAGGGGCATCAACACCCCCTTTCTTCTGCTGGTCACACCTCTCTCTATACAGCCTAACAACCTTCTAGCTACGGCCACCGCCTTGTCACACTGTTTCGTCGCCTTCAAATCCTCAGATACTATCACCCCAAGATCCCTCTCTCCGCCCGTACCTATCAGACTCTCCCCGCCTAACACATACGTCTCCCTTGGATTTCTACTTCCTAAGTGCATCACTTTGCATTTCTTCGCATTGAATTTTAATTGCCAAACCTTAGACCATTCTTCTAGCTTCCGTAGGTCCTTTTTCATGTTTTCCACTCTCTCCGGGGTGTCCACTCTGTTACAGATCTTAGTATCATCCGCAAATAGGCAAACTTTACCTTCTAACCCTTCGGCAATGTCACTCACAAATATATTGAACAGAATCGGCCCCAGCACCGATCCTTGATGCACTCCACTACTTACCTTTCGCTCCTCCGAGCGAATTCCATTCACCACCACCCTCTGGCGTCTGTCCGTCAACCAATTCCTAATCCAGTTCACCACTTCGGGTCCTATCTTCAGCCCATCCAGTTTATTTAAGAGCCTCCTGTGGGGAACCGTGTCAAAAGCTTTGCTGAAATCTAAGTAGATTACGTCCATAGCTCGTCCCTGATTCAATTCTCCTGTCACCCAATCAAAGAACTCAATGAGGTTCGTTTGGCATGATTTCCCTTTGGTAAATCCATGTTGTCTTGCAACTTATTGGCTTCCAGGAAATTCACTATCCTTTCCTTCAGCATCGCTTCCATTACTTTTCCAATAACCGAAGTGAGGCTTACCGGCCTGTAGTTTCCAGCTTCTTCCCTATCACCACTTTTATGAAGAGGGACCACATCCGCCGATCTCCAATCCCTCGGAACCTCTCCCGTCTCCAATGATTTATTAAACAAATCTTTAAGAGGACCCGCCAGAACCTCTCTGAGCTCCCTCAATATCCTAGGGTGGATCCCATCTGGTCCCATGGCTTTGTCCACCTTTAGCTTTTCAAGTTGTTCATACACACTCTCTTCCGTGAACGGTGCTCTATCCACTTTAATCTCATTTGTACTTTTTGCAGTCCATTGCGGTCCTTCTCCAGGATTTTCTTCTGTGAAAACAGAACAGAAGTATCTATTTAGCAAATTTGCTTTTTCTTCATCATTATCCACATAGCGGTTCGCAGTATCTTTTAGTCTCACAATTCCCTTTTTAGTCATTCTCCTTTCACTAATATACCTGAAGAAAATTTTGCCACCCCTCCTTACATTTCTAGCCATTTGTTCTTCCATTTGCGCTTTCGCCAGACGTATCTCTCTCTTGGCTTCTTTCAGTTTCATCCGGTGTGCTCAAGTATCTTGTGGTAATTTTAAGAGCGGCACACGCTACTCGTGCACCAAAAAATAGAATTTATTTTTTAGCACTAGGGGTGGGTCTGGGGGCGGAGAGTGAGCATGTTCTGCACTAATCGGTTAGCACAGCTTTAGTGATGCATTCTAACTGATTAGCATGTGAGCCCTTACCGCCCATGAAATAGGTGGTGGTAGGAGCTGACACACTAATGGGAAAATTAGTACATGGCCATTAATATGGAAAACTTTAAAAAAACTGGCTATTTTATCCCAGCTGTAAAAATGGCCTTAGTGCACAGGAATGACATGCATAAGGATGCGCTAATGCAACATTTTGATGTTTATGAAAAACTAGAGCCTAGAAAGAAATAGATTCAGTAGTGATTTACCCCCCCCCCCCCCCATTTACTAAGCCACACGGCAATGCCAACGGCATTAACGCGTGGCTTAGTAATGGTATAACTTTATGGTGTGATACTATGCCATACTTTGTATTGTTATTTGAATATTTTTACTGCTGTAATTGTGTATTGCTTATGTTTGATTTATTCTTACTGTACACTGCCTTGAGTGAATTCTTTCAAAAAGGCGGTAAATGAATCCAAATAAATAAATAAATAAACAGGGGGATTAATATATTAATTTATACCTCACTTTACAGTAAACAAAAAATTTGTGTTCTAGCTGGCTTATAACAGTAGAAGTAATACATCAAGCATAAAACAAAATAACACCCATGGGGCCTTGTTTATAATGCATGTTCCCATTGATACCGAATGGGGGAAACTTGTTAGTAAATACATTAAATAATAAGGAAATCTACTCAGTATAAGTAGGTTAAAATTATTTGACCCATGTTGATAGATCACTTATCTTAGCAGAGCCAAAACCTAAAATTGATAAAATAACAAAATGTGATTATACTACATAATTAGGTTATAAGTCAAACCTAAAAAATACTATGGGGTCATTTTAAGAAGCTGCGGCAAAATGTTTTTGACACACAACGAGGCTCCATTTTACTGCAGCAGGTAAAAGGCTGTTCTTAAAGAAACAGCCATGCAGCAGGTGAACCATTTGCCGCGTGGCCATTTCAAGGGGAAGCACTTACCACCATGCATTGAGGTGTTTATGGTTTATTTTTTCTCTTTAGAAATCAAACAAAATAAAACATGGAAAAGAAAATAAGATGATACCTTTTTTATTGGACTTAATACATTTCTTGATTAGCTTTCGAAGGTTGCCCTTCTTCGTCAGATCGGAAATAAGCAAATGTGGTAGCAGATAGTATATATAAGAGAAACAGTCTGTAAGCATGTTCAGCAGCACTTTCTAGATTGTGGCACTGATTACCCATGGCCAGCTCCAGCTAGGCGAAAAACCAGCTAATGATGATGAAAACCTTGATATTTCCTTTGAATATTGACTCATGTTTATAAATAAATACATAAATAGATTTTATTGCAAATATCCCACATTTTAGCAGGATTATGAATTCTCAAATGCTAGAAGCTCGTCGCGGTCTATAAAAGGAAGAAACTCCTCTAGCTATGCCCATGACTTCCAATGCTTGCTCTGGTGTTCTGAACACATATCCTGCCAAAAGCAATCTTTGGCAGATGATGAAGACATTTGAACAGCAGTTATCCAATACAAATTTTATTTCAGATAATTAGCAATCAGACAGGCATGAGAAGTGAGATCATGTTTACTATCCATGAAAAGTTCTCTGTGGGCGAACATACACCGATCTAGCGGCCTAACTATAATCCTCATTCTTGTATTTGAAACAATCCGTAATGTAATGAAGTTTGGCTGCTCAAATTTGTCAATAGTTGGTAAACAGTCATAAAATAACAACTGTCACTCGAATAACTCCCAAAATGTTGTGCAATGCAAGCACATTCAAAGATACTATATTAGTCACAAAATACAATTCTTATTTTGATCCATAAACATCATTAAAAAATTATTTTAAGCACAGCAAATACTTTTTATTGTGTTATCTGTAATAACATTATATAATTTGTTTTTCAATTTTTTTTAAATGGCAGTTATTTCATGGTTGGTTCTTTCTTCTCAGACAAGTAAGTCCCTTTCCCATCCATCTCAGGAAACTCAAAATTTGATGAAACAAAAACAATGATTATATCAACTACAACTGAGCAAACGCATTTATTAAATACAAACTCCCACCAGAAATCTTCCAAGACTTGCATAGTCATCCATTTTCATATTGTGACTATTATGAGCCAAGACAGTTTCTTCTCTTATTTTAAATTATCATTTCTCTCCCTTGTGCATATAACAAATGGTGCTTTATAGTGTGTCAAAAAATAATATGCTTGGAATCCTGGTGGCTTTACGGGTAATAATGGCCTTAATAAAGAAGTGATATTAAGTTCTTCACTCCTTATTAACACATTTTTTTAGATGGCCTATAAAAATAAACTGGGGAACTGTTGTACAAAGGAAGCATTTAAGAAGTAAAATATTTTATGCTAGTGTGAGAAGTTTGCTTGAACAATCGCAGGTTAATCACCGACGGCTGCTGATTTACTCTGGGCTGCCCTTAACTTCAGGTGGAAATTTCTTTCTGAGCATTTTTCTTGCTATGCTGTGTTGCTTTCCTGTTACTTATCATTGGATTGCACCCAAAGTCTTGGAACACAGTTCACAACAATTTTAGGGCCCCTTTTACTAAGCTGCGTGCCTCTTGTGGTAATTTGATTTTTTGGCGCACGTCTGAAAAATGTTTTTTATTTTCGGACACGCCTAGCGGACATGCACCAAGTGGCATCTAATGCACATACATCGTTACCACTAGGTCTATGGCTGGTGGTAAGGTCAGACACTCAAAATGGACGCGCGGCAATTTTGATTTTCCCGCATGACCATTTTCGGCAAAAAAAGGCATTTTTGTACGTGCGCTGAAAGATATTTCCGCACGGGCCCAAAACCCACGCGTACTCTACCGCAAGCCACTTTTTACCATGGCTTAGTAAAAGGACCCCTTAATATGCGTTATAATTTTGCACAGTCCATGGCTATAGCTTTCCATAGGTAAACAGCAGGAAAAGGCTCAACAGAAATCTCATTTTTTTATTGTTTCCCATTTGAGGCTATTTTTGCTAATTGCTACTGGTGGACATTGTCAGGAGCGCCCTTTTTCATTTGTGTTAAAATACTCCAGTGGCCACATGAGTGACTGAAATTGGTGGATTTTAACAGTTACAGGGCTTAAATAGAGGATTAGAAAATGCTTCTTTTCATTACAGTTACAACAAGGAATTAACCCCGAGGGCATTCCCTTAATTTCATAATGTGCAGAGTGGAACAATGTGACTCTTCTGCACTGTAATAAAGAGGTAACAGGCCTTTTGCTCCCTGGGGTAGATATCTATGCAATAAAAATATAAAAACACAGAATTCAAGCAATCTTCCTAGAAAATAGCAACACAGTTAAACTATAGTCAATGGTAAAGCAAGCTACTATATTAATATTCTATAATATTTGTTTCCAAGTGTATTTCTAAAATGTACTTATTTACTTATGACACTTGTACCCTGCATTATTCCAAACATGTTCGGGTTCAATGTGCCTTACATCAAATTAAAACAATTGCAGTAAGTAAACTAAAACTAAAACACAAACAGGCATAGTATCAGATTCACCAAAAGATGAACAACTGCCAGCAATGGTGAGGGATTTACTAAACAAAAATGCTTTCAGTAGTTTATAAAATTTCAAGTAATCTGTAACATATGTTATTGACTGTGGTAGAGAATTCCATTTCTTAGTAGCCTGATAAGAAAAATTTGCATCATGAGTTGACTTGTAACGCAGATTTTTGCAAGATGGAAAGTGGAGAAGATGATAATCTCTCGATGTAGGATGGGCATTAAGTAAAGACAATTCCAACAAGCTTTGCATGTAATCAGGTAAAAGTCCAAATAAAATCTGATAAACAATTACACATAATTTAAAGGTGACCCTCGCATTAAGTGGAAGCCAGTGCAATTTGATAAGGAGAGAAACAGACCTGGTGTAACGAAAGGCTCTACAAACGAGGCGAGCCTCTGTATTCGGAGCCATTTGGAGATTTTTGATTAGAGAGACATTTAGACCAGAGTAAACAGCATTACAATAATCAAATCTGGATAACTCTAAGGACTGGACCAAAGAATGGAATAATGAAAATAATAAATATGGGCCCAATAGTGAGCCAGAGTCCTCTTCAGTACACAGAGGCGAATGTGCTTGCATTATGGGGATGCTCTCATGAGGAACCGCCTACTTTCCCAATGACTGCTCTTGTGGTTAGCTACTCCTGCAGTAAATATCACTCTGGTAAAGGACTAGATTCTGTATATGGCGCCTGAAAAATTGACACTGAAAATATTTCCACCTAGGTGTATTCTGTAAACCGTGCCTAGATTTAGGCATGATTAATAGAATATGCCTAGTGGCCATGCCTGTGCCTAACTCTAGGCGCATCCATTTATGGTAAGTAAAACTTGGTATAAATACCAGCGCCTAAGTTAGGCACAGAGCAAGTATTTTGTATAATCCTGTGTGCAGATTTTCAGAATGCCCATAGCCAACCATTCCATGCCCATGCTTTGGTAGCATGCATTAGAATTTAAGTGCACCATTTTACAGAATAAGCTTGGCAAGTTGTGCACGTAAATTCTAATTAATGCCAACTTGTGTCAATAATGGCTTGTTCAGTAATTAAATTGCGTGCAGAAATCCAGAATATGACCGGATTTGCATGTGCAATTTTGGTTGCGCTATATAGGATCCGGGGGAAAATGTGTAATTTTATGACAGCTTAGTAACTACCCCTCTCAGTGTGGTAATATTGTCTACAAATAAAATAAGCTAGCATATAAGAGATAGAGATGAACATTAGTTTGCAACAATATGGGAGATGTGGGCCACATAAATCCAAGTATTCTGTAACATGGTGCCTAATTTCTGGGAATGCCCATGACCCTCCCATTCCCATCCCATGGCCATGCCCCATTTAGAGATGCGAGCTATGAAATTTAGGCTTGCTTGTTACAGAGTTGGGCGTAGAGCAGATGTGCGCATAACGCCAAATTACTGCCATTTAACTGCCAGCGTACTCCAATTAACTCTAATAATTGATTTAGCACCTAATTAGTTTACGCATGCATCTGTGACCTGTGCCAAAATTTACATGCCTAACCTTTGGGCAACCTATATAGAGTCTGGGGGATAGGATTCCCTCTTTCAAAAGAGTTCACGTTCAACTTTGCGCCTGCAAAGAAAAAAAGCCAAATGAATAAAATGAACAAAACAAGAACTGACATGAAATGAAAAGTTTCTGGCCGCCAATCCCTAATAACAAATGTAGGCCTTCAACTTATAATAAAATGCAGAGTTTCAGACATTTGCACTGTATCTGGGCCATGAAACAGAAAGCAGCTTATTGAGATTTTAAGCTTGCCAAGGAAACTATATCAGTATGAATATATTCAAAGTTTAAGCTCCTTTGGTCAACGTCCTTTACTTTAGAAAGTAATTATAGTGGAACTTTATTATAGTGAACTCTGTTAATACTGATTTTCCCAGTTTAATGAACCTTTCTGGAAGTCATGTTTTCTTCTGATGTATTTTAATAGAGCAAAACTAGTGATTGAAACCTTGTTACAGTGAAAGATTTGAGTGGAGCAGCCTATTTTAATGAACACATCATTAAACTAAGTCTTTTTGGCTTATTCCACTTAATTATATGCAATACATAAACATTTGTATAATAACCAAGACAGATGTGATATACATGCAAGAGTATATCCTTTAGTGAATACTTCAAGTGTGGCTATTCACATTTTTCATACAAACTGAAGGAGGAGGAAAGCTACTATCCCTTTACATAGTGATTGCATAATTATAATAAAACTAATTTCTTGAAAACATAAGTTTCAGGTTAAGAAAGATTCCATGAACAAAAAAGGAAGCACTATAAAGGTTTAATGGGCTGAAGATGCCCATTTCTTTAGAAATAGATGCACTAGGAGTGATATTTCCCGATTGTCATGCTACTTTTTCCATCAAAGTTTCACCTTACAAGGGCATTTTTCAAAGCTATTTCTGGATGTGAGTGTCTGTGCATCCCTATGCCTATATGTCCTACAGCTGGGTAGGAGATGGCAGTGGACCCTGTTGTAGCCGCCAATCCTTCTGGCCACCTTTGCTGGGGCCCCCAGAAGGAAGGCAGTTTCCAGACATCAAGGTGGACTATGTTTGGTGGTATCCAGCTGGGGGTATGGATGCTATAAGGCCCTGAATAATGGTAGTTAGCTGCACATCACCCCATGACTCATGCCCATACTTTGGGGATGCCCAAAGGGAAGGGAAGTGTACACATAGGTGGGAGTTTCCATAGTGGGTGCTGAGGCCCCACCATAATGTGGAGATTTTAGGGGCCTCCAGCTTGGGCCTTTGGAACAGACAATGGTATATCCAATGAGTGTGGGTTAGGGGGCATGAGAGAACATCCATTTGTGGGGCAACTGATGGTATGATGGCCCTCTATGGTCAGTGTGCTGTCCTCCTTGATCACTCCTTTGTCAGATGTGTGTTTGGCGTAGAGGTTATGGCTGTGTTCCCTGATTGCAGGGAATGTGGGTTTGATTCCCGCTGTGGGTGCTTGTGCCATAGCAGCTAAAATGTGCTAGGTAGCGGTGTGTGGGCACTTTTGTATTGATGGCTGGAGGATGCTGACCACAGGACTTCCCCCCCCCCTTTCTTTCCATGTCATCTCATAGCTTGCGGATTGGCTGCAGCACATTCTAGTAGATATGGGGGTTGCTTGCACACTGTAAGGAGGGTGGCTGCATACTGAGACCTTGACAGGGGGCAGAGGTATGTTAGAGGTGCTATGTCTGTGGTACTTATGTTGGACCCTGAGGTGCTCTTGCATGCGCCTGATTAGGGCAAAGTCTTCTCTCCAGACATCCCAGTACCGGCGCCGGAGCAACTCAAAGTCATGAACTCCAAAGTGCCTGCAAAACACAATTTGGTGGAGACAGAGTAATGGGCCTTTTTGATGTCACATACACATACATTATTATGAAGACATGTTGTGCAATGCTCCTTACATAGGCTATGACAGATGGCAATAGCCAAATTGGGGGGGGGGGGGGGCTGAAAGGGTGGGAATGCATTACACAGACACAGGTGCTATATGAGCTGAGGTGGCCATGAGGGTGGCATGGTGGTCTTTCTGTGAAGCATATGAACTATTGCTGGGACGTGTGGGTGGGCAGTGGGGTAATGAAGGTGTGCCTTTGGGCATCTCAGTGTACTTTAGGGAGCTGCTGCCAATATTTCCATCTGTATGAAGGTGTGGGCCAGAATGGGGAAAGGAAGGGGTGCAGATATGTGCATGGTTAGTGGAGGGGGGGCCATAATTACTTGTCATTGCATATTCTGTACAGTCTGATTTCAACAATTCTTTTTCTTTCTTATAAAAAATAAATAACACCCATTGCAACTGGAAAGAAACCTCAGTGCATGTGGCCTTGCCTATGAATGGTGCTTGTATATCAGTGGTGATGCACACTTACCTTCCCAGAGTGTTCTCCATACCTTCATGGATCATTAAGTGAGGGCAGGTGATGGTGGTGTGGTGTTTGAATATGTGCCACGGACATTTTTCTGATGCGGACACCAGTACCACCATTGGACGTTTTGCATAGGGTATTTTCTATTGGTGGAAACATTTATCTCAGAACGTCTAGGAAATTTTCGGGATGTCTTCTTTCAAAACAGTTTTTTGGGGTATTTTTGAATATCAGAAAACATTTTTTTTCTTCCATTATGCACTCAAATTTTTAAACGCTTTCTAATAAGTGTTTTTTTTTTGCCATTTGGATGTAATCAAAAATACCCCTCTATATGTTTGCTTTTGGGCTTTGTTTTGCAGATGAGATTGCAAAATTATTTTTGGAATCATATGATACCTCCCAAGGAAAAAAAAGAGATTTCTCTAATCTGTTACGTTAGATATTCAGCTGATCTATACTTTATCACATATATGGCTTAATTAAACCATGCCATACTGATTAATAATAGGCTGTTCAAGGTCAGCATATTAGCAGGCTGATGATTTGTGAGAAGGCGTATCAGAAAGAATATGGTTTCCCTGCTATACCTTTAACTACATCTCTTCCCATCTATATAGCCTCCAGCTCCAAGCTGGGATGAAAGTTCAAGTCTGCTTCCCAGCAGCCTTCAACAGAGAACCAGAAAGTTGTGTTTGGTTCAACATTTTGCTTTATATATAAAGTTTCCTCAGGGAAACACCCAGAAAGTTCTACAATCTGTTATAGTAACAGAATCTGCATTATTTATCTTCTTTTCATTTGGTTTGTCTAAACATCTTAGTTAACTGGTTGTTTGCTGAGCCAGCCTCGGAAGCTGCCATGCAGATCACTTAGAATGAACTGATATCCCAAACTGTGGCAGTAATTTAACTTAATTGCTTCATTTACATTTTTTAAATAACTACTAAATATAGTTACCCCCTTGAATTTAGTGACATCGTCTGATTTTGGAATAATACATCATGAGCAAATATATTCAAAGTGGGTGCCGCTGGCTGTTAGGAAATTTATTTTCCAAATTATTTCATGTATTGCCTCGACATATCACTCATCCTACTGACATCTAAATGGTGTACATAATTAAAAACATAGAACATAAAACATGAAAATGATCCAAACAAATCAGATTAAAAAGAAAACCACCACCCCCTCTCTTCATCAATCTCAAAGCATTGCTTAAAAAACAAAGGGTTCCATATTCAGCACTAAGGAAACCAAGTAGCCGGTAATTCTGTAACTAGTCACCTCCATTTAAGAGCCCTGAGGGTACGTGGTAAAAACCTATTCTATAAACCAGAGGTTTTCAGATGAGAACTCAGGGCACACCCAGCCAGTTGGGGTTTTCAGGATATCCCCATTGAATTCAATGACTGCTTATCTCAGGATTACCACCTGCTAACAATGATGAACTCATATACTTGTACTACCGACAATCATTGTACAATTATGATATTACTAGTAAATAAGGCCCGTTTCTGACAGAAATGAAATGGGCGCTAGCAAGGTTTTCCTCGGAGTGTGTATGTTTGAGAGAGTGAATGTGCGAGTGTGTGTGTGTGACAGAGAGTGATTCTGGGTGCCGAGTGTGTGAGACAGAGAGTGTGTGAGAGTGACTGTGTGACACATAGAGAGTGAATGTGATACAGTGTGAGACGTGGTGTGACTGTATGAGAGTGAGAGACAGAAAGACACTGACTGTGAGAGAGTGTGTGTGTGTGACAGAGATATCTCCCCCTCCCTCTGTGGTCTCAGCACCCCCTCCTCTGGTGTCAGGATCCTCTCCCCCCTCTGTGGTCTGAGGACTCCCTCCTCCCCTCTGTAGCAGAAGGTGGATTTTGAGCGTGGCTTAGTTATTGTTTTGTTGGGGAGTGTGTGAGTTGCATGAGCAATCAGTGCTGCCATTTTGGTGTTGGGGTTTTTTTTTGGGGGGGAGGGTACCGTTGTTCCACATAATTGTATGTGTTTTCGTTGTTTGTGGAGGGGTTGTGGTGTGAGAGGGTGTGTGTGGGTGATTGAGGTACATAGGTGTGTGAGTGAGAGAGATGGTGAGTGTGCATGGCACAGTGTGTGTTTGTGTGAATGAGATAGATGTTGATTTAGCATATTATGTTTTTGTTTTGGGCGGGCGGGAGGGAGGGAGGGAGGGACTCTGTTGTAGCTGGGTAAGTTGTCTGCTTTGGCTCTGGGGTCTGGCATTGCAACTCAACCTTTCCCCACTGAAAAGATAGAGCAACCGAGGAGTTGGCCATGATCAACAGGACTCTTCTAAATGGCCAGCAGCTCAGAGAAGGGGAAGGAGCCCATGGATATTCCCTGGCTGGATAATGAATATGCAATTGACCCTGCCAGAAATAGGGAGTGGGAGCTTTCAATAGGAATGCGAACACAGTATGGGAAGGGTGAAGCAGGTCCAGAACTGATGAAAATGGAAGAAACAGTTTGTAACCGTTGCCTATGTGGTTAGGACTCGATGGAGGTTGTGTTTAATGGGGCAAAGAAGACGAAGGCTAAGAGGAGAAAATATTTGTTTTTTTCCTTTTCTTTAAAAACTGTAAACCTGAAGCCACATAAGGGCACTTTCTATCATGGATAGGTATAGTGAAGTTGTAGTGCTGTGTGCCTTGGCCTGAAAGAAGGCAGGTAGCATTATGTTTCTGTATTTTCAGAATGTAGATTATTAAAAAATGGCTGCCGGGTATCGGAATGAGGAGCTGCTGGCTTCTGATGCCGTCGTTGCTGCGGCCCATTGGCTGGCTGTGTTTTGGGCCAATTTTGTCGGTTGTTCCATCGTTGGTAATGGGGGAGTTTTTGTGGAGCTGGGTCGTTTGTTTGTTTGTTTTTTGGGTTTTTTTTTGTTACATTTGTACCCCGCACTTTCCCACTCATGGCAGGCTCAATGCGGCTTACATGGGGCAATGGAGGGTTAAGTGACTTGCCCAGAGTCACAAGGAGCTGCCTGTGCCGGGAATCGAACTCAGTTCCTCAGTTCCCCAGGACCAAAGTCTGTTTCCCTTTTCGGTGCTGGCATTTAGCAGAGATGTGTCACGATTGCATCGGGGGTGTGGTGGCGGCTGCAGATGGGAGCGGGCCGGTACCGGATCACTGACACTGATTCACTCCTCCCCCGGCTTGGGTTGCGGTTTTGAGTGTTGCGTCTGGGCTGACGATGTCAGAATCGGAAGCGCCATCGCCTGGGTTGGGTTGCGGTTTTTTGTGTTGCGTCCGGGGTGGCTGGCAACGTTGGAATGTGAAGCGTGACACGGTCGGTGAGTGTGTGCTCCGCCCTCAACGTCATCACGTTGTGACGTGAGGGCGGGGCATACACTCATGGAGGAAAAGCTATCTCAGCCACCTCACTTTAGAACGTTGGGTAAAGTGAGGCTTCATTAGAACATTGGAGGTGCGTTTTATATAGAGAGATTTTGACTTCACTTTTTATTATATTTCTTAGAAACACATATTTAACAAGAACATTTAAAATAAAATCCTAACTAGAATCTCGGTTGGGGTCCTATAACCTATATATCACAATGCCTACAAAAAAGTCCACAATATCGTAATTCAGACTGCATAATAATGTCCAAAGGATTTCAAAATGGTTATAGACATTCTCAGGCCTCTTGAATATCTGATCGATCCTTAACCTGGATTTCCTTGAACATACAAGTACTAATCTCCCTTCCGAGGGAGTGTTGAAGTTCACACTGTCGTTGAAATTCACAATGGCTTCAATAACTTAATGACTCAGTATAGGCAAAAAGTCCTCACAACCGGATGCCAGTAGGTATTTTTATGTATTCCAGAGTGGACTGCTTTAGTATCTACATGACAGCGTGTTTTACAATATGCATCATCAGGAGACTAAACCTAAAATAAAATCAACATCTTATCATCGTAAGTAGTACCAAATCTGACATACTACAATTCAATATTATATGATTAACACTCACCACTACTACTGAAGACTGCTTTCGCTGCCATATCCTTGAAGTAATTCAACCGGTGGAGCCACCCTAAAGCAGAAATTCACCACTGGAAGCTGGTACACAGTGCCAGCCCAAGGCAAGATGCCATCTGAGGTAGGGTTGCCATATGGCTCCAGAAAAAGGAGGACAACTTGAGTCAGTCTGGGTTTTACTTCCATTGCTTTCAGTGGAAGCAAAACCCAGACTGGATCAATGTGTCCTCTTTTTTCTGGAACCATATGGAGGGGCATAATCGAACGCGAACGCCCATCTCCATGGGCGTCTATGTCTGAAAACGGGTATGTGAAGAGGTGGGTCAGACCGTATTATCGAAAAAGATGGGCGTCCATCTTTCGTTTCAAAAATACGGTTTGGACGGACCAAATGCCATGGATTTGGTCCCTTCTGAGATGGGCATTTTTTTGTTTTTTTTTGCGATAATGGAAACTAAAAACGCCCAGCTCAGAAATGTCCTAATCCAAGCCATTTGGTCATGGGAGGGACAAATGTACAACACTACCATAGCTCTTAGGGGTGAAGGGGGCAACTACATGTGGGTACAGTGGGTTTTAGAGGCCTCCCATTTACCACCACAAGTGTTACGGGTGGGGGGGATGGGCCTGGGTCTGCCTGCCTGAAGTGCACTGCAGTACCCACTAAAAGTGCTCCAGGGACAAGACTTGGTGCTGCTGTATAACCTTGGCACAGTAGTTCACACCTGAAGACTAATCTCGCTGAAAACATCCTTTATTTGAATAAGCATCTTTACTCATGGTTAACTGCAGATCAGAGGTTGTGCCCCACTGGCAACGAGTCTCGCTGGTACTGAGATTAGCAGTAGGTCCGAGCTGGCAGAATGGTGTACAATGCTCTTTTTCAGCAACATTCAAGGTAAGAACTAAGTGCTGTAACGTGGCTAACACATGAAAGGGATCTAAAAGTGTCTTACACAAATGGCCAGTACCTCATTGACTACCGGAAACAAAACAGGGCACACTCTGACCCAGTAAGCAGAGGGAAAAGCACCATGGGAGTAGAGCCTACCAAGTACCAACATCGTGAGCATTTAACACAAGCTAGTGGAATCACAGAGCCCAATACCCTACACCCACCACAATGCATTGCTGATGTGACTCTGCAGTGCCCTTAACAGAAAAGGTGTCACACTCACCCGAGACCCACATCAGAACCAGGGAAAGGCTGTCAGAGGATAGAACGCATTCTGCTGTCATGGAGGTGGGTACGGCATTTGAGACTGGCATACAGGCTGGGAAAAAAAGTTTGTAAATTGGGATTTTTTTGGTGGGAGGGGGTTAGTGACCACTGGGGGAGTCAGAGGAGGTCATCCCCGATTCCCTCCGGTGGTCACCTGGTCAGTTGGGGCACTTTTTTGGGACTTGGACCTGAAAAAAAGGGGCCAAATAAAGCGGACCAAATTCTGGTCAAAAACGCCCTTCTTGTTTCGATTATCAGTTAAAGACGCCCATCTCTCCTCGGCCAATAACCACACCCCCAGTCCCGCCTTCGCCACGCCCCCGACACGCCCCCATGATCTTTGTTCGTCTCCATGACGGACTGCAGTTGAGGATGCAAAAAATCGGGTTTCGATTATACCGATTTGGGCGCCCACGGGAAACGGACGCCCATCTCCTGATTTGGGTCGAAATATGGGCGTCTTTCTCTTTCGAAAATAAGCTGGAATGTCTCATAATTACTTCACAACACAACACAAACAAATTCTCCACCATAACCACGCCAAACTTCTCCCTCCCCGTCTCGAACAATTTGAAAATTCTGGGAGTTACCATTGACCGAAATCTTACACTTGAAAATCACGTGAAGAATACAACTAAGAAAATGTTCCATTCCATGTGGAAACTCAAAAGAGTAAAACCTTACTTCCCAAGGGCAATCTTTCGCAAACTGGTACAGTCAATGGTATTAAGTCATCTAGACTATTGCAATGCACTATATGCTGGCTGTAAAGAACAAACCATCAAAAAACTTCAAACAGCCCAGAATACCGCAGCTAGACTCATATTTGGGAAAACAAAATATGAAAGTGCAAAACCCTTGAGAAAGAAATTACACTGGCTCCTACTTATCTGCACAATTGTTCATAAAATCATCTACGGAGATGCCCCGACCTACATGCTAGACCTAGTGGACCTACCACCCAGAAACGTAAAAAAATCTTCCCGCACCTTTCTCAACCTACACTTCCCCAGTTGCAAGGGATTAAAATACAAACTAACTCACGCGACCAGTTTTTCTTATATGGGCACACAGATGTGGAATGCACTTCCAACTCACCTGAGAACAATCAACGAACTAACTTCTGCAAATCTCTGAAGACTTACCTCTTTGACAAAGCCTATAACGAGAACCCATAATTAACCTCAACACAGTACCTTTCAACTTCAGGCAGAATGTATCTCTCCACAATTACTTAATCAAATTCTTTTGTCTTCCTTGACTACTTTGTAACACCAAAATGTACACTTTGTAATATCATATGTACACTTTATCCTGTATGGCTCTGCCACAACAGGTCTTTGTAAGCCACATTGAGACTGCAAATATGTGGGAAATGTGGGATACAAGTGAAATAAATAAAATAGATTTCTTATTATGTGTTAGATAAAATGAGAGTTGTATTTAAGAAGACCAGTTTGCGTGAATATAGAGAACGTGTGGTATGCATATGTAGATGTGTGAGGTGCAATAGAAAAATGTGACGGGTGTGTAAAATCTTGTAAAAAGAAAATGCTTTAAGTTATATTAAGATATATAATTGTTCCAAAATTTATTGCAAAGGTGATGATATGCTCATGCAGTATATAAAAGGTGTCCCATCAATTTCTACTGCTAGAACTACTAATAGCACAGGGAGTCACTGCAAACTGTACACAGTGATGTACAGAAATATATGAAAGAGAGAGAGACTGCATTTTGGAGCTTACAGCCCAGTCAAGATTGGCAGACAAAATTAATAAGGGGAAAATAGGAATCACATTTAACATCTGAAAGGTTGTCTGCCTACAGAATTAATCTGCAAGATGGATGTCCTTTTCCTCTGTTGATTTGAAGCTGTAAATATTGGTTTAAAATGCTAATTTAAAAAAATAAAACCTTAAAGTTGGGATAATAGGTGATATTTAAGAAAAGAGTCATTGACCCATTTTAACATGGTATTTTCATTGGAAAGTTTAGATAAAGTTTTAAAATAGTTTCAAAAAATGTTTGTTATGTAGCTGGTCAATGTAATAAATCAACTAGGAAAGCCATTAATATGGTTGTATTAGTCAAGGGAACATCGGCAGTTGAATAAAGTTCATATTGCCTTTCTAGGTTACTCAAGTGCACTGACAGAATGGAGGTGCATGAGAAAGTGTTACTAAAGTAATACAAGACATCCAATACAAACCCCACAGATTGTTTTAAGACTATGGGGGTCTTTCACATAAGCAGCTAGTATGGCTTTTACCATACATTAGACATTAGCATGGACCTGCTCTCCTCAAGAGAAGCTGGTAAGTGCAGCTGCCTCAGTAATGACAATGTAGTTGCTGCAGTAGCCAAGCATCCCTTCCAGCCCTCCTTCAATTTGATAACCTCCAGTAGATCCCTCCTCTGATCTGATCTCCCCAATAGAGGACACCCTCTAATCCGATGCCCCCCCCCCCCCCAGCAGCTGCTCCCACTCTAACATAGCTTTCCAAAGAAGCTCTTCCCCTTCTGAAACTCCCTAGGAGCACCAAGACACCTCAAGAACCCCTGGGACTTACCCAAGGACCAACCCTGTTGATCTAGTGGGACAGGGTGGGAGCAGACCCCCCTCTACTCCTGCCCTGTCTGGTTCCAGGTACAAAATGGTACCTGCTGATCTCTGGGTGCCATATTACATCTGGGGCCAGCTAGGTGGGAGTTGAGGTGGACCACTCCTGCTCTATCACAGTAGACCACCAAGGATGCAAGGATGGCCTTCAGGTAAGTCCCTGTGGTTCTCAGAAGGTCGGGGGGGGGAGATCATTGGGGTGCTGTTAAGAGAGAGTTCTTATTATTGGGCATAGCTTCCTCTGAATGCTATGTTAAGATTGGAGGAGCTGCTAGGGGGCATCCGATTGGAGGAAGGCTCTATTGCAGGGAGATCAGATCAGAGTGTGGAATCTATTGGGGGGCATAGGATCAGAGGGAAAATCTATTAGGGAGAGTGATTAGATCAGGGAGATGTGTAAGGCGTGCTGGGCTTTTGCACTGGGGTGTGGAGGTTGGAGAAATAAAGTATGTGTTTGCATATCAGAAAGTTGAAAACAGATCAAGAAGGGAAAGAAGTGTATGCACTGTATATTTACAGAGGGTGCTGGGTTTGCTGACCCACCTGGACCAAGCTGCAAGGACATTCTTGCATTGCCAGGGAAACAGAGAATTGTTTTGATTGTCAGTTTGGAGCAGTGTTGAAACATACACGCCCCAAAAACTCATAAATATATTGATATTTTACCTAACGTGGTTTGTAAAATTTCTCAATAACTGAGCATTAATTGCTAAAAGGAGCATGGTGACAGTGTAAACAAGAAATTGCAAATGTCCATTGATTAGACAGCATTTATATAGCACACTGAAAATGTTTTGTGAGCAATAGATCAGATACTGGCATTCGTTCAATGTTATTAATATTTCACACCATTCAAAGCAAAGCATGCATTTTAAAGCGCTTGCCAGGCAGTCTTCATCAGCACATATTGCATAAGGATGGGTCCTGATCTACAGGCTGTTGTGGCAGGAATAACAATCAGCTACCAATAAAAACAACAAATGCAGTGCTCCTCCTATCCCCTCCCTTTAGGGAAATGAAATGGAGATCAAACAACAAATCATTGTGACATTCTTTAGGTGTGCATATTAGTAAAGTATTAAAATTGCAAAATGAATTGTGATCCACTTTGGATGAAAGCTACTTTATAAATCCAATTTATTAGTTTTATTAGAACATAATTTGTTCCCATTAGTCCTTTCTATATTCTCATAACATCCTTAAAAATCTATTACATTCTAGAGGTGTGCAAGCAAAAGAACTTCATTTTGTTTAGTTTCATGTATCATTTGAAGGATTTTTTTTCCATTGTGTTTTATTTTGTTTTTATACATTTTCACTTCAGGGCAATGTTGTTAATTAAGAAATGACTGCAGTTGCTGCCCCCACTCCTCATAAAAGCCTCTCATGAGAAACCACCTCAAAACCCACATCACAATCTGAACCCCTCCCTTCAAGACCATCACCTCGTCCACCCAGAAATGTATCATGTCATTACTCCAAAGATGCAGCCAATCCCTCTCCCTGACATGTACTAGGGGTATCATTGGTGGTAAAGTGTTAGTACAAGAATGATACTACCAGTAGGGATCAAGCTGCCAAATAAGATTGGTACTTGGAATCTATGGTACCAGAATCAACCTTGAGATCACAGAAGCTGGATTCAGTAATGCCTGGTTTGAAACTAGGGAAACTAGAATGTCTGGAGCTAGGTTCCCTGTGAAGAAGCAGCTATAACCATAAAAAAAATGTTATCCAGGGTTGGATTCTTTTGAACTACACCTGAAAGCAACACTGGAATACCAAGATCTGGAGCTTTGGGTGCAGGAGGCACTGAAACAAAGGTAGCTGTAGCCCCTTGACTGGAATAGCAAGAGTTGGAGTCTTGGAAGCTGGTGGCTTGAAACACAGCTTGAATCCACAGACTTTGGAATCTTTGGAGAAGGTAGAAATACCCAACATCTGACGATCATGATAATTACCTCTTTCAGATTGCTCAGGAATGTGCTGCTCTCATTCAACAGGGGAGCAACGCCAAAATAAGGGGTTTCCTTTGAAAAGGAGGCAGATGAAATCCACCTGGACTGCTCTTGTAAGAAACTCCTGTGGGTGTTGTCAGGAACCGCTGGAAAAACTTCATAGGGAAACTATGCAATGAAAGATGCCAAGTTAATCAGTTCCAGGAGGGAGTGTAAGATTTATAGTCCCTGATTTTACCTATTGAAATCCGTGTTGCAGTTCCCATACTGCATCAGGACAGGGTTCTCAGAAACAGTGGTGTAGCCAGACCCAGTATTTTGGATGGGCCCAGAATTAAGACGGGCCCCTTCCATGGCATGGCAATCCACAGTCATCGTCCCCCCAACCCTGGAGACATAAAAACATATAGATTTTTTTTCACCTACCCTACATCAACATCTGTCTTCCTCCGCGGCATCCCGGCATCTGCCCACCCGTCGCTGAACCCCGTCCCTCCCTGGTGTACTTTACAGGTGTCCCCAGTGCCTGCAGTAATTCAATTATTGTTGCCTGCGCTGGCCCTGCAGGCTTCCATCAGCCAGGTCCCACCAGACAGGAAATTATGAAAGCTAGGGCGGGACCCAGCCGATGGAAGCCTGCATGGCCAGTGCAGGCAGCAATAATTGAATCACTGCAGGCGCCGCGGACGCTTGTACACCAGGGAGGGACAGGGTTCAGCGACGGGCGAGCAGATGCCGGGACACTGCGGAGGAGAGATATTGATGTGGGGTGCTGCTGCTGGGTGGGCCTAAGCTAAGAATGGGTGGGCCTGTGCCCACCCAGGCCCACCCATAGCTATGCCACTGCTCAGAAAACCAGGACTGACCTAAAATCTCCCTCTTGGAACTGAATAACTTGGTAGCTCTGCTATTGCTTCTTGGGTGACATCAAACTTTTCAAGGAAAAGCTCACAAGGTTCCTGAAAATTACTAGAGATTTCTAGGCACGGCTTTTATTTATTGGGATTTATTAACCACTTTTATGAAGAAATTCACCCAAGGCAGTGAATTTCAGTTTCACAGAATTTTTGAACAGGCTTACTAATTAGACAACCAGTTATAGGATTGTGGTACCCTGGGCCAACGTTTGGTTATGTGCGCCCCCCCCCCCCCCCCCATATCTGCATGCATCTCCTCTCTCTCTCAGTCCACCCTCCCCTTCTACCTTTAAAGGTGGTTATCCCCTCCCAAGCACAAGCAATGTTTCACCTAACGTTACCTGTGCCAGCCCCTTTCTTTTTCCCTCTTCCATGCCCTGCTCCCCTTTGATGTAACTTCCTGTTTCTGCAGGACAGAGGGCATAGGAAGATGCCAGGGCTGGTGCAGGTAGCATTTGGTGAAATGCTTCCAGTGCTTGGGAGAGGAGAGCTGCCTTTAAAGGTAGACAGGGAGAGGTGTGCTGGACTTTCTGGAAGGAAGGGGTCTGCAGGGAATGGAGAGGTGTGCTGAACTTTCAGGGAGGAGAAGTGTGCTGGAGTGAGAGGAGGAGGCTGCAGGGAAAGGGAGACCTCACTGTGTGAACTGCAGGAATAGGATGAGAGCTGATGTGAAGGACCAGGATTGGGATTGATATCTCCAGCGGAGAGCAGTAGAAGAAGCAAGAGAGTACAAGAAGAGTAGGAGAGGCAGGACCACAGTGACAAAGACTAGATATACTCAGAGAAAATGGAAATGGTTGAATGAAAGGAAGAAAATGTTGAAGGTTGAGAGCTGAGAAGAAGGGAGAAGACAAAAGGGATGGCGAGATGATGGAAGCAAAATGTGGGCAATGTGTTCTTGCAGTATACAGTGGTTTCAAATGAAGAAAGTGGTTGGGAAGGGAAAGTGCCAAGAAGAGGAACTGTACTGGAGCCATAAGAAATAGCAGAGAAAAAGTATAAAAAGTTTAGAGAAGATGTAATGACACGTGCCTCCTGGGGTGAAGGCCCTGGAAGGATCAGGGTGGACCTGGGAGTCACCCCAGACTAGACTGTGAGGATATGCAGATGGTCTGCAAGTCCTCCATAGCACCTGGAAAGCTGCATGAGGAAGCACTGGGCACCTGGAGCAAAGGCCCTGGAAGGATTGTGGTGGACATGGGAGTCACCCTGGACTAGGCTGTGAGGATATGCAACTCAAAATACCATATATAGAATCTGCTTGGGGGGGCCAAAGTTCAAGGGGGCGTGTTGGAGGCGTAGCGAAGGCGGGACCTGGGCATGCCTAATACTTGGACGTCTTTGACCCATAATCAAAAAAAACAAGGATGTCCCTGACGAACACTTGGACGTTTTCACCCAGACCTGTTTTTCTTACGACTAAGGCACAAAAAGTTGCCCGAAATGACCAGATGACCACTGGAGAGAATCAGGGATTGTTATATTTGTGGAGGAAAGAGCGAGCCCTCCAAAACCCACCAGAAACCCACTGTACCCACATCTAGGTGCCCCCTTCACCCGTAAGGGCTATGGTAGTGGTGTTGTACTACTACTACTACTTAACATTTCTAGAGCGCTACTAGGGTTACGCAGCGCTGTACAAATTAATGAATAAGGACGGTCCCTGCTCTGAAGAGCTTACAATCTAATGGACGAAATGTCAAGTTGGGGTAGATGAGATTTCCTGAGAAGAGATGTAGTGATTAGGTGCCGAAGGCGACATTGAAGAGGTGGGCTTTGAGCAATGATTTGAAGATGGGTAGGGAGGGGGCCCGGCGTATGGGCTCAGGGAGTTTGTTCCAAGCATGGGGAGAGGCGAGGCAGAAGGGGCGAAGCCTAGAGTTGGCGGTGGTGGAGAAGGGTACTGAAAGGAGGGATTTGTCTTGAGAGCGGAGGTTACGGGTAGGGACGTAAGGGGAGATGAGGGTAGAGAGGTAAGGAGGGGCTGCAGATCGAGTGCATTTGTAGGTGAGTAGGAGAAGCTTGAACTGTATTCGGTATCTGATCGGAAGCCAGTGAAGTGACTTGAGGAGAGGGGTGATATGAGTATATCGGTTAAGGCGGAAGATAAGACGTGCGGCAGAGTTCTGAATGGACTGAAGGGGGGAATAGATGGCTAAGTGGGAGGCCGGTGAGGAGTAGGTTGCAGTAGTCAAGGCGAGAGGAAAGAGTGGATGAGAGTTCGGGTGGTGTGCTCGGAGAGGAAGGGGCAAATTTTGCTAATCTTATAGAGGAAGAAGCGACAGGTCTTGGCTATCTGCTGGATATGCGCAGAGTAGTTGTGAGTAGTGGGTTTTGGGGGGCTCAGCACACAAGGTAAGGGAGCTATGTTCCTGAGAGCATTTTATGAAGTCCACTGCAGTGCCCAGTTGGTGTCCTGGCATGTCAGGGGGACCAGTGCACTACAAATGCTGGCTCCTCCCACTACCAAATGGCTTGCATATGGTCATTTTTGACATGGACGTCTTTGGTTTCGAAAATCGCCGAAAGCCAGAAACGTCCATGTCTAGGGACATCCAAATCTAGTAACGTCACAATTTAAGGATTTGGATGTCCCTGACAGTATTTTCGAAATGAAAGATAGACGTCCATCTTGTTTCGAAAATACAGGTTTCCCCGCCCCCAGATTTCGCCATTTTGCAAGGAGGTCCAAATCGCAAGTTGGACGTTCCTTTCGAAAATGCCCCTCCACATAACCTAAGCATATCATTGTAGAATAGTGTTTAGGTGTGCTGCTGACAGTTTAATGGTGTGAAGAAGGGGATAAGGGAACAGAGAGGGGGGCTACTGGTGGAGGTGAAGATAAGGCCCAGAGGAGGGGACAACCCAGATTCTTAGCTCAGGGAGTTCCACATGTCAGGAGAAAGCATAGATCATTTTCCCCAGAGGGCTGGAGGCAGGGTAAAAACTATGATTCCCAGCAGCCCTTGAGGAAGTCTTACAACAGAATCAAAGACTTCCTATCCCAGCAGCCCCTAGTGGAGCTCAAGGGAAAGGCAGGTAAAGGTGAAACCCAAGACAAGGAAGAGAGGCCAGGAATGAAGGGGGAGCCTCTAAGCAGAGCTAATTAGGGGGAGGAGGATCAGCTGGGGAATGGGTGGTGCGAGGAGCCCAAGGAATGAAAGGGGGAAGAAAAGGAGGAAGAAGAGAGGCAAGAGGAGCCGATGGAGATTGCAGCTCTAGCAAGATGCACAAGTAAAAGGTTCAGACAGCAGGTAACCGCTTGGTGCGGGGTCTTGGAAAACAAGGGAAGGCAGTGGCTGTTGTGGAGGAGCCATGGAGCGATGGGGTCAAGTTGGGGGAAGCCAGAGGAGGGAGGGGACCCCTGGGAGCTCTCTGCCTCTGAACTGCTGATGGGATTTCTAAACTGCCTATTTAAACTGCCTGTTTGGAAGTGCTTGTTTTCTTTGAACTGCTTGTTTTTCTTTGTGGAATATTTTTTGCTTTTGGGATTACTTATTTTGAATTGCATCATTGGGACTGCTGAGATTCATGTCCTGTTGGTTTATGAACTGCATTTTTTAAGCTGTGGAGATTCCTGAACTGCTTTGATTTTGGAACTACATTATTAAAAACTACTTTTTCTAAACTGTTTGTTTTTGGGTATTGCATTCTTGAAACCACTGGGATAATTTCCCTGGCGGATATCTCAGGAGCTGTGCTGGAATAGTACTGCTGACGTACCTCAGGTCAGAGGGTAAACCTGGAGGATTACAGGGAGTTGTACCTAAGAGGAATATCATTTAGAAAACTTGGGCCGGAGGCCAGAGTTTTCCTGAGAGGAGCGGAGGGATCCTTCACAATGGGCAAGCATACTCTGATGCATATAAGTGCTTGTCAAGGTTAAAGCTTTAATATCTAAGAAGTATAAACTCTGTACACCAGCACACACCTGAAGTCGCTTCCTTTTCTGAAATTTACTTTATTGAATAAATGCAGCTGATTTACTCACAGTTAGTAGATTCTCAGAACTTGCTGCCCCGAGGCAAGAAACTTCGTAGTTCTGAGAGCTTAGGGTTACCATATGTCCGCATTTACCCAGACATGTCCTCTTTTTGATTACATGTCCGGGCAACCGGGCGGGTTTTGCCAATCTGCCCGTTTGTCCAGAAATCCGGACAAACAGGCAGATTGCTAGCCTCCCCTCCCCTTACTTACTACTGCCCTGGTGGTCTAGTGATCTCTTCCACCTTCGGGGCAGGAAAGAGCCCCCTCTTTCCTGCCCGGAGCACTGCCCTGCATGCGTCCTTCCTGTTGCTGATCTCAGCGCCGATTCAAAATGGCCACTGAGAGTTGAAGTGACCTCGCGAGACTTCAACTCTCGGTGGCCATTTTGAATCGACGCCAAGATCAGCAACAGGAAGGGTGCATGCAAGGCAGCGCTTCGAGCAGGAAAGAGGGGGCTCTTTCCTGCCCCGAAGATTTCACTAGACCACCAGGGCAGTAGTAAGGTAAGGGGAGGGGGGTGATGGGGTGTGTGACAGGGGGGAGGGGAAAATGTGACAGGGGCGGAGCAAGGGTGTAAAAGGGGCGGGGTGTGTGGGGGCGGGGCATGTGTCCTTTTGGGGGGACAAAATATGGTAACCCTATGAGAGCTGTATCGGAGGGTGGAGGTGGAAATCTGAAGAAAAGGAAGCTTTATTGCAGAGGTGGGAGAGTGGTCAGATAGATCATAGATGAAAGCAGTTCAGAGATGGGGTGCTGGGTTTGTGCACTATTGTAAAAGAGAGAGTGAACAAGCAGAGGTAAAAAGACAAGTTCACTGTAGGGGAGCAGCAGAACATGTGCATCTGAGACAAGATGGAGAATGACTGAGCTTATGGAGACAGGTCAAGAAAAGGCACCCATGTGCAATTTTTGGTGACCTTTATAGCAGGGGCGTATCTGCGTGGGGCCACAGGGGCCTGGGCCCCCGCAGATTTCGCCCTGGCCCCCCTCCCCGCCGTCAACCCTCCCCCGCTGCTTACTTTTGCTGGCGCCGAGGTCCGACCCGCAATCTCCGTTTTTCGTCTTCCTCCGTGGCCATGCTTCCAGGAAGTAACGCTGCAGTGCTGATTCGTTGAATCCAGTTCGGCGTCTGACGTCAGACGTCGAACTGGGGTCAACGAATCAGCACTGCAGCGTTACTTCCTGGAAGCATGGCCACGGAGGAAGACGAAAAACGGAGACTGCGGGTCGGGACCTCGGCGCCAGCAAAAGTAAGCAGCGGGGGAGGGTTGACGGCGGGGAGGGGGTGGAGAGAGGCGGCGGCGGCGGGGGGGGGGGAGGGAGGCAAAAATGTGCCCCCCCTCTCTGGCTCTGGCCCCCCCTACCGCCGGATTCCAGATACGCCCCTGCTTTATAGAATCAGGGGGATGATATATACCAGTGTTTCCCAAGTCCAGTCCTGGATTGTAAGCTCTTTTGAGCAGGGACTGTCTCTTCACGTTCAAGTATACAACGCTGTTTACATCTAGTAGCGCTATAGAAATGATAAGTAGTAGTAGTAGAGTACCCCTTGCTAATCATGTTCTCAGGATATCCACAATAAATATGCATGTACTTGATTTGCATAAACTGCCTCTGTCATATGCAAATCTCTTTCTTGCATATTCATTGTGGATATCCTGAAAACCTGCTGGCAAAGGGTACACTGATATATACTATTCCATAAGCTATGCTCATGCCTTGCTTATCCTCAGCCTGTGTATGTGCCCCCTTGTATTTGTGTGCCATGCAGAGAGTGGACTAAGATAAGGGCCCAACTGGCATCTACGCATTTGAATGTTATATTTACGCATGTAAGTGCTAGTACTCAGTGACAATCCTAGGTCGGCTGCCACCCGGGGCGGATCACCGATGCATGCCCCCCCCCCCCCGGGTGCAGCACGACATCCCCCCCCGGCGCAATGACACCCCCCCAGCGCATCAACCCCCCCCCCCCCCGGCTCCCTGGTCCCTCTGCCCCGGAACAGGAAATAACCTGTTCCGAGGCAGAGGGAGCAGGGAAACAGCGGAGCCAACAGGCGTGTGGCTGCTCTCTGCACCCCTCCAGCGGCGTGCACCTGGGGCACACCGCCCCCACCGTCCCGCCCTTGCTACGCCGCTGCTAGTACTCTATAATCCTAGTGTGCATGTGGGGGTTGATAGTCAACAAGCTTTAACTGGCCAGAAATGTCTCCTTTTGGGGCTAATTGGTTAGCGCCACTGAAAATAACCGGTTAGTACTAAACTCAAAGCAGGATATTTTTAGGGGGTTTAGGGAGCTGAGTCAGCCAAGTGACTTGCATAAATAGGAGCATATAAAAGTCAGTCCTATTTTTATGCAGTAACCCGTAGCTAGTTAAGGGCCCTGTTTACAAAGACATGCTAATGTTTTTAACAGATGCTAAAAATTAGCGTGCACTAACCATGTAGATGCCCATAGGAATACTATGGAGATCTACATGGTTAACGTGCAACACTAGCATGCCTTTGTAAACAGGACCCCAAATGTTGAATACTGCACTTTCCCAGCTCCGCAAAGGTAGCAATTCAGTGTTGGTGCCCAGACATGGCCCAGCATTGAATTTCTGTGTTTAGCACTGGTGGTGGTCAGCAAAACATTGATCACCACCAGCTGAATATCGGGCCCTAAGATTATAGAATAAGGGGGTAAGCATTTTTCTTATAAACATAGAATAGACAGGAGGGGTGGAATCAAAAGGATAAATCAGCTCCTGGGTTGAGAATACAGCAAAACTAAAATATGAAAGGGATGTGAGATTTTGTTGTACATAAATCCAGTAGACCTATTTGAGAAAAAATGCAGAATAAAATATGTTGATATTTGATACTGAGGGGGGGGAAACAGGTATCACTGTGTAGAAAATATCCTGAAATATTTCAAAATTCAACTGTTATGGGGTTAGCTGGCACAGGCTGATAGTACTGGCGTTGCAAGTTTAAACTTCCTACCGACATTCTTTCAAAAACCTTTCAAAATTGGACTTTCACATTTCCCTATTCTTTGCCAAATGTATATCCAGTACATCCCAAGAGAGCTAAACATTGAGATGGCTGTTTTCCAATAGTGCATGCTAGCTGAAAAAGTCTTTTCCTAACACATCAACGTCTGCATTACACACAAACTGAGCTCAATTCTCTTCAATGTTCTCAGCCAAAAATACATTGGCTGGGATATCTAGTTGAGAAGAGGGAATGAATGGTGCTCATAATATTTGCATTTTAAGTTCAAACATGGAGGTTTTAGAGTAATGGGCATCTAAGCTTTTTCAGATTTCAAAATCTGTTCCTGTTTTCTAATAAATTATCTTACTTCTCCTAAAGACATCATGAACACATGGAAAAGGGGCAAATGGATGTTACTGAGCGTGCTCCAAGTACTGATATTAATACAGCTTGTAGGCATGCTATAAAGATTGTTCCCCTATCCCTTAGCCAATGTAAGGGGGACTTTTCTAATTCTCTGCATGGGATACTTCTATATCACAACTACAGCAGTCCTGTAGGGAGAAAAATAACTTTGGGAACCTCCAAGCACTTTACAGTGTGCACAGAGAAAACAAAAGTTTGGTTCAAGTATTTTTTTCATGTTCATTTCGGTTATTCATTCGTTGCATGCACATTGTATGGGCTCCTTTTACCAAGCTGTGGAAAGCACTAACACGTTACCGGAACTTAAGAGGACTTACCATGGGGTGCACTGAGCATCCTGTGGTAAAATCCCGGTGTATGCACACTACCCACATGCTAAAAAATACATTTTATTTATTCAATGAGAGGGTATGTCTGAGAGGGTGGAGCATGAACATGTCTACATTAATCACATTACACTCCCTTGTGGCTCTATATTTTAACTCAAGTCCAATAGTAATATTGTATATTTTAAACAGTTCTGACTTGTAGTGTTAGAATCTTAAGCAAAAAGGATTTTTATCAGGTTAGAAAACCTCAGTTTAATGAAACGATGGGATATTCTGTAGTCTCCACATTCCAGTCCTCACTGGTCTCCACAAAGTGTTTTTTAATTTTCAGAAAAGTTTTAGTTAAACGGTGTAAATAAGTAGAAACTACCTTAAAAACTAAAACTCAAGCAGAGAAGAAGGAATTTAAAGCAAGTAAGGGTTGGCCTATCTAATTTAAAAAGAGGCATGGCATCTATAAAGTTGCAATTTCTGTTGAAGTTTAATCGGCTGACACTCAGGTGGCTGATGATCATCCACCAAAATTAAAAGCTATCATTGAAGAAGGAGGTTATGTTCCAGAGCAAATTTACAATTGCGAGAAGACAAGACTTTGCTATCCCATGCTTCCTGAGCAGACCTTAGCTAGTAAATCTGAGGAACAAAAGGATTGATGAAAGACAGAGTGATGCTGCTGCTGCTTTGTGTCAATAAGACTGGCGCGCACAAAGTACTACCACAGTGCATAGGGAAATCAAGCCCCTCCCCCCCTCCCCCCCCCCCCCCCCCGGTGTTTTCACCACAAAAACTAGCAAATGCTAGCATTTTCTAACCATCATAGTAAAAATGCATGGATGACTGCCAACTTTTGGGGGGAGTAGATTCACAGACTTTTTGTGCCATCCATGTGTGCACATTTAAGGAAGAAAAATTTGGAACCTAAAGCACTTCTGCTACTGGACAACTGCTCCGTCCACCCCTCGGAAGAAAACCTTATCAGCCGTGATGAGAAAATTAAGGTCAGTTACTTGCCAAAAAACCCCACCAAGGTGTCATTTCAACATTCAAGATGCAGTATCAAAAAAAAAATGTAATAAAACTGATCATTGATGAGGAAATTACTATCACTGGATGTCTGAAAAAACTAACACTCACCAGTATTTATGATCTAGCAGGGAGGGCATGGGATGTAATAAACCCATCTATAATTGAAAACTGCTGGGAAAGAGGGTTACATGTCGCATTTTCGCCTGAAACAGGGGGAACTGGACTCCGAAGACAAGGCAGAAGCTCTATTTCAAAAAAATTCCAACTCAGGACAGCAGTGATTAAGATGACTCTCCACCTCCACCACCAAAACTATGGCTGCAATCAGAAAATGTGGACATGATTCACATTCTTCATTTGAAATTGCTTATTGATATTGCAAATGGAAGAAATGAGAAGCAACAAAACAATCAACTCTGGACTCACTTACTAAAGCAGGATGTTAATTTTAGCCTGTGTTGTCTGTGTTGTGACCAAATTCACTTTTAATGCTTAATAAAGTACATTTGATTTATCAATGAAATGTGCAGCCTTTTACTGAATTGGTGTGCGGGTGCTATTGTGGGTAACATAGACCCGATATAATGCGGACTCACTTACCATGTTATATCACATCTATGTTGTACTTCAACAAATACACCCATGTGGGAGGAAGAGGGGAAAGTAATTTTATAACAGAGCACCTTAGTCAAAGTTCAAAAACTGTGCCTGCTTTAAGACTATTACATACATGCAACATAGCTATTGAAGAGGCTAATTTTCAAAGCACATAGACTTACAAAGTTACATAGGTTACACGGGGCTCATTTTCAAAAGAGAAAAATGTCCAAAATTGTCATAAAGCAGCATGTGGATGAATTTCTTCTCAAAACATCCAAATTGGTATTTTCAAAACCTATTTTTCAGATGTTTATCTATGCAATTCATCTACAGTGTGTCCAAATCACAAGGGAGCATGTCGGGAGTGTTTTGAAGGCAGGATTAGGGTGTGTCTAACACTTGGACATTTTACAGGCATAATGGAACAAAACCAAATTGTCTAGGGTGAAACGTCAACATTTTGGTCTAGACCTACTTTTATAACGAATAAGATGAGAACAAAGGAGGAGCAAACCTCACGTAACCATGAGCAGTAAACAAAAAAATGAAGAGGATCCAAAGAGGGTATCAAGGAGTCTTTATTGTAAACAAGCTGGAAAACGACCCGACATGGCCGTGTTTCAGCACAAAGGGCTGCCTCTTGGATCTGGTGAATCTCTCATGTTATGGCAAAACATCTAATAAAGGAGTATTGTCAACATCCAAGTCGTTGAATCCTCAATGGTACAAAAATGCTAAGCTGCAAAGTTGTCCAACTAGCTAGGCTTCGTGATGCAAAGGAAATGATGCCTAAAAATCTGATATTTAAATTGATTGCAAACCACATCCAGGGACAGAATTATGTGAAGAATTTCAAATCAAATAAATGTTTTCAAAAATACCACTGCCTTGTCTCAAGGTGGCAAAAACAATGTGATAAAGAAGTGGCCATAGCCAGATAGAGATATAACCAGCAGAAGAAAGGAGGTGTTGATGCCCCTTACAAGTTATTGGTGAGGTCCCACTTAGAGTACTGTGCTCAGTTTTGGAGGTTGTTTCTCTCTAAAGACATTATAAGAAGGATGCACTATGAAAGCACTAGAACATCAGGTTTTTTTTTTTTTTTTATTTAGCTCAAAAATGCTCAGTTCTGCTGTGACTGATGGGTTTAAGAGTGATCTCAACCGTTCTATTAGTATCTCCCCACCCTACTTTCCTCTTTCTCTTCCCTCTCCTTTTTTGTCACATTCCCCCTCCAATATTCCTTACCTTAAGAGAGTGAATGTTTTAAACTTTACTATTGATTTTATTGGTGTTCAATTTCTGATGATTTTTATGAGTTTTTTGTAATTGTAAACCAATTTGACCTGACCCAGATAAGGCAGTATAGCAAGTTCACAAATAAACATAAGACTTGAAGTGGTTCAAAGAAAAACAACAAAAATGGTATGAGGTTTGTGTCACAAGACATATGAGAAAAGGCTTGATGATTTATACATATATAACCTAGAAGAAAGGAAAGATAAGGGTGATATGATACAGATGTTCAAAATATTTGAAAGGTATTAATACACAAACTTTTTACAAAGTTGGGAAAGCAGTAGAACTACAGAATATGAATTGAGCTTGCAGGGGAGTCAACTTTGGAGTAATGTCAGGAAGTACTGGAATGCTCCTCCCACAGGAAGTGGTGGAGATAAATATGATAATGAGACAATTAAAAGAACTGAGAGAGAGGATTAGACCTATATATTGTAATGTCTTTTAGACCCATGTCATACCGGTTTATGGAAGGAACTACTGGGAAGAAGCACTTGGATTTCTTAGAGATATTGTGTGAAGATCAATTCATGAAGGGAAAGTCCCAACTCAGTTAAAATATGCCATTATTATTTCTTTACTAGAGAAGACAAGTCTAGATGTAATAGAGTTAAATTTTACCATTTTTGACCAAGATCTTAGAACAAATGATATTCCTGGAAATATAGAATTTCATAGATGAAACTGGAGCCCTAGAAGGTATACAGTCAGGTTGTATATGGAAATATAGCACAGAGATAGTACTTGTGGCCTTACAAGTGGAGATCTGTCATTGTCTGCATCAGAGTAGACAAGGGATGATAATTTTACTAGACCTAGCTTCTGTTTTTGACTAGGTGGAACCCTTCCTTATGTTGTTATGTTGTAAGGAAATAGGTGTAACTGATTTAGCATTGGAGTTGATCAGTTGTTTTTTATATGCCAGACAAGTGAATATAGCAGTGAATTATTCCTGCAGTGCCTTTGTCTCCTGTCAGCAGGGGTTCCCCAGGGCTCATGACTGTTCCCACTGTTATTTAATATTTTTTATGCCCATTAGACTTCCTGATTAAACAATCGGGTGTGGTAGGCCTTATCTATGCAGATGCTGTACAATTATTTTTCCCTTGGGAAGGAGGAGTTGAAGTGATTACTAAGCAGCTGAATCTAATTTTACAGGCCATTAAACAATGGTTAGCTATGAATGGTCTGGTCCTAAATAAACAAAAGACTGAAACTGTAGTGGTAGGAGAACCCCCCTCTTTAGGTCTCTTATCACTTTCTCTTTACTGGGGTGCTTATATGGTGTTCTTGGAGGTAGGAAATTTTGGATGGAGGTAGGATCAAGCTTTTCTAGTTGAAGCACAAGTGTCTTGTATAGTGAGATCTATATATTATAAACAAAACACTGTTCACCTATTAAAGCCCTATCTAACTGTAGACTTATTTAGGTTGGTAGTATAGCTCTCAGGCCTTCCTATTTTGGATCATTGTAATACTCTCTATATGAGATTGCAGGTAGCTCAGAATGCTAGGTTAACCTTCTTGGTACCATGCTGGCGTCAGTGCATCCACTACTGGGTTTGTTGCACTGGCTACCTGTACAAGTCCGATCACAATTCAAGATACTGTGCATGATATTTAAACTGCTCATGATGATGCCCCTAGATATCTAACCCAGAAATTAGTGCCCTACAAACTGAAATATGATCTGTGCTCTAGCCAAGGGGGCATACTGTAAATCCCATAATTGCAAATCTTGTGGTGTGCCAAATGGAGATCTAGAGCATTCTCAACACTGTGGAATAAAATGCCTCCTGAGATACACCAACAGGTCTTTTCATAAAGCACTAAAAATTTGGCTGAACCTATAATGTCAAAATAGCGGATATACAGGGGTAGGTGCATGGTTTTATATTTAGATTTTAGTTAAGGGGTTAGATCAAGATAGGTCAGGAATTAGGGAAATCATTTGTAACTAAGAAATATTAAAGGTTTTATTAAGAAGGGTGGGAAAGAGAAGGTTTTGAATGGTGATTTCATTAGTAAACTGCTTTGATTGTTTTCATTAACATGTGGGCGGTATATTAAAAAATTGTTTAAATAAAATTATTTATACAGTAATATATGGGTAACTAAAGGTTCGCTTCATCATGGGGGTCAAATGGTCCACCCTTTTGAACCCTCCCACTATCCATACTGCCATGTTGCATATCACCTTGTGGGCGATCTGGGGCTGGAGTCAGCACTTTAGCGGTTAAGTGCTGATATTCGGCACAGAACTGCCTAGGTGGCCAAATCAGACCACATAAAACACTGTTCTGTCTTTATGTGATGACGCTTAAGAGGCTAAGTGCTAATATCGCACTTAGGGGCCCTTATACAAAGCGTCAGTAAGCCCAACGTGGGCTTACCACACGCTAACCCAGAACTACCGCTGGCCCAATATGGCCGCCAGTGGTAGTTCCACCTCGAGTGCACCATTTCCGGGACACTGGAGAAAAATGTTATTTTATAGCATGGTGCTAACTGGTGGTACTTGGGCGTTGCCGCACACTGTCCGGTTACCACAGGAGCCCTTACCACCACATCAATGCGGTAAGAGTAATCTTACTGCATGGCCATTCTTTTAGAACTTTTTACCCGCTGCTGTAAAAAGGGCCCTGGCGTGCAGGAAAAATGGCCCCCACCACTATCGCAGGGCCCTTTTTTTCCCTGCAGCTTAATAAAAGGACCACTTAACCACATAAGAGATAGCCGGCTGCATCGACCCAGTACAATAAAGTAGTCCAAATTACACTCAACGTTAAGGATTACAAACTTTCGGTATCACTAAGCCTAAGAATCCTTGGAGTTGTGCTGGACAGCCATTTACAACTGGATACTCAAGTGCAAGCCATCACAAAAAGAATGTTCCACGCCATGTGGAGGCTGAAGCGTATAAGGCATTTCATAACAAAAGAGCTTTTCCGTACCCTTGTTCACTGGCTAGTCCTATCACATATAGACTACTGCAGTGGGATCTATGCTGGATGCCGGGATTACATACTGAAAAGGCTTCAGACAGTCCAAAACACGGCTGCAAGGCTCATACTGGGGAAATCGCGCTTTGAACCTGCTCAACCTCTTCGGTTTCAACTACACTGGCTCCCCGTAGCAGACCGTATTGCCTTCAAAATCTGTTCGCTCACAAACAAGATCATGTATAGTGAAGCTCCAGAATATATGCTTAATCTCATTGATCTACCATCAAGGAGTGCCATATTGTCTGCAAGGTCCTACCTCATTCTCCATTTTCCAACCTGCAGGAATGTAAAATACAAGACTCTTTTTGCATCATCCTTCCCTTATATCAGTCCGAAATATTGGAATGTCCTACCGAAACAATTTAAGGAGCTCGCCGACCACCAACTGTTCAAGAAGTCCTTAAAGTCGTTCTTATTCGTCAAGGCTTACTCCACTGGCAACTCCAATGCTTAGCCTCTCCCACTTGCCGTCACTTCACCCCTGTCATCTACCCTGTGTTATCCCCTGTTCCTACCCCTCCTGTCACTTTCTGGTTCTGGGCCATCATTGTCCTGTTTTGTATCCTGATTTATTGTAAGCCACATTGCGTCTGCTCATGTGGGTAAATGTGGGGTAGAAATGTACTAAATAAATAAATATTCAATGATGGTGCCCAGACATGGGCAAAATTGAAAATCTGGGAATAGTGCCTGTGGCTGCTGAAAAAAAACACTGTCGGCTGAATATCTAAGCCCCCCCCCCCCCCCCCCACACCCAGTGTATGCTTAGGACTTACATACTTAAATATTTATAAATAATAAATTCAGATGTTTATTTTCCAGTAAATTAGGTTTCTTTGAGTGTTCAAAAAATGTTTATTGTTTTTTTCATGCCAATGATACTATTGTTACATACCCTTTCCAGTGGAATTAAGTATGTACGTTAGTGTCACTTAAGAGTCATCAGTGCAGAAAAGGTACATATAATGGAGAATACAAGACAAGCCAGGAGAGTGATGATAGAACACTAGGGGAAGTGATGTTTTTATGATGTTTTTAAAGTGAACACCTATTTTAAATATTTTTGCATTGTGGGATTTTAACCCCAGCCCATGAGGAATGGATCCTCAGGAGCTTAGTCAAGATCGGGAGGCGGGGCTGGTGGTTGGGAGGCGGGGATAGTGCTGGGCAGACTTATACGGTCTGTGCCAGAGCCGGTGGTGGGAAGCGGGACTGGTGGTTGGGAGGCAGGGATAGTGCTGGAGAGACTTCTACGTTCTGTGCCAGAGCCGGTGGTTGGGAGGCAGGGCTGGTGGTTGGGAGGCAGGGATAGTGCTGGACAGACTTGTACGGTCTGTGCCAGAGCAGGTGGTGGGAAGCGGGACTGGTGGTTGGGAGGCGAGGATAGTGCTGGGCAGACTTATACGGTCTGTGCCAGAGCCGGTGGTTGGGAGGAGGGGCTGGTGGTTGGGAGGCGGGGATAGTGCTGGGCAGACTTATACGGTCTGTGCCCTGAAGAGCACAGGTACAAATCAAAGTAGGGTATACACAAAAAGCAGCAAATATGAGTTATCTTGTTGGGCAGACTGGATGGACCGTGCAGGTCTTTTTTTGCCATCATCTATTATGTTACTATGTTACTATGATGGGTCAGCAGTTTTCAAGTTGCTGAATGCCTGGATTAAGCCCCCTTTTTGAACTCATGTGTGAAATTTAGGCACGAATCCTGCACCTAAATTTATGAGCATATATTTTAATTAAATCTAATTATTGCCAATAATTGCTTTTTAACAAGCCAATTATTGGTACTAATTAGCTCATTATGGGCTCCTTTTACTAAGCAGAGGTAAGCAGGCTTACCACTCATTATACAGAAAGTAATGCCAGGCTACCACAGCAGCCCAGTGGTACTTCCCACCCTTGCATGCCATCATTTCCGGTGGTACAAAAATTTATTTATTTTTGTAGCACCGGAGTGTACCCAGCTTTAATCGGATGGTGCTGCACGTTGCCTGGTTACCATCAGGTTAACGCAGGAGCCCTTACCGCCTCCTCAATGAGTAGTGGTAAGGGATCCTGCCCCCAAAATGGCCGCACAGCAAGTGCTTTACTTGCCGCGCGGCCATTTCCTGCAGAAAGGTGAGACTTCCCTTTTAGCAGCTGCTGTAAAAGGGTGCCTCGGTGTGCATGTAAAACACTCGCCGACACCAGCACCGGCCCCCTTTTGCCATAGCTTGGTAAATTGCATGCTCAAGTTAGGCCTACTTCCAAATTTGTTCTCACACTTTTTAGCGACTTTTATAGAATTCAAGGGTTAGCGCCAATTTCATAATGGCTTAAGGAAACATCCAAGTCATTAGAGCAAAGCTGCATTTGGCACACCAAAAGTTAGCCACACCTATTTAATGACACATCAATGGCTGATGTATTGGGGGCTCTCCTAAGTGCACTATGCAGAGTGCACGACTGATAATATTCTATAAGTTGCTTGTGTTTTCCTTCAGACAATTGTGTGTGAAGCAAGTTAGGTGCATTGTTTGCCCTCCTGGCAGTTGAGCACTAAGCAATACAAAATACTATATGCTTACAGATCTTCCCATTCTAATTAAATCTGTATTACACAGGGAGTGATTCTAATATAGTACTGAAATTAAATTACATGAAATTAACCAGTTGGTCAGGCGTTAAGTGCACCTATTTAATCAGGTATCTAAATACCTACTATTTATAGCTTCACTTTAAGGTCTTTCAGAATATTAAGATCTTAACATATGAGGCCATGGTAATTGCTCATAACCCTACATTTTAAAACTCACTCTTCTATAGTTTTACAAATTTTAATCTCTGATAGTGCAAAGCTGCTAAGTTACCCATTCCAGGAGGGAGACTTTTTAGCCGGTCCTGGATTTCTTCCAACCTCATTCTGGTGCATTATGGGACCTGCAGCACTTATTTCAATAGATAGACTCATGGACTACAAATGCTGCATTGTCTTGGAATGTAAGTTTAAAACCTGGATCGGGCAAAAAGTCTGCCTCCTGGAATGGGTAACTTGGCAGCTCTAATAATGTTCAAGAACAACTTAGTAGGCATTACAAGTCCTTAAAGTAATCTGGTGTCTTTTTTTTTTTTCCTTTTCTTTTCTATTCTTTTTTTTTTTAATAATTTGCCAAATTGCTTGAAGTGCAATTTATAGTGGCTCCTTCATATCATTGTAAAAAGCTGATTTTTTCGTAAATTATCCTGATTTTGACATTAATCTCTAATAGGAATACAATGCTTGTATCCATTATTTTCATGTAACATTAAATCCCAACTTAAATTAGCACTCAGATGCAATGGATTTTTAATGCTTGTCAGTTTCATTATATTTTTCCATTCATTTTGTTTATTGAATCTGTGTTGTATGGCAGGCTTCTTTTATTGATTTTTCTCTTTATACGCTTAAGACTCAATTCTGTGAAATTAAAAGACATGTAAAAAAAATTGCTTCCTGAGATATTTCAGGTGGGAAAGTACTCTTGGAAATATATATATATACACTGGGACAAATTCTGTAAATGGTGCCTTACAAATCGGCACTGAAAATCCACACGGTTAGCGTGATTCTATAAACTACACTTAAATGTTACACGTAGTTTATAGAATTTGCTCACATGACATTTTTGTGACTAAAATTTAGGTGCACCCATTTAGGCCACCTAAAACCAGGCCTAAATATCTACACCTAAGTTAGGTGCAGATCAAAAGTATTCCATAATAGTGCATATAGGGGTTCTTTTGCCAAGCGGCAAGAAGAAGGTCTCTGCATTAGAGGTGGGGGCCATTTTTCCTGTGCACCAGGCCCTTTTTACTGCAGTGGGTAAAAAGCCCCCAACAAACATGACCATGCAGTAAGAGAACTCTTACCACAAAGCCATGTGGTGGAGAGCTCTTACTGCCACAACACACCCATTCTACACCTATGGCCATGCCCCCTTTTCAACTGCATGCATTAGAATTTACGCACATTGCGTCTCAGAATATGCGTAGAAAGTTGTGCAATAGAAGAGACGCATTATGTAACTTCACCACTATATTCTGAACAAGTTGTAAACATTTCAGCAGATAATGCAGGACCTCCAGTATCTGCTAGTAAATAGTTGCAGTAGTCTAAATGATTAACTACCAGTGCATGCAGCAAGGTAGCAAAAAAGCATATAGGGATTATTTAAAAAGGGATTGAGAATAAACTGAGAATATCAACGTGCCTCTGTATAGATCCTTGCTGTTACCACACCTTGAATACTGTATGCAGTTCTGGTCACCCCATCCCAAAATGATATGGTACAACTGGTTCAGAGAAGGATGACAAGATGATAAAGCAACAGATCACCTCCATTATGACTAGAGGCTAAACAGGTTAGGGCTCTTCAGCTTGGAGAAAAATTGACTGGGAGAGGATATGAGAGAAATGCAGGGATGAGGGATTTAGATTTGTTAGGAACTGGGCAACATTCTGGGAAAGGGGGAAACTGTTCCAAAAGGATGGGCTCCACCTTAATAGGATGGAACCAGGCTGCTTGCACTAACTTTTAAAAAAGAGATAGAGCAGCTTTTAAACTAGAATGGTGGTGGTGGGAGGGGAAGCAGACAGTCATCCATGAGCGCATAGTTCAGTGTGGAGTATCCTTGAAGGATACAATTGAAACAGGACATTTAGGGAATCCCAGTAGAGAGGTTTCAACAGTGCTGAAAGTAAGACAGGTGTGCTTAATGAGAGAACAGGATAAAGGATGCACATTATCCCCTTCAACTTCTAAGCAGCTTGTAAATCAAATGAAAAAACACAATTTGAAGTGCCTGTATACAAATGCTAGAAGCCTAAAAAATAAAATGAAAGAGTTATACCTAGTTCAACATTTAGTGCTATATATTCTAAGAGTTAGAATATATAGCACTAAATAATGAAGTAGATATAATAGACATCTCAGAGACTTGGTGGAAAGAGGACAATCAATGGGACGCTGTGTTAACAGGGTACAAATTGTATCTCAATGATAGAGAGGATCAAATTGGAGGGAGGTTGCACTATATGTTAAAGAGGGGATTGAGTCATATAAAATAAACATTCCACATGACACAGATAGCAGCGTAGAATTATTATGGATAGAAATTCCATGTGTGAAGGAAAGGAGTATCCTTGTAGGGCTGTACTACCGTCCATCAGGACAGAATGGACAGACAGATGAGGAAATGTTTACAGAGATTAGGAAAGCTGGCAAATTGGGCAATGCTATAATAATGGGTGATTTCAATTACCACTGAAAAAATGAGGAATCTGTAGAACTCAATCACCCAATACAAAATAATAATTCTACACCACTTTATTCTGTGTCAGAAGAGTTAATGTTATACACTAACAATTAGTTGAGAAACAGATCTCAGTGTGAAACCGAGACTCCTCTATTTGAAAGATGTACCTTCGTTTATAAAGAGGGCTCTTAATAATCATGTCTAAAAAATTCCACTTTATTGTAAAGAAGTGACGATCCTAGGTCGGCTGCCACCCAGAGCGGATCGCCGATGCTCACCCTTCCCCCGGCGCATCAGCTACCCCCCCCCCCAGTGCATCTTTACCTGCGGGGAGCAGCCGCGCAGCTCTCAGCTCCGCTGGCTCCCTGCTCCCTCTGCCCCGGAAGAGGAAGTAACCTGTTCCGGAGCAGAGGGAGCAGGGAATCAGCGGAGCCGACAGGCACGCGGCACCCCCCCAGTAGCGTGCACCCGGGGTGGACCGCCCCCACCACCCCACCCTTGGTACGCCGCTGTTGTAAAGTCTCTCCAACACACAGAAATAAGAAGAGACTGCAACTGATTAATTCAAGGTTAAACACTTATCTTGGATGCAGCTTTCAATAAACTTGTCCAACCATCAGTGAAATGCAATTTTAAAGTCCCGAACACTCCTTATAACTTGTTAAACTCCCGACAGGGGTTCCCTGTTTCACCAGTGCCAGGGAGATAAAATTTCTAGATGTAATAAATAACTGCTTCTTGGAGCAGCTGGTCCAGGAACCAACAAGAGGGGGAGCCATTTTGGATATGGTCCTTGGTGGCATGCAGGGCATAGTAAGAGAGGTGGCGGTGGGAAACAGTGATCATAACATGATCAAGTTTGAGCTACTATCTGGGATGAACCCGCAAAGGAAATCAACTGTAGCTTCATTTAATTTTCAAAAGGGTGACTGTAATAAAAATGAGGAAAATGGTTAAAAAGAGACTAAAAGGATTGGCTGCCAAGATTAGGACACTAAATCAGGTGTTGACATTGTTCAAAAATACCATCTTGGAAGCCCAGTCCAGATGTAGTCCGCGTATTTGCAAAGGTAGAAAGAAGAGAAAATTTCAGCCAGCATGGATAAAAGGTGAAGTAAAACAGACCATTAGAGCCAAAGGATTGTCCTTCAAAGAATGGAAAAAGGACCTAAATGAAGAAAATAAGAAGCAACATAAGCACTGGGAAGTCAGATGCAAAGCATTAATATAGAAGCCTAAAAGAGAATATGACGAGAAACTTGCCACAGAGGATAAAACTCACAGTAACAACTTGTTCAGATACAAGAGAAGCAGAAAGCCTGTGAGGGAATCTGTGGGACCATTAGATCATGAAGGAGCAAAAGGGGCACTCAGGGAGGACAAGGCCATAGCAGAGAAACTGAATGAATTCTTTGCTTCTGTCTTTACAGAAGAAGATGTAAGAGATCTGCCTATAAAGGAAATGGTTTTCAAGGGTGATGATGCGGAGGAACTGAAAGAAATCTCAGTGAACCTGGAAGATGTACTGAGCCAAACTGACAAATTAAACAGTAGTAAATCACCTGGACTGGATGACATACATCCAAGGGTATTCAAAGGAGTCAAGCATAAAATAGCTGATCTGCTGTTAGTAATATGTAACCTATCGTTAAAATTGTCCGTAGTACCTGAAGATTGGAGGGTGGCCAATCTGATCCTGATTTTTAAAAAGGGTTCTAGGGGTGATCCGGGAAATTATAGACCAGTAAGCCTGACGTCGGTGCCAGGCAAAATAGTGAAAACTATTATAAAGAATAAAATTACAGAACATGTACGCAAACATGGTTTAATGGGACCGAGTCAGCATGGGTTCAACTGAGGGAAGTCTTACCTCACCAATTTGCTTTATTTCTTTGAAGGCGTGAATAAACATGTGGATAAAGGTGAGCTGGTTGATGTAGTGTATCATGATTTTCAGAAAGCATTTGATAAAGTTCCTCATGACAGACTCCTGAGAACATTAGTCATGGATTAGGAACATTAGGTGTGGATTAGGAACTGGCTATTGGACAGAAAATAGAGGGTAGGGTTAAATTGTAATTTCTCTCAATGGAGAAGGGTGAACAGTGGAGTGCCACAGGGATCCATACTGAGACTGGTATTATTTAACACATTTATAAATGATATAGGAAATCGGAACGACAAGTGAGGTGATCAAATTTGCATAAGATACAAAGCTATTCAAAGTTGTTAAAACACATGAGGACTGTGAAATATTGCAGAAAGACCTTAGGAAATTGAAAGTCTGGGAATCCAAATGGCAGATGAAATTTAATGTCAACAAATGCAAGGTGATGCACATTGGAAAGAATAATCTGAATCGTAGTTATCTGATGCTAGGGTCCACACCTTTGGGGTCAGCGCTCAAGAAAAAGATCTGGGTTTCATTCTAGATAATACGCTGAAATCTTCTGCTCAGTGTGCGCAGCGGCCAAAAAGCAAACAGGAAGCTAGAAATTATTAGGAAAGGGATGGTGAATAAGACCAAAAATACTATAATGCCTTTGTATCGCTCCATGATGCGTCCACACCTTGAATATTGCATTCAGTTCTGGTCGCTGTATCTCAAAAACAATATACCGGAATTAGAAAAGGTTCAAGGAAGAACTCCTCTTGTATGAGGAAAGGCGTAAGAGGTTAGGGCTCTTCAGCTTGGAAAAGAGATGGATGAGGGAGAGATGATTGAGGTCTACAAAATTCTGAGTGGTGTAGAATGAGTAGAAGTAAATCGATTTTTTACTCGTTTCAAAAGTACAATGACTAGGGGACACTCGAGGAAGTTACATGGAAATACTTTTTTAAAAAATAGGAGGAAATATTTTTTCACTCAACAAATAGTTAAGCTCTAGAACTCTTTGCCGGAGGATGTGGTAACAGCGGTTAGCGTATCTGGGTTTAAAAAAGGTTTGGACAAATTCCTGGAGGAAAGGTCCAGTGTCTGCTACTAAGACATACATGGGATGCAACTGCTTGCCCAGGGATTTGCAGTATGAAGTGTTGCCACAATTTAGGTTTCTGTCAGGTACTTATGACCTGGCTTGGCCACTGTTTGGAAAACAGGATACTGGGCTAGATGGACAACTGGTCTGACCCACTATGGCTACTCTTATGTTCTTATGTAAGTTTATAAAATCATGAGTGGATGGAATGGTTACATAAGGAACAGTTGTTTAACATAATTAACGCAAAAAAAAACAAGAGACACTCCAAAAATTAATGACCAGCAGATAGAAAAGAAATCATAGAACGTTCTTTTTTTCATGCAGTTCACATTAAGCTGAGGAATCTGTTGCCAGAGGATGTGGTCATGGCAACCAACCTAGCAAGATTCAAAAGAGGTTTGGATAAGTTGGTGGAACAAAAGTCCACAGAAAATTGTAAGCCATGTAGACTTAGGAAATCTATTGCTCATGCTTGGAAATAAACTATGGAATCTGCTAGATACTTGTGACCAAATGTGGACTGACAATGGCCTGGGCCTAACCACCTATCAAAAATGATTAAATTAGATGGAAGCTAGGGGAGAGTGGGCTCCGTACAGCTGTGAGCCCTCAGTCACTGGCCTATTGTCCCAATGGTCAGACCATCCCTGCTTGTGACACAGACTGGCCACTGTCAGAAATTAGATGCTGGGCTCAGTGGACCTTGGACTGACTCACAGGGCTTTTCTTATGTTCTTACAGCATCATAAATCCATAACCAGTTGGGTTTTCAGGATATCTACAATGAATATGTATATTTATATGTATGAAATAAATGCCCTACACAGTGAAGAGTCAGTATGTTCAAATTTATCTCATGCATATTGATTGTGGGTAGCCTAAAGGAGTGATGGTTACCAGGACAGGTTTGGAAAGCTCTGGCATAATGTAAAACTCATATATTGAAGAGATTGGTAATGTTTCCATTTTTGCTACAAAGCAGATGACCCATCTTTAGATGAAGCAATCAACTGTGCCTAGCACATTTCTTTAGAGTTTTTAAATACACATTCTATGAAAATGAAAAAAAAAAAAGATCTGCCCTTCATTTTGATTTGTGCGTTATACCGCTGTGCTCTATATTAAATTAAATGTTGAATAAAAAAGGCTTCTAGCTGCAAAGAAGTAGTTAGCTGCATTTATCAATTAATTGCCCATGAAAATTTAAGATGAGTTACATGGTAGTAGTTATTATACCCATGGTGTTAGGCATATGCTACATAAAAGATGCAGTCACCTTGAAATTATATGGACAAAGCAGCATGTATCCTGTGGAATACTAATAATAATACTTGTATAAGTTATGATTCAAACTCTTACTGCCTATTACTGAAGCTACCTGAGATATTAGAAATAACCTGTTCATTAATACAAATTGAGGAGTCCTTTTACTAAGCTGCGGTAAGAGGGGGCCTGTGTTAGCATTGGCATGTGTTTTTGACATGTGCCAAGGCCCCCATTTACCACAACGGGTAAAAGGCTTCTTTCTTTCCCAAAAAGAAATGGCTGTGCGGTAAGTGAACCACTTACCATGCTGCCATTGTGGAGGAGAGCACTTACCACCACCCATTGAGGGTAAGGGTTCCCTTGGTAACTGGGCTGCATGCGGTGCTGCCCGCTTACCGCCACTTAAGCACCGGTTCTACAAGAATAGAAAATATTTTTGTATCACCATAAATGGTGTGCTCTGGGGGTGGGAAATACCACCGGGATACTGAATTCCAGAATGGCAAGTAGTAAACTTACCATTAGCCCATAAAGTGTCATATAAAGAACTCCTCAATATCCTTTGGTCTCTTAATGATGACCTCCTGTACATCCACCCAATGTACAGAACCACTTTATCATGTGCATTCTACTGTATTGCACTGCTGTCCTGGAACTGTTTGAAAACCTATATACATATGGAACCAAATTCAGTAAATGGCGCCCAAATTTGGGTGCTGGAAAGAAATCGACACCCAGTGTTATTCTATAAGGGGTGCTCTGCATTGACTGCCCTTTATAGAATAATTCATAGCATGCTGTCACGAAACACGTGGAGAGGCATAATCAAACGCGGACGCCCATCTCCATGGGCGACTATCTCCGAGGACGGGTCCGTGAAGGGGCGGGACAGACCATATTTTCAAAAAAGATGGGCGTCCATCTTTTGTTTCGATAATACGGTTGGTGCCGGGCAAATGCATCGGATTTGGATGGATTTGAGCTGGGCGGTATTGGTTTTCAGCAATAATGGAAACCGAAGGTGCCCAGCTCAAAAATGAACAACTCCAAGGCATTTGGTCTTGGGAGGGGCCAGGATTCGTAGTGCACTGGTCCCCTTCACATGCCAGGACACCAACCGGGCACCCTAGAGGGCACTTGTAAAAAGTTGAAAAAAAAATTAAAATACCTCCCAAGTCCCTAGCTCCCTTACCTTGGGTGCTGAGCCCCCCAAATCGCCCCCAAAACCCACTGCCCACAAGTCTACACCATTACTATAGCACTTATGGTTGAAGGGGGGCACCTAGATGTGGGTACAGTAGGTTTTGGGGGCGGTTTGGAGGGCGCCCATTTACCAGCACAAGTGTAAAAGGTAGGGGGGGTGGGCCTGGGTTCACCTGCCTGAAGTCCACTGCACCCACTAACAACTGCTCCAGGGACCTGCATACTGCTGTGATGGAGCTGGTTATGACATTTGAGGCTGGAAAAAAAATGTTTTTAAAGTTCTTTTTTTTGGTGGGAGGGGGTTAGTGACCACTGGGGGAGTCAGGGGAGGTCATTCCCAATCCCCTCCGGTGGTCATCTGGGCAGTTGGGGCACTTTGTGGGGACTTGTTCGTGAAAAAAAAGGGTCCAAAAAAAGCAGCCCAAATTCTTGCTACTGCCGCCCTTCTTTTTTCCATTATCAGCAGAGCGCGCTCATCTCTCCTCGGCCGATAAACACACCCCAGTCCCGCCTTCACCACGCCTCCAACACGCCCCAGTCAACTTTGTTTGTTCCCGCAACAGACTGCAGTTGGAGGCGCGCAAAATCGGCTTTCGATTATACCAATTTGGGCGTCCATGAGAGAAAGGCGCCCCATCTCCCGATTTGGGTCGAAATATGGGTGTCTTTCTCTTTTGAAAATAAACTGGCTAGTCACCCGCCTGGGGTTAACCCACAGCCACTTAGAGTGTCTATCCCCAACACAGCTCAGGTCCACCTGCACCTGCCGCTTGTGCTCTATACTAGCACCCTCCTCTCACTGACTGGGTCACAATTGCCTCTGGGTGAGTCTCCCACTCTGAAATTATCACCAGTGATTTCTAGGTTACTGAGGCCACACAGACCCAACACAGAAACCACCAGCATTCTTAGTCAGTCCAGACAAGCAGAGGCAATAAACTGAAAATGTTGATTGTCATGAAAAATTAGAACAATGAACAGAAAAGGTGCAATCAGCAAACAGTAACAAGTAACTGAATATGGATCAATTATAAAACTATTTAAACATTTTGCTATCTAAATAGTTCATGGGGAGTTCAAGACATATAGCTGCTCACAGGTTATCAAATATAATGTTCCAGTATTTCCTAGATGAATTTGAGCTCCTGGGCCAATCATAGCCCAAAACAACAAGCTTTCAAACGTATACTGCACCTTACTTCCTATCTGTGCCAGACTAAAGAAAGAACAGTCATTCCTCTGTAACAGCTTTAAAGTATGGAAACACCACCTCCTGACCAATGCACTTCAAGAATTAATTAAGGCAGTTTTATAGGCTTAAAAACCTACTGTTTTGTCACATGTGCATTCCTGCACCCAAATTTGGACACCAGAACTTAGCATGCTGAAACCAGGTGTAATTCCTGGTGCCCAATTTTGGCATGCATCCACAGTATTCTATAACACTGTGTCCAAATTTCCAGAATGCCCCTGACCACCCATGCTCTTCCCATGGCCACAGTCCCTTTTGGGTTTCATGCAATGGGATTTGGGCATGCCGTTTTATAGAATAGCGCATAGCAAAATGCCCTCGCAAATCCAAATTGCTGCCAACTGACATCAATAATTGATTGTTAGTGCCCAATTATTGATGTTAATTGGCTTTTTACCCAGATTACTTTGCGTGTTAATCTCAGGATCATGTCCAAATTTGGGCACAGAAATTTTGAATGCCTTTTATAGAATCTAGGAGATGGAGCCTGGTATTTAGGAAATTTTAAACTGCTTTAAAAACTGAGAGGCCCTTTTACTAAAGATTAGTGTGAGCTAACCTTTAGTAAAGGGGCCCCATTTTTACTTACTATTGCCTCTGATTGCGAAGATGTGGACAGTGTAAGGTGCTGGGCCCCAGCACTTTAGTCCAGGGCTGCCGAGGGGGGGGGCAAATTTCCCCAGACCCAGCCTCCAAGGGGGGACCGGCACTAGGGTCTGTCATTCTCCTGCTCCTGTTTGCCAGAACCGGGTTATCGTGTTACCATGAGAACCCTGGTGTTGAGCCACCACTGGAGGCCATAGAGGAACAGATGCACTAAGCAGGAAGGTAGGGGGTAGGGGGCAGGGAGCGGTGGTGGCCTGAATGAGCAAGCGAGCAAGCGAGCAAGGGGTGGCAGCGGTAGGGTATGACGGGGGAGGGAAAGTGATGGGGGAGAAGGGGTGACCGGGGGAGGGGAATATGCGTCGGGGGTGGGGCGAGTGCGTGAAAGGGGTGGGGCAGAGGCGTGAAAGGGGCATGGGAAGTGTCCTCTTTTTATGAGGACAAAAAATGGTAACCCTAGGCAGCGGCAGCTATGTGTGTCCCAAGTAGGGGGACAGCGTCTGCGGAAGCCCTGCCTTGGGCCCGACTTGGTCTCTCGGCGGCCCTGCTTTAGTCTGCATTCAAATCAACTCTTTCTTCTGCTATTCTCTCCTTCTTGTTTTCATCTCCTTTTTTTTCCTATTTTAAAAATGGAATTCTTGTCATTGTTTTAATTTTTAAACACTGTGAATGAAATGCCTTGTTTGTTTAGAAAGACGGTATATCAAATTCAATAAACAATAAACCATGAAGGGTAAAATGTAGCAGAGTGGACAGATGACAAAGACTTCCCCTGGATGCAATCAGGGGAATAATTTTCTTTAATGTTTTTGTTTAATTTTACTCTGCACACTGGTTTGTGTGCACAGGAACTTTATTCTGTGACATATACATGATAAAGATTGACTGGTCAATTATGCTGTGAAACAGATGAAAGTACTGTTCTGATATCTATTGACTCTTGCTATGGAATAAAAATAATGGGGAAAAATTGGCCACCTGCAGAGCAGGAATGCATTGAGTGACAGTCACTGCTACCAATGGTGCTGTCTCTCTCTCTCTCTCTCTCTCTCTCTCTCTCTCTCTCTCTCTCTCTCTTCCCACTCTCTGCTCCCTTTCCCAAAATGTCTCAGCAGCAGAAGGAGTTAGCAATCAGTGCCCTCTACCTTCTGCTGCCTCTTTCTACCAGCTTCCCTCTGAAATCAAAACCACAAGGGGCAGTGGTTCTCATGAGACTATGGGGCCCTACCAAGTCCCAATGTCAGAAGAAAGAAGCAGAAAGCTATCCAGGAGTTGGGGCAGAAGGAAAGTTGGTGATGCAAAGGGGTGGGATGAAAGGGAAGACAGTGCTGATGACTGGGGAGGAGGGGGAAGGGAGGGAAAGGGAGGGAAGTTAGTAATATCAGGATTTGGGGGAGGGGTTGAATGAAGGGAAGTGATGATGTCAGGTGTACTACAACAAAATGAACTCAGTAAGAGGTGCATACTGTGAAATAAAAAGGGTTGGGAACTACTAACTGAATGCATTTCTTATCTTTTGGAAGTTATCATCTCTAGGTCAAATCAAAATAAGCAAGTAAATGTAATTATAATTATACTATCAAATATAATTACACTATCAAAACAATAAAATTCAACATAGATTCCCCTCCATAAAGTGAATCATAGAAGATGAAGAGAGAATGAGGGTGGGGTTGGCGTGTTAGCAGACCGACAAAACGAAGACAGAGAGGCAGCCAAATTACAACTGGTAGTAAGAAAGCCCATGTCTCTGTTGTTTTATATCTGTTAAGTTGTTTTATGTTTGATCGTTTTTAAAAATGTTTTATCAAATTATTGTAGCACACATATTAACAAAATGACAACAGGAAAGCAAGTAATCAAAATAAGATGAAAAGGAAATTTACATCAAACTATAACACAGGAAATTTAAATGTTTGATCATTTTAATTTCAACTTTTTTTTTGTTTCTTGAATAAAATGAATTTATAGTCACTGGCCAAGTTAGACCTGGACATTCAATGTAGGTCATTCCCAGTCACCAACACTGAATATATGGGTCTGACCAGACTGCTGCTGGCCACAAAATTTTGCAGGTCCAGGCTGATATTCAGCAGAGACCCTTATAAGATATATGTGCAGGTTGTGATTGAATATTGTCTGGGACCCACATAAGTGCCTCTGTCAGTTTCTTCCTCCCCCCCCCCCCCCCCATCTAATTTTGACCTCTCCCTCCCAAACCCTCCTTTTTATCATACCCCTTCCTGAACCTTTCCGCCCTCCAAGATCAATCCCCTCCCAAGATCAGATGCCCCTAAAACCAGACCCTCCTCCCCAGTGCCTACCTTATATCCCAGGTAGTCTAGTGGGGGTAATCCTGGGCAGGAGCAATCCCCATTCTCTTTTGCCTCTAGCGACTCCATGAGCTAAAATGGCTGTCACGAGCTCTAGTGGTAGTTTCACGGTACTACTGATATAAGTCAGCCTTCTGTATATGCCACGGATCTTGATACCTCTTGCCATATATGGAAGGCTGACCTCTAGCGGTAGCCATTTTAGACCATAGAGCCACTAGTGGCAGAAGTGAGTGTGGATCTCTCTTGCCTGGGATACCCACATTGGACCACCAGGGATGTAAGGTAGGAACTGGGAGGTTGGCCTGATCTCTAGTGGGGGCTGATCTTGGGGAAAAGTTTGGGAGGGGATATATCATGTTGGAGGGGGCAGGAGGAAGGGGAGCATATCTGACTTCAACCGCTACCTGGAAGCTATATGGGTGCAGGCTATTTACTGCCGGCACCAACATAGCTAAGCGATCAAAGTTAGGACTGCTACTTATGTGGTCCTATTTGGTCACTCAGCTATGCAGGCATAAGAACTGAATATTTGTGGCACCCTCATACTATAGCTGCCAGCTCCTCCCTGACTCTGCCTCAGTCAGGATACCTCTCTCCAGCCCACTTTGTAAGTGGCCAGTTAAGTGCTGTTCAATGTCAACACACAGCCAACCTGCAGAGCATGACTTAAGGAGTGAAAAGCCTCTCCTGCCCACTTAAATCACTTTGAATATCAGCCCCTAAAATGGTTTGCATAAACATTTATGTTCCCAGCACACTTCCCCTTCAGTTCCTGTCCCTGCCATGTTTTTGTAACCCATCCTCCTGAAGGAGGCCAGAAAAAAAAAAAAGCCGAGGATCTTGTATGCTTAAATTAAAGAGAAGAAACAGGCATGGAGTCTACACTGAGCACAGACAAATAAGCTAAACATTGATTCCTCCTCAGACTTTGCACCAGCACCATAAAACTATGAGCTCAGCCTTTGGGTCTTATGAGGGACTTTGCTGCATCTGCCTTTAATAGCTAATGCCTTCATAACCTGGGTAAATTATGTTCCCTCCCTATTGCCTCAGAGTAAGTACAAACAATCCATTTTCACATACAAGTTTGCAACATTATTGTCATACATCAGTCGTGAGTCAGTCATCATTAACAGCATATTGAGTATCAGCCCACCATCCAGAGCCTGCCCACACCTAATTTCTTATGCCTGTACCTGACCCCTTCAGGTGGCACTGACCTCCAATCCCAGGTGGCGCTGCGGCTGCGCCCCTCGCAGTACTGCCCCCCCCCCCCCCCCCCGAGATAGTTGTTATTGGCTCAGGGACCCATCTCTCCCACACGGCAACATCCCAAACCTTCCACACTCAGAGCTTGTTTTACAAAGCCACACTAGTGATTCCCATGTGACAAATGAGAGGAAGCCCATAGGAAGTGAACTGGCTTCCTCTCATGTGCTGCACCGGGAATCGGTAGCACGGCTTTGTAAAAGAAACCCTCAGTTTCTAAGAGTGGACGGGCAGGAGCAAGAATGAAAAAGAGATCGAGCGTCCTGGCTCATCACCTTTTATCCTGTACCTATAGCCTACCTCTAAATAAGTCTGCTCCCACCCCGTGGCCTTCCCTTCTGCCCCCCCCCCCCCCCCCCCCCCCCCGTAGCCAGTGGCCATGGTTAAATTCCTTACGGCACCTATCATGGGATTTAAATGAGCTGTGCATTGATGTCAGCATAAATCCTTACCCACAGTTAACTCATGCACAAAACTTCTTCTAACATAGCACACCCACAAAATTGTGTACAAAGCCTAGCGCACTGTATTGCATCTGCCCATGAGAACTGCACTTATATATTTAAAAAAATATCAAGAATCAAACAAAATAATCAAAGCCATGCTACAGAGCAGTGTTCAATAACGCATTTTTGTTTTTGGGTCGGTAGAAAAATATGAGTCTGTAAGCATTAAACATACAGTGCACTAGAGTTCTAAAAGACTTGTTTGTGCCGATTCATTTTCCCTGCAATAACCAGTTGCCCTGTATGTCATAGAGAAATAGATTATGATGGCAGATAAAGGCCACAAGGCCCATCTAGTCTATCCATTATCCTTCCCTGTTGTAATACCACAGAGTGTCGTTGATCTCGGGGTTTACCTTCATTTCCTCTCACCTAAGAATCCTTCTGTGCTTATCGCCTGCTTTCTTAAATTTGGTCACTGTTTTTGCCTCCTCCGGCATAAAGCTCTGGCTCACACTAGATTTATGACCTGTCTTTCTCGTGGTTTAAATTAAGATATAACACATGATGGCATCTAGGATAATGGTTATTTTTTTTTCCATTGGAAATTCTTGTTATTAAAAACACTTGTGAAATGCATTTGCAAAGTGAGAAAAGAAGCATAAAATGCACCAGAAAATGTGTAAAGTTGACAGCCATTAGCACTCTCTCTCTCTCTCTCTCTCTCTCTCTCTCTCTCTTTGCTGCCTGAAGTGAGGAGTCATGTCTGTGGAACAGTAGAATACAACTCAATGGCTTATACTTACATGCTGGGAGGACCTTTAACTGGGACACCTGAGGCTGAAGATAGTCATTAACATAATACTGCACAGCACAATGGAAGATCATTGAATGGAATGCTTGCCTTCAGGGGGCAGAGTTAAATGTTTTTTAAAGCAGCACTGACTTCCTGCAAAAACTGGTTCTAATGTCCAATGTAAATACTGTAATCAATATGTCAGCAAATCCATTTCCTTAAAAAGAAAGGTATGCAATTGTGCAGGCCAATAGTTCCAAGTATAAGTGGAGCAAACTCCAGTTTTTGTTTTTCAGAATCTCATTTGTGCTTTGAAATGTAATTTTTGGATATATGGGAGTGTAAGAGGGATAAAAACTAATGTGTGATAAAGGAATGATGCATATTTGCCTTTTAATACATATTAAATGGCAATATCACATCTTATGTTACCATTAGTTTAAGTAACCACTGGATACATAATAATGAGATGCAAAACATGTCATTATGTAAATTGAATAACATAGCTTGCCCTGAACTTTGCAAGCTACATTATTCCAGACCACTAATACACAGCCTAATGTTCCCAGATGTTATCTTAAAGGGGGCTAGTGCAGTAGAAAAAGAAGTGTTGCCCAGGGGTATCCCTCCTCCTCTCCCTCTGCAAGGACCCCCCCCCCCAAAAAAAAATGATCCCCTCACCCCATCTTCCCTTGAAGACTTGTTATAGTCTCATTCCAAGACCTCTTTCCATTTTCATAGGACCCCAATCCATCAATCATAATTGCCACCCCCAAAGATCCTCCATAGTCTCCCCAGGCCTACCTCACCAATTCTCAGGTTCAAAATGGTGGCCATAACTCCTAGTGTTCGTCTTGTGCTAATAGCACTAGGGGTCAACCTGCCACATATGCTGCCAAGTCCAATTGTATTCATCACTCATTCACGATTACATATTTCTAGGTTTCAAGGGAAGTAAAACATTCTATACCACTGCACATGGTTTAGATATCTATTAGGGATGTGTATTCCTTAACACATATTTGATTCATTTTTGGTTCATTTTGGTTTTCCCAGATTGTCACACATTTGTTTTAATAACAAATTATTAATGCATTAGGATTTTTAATCAATTTAACATGCATTAATTCATGTTAGTATTCAATAAATGAATATAGTACCCACTAAATTTTAAAGACATGCTGATGTATTGATTGCAGATTAATTAATGCACATTCATATTGTCTAATAAAGCCACAGAACAGATGAGTACATCTGGGATGGGATATACCTGAGGGTGCTTAAGGAACTCGGAGAAGTTCTGTCAGGTCCACTGACGGACCTCTTCAATGTTTCCTTAGAAACTGGAGTGGTACCGGTGGACTGGAGAAGTGCGGATATGGTTCCTTTGCACAAGAGTGGAAGTAAGGAGGAGATTGGGAATTACAGACCTGTCAGTCTGACCTCAGTGGGGAGTAAGCTAATGGAAACGCTACTAAAGAGGAGGATTATGAGATTTCTTGAACTAAATCGAATGAAGGACCTGAGGCAGCATGGCTTCACTAGTGGCAGGTCGTGTCAGATGAATCTGACTGTCTTCTTCGACTGGGTGACCAAACAGTTGGACATGGAAGGGGCGCTTGATGCGGTATACTTGAATTTCAGCAAAACCTTTGACAGTTCCGCACAGGCGACTGATAAATAAATTGAGTGCCCTTGGTATGGGACCTAGAGTAACTGATTAGGTTAAAAATTGGTTGAATGGTAGGAGAAAGAGGGTAGTGGTAAATGGAGCTTACTCTGAAGAAAAGGATGTCGTCAGTGGAGTATCACAGGGATCGGTCCTAGGGCTGGCTCTTTTTAACGACTTTGTGAGCAATATTGCGGAAGAGCTGTCTGGTAAGGTTTGTCTCTTTGTGGATGATACTAAACTCTGCAACAGGGTGGACACCCTGGAGGGTGTTAATGACATGAGGAAGGACCTAGTGAAGCTGGAGGAATGGACCAATATTTAGCAATTAAGGTTTAATCCCCAAAAATGCAGGGTCATACACTTGGGTCGCAAGAATCCAAGGGAATGGTACAGTATAGGGGGTGAAGTGCTTCAGTGTACGAAGGAAGAGCGGGACTTGGGAGTGATTGTGTCTGATGACCTTAAAGCTTCCAAACAGGTAGAAAAAGTAACGGTCAAAGCCAGAAGGATGCTTGAGTGCATAAAGAGAGGCATGACCAGCAGGAAAAAGGAGGTGATAGTGCCATTGTGTAAGTATCTAGTGACGCCCCATTTGGAGTACTGCATGCAGTTCTGGAGACCGCACCTATGGAAAGATATAAACAGGATGAAGTCAGTCCAGAGGGCGGCTACAAAATTAGTAAGCGGTCTTGAATGCAAAAATTATAGGGACAGGCTTATGAGCCTCAACATGTATATGCTGGAAGAGAGGAGGGAGAGAGGAGACATGATAGAGACGTTTAAATATCTCAAGGGCATTTATATACAGGAAGAGATCCTTTTTCAACTGAAGGAGAGCTCTGGAATGAGGAGGCATATGACGAAGTTAAGAGGGAATAGGCTTAGGAGTAATCTAAGGAAGTACTATTTCACAGAAAGGGTGGTGGAGGTATGGAATTGCCTGGTGGAGGTTATGGAGTCGAGGACTGTTCCAGAATTTAAAAAAGAATGGGATAGGCATGTGGGATCACTTAGGAAAAGGAAGAGTTAGGGGTTACAGAGGATGGGCAGACTGGATGGTTCATATGGCCTTTATCTGCCATCATATTTCTATGTTTCTATCTGAACAATAATACTATAGTCTCCCCATTTATGCACCCTGTTGCTGTCTGGTTACTGCCTATTCTATATGGGGCATCTTGGGCACAAGGATTCAATGACAGAATATTGTTCTAACCTAGAATTAGCAAACACCCATATATATATATATATGCAACTGTAATTACACTAGCCATAGATCTAAGGACATAAGAATAGCCATACTGGATCAGACCAATGGTCTATCTAGCCCAGTATCCTGCTTGCAACAGTGGCCAATCCAGGTCACAAGAACCTGGCAGATACCCAATTAGTAGCAACATTCCATGCTACCACTCCCAGGGCAAGCAGTGGCCTCCCCTGTGTCCAAACCTTTTTTTAAACTCATACATGCTAACTACTGTTACCACATCCTCCAACAAGTTCCAGAGCTTTATTTTTCATTGAGTAAAAAAATATTTTGTTTTATTTATTTTAAAAGTATTACTCACGTAATTTCATGGAGTGTCCTGTCTTTCTACTTTTTGAAAGAGTAAACAATCAATTTGCGTTTATCTGTTCTACTCCACTCAGGATTTTGTAGACCTCTATCATATCCTCCTCGGCCATCTCTTCTTCAAGCTGAAGAACCATAATCACTTAAGTCTTTCCTTGTATGAGAACAGCTCCATCTCCTTAATCATTTCAGTCATCCTTCTTTGAACCTTTTCTAATTCTGCTATAACTTTTTTTAGATGCAGCAACCAGTATGGCACACTAGGTGAGATTGCACCATGGAGCAATATAGAGGCATTGTTGTATTTTCTGTCCCTTTCTTAATAATTCTTAGCATCCAGTTTTTGGTCACTGCCATACACCTAGATCTTTTCTTGGGTGCTGACTCCTTGAGTGGAACCTAGCATCAAATAAATATCATTTGGGTTTCTTCCCAGTTTGCATTAGTTTGCACTTGTTCACATTACATCTTATCTGTCATTTGGTTGCCCTGTCATCCAATTTCCTAAGGTCTTCCTGCAATTTTTTACAATTTGCATGCATTTTAACAACTTTGAAGAATTTTGTGTTATCTGCAAATTTAATCACCTCAGTCTAGATAATTTATGAATACAGTATGTTAAATAGTAACCCCCTAGGGCACATCACTATCTACCTTCCTCCATGGAGAGAAATGGTCATTTAACCCTACCCTCTGTTTCCTATCTATTAAACAGTTCCCAATCCACAACAGAACATTACCTCCTATAACTGCTGTCATGTACAAGCCATAGGGGCACACATAACTGACAGTAATCTGCAAGTTACACGTGGAACTGCAGTTCACCCATGCACATATTTAAAGTTTTAAACAAGAATGTAAATCCTCGCACCAAAGTGGGGACATAGATCCCAGTGTTATGCACTATGCTATAAAGGGTGCCAATCCCAGAACACCAGTTATAGAATATTGTTTGGTGCCGACTTTTTTTCAGCACCCGATTTCGAGCGCTATTTACTGTATCTAGATTATTGCTATTTTCCTGCATATGTTTAAGCGTGTGCCTAAATAAGAAAACTACCACCATCTATGTACAATAACTTTAGGCAGATTCTTATAGAACCTGCTTCTATAATACCTTAAAATACACCTGACAACAGATTTGTAGATACTCTGCAACAGCTGTCATACATCATAGGTGACAATTTAAATATTTTAAATTCATCAACTTCAAGCACTTACTAATCTAAACCACATACACACATATGGCAACAATTCAATTACATTTAAAAGATACCCCAAGAGGCAGTATGTGATTACTGGGATTGTATGAACTAATAGTAAAATTTCCATTCAACATAATGTTAAAGGACATACTGAGTGGATACCAGGTAGCAAAAGAAAGGGTCCAAAAGAACACAAGCAAAGACAGGACAAAAAAAGCAGAAAAAGGACTTCAGGACTGGAACAATAAAGAGATCTTTAATAAATAGACTACATTTGCTTGTGTCAGGGGTTAAATACTACTACTACTACTACTACTACTACTACTTAGCATTTCTATAGCGCTGCCAGGGTTACGCAGTGAAATCACGCAAATAAATCGTAAGCGTGACATCTCCAGACAAAAATACAGAAGCACAGTCAACAGAACTTGAAAACGCTTCTCAAAGCATCACGTCTAACACTGTGAGTATTAGGAGTATTAGCAAATACCACCAAAAAGAAAGGACATACTGAGACACAAAGAAACAAATGGTCTAACTTTGAGCGCAGCTTATAGAATAGCACTTAGTGGTTTGGGGGGGGGGGGGGTTTGGCGCTGATTTTTCAGTTCCAATTATTGAACTTGGTCCTTAGTGTGCACAAGGTATAGAATAAGGTCAGTTGCATGCACAAATTGATTTAATTATGAGGAGCTAATTGGTGTTAACATGCAGTAGTAGGCCACATTTGACACTAATTGGCACTAATTAGAATTTACATACTAATGACCCTAGATAATATTCTAGAAGTTTCGCATGCAAAATCAATAATGCAAAACTAGGGGGGAGTGGACATGGGAAGGTGAGGGCAGTTCAGGGGTATGCCCAGGATTAGCGCATTCAGGTTATAGAATACCATCACTTATGTGTGTAACTGACATCAGTTAGGTGTGCACATTTACACCAGCCATTGAGCTGGCATAAGTGCTCACACCTAATGTTATGCGTGTAAATAGACAATCATGCTAGCATTCTATAATGGCAATTAGGCGCATAATTTCTGTTATAGAATTTGCACTAAGCACGTTCTATCAGGGTGCCTAACTTTGGGTGCTTTTTCTTGAATTTACCCCTTAATGTGTACCCTATCCCTAGCAATCTCGGCAACAAAATAAAATCAAAATATTAAATAGAATAGTTACAAAACCCTTTTGAGGCAGAAGGAGCAAGTATCACAGAGAACTGTTCAGAAGTGCTTCTTGGCCTGTCCTCAACCTTTGATCTAATCTGGAATAACCAGACCTGAAATTATTCTCTCTCAATAGCATTGTACAGTCAGGAAGCTCTAAACCTGAAATGATGTCCATATACAGAGCACAAATAACTAGGCTTGTCCTGTTAGTTTCTTTTTTCCTTTACACAAAGAAATAATTTGGAGGTTATTTTACTAAACTGTGGCAAAATTTGAGCTGAATACAGGTCAATGTAGGACTTTTCTGCACTCTAAACCCAGATTGAATGCGGAATTTTTAGGGCCTTTTCTTTTGTTTTAATTGCATAGGGGTCAAATTCTATAAATGATGTCTTAAAAATTGGCGCTGAAAAACCATGTGGTTAGCGTGATTCTATAAACTACACCTAAAGTTTCGCATTGTTTATAGAATATGCTCATGTGTCATTCTTGAGACTAAAGTTTAGGCGCAACCATTTAGGACACCTAAAACCAGGCCTAAATACCTGTACCTAAGTTAGGCGCAGATCAGGTATATTCCATAGTAGTGAGCATGGTTTTTTGAAATGCCCACATCCCGCCCATGCCCCTTTTTCACTGTGCGCATTAGAATGTATGCGCACCATTTTATAGAATATGCCTAGAAAATTGTGCATGTAAATTCTAATTAAAGCCAATTCGTTCTGCTAATCGGTTGTTAAGTACCAATTATCAGTGCTGATTGGCTTGTTAATCAATTAAGTTGTGCACACAATTTGGCCATGCGGCCAAATTAGCGTGCACAACTTAAAGGCGCCATATATAGAATATGAGGGATATTGTGCACTAATGTTCCTATTAGCACATGGTACCTGCAAAGAATTAATGTGATAACACTTACCACTTTCTATTTAGGAGGTGCTAAGTGTTCCACATTAACTCTGCATTAGCTGATTATAGGGGTCCTTTTACAAAGGTGCGCTGAAAAATGGCTTGCAACAGTGTAGGCGTAGGTTTTGGGCGCGCGGATCCATTTTTCAGCCCGCCTGCAAAAAATACCTCTTTTTTGCCAAAAATGGATGTGAGGCAAAATCAGTATTGCCGTGTGTCCATTTTGGGTCTGAGACCTTACCACCAGCCACTAGCGGTAAAGAATTTGGGCGGTAATGACCTACGCATGTCAGAAGCCACTTGGTGCGTGTTCACTGTGTGTGCCAGAAAATAAAAAATATTTTTCTGGTGTGCATAGCGGCCGTGTGCCAAAATTGAAATTACCGCGAGAGCCACGCGGTAACTGGATGGTAACTCCAATTTGGCACACATTGGGCGCACATAGGCACCTATGCGGCTCAGTAAAAGGGGCCCACAATGCGCTAGCCAGATAACACAGGAACACCCACTCTCTGGCCATGAAATGCCCCTTCCAAAAAAATATATAAAAAAAATAGGGCATGGGTTACCATGCACCAACAGGCAAATTATAGCCTGGTAGCCTGTGCTAACCATGCATTAAGGGTTTAACTTGATTAGCAAAAGCAAAAACATATCTATTTAAGGAGATGCCTTTTTACAAACTAACTTAACACATTTCTTTCTCAAGTCAGAACAGAATAAAAAAGGATACCACCTTACTATTTTTTTTTATCTTTGTTAACCTTTATTTCTATGCATGCAGATAAACTAATGCATTACAATATACAGACTGGCAGTCTCTCCTGCCTAGTGTCTTTGGAGATGGTCATTCCTTCTTACTAAGGAACAAAGGATTGTTTTCATATGAAAGGGTGACTATTCATGACAAACCAGGGAAGGGGAGGTGAATGTAAATGAGAGCCATGAAACTTAATTATGTGAAAATGACTGATTTGTGAAATCACAATGCTGTGAGAACCATCTGAAAGGCCACCAACACACCCACATTCGTCTCCCTGTTGCTCTACCTTTCATTCATACACATGCACTGTAACACCATACTTAGCACATTTCTCAGATAAAACATTCTTTATTGTGCAAGCACCGGTCTTTGTGTGTGTTTGATTCTGCTACATCTACTGCCCACTTTCACTGCCGCTCCTTTCCACCTGCTTCCAGTTATGCACCTCAGACATGTGCTTATGGCTTGGATTACAGGCGGGTGATGATAATTTCAGTCCAAACCACACAAAATTTAACATAGACTTATACATCCCATGTATTACTGCCACTGCAGCACCTTCTTCGGTGCAGCTACACAACACAAAATATGCCCAGATTTCCTTCCCACACAGAATTTAGCAGACCAAGCAAGAGGATTATAATGAGATCAGTGGCTATGGTGTCAGACTGCAGGTACTATTTCAGCCATCTTTGTTTCAGACTGAAGACAGGAACAGGATGGAAGAGAAGGCAATGACCATACATGCTGATGCAGCCCAGGCTTAAGCAGTAGACCTGGGGAAGGAGTGACAGAGAGAGGGGGAGTAGAGTACAGAGGGGTAGAGAAAGGATAGTGTGGAGGGGGATAGGCCTGGAGTGGAGGGAAAGAGAGAGCTCCTCAAGAGGAGGGGTTCAGGTTAGGGCAGCAGGAGAACAAGTGGAAGGTTTGGTTTTATAACACAGATTTAGAGGTCTCTTGGAATTCTACAAAAACATTTTGTTTCATTACCTGTTAAATTACTCCAAACCATTAAATTATGTTATGCGGAAGAGTTTCCAAATATTGTGTGCAGAATTCTTGTTTTGTTTTTAACATAGTAATACATAGGAGGTTGATGGATGATACACGGCTACATGGTCCATGCCAGGACCCCAGAGCAGAACCAAGCCTAAAATCCACTACAACAAACTCATATCTGCCACCCAGGGTTTTCTTCCCTATTCAGCATTCAACTTACCTAGGCCCAGATGCACTAAACGTTTTTCATCGTTAAATTTATTTATTTATTTTATTGCATTTGTATCCCACATTTTCCCACCTTTTTGCGGGCTCAGTGTGACTTACAATAAGTTGTGAGCCCTTAAGGAAGAATTTCCTATCCTTTCCATGCACTAAAGCCTATTTTCCGACGACAGTAGCAGCTAACGAAAACTGAATGCAGATGAGCAATTCTTCTACAAATCCCATTGAAATGACATGCACTAACCTTTTCCGATTCGTTTAACGCAGGAAAACACCGTGAAAACTAACGAGAGTCTGTACCTCTTGTTAGGGCTGTCTGTCTGCTAGAAGTTTACAAAATCCATTAAAAAAATAACTGGGGGGGGCGAAAACGCGTCAGGGGCGTCCTTTATTGATGCCCCAGGTCGTCGCTGCTCCCCTCTCCCTCAGCACCAAAAAAGAAAAAAAAAAAAAAGGATCGGGAGGGGGCAAGGGCGCTCGTCATGAGCGTCCTGTATGGATGCCTTGCCCCCCCCCCCCCCCGCACGAAAAATCTCCAATTTTAGCAGCCCCGGGCCGGCCCTCCTCCCTTCCTGTGTATTCTCCCACACTAGCTCCACCTCTTCCATGCTCTGGTCCCGTGCCCCGCCCCCGCCGCCTCCCCTTTGGTCGTGGCTGCCACTTCCCCCTCCAACGACCCTCCCCTTTGCCTTACCGGCCCGTGCAGCGCCTGTCACCTCTGCCGCACGGGCAAGAACAGCTGATCGGCGATTCAGAAGGCCTCCTTCTGAATCGCCTACGTCAGAGGAGGGCGGGCCCAGGAAGAAAGAAGGGACGTCTGAGGAGGCCTGCTGAATCACCGATCAGCTGTAATTGCCCGTGCAGCAGAGGTGAGAGGCGCTGCACGGGCCGGTAAGGCAAAGGGGGGGTCGTTGGAGGGGGGAGCGGCGGCGACGACCTAAGGGGGGGTGGCGGGGGCGGGGCACGGGACCGGAGCATGGCGGGAGGCGGATCAAGTGTGGGAGAATACACAGGAAGGGAGGAGGGCCGGCCCGGGGCTGGGGCTGCTAAAATTGGAGTTTTTTCGTGCGGGGGGGGGGGGGAAGCAGAGAGCAGCGGGGGGCAAGGCGTCCATACAGGATGCTCATGACGAGCGCCCTTGCCCCCTCCCGAAACACACGTGTTTGTGGGGGGGGTTTTTTGTTTTGACATCTGTGACATCTTTGTGGCATGCGCAGAGCAGCCAGCATAACGCTCGGCTGCTCTGCGCATGCTTTTGGCGCTGATTAACGATGGGTTTAACGATTCTGTGATAAATCCTACTTTGCAATACCGATCTGAACATTTCTGGAGCGTTTTTGTACTGCATTCCTCGTTTTTTAAAAATCGTTAAGCACTTTTACGTTTCTTATTTTTTAACGTTTGGTTGATGCATCTGGCCCCTAGTCCCCAAGGTGATAATGTGTGATGAGAGCCCAGTAATCATGCACCACACCCCCTACATACACACACACCCTGGATCTTACACCAGGGACCCCTTGATCTGGCCACCAGGTGCTACCTCTGCACAGTAACAGCAATTCTCTCCAACCAGTGCCTTTTAGTGTAGCTTTTGTAGGGACCAGAAGACCTGACCTGGGAATCAAACCCAGCTCTCTGTATAAATCATTGGATCAGACTAGATTGGATTAGCTCTGGCCACCTTTCTGTGAAGAATGTTCCAGGAAGCAAACATTTCTATCTAGTGCAGGAGCTGAAATAAAGTATAGAGATTGTTTAAAGAATGTTATTGTGCTGGTACTAGGGAATATTGAATACACAAGTTTCCATCCTGACTCTCTAGTCAGAATACTGCATTTGGTCAAAAAAAAACATAAGGCTAGGATTCATAACTTGCAGAGTAGCCATCCATGAGGGGGCTGAACTCCTACTATGAACATACTTCATAAAAATGTACACCTTTAATTCAGTTGCTGTAATAGGCAGGTCAGGACATTGATTGCTTTTCTGGAGAAGAGGAAGGAGACTGTTTTTTTTAAGTAAATTAACACGCTACATAAAAATTAGAGCATGATTCTGCATCAACATTAGGCTCCTTGTGCAGTTAGCAGGGGCAGTAGTGTGCACTTCCCACATGCAGCAGATGGCAATGGTGGCTCTTGTGTGCAGCAAGTAATGGTGAAAAATTTTTGAATGTTTTTGATTGTCACTTTCATTTTTTTAATTTTTTTAGAAGCTTGGTCCTAGTTACTCTGATGCACCTCCTGAAGAAAAGCTGGCTACTGTTGGTTGGACCTTCCTAACCACAGATAAGTTTCTTTGTGTTTTGTTTTGATGCACAAGTTAAATTTCACTTGATAGAGTTTTCTGAAATATTTTTGGGAATTTATTTTTTCCAGCCGATGAGGTTATTTACCCGATTTGAATCCAGTGTTTTACATTTCCACTGGACTGGATTTGAGGCTTTTTCTTTCTTTCTTTATTTGTTTGAGAACGTTCCATCTGTTTTCCTTGCATGATTATGATCTTAAATTCAGATCGCTGGTGAACCTTTTTGTGTTTGGTATAATAGTGAGAAGATTCCCTATAGTGTGTAGGCAGTGACCAGCAGCTCACCTTCGCATGTTTCCAACCTGCAGTACTTCCTCAGTGAGGGAGTCTTCCTGGTGGCTGCAGTAACATAGAGGGGCATAATCAAAGGGGACGCCCAAGTTTTGCTGAGGACGTCCTCACAAAACATCCCGGTGGCGGGGTGGGGAAACCCATATTATCGAAACAAGATGGACGTCTATCTTTCGTTTCGATAGTACGGTCGGGGATGCCCAAATCTTGACATTTAGGTCGTCCTTAGAGATGGTCGTCCCTAGACTTGGTAGTTTCTGATTTTCGACGATAATGGAATCTAAGGACGCCCATCTCAGAAATGACCAAATGCATGCCCTTTGGTCATGGGAGGAGCCAGCATTCGTCGTGCACTGGTCCCCCTGACATGCCAGGACACCAACCGGGCATCCTAGGGGGCACTGCAGTGGACTTCATAAATTGCTCCCAGGTACATAGGCTCCCTTACCTTGTGTGCTGAGCCCCCCAACCCCCCCCCCCAAAAAAAAAACCACTGCCCACCACACTACCATAGCCCTTACGGGTGAAGGGTGGCACCTACATGTGGGTACAGTGAGTTCATGGTGGGTTTTGGAGGGCTGACATTTAGCAGCAGAAGTGTAACAGGTAGGGAGGGGTGGGCCTGGGTTCGCCTGCCTGAATTGCACTGCATCCACTAAAACTGCTCCAGAGACCTGCATACTGCTGTGATGGACCTGAGTATGACATTTGAGGCTGGCATAGAGGCTGGCACAAAAGATTTTTAAAGATGGTTTTTTGAGGGTGGGAGGGGGTTAGTGACCACTAAGAGAGTAAGAGGAGGTGATCCCCAATTCTATCCAGTGGTCATCTGGTCAGTTCGGGCACATTTTTGTGCCTTGCCCATAAGAAAAACAGGACCAGGTAAAGTCGTCCAAGTGCTCATCGGGGATGCCCTTTTTTTTTCCATTATGGGTCGAGGACGCCCATGTGTTAGGCATGCCCAAGTCCCGCCTGTTTGAGGTTTCTCTTTATTATTTTTTATTGATATTTCAGTTACCTTTCAATTTCAAGCACAGTCAACTCCTGATGAAAGCTGAAAAGTCTAGGACTGTATCTTTGTAATTACTTTGATCAAAAGACTGAATATACAGCCATCAATAAAGAAATTGTTTTTTCACCACTTTGGTTCGTCTTGGTGCTTTATCACTTCCACTCCTTAATTTTGATTATCAAAAAGTTATTATTGGAATGGATAGAACAAAGATAAACAAGATCAGTGCATCATAGAGGAATGCTAGTTGTCCTGTTTTCACGGTCTTAGCAACTGCCATTATTTTGAATTTCATTCTGTAACTAATAGGAAGCCAATAGTACTGCCAAAAAAGTGGATTCACATGATCACAGTATCAAGCAGAAGATGGATAGCAGTGTTCTGCACAAGTTGCAAATGACATTGGAGAGTTTCACGAGTTCCGGTTAGAAATCAGTTACAATAATCAAGTCTCCCCATAACAGGCATGTAAAAAAGCATGAAACACATCCTTAGAGAGCAGAGAATGAATCAATTGTAACTGTTACAGGGCAAAAAAAAAAAAAAAAAAATATATATATATATATATATCAAGATTTGTCCACAGAGGCAACATATGGCTCAATTGGTAACTCTGAGTAATATTATACCAAAGAGCTTATTTTTGAAGCATATGGATGTCTCAAAATGTCCAAATGGACATCCGTGTGCTTGAAACATCCAAATCCTGATTTTGCAAAGGTAGAAAAGAGAAGTTCAACACTGTAGTACATTCAAATAAAAAGGGGGCGTGTTGCGGGCATGTTTTTGGCAGGACTAGGGAGGGCCCAAAATCAGGACATCCAACAGCGATTACCAAATGGGAAGAAACGTCCAAACCTAAAAAGAAACATGTCCTAATTTAGACCTGTTTCAGTCACATCCAGAGTACAAAAAGGTGCTCTGATTGAGCAGCTGACCACTAAAGAGATTAAGGCAATGACATCTCCTTAATTCCCCATTGGTTGCTGTCCCCCTCCCTCTCCCCTAAAAGTGAAACTGAAAGGAGATACCAGGCTCTATGACAGCTTTAGGTATTATGGGCAGTCTTAGTGGAGTGCCTCAAGGATCGGTGCTGGGGCCAATTCTGTTCAATATATTTGTGAGTGACATTGCCGAAGGGTTAGAAGGTAAAGTTTGCCTATTTGCGGATGATACTAAGATCTGTAACAGAGTGGACACCCCAGAGGGAGTGGAAAACATGAAAAAGGATCTGAGGAAGCTAGAAGAATGGTCTAAGGTTTGGCAATTAAAATTCAATGGGAAGAAATGCAAAGTGATGAACTTAGGAAATAGAAATCCATGGGAGGCGTATGTGTTAGGCGGGGAGAGACTGATATTTACGGATGGGGAGAGGGATCTTGGGGTGATAGTATCTGAGGATTTGAAGGCGACGAAACAGTGTGACAAGGTGGTGGCCGTAGCTAGAAGGTTGTTAGGCTGTATAGAGAGAGGTGTGACCAGCAGAAGAAAGGGGGTGTTGATGCCCCTGTATAAGTTGTTGGTGAGGCCCCACCTACAGTATTGTGTTCAGTTTTGGAGGCCTTATCTTGCTAAGGATGTAAAAAGAATTGAAGCGGTGCAAAGAAAAGCTACGAGAATGGTATGGGATTTGCGTTATAAGACGTATGAGGAGAGACTTGCTGACCTGAACATGTATAATCTGGAGGAAAGGAGAAACGGGTGATATGATACAGACGTTCAAATATTTGAAAGGTATTAATCCGCAAATGAACCTTTTCCACAGATGCAAAGGCGGTAGAGCGAGAGGGCATGAAATGAGATTGAAGGGAGGCAGACTCAAGAAAAATGTCAGGAAGTATTTTTTCACGGCGAGAGTGGTGGATGCTTGGAATGCCCTCCCGCGGGAGGTGATGGAGATGAAAACGGTAATGGAATTCAAACATGCGTGGGATAAACATAAAGGAATCCTGTTCAGAAGGAATGGATCCTCAGGAGCTTAGCCGAGATTGGGTGGCAAGAGCCAGTAGTGGGAGGCGGGGCTAGTACTGGGCAGACTTATACGGTCTGTGCCAGAGCCGGTGGTGGGAGGCGGGGCTGGTGGTTGGGGGGCAGGGATAGTGCTGGGCAGACTTATACGGTCTGTGCCCTGAAAAAGACAGGTACAAATCAAGGTAAGGTATACACAAAAAGTGGCACATATGAGTTACCTTGTTGGGCAGACTGGATGGACCGTGCAGGTCTTTTTCTGCCATCATCTACTATGTTACTATGTTAGCAAAGCAGGAAGGAAGTCTGAGGAATTGCCCAATACTGGTTAATGAAGTGGACTTTAATGAATGGTCCCAAGTTCAAGTCCCATTTTAACTCTCTTTATTATTATTATTATTATTATTATTATTATAAGCCCCTCCAGAAACAGGAAAATACCTACTATATAAGCCAACTGCAAGCCTGAAGGTATGGTTAGTATTTTTCTGTTCCTGGAGGGCTCACAATTACAAAATAAAAGTTAAAATGGGATTTGAACTTGGTTTAAAGTTCACTGCACTAACCATTAGGATGCTCCTCTGCTCTGCAGGGATATTTGTGTGATGATTCTTCTAAGAATGCTGCCAGACAGGCATCTTGTCCCTGCTTTTCTGCCATTCATATGTTGGACATCTCAGCAAGTGACTCATTAAGAGAAGCATGATCTGGAGAAATGTTATCAGAGTGGTATACTATCTGGATGTCAAACAGTAAGGGCATAGTCCCAGGGATTGAATGAGTGTTGTGAGAGAACCAAGAAATACTTCAAAGAGATCAGGGATGAGAACAGAATGTGTGCAAAGATGAGTATAAAGTACCTGAAAAGAATGACCTGAGAGGAAAGCTGAAAGCCAAGAAAGTACTCTATCACCCAGTCCAATACCTGCAAGAATAGTCAGTTGTAATTGGTGGTTGACCAAGTCAAACACTATTGACAAATCATATGAAACCAGTAGAAAATACCTGCTGGCATCCAGACATTATGAGCTTCATATCTATGTTATCTGACTACTACTACTACTACTACTACTATTTAGCATTTCTATAGCGCTACAAGGCGTACGCAGCACTGCACAAACATAGAAGAAAGACAGTCCCTGCTCAAAGAGCTTACAATCTAATAGACAAAAAATAAATAAAGTAAGCAAATCAAATCAATTAATGTGAACGGGAAGGAAGAGAGGAGGGTAGGTGGAGGCGAGTGGTTACAAGTGGTGACTGTTCTAATATGTGCTTTTTAAAGTGTTTCATTTGTATTGTGCTGACATTAGTATCTTCTATGTTATATGTTCTTGCATGCTACCTGTTATCATTTTGTATTCTGCTGACATTTATCATGTATTTGTTATATGAACATTCTGCTATCTTGTTTTGATAAATATATATAATATTATGCCTTTACTATTGCTAGGATTTAATTTATGCATCTCCAGGTTTACCTCATTGATTGCATTTTATGCCTACATTTTGTTATTTTGCTGTTGTTACCCTGTTAACACAATTATAAGTTGTTTATGTCAAGCTATACCTGTTGTATACCATTTGGGGTTTATCTCTTTATAAAGGCAGTAAATAAATCCCAATAAATAAATAGTGCAGCAAGTCACCAAAAGCAAGCAGTGGTTCCCAAATCATTTTTCTAGTGATGGTGCTGAAATGCAGTGATATCAGCCCTTCCCATCAAGTTAAGAGGTGCTGCTGCACTCATAGCATCATCTATTCCAGTACTATGGAAAGAAAAACTGCCTGATCTCTAACCCGTACAGACTTTGCTTGCCATGCGTTTGAATCACTTCATTTATATTAAATATTGATAAGTTTGTAACAGGACAGTCAGCTGGGACTACAGGTCTTAGTGCTTTGTAGTCTAAATGATGAAACTGATAGAAGAACCACTAATGGGGTCATTTACTTACCGCAGACACTAACATCATGATCACAGGTTATATACTGCAGGCCCATTTTGTGGGTTCCTCTGTTTAGGTGTCCCGATATCGTGCAGTGAGAACTAAATCTATAACGGCATCTGTGTGCCTGGATTCCCCTATAAAATAGTAGCATAATTCGGCTTTGGCTTGCCTAACATTTATACTCCCACAGTTACACCATCCATAAATTATTTTGTAACTGTGGTGACACAAATGTAGCAGTTCCTTCTAAGGTAAGTGGGAGTCCTCCACCTATAGTCCTGCAAGTGGGGGATGCTGTTTCACCATTGCAGGACCCTAGGGAACCTGCCTGTTACTTGCAACTGAAAATAGTCCTCCACTGGCAGCAATGCAAGGGTTCTCAACCTTGTCCTTGACACACCTAGCCAGTCTGGTTTTCAGAATATCCACAGTGAATATACAAGAAATGAATTTGCATGCACTACCTCCATTCTATGTAAATCTGTCTCATGCATATTCATTGTGAATCTCTGTAAAACCTGACTGGCAAGGTATGTTCCGAGGACTGGGTTGAGAACAGTGGATACATGTAACCTACAATATTCTGTAAGTTTCAGATGTGAGAACCTCACCCATTGCCTACCCATGCTCTGCCCATGTTCACATCACCTTGCATTTACATGCTATGTTACTTGCGTGTGCCTTTGCAGTAGGGGTCCTCAAATCCAGTCCTTGAGGTCCACAACCCAGCCTGGTTTTCAGGATTTCCACAATGAATATCTATGAGATCTTATTTGCATCCACTGCATCCATTACATACAAATAGATCTCATAGATTAGTACCTATATAACTGTACATTTACCTGCAAAAGTTCTAGTATTTTGTAATTTTGTGTGTACAAGAAACATGTAAATGAAGACAGCCTGTTATAGATTGTCCTTCACGTGCAATGTGCCTGTGGTAGAGATCTTGGGGTGATGATGTCCCAGGATCTGAAGGTAAAGAAACAATGCGACAAGGCAGTGTCCATAGCCAGAAGGATGCTAGGATGCATAAAGCAGAGTATAATCAGCAGAAGAAAGGTGTTGTTGATGCCCCTCTACAAGTCGTTAGTGAGGCCTCACTTGGGTATTGTGTTCAGTTTTGGCGGTCCTATCTTGCTAAGGATGTAAAAAGACTTGAAGCCATGCAAAGAAAAGCTACAAAAATGGTATGGGATTTGCATTACAAGATGTACAAGGAGAGACTTGTTGTCCTGAACATGTTTGCCCTGGAGGAAAGGAGAAACAGGGGTGATATGATACAGACCTTCAAATATTTGAAAGGTATCAATCCACAAACAAATCTTTTCCAGAGATGGGAAGGTGTTAGAACTAGAGGACATGAATTGAGGTTGAAGGGGGGGTGGGGGGCAGACTCAGGAATAGTGTCAGAAAGTATTTTTTTTTTCACAGAGAAGGTGGTAGATACTTGGAATGCCCTCCCACAGGAGGTGGTGGAGATGAAAACAGTAATGGAATTCAAAAATGTGTAGGATAAACACAAAGGAATCTTGTTTAGAAGGAATGTATTCACAGAGGCTTAGTGGAGATTGGGTGGCAACACTGATAATTGGGAAGCAAAGCCACTGCTGGGCAGACTTCTATGGTCTGTGCCCTGAAAATGGCATGAACAAATCAATGGTAGATTGGCTTTTCCAGTAACCAAGGGAGACACTGGTTCAAAAGGGTGATCTTTATTGGAACAACTTAAATGACTTTACACAGCTACTGTGTTTCGGCGTCAAAGCGCCTGCTTCAGGAGTCTCATGATGTACGGTGTTTAGAGATAGGCAATGTTTCCAAGATCACATACAACTTTAATAGAGCAAAGTAGATTCAATGTCCTTGAATATGTATAAAGCTTCCGTCAGCTAAAAAGCCAAGCCTACTCCTCGGTTCTCTCTTGCTGATTCACTTTGTAATGACAAATCAAGGTCAGATATACATATGAAGTATCACATACCATGTTTAATGAGTTTATCTAGTTGGGCAGACTGGATGGTCTTTATCTGCTATCATCTATTATGTACAGTGGTGGAAATAAGTATTTGATCCCTTGCTGATTTTGTAAGTTTGCCCACTGACAAAGACATGAGCAGCCCATAATTGAAGGGTAGGTTATTGGTAACAGTGAGAGATAGCACATCACAAATTAAATCCGGAAAATCACATTGTGGAAAGTATATGAATTTATTTGCATTCTGCAGAGGGAAATAAGTATTTGATCCCCCACCAACCAGTAAGAGATCTGGCCCCTACAGACCAGGTAGATGCTCCAAATCAACTCGTTACCTGCATGACAGACAGCTGTCGGCAATGGTCACCTGTATGAAAGACACCTGTCCACAGACTCAGTGAATCAGTCAGACTCTAACCTCTACAAAATGGCCAAGAGCAAGGAGCTGTCTAAGGATGTCAGGGACAAGATCATACACCTGCACAAGGCTGGAATGGGCTACAAAACCATCAGTAAGACGCTGGGCGAGAAGGAGACAACTGTTGGTGCCATAGTAAGAAAATGGAAGAAGTACAAAATGACTGTCAATCGACAAAGATCTGGGGCTCCACGCAAAATCTCACCTCGTGGGGTATCCTTGATCATGAGGAAGGTTAGAAATCAGCCTACAACTACAAGGGGGGAACTTGTCAATGATCTCAAGGCAGCTGGGACCACTGTCACCACGAAAACCATTGGTAACACATTACGACATAACGGATTGCAATCCTGCAGTGCCCGCAAGGTCCCCCTGCTCCGGAAGGCACATGTGACGGCCCGTCTGAAGTTTGCCAGTGAACACCTGGATGATGCCGAGAGTGATTGGGAGAAGGTGCTGTGGTCAGATGAGACAAAAATTGAGCTCTTTGGCATGAACTCAACTCGCCGTGTTTGGAGGAAGAGAAATGCTGCCTATGACCCAAAGAACACCGTCCCCACTGTCAAGCATGGAGGTGGAAATGTTATGTTTTGGGGGTGTTTCTCTGCTAAGGGCACAGGACTACTTCACCGCATCAATGGGAGAATGGATGGGGCCATGTACCGTACAATTCTGAGTGACAACCTCCTTCCCTCCGCCAGGGCCTTAAAAATGGGTCGTGGCTGGGTCTTCCAGCACGACAATGACCCAAAACATACAGCCAAGGCAACAAAGGAGTGGCTCAGGAAGAAGCACATTAGGGTCATGGAGTGGCCTAGCCAGTCACCAGACCTTAATCCCATTGAAAACTTATGGAGGGAGCTGAAGCTGCGAGTTGCCAAGCGACAGCCCAGAACTCTTAATGATTTAGAGATGATCTGCAAAGAGGAGTGGACCAAAATTCCTCCTGACATGTGTGCAAACCTCATCATCAACTACAGAAGACGTCTGACCGCTGTGCTTGCCAACAAGGGTTTTGCCACCAAGTATTAGGTCTTGTTTGCCAGAGGGATTAAATACTTATTTCCCTCTGCAGAATGCAAATAAATTCATATACTTTCCACAATGTGATTTTCCGGATTTAATTTGTGATGTGCTATCTCTCACTGTTACCAATAACCTACCCTTCAATTATGGGCTGCTCGTGTCTTTGTCAGTGGGCAAACTTACAAAATCAGCAAGGGATCAAATACTTATTTCCACCACTGTATATGGTAGATGTTCGATAATGGCATTAGTGCAGTGGTTCTCAACCCAGTCCTCAAGACACAACTAGCAAGTCAGGTTTTCAGAATATTCACAATGAATATGCATGATTTGCATACAATGGAGGTAATACATGCAAATTTATCTCATGCATATTCATTGTGGGTATCCTGAAAATCTGACTGGTTGAGTATATCCGGAGGACTAGATTGAGAACCACTACATTCGTGCATGCTAGCTGTTAACAAATGACCCCTACATGCAAATGCAGATACTGGTGTGACTTATCAAGTGACCCTCATAGTAACAATGCCTGCACTTGAAAACAGAGATTTGAAATTACAAATTAGCCCCAAGTAATAAAAGTATGCTGACGATATTGATGGCTACTACTTCCAAAATCCTTCTATTAAAGAGACAAAGCCAATATCTAGCTGATTTTGTGATTGTTGCCAGTTTAAGAGGCAGAAATTCTAAATTAAAAAAAAAAAGTGTAAAGTTTGAACACAGAGACACCCTGCGGGTTCCTCAAATTAAGGGTATCCATTTCTAATTTGGCCCCTGAAGAAGAAAAGCTTAATTAACTGTAATATGAGATTTCTTGGTGTGAAGAGGATTAAAAGAGTGCCTCTACATTACTTTGCTGGCAATATTTTTTTCTCAAGCACAGAACTGTAAATCAGCACCTTGGGAAATTTTGTACCTATCAGTAAATTGGATAGCACACTTTCTGGAGTATCTTAGCTTCCCACTTCCATATATTGGATTCTCTAAACATTTTCTGTACAATGTTATTAGATCCATGGTTAGTTAGTAAGTGGCTTGTTTGTCTATCACTAGCTTTGTAAGACTGGCATTTGTAAAAAGCAACAAACAAGCTCCCAAGTGAACCTGAGGAGAAAGCCATAAAGCAAATGTGCAGTGTGTGTTTGTTAGTAATGATCACAGGAAGAAAGTTCTAAAAGATGCAATCTGTTACTATTGAGTATATAAATGTTTGATATGCCATTTTCCAAATAGAACATTGGCTCCCAGTTTCTTACGGAATCCCTTTGCCACCAAATTCAATCCCCTAAGACCTCTTTGATCCGTGCATCAATGTCTGTTAGTTGTTCTTTTATATTGCCTGTTTCACTGGGAATCCACATGCCATTCCTACTTCAGTGTTGCAGCACCAGTTCTATGGTACAACCTCCCCCTTTACTTGAGATTAGAACCCTCCACCTCTAATTTCAAATCTCAGTTTAAGACTCATTACTTCTCCACAGCTTTCCCTCCCGAAATGAGCTGATAACCTGCCAGACTATTTCGTACAGCCCATGCTTACAGTAAGACTGCTATTTTCCCTGCCCTGTTTTACCTGTTCCTCAGTTCTCTCCTTAATGTAATATTGTATTATTCCATCCCCTCCTTTCTCTATTGTCACCACAAGGTTTTTTTTAATTATATCTAGTTTTGTCCCTTTCTTGTCCCCTTTTATTCTTTTAATCGCATAAACCACCTAGATTCACCAGCTACTAATAATATGCTTAAGTTAAATTCAAACACAAGTGACGTTTTTTTAGTTTTGTGAATCATTGTTGGCAGTTCCTTCAATGATACTGTTGACTAGTGGGAAAACCTTAATGGTGGAGAGAGAATCTAGGGTTCTGGATGTTATTTTGGACTTCTCTCTTACCTTTGAATCTCAAATTAATACATAAGTACATAAGTATTTCCATACTAGGAAAGACCAAAGGTCCATCAAGCCCAGCATCCTGTTTCCAACAGTGGCCAATCCAGATCACAAATACCTGGCAAGATCCCAAAAAGTACAAAACATTTTATACTGCTTATCCCAGAAATAGTGGATTTTCCCCAAGTCCATTTAATAACGGTCTATGGACTTTTCCTTTAGGAAGCCGTCCAAACCTTTTTTAAACTCCACTAAGCTAACCACCTTTACCACATTCCCTGGCAAAGAATTCCAGCGTTTAATTACACGTTGAGTGAAGAAATATTTTCTCCGATTCATTTTAAATTTACTACAATGTAGCTTCATCGCATGCCCCCTAGTCCTAGTATTTTTGGAAAGCATAAACAGATGCTTTACATCTACCCGTTCAACTCCTCTCATTATTTTATAGACCTCTATCATATCTCCCCTCAGCCACCTTTTCTCCAAGCTGAAGAGCCCTGCTTTAGCCTTTCCTCATAGGGAAGTCGTCCCATCCCCTTTATCATTTTCGTCGCCCTTCTCTGCACCTTTTCTAATTCCACTATATCTTTTTTGAGATGCGGCGACCAGAAATGAACACAATATTTGAGGTGCGGTCACACCATGGAGCGATACAAAGGCATTATAACATCCTCATTTTTGTTTTCCATTCCTTTCCTAATAATACCTAACATTCTATTTGCTTTCTTAGCCGCAGCAGCACACTATCTATGGAACTTTGGAAGGCTAAGTGCTTTGAAAATATGCCTCTATGGATAAGAGCATTTTATTGTATGCAACAGTTACGGCTGATTAGACCCTATTTTTAATGAATCTCATTTTGTTCTTTTAGTCTAAATGTTGGTGCTGTCCCATCTGGACTATTGTAATTCTCTTTATAATGGATTGAGTGCCAAATTGCTCTATATATTACAATTAATACTAAATACGGTGGTGCGACTGGTTTTTCACTTTAAAAAATATGATATTGTCTCTAAATACATGAAGACTTCATTGACTTCCTTTGAAACCTTGTATTATTTTTAAAGTTGTCTGCTTGGTTTTTCATATATCGTATGGCAATGTTTTGGATCTATTAATCCAGATTTTTTTCATATTCATTTTATTCTTCTATTCGGGTTCATGATAGCCTTTTATTAAAATTTCCAGCATTTAAAGGTGTATGTTTTAAAGGTCAACTTGATGCTATGTTTCCTTTCCAGGCGGTTGCTGTTTGGAATACACTTCCTATATACATTGGGTTAGAATTAAACTACATGCAGCTGCAAAGAACGTTGAAAATGTTCTTGTTTGATACATTTTAGTGTATTTATATAGTTTTTAAATTGATTACTGATGTAACTCCTCATTTTTTGTGCGAGATTCTTAAGATGTAAACCACCTTGAAACTCTTGCTGGGATTTGTGTGGTGTACAAATCTAGGATTAGATTAGATTTAGACGGTATATGAAATAAAATGATCATGAACATTCACTGAACTTCCATGCTTGAATCTGCTAAAGTATGACTGAAAGGAATGTGCATGCGGGTAAAAAAAAAAAAAAAAAAAAAAAAAAGAACGCATATAAATCTATGAATTCATGCATGTACAATCAGAGACCTCGATGCAGTAAGCACTGTGAACAGCACACAAAACTTCAGCGTATGGCTTACTAAAACACACTCTAAAAATAGTTTCACTTCTGATGCAGTATGCTAATGGCTTGCAAATTTCAATGGCATTAAATTCCATTTCTAATTTATGGTCTGTTATTATATACTAGCCGTTAAGCCCGTTAAAATGGGCATCATTTTTTATTTTCACCTCCATGTCCCGCAAACCTCCTCTCTCCCCTACCCTCCCCTCCCTCGATCCATATCCAGCAACCCTGCTGTTTCCTCTGCCCTCGCCCCCATGTCCAGTAGCCCTCCTGTATCCCCTGGCCTCCCCCCGTCCACCAACCATCCTCTCTCCCGTCCTCCCCCCATATTCAGCAACCCTCCTCTTTCCCTTGGCCTCCCCCCCTCCCGTCCAGCAACTCTGCTCTGTCCCCTGCCCTCCCCCCATGTCCAGCATCCCTCCTCTCTCCTCTGTCCTCCCCCCATATCCAGCCTCCCTCCTCTCTCCCCTTTAGTTGTGCCTTTTGTTTTTTGTTTGTTTTTTTAAAGTAGCAAATCAGGGTTTGTTTTTCATTTGTGTGCCCCCACCCCTTCTTCTAATAGTGTGTGTGTGTCTGTGTGTGTGAGTGAGAGAGAGTGTGTGAGTGAGTGAAAGAGAGTGCTAGTGAGCTGTTAGTACTCCCTGTCTCAGTGGAGGTTCAGTGTCTTCTTGTACTCAGTTGTTGGAGCTGTGTCACACTGGAGGTTCAGTGTCTCCTTGCAGGCAGTTGTTGGAGCTTTTTGAAAGTCAGGCTCATTTTGCAGTCGCGTGCCGGTTCCCCTGCCCCCTCCCTGGCGCATACATGTTGCTGCTGTTCCGCCCCTTCTGCTGACTCGCGCTGTTCAGTGAACCAAAGGGGCGGGACAGATATGCCTTCAGGCAGCAAAGCAGGACTTGTATGTGTGTGTGCTGCGAGTGAATGCACCTCTTTACCTTTTGCTGTGGGGCTGATAACGTTCTTGGATCCCTGCTTGGTTTCTGGTGCTGTTCTTTGTTTTGCTTCGCCCACCTCGCCATTCCTGCTGTGCCCTTGAACAATGTGGTTCTCTTCTTTCTTTCCTTAGTTTGTGTTCGCCCAGGTCTCCGCATTGGCTCCGCCCCTGATCTTAGCGCCTCTGTCCATTGGTTTTCGTTCTGCAATTCACCGCAGCAGTTCTGCCCATTGAGGTTGCACTTCTGTCCATTGGATAACATTGCTGAGCTCGTCGCTGCGGCTCCGCCCAGCATCATATTGCTTTTTGTCATTGTTTACTGGTGTTTATCGTAACGCCGCGTGAGGGGAGCTTCAACGCATGCGTGGAACGTTCAGGACATGCTCTCTACTGCGCATTTGCGGGTGAGTCGGTCACTTGCAATTTATAGGTTTGATTAGATGAGGGTCTACAGATTCTGCTACCATATAATTCCTGTATAGAGATCAGTAGCAATCCTGTTCTAGAGTCCCTATAGTAGGTGTATTGGCATTCTAGGGCTGGTATAATAGTTACAGTGCTGTCTTTTCATTAATATGGATGTTGCCTGGGCCATATTTAAGATGTTAGTGCCCACAGACAGGACTGGAACACAGTACTACTACTACTACTACTACTACTACTACTTAACATTTCTAAAGCGCTACTAGGGTTACGCAGCACTGTACAGTTTTACAAATAAGGATAGTCCCTGCTCAAAGGAGCTTACAATCTAAAGGACGAAATGTCAAGTTGGGGCAGTCTAGATTTCTTGAATAGAGATATAATGGTTAGGTGTCGAATGCGACATTGAAGAGGTGGGTTTTGAGTAGGGATTTGAAGATGGGTAGGGAGGGGGCTTGGCGTATGGGCTCAGGGAGTTTATTCCAAGCAGAGAGCTCTTACAGCATGGTCCTAAAGCAAACAGTTTCAGGCTCTTGTTTAGACCAGATACATAGCATTTTCAATCACTCCATAAATCTTTCTCCTTCACCTTTTTATCAACTCCCCATTCCTCCATGATCTCATCTCTTTCTCTCCTTGCCTCCCCTCCTCTCCTTTCAAGCTTTTCTGATCAATGGCAGTTGAGCAGGCTGTATTTTCTACTGCGTGTTTTTGGCACTCGCCGAATTCAGAATTACCACCCAGGGCACACAGTTGCTGGGCGGTAATAATGATTTGGCGTGTGCTAGATGCATGTAGGCCCTTTTTCAGCTTTTACACACAATTTGTGTACACACATACATATATAGCAGGTATTCTAGTCAGTTTTGTGTGTATTTGCTGTTTGGAAAGGCAGTAAGATTAAACACAAAATGTAAGCATCTTATTTATAGAGTTCCCACCCTGGTTTCTCCTTTATGGGATCCCTTGCTCTCACCCCCTAGGGCACTGTAAACTATGCCCCTGCAGCATCTCCAGCCTCAGACAACCCAGTCCTGGAATGAGGAAATGAAAAACCACAATGAGAATTATTTTATTTCCAAATGAACTCCCTGCCAAAAAAAAGCACAAAGAAATTTTGTTTTTCATTTCATTTTGTTTCATTTTAGCACATGCTGTTTGCAAACAGTGAACCCTCAACATGTGAAAAATAGGGAGAAAAAACGAAATGAAAAACAGCTGAAACATCCTTCATTCGTTCCAAAATGAAAAATGGCTAGTGTGCTCACTCTCTCTGGACCCAAACCAGGCCAGTCTTAAGGGTCCTTTTACTAACGCTTTTTTCCCTTGTGCCAAAATGCGTTAGCTCAGGCATCTGTGAACGCATTCCCAGCTCTAAAAATAGGTGGCTTTTTCTTAGTGCTGGGGGAGTGTTTGGGGAGAGGAGAATAGATGTACCCAGCACTAATCGGTTAGCGCAACTACTTTGCCGCATGCCAACCGATTAACAGACGGTTAGCATATGAGCCCCTTTCATTTACTAGATAGGTATCAGTAAGGGCTCACACACTAATTGGGCAAATAGCACCTGGCCATTAACAGGAAAAATGGAAATGTGGCCATTTTACCGTTGTGCTAAAAATGGCTTCAGTGCGCAGGGAAACTCACATGCTAATCATAGCGCATGGCTCCTTTTAGCGCAGCTTAGTAAAAGAGCCCCTTAGTTTCTTCTGTTGATAAGTATAATCCACAGAGATTCTACAAGCTCATTGCTGGCTCCAGCTTGGTTTATTCTGACATATCAGTAATTAAAGGAGAGATGCCAGGAAAAAGAAAATTATCACATCCCCTCTGTTATATGTATAACCCTATCACAAGAAGACCATCATTAAGTAGAGGAGTAGCCTAATGGTTAGTGCAGTGGGCTTTGATCCTGGCAACTTGGGTTGAATTCCCACTATAGCTCCTTGTGACCTTGAGCAAGTCACTTAACCCTCCCATGTCCAGGTACAAAGATTGTGAGCCCTCTAGGGACAGAGAAAGTACCTGTATATAATGTATACAGTGCTGCATACGTCTAGTAGCATTGTAGAAATGATCAGTAGTAGTATTTTGGTTAACCTTGCTTTAGTCTTCCTTAGGAGGTTGAGGCAGTTGTACTACTATTCTATAGAAAGTCTGATTTAATGGAGGAGGTAGCAAAGCTTCCATTGTCCTGCAAACATAAACATAAGTCTAATACCCAGAACCCTTATTTTTATTATTCTACTGCTCCCACCCCAAATGTTCTTACTACTGCTTCTGTATGTTCAGGTGAGTTGATTATTGAATGGACAGTATCCTATCTCAATAGATAATTTCAAAACACAAAGGGATAGAAGAACAAAGCAAAATAAACGTATTCAAAGATTTGGTTCAGTGGACAGAGTTAAACAAGGAAAAGTCATTTTTCACTCTTGCATATGTAATGGTTTCACAATCTGAATTCTTCTCCTGTATAACTTCACTTGGGTTACGTTGCCCGAGGAAGGAATCTTAATCGTCCCAAATGCTTACGTTTTAAAACATTCATTAGTCTAATAAAGTCTAACTACTTTGTTGATTTTGTTTTAAAACACTGTTTGCCTGAGGGAAGGGTGAGGAGTGCTTGATGCACTAACACAGTTCTCCAATTCTATTTCTAATTATAAATCCTGATATGCAGTTTCTAAGAGCTTAATTATAGGGCACGCTTACTTTCTAGATCAGCTACATTATACCAGCGGTACAATCCAAAACATTAAAAAAAAATTAAAATAAAAAATAACAATAAAAATTATACATTCATTCATCATTATTCAAACATCAAAACAGTTACTAGGGAATTCTATATAGTGCTTAATGTTATGCGCTATTTGTGTGCTGATTTATTAAAGCAGAAAAGTGTTATAACGGAAGCAAGGCGCAAAAATGGCTGAAAATGGCAGATCTGCATGGAACTACACTTTTGCACCCAGTTAAGCATTTCCATGTGGATCTAAAAAAGGGGGCATAACGATGAGAGGGACATGGGTGAGTCAGGGACATTACCTTAAAATGTACGTAGTGTTATTGAATTAGGGAGGTCCACACCTAATTTGAGTGCAGGGATTTACACCTGGTTTCAGTTGATGTAAATCCTCACACCCAAAATTGGGTGCAGATTCTGGCCCTACATACTATTCTGTAAAGGGTGACCATCCTCAAGCAACCTTTCTAGAACACTGTTTAGTGTCAATTTTTTTCAGCGCCAATTTTTTGGCTTCATAGACTGAATGTATCAATAAAATGCTTCAAGATATAAATAATTTGAAAAGCATAACTCAAACTAAACCTATTCTTAGTAGAAGACAGCTCAGCCATGAACTAAATTATCATTATTATTATTATTATTATTATTATTATTATTATTATTTATTGCATTTGTATCCCACATTATCCCACCTATTTGCAGGCTCAATGTGGCTTACATAGTTTTGTAAACATTGTCGTTACAGGATAGCAGATACATTTAGTATTGTGTCGAAATTAAATGAGGGAAGAAAGAAGAAGGAGGGGAGTGAATAGGGTAATTATAGGAGGTAGGCTTTCTTAACTGAGTGGGTTTCGTGAGGTGGACTAATGTGGCTATCGGTTCTCATTGTAGGGAAGGGAAGGGAAATGGGACTTGATGTACCGCCTTTCTGAGGTTTTTGCAACTACATTCAAAGCGGTTTACATATATTCAGGTACTTATTTTTTGTACCAGGGGCAATGGAGGGTTACGTGACTTGCCCAGAGTCACAAGGAGCTGCAGTGGCTTTGTTGAAGAGATAAGTCTTCAGAGATTTGCGGAAGACAGTTGTTTTGTCGATTGTTCTCAGGTCTATAGGCAATGCATTCCATACTTGCGTGCTTAAGTAGGAGAAGGTGGTGGCGTGCATCTGCTTATATTTTAGTCCTTTACAGCTGGGGAAGTGTAGGTTGAGGAATTTGCGAGATGATCTTGTAGCATTTCTTGGAGGTAGGTCCACGAGGTTTATCATGTAGATTGGGGCGTCCGCGTGAATGATTTTGTGTACAATCGTGCAGATCTTGAACGCAATGCGTTCCCTAAGTGGGAACCAGTGGAGCTTCTCTCTTAAGGGTTTTGCGCTTTCATATTTAGTTTTTCCAAATATGAGTCTGGCGGCAGTGTTCTGGGCAGTTTGGAGTTTTTTGATAGTCTGCTGTTTGCAACCCGCGTATAGTGCGTTGCAGTAGTCCAGATGACTTATTACCATTGACTGTACCAGGGTGCGGAAGATGTATCCATTTACACTGGCGTACCAAGGGCAGGGTGGTTGAGGCTGTACGCCCCGGGTGCCGGCAGCAAGGGAGTGCGCTGCGCAGTCGTGCGGCTATTGGCTCTGCCGGTCCCTTGCCCCAGAATAGGAAATTGATGTCAGAAGGGACAGGGGACTGGCAGAGCCGACAGCCATGTGACTGCTCAGTGCATCCTCTTGCTTGGAGGAGAGCAGGATGCACCTGGAGGAAGAGGTTTGCTCTACCTGGGGGGGGGGGGGGGGGATGCACCTGGAAGGGGGGGTGCTCTGCCCTGGGTGGCAACCAAGCTAGGTGCGCCACTGCCTATTTACGTGGTCATTTTCTACAGCACGGCCTAGTTTAGACTGTGTTCAAATGCCAGTATTTTAGTCATTTGGACATGTAAGTGGCCACATACAGGTGTAAATGACCTCTTATACTAACTAGTGTGAAAATCTGTGCAGAAGTTTCATGGTGTGAACTTGTGCAGGTGTGCACAGGGCCAACGTCTGGGCAGATTATGGGTAGAATGTGCACTTACACATGTAATTATAAAATGTATTAATTACACAAGCATACATGTAAGTACACGCAAACGTTTACACCACCCAAAGAGCTGGCCAAAATGTTGGACCTACATGAACGTATGTTCTTTTGTAATTAGGTGTATACTGGACTTTATAAAATAAGCGTAAAAAGGATCATGAAAATGTGTGTTAACTACAAAAAAACTTTAGAAAATTACCCTCTTAATACTAAACTTGCCCACCCAGAAATTTTACAATACACCTTTTCACTCTCAACACTCCTAAATAATACTGAATCCCAGCACACTGGTTTTGGGGAGCTCCAGTGGGTCTTTCTGTCTCCCCAGGATAACATCAGCAAGGGGGGTTCTGAGTCAGATTGGACTTGGTACCACCAGACACCTGAAGCATTGATAAGTGGGTGTAGAACTCACTCTTAGAAATCCAGGCAGGCTGCAAATCTTCTCCCTTCAGCTGTGTGCAAACTTCACTCCCCATAGAGGAGTTGGCTTAATTCACAGTATATTACAGTGCTCTCTTTCTACTGAAGGGTATAGTAAATAATTTCACTGCAGTATTTCATGGGTTCTAGTCAGGTTTGGGTGGTTTAGTGGCAGGTTCTGGCTCTTACTCTTTGGAAGTCATTACTTGCCATTTTACGATTCTTATTTCTAATTAAAGACTGGGATTAAGACTTGGATTTTTGAGCAGTTTTTCCTTACCTGATAATTTAGGGACCCCCAGAACCAGTGGCTTACTTCCCCTATCTCCCAAGCCATAATTATTGTTTAATTGTTTTTTTATTGTTGTGCTATTTTCCCCATTCTGTCACTTCCCCATGTGTATCAATTTTTAATTTATCTACTATAGATTTTTACCCTCATAAACTACCATATTGCTATACTTGATTTCCAATGATGGTGTATGTATACAGTATATGAGAGAAAAAAAAAAAGAATCACCCAAAGATGTGATGTACCTGAGCTGCAATAATGTATTCAGTAAAAGCAAACCACCAAAAGGCTAAGTGAAATTTCAAACATGTTAGGATCGATATTCAGACCAGAGGAGGCAGTCCGGCTAACTCACGTGGTTGGCGGTGAGGCCGGATATTCAGTTTGTTTCCAGTGGCTGGTATTGAATATCTGGTTTATTTTTGGCCGGTTTAAACTTAATCAGCCCATATTCAGAACTGGCCGGTTAAGTTTATAAATGGTAAAATGATAGGCCTGCTGTTTGGACAGCCCGATTTGGCCACAAAACTTAGCCAGCAATGTGCCAAATATTTGTGGATAGCTGGTTAAACGCTATTTAACCGGCCAGGAGTCGTTCCTGACCAGTTAAATAGCATTGAATATCAGGGGTTTGTCTTTAAAATAACCAGGAAAATGAGAAAGACAACTAAGGTGCCTTTTTACTAAATCTCAAGGCCTACCACAAAATGTGTTAAAATATTTTCCAGTAGTTTGCTTCTTAGCATATGCTATTTTTTTTTATTATATATTTTTTTGGGATGAGACATGGCATGAGCAGGAAATGAGTATGGAAGCGTTATACGGTCTGTGCCGGGGCTGGTGGTTGGGAGGCGAGGATACTGCTGGGCAGACTTATACGGTCTGTGCCCTGAAGAGGACAGGTACAAATCAAGGTAGGGTATACACAAAAAGTAGCACATATGAGTTTATCTTGTTGGGCAGACTGGATGGACCGTGCAGGTCTTTTTCTGCCGTCATCAACTATGTTACTATCCAGCTCATTTTTGAAAGTAATCGCCGACCATTTTCCGACATAAATCGGGAGATGGCTGGCGACCTCGGAAAAGCGGCCAAATCAGTATAATCGAAAGCCGCTTTTTTGGCAACATCGCCGCTTTCCCGTCGCGTCGCCGGCCAAAGTTCAAAGGGGCGTGTTGGCGGCGAAGCGAAGGCGGGACATGGGCAGGCATGGGCGTGGCTACCGGATGGCCGGCTTTCGGCGATAATGAAAAAAAAACGGCGATAAGGAGTATAACGCCAGGTTTACTTGGTCCTTTTATTTTCACGACCAAGCCTCAAAAAGGTGCACCAAATGACCAGATGACCACTGGAGGGAATGGGGGATGACCTCCCCATACTCCCCCAGTGGTCATCAACCCCCTCCCATACTAAAAAAATAAAACTAAAAACCTTTTTTGCCAGCCTGTATGCCAGCCTCATATGCCGTACCCACCTCCATGACAGTAGAATGTGTTGCATCCTCCGACAGCCTTTCCCTGGTTGAAATGTGGCTCTCGGGTGAGTGTGACACCTTTTCTGTTAGGTGCCCTGCAGAGTCACATTAGCAATGCATTGTGGTGGGTGTATGGTACTGGGCTCTACTCCCATGGTGCTTTTCCCCCCTGCTAACTGGGTCAGAGTGTGCCCTGTTTTGTTTCCGGTAGTCCATGAGGTAGTGGCCATTTTTGTAAGCCAGTTTTAGATCCCTTTCATGTGTTACCCACGTTAGAGAACATTAATACCTTGAATGTGGCTGAAAGAGGGCATTGTACACCATTCTGCCAGCTCTGACCTACTGCTAATCTCAGTACCAGGGAGACTCTTTGCCAGTGGGGCACAACCTCTGATCTGCAGTTAACTGTGAGTAAGCGTGCTTATTCAAATAAAGGACTTTTTCAAAGAGATTAGTCTTCAGGTGTCAACTGGTGTGCCAAGGTTATACAGCAGCAACAAGTCCTAGAGGCCTGCGTGTATGCAGGTCCCTGGAGCACGTTTAGTGGGTACCACAGTGCACTTAAGGCAGGCGGACCCAGGCCCATCCCCCCTACCTGTAACACTTGTGCTGGTAATGGAAGCCCTCCAAAACCCACTGTACCCACATGTAGTTGCCCCCTTCACCCCTAAGAGGTTTGGTAGTGTTGCACATTTGTGGGTAGTGGGTTTTGGGGGGGTTGGGGGGCTCAGCACCCAAAGTAAGGGAGCTATGCATGTGGGAGGTTTTTCTGAAGTCCACCGCACTGACCCCTAGGGTGCCCAGCTGGTGTCCTGGCATGTCAGGGGGACCAGTGCACTACAAATGCTGGCTCCTCCCACAACCAAATGCCTTGGATTTCACCGGGTTGGAGATGGCCGGCATTTTTTCCCATTATTGCTGAAAAACAAACCCGGCCATCTCAAACCCGGCAAACTCCAAGGCATTTGGCAGGGCTAAACCGTATTATCAAAAAAAAAGATGGCCGGCCATCTTTTTCGATAATACGGTTCCGGCCAGCTGTAGCGCCGGCGATCTATTTGGCCGGCGACGTTAGATTATGCCCCTCCACGTTATCCAACTAGTATGTTCACATTAGCATGGGCTAACTGGACAACATGAGCTTAATGAGGGAGCGCTTTGTGCCTCCTAAATAGGAGGTGGTAAGTGCTCTTGTGTTGTTTTTTGCAAGTCCCACATGCTAATTAGCGCAGGACCTGCAAAAAATAAATAATTAATTTAAAAATCCTTAGGGCCCTGTTTACTAAGGTGCGCTAGCATTTTTAGCGCATGCTAAAAATTAGCATGCGCTAACCGTGTAGGCACCCATAGGAGTATTATGGGCATCTACACAGTTAGCGTGCACTAAAAACACTAGCGCACCTCTAGCGCGGCTTAGTAAACAGGGCCCTTAATATACTGCCACAGTAAATCTTGGCTTAGCACATGGGAAAGTCCCTCATTAGCACATGCTAAGCACAAATTTTGCCACAAATTTACTAAAGTTTTTGTTAATTGATCAGCTTTTTGAGATATGGAATGATAATATCTTGAAATTAGCTAATCCATAGTTTAAATTTGAATCCTGTCTGAAACTATTGGGTGTAATTTTGACCAATACACTGAGTCCTGATCTACAAGTGCAAGCTCTTGTAAAGAAAACCTTCTATATGATGAAAAAATAGAGAAGGGTTAAGAGTTATTTTAATCAAGAGGCTTTCAAATTAGTTGTATGAAGTTTTATACTGGGTCAGTTGGACTACTGTAGTAGAGTCTATCTGGGATGCTCCAAGCTTTTAAAGAGAAAGATTTAAACAATTCACAACACGGCAGCCTGGCTTATTTACTCAGTACACAAGTTCAAAAGAGCTTCTCCATTGCTGTTAAGGTTGCATTGGCTCCCGATGGTGGTTCGACTTCATTTTAAGTTATGCACTTTTGTGTTTATGATACTTCATTGAGATGCACCATTGCACATGAAAGACCTGGTATGTTTATTGTCATGGTCTAGAAATATTTCTTCAAGAAATCTTTTGCTTTTACAGTTCCCTAGTCAGCATAATATTTGTACTAAACAGATTTTTATCAGCTACCTTTTCATATTTGGTGGCTCAAGTCTGGAACTCTATTCTTTCTAAGATTAGAGTTATTCCTGATTACATGGCCTTTAGGAAACAGTTTAAAATGTTTCTTTTTAATAAATGCTTTTATTTAGTTTAAGCCTGATCATGTACTGTTGTTAGCTTATTATCCTTTTGGCATGTTTGCACTCTCCTGATTGGTGTAATCCGCATTGAACTTAAAGGTTGTTGCAGAATATAAGCAAGTATCAGCTCTCAAGTGCACCTAAAATATCGCGGGATCCTTTTATTAAGGCGCACTAATAAATCATCCTTAATAAATCATTCCTCAAACTACTCAGGTGCATCAAAAAACACCTCTCACAATACCTTACCTAGCACCTTGCATCTAAATCACCTACCTTCAGCTTATTATCAACTGTATTTAAGATCATGTAATGACTGCATCATAACAACACTCTGTAAGCCACATTGAGCCTGCAAAAAGGTGGGATAATGTGGGGTACAAATGCAACAAATAAATAAATTTAGCATGCACTAATGAATTAATGTGCGTCAAGTGCTATGCAGCCCATAGGTATACAATGGGTTGCATGGCATTTAGCATGCGCTAATCTTTAGTGTATGCTAAATCCTTTAGCGTACCTCAGTACAAGGACCCCTGGACTTTGCAAATAAAGGCGGAGATTTAAAGTTGAGCTGCAGTAGGAAAGGCACAATCAGACAAATGTCTGTTTTGCTCCACCTCACCCTACATTGCTGTAGATCTGTGCCTGGGCAAACATCTCTCTTATTACTGTCAGTGCTGTGGAAATCATCTGTTACCAGTTACATTATGGATATAGCTATAAATAAATTTTACTGTGTTGAACAAAAAGTTAGACTTAAGTACCTAGTAGAATGCCACTAGAGACGAAAGAACAGGAGGCTGGACCAGTACCTGGAGGAGCCAAAATAGTATATACGCCTTCCTAGCATGGCTTGATATGTCTGGTATTTTGCCTCAGGATCTTAGGAGTCCTTTTACCAAGATGCGGGAAAAAGGGCACTGCACTAGCGGCACGGGCCATTTTTCCTGCGCACCAGGGCCCTTTTTACTGCAATGGGTACAAATTCCCCAGACAAACATGGCCATGAAGTAAAAGAACTCTTACCGCATGGCCATGTGGTAGGGTGCCCTTACTGCCACCCATTGAGGTAGTGACAAGGGATCCCGTGGTAACAGGACAGTGCGCAGCGATGCCCAATTACTGCCGGGTTACTGCTATGGAAGCCATTTCCGGGGCTTTTCTTTTTCCCCCAGAAATGGCGAGCACTCATGGTGGAACTACCGCCGGCAACTGTGTTAGGCAAGCTGTAGTCCCGATTTAGCATTCGGTAAGACAACGTTCAGCTTACTGACACTTTGAAAAAGACTCCCCTAATCAGGTAGTTCTGACAAATCAGCAAATGAAGGAGTAATGCTAGGAAATAGCTTGCCATCTCCGCTGTACAAAATCAGTAGCCTCACCAAAACAAGGCATGTTAACCTTACTTTATCACCTTAGGAGCTCTTTACGAAGTTCACTTTAAAGGCTTATTTTCAAAAGAGAAGGGCGCCTATCTTTTGACACAAATCGGGAGATGGGCGTCCTTCTCACAGGGTCGCCCAAATCAGCATTATCGAAAACCGATTTTGGGCATCCTCAACTGCTTTCCGTCGTGGGGACGACCAAAGTTTACGGGGGCGTGTTGGAAGCGTAGTGAAGGCAGGACTGGGGCATGCCTAACACATGGGCGTCCTCGACCGATAATGGAAAAAAGATGGACGTCCCTGACGAGCACTTGGGCGACTTTACTTGGTCCATTTTTTCTTATGACCAAGCCTCAAAAAGGTGCCTGAACTGACCAGATGACCACCGGAGGGAATCAGAGATGACCTCTCCTTACTCCCCCAGTGGTCACTAACCCCCTCCCACACAAAAAAAAAAAATAATAAAATATTTTTTCCAGCCTCTATGCCAGCCTCAAATATCATACCTAGCTCCATGACAGCAGTATGAAGGTCCCAGGAGCAGTTTTAGGGGGTGCTGCAGTGCACTTCAGGTAGGCGGACCTAGGCCCACCCCCCCTACCTGTTACACTTGTGGTGGTAAATATGAGCCCTCCAAAACCTACCACAAACCCACTGTACCCACACGTAGGTGCCCCCCTTCACCCGTAAGGGCTATGGTAGTGGTGTACAGTTGTGGGTACTGGGTTTTGGGGGGGTAGGGGGCTCAGCACACATGGTAAGGGAGCTATGCACCTGGGAGCTTTTTCTGAAGTCCAGTGCAGTGCCCCCTAGGGTTCCCGGTTGGTGTCCTGGCATGTGAGGGGGACCAGTGCACTACGAACGCTGGCTCCTCCCATGACCAAAGGGCTTGGATTTGGTCGTTTCTGAGATAGGCGTCCTCGGTTTCCATTATGGCCGAAAATCGGGGACAACCATCTCTAGGGGCGACCTAAATGTTGAGATTTGGGCGTCCCTGACCGTATTATTGAAATGAAAGATAGACGCCCATCTTGTTTTGATAATATGGGTTTCTCCACCCCTCCGCGGGGACATCCTGTGAGGACGTCCTGTTCGATTATGCCCCTCTTTGTCATCTACTCTCTTTCATTTTCTATTGTCTTGGCCAGATGAACATATGTTTTATACATATGTCTTTAACATCCAGAACACTGATTTGTCTTATCCACTGCTCCCACCTCCAGCCCTCTATGTGCAGGTGAACTGGTTATTTAATGAACAGCACTAAACCCTACTTGGTAGCTTCAAAACACAAAGGGATAAAAGAACAGAGAAATCACTTTTTCAGATACTTGGTTCAGTGGACACAAACATATAAAGTTAATTTTCCACTCCTACCCATGCAGTAGTTTCACAACTAGTACTTTTCTCCTGTATAACTTCACTTGCTTTGTGTTGCCCGAGGAAGGAATCTTAATAGCCCCAAATGCTTAAGACATTCATTAGCCTAATAAAATCTAACAGCTTTGTTGGTTTTGTTTTTAAACACTATTTGGGTGAAACACAGAATTCCCATTCTATTTCTAATTAAAAATCCTGAAATAGAGTTTCTAAGAACTTAATGCTGCCCTCTACTATGGTTATTCTGACACATCGGCAAATAATAGAAAGATACCAGGAAAAAAATTCCTTTCAGGGCACTTCTATAAAGTGGTTCTAGAAGTAGCTCCCTTTGAATATTCGGAGTTAACTCCGCCCCTGAAACGCACGGGTTGCGTGTGCCAAATCAACACTACTGCCGGGCTAGCGTGTGCGCCTGGCGGTAATTCCGAGTTTGGCATGCGCCGAATTCCACTGTAGAAAATAATTTTGTATTTTCTACTGTGGGGGGGGAAGGGGCATTCCTGGCAGTAATCGGCAGTTGGTGTGCGCTGCACGGTTGCCACGTGGGTAGCACATGAGCCCTTACTGCTAAGTCAATGAGCGGTGTTAAGGGCTCAGGCCTTAAATAGGTGCACGCTAGTTTTAATTTTGCCGCACATCCATTGCCTAGTCCATTAAAAAAAAAAAAACTTTTTTCCACAGTAAAGAAATGGCCCAACGCGCATCCAAAACACGCACCCACACCTACCGCAAGCCGCTTTTTATCACGCCTTTGTGAAAGGACCCCTTAACCTTCCATTGCCTCAGTTAAAAAATAAGTACCTGTATATAATATGTAAACTGCTTTGGTTGTAACCACAGAAAGAGGTATACGAAATCCAATTCTTTTTCCCTCTTGTCCGTGGCCGTGACACATAGGGGGTCTATACTTGCTACTTATGGATATAATTCTTTAAAGAGGGTACCATTGTTTAAGTACAAGGAAAGTTCGTTAACTGACCATAAAACTGGTGTAAATAGTAATATCCTGTTTACAAGCTATTCTGTAATACTAGGAGAAAATGCCCGTTTCTGAGCGGAATGAAACAGGCGCTAGCAAGGGGCCCCCTCCCTCCGTCCCTCGAAGCTACTTGCCTTGTTCGCCCTCCCTCCGTCCCTCGAAGCTACTTGCCTTGTTCGCTGTGGGCCGTTTCGGCCCTCGAGTGTCAATAGCTCCGCCCTCGACGTCATGACGTTTTGAGGCGTCATGACGTTTTGACGCGAGGGCGGTGCAGACACTCCAGGGCACACCGGATATCTCGGGCGCCTCAACTTCCGTGGAGGCTTCAGAACGTTGGGGTTGCCTTTTATATATATAGATGGTACATTCTTTGAAGGTGGGTATGCACACATATACAGAGTACTACTACCAATCATCATTTCTATAGCACTACTAGACATACGCTGAGCATGGGCTGGGCACACAGTTATGTGCATAAATTATAGCATATTATAATTTGTGTGCATTTTTCAGCAATTTAGGTGTAAGCATTCACACCAGCTCTATGGCAGGTGTTAAGTAGCAGTGCTTAAAATGTGCACGCGTGCTTATTTATTTATTAAGTGAAAGTTAACCCTATTAAACAACCTGCCAATGAATCAAATTGTTATTGGTATACCATCTTTACAGATATTGTGGTAGAATCTAATGTACCTGAATGCAAAGCTCCTGCTGTTGAAAATGTAAGAAAATCATCTAGAAACAACAAACGTTTATATCCTGCATTTCTAAAAGAAAATTTCATTCTCAAGTAAATGTGAAAAAAAAAAAGACATTTGCTCCTTGTTAAATAAGTTTTAGAAGTTGACTACTTCGTACTAAGCTGGTACTCAAGGGGTGTGATTGGTAAGGGTTTGCGGAATGTTAGTCAAACTTTGACATCTTGTTGCACACACGTTTCAAATGATAGAATTACTGTATAAAAAGAGAATGCAAAGAGAAAATGTTCCAGAAAAAATAAAAAAGATTAGGGCTGTGCCAAAACGATGAATTTGGCTTACTTGGCTGTGTTTAGATGCGATAGCTTCTGGCTGGGTTAACCTTGAAGGCAAACCAGGTTGAAAAACATAAACTGCTCATAAACTGTTAGAATGTTTGTCAGTCTGGTGCACCTAAGGGCATGAGATCTTCGCAGGGGTACTAGCTCTCATGTCTTCAAGATGTGCCGGAGGAAGGAATGTCACCCTATAGTAGAAAGCCTATGGGAGGGTGTGTGGGGTTTGCACTTCGAAAGTTCTGTCTACTTATGTACCCCTACATAGTTTAGGATATGTCAATCATGTTCAATTACTTCACTTTTGGTTTTAAGTTAGGAATTTGGGGTAGAATAGAATGTCGAGCGCAACATTAAGCTTTGATTGGGACAATTGAAACCCGAAAGGATAATAAAATATTTTCAAAATATCGGGGGGGGGGGGGGGGGGGTCCAGCAATGGTTCTGCCATTTTTGGGCCATTCCTGGCCCTGTTTCCAGCATTGATAACCAGTGAAAAGGCTCATTTTGGGTCTGATGCCAGCTCCAGGGGACTCCAGGGAGGACACAGGCCAGTCGATACTTTCCACAGCACTGTTCAGCCAAGAAATGAAGTTCCCTCCGCTGGGATGCACTTAGGAAAGTTGACGACTTGGGCCTGGTTGGGTCCCCGGAGCATGCACACCTTTTTGTTCATGCGAGGTGGTGCTCCAGAGTTAGGACTAAGCCCAAAATGAAGCTAGGGCCTACATTTTGAGACTTGCCCAGTTGAAGTTCCAGGCAATTCGCAGCTTTTTGCCGCTGATATCCAGGGTTGCTGGAAGTCTGTCAGGACCCAAACCAAAGGTGGTCACCAAGTAAGGTTCCTTCAGGGGTCATGGTAAGGGGTCTGGTGACCCGAAGAAATTTATAGTTTCTTTTTAAATTGTGGTTTTTGTGTCATTCATGCTGGTATGTGAGGGGTTAATTTGTTTTGGAAAAGTTTTAGTACTTATGGGTTCTTGAGAACCTCCTGAGGTGAGTTAGTGGAGTGAAATTTTTGAAAAAAAATGTTTAAGTGATGAAAAACTGAGGTTTAAGTTTGAACTGATTGTGGTGCCTGGGATGGGTTTATTTGGTAAGTCTTCAAATGGACGACGTCTGGGAATTGTTATTAATTTTCTAAACTCATTTTAAAGGATTTGGAGTAATTTAAATCCACTATATTTGAGCAGAATGTGAGATGTCCTAAAAAACGAGTTACTTCAAGAACTAAAAGCATAGGATTAAGGGAATGGATGTGCTTTAGTGCCATGGTCCATGTCAGGTCTACTAATAAAGGACTTTTGACTATCCCATGCTTGAATGGCCCTTGGTGCTTCTTTGTATTTCTTAAGCACATTGGGCCTAATTCTATATATGTTGCCTAAAAAGTCAGCGCCAAAGGAAAGCACACTTAGATGTGATCTGTTAACCATGCCTAAAGTTAGGCATGGTTTACAGAATATGCCTAAATCTGTCCACAAGAAAAGAATTTAAGTGCAGCTAATTATGCCACTGAAAACCTAGTGTAAATGGCACAAAAAACACCAAGAGCCTTCAAAATCGGGACAAAGTAAATGAAGGCATGAGAGTAGGTACCAGGCACAGAACAGATATTTTATGATCAACGCATTACCTTGGCGGCCAATAAACCGCAAGCTTTATTTCATAATATCCAATCAAATCTCCCCTACTGATACTCTCCCAGTTTCCTATGATCCCTCTCTCCTTCCCATGGCTTCCCTTGCTGATGCAAGTCTTCGTTTTTCTCCTTCAGGCAGCTAGCTGTCCTTCCTCTCCATCGTCTTCCCTCTCTCCCTTGCTCTCTCTGTTCTACCTAGTCTTCCTTTAACCCTGTCAGCCATCATTCTCCTTAAAACCACCCACTTACAGCACTACTACTACTACTTAACATTTCTAAAGCGCTACTAGGGTTACGCAGCGCTGTACAATTTCACAAAGAAGGACAGTCCCTGCTCAAAGGAGCTTACAATCTAAAGGACAAAAATGTGCAGTCAATCAATTTGGGGCAGTCTAGATTTCTTGAATAGGGGTATAATGGTTAGGTGCCGAAAGCGACATTGAAGAGGTGGGCTTTGAGTAAGGATTTGAAGATGGGCAGGGAGGGGGCTCAGGAAGTTTATTCCAAGCATAGGGTGAGGCGAGGCAGAAAGGGCAGAGCCTGGAGTTGGCGGTGGTGGAGAAGGGTACTGAGAGGAGGGATTTGTCCTGTGAGCGGAGGTTTCGGGTAGGGGCGTAAGGGGAGATGAGGGTAGAGAGGTAATGAGGGGCTGCAGATTGAGTGCATTTGTAGGTTAGTAAGAGAAGCTTGAACTGTATGCGGTACCACCCAGTTACAGCAGATCAATAGTGCAAGTTGGTGCTACTAAGTGCACCAGACAACTTGTGCAACTGATTGTATTCTATAAGTTGTGCATATCACATGCCAGTGTGACCTCTATCAGCAGGCTTGAGGAGCTCCAAAGTGCCACAAGACTGCTGCTAGAGATTGTGGCAAACATTTTGCTGCTCCTGCCTGTTCCTCCTCTAGACCACCAGGAACTGGACAGGTAGCCTCGGGGGGGGGGGGGGGGGGGAGGCTCTGGGACAGAGGGTTGGTCATGTGCTGGGAAGGAAGGAAGGAAAATAGGAAGGGGGTTGATAATACTCTTGGGGGTGGTGGAAGGGAGGGACAGGGGATCAGAAAGCTTCAGGCAGGTATCCAGATGTTATGCAGGTGCTGGTATATTTAAGATAGCTGTTTATGCAATCCTATATGCCTGCTCAGCTATGCAGGCAATGGTACTAAATAATGCTGGCACTGCCAGTTCCCCCCTGTACCGCCCCGAACCTGCCCACTTCAAACATGGCCGGTCAGAGCTGATGTTCAGCAGCACTACTCGATTAAGTACCACTGAATATCGGTGGTTAGGCAGCCACAAGCATTCTCCTGCCCACTTAAATTGCTTTGAATATTGACCAGTTATTGTTTATATTGTACAGGAAAAAAATATATTTTGCTGTAAACCACTCTGATGCTGTAGAAAAGAGAAAAATATATTTAAACATGGTGTATGCCCAGATATTCAATGCCGGGCCATGGTTTGTGTGGCTGGCTATTTCTTATCCAGTTAAGTGCGATAATCAGCACTTAACCGCCTAAGTGGAGCTGGATAAAGATAGGACTGTGTTCTGTGTGGTCCGATTTGTCCAGTTAATTTATGTGATTAAGTGCTGACTCAGCTCTGGACCGCCCAAGAAATAGTCAGTTTTCAGTTCAACGGTTAATGCTATTATTTTGCGGCACTAACCTGAATACCAGCTGACAGCCCCAAACAAGTGATTTAACTGGCCAGGAGACACTTCTGGACAGTTAATCACTTTGAATATTGATCTCAATATTTATGTATTGGATGTTATTTTGCCTATAACACACTTTGAACTTTTGGATGAGGCATAAAAGTAAAGTAAGATTTGCTGAAAGATGTATTATTTTTTTACATATCCTGACCTTACATGTTAGCTGTTCATTCATTCTTTTATAAATGCATAATGCAGTTGTAAGATAATCTTTCAAACTTCAATAACTCATTTTCTATATTTGGTGGCTTTATCATTAGCATAAGGCTTTGGATCAGTGGCGTAGCCACAGGTAGGCCCGGGTGGGCCAGGGCCCACCCAACCATAGCACACATTTAGCGGTAGCTAGTGGGGATCCAAAGCTCCGTCAGCTGAAGACTTCTGCCTAATAGTAACAAAAATGCTACTCTCAACGATACCGGAACCTGCACATGCTCAATTTTCAGCGCATGCCTTCTGCAGACTGCCAAGGTGGAAAGAAGCATTTTCCTGCCAGCTTAGATATTTTTTGGGTGGTGGTAATGTGGAGAACACTTGGTGCCCACCCACTTCTTGCCTAGGCCCACCCAAAATCTGTTGTCTGGTTACGCCCCTGCTTTGGATTTTAGACTTTAACTAATAAACATCAATAAAGCCTCTCCAATGTAAAAAAAAAAAAGTGAAATAGCTGTTTATAGGATAAATGCCATTTCCCCTAACACCTCTCCAGTCAGCATTTCCTCTTCTGACAACTCCTGAAACAAATGCACATACTTGATTCCACCAGAACAGTTACCAAGCATTAGTATGAAAATCCCGATAAATGTCAATTTTTTATGCCCTCAACAAAACACTAATTAGGAAAAGATTTTAAAAAACTTACATTTTCAATCTACAAACATATAAGAATAGAAGCTCTACCTATAAATCATGGCTGAAGTGTTTCACTAAGTATTTAAATGAGGTGGTCTGGGACTGAGGTGTGAGCAACTGTTTTTTGGCATCTTGCCCTTAGTTTGTATTGATATCATTTGATGAGCATTCTCCACTGGTTTACTTTGCCTTCTTCTAGAGGGGCCAGCCTTAGAGAAAGGACTTTGCATATCCAAAAAAGGGATCAGGAGGCTTATGCAGAGTTGAATGAAGACTACAATGCATTCCATGGCTTGGAGCCATGTTAGCCCCACATGCCTCATTATACACTCATTAGCAGCCTATTTGCCACGGTTTGGGTTCCCAAGAATGCATTTTTCACATTCTGCCTAGATACCTGGATAAATTGGTTTGTGTCTAATATGTCACTGGCCTTTATCATTTCTGTGTCGTATTTAAAATATTTGCTTGATCTTTCCAAATACCTATTTACTAAAACATGCTTTCTGACCCGAAACTGGGTGAGTCATTACCCATTTTTGTTAAATTATTTTGAACAATATCATACTAAAACCTTCTTTTAAACTATTATGCAGTGAACCTACCAATTAATGGTGCTACATATACTAAAATAATTTAGTACTTTTAAACAGAATGGCTAAGATAGTCGTTAAAACTCAAATAGTTTCATTTCACACAGATCTTTACTGTGACTAAAGCATTTATCAACTAATAAAATCAGGACAGGAGAAAAGTAATATTAGACATACGAGTATGGAAACACCATTAGTTGAAAATTGGCGCTTGATGAAACATCATATACGGGATCTTAGATTTGCAGTATTATTTGTCCTTCAGAGTTCTAGAGGGGGAAATATAGCACAACTTTTACTGAGTAAGGAACAGCGATTTATATATTAATGGAACACAATGATTCCAAATGGGTTAAATAAAGATATTGAATGGTTCTCATTATGAAGTAACATTGTGCATGTATTAGTTTTCAAAAAGAAGCTATGGCGGTCTTTAAAAAGCGAAGGTAAGCCCAACACGGGCTTACCACACGCTAAATCGGAACTACCGTTGGCCAAAGTGGTGACTGGCGATAGTTCCAGCTGGAGCACGTTCCATTTCTGGTGCTCCGTAACAAATTTTTTTCTATAGCATGGCGCTATCCCGGCAATGGGTGGTGGTAAGTGCTCCCCACCACATGACCATGCAGTTAAGGTAAGAAGGCCCTAGTGTGCAGGAAAAATGGCCCCCACCACTACCGCAGGACCTTTTCCCCGCAGCTTAGTAAAATGACCTCTTAGTATCTTGTTCCCCTGAGTGCCATCTTGAAGCTTTACAGTTTGTATTATTCTGTAAGTCATACTAATGGTTTACGAATTAAAAGATCATATTTATGGATATGAATATTGATTTGAAGATATGTTTTATTTAATTATCCCTTAAAGAAGCCACCAAGTGGTGGTGAAACTTGGATCCGAGTTGGGATGTGGTGTATATATTTGAGAAGATTTGCAGTCCTACATCTATCGTTATGGCAAGACTCCTTAGTTATCTATGGAGCAGAACATCATGGAACAATTTTTCATAAAGTCTCTTTATTATTGAACTCATTGCAAATTCTGAGAAGATTCAGTTGCTTGATAGTAATACTTGAATTATATGATAACAAGCACACGAAGGACTTATGATGTGCAATGATAGATGACAGTGATGGGCAAATGTGATTATTTTCACATTAAATTGGTCACATGTTGATTCTGAACACATCACCTTTACATATTATTTTTAAGGTTTGGTATGTTAATAGGAAAATATTTATTTAACCCAGGTCCATATTTGTTGTACCTTATATATGATTCCAGGGAGTATTTGAATTTAGATTCTCATTTTTTCTTTATTATTTGTCAAAGAAGTCAACTTGCATGCTGTAGACATCAGAACAACATAAAAGAGTCATTCATAGTTCAGTCATTCTAAGTTCCAGTACTGTAGTGATTGAATATAGTGGGGCAATATTCCACGTGCTACAGTCAGTGGTTTTTAAATGCAGAGCACCGTGGGCTGGAGTAATCCTAGAACATATTTGAGTTTTAAAGACTATCTTAGCCATTCTGTTTACAAGTACTAAATTATTTTAGTATATATAGCACCATTCAGTACCAGCATGGAATTTCCAGGACTGTTGCAGCCACTGGAAGTTAGCCAAGTTCAGCTGATATTCAGGGCCAGTGGCTGGAATACCTACCTGAGCTATTTCTGCAGTCCTACTTGCCCAGATATTAATCCAGGCACTGACACTGAACATTGGCAGTGACTAGATATCTGCACTCTGTGGGTAAGGATACACTTACCTATGAATGGGATTGGGATTTGATATACAACCTTTCTGTAGCTCATTCAAAGCAGTTTACATATTATAGACAGGCTGTGAGCCGAACCCACCCTGTGTCAGGTCCATGAATTACATAGTAACATAGTAACATAGTAGATGACGGCAGAAAAAGACCTGCACGGACCATCCAGTCTGCCCAACAAGACAACTCATGTGTGCTACCTTTGTGTATACCCTACTTTGATTTGTACCTGTGCTCTTCAGGGCACAGACAGTATAAGTCTGCCCAGCACTAGCCCCGCCTCCCAACCACCGGCTGTGGCATAGACCGTATAAGTCTGCCCAGCACTATCCCCGCCTCCCACCACCGGCTCTGGCAAAGATTTGTCCCTACTTTGAAGGCTCTTGGTTAGTGGCGTTCCTACCTTCTTCGACACATGGGGTTGGTAGCCACTATGTGCCCCCCCCCCAGTACATCAGCCCCCCTCAAGATGCACCCATCTCACCCCCAAAGCTCATCATCTGACCTTTCCTCCCAGCAAGGGGGTGCGTGGAGCAAGTGCGCAGCTCTCGGCTCTGCTGGTCCCCTGCCCCAGAACAGGAAGTAACATTAGTGGGAGGAAGGGACCGGCACAGCCGAGAGCCAAGCACCTGCTCCGCGCACCCCCTTGCTGCCTGCTCTTGGTGCTTTTCTTTGTTGCTTATATCATGGAAATTTAATGCATGATTTTTAAAAACAGATGACCAGGAAGTTATGCAGTGGTGTACCTGGGGCAATGAGTGGTTAACAGACTTGCCCAGAGTCACAAGGAGATGCAGTGGGAATCAAACCTTGTGCCCCTGGATTTCAGGCTGCTGCTCTAAACATTAGGCTCCTCCTACACACTTCCAGGTCTTCCCTGCATTTACCCCCGGACTTCTCAGTCCTAGCTGGAGAGTGCCGGGGTGATCAGAGCAGTTATTCAGTGGTGCCCTCTGGTTAGGTGTCACTACATGTATATGCCCTGGACCGGCACAGCACTAACCAGGCAGGAATCTCTTCTGCCCAGTTAAATAGCACTGAATATCGACCCCAAGACTTTTAGGGATGAAAACAAAACAACAAGAAGAGTGGTAAATTGTTGGTCATATATCAAAAAATAGCAATTTTAGCCATTCCGATTTTCCCCTGTGATTTTGGGCTTTGTAAGCAGTTACTATAATGAACGTACAGCACTTGTGCCATTAATTTAACAGTACATTTATTCATTTGACCTAGTTGTCATATCATTTAACACTTCAAGTCTTATAAGTATATTATAGAGGATTGTACACCATGTGCGCTTCATAATTATTGCAATCTGAGAAGCCGTTAACAGCTGAAAAAGGGTAACTGCCACTAGAAATTTGCTCAAAAAGCAAAATACTGATTACATTTCGGTAAGTAAAATGAAACTGTCAAGGTTTATAACAACCTCTGCAAAAACTTTTTTGCAGTAGAAGAAAATTGTTAGATTATAATGTTTTACATAATTAACATAGTTTAAAGCGGTACTCCAACCTAGTTAGCTCAAGAGGAGACCAGTCTAAAATGATATCCTTGAAATATGTAACACAAAAATGTATTATTTTACTTCTTAGAAGCAGGAAATATTTTAGTAAAAATGTGTTCCTTGTTTTATTTTTGGTTGTCTTCTAGTTTCTGTACACTCATTTGTGAGCATGCATTCAGTTCATTAAAGTGCACATGAGTCTCTTGTACCCAAGTGTACCTATGAATTAATGTATGCACAATCGATTGTGCACATCAAGGGTCATAATATTAATGTGGGCTACCATTAAGATGGGTTATTTTACCAGGTCCTGTTCTGCCCCTGTTGAAATGTGAGCAGATAGACTGTCTTCTGACCAGTGGCGTTCCTTGCCTGGATGGCACCCGGGGCGGAGCGCCGATGCGCCCCCCCCCCCCCACTAAATTACACCTTTCCCACCCCTCCGGTGAAATGACACCCCCCCCGGGTGCACGCCGCTGGGAGGGGTGCCGCGGCACGCACCTGCTCCGAGTTCGCTAAACTTCTTTGCTCGTTCGCTACAGGTCCCTCTACCCCGGAACAGGAAGTAACCTGTTTCGGGGCAGAGGGAGCTGCAGCGAACGAGCAAAGAAGTTTAGCGAACTCGGAGCAGGCGCGCGCCGCGGCACCCCCCAGCGGCGTGCACCCGGGGCGGACCGCCCCCCCCTTGGTACGCCACTGCTTCTGACCTTAACCCAGTATGTAGTGAGTTAATGCTGGGGCTGCTATAGCCAAGAAGAGACTCCAATCCTTAATCTAATTTTTTATTTAATCCAGTTGATGAATAAATTAATCACTTACTGCTATGTTGAGCTGGATTAGGGATTCTGTACATACAAAGTGAATCTGTGCCTTTGATTACATACATGCATAGCAACATAGTAGATGACAGCAGATAAAGACCCGCAAAGCCCATCCAGTCTGCCCAACAAGATAAACTGAGTACAAGGTATGATGTGATACTGCATAAGTATACTTGATCTTGATTTGTCCTTGCCATTCTCAGGGCACAGATGGTAGAAGTCTAATCCAGCACTGACCTTGTTCTCCAGTTACTGAAGTTGAACCTGACCAGCCACGATCAGGGCACAGACCATACAAGTCTGCCCGGCACTGGCTTTGCTTCCCTATTACTGTTGTTGTCATCCAATCAGCATTAAGCTTGTTTGCATGTCTTCTATACAGGATTCCTTTGTTTATATTCCACATATTTGTGAATTCTGTTACTATTTTCACCTCCACCACCTCCCACAGAAGGGCATTCCAGCTATCTACCACCCACTTCCTGAAAAAGTACTTCCTGATATAATTCCTGAGTCGGTCCCCTTTCAACCTCAATTCATGTCCTCTAGTTCTACCACCTGTCTCTGGAAAAGGTTTGTTTGTAAATTAATACCTTTCAAATATTTGAACGTATATATCATATCACCCCTGTCTCTCCTTTCCTCCAGGGTATACGTGTTCAGATCCTCAAGTCTCTCCTCATATGTCTTACGATATGATCTCCATACCATTTTGTCACTTTTCTGTAAAATGCTTCATCTTTTTACGTCCTTAGCAAGATATGGCCTCCAAAACTGAACACAATGCACTAAATGGGGCCTCACCAATGACCTGTACAGGGGCCCCGACACGTGCTTTCTTCTGCTGGTTATACCCCTCTCTAAGCAGCCTAGCATCCTGGCCGTGGTCACCACCTTCTCACATTGTTTCGTCACCTTGAGATCCTCAGACACCATCACCCCAAGGTCCCTCTCCTAAGCTATACTTACCAATCTCTCCCCACCTATCTGATACAATATAACTTCCAATCTCATATGGACAGTTATATAATGTAATCTTGGAACATAATACCATAATACTGTTGCTTTCAAACTTAAGAATTTCTTCCCCTCCCCCTTCACTGACTAGCATACTTATTCACTAATATCAGCTTTGTAATTCTATCCCTTCCCTCCCCCCCCCCCCCCACCAGAGATATGCAGCACCTGCAATCATAACCTATGAATGTGAGAGATTATGTATGTACTAGTAAAAAAGGCCCGTTTCCGAAACCAATGAAACGGGCGCTAGCATGTGGTTTTTTTTTTGTGTGTGTGTGTATGTGTCACAGAGTTATTTTGTGTGTGTGTGTGTGTGTGTGTTTGTGAGTGTGTGAGGGTGCGGTGTGTGTGCAGGTTGTTGATAATGGAGGTGGTGCGTCGGTGTGCGGTTGTTTCGTTAGTTTGGCAGCCAGTCTCCAGCGATTCCTAGGCAGGGAAGGAGTACACCTCCCCCTTCCTTGGTCGCTGTTTGCTGCTGGCTGGGTCGCGGGTAATCCTTCCAGCTGGGCCGCAGCTTGTCCTGTTCGCCCATGTCCCAGATGGTGACGGGCACGTTGTTTTCCGGCTCCTCTGACTCCATGTCAAGCGATCCCAAATATAGTCTGTGCTATAGGCCCTCTGGCACTCTTCAGTACTGGCATTAGGCATTTAAAAATTTCTCCCCCCCCCTCCCCCGGTCTATTTTTGCACATACCCACAGCAGGAATATTCTTCTCTCGTTCCAGCGGTGGTTCTGTGCTCTCCGTGCTGCACAGATAATGAGCCATTCTGCTGGGGAATGCTCCTCCCTTATTGTCACGTAGTTTCCTCTGATTGGTCCGTCTTACATTGCCTAGTGTTGCCTGGGAACGGTGTTGTGATGGTCCTTTGTGTTTCAGAATGTTAAGGGGGTTTTTTCTGATTGGTCCGTCATGCGAGGGCGGGGCAGAGAGACATGGTCAGTGTTGTGGCTTCACCACCATGAATCCATGAACCCTTCAGTGAGTGACTGAGTGACTTCAGAACGTTGTCTTCAGAACGTTGAGAGTGAGTTTTATTATAGTAGATATCATATCTCTCCCTGCCATTTTTGGGGCACAGACAGTAAAAGTCAGCCCTGCACTGGTTCTACTTCCCAAATACTGAAGTTGCCATTGAAGTCTACTCTAACCTTGACCTTGATCTGACATTGCCATTTGCAGGATCCAGACCATAGAAGTTTGCCCGACATAGGTCCCATTTGCCAGCCACTGAAACTGCCATCAAAGTTTGCTCCAGCTATAAGGTCAATTAAGTTTTGTTTTAATTGGATTCCATCTTTTTTTCTATATAGGGATTCTCTGCATTTATGCCACACATTCTTGAATTCCGTCACCAGTTTTTGTCTTCATCACCTCTTTTGCGAGGGCATTCCATGCATTCACCACCCTTTCTATGAAAAAGTATTTCCTAATGTTGCTTCTAAGTCTACCACCCTGCAACCTCAACTCTACCGCTTCCCCAAATTTGAAATCATGGCTTCAGAAAAACAAATCAGATACATAATTGTCATTTATTCTGGGCACCTTTTGAAAATATGCCCCCCCCCCCCCCCCCCCCCCCCCCAATATTCAGCTGGCGGCGGTTATCGTTTTTTTTTAACGCTGATCTAAATTATCCCTAATATTCGGTGCCGAGCCATGTCCTGGCACCAACACTGAATATCGGGATAATATGGGGCGGGCAGGCAGGCAGGCTGCCAAAGGTTAAGCGGGCCTGGCCAATATTCAGCCATTGCCATATAAGAGTTATGGCCCGGGCTGAATATTGGGCCAGGGCTGCATAACTTTTTATTTATTTATTTATTTTAAACCTGAGCCCTATATCACCCACCCACTTGTGCCAATGTCCCCTCTTTTCCTCCTTCCCTCCCCCCCAGTCCACATTAAGACTCCCCATCCCACCTCCTCCCAACCATGAAGGTAAGCCCTTGGGCTTAACTACATCCATGGTGGTCCAGCTGGGTTGTTGGGGGCAGGAGCGTAGCCCCCTTGCGGCGCCTCTGTAAAATGGCTGCTGCGACCTTGCAGAGGAGGTCTTAATGCAGGCTGGGGGCAAGAAGGAGGAAAAGAGGGGACATTGTCGGGCTTGGGCATTTTTGTTTTTATTTTTAAAAATAGTTATGTGGTCGCCAGCCTGATATTCAGAGCCGGCACCCGCATAGCTAAGCAGCCTTATTTAGGCTCATCTAATCCTGATATCTCTTTACAGGACTATCACCATAAACTCTTCAATATGATGATCGCTATTGCTTTACACCTCATCATCTGCAACTGGAAAGACAATTCCAAGTTAAATTTCTCTAAATGGTGGAGCTATCTTTGTGTGATCAGCTACCCCATCTTACCTTGCGAGCTTAACCATTCCATACACACCGTCACGAACGCTTGTCTCACTCACAGACAATAGATTAGTGATCCCTCCACCATCAGGGGCTTTTTCTTTTTGTCCCCAGCATTGTGGAATTCCCCTCCACAATCAGTTAGGTTAGAAGAATTGTACCCTCTTTTCTATAAAGCTCTGAAAACTTAATTTTACCAAACTGTTTTTGAAATATACCATTATTTGAGTAAGAAGACCACACAGGTATGAAAACTGCTTTGCACTATACAAGGAGACATAAATCATTAAATAGTTGTGTATGACTGATATGATTGTCTATATTATCACCTTCAGTATGGAAGTTCTGTCTCTTCTATCCTATGATATAATGGATTTCCTAGCTTAAACTACATTGTACGTTATTGTACATTTTTGACGTGTAAACCGTTCTGGCTTGCTATGCAATGTGACAGTATAGTAAACAAATAAACAATAAATATGAAACAACGTTAAATCAAACAACACAATTTGAAATCACTTCTGAAAACTTAGGCTCCTTCAGATTCTTTTTGCTCTGTTATCTCAAGTGTCACTAGATAAGCCTTTATTTATAGATAAACTCCTTTTTCCTTTATCTCCTACTTTGTGCAGCTTGCTGTTAAAATGCTTCATATGGAAGTTATTTGTTTTGTTCCTTATTTATATGTTTTAAAATGCATGCAAATTTTTCAATAAAATATGGGAAAAAATAAATAAAATTTTTACTTTTCAACACCAAAAATCCTCATACCTGGCTCCTAGGATATGGTCCTGGCTCTTTCCATCCTCCTTCCGAGTCCAGTTGACTCTTCTCTGTGGTTGGAGCCCAGGTACAAGCTTAGGGGATATGCCTGCTGGGCAGTGTCGAAATGAGGCTCCAGCTTGGGTGTACTCAGGAGCTCTGATGCATGTTCATGTATACAAGGAAATACTCCTAGCCCAGCTCCAGCAGTCAGTCCCAGTCTCACCTGCTTTGCAGCCATATAAGGCACATCTCTTTGGCATGCTTGATGTGCACAGGGCACTCCTGCCTCCAGGCCCACTCCAATGCAGCAGCAGAGTCAAAACAATCTCCTTCCACTGTGGCAGTTACCCTGCACTGCCCTATCCCGGTATTTTCACTGGGACTGGCACCTCTTATCCCGGAACCCGAGACCAACTCTGGGAACTGGGAACCTTCAAGCCCTGTGGCCCTAAAACCCCTGGAAAAGCCTAGGCCAGAAAAAAAAAACCACTATAACCCTTGGGTTACAGGTAATAGTAGAAACCTCCAGAAGGGATCTATGTTGACTCCAAAGCTCATGTATAACTTTTGATAGCTTACATTATTCTACAGTTTTCTGTGGGTTTTATTTAGATGAAGGGCTTTAGGAACAGGGGGTGGGAGTCAAACAATAGTGAGAGGATTCTGTTCTTCAGAACTGATTTTCAGCTTAACCAAATTATGCAAGTTCATTTGGATCTAAGATCAAATGTACTCAGTCATGTGTGATGAATAGTCATGGTGGTTATCCTGAAAACTAGATTTGCTTCTGCCTCTGAAAAATCGGAGTTGTCTAGCGTTGATCAAAGCAGCTCTCTCACCTACCTTATGATTACTCTGGCAACCAAACTTCAGCAGTAGGGCATCAATCAAACCGCAATGGACCCAGATTGTAGCTAGTACAGCTATGAAGCTTCAACTTCAATTCAGACTGTAGTAGTGTGGAATCAGTCATGGCTTGTGGTGTTCAAATTTAATCTAAACCAGTTCTCAAATAGTCCAATTCAGATGTAAATAATATGTCTACACAATGTACAGATGCATTTTACAGTCTTTGAACACAGAGCAGGAACTGTTTACACAAGTCTTAATTGTAACTGCCACTGAATAATTTATAATTGCTGAGAGGTATAAAAGAACAATGAATACTACTAATTATAAACAAAACAAATTAAAACAAAATAGTCTATGTATGAAGAATCTTTAATAAATGAACTGTATATTTATGGAAGCCAGTTTTATTCTCTTCACACTATGATGGGCAAATAGAGTATATGGCGTTATACTGCAGGCTATATCGTTAATGCATTAACCACTTTAAAACAGGCTCTAGTGAAATTACTTATCTAGCAGTAATAACAGCTCAACAAACTTTTTATTAAAAAGAATTTCTTACATGATGTATATAAATGGACTTTCATATTTAGATCAACGCAGTTATATAAATGTTTTCCTGAACACACTCCATAATACATAATCATCTGTCCAATAAAGCTTGTTATCCATAATCAGCAATCACCAAGTTCATAGTCCATCAAGTGTAATTAAGTCAATACATAAAGACATTATCAAGTTATTCTATTGCTTACACTTGGTAAGCTGTTCTCAGAAATTTTACATTAACCAAGGAATTCACAAGACTTTTCTAAATAGGGATCATTCTCATTAGCACTAGGAAGCAAAAAGAAAAGAGAAAAAACCATAAAAGGTGCTTGTGTGTTACCTCCACTGTTTCTGTTGTTCTCTTAGACAAAAATTAATGCCAAGAACTTCAGATAGTAAGGATGAATGATCATCTCCTATAATTATCTAACCAATAGGAATACATGCTAAAAGGGTGGAGAAGTGGCATTATATGTTACTAATCTGGAACAGATGGAAAGACAACTGAAAGTAGAAAGTTTTAAGAACATATTTGAAGTTAGAAAAGGAAGATTCCAACCTCAAGTAAAGCAGGACACTATTCCATAGGCCAAGATCCTGAAGCAGGACTGATAAATGGTCTTCCAAAAGACCTGACTATATGGAAGGAATGACCAATTAATGTTGATTGGAGGACCTAAGTGTACTTAGGGACTGGTAATGGATGAGCAGGTTGGCTAAAAAGAGAGGGAAAATTGAAGATAGAATCTAATGGGTCAACATTAAAACCTTATAGGGATTTCTATAGTATATGGGGAACCATAGAGAAACTTGATGGCTATGTTTTAAACCAACTGTAGTCTGTGGACTTGGGAGTTAGAAGACCAAGGAAAAGTGAATTATAGTAATCAAGTTTGGAAATGTCAAAGACTAGAAGGAGGGTACAAAGAGATGGGAGCTCAAGTAATGGATAGAAAATCTAATCTTCCGAAGGGTAAAGAAGTTAGAGGATACCAAGAAGGAAATGCAAGAATGAAAGGAGAACTCTTAGTCAAGAGTAACACCCAGGATCTTGAGATATGCCTCTTATGGAAGGGGAGTATCCTTGATGGAAATAAGAACCAGCTCACAGAACTTTATGGAAGGTTATTGGAGATATGAATACTATGTTCAATTCTGTCGTAAAAACGTAAGAAAAGCCATACTAGGTCAGACCAATGGTCCATCTAGCCCAGTATCCTGTTTTCAACAGTGGCTAATCCAGGTCACAAGTACATGGCAGAAAGCCAAATAGTAGCAACATTCCATGCTACCAATCTCAGGGCAAGCAGTGGCTTTCCAATGTCTGTCTCAATAGCAGACTATGGATTTTTCCTCCATGAACTTGTCCAAACCCTTTTTAAACCAAGATACACTAACTGCTGTTACCATATCCTCTGGCAACAAGTTACAGAGCTTAACTATTCTTTGAGTGAAAAAATATTTCCATGTAACTTCATCGAGTGTCCCCTAGTCTTTGTACTTTTTGAAAGAGTTAAAAAATCAATTCACTTTTACCTGTTCTACACCACTCAGGATTTTGTACACCATAATCACATCTTTCCTCAGCCATCTCTTTTCCAAGCTGAAGAGCCCTAATCTCTTTAGCCTTTCCTCATATGAGAGGAGTTCCATCCTCTTTATCATTTTGGTTGCTCTTTGAACCTTTTCTAATTCCGCTATATCTTTTTTGAGATATGACAACCAGAATTGAATGCAATACTCAAGGTGAGGTCACACCACAAAGCGATAACAGAGGCATTACAGTATTCTTGGTGATATTTACTATCCCTTTCCTAATATTTCCTAGCATCCTGTTTGCTTTTTAGGCCACCACCACACACTGGGCAGAATATTTCAGCTTATTGACTACAATGACACCTAGATCATTTTCTTGGGTGCTGACTTCCAAGATGGACCCTAACGTCAGGTATCTATGATTTGGATTATTCTTCCCAATGTGCATCATTTCACATTTGTCCTCATTAAATTTCATCTGCCATTTGGATGCCCAATCTTCCAATTTCCTAAGGTCTTCCTTCAGTTTTCACAGTTAGATAGACCTGGTTTGCTAGAGAATATTGAGCAATTTCTTGCCTCTGTTCAGGCACCATCTCTAGCGCAGACAGAGATAGCAAGTCTGGAAGAGTAGGTTATTGCTGTGGATATTGTTAATGCCAATAAGTCATTTAAACCTCGATATGAGTTAAACCTCGATTGGATGGTTTCACTGCTGAGTTTTTCCAAGTAGCGTCAGTACCTCATTTGCTCTCATTACACCAACATTTTAACAATAAAGGTAGAATGTCTTGGACTGTAACACAGGCATTTACTGTTGTTCTCCCAAAGTCTGGGTGAGATGCTCGGGAGCTTTCAACTATAGGCCTATCTCTTTGATAAATATGGATGCAAAACATATATACATGGATGCTGGTAAACCACATGTTGGGTCCTTTGATGCTATTAATACATCAAGATCAGAGAGGGTTTCCTGGTATTAGGTACTCTGCAAATAATATAAGGCTTTGACTGCATCTTTTGCAGCTTGCTCAAGCCCTCAAGTTGCCGGCCTTTTTGGTCTCATTAGATGCCAAAAAGGCATTTGATAGGGTCAAGTGGACTTATACGTTTGCAGTCTTGTGGTGGTTTGGGTTTCAGGAGAGCTATGTTAAGATAGTGCATCTTTTATATTCTCAGCCAACAGCTAGGCTTTACATCGTCAGCTGTCAGAATCATATGTGTTATATAGGGATACAAGACAGGGGTGCCTGCTTTTTGTTTTGTTATTTAATCTGGCTTTAGAACCTCTTCTGTGTGCCATAAGGCAGGCATGGGATGTTAATGGTATTTTATGTGGTGCTAAGGAGTATAAACTGTCCGCATATGCAGATGATGTTCTGCTGTACTTAATTAGTCCCTGCTCCACCATCCCTTCATTGCTAAAGTTAATTGATAGGTTTAAAGTTCTCTGGACACAGAATAAGTTAGGCAAAGATGGAGTTAATACCATTGAATATTTATTGTACTTAGAGCACGATTAATCCTTTTACAGTCTACTGATGTAGTATGGGAGTGAAGTATCTGGTGATTATGTTGATGCTTACCTTTTCTTATATAATTGTAATGAGCAGATTATTTTGCAGAGGGTGGGTGCTAGAGACAGACTGCTCAAGGGCCCAGAGCAGTGGGGGGCCTAGTGCTAACCTCCCATGTGACGTACCCCCCTCCCATCCTATTTAATCTGTGCAGGCAGGGCAGCACCAGCAGATACATCTAACTTCCTTGAGATACATTGGCCGATGTCGCTGATGCTGGAACCTCTCTCTCCCATGGCTCATAAAGGCGAGCTGAGGCAGAGGGAAGTTCCAGCATTAGCAGACCAGGCTTGAGCTTTTGAGGACATTAATTTTGGTTAACTCTGTGGCAGCTTGGCTTCTCTTCTTCAGGTTAGCTGGAAAACAGGCCCTTCTCCATTCACTTTATGCATAATTCATTGTAGCTCCTACTATGTGATCAGCCCCTCCTCACTTATGCTCCATCTGGTTTCCTTTCCATCTCTCCTGAAAGGTCTCTCTCCTTTTCTCCAGCTCATTCCCTGTTCCTTCACCAGATGATCACCCTTCCTCCCATCCTTCTGCTTTCCCTCTACTCTTGTACTCTGTCCATTCTCCAATCCTATCCATCTCCCCTGAAAGTTCCTCTCCACTTACACCCTCCCATATTCTCCTGCTCATTCCCTCTTTACCTGATCACCTCTCCTCCCATTCTTCTGCTGTCCCTCCACTCTTGTGCTCCATTCAGTTTCCTTTCCATCTCCCCTGAAAGGTTCCTCTCCTTTTCTCCAGCTCTTTCCCTCTTCCTTCACCAGATGATCACTCCTTCACCAGATGATCACTCCTTCTCCCATCTCCCCTGAAATATTCCTCTCCACTTACACCAAATATAACTTAGTAATGTAGAAACCAGAAGTAGAAAGGATGGGTTCCCTGCCTGTTGAAAACTGTGTATGAAGTCAGTTTATAATGTCCCCCTTCCAGTCAGTGCTGTAAATGGAGGAAGTCAAAGAAGGCTATTTGTGTGTGTTGAAAACTGATATATAGGAGCTAAATATCTAACTTTTGAGAAAATTTGATGAAGTCTTTAGTTAAAAATATGTTTAAAGTGTGCAGGTTTACAAAATCTAGAGACCTTACAAATATGTGGCGCATACATATTCATAGAGGAAGCACACAGTAACAAAAAGGACAGATGCAGAGCCAGTGATCTGAGTGGGATGGAGATAGGGATGCGGGGGCCCAATGATCCTTATTGCCCAAGGGCCCAGATCACTGTCAGCCGGCCTCTGGTGGGTGCCATTATATTTAGGTTGGTGGGGGAGGTTGGAAATTATTAAAATGTCACTGGAACCAATCATAATGTATAGCATGTGTATGATACCTGTCATGTTTTCTGTTGGGTTTATAAGGACATTGATAAAGCACAGCTCAATTTTCTGTGGAAGGAAAAGAAGCCAAGGATTGCTTTGAGAACATTGCAGAGGAGTAAGGAGGAGGGTGGTGTGAATTTTCCGTGTTTTCTAAATTATCACAAGGCTTTTCATGCATGGCAAGGTTTGCTATGGCTTTTAGACAATGACTCAGAGCTGATGCCTTCATGGATGAGCCTAGAAGCATGCTTAGTTCAGCCTTTACAGCTGCAGTTTTTGTTAGGTGCCAAGCTCCCGTCATGCATGAATGAGAACCGAATTCCTACATCAACGTTGCTGACATTGCAGTCACTGAATGCTCTGTTGTCACCTATGGTTTGTGGATTCTATGGCAGCTCCTTTGTGGTGCAACCCACACCTCCAAGTAGATGAAAAGCATCTGTATTGGTCTACTTGTGGACAGCACAATATGTGGATGGTTGACCATTTCATGTTTGGATAGAGTGTCATGTCATTTCAAGAGCTTAGGCACCTGAGGAGTCTCACTTTCTCAAAGAGTTACAAGTGGTTGCAGCTTATGCATACATTAAAAGCACAGAAAAAGATTTTAGCAGCAACCGCTGAGGTGTCTGGACTTCATACCTTGTGTAATATTTCAGAAGTTTTCCAGGTGTCAGTGTCTAGTCTGTATAAACTGATTCATCAGCCAACACAGTGCTCCAGAATTGCATTTCTGCATCAGATGTGGGAGCAGGAACCTGGTGAGCGTATAACACCTACTAAATGGAAGGCTTTCTGGACTCGTATGGTTTGTTGTGCTAATTCTGCATCTAGGACACAGTCCATGGCACATAAAGTCATATGAACACCACTTCATCTCCAGCATCTGGGGCCCTGTGTATCTAATCAATGTTGGTCCTGTGCATCTTCTGTTGGAACCCTAGAGCATATGCTTTTATTTTGTCTCATTGTGCACGCATTTTTAGAGCAGGTGTGGCAGAGAATTTGTGAAATCTTTCAGCTGAAAACAACACCGATATATGCAGGCCTCTTATTTGGGCCTCCATGTGACTTGATAACAGAAAACAACACCATAAGACAGTAGAGCTTGTCACATTTGTTGAGTTTTAAAGACATATTACAAAATAGGAAGAATACATCTGTGCTGAGTGTAAGGTTCTGGTGGAAATCTGTTTGCTTTATATACAAGTATTTGGCAATAGTGGAAGAGTGTGCCAGACATTTTGAGAATGTCTGTGCTTTTTGGATTCCACTATTGTTTTATATGAGGTTTTTGGACTAGTTTAGTTTGATCTTTGCTGTGTTGGGGGTGGGGGGAGGAATGGAGTGGTTTGCGCCACCTGGCAATGTTATGCAAAGGTTGCTGTGCTGTTTTATGTATTAACCATTAAAGTTGTGAAATAAAAAAAAGTAAAGATCCAATGTAAATTTGTGAACAATATTTTATTTGTGTTTTGTGATCTGCCCTTGTGTTATAATTGCAGTTTATCATTTGTTCAATATGTGAAAAAGGATACATGAGAGGTGAACAGTGTAGCTGGGTCACCCATCCAGGACCCAGCCAGGCTCAACCCTGCTTAGCTGCCTCTTCCTCCACACGGCTGTTGCCTTCACTCCACAGCAATCTGGCTCCTCTGAGCCTTGGCTCCAGGCCCTGCGAACTCCCAGGACTTCCTCCTCCCTCCGTTCCTTTCACAGAGGCACATTCAAAGCCCAATGTTTATAAGTAAGAGCTTTTATTTTCTTGCTTCAAATCAAACAAAACATCCTTCACTCCCGGTTGTTTAGGCCAGCAGCCCAGAGCACAAATCAGGTTCAACACAGTCAAATTCAGGTTCAAAACAGTCCATATAACTTCAAATTCAGGTTCAAAAACAGTCCATATAACTTCACTTCACTTTAGCTCAGATTATGTCACTTAGGGAACAGTACATTATCAGAGGGAAAAACCCAATAGCTTAGTAGGTTGCAGCCCAGACCTTTTTAGTATGCAACAGTCTACACAGTCTTTCTTGCACCTTCTTACAGCACGGTTGCATAGCTTTATTCCCACCTGGTTCAGGCTGGGGTTTCAATTGTGCCCAGCTCTCTTTCTCTCCCACAGACTGCACCTGTTTCCTCTTTAGTAGAGAGTTCCCCCAGTGCCTCAGCCTCTCTCCTCCGGTCTTCCACCAGTATCTCCAAGGTACAGCTAGCCACCCTCTTACAGCAGCTTTTTGGGTTTGAGCCAGGGATCCAATCTCCATCTGTTCCTCCCCTAGCCCTTCAGTAATCTCCATTTTATCCTCCTCTCCAACTTCCCCCGCCCCCAATCTCTCCAGCTGGCCCTCATCACCTTCCTCAGAGACCATTTCCCAATCTTCTATCTCCTCCCCTAACTCTTGCACAGCCGGGTGGGGAAGAGAAGGATTCTGGGACTGGTAGTTCCTCCCCTTCTTCCTTAACCCAGCCAACCTCTCTGCCTCCGGTAGCCCAGCTTTCTGAATGTGGGTGTTGTGCACATGAAATCTGCCCCGTTGGGATTCCCTGGCTCCCTGTACCCCCTTTCTTCGTGCCTTCCCGGATCCCCTTTCACCTGCACTCTCACAACAGGTAAATACCTGCTGCCCATGTTAAAGAAATGTCATGCAAAGATTGAATTATAAAACAACAATATCTATTGATCACAGAATGACACTTACAAAACTGATTGAAATAAATGAAGAAGTAAGCCAAGGATGTTGCTTATCTCCAACTCTGCAATGCTGGAGTCATCAGATTTGGACTTAGTGACACCAAACACTTTGTTAGTAACATTTGCCCTGTCAGTGGTTCTTAAGAATGTATTTCTGTAATTGACAAACTTGTTTTTCAACTTGAAAGAGAAGGTTAAATCAATTTCTGTTGATGCAACCCAGTGTACTGCATCTGAGAGCTGTCAAGTATGTGGTCAAATATCAGACTCAGAAATGTGTGTTCTTTATTACTTTCACAATTATCAGTGTTTTTCTCTGCTAGAGGATTGACTGGTAGACCTCCAGATAAGGTACCTGGTGATGACTCATAATGAAAGTCAAGTACCAGCCTAGTCTGAAGAAACCAAGAAAATACCAAGTCAGAGGACACCAGTATGCATATGGCCATATTTTGGCAGATGACTGCATCAGGGGTATACATCTGAAATGAAAAACAATAATACAAACTATTGAATACAAATAAGTTTGTAAATCATAGGATTATACTGGTTACAAAATGACTTATAAAACCAATGTTGTCATTGATACAATAAATAAAAATATAAAAACAACCTAATTAAAATATATTTAAAAAACAGGTGCCTAAATCAATGGTGCCATCCTCATTCTACTACAAAGAATTGCCCCTATAAACCCTACTAATCTGCAAGATTGTATTGCAATATCAATGAAGCTGAATCAGTTTGTACCTTGAGAGGCAATACATATGCTAACAAATATAATCGGCAATACATACTACTAATATTCAATAATGTCTTGTCTCTATGATATTATGAAAAATGAAACGTATGCATTCAAATATACTACGTGTAAACTTGTGAGTATAAACTAAACTAATGACTGAGTTTACAATACGCTAAAAATAATGAACAGGTGATTATGCTTCAGAAAAAAAAATGTAACATATCAAACTGTGAGCAAAACTGATGATATTCAAAATGACAATGGAAACCTCAGCTTGAAAAGAGTTATTCTTCATTATATTAAAAAGAGGCATATATAAAAAGAAGGCATATATAAAATGATAAGTATAACCTCCTGTTATACATACTAATGAGCAAGAAGACACCAGGAAGGATGTTGAAAATGAGACCAAACAATAGAACGTAGCAGTGACACTGGAGCAAAAAAGTAACCTAATACAAAATTAATATACCAGTGACGATTAACGTGCTTATTTAAAAATGAAGAAAAAGCCCTCAGAAACCGTGGGTAAAATACCCAGGGTTTAGTGTGCGGTTATATGAATTTTTGTAACACTCAATTCCCCGTAGAACGGATAATGAAGAGTGCCTGATTCTAAATTCAAGCAGCGCGAACGGACAACTAAAAGCGCCCGATTCTAAAGCTAAGTAGAGTAATATTTCATGCTTTACTAATACTGGATATTTGAATTGAGTATTACAACGTGGGAAAGAATAAGAATGCATTAGAAAATAATTAAAAAAGAATAATTACAATATAGTAAAAAAAGCTATAAAATTAGGAGCTTACTATAGAATGAAGTTGTTTTAGCCCAATGATTGAACCGTGGTGCGTGTTACAAAAATTCATATAACCGCACACTAAACCCTGGGTATTTTACCCACGGTTTCTGAGGGCTTTTTCTTCATTTTTAAATAAGCACGTTAATCGTCACTGGTATATTAATGTTGAAAATGAGCCCTTACAATCTCTCAAACAAAACACAAACATAATTAAGCCAACAGATAAAGGGGATGGAATGATCATGATGGATAGGTACAAATAAATCAATGATGTTATGACACACTGAATACTATACAAAATTAGGTCTAGGTTATATATATTGTGCCTTAAAAATCAGCACAGAAAAGTACCCGCAAAAACAGTATTCTATAAGATGTGCCTAAAGTTCTGTATGGTTTATAGAATACACTCTTAAGCAGAGATTAACACATACATTTAGGCATGGCATTTGCACCACCAATAATGTGGTGCAAATGCCCACACCTTAAGTTACATGTGGAGAACCATTCTTCTGTAATTACATGTGCAACTCAAAGCCATGCCCCCATTCTGTCCCAAAATAACCATGACACCCCTATTTCCATGCCCCCTTTTTGGACCACGTGGATATCTAATTAGTTGCATCTGCTTGTTAAAAAGGCAATTATTGGAACTAATTGTTATTCAATTAAATTGCACGTACAAATCAGGAATGAGCCTAAAATTTACGTACACAATTTTTGGTGACCTTTATAGATTCAGGGGGTTAGTGGAAGACTTCACTCCTGGTTTAAGTAAAAAAAAAAAATAACAACACTTCTTGAAGATGGAACACCATTTTTGACACAAAGAAAGATTTTTTTTCACATCTCATTGAACCATTCCCATAATTTGTTACACAAGATTCACAAATCTTTGACAAACCCCTTGAGACACCTATTATATGTCACTGACCAGGTCCATTCTTGAACCCCTTTGCAAATTTGTTGACTTTTTCTTTTGGCCCTTAATTCTGCTTTTCCCATCTAATATTAGAGATTCTGGTCAGATGATCAGCATACTGCCGCTACTGAATTACTGTAATTCTGTTTATTATGGCATCTCATGAAAACAGCAGAAACAATTACAGCTGATGCAGAACACAGCTCTTAGATTGATTTGTGGTCTCAAACATTTGGATAGTGTTTCACCAATTTATCAAGATTTTCATTGGCTTAAGATAAACAAGCGTATTGAGTTTAAAATTCTCTGTCTTGTTTACAAATCACTTTTTGGGATTAATTCTGATGGTATAACAGAATTACTGATATTTCCATCAGTTGATAGAACATTGAGGTTTATGAGAACACATAAACTGGGTTTTCCTACTCTCAAAAATTATCATTTCAAATCTATGGTGACCGTCTCACTTCCATGTGTTGGAGCATGACTTTGTAATGCACTTCCTCAAGATTTAAGATTTGTCACTTCCTTCATCTCTTTTGGGAAGCAGACGTATGTATTTGAATTTATAATTTTAATAAGCTATTTTCTGAAGAACTGATATTTTAGATGGTTATATTCTCTCCATTATTGTAGGAGACTTCTTGAATATGTAAATCGCTATGAATTCCAATGGGAATTCTAGCAGTATAGAAAACTACTACTACTACTACTATTTAGCATTTCTAAGCGTTACAAGGCGTACGCAGCGCTGCACAAACATAGAAGAAAGACAGTCCCTGCTCAAAGAGCTTACAATCTAATAGACAAGAAATAAAGTAAGCAAATCAAATCAATCAATGTGTACAGGAAGGAGAAAACTCTGTTAAAATAGAATAGAATGCTACAAGAGGTTCCCCGTTTGTGATCATTGGTGCCCATTCACTCTTGACTTTATCTTTCTCTACACAATGCCAGTCACTGGAAATGGTCTGCCATTGAATATCCGGGTTGAATGCCAGCAGTAGGCAGTCAAAGCGGACATTGCTTTATTGAGTACTCACCATTAAAGTGAGGGAGTTTACTATGCAACAATTCTCTTAGGGGCCCTTTTACTAAGCTGCACTAAGGAATGGGCTTAGCACATCCTTATGCAATCTTTCCTTATGCAATCTTTCCTGAGCACTAAGCCCATTTCTAGTACAGCTATAAATCTGGCCTTTTTCTATTAATTTTTTTTGACCATGTGCTAATGTTAGCAATAATGTATGACCATTTAAAAAAAATAACACAGAAGCACTTATCACCTTCTATTTAGAGTTCCTGAGTTATGGACCAACTAACCAGTTACCACAGCAGTACTGTCAGAACACTAGGGGGCCCTTATACATAGCAACAGTAAGCCCAACACAGGCTTACTGCTCGCTCTTCTGGGACTACCACTGGCCCGACACAGCTGCCGGCAGTAGTCCTACCCCAAGCGCGCACCATTTTCGGGGGAAAAGAAAACACCCGGAAATGGCTTGCAAGGCGGTAACCTGGCGGTAATTGGGCATCACCTCGTGCTGCCCAGTTAGTGCTGGGTTAGTGTGGGAGCCCTTATCGCCACTTCAATGAGTGGCAGTAAGGGCTCCCTGCCGCATGGCTATGCGGTAAGAGTTCTCTGTGTGGCCATTTTCACCAGCTGCAGTAAAAAGGGCCCTGGCTACCGCAGGGCCCTTTTCCCCGCAGCTTAGTAAAAGGACCCCTGGTTGATTAACGCATCCCTCCCCCTAAAAAAGAAAAAAATACCATAAATTTAGCATACACAGCTTGGAGAAGACTGCTGAGGGGCGATATGATAGAGGTCTATAAAATACTGAGTGGAGTGGAACAGGTAGATGTGAATTGCTTGTTTACACTTTCCAAAAATACAAGGACTAGGGGGCATGCAATGAAGCCGAGTAGTAAATATAAAACAAATTGCAGAAAATATTTCTTCATTCAACATCTAATTAAACTCTGGAATTTGTTGCTAGAAAATGTGATACAAGCAGGATTTAAAAAAGGTTTAGATAATTTCCTAAAAGAAAAGTTCATAAGCCATAATTTTAGGGGGATTTGGGGAAAATCCACTGCATATTTCTAGGATAAACAGCATAAAGGCTGTTGTACTGTTCTGGGATCTTCTGAGGTACTTGTGATCTAGATTGACCACTGTTGGAAGCAGGATACTGGGCTTGATGGTCTTTCGGTCTGTCCCAGTATGGCAATGCTTATACTTAAGTGTAACTAATGCAGAGTACTTTTAGCATATCCTGCAGAAGGCACACTTTAGCACCTAACACTGCTTAGTAAAAGGGCCCCTTAATAGCCTAGTAATACCAGCAGGATGCAGACCCTTCTACCTCCCTCCCTCTCCCACCCCACTCCAAAGAACAAAAGATTACAAGCAAAATGCAACCTTCACTATTTACATCTACTGTTCTTGAAAATCCCACTCTGAATTATCTATTCCAGTCTGATCCAGGGTTGGAGGATATTGCTCTCTCTATTGTGCCCTGGGATAAACTAGTGGTACCTAGCCCCTTGCTGTGTTAAGTTAAATGAATATAAAAGACAAACCTAGTCTCTGTCCCATCAGAGAAACTGGCGAACAGGGTTTGACAGTTTTTTTACCCCAACTGTTTTATTATCCCTTCCTGACTGAGAGTGATGGAGCAGCAAGTATTGAATGTGCTTGTGGAGCTCGAAGAAAAGACATGAGACGTCTAACAACACTTGTATGTGGTCAGCTAATGAAGCAACGTGGAAAGAAATGGATAACACATAATGGCTATCATACTGGGTTTTCGGGGGTTCCAAACATTTACTCATCATGTTCTCAGCTTGCTGTGTAGGTGTAGGTATTTTATTCAAGCATAAATGAAGTAACTGCACTAGTAAAATCTGCTGCAGTTGATCAAATATGCAAAATCATCGGTAGTATTTTTTTAGCATCCATGGAATTTTTGCACATGGACACACACACTGGGGAAATTACTTTAGTGCTTCTAACCCAATACAGACTATGATACGTCTGATCGTGGTATTTTAGAAAATTTCAAAATGCTACTATTAACTGAAGAAGTGGTAGAAGTAGATGTCGGTTATGATTTTCAGGGATTATGTAATTTCCCTTACCGATCATGTTAACATTTTTAAGGTGGTCTTTTACTAAATTGGACAATATGAACTAAAAAACAAAAGCATCGACAGTAGCAGTAAAGGTGAGACAGACTCAGGACTAATGTCAGGAAGTATTTTTTCATGGAGAGGGTGGTGGATATGTGGAATGCCCTCCCGCGGGAGGCGATGGAGATGAAAACGGTAATGGAATTCAAACGTGCGTGGGATAAACACAAAGGAATCCTATTTAGAAGGAATGGTTCTGCGGAATCTTAGCGGAGATTGGGTGGTGATGCCAGTAATTGGGGAAACAAAATGGGAACTGGGCAGACTTCTACGGTCTATGACCTGATTGTGACTGAATAGATAGGGATGGGCTGGAGTGTAAATTTTAAAGGGGCTTTGACATTAGCTTCAGAACTTAGTACAAGAACAGTGCTGGGATGACTTCTACGGTCTGTGCCCTGAGAAAGGCAAGGACAAATCAAACTCGGGTATACATATAAAGTAACACATACCATGTAAAATGAGGTTATCTTGCTGGGCAGTCTGGATGGACTATACAGGTCTTTATCTGCCATCATTTACTATGTTACAGATTTGACAAGATATTTAGATAGTGGGGATGGGCATTCATTTGCAATGATATGAAAATGAGCAGAAAAAAACATTAACATTTGTGTTTTATCATTTGCCAATAATAGTACATGCTGTATTGCGAGAATGTACATTGGGCTAGATTCTATATATGGCACCTGAAAAATCTGCACGGAATAAATTTCCACTTATGCATATTCTATAAGCAGTGCCTAGATTTTGGTGCAGTATATAGAATATGCTTAGTTACCTCAACGCTTAGAACTGCACGCATCCATTTACACCAATGGAAATGTGGCATAAATACCAGTACGTAGATTTAGGAGCAGAGGGGTATATTCTATAACAGTGTAGGTAAATTTTGGAATGCCCAAATAACTTTGTGTCATCAGCAAATTTAATTACCTCACTAGTTATTCCCATCTCTAGATCATTTATAAACTAGTAAAAAAAGGCCCGTTTCCGAAACCAATGAAACGGGCGCTAGCATGTGGGTTTTTTTGTGTGTGTATGTGTCACAGAGTTATTGTGTGTGTGTGTGTGTGTGTGTGTGTGTGTGTGTGTGTGTGTGTGTGTGTGAGGGTGGGGTGTGTGTGCAGGTTGTTGATGTGTTTCTTTTTTTGTTTGTTTTGTTTTTTTGCTTGGGGGGTTGGGGGATGTGCTGTGCTATGCTGGCAAAGTGGGATGGATTGGTGTGTGGCTTTGAGGGTGTGTGTCTGTTGTATTGTGTGTGTGTGGTTTTGTCTGTCAAGGAGGTTTGTGGAGGGGGGTCTTTCTGTTGGTGAAATGTAAATGTGGTTGTAGGGGGGACAGCCTTTGCTGAGTGGTGGATTGTTTTTTCCGTTTTTTTGTTTTTTTGTGTTGTGCTGAGGCAGCAGTGTTGTTTTAGATGGGCGGAAGGTAGAGGAGCACGTTCTTGGTCTGTCGGTATTTTTTGGCCATTTCAGGGCTGCTGTAGGGGAACACTGGAAGAGAAATGTGCTGTGGGAAGCAGTGCCATCTTTTTCTGTTGGGCTGGGGTTCTGGGCATCCTGGAGGTGGGAGACAGCTTGCCTGAGGATGGGGATGGTTGTTTTAAGTTGGCGGAAGGGAGAGGAGCACGGTCTCGGGCCATCGGGTGGTGATCCGGTATGTTCGGTCCATTTCAGGCCGGCTGCAGGGGAATGCTGGAACATGCGCTGCGGGAAGTTGCACCATCTTTTTCCGGGTGCTCGGGGAATCCCCGAGGTGGGAGACGGCTTGCCTGAGGCTGGGGATGGTTGGGCACGGCCGCTTTGGCAAAAGGGGAAGAGGAACGGGTGGGGAGTTACCTGTAGTTGCGTGAGAAAACAGGTATTCTTTGTTTTGTATTATTAGTTTGCATTTCTGTTGAAGAAAGAGTGGATGCCTTTGAATGATGGAGGTGGTGCGTCGGTGTGCGGTTGTTTCGTTAGTTTGGCAGCCAATCTCCAGCGATTCCTAGGCTCCGCGTGTTTCCCTACTCCTCCCCCTTCCTTGGTCGCTGTTTGCTGCTGGCTGGGTCGCGGGTAATCCTTCCAGCTGGGCCGCAGCTTGTCCTGTTCGCCCACGTCCCAGATGGTGACGGGCACGTTGTTTTCCGGCTCCTCTGACTCCATGTCAAGCGATCCCAAATATAGTCTTTGCTATGGGCCCTCTGGCACTCTTCAGTACTGGCATTAGGCATTTAAAAATTCCACCCCCCCCCCCCCCGGTCTATTTTTGCACATACCCACAGCAGGAATATTCTTCTCTCGTTCCAGCGGTGGTTTTGTGCTCTCCGTGCTGCACAGATAATGAGCCATTCTGCTGGGGAATGCTCCTCCCTTATTGTCATGTAGTTTCCTCTGATTGGTCCGTCTTACATTGCCTAGTGTTGCCTGGGAACAGTGTTGTGATGGTCCTTTGTGTTTCAGAATGTTGAGGGTGTTTTTTCTGATTGGTCCGTCATGCAAGGGCGGGGCAGAGAGACATGGTCAGTATTCTGGCTTCACCACCATGAATCCATGAACCCTTCAGGGAGTGACTGAGTGACTTCAGAACGTTGTCTTCAGAATGTTGAGGGTGAGTTTTATTATAGTAGATATGTTAAAAAGCAGCGGTCCCAGCACAGACCCCTGGGGAACCCCACTAACTACCCTTCTCCATTGAGAATACTTACCATTTAACTAGCTCTTAACCAGTTTTTAATCCACAAGAGGACTTTACCTCCTATCCCATTACTTTCTCATTTCCTCTGGAGTCTTTCATGAAGTACTTAATCAAATACCTTTCTAAAAATCCAGATACACAATATTGACCTCCTCACCTTTATCCACATGTTTATTCAAACTCCAGCTGTACGCTGACTGGTGTTCTCATTGACTAAATAAGTTAAGATAATTGAAAATTTGAGAAGTTTTTTTTTCTGTACCAATAACAAAAAAGGCAATTCTAGGAATAGAATGCATCAGGTATGCGAGCCTTGCACATGCAAGGGGGGCCCTATATTAGTACTGCATGCTATGCCATAAGGTAGCATGTAAATGCCTTAAGGCACACCTGCAAAGAGGGATATACATGAGGGCAGGGCATGGGCAAACCATGAATGTGCCCACCATCAATGCACGCAACTTATAGAATACTATCAGAGGCACACGTTAAGTGATGCATGTAGGTGTGCTCACTTACTCCTGCCATTGACTTGGCATAAATGGGCACATCATCCTTTTGGGTGCACTGATACAGGTTTGCACAAGTATTCTATAACAGAATCAGGGAATAGCATTCCATTCCATTACAGAACTGGCACCCCCTACACTACATTAGGAGAAAACAGTTTTTAGAATTATCCTCTCTAGAATTGTTTCATTCTAGAGGGATTTGTGTTCCAAGTCTTTTTCTCTTGTCTTTTCTTAGATGAATCTTTATTATTATTAAGATTATTCTTCAAAGACAGACATAAGCATAGAAATATCAAACAGTGAAAATGCTATCACAGAGCAGAACAAAGGAACACAGAAAAGACACCTTGGGGTCTCCAGCAGAATGCAGAAAAAGCATGGCAGGGAATCAGCAAAATCGCAGCAGGGAGATGAAGTTTGAAGAACAAGAAAAGAGAGGCAGGGAATTGAAGTTGAGGAGTAACAGGAACTCAGTGGGGTCAGGTGACATAAAAGTGCACTCTAGAGTGATGGCAGACCAATATTAACATGTAGAGAACTGATTCTCTTGAACAACTATGTAGAGTCCACTTTATTCAAGGAAGCAAAAAATGAAATGGTGTGAGATAGGAGAAAGCCAGGAAAACAAGGTGGAGTAGGATATTAAAGGAGATGTGGTGTCAAGGTAATGCCTCTTCAAGTTGTGGAAAAATATATAAATTGATATGAGGCAGGAGTCAAAAGTAATTTTGTAGTTTTCTAGATATTGTATGTCCTTATATGGAAGATGGCCTCCTAGAGGTAGTACCAAAAGATTACCACTGGGGGTTATAGTTGCCATTTTTGATTCCCAGAGCGGGCTTTGAGGGGTCTACTCTTGTCCTGACATAGTACACCACCAGGTAAATCCCAGGGATGATGGGGGCCTGGGGGAAGGATTGTTGGTGAGGCTTTGAATCAGGGACGAGCTTATCTAAAAGATGGAATCAGGGAGAAGGCAAGAACAAGCACCAATCATTCAGGTAGTAAGTGCAGCTGACAATCGTGATCAACACATTAACTTTCACAGCCAGCCACTCCTCCACCCACCCATGTGATGTCGAGTTCCTACTTACTCCTGTGTTAGGCAGCTAATGTAGGATTTTCCTATGCAGGCTTTTTATTTCTATTTTTTTTAATGTAGTACACATTGGCATGGGCCTGTACTAATGTCTTTTACATGGTAAAACCTGCATTAGCTGCAGCTAGTAAAAGAGTCATGATGCATTCGGACAAAACATGAATTAGCAATCTTCTTACAATATGGCAGTTTGGAAAATTTCAGCATAAAAGCATATTGAGCCGGATTCTATAAATAGCACCCAATAATAGGCACCCATTATAGATTTGCACTTAGCTCCTATTCCCGTTCCCTAAATGTGAGCACCCAAAGTACTCCTGCTAAAACCTGGTGTAAATGCTGGTACTCAATTTGGGTGTGCTGACCCAACTTTTTGGAACAGCCCCTGACCTGCTCATGCCCCTGCCAAGGACACACCCTCTTTTGAGTTGTGCACTAGGAGATTTGGGTACGGAAAACTGTATTTTCGAAACAAGATGGACGTCCATCTTTCATTTTGAAAATACCGTCAGAGACATCCAAATCGAAGGATGTCCTTAAATTTGGATGTCCCTAGATTTGGATGTCCTTGGATTTGGAAGTCTTTGACTTTTGGTGATTTTCAAAAACAAAGACGTCCATGTCAAAAACATCCAAATGCAAGCCATTTGGATGTAGGAGGAGCCAGCATTTCTAGTGCACTGGTCCCCCTGACATACCAGGACACCAACGGGCACCCTAGGGGACACTGCAGTGGACTTCATAAAATGCTCCCAGGAACATAGCTCCCTTACCTTGTGTGCTGAGCCCCCCAAAACCCACTACCCACAACTGTACACCACTACTATAGCCCTTACAGGTGAAGGGGGGCACCTATATGTGGGTACAGTGGGTTTGTGGTGGGTTTTGCAGAGCTCGCTGTTTCCTCCACAAATGTAACAGATAGGAGGGGGGTATGGGCCTGGGTCCACCTGTCTGACGTGCACTGCAGTACCCACTAAAACTGCTCCTAGGACCTTAATGCACTGTCATGGACCTGAGTATGGCATCTGAGTTTGGCATGAAATATTTTTAAAGATGTTTTTTTGAGGGTGGGAGGGGGTTAGTGACCACTGGGGGAGTAACGGGAGGTCATGCCTGATTCCCTCCGGTGGTCATCTGGTCATTTTGGGCATCTTTTTGTGCCTTATTCATAAAAAAAAAAAACGCATCCAGATGAAAACATCCACGTGTTTGTCATGGATGTCCTTGCTTTTTTCGATTATGAGTCAAAGACATCCAAGTGTTAGGCACGCCCTCCTGGCTTCGCTACGCCTCCGACACACCCCCTTGAAATTTGGACGTCCTTGCAACGGACTGCAGTTGGAGTCGTCCAAAATTGGGTTTTAATTATTCTGATTTGGACGTCTCTGGGAGATGGACGTCCATCTTCCGATTTATGTCAAAAAATGGACATCCTTCTCTTTCGAAAATGAGCCTGCAAGTCTCCAAAGATTTAGGGGCCTTTTTACTAACAAGCACTAGGAAATGGGCTTAGGGATAGATTCTATAAGTAGCGCCTAAAAATCAGCACCGAAAATGTAATGCACTTAACGCAATTCTATAAAAAGTACGCGTCCTTTATAGAATCACACTTAGGCATAACCGCGCCTAACTGTAGGCACTTGTAATTAGGCCTGCTGTGAGCAAGCTTAAATGCAAGCACCTACAGTTAAGCACAGTTTGGCTATATTCTATATCAACACTCATTACATTCGGAAATGCCCCCAGAAACACCCCCATCCATGTCCCTATGTATGTACGCATGTTAGAATTTACACACACATTGTTATAGAATATGATATGTGCATAAATCCTAACTATTGCGCTGATTGGCTCATTACTCAATTATGTTACACATATTAAATTGGACGTGCACCAAATTTAGCATGTGTAACTATTAGCGCCGTATATAGAAATTGGCCCTTAGAACATTTTAACGTGGGACTTTCCCACACACTGAGCCCATTTCTTATGTGGCCCAAAAATAGGGCTTTATTTTCTTTTTTGCAGATCCCACTCTAATTTTTCCATTAGCATTTAAGACCCGCAAAAATATTAATGTGGGAGCACTTACCACCTCCTATTTAGGATGCACTAAGTGCTCCTACGTTAAGACTGCATTATCCAGTAAGCATTTGCCACTGTAAATGCACTAGTTTGATAGTTCTTACACATACATTCCACAATCATAACATGATTCCCCCCCCCCCCCCACACTGAAAAAAATAACAAAAAAATAAATCAATAGTGTATGGTTGATGCATGCTGACAAATTACTGCAAAGATACTTTAACGTGTTTTGAGGTAAGCCTTTTTTCCCCACATTAAAGGGTCCTTTTACTAAGGTGCACTAATGGATTTACTGCACGCTAACAATTAGCATGTGCTAAATGCTAAAAACCCCAGCTTATACCTATGAGCTTCTTAGCATGTAGCACACACTAATCATTAGCGAATGCTAAGTCTGTTAGCAAACCTTAGTAAAAGGACCCCTAAGTGCGTGTTAGAGTTTAATGTGGTTTAGTAAAAGGGTCTCTTAGTTATCCATCCAAAAATATGTTGCTCTGAGGGAGATTTGAGGTATAGGCATACAATCCAGAAATCAAAATTATGAGCGTGATTTGGACCAGTGGCCCAATGTCAACGTTATAGATTGCCATGTGTAGGATCACATGGAGGGCATGTAGTGACTGTATGCAAGGTCCATGGTTTCAGGGTACTGGAAGAAGCCCCAGTTCATGACCATTACTACAATAAACAGATTTGGGGCCCTGTTTACTTAGCTGAGCTAGAGGCGCGCTAGCATTTTTAGCATGTGCTAAGCATTAGCGTGCATTAACCGTGTAGATGTGTGCTAATTTTTAGCACACCCTAAAAAAAACCCTAGCACACCTTAGTAAACAGGGCCCTAGGTATGCTAGGGGTAGGATCAGATATAAAATAATGGAAAATTCCCTGAGGTAGGTGCAAATGAAGATTCAGGCTGCTAGATCCTAGCCCTGTTTGACAAATCAACTTTCAGTAGAACAATAAGGCAATACAGAAAAAAAAAACCCTCATGCATGTGTTCCTATAACTATTGTACCAGATACACTGAGGGCTCCTTTTACTAAGCAGCAGTAAGCCTAATACGGGCTTACCGCTCGCTATACAGGAAGTACCACCGGGCTACCGCAGCAGCCCAGTGGTACTTCCCACCCCTAGTGTGCCGTCACTGCTGGCACTACAAAAATGTATTTATTTTTGTAGCTCCAGAGTGTACCCGGTGGTAATCGGACAGTGCCACGCGCTGCCTGGTTACAGCCAGGTTAATGTGGAAGCTCTTACTGCCACCTCAATGGGTGGCAGTGAGGGCTCCTCCCTCCACCACCACCACAAAATGGCCACGCTGCCAAGTGCTTTACTTGCCGCTTGGCCATTTCCTGTCAGAAAGTGAGACTTCCCTTTTATCAGCTGTGGTATAAAGGGGTTTTGGTGCACGTGTAAAACATGCACCGATGCCAGCGCTGGCCCCCTTTTGCCGCAGCTTGGTAAAAGGGGCCCTAAATAATTTTTCACATATACACAAAAGCCTGTATTTAAAAAGCTGTGCAATGGTTTGACAGATATTACTTGATAACAGAATAAATTAACACACAGTTATGGTAAAACTTTTTTGTTACCTGTTGCAGCTGTTTCCAGTATGTTGGAGAAGGCAGCCATGCATTTAACACATGCAAAAAAAAGTACTACTGGATAGTAACAGTATAGCTACTAATATATGATGGAGTGGGTTACACTTCTTGAAATGGCATTAATTGCTCCAAGTTATCTACCATGATAATATAGAGGTCACAACCAGATATTAACTTTAAGGCACAGTATCTGTCCATTCCATGCCCATGACAACTGTTGAATGTATGTGTTAATTCCCTCATTAAAAAACTAATGTAGCTTAGAAAATAGCCCCTGTAATGAGAAAATGCCTTTAGTACACCTTGTCTAATGCCTTAACACTCTTTGGATTGTGTTGCAAGAGGGCAGATGCATAAACGGAAAGATGCAGAAATAAATTTGACTATTGCATCGTTTGTGTCATTGGTTCCATATGACAACTCAGTCACTTTTTTTTTCTTTTCTTTTTACAATTTTGAGGAACCTTTGGAGACCCATTTTATAATCTCGTTGCTTTTCAACTGGAAAGAATTCAGCACCAATCATTTACTTCCAGTGAGCTCTCTCACTCAGATAAGGTGTATATTGTTACCAAGGGAATTTGAGACTGAAAATTGCCCAAGAAATTTAAAGACTTTACAAAATGTTTTCAGACAAATTAAATCCAGGGGACTTTGCTTTTATGATTTTTATGTCCATTAAGTTTCTAATGTTGGTAGCAATTTAGTATAGGTGTTTGCACTCAGCACCGTAACATATTTATAAAGTATTTTGAAGTTAGAATGCTACACTACATTTCAACATGTGACCACACAAATGATCTATACACCATTTGTAGGAAAATATTTCATATTACTGTAATTTGCATGAAATATTTTAGAAGGATTGCATTAACTTTTCCTTCAGAATGTAACCACAGGGAAAAACTGACGTTACAAAAAAACATTTTTTGAAATTCATTTTGTAACAAGAGCTCTTTAAGCTCATTTTGTTAGAAATGTTAAACAGGGGTCTAAAAGAAAATAAAAGAGAAGTTAATCCTACACACTATTCCTTGGCAAAGGTTTTTGTATATAATCCCAAACCATGTTTGAGTTCAATTGCTACCCAGTGTAGAGAGCATATTCTATCTTGGAGATGAATTTTTTGCTAGTGTGAATAAATGAAGCAAAATAGAATTCAGGCAAAAAAAAAAAAAAGAGTTAAAAGGAATACAACGGTGGCAATTGAAACATCCCATCCACGCAGGTGAAAACTCACCCCCCACCACCACCATACACACACACACACATTATATATATATATATATATATATATATATATATATATATATATATATACACACACACACACACACTCACCTGATGACATGTAGGGGCATTTTCAATATGATGTCTAAGTTCGACTTTAGACATTTTGCTCAAAACATCCAGAATCTGAATGGTGAATATAGCAATTTTTGAAACAGAGCATAAGATTAGCCATACTGGGTCAGACCAATGGTCCATCTAGCACTGTATCCAGCTTCCAACAGTGGCCAAGCCAGGTCACAAGTACCTGGCAGAAACCTAAATCGTGGCAACATTCCATGCTAATAATCCCAGGGCAAGCAGTTGCTTCCCTATGTCTGTCTCAATAACAGATTATGAACTTTTCCTCCAGGAACTTGTCCAAACCTTTTTTAAACCCAGATATGCTAACCGCTATTACTACATCCTCTGGCAAAGAATTCCAGAGCTTAACTATTCATTGAGTGAAAAAATATTTTCTCCTATTTGTTTTAAAAGTATTACCATGTAACTTTATTGAGTGCCCTCTAGTCTTTATACTTTTGGAATGAGTAAAAAAATCAGTTTAATTCTACTTATTCTACACCACTCAGGATTTTATAGACCTGAATCATATCTCCTCTTTTCCAAGCTGAAGAGCCCTAACCTCTTTAACCTTTCCTCATATGAGAGGAGTTCCATCTCTTTTATTATTTTGGTCACTCTTCTTTGAACCTTTTCTAATTCTGCTATATCTTTTTTTTCAGATACAACGACCAGAACTGAACGCAATACTAGGTGCGGTCGCACCATGGAGTGATACAGAGACATTATAGCATTTTCGATCTTATTCACCATCCCCTTTCTAATAATTCCTAGCATCCTGTTTGCTTTTTTGGCCACCACCACACATTGAGCAGAAGATTTCAGCATATTATCTGCAATGACACCTAGATCTTTTTCTTGGGTGCTGACCCCCAAGGTGAACCCAAGCATCAGGTAACTATGATTCAGATTATTCTTTCCAATGTGTATCACCTTGCATTTAGTCCCAGTACTGATCCCTGTGGCACTCCAGAATAACATCTGTCTTTCTTTTTTCCCTGAAAATGGCCACTTGCTAGATGTTTTTCTGCTCTGTGTGTTTATCATTTTGATCCATTAAAAAAAAAAAAGTCCAAGTGAAAAACTCACAAAATCAAGCCATTGGGATATAGGAGGAGCTAGCATTCTTAGTAGACTGGCCACACAGACATCCCAGCAGAGTAATGGAGCACCCTAGGGGGCACTGCAGTGGACTTCACATAAAAGCCCCCAGGTACACATCTCACCATTACCCACTTGTATTGTATAGTGAGCCCTTCAAAACCCTCCAAAAACCTACTGTACCCAACTCTACACCACTACAATAGCCCTTATGGCTGCAGGTGTCACCTACATATGGATACAGTAGGCTTTTGGTGGGGTTTTCGTTGGGGGGGGGCTCACACTTTCCACTGCTGCCCATCTCGTCTTCCGCCAGGGTCGCTTTACTCATACTACTTCTCTCCTCGAGTCGCTTCACTGGCTCCCTATCCGTTTTCGCATCCTGTTCAAACTTCTTCTACTGACCTATAAATATACTCACTCTGCTGCTCCCCAGTATCTCTCCACACTCGTCCTTCCCTACACCCCTTCCCGTGCACTCTGCTCCATGGATAAATCCTTCTTATCTGTTCCCTTCTCCACTACTGCCAACTCCAGACTTCGTGCCTTCTGTCTCGCTGCACCCTACTCCTGGAATAAACTTCCTGAGCCCCTACGTCTTGCCCCATCCTTGGCACCTTTAAATCTAGACAGAAAGCCCACCTCTTTAACATTGCTTTTGACTCATAACCACTTGTAACCACTCGCCTCCACCTACCCTCCTCTCCTCCTTCCTGTACACATTAATTGATTTGATTTGCTTACTTTATTTTTTGTCTATTAAATTGTAAGCTCTGAGCAGGGACTGTCTTTCTTCTATGTTTGTGCAGCGCTGCGTACGCCTTGTAGCGCTATAGAAATGCTAAATAGTAGTAGTAGTAGTAGTAGTAGTACAAGTGTAATAGAGTAGATTACTGTCCTGGATCCCCTTCTCCACAGTGTACTGCACCGACCCCTAGGCCAGTGTTTCCCAAGTCGATCTCCTTACCAGTCAGATTTTCAGGATGTCCACAAAGAATATTCATGAAAGATTTGCAAACAATGGAAACAGTGTATGCAAACCAGTTTCATGCATATTCATTGTGAATATCCTAAAAACCTGAATGGCAAGGGGGTAGTCCAGGACCAACTTACGAAACACTGCACTAGGCTACTCCAGGGACCTGCTCGCAGCTCTGATAAGATTGGCCATAACATCTGAAGTTTTCATAAAGGCTGGTATGTACTGTTTCTTTCACATCTTGTAAGGATAGGAGGGGGGGGGGGGGGGGTTAGTGACCACTGGGGGAGTAAGGGGGAGTTTCATTCCTTTATTCCTCCAGTGGTCACAATGAGCAGGTGACAATGCATATTGAAAGTGTGAAAAACTATTGATATAAACAGCAACTCCTGAAGAAGCAAAGTTTTTAAACGGAGCATCTCCTTATAGCAGGGCCAAAGCAAAGCTAAGTCACCTCTTTATAAACTGCTTTTTGAGTCAATATTTAAGTGACTATTTTTGTATAGAGAAAAAAGGTTTTAAAAAATCAAGTCAAGAGATATATGGAAGTTGGAGGTTTTTCAGACTTATGATGGTAGTTGCCGATATCATCAATAAGGCACAGGCATTGCTGAAGTCTTTTCTTCCATACTTTTCAAAAGTGAAGTTGATAATTTCAATGAAACAGTGATTAGACTTATAAAATAAGTGTAGTCATTATTAAAACAGATCTAGCTCACAAGTCTTAGTTTTAGTCCTGGACATTTTCGTTTTGTTCCATTATGGCATAAAAACGTCCCAAGTGTTAGGAATGCTAACTTATTTTTTTTTTTTTAAGTACTCTGGCCCATTTTGACTGAGAACCTTGAAAATCAAACAGAGTTTTAAATTTAATCCTGTAAGGTACTGGTAGCCAGCGTAGTTTTTGTAGGAAGGGTGTGATGTCAGTCATGCTGCAACATCCTGAATTAGTTAGAGCTGATGCAAACTCTTTTTGGTTTTACCAGTGTACAGGGTACTACAGTAGTCTAGTTGTAATGTTATCATAACATGGACCACTGTGGTCAGACTCATCGTATCAATATATGGAGAGAGATTTCATAACTGCCCTTCCACAACAAAGGAGTTAACAATTTTAGTGGCCCCTTCAATGAGTTCTATGCTCTTTTCTGGGCAGGGGTCAAAAAGGCAGGTTGTATAATGTAATTACTATTGAAGTATTTATTATTTATATTTAACTGTTATTTATGCTTGTTATATATTTATGTTTATAGATATATTAGACTCTTGATGCAGGCATCGTTCACCAAAACATACCATGCCAGGTCAATTTATTTTATTTATTTTTTGTTACATTCGTACCCCGCGCTTTCCCATTCATGGCAGGCTCAATGCGGCTTACATATTGTATACAGGTACTTATTGATTCAACAATTTTGGTTATTACAATAAAGTAGTGAGTCTGGAGCTATGGTCTTCTCAGTTTCATTCGAAGGGTCACCCCTGTTTTTTCTTTGTGACCTTTGCCCTCATGCATATACTTGGGGGATGTTCTTTTTTTTAGGTCAATCAGAATTCATCAGTCCTTAAAGTTAAGTCCCTTCTAATGGCAAACTGTTATCCCAATTTTAAGGATCAGTTAAATCTCATGATGACACATGACCTAGAAGCAAGAAGTACTGGTAAATATCAAGTTCAATTTATTTTGATATACCGTACCACAGACACTCCTGAGCTGTTTACAATAGTATAATTCCAATTGCACAAGAAGAGAAAAGAACTAGGTGAACGTTCAGGTTTGTGATCTCATCACGATAACTTCCAGGACTGTGGCTCTCCAGTAATTATAATAATCACCCAACAGCACCTTTCCCATAATGAACATAATCCTTAAGTGGATAATGGCAGGGTAGTTAATCCCACCAAGTAGCACTATCTGGTGGCATGAAAAAATGGCAAAGTATGAAAAGTGGATCAGAACACAACAAACTGTTAGTAACCACTAACAGTTTCCTGTGTCACTCTTACCTGCTAAAAGTGCTAACTGCTAACATGTCACTAAAATTACATTGGCCGATATTCAGCTGGTGGTGGTCTGCATTTTATTTTTAATGCTGACCATTGCTGTCTAAATTAGCCCAGATAATCAGTGCCAGGCCATGTGTGGGCACAGGCACTGAACATCCAGGGCAAATTTAAGTTGTGCCAGCCACCAGAACTTAAGCAGGTCCTGGCCGATATTCAGCTGGGCCAGCATAAGACATTTATGTGGGATCCAGGTAAATATCAGCTGGAACCTGCATAAGAACTGCAAGTGCCATATGCTACTCCAATCTTCCTCCCTCCCCCCCAAACAAAATATCCTTCCTATCCCCCTCCTTACCCCCAAAGCATATCACCTGTCCTATACCCCAGTCCTCCCAGGTCTATACCCCCTCCCACCCACACTCAAGCTAGACCTCCCTCAAGTATATGCAAGGTCTCTAGTGGTCCAGTGGGGATGATGGGGACAGAAGCGAACCCCACTTGCTCCTATCTTTAGAAAGTGCCGAAGTACCACGAGGCTGTCACTAGAGGTCGCAGCAGTCATTATCTAAAGACAGCCACTAGGGGCAGGAGCAAATGGGATTCACTCCTGCCTCCATCACTCCCACTGGACCACCAAAGGGAAAGGGAAATGGGACTTGATATACTGCCTTTCTGTGGTTTTTGCAACTACATTCAAAGCGGTTTACATAGTATATACAGGTACTTATTTGTACCTGGGGCAATGGAGTGTTAAGTGACTTGCCCAGAGTCACAAGGAGCTGCAGTAGGACTTGAACCCAGTACTCCAGGATCAAAGTCTGCTGCACTAACCACTAGGTTACTCCTCCACTTCAGGTAAGCTCAAGAAAGACCTAACCTGAGTGGGAGGTGGGTGGGAGCGATGAATATAGGATGTGCAATATTAGAATACAGTGAGCAGCAACAGAGAAAGCCAGAAGAAGTTGGGGTTTTTTAGTGCATTAAAAAAATAATATGTTTTTGTATGCGGAGAAACTAGACAGCATGCAGTAGCAACTTCTGTGGAAGTTGGCAAAGACACAGACAAAAGTGTGGGCAACTGAACTTTACTAGAGAACTGTATTCATTCCTCCACAGAACTGAGGAGCACTAAGCAATGAGGGTTTTGCCTTTAGAAACACTAGCTTCAGCACAAAGTCTTGTGCTAGCTATAAATGACATGGATTCATAATATTCCCTGTCATGGAGAATATATGTTCCTTTGGCATACTGCTTTATGGGCAGGGCAGGAAGTACAACCTTGGCAAGGTCTTGATGGGCTTTCAATCATAGCAGACCACAGAAATTCAAGCAGGGATCTTCTCTTGAGGAAGACTACTGATGCTGGTCTTTGGCATTTATCACTGTAGCTTGTGTCACCAAAGATTTTTCACTGGTGAGGCTCATAGGGGATTGACACATAAAGGTGTGGGTGGATGGGTGGGTAGGTGGGAGAGGTAGCTGAATGCCCATTCTTTCCCTTGCTGCATCTCCACTTCCCTTCTGCCTCTAGCGCTCCTCTATCTTGTTCACCAGTCTTCCCGTATATCAGTGTATTGTACTGCAGAGTGATAATCCTTTTCACCTATGGGCAACAGAGTGTAGTTTTGACCTTTTTTCCTTCAACATGTAAAGGGTCCACTGGCATTAAAACCCTGTTTCTGTTGAAAACCTAATTTCATCTCTGAATATTCACTATTGAGATGACAAAGCCCAGAATAGCCCTTAAGGAACAAGGTTCCTCCATGGTATTTTTGAAGGGCTTCAGGACTTCTATGCCCAAGTCATATTTGTCCAATCCTGACATCCATTGTCTTCAGCTTCTGATGGAGGGCTGCCTGTTGCTCCATTAACCTCTCCAGCATTAAATAAGTAGAATTCCAGCTGGTGACAACATCTTGAATTAGTTAGTGCACATGTGTCCCTGCTGTTTTCTGCTACCCAAGCTGCTCATGCCCACCCTTCACACTCCAGTGCCATTTATCAGTAGCTTCAAATCAGGATTCTTGCTTCCTTTGTTGACTAGGCCTAGACTACCAGATGCACAAGCATATAAAACATCTGATACCATGAAAGACCCCTCTCCTTCACTGCCTTTTTACAAAACATTAGGAGCCCTTCTACAAAGGCACGCTAGCATTTTTGGCGTGCTCTAAAAATAAGCACATGTTAAATGCTAGACACCCATAGGAATACATGGGTATCTCTAGCATTTAGTGCACGCTACAACTTAGTGCACACTAAAAACGCTAGCATGCCTTTGTAAAAGACTGTCTTAGAAAGTATGGTGGCCTGTTTAGTACATCTAGTTGCCAGCTCAACAAGTGTTCCCTTTATTTCTGTTAAGATATGTGCCCAAGTATATAGAACAGTCCACTGGTACCCTACTGCTGGTATACCCCCTAAGCCTATAGCCTACCCCATCTTATCCAGCTGTCACCAGTCTGTTGTCATGGAGAAATGGGAATGTGTAGCACATTGACTAGTCCAAATTTCACTGCTGAAATGCACACTAACACAAATGACACAACCAGTCCTTCAGTGCCTATACACACATCATTAATTGATGATGCAGTAGTCCCTCCCCCTTGTTCTACCCTCTTCCTTTGCCAGCAACCAGGCATGCTCCTGATTATACAGATCATGGATCACCTACCTACTATAAGTTGTTCTGCAGGGCATTTGGTAACGGGAGGGCTAAAAGATGCAGCACTCTGAAACCCCACGTTCTCAACTACCTACAGGGGTTGTAATCCAGGGCAATCATCTCCCTGATTCACCATGTCATCAAGTTCAATGGTAGTTGCTTGCCCTGGGATAGTGCTGCTGGACACCACTCCATTTCCTCCATGATGACATGCTTTGATGCCCATTGCAGCTGATAGCCTCACACCTCAGTGGAGGAGAAGGCTGGCTTGGTAAAAACCAATTTCCTTTTTCTTCTAGCTTTCCCACCACTGTTACTTCCACTAATGGATGGGGTCCTACCCAAGATCAGCACCCTCCCTTGAACTTAGCTAGAAAAAGTGTTTCTGCAAACGAAGCTTGCATACCACTGTTAGAAGGTGGGCTATCAGCTTTTCCTTTGATAGCGGCTTTCCTGCAAGTGATCATATTTTGGATACCATGGATCATGAAGTAATTTAAAATGCCTACATATCTTTGAGATGTTATAAGAATTTTTCTCTACTACCTTAGGTGGGAGGATTACTTCTAGACTTGAAGGTATAGGAACTACAGCAGCAGTCTCTCCTATGGAGAAGCACACTACATGAACCAACTACGACAGAACCTGAGAAGACAGGAATCTAGGAAGGCTATGGTCAGACTAAGCTACATCAGATATTTATTTATTTATTTGTAGCATTTGTATCCCACATTTTCCCACCGGTTTGCACTGTTCCCTTGCACCTGACATTGGAGAGACACAGAACCCCTCAGGAATAAGCGTGGAGAAATTGAATGCAAACTGCAAAAGGGAACAACTTGGACAGTTCATAATACTTACCCAAAACCCTCTTCCCATTTCAGGGGCCACCATGCATGCAAAAATGATTTCAGATTTGTTTGTTTGTATCACTGAGCTTTGAAGGTGACCAGTCCCTTTGGGACACATTGCAAGTCTCTCCTTTGCATACATTCATACTTATTTGATAAGGACAATAAAATCTGTGCAGAGACAAAGGAACAGGCCTAAGCTAAGCTAGCAATAAGAGCCTACCTTGAAAGTTTCTGGAACGTATGCTGCCTTGTCTGTCTAACAACTATTAGTAAAGTTTATTTCTCTGGCATGCTCACTGGGACCATTCCTACCTTGATCTACCTCAGTCTTTTCCCTGCCCATACCCCTTAAAGGTTAATCTGTCCAACAAGAAAGGAACTGTGGCATGCTTCAGTTTATTACATTCCTAGGCATGTGAGATTGTCTGTTTAGTCTACAAAAGGGAATAGCTAGCCAAGAAGGCAGCTTTGCTAGTACTGCGCAAAGGTGTAACCAAAGAGCTTTTTCATTTATGTAGAGAGCTTTCACTTATAATTCTTGCTTGTATTTTAAATTTACTTTATTGTGTTTGTCAATATTATGGATTATATTATTTATTTATTTATTGCATTTGTATCCCACATTTTCCCACCTATTTGCAGGGCTCAATGTGGCTTACATAGTACCGTGGTGGCGATCACCAGTTCTGGTATAACAGATACAAAGTGATATAGTAGAAGGTTCATGTGTGATAAACACATTAGGGAATAGGGAGGGAGGGTTAAGTTTTTGTCCAGGTTGGGTAGTAGTTTCGTTGTGTTGCAGGATCGAGGCATTTAGGTTGGGTCATTGGGGTATGCCTTTTTGAATAGATTAGTTTTTAGTGATTTCTGAAATTTTGGTAGATCATGCGGTGTTTTCATGGTGTTTGGTAGTGCGTTCCATAATTGAGTGCTTACTGAGAATATCTAGCTGTTTTTGCTTAGATATCAATTTACTTACTCAGATTGGTATCCGAGGGGAAGGTTATGCTGGATGTTATGACGACCCACCACCACCTCAAATATAACTACAGGGTTGGGGATGGAGGAAATTATGAAAGGGAAGGGGGTATTCTTCCCACTTTACACACACTGTTCTATTTGTGGGTATGCTTATCCCTCCAGTATCACTTCCTATTCTCTAACAAGACCCTCCAGAACCTTTTTATCCAAAAAACTTTCAATATGTGCTAACTGATGGAAAAAAACAGCTGCATACAAATTTCAGCAGGAAATGGGGCACACCTGCTACTATGCTATGTTGGTATTACCTTCTTGCTGCTTGTCTCCCCCCCGCCTCCCCCCACTTTGTACCATCTCTGTATTCCTTTGCCCATCTGTGGAGATGGGAAATGACAGCTGTTTTAAAAAATTGCACTGGAACTGCAGCTATTATAAATCTACCTTTAAAGGGGAGTGGAAGAGTAGCCTAATGGTTAGTACAGTGGACTGAGAGCCTGGGGAGCCACGTTCAAGTTTCACTGCAGCCTCTTGCGACCCTGGGCAAGTCACCCAACCCAGTGATCACTACACCTAATCCTCTGTCCTATTTATGTCACTTTGAGGCTCATTTTCAAAACAAAAAAATGGCACAAAAGGGCAGTCTTATAGAATGTCTCCAGCCCATATCATTGCGCAAAACGATTTTCTACTGGCGGTAAGAAAAACATCCACAATTAAACCTGCTTTAAAAGCATTTAGGATAAGAGCCAGTTTGTCCTTTGACCTATTTTCATTGTTGTGGATTTGGAGAGTTAGGAGAAACAGTTGTTGACTGCTGTGTTACCATTTGTCTGTTTGCCCTAGTCTGAACCTAGTCACCCCTTCATTCCTCACCTTCCCTCCTCTCTCTCACCCTCCTCAGCCACAACCACCCCTTCCCCTCTGTATCATGTACCCTTCCCTCCCCCCAACACCCACTGTCTCCCAAGCCCACACACCTCCCATTATACCTCCTTACCTGTTTGGCTCCTTACCTTTGTTGCTTGGTTTGTCCTGTGTGCTGCTGCTGCTGCTGTGTGAGGACTGTTGGTTGCTGCTGGGAGCCTGAGTGCTTAGTGGGTGTGGCATGAGTGTTTGCTGTTGCTGAGTGATTGCTGTGTGGTACTGCTGCTGTGTGTGACTATGTTATTTGTCGATGGTGGTAGAGTGAGTGATGCTGTGTAAGGACTGTGTGCTGGTGGTGGGAGAGCGAGTAAAGGGGGATGGTGTTTGTTAGTGCTGGGTTTTACTAGGTAGGTAGAGGTGTGGTGTGCACAGTAGTGTGTCTGGGGTAAATAGATTGCACCTGAGATGGTGGGATATGGATCCACTGAATGCACATGGTGGAGGAGGTGAAGAGTTGGAGGGGAGGCCTCACAGGAGATACTCACATTCCAGAGTTTTCCATCCCCATACCTGTCTCCTGGACCTTACTGACCAGCAATGTCTCAATAGTTACCGCTTTGACAGGTTTGCCATCCAGCACCTGTATGACCAACTCCCAATCCCTCTTGCAGCCCAGAATCAGTAGGAACAATCCCATTCCTGTCTACCTGAAGGTCACTGCCTCCCTAGTTTTTTGGCCACTGGTAGCTTCCCAGTCTGTCCTAGCTGTTAACACGGGCTTGACCCAGCCTGTTATTTCAAACTGCCATACCCAGTACCTTGATGCCTTTCTTACCACACCTCAGACTACATCACCTTCCCCAGTACCCCCTAGGCCCTGCAGAACAACATGGCTCAGTTTTACAACATAGCTTCCTTCCCCTCAGTCATAGGGGTCATCGACTGCACACATTACACCCAGACCCCCCCCCCCCCCCCCCCTTGAGCACGAGAGGCCACCTATAGGAATAGAAAAGTATTCCACTCTATGAACGTGCAGGTTGTGTGTGATGCCCAGGGGGAGACTGTGGACGTGTGTGCCTGATACCCAGATTCCACCCATGATGCCTACACACAACAGCATTCTGGAATCTACCGCAGGTTTGACTGAGGGGAAATCACTGGTGGCTTGCTCCTAGGTAAGTGAAACAGGGACCCGCCAACCTCATATCCCCTCCTCCCACAAACCTTCAGCATTCCTTCCCTCAAGGTGTCTCTATAACCTACAATCTCAATCCCACCTCAACAAGATACCTAGCCCAACCAATCAATACACACCCATGTCTCTCATTCTGCTTCCCCTCACAGGTGACAAAGGGTACCCACTAGACCTAATTCATGAACCCTGCTAGTGCACCCCAAACTTCAGCGTATAAAGACTACAATAACAGACATCAGACCACACACTGAATCATAGAGCGCACCTTTGGCCAGCTAAAGAAAAGTTTCTGATGTCTCAATTGGTAGGAAGGGGAGCTCCTCTATAGCCCAGAAAAGGCTGCCAGATCTCCATGGCCTGCTGTATGCTTCATAACATGGGCCAGCGCAGAGGACAGGTCCTTCCAGAGGAGCCATAGCCACAGCAACCAGCCCAAGACCAAGATGATGAGGAGCCCCCCCCCCCCCCCCCCCCGCCCACAGAACAGAGTGCACATCAGCTGGGGGTGCAAGCCAGGAAGAAACTCATCCAAACCAATTTTTAATGAAGGTAAATATTTATTGTGTTAACACACCTCCCCCAAACCACCCATAACCACCACCTCCTCCCCTCGCACACATACCCCATCATACACCCCCCTCCACCAGCAAACCCACACTCACACACATCCCTCCCCCAGTACACACCCCCCCCCCCCTCCCCAGCACAGTCCACCATTGAAAAGCAATGGGGTACATAAAATGCCTACTTAACCTTCCCCTTCCCCTGTTCCTGCTGGCTGGAACCTCTCCCACCCTGTCCCCGAGCAGCTGGCAATGGTCCAGGCCTTATTGCAGCTGATATAGTGTTCATCTCATCCCCTGTGAGGTTCTCAGTGTCCTCACTCTCCACAAAGCAGCCTGATGCTTTGGCCACCTCCTAGGTCCGTGTGTGTCCAGGCTGCGTATGCCTTGTAGCGCTATAGAAATGATAAATAGTAGTAGTAGTAGTAGTGTGATCTGGGCACTGGACCCAGGATGTGAGACTGTGCAGGGCCTGAGGGAGGCTGATGTCTTGCTTGCCCACTGTCCTGGGGTGCTGAGGGTCCAAGCCTCCACTTATTCATTGCTGGTTGCCACTCAGTAGCACTTGATGGGGGGATGGCAATGGGTGCCTTGCGGCCTCTTCTGTTTCAGGTGGAGCAGCAAGTTGTCTGCTGTGTGCCCCTGGCATAGATGAGGGCTGCTGTATGGGCCTGCAGATCATGGCTAGGCCCTGAATCTCCTGGCTGATTACCTGCAGCTCCTCCCAGAGAAACTGCACACGTCTGCAGGGCCTCCATGCCCTCCCACAGATGCTGTAGCTTTTGCCACTGATAGTTGGCCAGCCCTACATTGTGGCTGAGGAGCTGTTTGGCCAGTTGTAGCACCTGCCATCTGTGTCGGGATCTCGGCGAGCCCTCTGTGGCTCCTCATGTGCCTCTTCAATGTCTGCCCCATCATCAAATGTAGGTGAGGGAGGTCCTGCACTGTGGCCTCCTGTATCTCCTCCCCTGTAGGTGGCCCCTGCAGGGTCACATTGGCTTCAAGCCCGTTTCACCCCACTGCCATCTGGTGAGGACAAAGTTGCCAAAGGTTCTGCCTCCTCTTGTGGCTGCTAGGTGTGATGGCCACTAGGGCCTGCCTTGGCCTCTGAGTCACTGTCATCACCTGCATAGGGAAAGAGGAAGAAGTGTGTTTGTTGCATTACTTAACCTGCCACTGTGTAGCAGAATTCCTGTACATACCCCCTTCATATGCATGTCCAGCTCACAGATGAGGAATGACATTGTCAAGCAACCCAATGGTGTGTGCCACTACATGCAACACTGCTGGAGCCAAGGGGTATGGTGCACTGTGTACCTCAGAGACCAATGTGCCAGATGGCCACACAGGCAGATGCATAGACAAAAAAGGATTATGGAAGGGTGGCGGAGGGCACAGTGACAGGAACACAGAAGTGTGGAGAGCACATATACACACTGTTTGGTGATGGACAAAGTGGGGGGGGGGGAGGAGAGGAAGAATGCACAAAAATATGACAGTTATAGGGACCCTCCTACCACTTAGCCGAGTGGACCTCGATCTGCCCGCTAACAGCTACTTCCTGTACTACTACTACTACTATTTAGCATTTCTATAGCGCTACAAGGCATACGCAGCGCTGTACAAACATAGAAGAAAGACAGTCCCTGCTCAAAGAGCTTACAATCTAATAGACAAAAAATAAATAAAGTAAGCAAATCAAATCAATTAATGTGAACGGGAAGGAAGAGAGGAGGGTAGGTGGAGGCGAGTGGTTACAAGTGGTTACGAGTCAAAAGCAATGTTAAAGAGGTGGGTTTTCAGTCTAGATTTAAAGGTGGCCAAGGATGGGGCAAGACGTAGGGGCTCAGGAAGTTTATTCCAGGCGTAGGGTGCAGCGAGACAGAAGGCGCGAAGTCTGGAGTTGGCAGTAGTGGAGAAGGGAACAGATAAGAAGGATTTATCCATGGAGCGGAGTGCACGGGAAGGGGTGTAGGGAAGGACGAGTGTGGAGAGATACTGGGGAGCAGCAGAGTGAATACATTTATAGGTTAGTAGAAGAAGTTTGAACAGGATGTGAAAACGGATAGGGAGCCAGTGAAGGGTCTTGAGGAGAGGGGTAGTATGAGTAAAGCGACCCTGGCGGAAGATGAGACGGGCAGCAGAGTTTTGAACCGACTGGAGAGGGGAGAGGTGACTAAGTGGGAGGCCAGCAAGAAGCAGATTGCAGTAGTCTAAACGAGAGGTGACAAGGGTGTGGATGAGGGTTTTGGTAGAGTGCTCGGAAAGAAAGGGGCGGATTTTACGGATGTTGTAAAGAAAGAAACGACAGGTCTTGGCGGTCTGCTGGATATGAGCAGAGAAGGAGAGAGAAGAGTCAAAGATGACCCCAAGGTTTCGAGCTGAGGAGACAGGGAGAATGAGAGAGCCATCAACAGAAATAGAAAACGGGGGGAGCGGGGAGGTGGGTTTGGGGGGGAAAATGAGAAGCTCGGTTTTGGTCATATTTAATTTCAGGTGGCGTTGAGACATCCAGGCAGCAATGTCAGACAAGCATGCTGAAACTTTGGTTTGGATGCAAGGTGAGATATCAGGGGTAGAAAGGTAGATTTGGGAGTCATCAGCATAGAGGTGGTAGGAAAAGCCATGGGATGAGATTAATGAACCAAGGGAAGAAGTGTAGATAGAAAAGAGGAGGGGACCAAGAACAGAACCCTGAGGTACGCCGACAGGCAGAGGGATAGAAGTAGAAGAGGATCCACCAGAGTGAACACTAAAGGTGCGGAGGGAGAGGTAGGAAGAGAACCAGGAAAGGACAGAGCCCTGGAATCCAAGTGAGGACAGGGTATCGAGAAGTATGCTGTGATCGACAGTGTCAAAAGCAGCGGAAAGATCAAGAAGAATGAGGATGGAATATTGACCTCTGGATTTAGCCAGTAATAGGTCATTGGAGACTTTAGTAAGCGCAGTTTCGGTTGAGTGGAGAGGGCGAAAACCAGATTGTAATGGGTCAAGAATAGCATGTGAGGAGAGAAAATCAAGGCAGCGGCGGTGAACAGCACGCTCAAGTAATTTGGAGAGAAAAGGAAGGAGGGAGATGGGTCGGTAATTAGAGGGACAAGTAGGGTCAAGTGAAGGCTTCTTAAGGAGAGGTGTGACCACAGCATGTTTAAAGGCAGCAGGGACAGTCGCAGTGGAAAGTGAGAGGTTGAGAATGTGACAGATAAAAGGAATAAGAGTAGGAGAGATGGCATTAAGAAGGTGGGTGGGAATGGGATCAGAGGAACAGGTGGGTACATTTTGAGGAAGAAAGGAGAAGTGTAGTTTCCTCAATAGTAACTTCAGGAAAGGAGGAAAGGGAATGAGGGGAAGGAGAGAGAGGGGAACGGACTAGTGGAGGGAGAGCTGGTGAGGTAGAGAAAGCAAGGTTTATCTTTTGAACCTTGTTGTGAAAGAATTCAGCAAGGGTCTGAGGAGATAATGAAGGGGGAGTTGGGGGAGGGGGCACCTTGAGGAGAGAGTTCAATGTGGTGAAGAGAAGTCGAGGATTAGAGCCAAGAGAGTTGGTCAGTTGGATATAATAATCCTGTTTGGCACGTAAAAGAGCAGATTGGAAGGAGGTCAGCATGAACTTAAAGTGTAAGAAATCAGCAAGGGCCCGAGATTTCCGCCAGAGGCGTTCGGCGGAGCGGGTACAGGAACGTAGGTAGCGGATATTAGAAGTCAGCCAGGGTTGGGGTTTTGTACGCCTTACAGGGCGGGTCATCAAAGGTGCAAGAGTGTCTAAGGCAGAGGATAGAGTAGGTTCCTGTCCAGCCTTCCACCATGTCTTCTGGTGTGCCTTCTCACCCCTCCCCCACCTGTGAACTGTATCAATGATTTCCCCCACCCCCATCACAGCTGTGGAAGAGAGGGTGACACAGAACAGACAGCAGTTTACTAGTGCCAAATTTACCTAACTCCTCATGCAGTGCTGAAGTGTCCAGGTTTCCTATTCCATGGATTCCCTCCTGGGGGAGGAGGCAGGTGAGGTTGGTGGTGTCCTGACCTGAGCAGTTGGCGCCAGCCTTGTGCATGACCTTCCATTTCAGCTGGTGCCACTTTCGTTTACAGTCCTCTGCCTCCCTGTTGCAATGGTACACTGCATTGATGCGGTCCCACACAGCCTCCCACTCTCTTCTCTTTGTGGTGGTGGTGGCAGCAGCAATCCTCTGGCCCTTGGGGGCAAACAGATTAGAATTCCTCCCGCTGATGTCCCTCAACAGGAACTCAAATCTCGCCCTCTGAGAAATTGATCTTTCAGCTGGGCATCTGCTTTTTAGATGCCATTATAGTGACAGATGAATGTTTAAATATGCCTTAGAAACAATAGGCATTATACTTGCCAATATGAAAAATACCAAGTCAGAGAGCAGCAAGTACTTAAATATAACCAAACTAAGTGATTTTCAAAAACAGGAGGTAAAGACTTCAGATGCTCAGTTAAAGTGCAATTTGTGCACAGGTTTATTGAGGAGCTTATTCATAAGTATAACTTTATTTTATATCAATCAACTTTTGTAAACTCAATTTCAAAAAGGATTTTTACAGAAGACCACTTATCTGGCAATTGAGGTGCTCAATTGCCAGATAAGTGGTCTTCTATAAAAATCCTTTTTAAAACTGAGTTTACAAAAGTTGATTGAGTTGAAGTAAACTTGTGCACAAATTGTACTTTAATAGAGCGTCCGAGGTCTTTTCCTCTTGTTTTAGAAAGTTGCTCAGTTGAGTTATATTTAATTACTTGCTGTTCTCTGACTTGATGTTTACAAAGGCCCCCTCCCCCCCCCCCCCCCGAAATGTCCTGGAGGAAGGGCAGGGCCCAACCAGATGTTTGGGAGATGTTTTTTTTTTTTTATTTCAATTATGACCCACAACAGAAAACATCTTATGGAGATTGTTAGCAACTTAAACATCATTTGATTATGACCCACATGTAGATGTTTTGGGAAGCTTGATGCAGTTACTATTTTGGAATCTTCACCTTCCTATAACGGTTCCGGAGTGAGAGTTTTCTTTTTATCTGCCCTGAGCTTTCCATAACTGACTCTTTGGCTCTCCATTCTCTCCACCCAGAAACAGCCAGCTGTACCTAGGAAGCCTTGAGCCTGGATTGCAATTTTGCCATAGTCTGTAGGTAAGCACAGACCTCTCCATCCAACCCTTCCCCTTCTGCTAGGAAGCAGACCGGAGACATGCTCTGCCCTATGCATCTGCTAACCAAGGAATCCTTGCTTTTTGCAGGACCTGGGTGCAGGGTGGGATAGAGCACTGAAGCCGGTCAGCATGAACACAATGGACAGTAGTGGACTCTGATACTGTGGACTGTGATACTGATACAAACTGTTTCCAGCCTATGTACATATGTCTCGTTCTCAATTGGACACACCCAGTTGTGGCTGCCTGAGGGGGAGGGAGTGGGTGGAGAGACTCTGGGAATGGATCTCTCCATTGGACTCAGGGTCAAGGGGTCTCCATCTGGTAGCTTTTCTCCAGCTTTACATCTCACATCTATCTTCACCTGCTTCACAGGGATCCACATCTGGTGATTTTTTTCTCCAGCTTTGCACCTCATGGGTCTCCTCAGTTGACTCCATCTCTATTTGTGTTGTGAACCCCATTCACCTTTCCTCAGGTGCCCACCCATGTCCAGGATACAGGGGGGACCATTGTATGTATTGTTATTTCCAGAACAGTGAACACACTCCTACAATCCTCCACAATTTGAACACTCTCTCCAGTGCCCCTCACCCTCAACAGGCCCAACAATATATTCTGGGAGTGGGGGGAATCATCCAGTTACCATTTCCATTCTTCATCCCCTGCAGGTGGCTCCAGCCTGGTCCCTACACTATTCCCCTGGCCTGTGGCCTGATGACTTCAGAGGCTAGTTGCTCCTATGGGCAAGATCCCTGCTGTGTAGTATCTGTCTGGTTGCAATTGTGCAATTGTGTGTCTGTTACTTTGCCTCCTCACTCTTGTATATATCTCCCATAGTTGTTCATGGCTGATTTCCCTTTCCTCTTTACCATTTTATACCATTGCAGTAAATATGTAAATGTGTATGTTTGTATGTCTTTCCAAGCCCTCAACCATGTTGCTTGTGGGTAAGGAAACATGTGGAACAGAGTGTAAACTATAGTCTAGGCACTGCCTATGCATATCTGGTGGTTTCTGCCAGGCAGGTTGTTAGTGCAAAACAACATACCTTTACTTTGAGCTGCTCTATGCTGGGTGTCAAAAGGGCATGGGGCTGCAGGCTAAGGGGGATTAACGGGGCTGGTCTCTTGCTGCAAGTTGTCAGGAACAGGGAAATGTTTTGAGTAGGCCAATTATGGCCCACATCAGTACATGTGGCCCTGTACCTGGGCACAGCAGGGCACAAAAATTCATTGGATCTTTGGCACGGGACACCTGTGATGTGACCCAGGTTCCAGCATGGAACTGGACTTGGGCACCAGCATGACATGTGTTTGCCAATGCTTCTGTCATGGAACATGCAGCCCCATCAATCCCAGCTTCCCCTCAGACCAGATCTCAAGTGGCAGCATTGGTATTTTAGAGAAGCCAGAGAGTTAATCTCCTGGGGACAGATGACTACAGAGTTCAATGGTGAGATAGGTGGCCACTCTGGCTCATCCTGTTACCTACATTGCTGTTCCAAGATTTCTATCCCGCCCCTCAAAAAGATGTCTGGGTGGCTTACAATCTAAAAATATTCCTGTGACTTGGTTCATCTCCTTACGTGCAGGCCAATCCTCAACTTTACTGCTTGTACCTTCAAAACCTTACCCTAATCCTTCGGAGTGACACTGCCTATGCTCATGGATGTAGGGTATGTGGAGGTGCATCCTTTCCCCAGCACAGGCCAGATATTGGGCTGCTAGGTGCTGGGCCAGGAATCTGTCTTCTGACATACGTGCATGCAGTGGCAACATTCCTGTAACACGTCTGTCACTTAGGTGTCCTGCCCATCACACCAACTGAGGGGCCAGCCTACCCCCAAGACCTAACAGGGCAAAATGTGGCCCCTTTGACAGGTGTCAGAAAAGACCACACTCCCATATGACAATAGTTTGGAAAGAGAGACTGTAGGCATGTGGTTCCTAAATCTCCTTCCCCCCCCCCCCCCCCTCAGAAGAGGTGTTTAGGAGCCCCTGTATCAAGTGCTGTGGTGGGCCACCTTAGTTCAACTTTTATCACAGGCTGGGGAAAGCCCTAAGAAAGTTGACATCACCTAAATGGGGGCTAATAGAGATCCACAGCAGAATGGTTTGGGGTGGATGCTGGGAAAAGGGTGGAGCAGTTGTGGGCCTTCCTCTGCTGCAGGGCCCATTGGAGCCCTGTCCTGTAGCACAGGCCTGTTGTATAGTATTGGATATTCAAGGGGAGATGCTCCGATTGTGCACACTCCCCTCCCTGGCTATGGAGCTTCTCCCTCCCCTTTCTGCAGCATTCCCAGGGTTTGCCTATCACTTTTGGTAGCACAACACCAGTCAACTTGTCAGGCTATCAACACATTGTGCACAAAGTAAAGAGACAAACCTTTGTACAAAAAGTGTCAATAATGTAATGATTATTTAAAAAACTATTTACAAACTTGGGTGGGGGGAGGTTCTTACCCTCATTGAAGGTGGGTCAGCTCCTTGCTTACCCTCTGGAGTAGCTGTACCAGCAGAAGCAGGATCTGGCCCTGTGCCCCTAGGGTTACTATGTCCGGTTTTACCATCGATACGGGAGGAAGCAAGACCGTTTCTGCAGCTGTTCTGGGCAGGAAAGAGGGGGCTCTTTCCTGCCTCGAAGAGGTCACCAGACCACCAGGGCAGTACAGTAAGGTAAAGGGAGAGGAGGATAGGACACCCTTAGGGGTGTGTGACAAGGGGGCGGGTGGGGGTGTGAAAGGGGTGGGGCATTTGTCCTCTTTTTTGGGGGGGAGCAAATATGGTAACCCTATGTGCCCCCATCTCTTGCTCCATGAGCTGTCTCAGTCCAGCCACCTCCTGCAGCAAGTGGGTCTGCATGGTAGCCACTTGATGCAGGAGCTGCACTTTGGGGGTCTGGCTCAGTGTGCCCCCCAGCAGATATTACCCAGTGCCCTGGCCAGCTGTGTCTTGTTGCAGTGGTGGTGGTGGTGGTGGTGGGGTACTGCTGTTCCTCCTTCTCATCCCCTTGCAGAGAGGGCATGCCCTCCCAGGGGTCCTTCCCATCTTCACCCTTCACATGGGGGGGGGGGGGCAGTGATTGGCATCTCCCATTCCCCCAGGTCAAGACATAGGCCTTGGCCTCAGCAGGGGCTGTTGTCCGGTCCTGGGCTGGAGGCTAGTCTGCAGCTGGAGGGTGCCCTGTGTGTGTACTTGCACTTTAGCTCAGCACATCCTACAATGGCATGCATAGTAGTGCAGCTGGCTGTTGGAAGGATCAGGCGACCCTCAGGGGGAGGAATGCTGGCTTCGGCCTAAACCCTGGTAAGCCTTTCCTCAGCTGAGAGGTGCCCAGCTCTACCACCGGCTGCCTTTCAGGTGCTGTGGAGGACTTGCAGCTCATCTGCATATCCTTACAGCCTTCTCCGGGGTGACACCCAGGTCCACTCCGATCCACTCAGGGCCTCCGCTCTAGGTGCCGCGTGCCTAATGGCACGCGGGGCGTTTTTCTCTTTACATCTAATCTTCTTCCCAGTTGCTAAAGTACCTCAGTCATTTGTGGCCCCTATTCACATTCTCTTCCTAGCCCTGTCCTTTCCTAATCTTTTCCCTCACCCCCTACCTCTCTCCACTACAGGAACTCATTGCCCATCCATCGACTTCATCACCTCACCTTCTCTCCTACCCTCTTGGCTTTTAATCTCCCTCTCTTTATTCCCTCAATTATGCCTTCCACATTCCACCTAAATACCTCTCGCCTTCGACGCCTTCGTGGCCACACCTCTCCTACTCTCCTCCGCTCTCTTACTCCTTCTCTTACTCTCAGCCGGTGACATCAATCCCAATCCTGGCCCTCCTCACCAACTATTATCCCAACTCTACAGATCTCACCGCGACCTCTCTAACCTCATCTCTATTCCCTTCCTCTTCTCTGCCCTTCTCTTGCGCCCTATGGAATGCCCGCTCTATCTGTAACAAACTCCCCTATATCCAGGACCTCTTTATCTCGCGTCACCTCCATCTGCTCGCCATAACAGAAACCTGGCTCTGCCCTGATGACTCTGCTTCAGTCGCAGCCCTCTGCCATGGCGGTTATCTTTTTTCAGATACTCCTCGCCCTGCTGGTCGCAAGGGTGGTGTTGGACTACTTCTCTCTTCCTCCTCCAGATTTCAACCCCTTCTTCCACCTCAATCTCACTGTTTTTCCTCCTTTGAAGTCCACTCTATCCGCCTTTTCTCTCCTCTTCGAATAGCGGTCATTTATCATCCCCCTGATAAGTCCCTTTCATCCTTTCTCAGTGACTTTGATGCCTGGCTTGCCTTCTTCCATGATCCTTCCTCCCCCTCTCTCATCCTTGGTGACTTTAATATTCCTGCTAATGATCCTTCCAACTCTTATATTTCCAAGTTACTCGCTTTAACGTCCTCCTTTAATCTCCAACTATGCTCCACCTCCCCCACTCATCAAAATGGTCACTGTCTTGATCTCATCTTCTCCTCCAACTGTTCACCCTCTAGTTTCCTTGCCTCTGATCTTCCCCTCTCTAATCACCATCTTATAACTTTCACACTTAAATCTCCTCCCTCCCAGTCCCGTCCTATCTTATCTAATTTATCTAGGAATCTTCACGATATTGACCCTTCATCTCTATCCTCCCATGTTTCAAACCTCCTCTCTACTGTGGCACCATCCATGTCTGTCAACGAGGCTGTTTCTTCTTACAACAATACTCTATCCTCTGCCTTAGACACTCTTGCACCTTTGATGACCCGCCCTATAAGGCATACAAAACCCCAACCTTGGCTGACTTCTAATATCCGCTACCTACGTTCCTGTACCCGCTCCGCCGAACGCCTCTGGTGGAAATCTCGGGCCCTTGCTGATTTCTTACACTTTAAGTTCATGCTGACTTCCTTCCAATCTGCTCTTTTACGTGCCAAACAGGATTATTATATCCAACTGACCAACTCTCTTGGCTCTAACCCTTGACTTCTCTTCCCCACATTGAACTCTCTCCTCAAGGTGCCCCCTCCCCCAACTCCCCCTTCATTATCTCCTCAGACCCTTGCTGAATTCTTTCACAACAAGGTTCAAAAGATAAACCTTGCATTCTCTACCTCAGCACCTCTCCCTCCACTAGTCCGTTCCCCTCTCTCTCCTTCCCCTCATTCCCTTTTCTCCTTTCCTGAAGTTACTATAGAGGATACTACACTTCTCCTTTCTTCCTCAAAATGTACCACCTGTTCCTCTGATCCCATTCCCACCCATCTTCTTAATGCCATCTCTCCTGCTCTTATTCCTTTTATCTGTCACATTCTCAACCTCTCACTTTCCACTGCGACTGTCCCTGCTGCCTTTAAACATGCTGTGGTCACACCTTAAGAAGCCTTCACTCGACCCTACTTGTCCCTCTAATTACCGACCCATCTCCCTCCTTCCTTTTCTCTCCAAATTACTTGAGCGTGCTGTTCACCGCCGCTGCCTTGATTTTCTCTCCTCACATGCTATTCTTGACCCACTACAATCTGGTTTTCGCCCTCTCCACTCAACCAAAACTGCGCTTACTAAAGTCTCCAATGACCTATTACTGGCTAAATCCAGAGGTCAATATTCCATCCTCATTCTTCTTGATCTTTCCGCTGCTTTTGACACTGTCGATCACAGCATACTTCTCGATACCCTGTCCTCACTTGGATTCCAGGGCTCTGTCCTTCCTGGTTCTCTTCCTACCTCTCCCTCCGCACCTTTAGTGTTCACTCTGGTGGATCCTCTTCTACTTCTATCCCTTTGCCTGTCGGCGTACCTCAGGGTTCTGTTCTTTGCCCCCTCCTCTTTTCTATCTACACTTCTTCCCTTGGTTCATTAATCTCATCCCATGGCTTTTCCTACCATCTCTATGCTGATGACTCCCAAATCTACCTTTCTACCCCTGATATCTCACCTTGCATCCAAACCAAAGTTTCAGCGTGCTTGTCTGACATTGCTGTCTGGATGTCTCAACGCCACCTGAAATTAAATATGACCAAAACAGAGCTGCTCATTCCCCCCCCCCCCCCAAACCCACCTCCCCGCTCCCCCCGTTTTCTATTTCTGTTGATGGCTCTCTCATTCTCCCTGTCTCCTCAGCTCGAAACCTTGGGGTCATCTTTGACTCTTCTCTCTCCTTCTCTGCTCATATCCAGCAGATTGCCAAGACCTGTCGTTTCTTTCTTTACAACATCCGTAAAATCCGCCCCTTTCTTTCCGAGCACTCTACCAAAACCCTCATCCACACTCTTGTCACCTCTCGTTTAGACTACTGCAATCTGCTTCTTGCTGGCCTCCCACTTAGTCACCTCTCCCCTCTCCAGTCGGTTCAAAACTCTGCTGCCCGTCTCATCTTCCGCCAGGGTCGCTTTACTCATACTACCCCTCTCCTCAAGTCGCTTCACTGGCTCCCTATCCGTTTTCGCATCCTGTTCAAACTTCTTCTACTAAACTATAAATGTACTCACTCTGCTGCTCCGCAGTATCTCTCCACACTCGTCCTTCCCTACACCCCTTCCCGTGCACTCCACTCCATGGATAAATCCTTCTTATCTGTTCCCTTCTCCACTACTACTAAAAACCAGACTTTGCACCTTCTGTCTCGCTGCACCCTACGCCTGGAATATACTTCTTGAGCCCCTACGTCTTGCCCCATCCTTGACCACCTTTAAATCTAGACTGAAAGCCCACCTCTTTAACATTGCTTTTGACTCATAACCACTTGTAACCACTCGCCTCCGCCTACCCTCCTCTCTTCCTTCCCGTACACATTAATTGATTTGATTACTTTATTTTTTGTCTATTAGATTGTAAGCTCTTTGAGCAGAGACTGTCTTTCTTCTATGTTTGTGCAGCGCTGCGTACGCCTTGTAGCGCTATAGAAATGCTAAATAGTAGTAGTAGTAGGAAGACAGGTGCAGACAGCAGTGGTTACCTAGGGGATATGTCGGAGGTGTGGTTTCAATGAAATGACATAGCAGGGAAACCTGGCCATCTGGAAATGGGCATGCAGGATGTGTTGGCAGTGCCGAGTTCTCTGCCAGTTGCATGTTTGATGTAGGGGTTAGGGCTGTTGTATTCAGTTGCGCATTTGATGTAAGGGTTAGGTCTGTTGTATCTGAATACAAAGGTTGTGGGTTTAACTCCAACTATGGGGGTTTGTGGTAACTTTTATTATTTCCCCTACTGTAGAGGTTTCAACATGCTAGGTAGGTGTGTGTACCACACAGAGTCCTTTGGTTTTGGTGGCTGCTGCAGGGTTATCAATGGGTTCCCCTTTCCTCTGTTCCTTTCCATATCATCTCATAGGTTGGGTGCAACACATATGAAGGTTGATGGCACACTCTAAGGAAGGTCACTGCATCCTCAGGACTTGACCTGGGGCAGAGGTATTATTGTGATACTTACATCGGACCTGGAGGCGCTCCAGCATGTGCCAGATTGAGAGTGTTCTCAATGCACCAGTACTGGCATGACTCCAGATCCCGGTATATGCCAAACCGCCTGCAAAACACAAGTTGGTGGAGATAGGGGTCAGATGATGGGCCTTCTTATACATTATTCTTTTTTAAGACAAGTTGTGCAAAGCTTCTCACATAGGCTGTGATAGATGGCAACAGGCCGAGAGGGGTGTGGGGGGGGGGGGGGTGGGTTATCTTGTTACACAGGCACAGGTGATATGTAAGCTGAGGTAGCTATTGAGACAGAGTGTGGCATGGTGACCTTTCTATGCAGTATTGCAGGGATATGAGGATGAGCAGTAGGGTAAAGCTGGTGTTCCTTTGGGCATCCACGTGTACTTTATGGTGCTGCTGACAATGTTCCCATCACTATGTAGGTGGGAGCCAGAATAAAGGGGGTAGGGGTGCAGATCTGCGTGACCCCTCATTATAGCTCTGCATGGTTGGTGGAGGGGGTGGCCCCCATACTTTCTGGGCATTGGATGTGGTGTATATTCTGATTTTAGCAATGAATGTTGTGATTTCTGTTTCTCCATTCTGTGTTTATAGATGTGCACATTTACAAACATGATTACTCTTGGACTGAGGTATATAATAAGGAATTGGATTGGTGAAGAAGGAGCAATTACATGTCCTGCAACAAGAAAGGGATCTCAGTGTATTTGACCCTTCCTATGTCTGGTGCTTCCTATGTCTGGGTCCTATGTCTGTGATGTATGGGGTGGGGGTGTGGGGGGGGGGGCAGTGCTGGACACTTATCTTCCAGGGTGGCTCCATTCATTCTCCACATTATCGGGGAGACACTTATAAGGGGCAGGTGGTAGTGATGCTTACATAGCTGCTTCCTGTGCCTCTGGCAGAGGAGGACGAGGAGCTGAGTCTCCTCAGGGGAGTAATTCGGCTTCCTTCTCAGCAACATGCTTTTCGACTGAGGAACATCACTCCATGTGCAGAGCTAAATATGGACATGTTGAATGTAGAGGGGGTATCCTGCCATGCCTGTGCACGTTTTCTTGATGTGGGACCATGTAATGATGATGGATGTTTTATATAGCGTATTTTCGAATGGCGGAGGTGTTTTTACTGCTGCTTGGGGGACATATTATTTCAAGACATAAATATTTTCCCTATTTTCAAATCTCTGGAAACTTTTTTTTTATGACCCTTGAATTAGTCAGATTTAAACATCATATCAAAAATGCCCCTCCATGACTACTATATGGTCTCCCACCAGGCAAGTACAATATGTTGTCCTGCACCATCCATAGTAACATAGTAGATGACAGCAGAGAAAGACTTGTACGGTCCATATGTGCTACTTTATATGTATACCTGACCTTGATTGTATCTGCCACTTTCAGGGCACAGACCGTAGAAGTCTGTCCAGCACTAGCCCCGCCTCCCAACCACCAGTGCTGCCACCCAATCTCTGCTAAGCTTCTGAGGATCCATTCCTTCTGAACAGGATTCCTTTATGTTTATCCCACGCATTTTTGAATTCCGTTACCGTTTTCATCTCCACCACCTCCCACGAGAGGGCATTCGAAATATCCACGACTCTCTCCGTGAAAAAATACTTCCTGACATTTTTCTTGAGTCTGCCCCCCTTCAACCTCATTTTCTGTCCTCTAGTTCTACCGCCTTCCCATCTCCAGAAAAGGTTTGTGTGCAGATTAATACCTTTCAAATATTTGAACTTCTGTATCATATCACCCCTATTTCTGCTTTCCTCCAGGGTATACATGTTCAGGTCATCTAGTCTCTCCTCATACGTCTTGTAACTCAAATCCCATACCATATTTGTAGCTTTTCTTTGCACCCCTTCAATTCTTTTTACATCCTTAGCAAGATACGGCGTCCAAAACTGGACACAATACTAGTTGAGGCCTCACCAACGACTTGTACAGGGGCATCAATACCTCCTTTTCTTCTGCTGGTCACACCTCTCTCTAAACAGCCTAGCAACCTTCTGGCCAGAAAGTAACCCTGTAAATGCTATGTGCTCATTTTAAATTGTATACCTTCTCTACTTCAGCAAAGGCTTTTTTTTTTAACAGAAGAACTACAGGAAGCTCAGAATCTCTCCTCCCTCTGAAAGCTTGAGAGAAAATGCTGCCTGTCCCATGCTGTCTCTTTTAGCTCTGCTGCTGACATCATTGCCTTTAGGATTTAGATAATTCAAGCTGGGATAGGCTTCCTTGATTGTTTGTCAGAGTTTCAAAATAACAGACTAAAGTTCCTCATGCTTTTTGCTTGTTTTCCATCCCTCTCCTTCTCCCTTTCCTTGAGTGGCTCACGGTGTTTTTCTTGCAGCAGTGCCTTTGATGAATGGAATGAATGGCAGTTCATCTAAAATTGTTGCCTTATCTATTTGGTTCAACAATGGCAAACTAACTGAAAACAACCCTCTTCTGGCCTCTACAAGGTGTTAACTTTGGTCATGTATATCCAGAAGCTTAAACCTGGGGCTACTTCTTACCAAGGATTGACTCTCTCCTCAATTCCATTCTTTAATACAATTGACAAGATAAATAACTCAATCACCTACAGTTGTGCTGAGATGGATTAGTATTATGTAGGTACAGATTGAGAGCCAGATGCACAAAACCTAACGAGCCCACAACTTGCGTTTTAAACTGGTTCCAGGCAGTTTAAAACGCAAGTAGTTTACCGAGGCATGCACCAAGGGCATTTTTCCTGTCACGGTAGCAGGCAACGAAAACGGAATGCAAATTATCCAAAGGCTATTGTAATGAGCTGCAGTACCGTTGCAGCTCATTATAATGAGATGCACTACCGTTTTTCCCGATTTCCTTACCGTGGAAACCCTAACGTGAGGTCTGCACCTCTCGTTAGGGCTCCTATGAGGTAATCGGAAAGGAAAAGAGCCCCAAAAAAATTTTAAAAAGGAAGAAAAAAAAGCAGCGAGCACACGTGAGGAGCGTCCATTATGGACGTACTCTGCCTGCGCTTGTTTTTTCGCCGTTTTTTTTTTTAGTTTTGTCTCCCCTGCGCTGCTCACCTTCTGTAGCAGCGAGAAGGGATTAGGGAATCGGGGGCCTGCGACTCAAGTCGATCCGGAGTTCGGGATGTCCATTTCCATTATGCTCCTCTTCCAGGTCTCTTCAGCCAATCAGAGTGCGTGTAGCTGACACCAGCAAGCTAGATGCGCTTTGATTGGCTGAAGAGACCCAAGAAGAGGAGCATAACCGAAAGGGACGTCCCGATTCTCCGACTGGCTACCGAGGTAATGGTGAATGCAATGGAGCTACAACGAGTAGCTCATTTGCATTCCCTTTCCTTAGTGAATTCCCGTTCCCTACCGATTCGCTATGGAATCGGTAGGAAACGGGAATTACCGACGACTTTAGTGCATCTTCCTCTGAGTCCCAGTCTGTGATCAGCCCCTCTCCAGAGGGAGAACTGTCAATGGCTGGTGCTTGAAATACTGAAAACACAGCACTATCAGTACCACACCACAGCATAGCACAGGTAACCTTCCAGCCACAAAATGGTAACCGCACAGCAGTCAAACAGGTAAAAATTCACTCTGAATTGCTACCCTGAGAGGAAAAAACAAGCAGTAGTTTACTGCCTCAGCATGGAGAGATTCAGGTCTCTCAACCTGCTGTATCTATAACCTAGGCACAGATTCCATCTCTCAATCTCCTCAAAAGAGCAATGGGAGGGAGGGGGGAATTTTGCATCTCCGAGCATGCCCTGAGGCAAGCAGTAACTACAAAGTCCAAAAGGCACTGAGAACAAAACACAGGTGTACATAAGAGCTAATCACAGAGGACAGCAGAAATGCAGGGATCCCATTCATATACATAGCTTAATAAACTATAAACTGTTCACACAGAGATCACAAGCTGCCCCATGAAAAGGGTGCAGAAAAGCCACTATTTCCTACATTGTATCATTTGTGAGAAAAAGAGAATGCACATCCCTAATAGCAGGATGGCTCAACTGCGATCTGCAGAAATCTATGGATTTTGTTGTTGCAAATGAGAAAGTGAAAATTTACTCTTGGGACTCATTATGCAACGAACAGAGGTTGAAGTATCATATTTGCAAATTATAAGACCTAGGAAGCATCTTGCCAAAATCGATCATCACATTCAGTGATAATTTCATGCAGTTTTATACTATGACTTGAATTCTTTCACGCAAGAGAAATTCAAATAGCTTCACATCAATAACTTAGTAGAATGGTAAAGTAAAGATTGGTTTGTGTACAGAATTCAAGCTCACTTTGCATTTTGAGCAGTTATTGGAGATGTCTCAAAAAGGAACACTCAGCCCTTCTACTAAGTAATTGCTATATTATGAATAGGCCTGGTTAACATTTTAATGATTTAAATTGTAACTCATTTTATTAAAACAATATATTTGACATAGTACAATCATGGTGGAAAATGTGAGTGTTCCTTCTGAAGAAGTACAGATTTCAGAGATATAATCCATTTGATGAATTAATAACTAGAAAAACAGTTAAGGATAAAACATAGCACATCACAAAAGATGCAATCATTAAGGAATAAAGAGATGTTCAAACACTCTATTAAATTGGAACCAGTTCAGAACTAAGTGCTTATAAAATTGCCTGGTAGCAAATGAGCATAAAAGCACACTTAGGGAGCAATTCAACATATGGCACACTAAAGTTAGGAGGCAATTAGGTGCTCAAATGTTGGCGCTGAAATGGGAGATAATGGTAGTTGAACGCCAAACATGGGTAAAATGGTAACTAGGCATGTAAGTACACTTAGGCACTCACCAAAGTGATCTGATGTGTAACAACAAAGGGGGCATTCCCATTGGAGGGGCATTGGCGAGTCACAGGCATTCCCACTATTTTAGCATGCGCTTTACAGAATACTCCCATTTGTGTGAGGATCTGTGGCATTTAGGAAATGCACATTTACACCAGCCATGATCACAGACATGGCATAAGTGGTAGAGCCTAAAGTTGGGCACCTGTCAACTTCTGCTAGTATTCTATTTTAGATTAGACGCGATAATGTGCCATTATAGAAGTTAAGCGTCCTAATTTTAGACGCCTTAGTTTGAGCAGCCCTTATTAAACTGACCCCATAGTACATACTTTAATCTGGCACAAGCAGACGGTAAGCAGAGCTGGGGCAGAGTTGCAAGATATATGTGTTTGTTACAAAATACAACTGTATCTGTGCAAATTTAGGTAGACCATTTGTACCTACCTCAGAGCAAGTGACAATGTATGTGCCTGTTTTCAGGGAGGCATTTTACAAAGACACCTTGATACAAATGTTGACTTTATAAAAGAGGTGCCAGATATGCATCTACGTGCTTCCACAACCTAGGCAACCTGGTGTCGATATTCAGTAGTGGCAACCATTGCATTAAATGCCAGCACCAAGATTTAAATTAAAAAGAAAGGCTGAAGCAGCTAGGGCTCTTCAGCTTGGAGAAAAAACGGCTGAGGGGAGATAAGATAGAGGTCTATAAAATAATGAGTGGAGTGGAATGTGTAGACGTGAATTATTTGTTTACTCTTTCCAAAAATACTAGGACTAGGGGGCGTGCAATGAAGCTACAAAGTAGTAAATTTAAAACGAATTGGAGTAAATTTTTCTTCACTCAGCGTGTAACTAAACTCTGGAATTCATTGCCAGAGAATGTGGTAAAGGCGTTTAGCTTAGCGGGGTTTAAAAATGTTTGGACGGCTTCCTAAAGGAAAAGCCCATAGACCATTATTAAAATGGACTTGGGGAAAATCCACTGCTTATTTCTGGGATAAGCAGCATAAAATATATTGAGCTTTTTTTGGACCTTGCCAGGTACTTGTCACCTGGATTGGCCACGGTTGGAAACAGTATGCTGGGCTTGATGGACCATTGGTCTGTCCCAGTGTGGCAATACTTATGTACTTATTAGATATACATTGCTGAATATAATTAGAACAGAGTGACTGCTGTTGCTGTATTGCATTGTCTGGAAAGTGGCTGAATTATAGATTTAGCTCAAACCTTTTTTTAGGAATAGTTCAAGGTGAGTTACATTAAGATCCAGTATTGATTTTCTTGCCCCCAGAGGGCTTACAATATAAAGTTGTGCCTGAGGTAATGGAGGGTTAAGTGACTACCCAAGGTCACAAGGAGCAGAAGTGGGATTTGAACTGTGATTCCCTGCTTGTCAGGCTAGTGCCCTTATCTAGACAGACCTGGATCCAGTAAATGGCACCCAAATTTGGGTACCAGAAAAAGTCAGCGCATAGCTGAGTTAAGTGTTCTTTATAGAATATTGCTCCAAGCCCATTCCTGAGCCCAAATTTGGGTGCTGGTATTTACACTAGCTGAAACCTGACGTAAATTCTGGCTCCCAACTCTTGGCACTGGGGCGCGAGAATGGCAGTATTCTATAAACTCCATGCCTAAATTTTTGGAATGCCCCCCTACCACACCCCTGGCCGAGCCTCCTTTTGAGTTGTGCGCTAGGGGATTTAGGTGTGTGAGATTATAGAACAGCACTCAGGAATATGTACGTTCAACATCTAAATGCCAATTAAGTACAATTGAATGTTAACAATTTATTGCTAGCTAATGGCTTTTTAGCTAATTAATTTAAATTTGCATCTTTGATTACATGCAAATTTTGGCACCCAAATTTGGGCACCACATATAGAATCCAGGAGATACTTTCTTGCCATTGGCCTTCCTCTGCTCCTTTGTCACAAGAATAATGTCAGTCTGCTTAGATGGATTCTTACCCTGCCCCTATCTATATAGGCATTGAAAATACATAAGTAGAAGAGTTATTTATGCACTGGAGACCATATAGCTACTTGAATATTAGCCTGCCACTTATAGAATTATCTTGCATTTGAACAAGAATCTTCTATGGACAGTGTAGTAGAACATTAAAATGGCATTAACACAAATGACACAGCCAGTCCTACACCTAGAAATAATGTTATTAATTGATGAACTAATTCCAATGGCTTTAACACAAATGACACGGCCAGACCCTTCAATGAACCTAGAAATACGTTATTAATTGATGAGCTAATTCCAATGAGAATTGAGTATGCAGTATTTTTTTTCCTTTGTTCTATCACTGTGTTGTATGTGATGCTCTGATCATGGCAATTAGAACCTGACTGCTATTCAACATTCCAGAACCCTGCTGTAGTGGTTATGCACAACTTATGATCTGCTACAATACTATAACGGAAGACTTGAGGCGTGTAGGGAACAATGACAGCAAAATAATTTCCTAAACTTTGCATTTGAAAGGAAAATTCCTCAGTATAATAAAGGCAACTACTGTGAATGCACCAAGCATGAATTTTAAGCAAAAACTGATACAACTACCACATGCAAAAAAAGCACAATCTATTAAAAAAAAAATAGTTACTGTTGGGCTATGCCTATATATTTGACCAAAGGGTGCACTGACTTCTTATCCCTGTTCAATAAAAATATACAATGGACAGCATCTGTTTCCCCATTTTACAGGAAAATGTGAAAGGAACAGATCTAAACAAAATATGGGAGAAGGCTGGACACAGAGACAACTTAATAGTTCCTATATAATAATGCACGTGTTATCCTAGTTGAAAAAAAAAATTCACATTTATTTGCTCTCAAACAGGTGTTAAACTTTACATTGTATATTAGTGATGGGCTCATTATTAACAAGGTTTACACAAAGATGAAAAAAGCTGAATTTTGCTGGAAATTTACACTTCATTAAAATGTTATCATAAAATAAATTAATTCCTAAATATTGGCAGAATAAATTTGGATGAGTATTTACCGGGGGGGGGGAGGGGTTGTCTGCATTTGTTTCACTTTATAAAACAAACAAAAAACCCCACAAAATAAAATCAGGCACTGATTACACATTAAAATCCTTCTGATCAACTATCAGTGCCTTTTTTGTTCTTCTGTTAAAGAACTATAATGAAATGATTAACAATCTTTGCAAGAATTCTCCTAATGTGTGCAAATCACGGCGCAACTGGCTTCAGTTTTCTTCTGCTTCTCAACCCTTTCCTGGAGGCACATCTAAACCGGTCATATTCTCAGGTTTATCACAATGAATATGCATGAAATACATTTGCATATACTGAAAATCCACTGGCTAGGTGTGTCTCCAGGACAGGTTTAGGAGCACTTCCATAAATGCATGTTCTTTTGGCAATAAAACTTGAAAACAACAAAACTAACTTTGAACAGCAGAATACTGTTTACAGTGAAAAGAGGTGAAATTGATTAGAACCTGTCTAGCATACTATTATGAACAGAGTGTAAAAAATGTCTCAAAATATGCAACCAAGAGATTTTTCCACAATATTTTCTTCAAACTCTTTAAAATTTTAATGATAATTACAATTCAGTTGGGCCACAAATGTATTTTTACTCTAGCAATAGAACAAAATATAATTTATTTAGCCATTTTTCATGAGAAGAGGTTATTGTACAGTCAAGAAAGTATATGAAATAAGGCCTGTGGCTTGATTGCTAGTGGTTAGACTTGTTTTCAATCTTTGCCTTAGGTTTGCAGTGAACTGCAGGGTTTCTACTGCTTTTGCAAGTCTCATTAGGAACAGTACGGTACAGTAAGTTTGTCCCACAGGATTTTAGAGCCTACATCTTGTATATAATACAATGTAGGTCTACAAAAATGGCGCAGCCATATTTACAAATCTAGTTCAGAAACTGCTGCAAAACAATGGCTGGATAGGACACTCTATTTTCACAATTTCAATGAAGTCAGCAGCAGAAGATATCCTAAATACCTTATTGGTATCTCTTTTCTTTGTAACAAATAATTATTTTTAGTATACTCTGTATGTACAAAGTTTTTGCTTTATAAAAAAAAAAGTTTCACAGAACTGCAAGATCTGATCCTCTCCAGCATGGGAGAGCCATGAGTCAGCAGAATCGTTTCCTCCAGAAGATATGAGGGGGAGGGTGAAGGCTTCTCTGGACTGCCACTAAAGTCTTTAATACCTGCATGTGGCCATGTGTTCCTTTGACACATTATTAAAGGCTTGTTACTAGTTGCATTTGTCCTTCTCTAACATCCCCTTCAGGAATGCAGCCTTCCTTATTAATAGGAATAATATAGCCATCACTATTGCCTCTGCTTATTTGATAGTACATTTGAAGTTGGCCAGCTCCAAGATTTGGCATGCTTTTATAGTATATGTCCTCATTCTCACTTCTTCTGGAAGGTGAAAGATCTTCTTCAACATCAGGGCTGCTCTCAGGATAAGGAGAGTCTCTCAGATTAGGCATGCTTGTGTATAGCGAGTCTCTGTTCGGGGACTGTAAGTGATCCTCAACTTCAGCTGTTAGTTGTGAAACATAGCTGTCGGTACCCTCCATCTTCACCTTCTTCTGTGGATGGTACAGAAGGGAGTGAGTTCGTTGGGGAATGAGAGGTGCCTCCAGCTCTTTAGGGTGAATCTCTAATCCTGGGTTATCGCCATGCATTAAAGATGAAGCATCTGCTACAATCGCATCATCTTCGCTACTGCTCCCGCCCATAACAACTTTGGGGGGTAGTGTGCGTGTAAGGTTATGGTTCTTGCTGCTGCCCCGTAGGTTATTGTGTACTAGTTCTGAAATTATCATTTTTTCAAAAGCAGTATCATTCAGGCTTAGTCCACAGTCTACAACTTGTACGCTGTCGTTATAGTCCCCATTACGAAGTGAATAACTGTTGTTGAAATTACCATTTAGCGGTAGAGTATCCATGGCACTTGTATCCCTGGCATTGTTCAGTGAATGTCCTGGAAAAGAAAATGAACAGGATTTGGTGATCACATAACCACCTTTCATGATTTGCTTTACTGTCCTTAGATACAAGAGTCTTTAATGTAGTTCAGGACAAAATTGTACTTGAAGCAAACAGTTCAGACATTTGTCTTATTTCTCCCTGCAAACAGTTGCATACCTTGTGGGAAAGATATAACTATCAAAATATGGGATTTTTGCTACAAATTTTGTCAACTTTGAGTCTTCCATAAGGAATGATTTACTCCTCATGCCCTTGCATACATGATGCAAAACAATTAATTCATAACATTAACAGTTTAAGTAGAAAAGCATGATTTAGAAAAGAAAACACAAAACAGAATTTGTCCTAAACAACACTAAATTAAAGAAAGGCATCAATCACATATAAAACTGAATATACAACAAACCCACATACTGGCAAGCAACTAGTGAAATAGATTTTACAGGTTTCCTTTTCTGAAGATGAAGTAAAGAAAAGAATGAGAAAAATGGACAAACACAAAAGAATTTGTGTTAAACAAGGACAGCCATCTTTCACACTAAAGGGAGAAGGGCCTACAAGCATCATCCAAAACACGATAGACAGCAGGTGGAATGACTCACTTTGGACAACTCACATCATGTCTGTCTGCTCAGGCTATCTGGCCTAAAAGTAGCTGATATATAAAAGAAAGTAAAATGATTTATTGTAACATGATGAATTACTACGCTTCTCAGTAACTTAGTCGAAGCAAGGGTTCAGCAAATTAGATTACTAGCAATAGCAATAAAAGCCTTCTTTTTGCTACTTTATGTAAGTTTTTGTACTAATAATTTTGTCTGCCAGCAACTGCCCCAGGCCTCTGAAGGTCAAAGTTCACCTGCAGCCTGCAGTCTGCATCAGTCACAGTGACAGCACTGAATGAACCCCAAAAAGGCAATTAGGATTTTGGCCCACAAATATCATGGGCTTAAGGATTAAATGCAGAAATGTCAGGAATTTCTGTGGGCATGGGTCACAGAAATTACACCAAAGCGTAAATATTTGGTATGAAATGGGAGGAGGTCTTCCATGGCTAATTTTTTTTACTGCTGGAGGAATGACTGAATAGATAGAGCTACAGTAATGAAAAGAAATTAATAGAAAAAGGGTCAATTAGGACAAAATGGTTTCATGGAAATACAAAATAAAAATGCATTTTCTATTGACAAATACATGTAGACTAGACGTTACAGATTTGCCCAGGCCAAAAACAAACAGGCAAGCAAAAGGAACAAAAAAAATAAAAAAAACTAAAACCCAGAAAAAAACCAAAACCATTTCTGAGGAGTGGAATAAAAGGAGAACTGAACAGCTTCCTTCATGGAGATTCAGATTTGTATGTATTCCTAGAAAGCCCTATCTATAGAAATGTCTTTAGATTGATGGAGTGACATTATTTCAATGAAACTGACCACTGTGAGGCTGCTGCATTATATGCAAGGCTTGGAGGATTAGATATAAAACAATTCTTGTTTGAATAAAGGTAAAGTAATTTTTTTTAGCTCTACAATCATTCAACACTTAAAGCTGCAGCTTAACTTAACATAAAACATCTCTACCAAAAATTGCTGCCCCCCCCCCCCCAAATTAAGTCTTTTGCAATGAAAAAAATCTGATATTTGAATCCCCTGTAATGGGATATTCGTTTGAAACTTAATTTGCCAGTTTTACTCAGTTCCAGATTTCCATGTGTCCCAAATTACATGTAAGGGACGATGGAGGCTGTTTAGAAGTTCTTACTAACTTTGATTAACTTTGTAGTTTTGTAATTCCATCCATGTTCCATGACACTACTTTTTAAAAAGTTTACCGGTGTGGAACATACAGGATTTATGTTAAAAAAAAAAAAAAGTGGGGGCATGCAGACTACAGATTCATTCTCTGTGAAAATAATTATGTTGAGGGTTATTTATTAGATATATTTTACGTGTTCATTCAATGCCACAGAGGAAAGTGTGAGACAATATTTCACATCTCAAGAATAGGTTTTGCTGCAGATTTAAGTACACTAGGACACAGTTTGGTTTAAAGAGGCAGATTTTGCAGCCCATAATCAAGTAATGCACTTGAAGTCTTTCCATAGCCTGTAGCAAGATTACTGTGGGAAAGGTAAGCAGATTATGAAATCTTTCTGTTAGACAATGCTTTTTTTTTTTTTAACAGCAAATTATTTCAGCATTGCAAATCAATTATCAATCATGCTTGCCACATATCTATGGTCATTACTTGATGGACAGCATGGAAAAGATATTTAAATGTATTTTTGGGGGTGGAGTGCGAAGAATTTGGCTAGAAATGGAAAAGCAAATTGTGAACCACTTGCCCGCTGAGTCTACTTTATGATGGTTATTTATGTTTTTAATTGTGCCTCTTAAAAACCATGCTGAAAAAATTTACATTTGATAGGCAAAGTTAAGTTTTACTCCCATACTTGTCTCTCTGTAGGTCGCTAGAGGAAAGCATAGGGAAAGCAGGGAAACAAGAGAATAAAAACAGAAACTGTAGTTAAGTTAAAAAGAAATTCTTGCCATTCAAACAGGATTTTATGTTGCTATACATTTGGAGACTTGCAAGTAAAGAAACTAAACTACATTCAATTGCCTATATAATGAAGAAACATGAAATATCTACTGCTTCAAATAAACATAAAACTTAAGTTGACATACAAACTAATCCTGCAATCTGACCTGTTCTGCCTTTCAACTGCATTTTATGCTTTTTTTTAAATTCTCCTGGTAAATGAACTATATAAAGCTGCACAATACTATAGTTTGCTTTGCTATTGGTTACAATTAATTACAGCATAGATGATAAGTCCTCTGGCAGTGCACTATGACTGAACCAACTTCATCAGCTGATTTCATCTATAAGCCTTTAGAAGTCAAGTGAGCCTAATATTACATAGACATGGTACCTCTAAATGATTTATATCTTGAAGATGGGCTCTCAGACCATGTGCTGTCAGTCCTGCAATAGTATATTAAGATTTATGCCACCTGTGTTAAAGACACGGATAATTATTGGTACATACTATTGTTGGCTAAGACATTACTATAATATAGTGCAGTTTTACAAGCCTGACACAGGCAAGGCTGCAGTATCTGTTAGAAATCAACAGACAAACAGGTTACAGAACAAGGAGATTGCAAGATGAGCTTTACAGCTACCTAAATATAGATGCTAGGTCACATAGAAATGCAGTTTTATCGGAGTATAAGCAGAAGCACACCTGGTGAGTTAAACACAGGAGCTGAAGGGGCATTACATACAACTGTTTCAGCCAGCAGTGTGTTATAAGGGTTGTTAGTGCCGTGGGGCCGAAGAAGAGGGTTTGTTAGTAGGTAATTGCCAGTCATTCCTAAAGCAAAGAGACAGAGAGAAAGACATTGGTTTTCTAATTTTTTTTTTGACAACTTTAATAAAGTTTTTTTTGTTCTCTTTTGTTCTCATGAGCAATGTCAACAGCAATTCTGCTTGCAATGTCTGATTGTATTTAAAACTATTAATTTGAAGGCAGGAAAGAGATAACACAGCTAAAATTTCACTGATTCACAGGTGCTTTCCTGAATCCCCAAAGTAAACACCTGCTGAGTATGACATTCACCAATTTATACAAAATCACTTTGAAACAAGAAATGGCAATTAAAGACACTGAGATCACAGTATGTTTCAAGATGTTACAGCTTAATATTAGGAGCCTTAACCACAACGGTCCAGATCAGGGAATTCTGAACTTTACAAGTTTACAGGTGTTGGCTAATCCCTAATGAGAACAGCTGTGTTAATAAAAACACTGATAAAGGCAGAAGGGAAAGTAACTTTTCAAACCAGGGAGAAAGAAAGAAACTGCCAAAAGCCTGGTGCACTATATGCAAAAGCTGACATGCTGCAAAATTTTAAAAATACAATACTATATCAATTTATTGACAATCATATATCTTTGATGGTTCATTCCTTTGATCACAAACATGCTGATATCAAGCTATATAATCAACAGAACAGTTATTTAGTTTCTGTTTTATGTATTCCAGTTCAACAAACCTTAAGGCTAATATACTAGCTCTCTAATTTTGTTTTTAAGCAGCCATTTTTCACAAAATTTAACTGTGCATGCAAAATAATTCCTGGCTTATCTGTTCCATAGCTAAATTTTGTGACAATATTTTTTTGTGCATTCTGGTCATGGCAATGTATAACTATTTAAAAACAGCTGTGCTCTTTTGCATCACATGTCAGAAGCACCTCTCCTAGAGGGACATCAAACCTCTGGTAGATTAAAGACTCAAACACATCTGCCTTAGCGCCAATCTGAGGCTAAAACTGAAAATAAAAAATGCAGTCCCTGGCTGTTCAGTCCCACCCATCTTTTAAAGAAAGTGAAGCTCCTCAGTGATTCTTGACACTTGGGAAAACCCATAGAAAGAGTTTCCTGTCGGTGGCAGGAATGAGCATAGTGGCAGAGGTCAGGCAACACTTTATTGTCAGGGTGGATGCATGGAGTAGGAATGGATGGAGATCACTTACTTCCACCTACAGGAGTAACTTCTATGGGGTAAGGCTAGGGTCTGGGAAGTGCTAAGGAGCATTATTTGTTTTATTTGTAAAAGGGTGATATTTCAATTTTAGCACCGGCTCAGGACTGAAGAGGTGGCTATTAGTAGACCACTGGCTCAAAAGGGATTTGAGGCCCCTAGCAGCCCCTTGATGATGCCACTCAACGAAAGAGGCACTAGTAAACACATCTTTATTTTTCGTGAAAAACAGGACCAAAAACCTTTTTTCAAATACTTGTTTTGCAAATCTGTCCCTTGATAGGCTACTTTAAGGATATATATATTCACTGAAGTGCATTTATGGGTCCTTTTACCAAGCTGTGGTAAGCACTGAATGCTTACCACAGTTTAAAATTACATACTGCAGGGAGCGCTGAGGTGTCCCTGTGGTACTTTTGACATGTGCGCAACACTACGGCATGCTACCCAGGGGGCGTGTCTAGGGCACAGAATGGGCATTTCTGTGCTAATCAATTAGTGTAGCTCCATTACTGCATGCTAACTCATTACCACAGGATTAGTACGCAAGCCCTTACCACCTACAAAATAGGTGGCGGTAAGGGGTCATGTGCTAATTTTTGTTAATAGCTGCGTGCTAATGGAAACATTAACGCACTGCCATTAATTCAGAAAATGGAAGATCAGCTGCGTAAGGGCGCGCTACGGCCACTTTTTGCCGCAGCTTTGTAAAACGGTCCCTAAGTTTCTTAGCATATCTCAAAAAACTTTAGGTTCCATTTTCAGTAAAGGAGTTTAGCATTTATCCCTGGAGTCTATATATGTGGCTCTGAGATTTTGGCACTGAAATCAGACTGCACGCAAGATTAGCTTACGAGCAATTAATTACAATTGATATTAATCAGTTACTGCAGTTCATTGGCAATTGAAAATTTCCCTGTGCATCTCCCCGCTCCCTATTCTATAACCCTGCACACCTACATCTCCTAGTGTGCAATTCAAAAGGGGACATGGCCAGGGAAGTCGCAGGGGCATTCCTAAAATGTGGAAGTGGGGTTATAGAATGCCCCGAGTTGGACACCAGCATTTATACCAGGATTCAGCTAGTGTAAATACCGGCGCCCAACTTTTGGTGCATTTGACAAAATACCTCATGAACGATTCCTGAGGAAATTAGAGAGTCATGAGATAGAAGGATAAAATAGTGGGGTTCCCCAGGGGTCTATGCTGGGACCGCTGCTTTTTAATATATTTATAAATGATCTAGAGATGGGAATAACTAGTGAGATAATTACATTTGCTGATGACACAAAGTTATTCAAAGTTGTTAAATTGCAAGAAAATTTGAAAAGAGAACCTTATAAGACTGGGAGACTGGGCATCCCAAAGGCAGATGACGTATAACGTGAGCAAGTGCAAAGTGATGCATGTGGGACAGTAGAACCCAAACTATAGCTACATGATGCAAGATTCCACATTAGGGGTCACCACTCAGGAAAAGGATCTAGGTATCATCATTGATGATACATTGAAAACCTCTGCTCAGTGTGCAGCAACAACTAAGAAAGCAAATACAATGTTAGGCATTGTTAGGAAAGAAATGGAAAACAAAAATAAGAATGTTGTATTGCCTTTGTATCGCTCCATGGTGCAACCGCACCTCAAATACTGTGTGCAATTATGACCACCGCATCTCAAAAAAAGATATAGCAGAATTAGAAAAGGTACAGAGATGGGATGACTTCCTTTGAGGAAAGGCTAAAAAGGCTAGGGCTCTTCAGCTTGGAGAAAAGAAGGTTGAGGGGAGATATGATAGAGGTCTATAAAATACTTAGTGAAGTGGACTGAGTAGACGTGAATCACTCGTTTATCCTTTGCAAAAATACAAGGACTAGGGGGCAAGCAATGAAGCCATTAAATAGTAAATTTAAAACAAACCAGAGGAAATATTTCTTCACTCAATGTGTAATTAAACTCTGGAATTTGTTGCCAGAGAAAGTGGTAAAAACAGTTAGCTTAGCAAGGGTTAAAAAAAGGTTAGGATAATTTCCCAAAAGAAAAGTCCATAAGCCATTACTAAGATGGACATGGGAAAATCCACTGCTTTATTTCTAGGATTAGCAGCATAAAATCTGTTTTACTCTTTTGGGATCTTACCAGATACTTGTGACCTGGATTGGCCACTGTTGGGAACAGGATACAGGGCTTGATGGATCTTCAGTTTGTCCTAGTGTGGCAACGCTTATGTTCTTTTGTTATGTTTTTAAATGGGTTCTAATTACTACTCTGTAAATGATGTTCAACTCGGAACTCCGTTTATAAAATAGCACTCTGCTCCAATTTTTTATGGTGTCAAAAAGCCAGTGCCATTTATAGCATGCTCCCCTTAACGTGAAGTTAGAATATGGTAGCTGGCTACTACACAAATGCATTAAAGGATTGTGCGGTAGTTTGCCTGTTACCATAGGTTAAACCATGTGTTATTCTATAACAACGTGAATAATTTAATTGGTTTAACAAGTTAATCAGCGTTGATAACAGCTCTTAAGCAATAATGAGCACTAATTGGCAATAATTAGAACTTAAGCGCATTCTATAATGTAGTGTGCCTAACTTCTAACGCGCACAGGCAAAAAGGGATGTGATTATGGGCAGGGAAATGGGCGTTCTGAAACTTATGCACATAATTATAGAATATGGCCCAGTGCGCCTAAATCTACATGCTGGAATTTATGCCATTTTCGTTGTTGTAAATGGAGGCATGTAGTTTCAGGCACTGAGATATCAACTAAGCATATTCTATATACTGTGTCTATATCTAGGTGCCGCTTATAGAATACATTTAGTTGACTGATTTCCATGCTGATTTTTTAGGCGCCATATATAGAATCTCCCCCAACGAGCCAAACATGAACCAAAAACGTGCACTTTCCTAAGCTGCTTTGCATGCCCTTGCAGTGCAGCAACTCCATTAGAATTTAAATAACCTTTTATATGTAAGAGACTATGCATGAAAAATTTATATTACTACTTTTATGAAAGTTTAGCACTTTTATTTTGCACATTTGTGTGTATTTTGTATTATTTTCTCTGCAAAGCCCTGTTCTGTACATTCACTTCAAAGCTCAATATATCAGCCTCTTTGAAAGGACTGAATCTGCTTGTAACCAACCGTACTAGCAGAACATTTACTTAAATTAAGGCAATCTATTAAAACGACCGATTCACAACACGGACTGCCACAGACATAAGTTGCTGCAGCACTATTCATTTTTAATAGGACCAATCCATTAACGTGTGTGTCTTAGTCCACATTTACGACAGCCTGGGTTAAACTGTTTAAACTGATGGTACTATTTATGCATATAAGTGAAAGGAAATATGTGACGTAAAAATGACAAACACTGGGGGACTGAAATGTATTAATACTATTTACTTTCACATCTTTAGGTCTGATGCTACTTAGGCACACTGGCTGACCAGACAATGAACTCATGAATTTTTATAAAACTGAATTTATTAGGTTCTTATTCAGGAAGATATTCTACTTTAAATATTAATACTTCTGTGCTGACCACAATGTTTTATCAGGGAGCAAAATCCTTGAGATCTCAATGGAGAATTCTTTTATTGAAAGATTATGCTAACCTTATTATAAAATAACATCATTTTACTAACATTAAATTGAATTAACTTCAAAAAATTGCAAAATGGAAACATCTTAAACTGTCAAGGACACTGTATATTCTCCAAATGTCAATTTTAGCTATAACATAAATGGAACATCCTAATATGAGATACTTTATACTATTAACACTTTCAAGTGCCCTCAATGTAACTATCATCACTTTATAGTAAGAGATTAACATTAATATTTATAAGGAGGAAACAACTATTTTAGAAATTATGGTTCAACTTCCTTTGCAGCCCTATGTCAGGATTTGAAAATGAGCTAATATATGTTGGTTTACTATATTGGAAGCGTTTTGCTACAAGACTAGTGAGTGATTACATGGAAAAATCTTGTCAGTATACCTACTTTGTACACAATTCAAACATTAGGCTCCTTGTATAGATAAATTTCTATATTAATATCAATGAAAAATACTATGGGATCTAAAAATCATGATCTCTCATGCCTTAATATATCTTTGCTAATATTTGTATCTGGGAATTAACCTGCAAATGTAAAGGAATGTATACAATTATATTATTGTTTTTTATTCAACTGTATTTGAATATGATTTCCAGAAAGGGATAAAGTCAGTTTGGAGTAGATAAGCATGTGGAAGGAACAAGATTTCAAATCTACCCTTGAAAATTTGTAAATTTAATTCTAACGCAGAAATACATGTTCATAGATTTTCTTCTAAATTCAAAGACAAATCCTCAAGTTCTTTTACATTTAGCTAATGCACTACTCACCTTGATTAAGTGTAGAAGTACTGTTGATATCACCTGAGATGAAGGAAGATTCAGACTGTTTCCTGACAGTATCATTCCACATCCTCCTTATTCGAGACTGTTAATAAGAACAAACACCAAGGTTGGTTGTGGGGGGAAAAAACCCCCCTCCATTGTACTCCTGGCTGAAAACTCAGTAAACTGCTTATCTCAAAAGCCACCCCCTGCACCTGCCACAGAAAGCGTAACCTACAACTTTCCAATTAGGAAAAAAATATACTTCTGTGACTTCTGCACCACAAATGAATCCCATAATTACATTAAAAAAAAAAGGTGTTTGCACAAGAAAGAATGGTAAGAAAAACCTTGAGGAGATGTTTAAAAACAAATCAATCCCACAAAAAGGAAAAAGCATGTATTTTGCCATCTAGATCATTATAATGAGAAGACAATTAGTGCATCTGAAGTGAACATGTCTCTATAGGCTTTCTATAAATAAGCTTAATTAAAAGATGCTGTCAAGGTCTTTGTTACCTGTGTGCCAGAGGAATAGCGAGCACTAGTTCTCGTAGTTGATGCTTTCACTGAATTGTGGGGGCTCTCAGTTGGTAATCCACCACAGCAATAGGAGTGCCGGAAACATTTACTATATTCTTTACGAACCTATGGCGAATGAAGAAATTAACACTGACTGACTTAAAACAAATATATATTTCCCTTGAGTAAGCTAGATGCATTCCGCATCCCAATGCAGCCTGTACATAGGCTGAACTAGCAAACCATGCACAGCCGACCTCTGTCTATGCAAGACAGACCCTTCTCCCACATTGCTTGACATAAAGGCTTAATTACTGAACAGCATTTATTATTTAACTAAAAAGGAATTCCTCTCCAGGGTGTTTTTCCAATTCAGTTTACTTTAGTTAGATATATTTGACCAACTTACAATTCAAAGGCATGCAAAGCTCTTTAATCCTCATGTCATTATATGTTGGGTCAACACTTGAAATCAGCTTGCTAATGTGTACAGTTTTAGAAGGAGCAATTTCTCTAATGAATGAATCATTCTTTGTAAATTAGAGGACACTCAGCTGTTTAATAGCAAATATTTCTCAACTGATGTGGCACTGACTCTCACTTTCTTTTTACGAAAACTAGCTAGCTTCATCAAGTAATTACTACAGAACACTGAATTCACTAACAATTCTGCTACTTCTAGTGTGGGGACTGAGAATTCTATTGTAAACTGCAATACTCAGGTGACATGAATATTCATAAGATACATTTGCATAATCTCTTGGCATAGTTTTGTTTTAAGATATACCTTTCTCCAAACACTGTAAAACATAACCATTGTTTAGTATACAGTAAGATATGCCTCCCCCCCCTCAAGTAAAGCAAATCCTTCCTAAATATCCTCCAAAATTGTCTCTTCCTAGAGAAACAGCTCCAAGATCATGCTCTTATCTCTTTTTAAAATCTTTTAAAATTATTGAAGAATACTTTTGCTAAATAATGTACCCTTTAGATGTCTTAATCAAAGAAGTTCTTTCTATTGGAAATATAGAAATAAGGTTCAGCAACCAAGGTGTAAGTGACATCTCTTACTGAACTAACTTATTGTATCTTTGACAAGCTTTCAAGAGTTATCTTCTCTTTATCAGATCAGCGGAGAACAAAATGCAGTTACACTGGGTTTAAATGGTACAAACTCATTTAAGTTCTTAGTACAGCTCAATGAAAGGGTGGAAGAATAGACACAGCTGATGAAAAAATAACACTTAACAGTTCAAAGGCCCTATATTTGGCAATAGGTGAGAAAGCCAATATGTCTATGAAATCCTTTTGTGTCAGTCTCAAAGAGTTTGATTATTCTAAATTTTGAAAGATTTCCATTCCTGTATGCTCCTGAAAATTCCTCTAAGCACCATTATCAAAATGCTTTATGTTACATCTGTAAGAGTGTCTTGTTTTTGGTTTGTTCCTCCACTGTAGCATCCCTTTTCACAATTTTTTTAATACATTGGAAAAACATGAATGTGAGCCTTTTATTCTGAATGTCTTTCCCAGGTGAGTAGCTGTAGGGTGCTGTAATATGTCCTGGTTCAACTTGCAAAGAATAAAAAATAAAGCAGGGGAGGACCAATACAGTTCCAACTCATGGGTAAAAAACAACTTAATTAGTCAGATTCAATGCAGATCTGCATTTCAGTGCAGGTGCACCTGCCTCAGGAGTCAACAAATCAATCCAGATAAGGTGTGGATAGCACTGCACATAGACTCATGCAGACACTTTACAAGGTGTGTTACACACAGTGGTGTGCTGGAGCAGGCTCTCACAGGCTCGCAAGAGCCGGTTGTTAAGTTTTTAAGAATTTTGAGAGCCGGTTGTTAAAGTAGGGCCCTCCACAGCTACTTTACTACTACTACTACTATTTAGCATTTCTATAGCGCTACAAGGCATACAAAGCGCTGCACAAACATAGAAGAAAGACAGTCCCTGCTCAAAGAGCTTACAATCTAATACTTTAACAACTGGCTTCCAAAATGTGGGCTTGGGCCCCCTGCTGAATTCTCTTTCACTTTGCTGGTGGGGATGCTGAGCCCTACCAGCCAAGTAAATAGACTGCTGCTGCTCTCCGCTCCTTGTTTCCAGCTCTGAGCAGCAGGCTGGGACTACGCCAGCATGTGTGAGAAGTTTCAGCATGCTGCTCAGAGCAAGACGTTGGGAGTGGTGGCAGTCCATTTATTGCCCGCATGAAGGGAGGGAGGAGAGAGAGGCGTGTTGCTCCCCACCACCCCAGCCACCCATAGCTCTTCCAACTGCAGAGCTGGCTACGTCCGGAGAAAAAGCCTGTTGTTAAAAATTTACCAGCACACCCCTGGTTACACAACAGTGTCCTTGGTAATCCAAATACCAACTGAGTGAAATATTGTGAACTGCAACTAAATTGTAGCTCCCCCCCCTTAAAAAATGTAGTCACCAGAAAAAGCAATGATGAAAATATAAAAACAAGAAAAAAACAAGAAAAAAACCAATAAAACAAAGTTTTATGGTTAGACTCTTCCAGATGGCGGCATTGGGAGAAAAGAAATCCTTCCTTTTAGGTATCTTCTTTCTGTTGGACTTCAACTGAGGCTGCTTTTTCTGTGTATGTTACACCCCTGACGCAGCCTGGTGAAACGTGGCCATGTCGGGTACTTGGAAATAAAGAATTATATCTGCATACCAGTTGGGTCTGCTTTCTCCTGTTTGCTGTACAGGAGTCCGATAAAAATCCTATGGATTGAAGTTTATTCCCTGCTCCATTCACTCTTGCATATCAAATCAAATGAAAAACCAGAGATTATTCCATCCCTCCCCCCACCCTAACACATGCATCACTGCATCCTGTATTAGCTCATAGGATAAATATTTTTAAACCAAGCACACACCCCCCAAGCTGATATATATAAACTTTTTACTTGCTGTTAAGGTAATTTGTTATGCACAAAGAAAAATACATAATTCATATAGTTCAACAGTGCCTAAGGAGAGTGGGTCCTAAATGAGGGTTGCAAAATACTAATTTGGGGAGCAAGCATGTCTACAGAGGAGAAAACAAATGTCACCATTTGTCTAATAAATGCACACAGAAAAGCAGAGACTTGCTAATTAACCTCATGTGTAGAATGCAGAGCAGTTAACTCTACTTTCCACTCTGTCCCTCAATGTGATTTCAATTACCCCAATATTGACTAGATAAATGTTACATAAGCACTGCCACGCTGGGAAAAGACCCAAGGTCCATCCAGGCCTCAAGAACCTGGCAAAACCCCCCAAATTTAATATTAATGGACTTTTCCTTCAGGAATCTATCCAGACCCCCTTTAAACTCAGCAAGGGAGGTAAAATTCTTAGATATAATAAATGACTGCTTTTTGGAGCAACTGGTCCAAGAACCAACAAGAGAGGGAGTTATTTTAGATCTAGTCCTTAGAGGAATACAGGGCATGGTACGAGAGGTAACGGTGTTGCATTTGCTGGGAAAAAGTAATTCTAACATGATCAAATTTGAGCTAATAGCTGGAGTGAAGGCACTGAGGAAATCTACTGTAGCAGCATTTAATTTTCAAAAGGGCGATTATGACAAAATGAGGAAAATAGTTAAAAAGAAGCTAAAAGGATCAGCCACAAAGGTAAGGACTTTAAATCAGACATGGACATTGTTTAAAAATACTATTGTGAAAGCCCAGACCAGATATATTCCACATATTAACAAAGGTGGAAAGAAGAGCAAACGACAGCCAGTATGGTTAAAAGGTGAAGCAAGAGAGGTTATTAGAGCCAAAAGAACATACTTTAAAAAATGGAAAAAGGATCCAAATGAAGAAAATAAGAAGCAACATGAGCACTGTCAAGCTAGATTGAAAGCATTGATAAAGAAGGCTAAAAGAGAATATGAAGAAAAACTTGCTGAGGACAAAAACTCACAGTAAAACCTGTTTCAGGTTCATCAGAAACAGAAAACCTGTGAGGGACTCCATGGGACCATAAGATCAAAAGAGCAAAAGGGGCACTCAGGGAGGACAAGGCCATAGCAGAGACATTGAAGCAAATGCTTTGGTCTTTACGGAAGAAGATGCAAGAGATCTACCTGTATCGGAAATGGTTTTCAAGGGTGACAATGCGGAGGAACTGAAAGAAATCTCGGTGAACCTGGAAGATGTACGGAGTCAAATTAACAAATTAAAGAGTAGTAAATCATAAGTACATAAGCATCGCTATGCTGGGACAGACCAAGGGTCCATCGAGCACAGCTCCCTGTCACTGACAGCGGCCAAAAGAACAAGCAATTTGTCCCGCCCATCCTAGAAATACTGTATTCCCTCGTCCATTCAATAACATTCTATGGCTTTTTCCTCCAGGAAGCCGTCCAACCCTTTTTTGAAGTCCGCTAAGTTAACCGCCTTAACCACCTTTTCCAGCAGCGAATTCCAGAGTTTAACTACGTGTTGAGTGAAGAAAAAATCATCTGGACTGGACGGCATACATCCAAGGGTACTCAAAGAACTCAAGCATGAAATTGCTGATCTGCAGTTAGTAATATGTAACCTCTCATTAAAATCATCAGTAGTACCTGAAGATTGTAGGGTGGCCAATGTGACACCGATTTTTAAAAAGGGTTCCAGGGGTGATCTGAGAAATTACAGCCCAGTAAGCCTGACATCAGTGCTGGGAAAAATAGAAGAAACTATTGTAAAGAATAAAATTACAGAATGCATAGACAAACATGGTTTAATGGGACAGAGTCAGCATGGGTTCAGCCAAGGGATGTCTTGCCTCACCAATTTGCTTCATAAACATGTGGATAAAGGTGAGCCAGTTGATGCGGTGTATCTAGATTTTCAAACCTATTCAAAGTTGTCAAAATTCATGTAGATTGTGAAAAAGTACAGGGAAACCTTAGGAAACTAGAAGACTGGGCATCCAAATGGCAGAAGAAATTTAATGGGGACAGAATGGATGTGTGAGTCTGGAGGGGAGAGAGATCAGGGGATGAACAGAACTGGAAGAATGAGTTTGTGGGAAGATTGTGAGGTAAGACATGCTGGAATATTACATCTTAAAAACTGGAGAAAACAGATTGTGGGTTTAACTGATATTTCAGCTATTATTTATAAAATAAGTAAAAGGCAGTAGAATGGGTAAAAAGCTTTCTGTCAATGTTTCCTCCCATCCACACCAGGCTCATTCTTGATTTATAGGTCTTTAAGCAAATAAAGATATGAAGAAAATTTCCACTTCAGGGCTTACTTGGGGATTTTCATCACTATGGGATCCTTTTACAAAGATGCACTGAAAAATGGCTTGCGGTAGTGTAGGCGTGGGTTTTGGGCATGTGCAGATCCATTTTTCAGCGTGTCTGCAAAAAAATGCCTCTTTTTTTTTTTTGCCAAAAATGGACGTGCATCAAAATCAAAATTGCCGCGCATCCATTTTGGGTCTGAGACCTTACCGCTAGCCATAGACCTAGTGGTAAAGAATTTGGGTGGTAATGACCTACGCATGTGAAGAAGCCACTTGATTCACATCTGCTACGCGCGCCAGAAAAAAATGTTTTTTCAGAAGTGCGCCAAAATTGAAATTAACGCAAGGGCCATACGATAACCGGGCAGTAACTCCAATTTGGTGCACATTGGGTGTGCGTGGGCACCTACGCGGCTTAGTATAAGGGGCCCTAAGTGAGTAACTCTTAGCAATAGATTAATTCTGGGCCCTTTGCGGTTCACTGAGAAGAAAATTTAAACAATCGTCTAAAGTAAATATAATACACTTAAGGGACTGTTTAAGCATCCTTATTTGCTTAGCAACTTTAAATACGCAACTCACCAATATTAATATGCAGACAGCAGTCCAACAGCAACATAGGGGTTTCTGCAGTCTTTTGTACCGAGTGCCAGATATGATTACCATCCAGTTGATAAAAGGTCATCTAGGGAATTCTATATATGGCAGCTAGCATTATGAGCTATTTCTACCGCCAAATTTTCAGTGTAGGAAAGCATAATAATGGAAGAACGGCACTGAAACAGGCCAAAAATAGCAGATTGGTGAGTATATGTCCCATTACACAATAGCGTTTAAGTGTTTCCTTTCAAATATGAAAAACGGGTGTAATGATGGTAGGGACACTGGCAGGCCAGGGAGTGGGTGGTCCCTTAAAATGCAACCCGAACTGTAAGCTACACAGGGCTAGGTTTCACATTAGGAGTCAACAGTCAAGAAAAGGATCTAGGCCTGGAGAAGAAGTTGAAATATACTGCTTCAGAATGCAGAAGCAGCCAAGAAAGCAAATAGACTGTTAGGAATTATTTAGAAAAGGAATGCAGAATAAAATGGAGGATATACTAATGTGTCTGTATCGTTCCGTGATCTGACAATTCTAGGCACCAGTTTCTCAGAAAAAGTACAGAGAAAGGCAAATAAGATGATAAAAAGGCACGGGAAAACTCCCCTACAAGGAAAAATGAAAGAGGTTAGGGCTCTTCTAGTTAGTGGCAACTTAAGGAGATTCAACTGAGGTCTATGAAGAGTAGAATAGAATGGGTACACATAGGTTGCTTTACTTTTTCAAAAAGCACAAAAATGAGGGAGTATACAATGAAGTTACTAAAACATATTTTTTTTTTATTAGAGCCAAATGTGTTGTAAATTTGTGCAGAACTACATGAGATCAGAAGAATTTCAGTCAGCAAGTCTTCAATCTTGATGCAGGCTAATGCGGAAATGTGGCCACTTTAGGTTGCTTTGTGAACAAATTTTATCCTGTTTGTCGGCACCTTTAGCATTGGTTTCCCTGGAGCCGCCACTCCAGGTGGCATTTCCTTTGTTCTTTCCACTGCCTCTTCCACACCTTCTAGCCACATTAACCAGGCATAATAGATTTGCATGCAGTGCCTCTCATTCAAATTCATTGCAGGTTTAAGGATTTCCATTAATTAATATGCATAATACAAATCTGCATGCAATGGATGTTTGAGAAATACTGGCACTTTGAAAATAAATTGATCTAGTACTAATATGAGTAAGTTTATACCTTTGCAAGTTCTGTGGGCAAGATTCATGTCATGTGGCAACTGCTATATTTTATGTAATTATGCGATTGTTTGGTCTTGCCTAACAAAGGGAGCATGTGTCACATCTGTGGCCATGACCACTCTCAGACTTACCTCATTTCTGGGGGCCAGCAGCTCTGCTGGCTTCTGTCTGTCTATGTGTTAGTCTTGTCTCTGGACCTGTGTGCTGATTACTTCACTAGACCTCACCTGTGTGGGTTATGCCTCTCTAGGGAGCCAGCATCTAAGATGGCTGCCACCGGCTCTATGCCAGCTTCCAAGATGGCTTCTGCTTGTCTTTCCTGTGTGCTCACTTCCTATGTGTGTCAAGCCTCTCTTTGGGGTCAAGGTACTTCCTGCTTCTGTTCTGCTGCTGGTGACCTCATCAGTGAGAGACTTCATAAGGAAGTGCTGTGCTGGCATTCTGAGCCTTTGCATTGCCAATGCCTCCGCAGTGCCTTAGGTCCCGAGGTTAGTGTGCTGTTTGCACAGTTAGCTTTCCTTATCTTTTCTTGTTGGCTTCCAGCCCTTTTGCTTTGCGAGTTACTATCACCTGTAGGCCTTGCCTTCTGGCCCTTCTGTGTTTATTGCTCTGTGGGCCTTCTGGCCCTTCTGTGTTTACTGCTCTGTGGGCTTTCAGCCTTTCTGTGTTTATTATTCCCTGTGGGCTTCTAGCCTTTCTGTGTTTATTATTCCCTGTGGGCTTCTAGCCTTTCTGTGTTTATTATTCCCTGTGGGCTTCTAGCCTTTCTGTTATCCCTGTGCAGTGGTGCTGCTCCCTGTCTGAGGTTGGTCAGCGGCTGATGCTGCAGCCATTTCTCTCCTTTCTATCTGTTAGCTACTGAAGCTCCAGTCTAACCCTTCCTCTGGCAAGCGTAGCTGTCATTCCCATTCCCTTGAGCTTAGCTTGTATGTAGCTCCTGTGTCCTCTGCCCTGCCTGTCTGCCTTGCCTTAGCCTAGGTACCTGGGAGCACCGCGGGATTCTGACTCCGGTTGTTCCTGTTGCTGGTTCCAGTTCTGGTTTTCCTGTAAGCCCTACCGGCTGCTCGAACCTGAGGGCTCAACCCTCGGGGAAGGGCAGCTAAGCGTAGGTGAAGCCTACTCTAGTGTGTTCCGGTCCGGTGCCTTCCAGTCCCGAGTGTTCCAGTGCAGGACTCCAGTCCGGGGTTCCAGTCCAGCCTTGTCTCTTCTCTGCTCCAAAGGTGATCTTGCCTGCCACTGCCGCTCCTCGGCCGTGGTCCAAGGACTCACGTACCCAGGGTTCCCGGGGAAGAAGCCTGACAGAATGCCAAGTCCCTCGAGAACACGACAGCATGGCAATGGGAGGGGCATGGATGGGTCAGTATTATAGAATTTGAGGGATCTGTGTCAAATTTAGGTGCAAGGATTTACACCAGGTTTCAGTTGGTGCAAATCCTCATGCCCAAAGTTGAGCGTGGATCCCAGCACTATGCACTATTCTATAAATGGCACCTAAATGGGTGCACCGTTTATAAAATAGCACTCGGCATGCATTTCCTTTGGTGTCCAAATTTGGGTGCCAATTATTGAATCTAGTTATTTATTTCTATGCTTTGTTCATATAGGTTCCATGTGCTAACATATCATCTAAATATGTGGTTTACCCAATGCACCTTTGCCGGAGTAGCCTCCACACTTTGGAATGCACTGCCTGAAAGGCTCCACTTAACACAAGACTATCTCTACTTCAGGAAGTAGGTTAAAGCTTGGCTCTTCAACCAGGCCTTTAATGGAAGGAATAACTAACTTGTTAGTCTCACTCACACACACACACAAGCAGTGACACAGGCTGCACGTTTGATTTATTCTTACTGTACACCACCTTGAGTGAATTCCTTCAAAAAGGCGGTAAATAAATCCTATATTTGAGGATGTATATGTTCACAAGAATATATACATATGAATAATGAACACAGATGTTTACACATATAGGTCACGAAATGACTTAGAGAACCTCAGAAAAAGTGTCAGACTATTAATGGTTATTAGCTGCTCTGAAACGCAATGTAACATAAGACAATAGCAATCAGAACTGCATTTTACCGAAACAAGACCCTCTAGGGTCGCTTATGCCCACGTTGCTGTGAATGTACATTATCAGTCAGTACTGCACATTGCATTGCCATTATCTCTAAATTACAGCTTGTTCAAAACTGATGGAAGCAACAGAACTATCATCTCGTCAGGACTGAAAACATAATAGTTTTCACTTTCACAATTCTATTTCTCGGTTCAATTTAGTGACCGGCTCATAACAACAGAATAAAAAGACTACATTATATATGCAGACAGGGACAGGATGATATCTACTGAGAGGCACTGAAACCTTAAAAACCCTAAATGGCAGCTTAGGAATATTTTTTTTAAGGTATAAATCTTCCTGCTGCAGGTTAAGCTCTTTCACACTTGACATATACTTTATTATCACTTATACTGACTCCACTTATTCTAAGAACAATGAAGTATAAGAGGAAGGGGAAAAGGATACTCTATCTTTCCAAATCCCCTATATATATGCAAACTTTATGTCTGGCCTTAAAATGACAAGTTTGAGGTGTCAAATTCAAGATGCAGCATGTCTTAATCCCAAAATGCTGGAAAAAAGGCCTACAAACAAACTGCTGAAAATTATTAGTAGTGATTCAATAGCGATAAAAAATTATTCTAAATCACTACTCTGCTAGATGACAGGACACTCAATTTCCTCATTCATGTAATTTTCACACACCTGAGATAGTAGATCTCATACAACTTACTTTTTTCTGAAGAGCACAATGGAAAATGAAGATGAACATTCCTTGGAACGCATTAAATACTGTGAAGAGATAGGCCATCACAACAGTTTCCTCATTGATAAACAGTAGACCAAATGCCCACGTTAGACCAAGAAGACACAGGAGACCAAAAGCACCAAGGACCCAAGACCTGTAAAGAGAAATCCGAGTTTAGGAATACTGAAGATGAAAAAATATATACTTCTGAGTAAATCCAAACCTTGCGCCATTATAGCACCCAATACAGACAAACACCAGCTGCAGCTATCTCAAAAAGTTGTTCAAGTTCGAGCACCCTGCCTGTGGGTATGCAGCAACAGGTACCGTTACCTACTCTGTTCAGAATGTGGAATTCAGTAAAGGACCAATGTTTTAGTGCTCCAGTAAGCATTTAAACTTAATAGCAAGCTGTGCATAATCACTGCATCTTGTTATATGCTTACTGAAGGACGTAGTAGTGTTCAGAGAGCATCTGGAAAATGACTCTGAAGTACAGCAGAAAAAAAAACTTAGCAAAGCTATTTTTATGTCTAGGTATTCTGCATAATTTGAGTAGTATAAATCGAAAAGGAAAGGGGGCTGAGTATTCCAGTAGGACATTTCAATTTATCTGATTTTTGATTTGGTTAAGCTTGAAAACTGGGTTCCTGATCTGTAATCTAACTGATCAAACTGGGTTTTTCAAAGACATGTAAAGCATTTTGTACAGCTTATGATTTCTGTGACCATGTATATGTAGAAGTATAACTCCCAAAAAGTTACCCCAAAGGATTTTCTGGGTTAGATTTTATTAGCTTTAGAGCAGCCATTCCCAACCCAGTCTTCGGGGCATACCTAGACCCATCGGATTTTCAGGATACCCATAATGATTATGCATGAGATAGATTTGCATGTACTGCCTCAATTGCATACAAATTTAACTCATGAGTATTCATTTTGGATATTCTGAAAACATGATGAGACTAGGTGTGCATCGAAGACTTAGTTGGGAATGGCTGCTTTAGAGGAACATCTCAATTAGTAAATGTCTTTATGCTGTATAAACCAAGTGGAAGAGCATCTTCGTCACTAGGTTCATTGTACATTAAGGGGGTCTTTTAAGTAGGCCCATAGGAATACATTGGCATCTATAGTGTTTAGCACGTGCCTATTTTTAACGCGCGCTAAAAACACCAGTGCGCCAATGTAAAAGACCCCCTGAGAACTTTGTAGATAGATATGATGAAGTTGCTGTTTGATTTCACCTTTAGTGTGCACTCAAAAGCAAAGATGCCTTAGCATAAATCTGCATTTATGTCAGGTTATTCCATTTAACACAGTAGAGCTGATCTTGTTTCCAAAACCGAACTTTATACCAAAGCTACTATAAAATGTTAAAGTAGACCACAAGCCCAACACAATCAATTTCTTTTCTGCCTGGGAAAGCATTTAGAGGCCTTTTACTAAACTGCGTTATGTGCTAATGTTTGCTGAAAGTGGGAGGAAAGGCTTACCTCAAAAACATGTTAAAACGTTTTGCAGTAATTTACCTTTCAGAATGTTCTAATCAGGCGTTATTGTTTTGTTTGCAATTTTTCAGGAGGAGCCATGTCATGGGTGGAGAATGGGCGCGGAAGCATTACCCAACTAGCGTGTTCACATTACCGCTAACTGTATAATATAGGTGGGTAAGTGCTCCTGTGTTAATTGTTTTTCAAGTCCTGTGTGCTAATGGAAAAATTAGCACAGGACCTGCAAAAAGAATCCTCAAAATACTAGCACCTTAAATATGGATGTAGTCCCATAGATTCTAAATATGGTGCCTAGATTTAGCACGGAGACACTCATGTAACTTAACTGACGTAATAAGATAATCAGCATTTTTAACAGCACTTAACAAGCAATAATGGCATAAATATGGGCGCGCATAGATTTAGGCGCAGAGGGGCATATTCTATAACAGGGTGTGTAAATTTTGGAACACCCACAAAACGCCCATTTCACTGCCCATAACCATCCCCCTTTTTGGCCACCCACATTAGAATTTAGGCGCTGTGCATTACACAATACACTTAGCGAGTTGTGCATGTAAATTCTAATTATTGCCAATTAGTGCTCATTATTGTTTAAGTGCTGTTATCAATGCTGATTAACTTGTTAAGCCAATTAAGTTACCTATATACTTATAGGATGCACTTGGATTTTGGCGCAGAATACTAGGCACAATATATACAAATCAGGAGAAAATGCATGATAAGCTAGTATTTTATAAAGGCCGTTCTGCACAGAACCCCCATTACAGAATATTAGCTTAGTGCAAATGATCCCAGACTCTAATTTTGAGAGACATTTGGTGAATCTACTCCTAAGCCCGTATTTTATTGCATTTTAGTAAAAGGATACCACAATCACCTGTCAATTCCTACATTTTATCGATGGTGCTCATGAATGATACAAAATAATGCATCGTTAAGAAACGCAAAAAGCAGTGATCACAGTCAAAACCCTAAACTGCATAGCCTAAAGACTACACTAAAATCCAAATAGTTGTGTAAATGTAAGGAAATTAGTGGAAGCATGATGAAATCATGGATTAGTATAGAAAAATAAAACCAAAAAAAGCCATTGCAAATGTGAGAAAGCAGTTCTAGAAGATAGCACAGAATGAGGCGGAAGGGGAATTTGAGTTAGAACATTTCACATCTGACTAATGATCTTACTTGATAAATGGCTTATTATCTTCATAGCTAGAAAGCATTATAAGCAGAAAAAGAGAAACAAAATTATTAGACAGAACTGAAAAAGAAGGAAAGCAGTTTTACACTTTATATAAACTATTGAAAAATTAGAAAATACAGAAAACAATTGCAAACAATATAAAATAAGTGTAAGATTAGAAAATTAGTTCCAAACTAGTTATTGGAAGGCTATTTATAATACTGGTCGTTATAAAGATCAGATAGATAGTCATGCTATAAATTTGTTAATGGAGGGTTCTTTCTTACCCAGGTAAGTCCGTATTATAGTAGCCATCACAAACACGGTAATTACTGGTGTGGGTGAAGAGACAGAAAGGAAAGGAAGAAAAGAGAGGTGCTGAAGATTAGCGCTCTCTTGTCATGCAGCATGCAATGAAGCTGATACTATCTGTCTACAATGTCTAATCTGTAAATTATAAAAGCCTGGAAATATGGCTTCTAACTTTAACATCCATGAGAAACCCATCAGAGATGCTGAAATCCTAATATTTTCTCTGTTGCACCATCCTTTCAAGTGAGAACATTAGGGAAGGCAAAATGGAAACCCAATATCTACACATTTGTCTGCAATGCTAACTGTGCAGATAGGCAAACTGAAGCCACAGACTGGGTACACCTTGGCAAATTAGGTTCTGCAAGTACTGCAGTGTTTGTTGCATGGGTTTACAAGTTCTTTTTACAGCATCATGTGTTGAAAACAAAATGGCAGACACTTTGGGAGAGCCTAAAACTTTCAAGTTTTACTAAAAAATAGGTAAGTAAAAAACAAAAAAACAAAAACCAAGTCATTTATATGGGTAGCTAAAAGCAACATAGCTTGAAACGTATGTCTCAAGCGTTTACAAATTTCCATTTCACCAACCCATTGTCAAGCTTGGACAGTCTTATAAAACTTCAGTACTGCTCTTTCATTACATATAAAAGGGTTATGCATGAAGCAACAGCTGCCAATTTGTTTTTAAATGAGAAAAACTGCTATTTCTCTGAAAGGGATACTGCAGTTTTCATATTGCAGCTAGATTAAAGCAAACATTTGTTCAATTAGTGCGAAAACAACAGATAATCTAGAAGTTAACAATGGTAATAGAGTCAACACTCTTAGGAGAACAGGATTACAAGTGGAAACTGCTTGGAATCCATAAATCAAAAAGTCATTTAACAAAACAAACGAAACATAATCATGCCAGCCTCCTAGATGGGAACATCATTTTTTAACTGCATTTTAAATGTAAACTAAATTACCACACTGCTCTGGAATTTTTCTGAAGCCACTACAGTAATTTCCTGGCACCCTTTCAAGAAAGAAATGATCTAAGCCTGACCAGCACCCACAACATGGTGGTAACAATAGGAAAAACGCAGGGCTGGGCAGCTTGTGTCCCTAAATGACATCTGTTGTTACCGGGAGACAAAGTCATGTGTTTCCAATGGAGACTAGTTCAGCAATCAGAAAATAATCAGAAAGAGCCCTCAAAAAAACTTGAACAAATGCCACTTACTTAATGTTTTCCAACCTGCTTGAGTCTGGTTTCAACGTGTTTGAGTGCTTCACCATTTTACACAACGTGATCACCAGGAAGATCACATTCAGCTGTCAAAATACAAGAAAGAAACCTATAGAACTTGATGTTACAGGTTAAGTAATAAGAACATTTATCAACACAATCATGACTGTTGGTAAATTATATTCACACTGCTCCAAGAGGCCTATTGTAGGCCATGGTGTTAACAATAAAATATGTAAATAGGTTTAAGTTCCACAACTGCACTGCCAAAGATATTTAAATCTGAGAAAGGATCAATTCCATCAGTAGTAATGAAAAGAAATCTGCATAAAAATTCATCAATGTATAGAACGGTTTCGCCCACTTCTAAGTCCCGTAGCTTGCTTTTTTTTTAGCCTCTCTCTGAGGATCCTGTGTCAGGTGTTTCTCTATGTTCTTAAGTTACATAACCACATTATAAGAAGATAAAATACATGGACATTTCTGCTATGCTGTCTTCCATAATATGCAAAAATGAAAAAAAATGCTGTGTTGTTATTCATACTTAAAGCATATGCCCGCTTCTGTGGTATAAAACAAAGCTGTTTACCTTTAACAGGTGTTCTTCATAGACAGCAGCATTAATCAACTATATTAGCGAGTGACATCGTTTAATGGTGCCAAGATTGGTCATCGCTCTAGAATTCAGAACTAGTGTAAAGTTCTGAGGATGCACAGCAATCCCCTCTGCCTCTTTGGTTAGTTTAAATCTCATGATCAACTCTGGTTAACTCTGTGGACTACGGAGAACACTTGTTATAAGGTAAGCAGCTTTGTGTTTTCTGCCAACACTCAGGGATATGCCAAGTTTCCCAGTTCCAGGCTGAAGATTTTGGGCCAGTCCTTGATTTCTGACCACCTGATCCCAGTGCACTATGTGACTTGCAGCACTGATTTCAATGGGGAGGATCAGGCACTACAAAAGTCCCACACTGCTTTGGGACGTACGTTCAAAACCAGGAATAGCCAAACAATCTCCAGCCCAGAACTGGGTAACATAGTAACATAGTAGATGATGGCAGAAAAAGACCTACACGGTCCATCCAGTCTGCCCAAGATAAACTCATATGTGTATACGTTACCTTGATTTGTACCTGTCTTTTTCAGGGCACAGACCGTATAAGTCTGCCCAGCAGTATTCCCCGCCTCCCAACCACCAGTCCCGTCTCCCATCACTGGCTCTGGCACAGACCGTATAAGTCTGCCCTCCACTATCCACACCTCCCAACCACCAACCCCTCTTCCCCCCACCTGCTCCGCCACCCAATTTTAGCTAAGGTTCTGAGGATCCATTCCTTCTGCACAGGATTCCTTTATGCTTATCCCACGCATGTTTGAATTCCGTTACCGTTTTCATCTCCACCACCTCCCGCGGAAGGGCATTCCAAGCATCCACCACCCTCTCCATGAAAAAATACTTCCTGACATCTTTCCTGAGTCTGCCCCCCTTCAATCTCATTTCATGTCCTCTCGTTTTACCGCCTTCCCATCTCCGGAAAAGATTCGTTTGCGGAAGGCGGTAAATTGGCAACTATGCAAACAGGACTGAAATAGAAATTCCTATTGCTAGGTACTGCTCAATTAAATGCACTACTGCTGATTGAAGACTAGTTCAGGCAGTAGTGGAGCGGATTTCAGGAGCTACAGTAGCAGCAGTGACTGATCTGACAAGGTTTGACTGTACTGGTTAAGGGGATACTAGTCTGATTATAACAGAAAAATACAGGACTACAAAGGCTGGGCCTTGATTGCCTTGATCCTGGAATACCAAGTATGTTGCATAGTAGCATAGTAAACGTCGATCTGCATGGTAAATCCAGTCTGCCCACTAAGGACACCAGAGTTATCATCTTACACTCAGCACAGGTTCCACTTCTTCATACTTAATCTCTTTCTCTCCTTGCCAATTTTGGTTCACAAATCATAGAAGTCTGCTCGTCATTTCACATATTTTCCAACTACTGGAGCTGCCATCAAAGCCCACTCCGGCCTTGACCTGATCTGTTTGCCATTTATAGGAACTAGACAATAGAATTCTGCCCAGCATTGGTCTTACTTTCCATCCTCTGAAGCTGCAGTCAAAGTTCACTCCATCTATGAGATCATTTAAGTTTTGCTTTAATTAGATTCCATCCTTTTTCTACAAAAAGCTCCTCTGTGTTTATCTCATGCATTCCTGAATAACAGATGGAAAGTTGCATAGACTTTCTAATGGGTAAGAGACCATTTATAGTCCAGTGTATAGAGGGTCTCTCTCATGCTGGTGTGACGCCTTTTGGCAGAAACTTAAGATGTTTGTAGGACTACCTTATTATGATAAAATTATGATACAATTCATACATGTTTTATTTTATTATGTTTGGCTTGGGTTCTTTCCTGTCCTTTAAGAATTTTGGCCTTATTTTCTGCAAATTTTTAATTGATTTTATATAGCTTAACACAATGTATTATATTAAAAATGCTATATTAAGCTTAAAATATACCATAAACCATAAAGTATGTCTAAGGCCTGAAGTTAACAGATTCTTCTAGCTGATGCGACTGCCACTAGAACAAGTACTTTTTACGTTAGATCCTTCAGTAATGAGGATTCCACAGGTATAAGAATTTCATTTTCCCAAAAGGCAGTTTCATGACAGACACCTATAACAGTCCCATAGTATCTGAAGGAAAGTGTCACATGAAGGCTTCACATGAATTTGGATACAATGGAACACTAGGAAGCAGGAACTCATTTTATGAGGACACTGAGATGCACTCTTATAGGGGATTTGCACTGAAAGAGGTGTTGACCATTAATTGGATGTGAAACCTCTTCAGTCTGAAAGCATGATATCTTGTGAAACATTTTGTTATTGCCACTATAATATCTTGAGGTGCAGGTAGCAGTGCAAAAAGTTAACTAAGCATTATTTAACTTCTATGCCATTAGCGATGACATTTCTGGAACAGAATACTTGATTTCTCTCTGTCAATGGAACAGGTTCTATTACATTGGTTGCAATATAAGTACATAAGTATTGCCATACCTGGAAAGACCAAAGGTCCATCAAGCCCAGCATCCTGTTCCCAACAGTGGCCAATCCAGGTCACAAATACCCGGCAAGATCCCCAAAATGTATAAAACATTTTATACTGCTTATCCCAGAAATAGTGGATTTTCCCCAAGTCCATTTAATAATGGTCTATGGACTTTTCCTTTAGGAAGCCATCCAAACCTTTTTTAAACTCTGCTAAGCTAACTGCCTTTACCACATTCTCTGGCAACGAATTCCAGAGTTTAATTACATGTTGGGTGAAGAAAACTTTTCTCCAATTCGTTTTAAATTTACTACATTGTAGCTTCATCGCATGCCCCCTAGTCCTAGTATTTTTGGAAAGCGTGAACAGACGCTTCACATCTACCCGTTCCACTCCACTCATTATTTTATATACCTCTATCATATCTCCCCTCAGCTGCCTTTTCTCCAAGCTGAAGAGATAGTAGATAGACCTCGTCTTAAAGATATTTGAGACTAGATGAAAGGCCTTTAGGAAGAAATGGTTAGAAAAAAAGAGGAAATATCCAGGCCTGATGCTGCTGACCACCCAGGAATCTGCTCTTGTTCTTATAGAAAGAATTATATTTAACCCACTACAGGAAGGGCAGAATGTTGATTAGAGAAAGACCTGAAAGTGTTTGGATCATTTGGGCTGAACAGGACCAGATTTTTCAGCTATCTTCTTTCTCTCTGGAAAGACCTTGAATTAGACTGGCACTGATTTGATTTATTCACTTTGTACATCACTTATCAAAATGAAGAATTAAAGAGTTTTACAATAAAAATATATTTAAATAGTATATAGTACAATATCTTATATATATATATATATATATATATATATATATATAAACTCTATATACAATTAACACAAGTAAAAACAAAACAAAAACAAACAAAACTGAATCTGTCAAGATTGTCTGATGAATGGGGGGAGGGGATCCTCTTTTTCCTAAAGGAGAACTTTCTATATTGGGCTGTACTGATCTAGAACAGGGGTGGGCAACCACAGACCTTGAGGGACACAACCCAGTTGGGTTTTCAAGATTTCCAAAATTAACATGCAAGAGAATGATTTGCATGTACTGCTTTCATTGTATGCAAATAGTTCTCACGCATATTCATTATAAATATCTTGAAAACCTGACTGGATTGTGGCCCTCAAGGATTGCTATTGCCAACTCCTGATCTAGATAATGATGTAGGTTCAGACTAGAGCAGAAAGATGTTGCAAGGTCACAGAATTATCTTTGATGGTACTGGCAGATTCTCTTATGCCAAAAATGTTGTCTCCATCTAGCAGCTTAGCTTGAATATCTTCTCAAAGCCTATAACAAGTCAAGACACCTAGTTCCAAAGCCTGAACCTAAAATTCGAGAAGAGGTGTCATGTACATAAGACAAGACAGAGTTAGGGCAGCTTAGAAACTTTAGGAAGGTTAGAAGAAATTTCTTGAACTTTTTAAAGATACAACATGCATACAGTGCACCTTGTATATCTGATAGGAAGCAATCCTTGCAGGTAGCATGGCTCCTTGGAGGATCTTTCTATTTAAGTGGTTTGAGATCCTGGGGTCCTTCCCAGCACCATATCGGAATAGTTGCTGCATTTCTTTTCTTTTTCATTGATGACTCAGTTATTACAGAGGTAATATGCACCTTACTGAATCCAGGAGTTGGTTGTACCTCATATTAAAGGTCTAACTTCTTAAAAGATTAGCTGTATATACACTGCAATCTAGCACACATGACGTTGCTGCTCATATAGTAAACCAATTTGTCACAGCACCATGTTTCAGCACTGCGTGCCAGCCTCAGGAGTCTTGCAGTTGTCCAACCAATAATTGGAATAGAATGGCTACAATAACTGATATCTGAAGATCTTTAAAAAAAAAAAAAAAGACTGAACTAGGTTTGGTGCATAATCTAAAAACACTTGAAGATGCTATAGGGATTACATGGCTATAGACTATGGAGGACAGTCTGTTGCCATGTAATCCCTATAGCACCTTCAAGTGTTTTTTGTGGATTTGTTTGGATTATGCACCCACACCTAGTGCACGGTCTTTTTAAAGACCTTCAGATACCAGCTATTGTAGCTGTTCTGTTCCAATTATTGGATAGACAACTGCAAAACCCTTGAGGCAGGCATGCAGTGCCGAAACATGTTGCCATGAGTCGAATCACTTTCCAAAAACCGCCACACCCATTGTGGTAGAAAACATGTTTTTTCAATCCTTTGCAAGTAATAGCTTTTCTTAGTACATTCCTCAGGAACTACAATCCGAGTATGCCACCATATTGACTGCACACTATAAAAATCACAGGGGCAAAAGGGTTTACCAATACTTATTTCTCACATAGAAAGAGTGGTGGACCAAGATATATAAAATCTTTCACAATAAGACACATCCTTAGATTCTCGAAACTAATCCTCATTCCCTTTCAACAAGGAGACAGCAAGAAGACAGGCATGATGGGCGGGAGAACTCCAACTTGTAACCTTTTGTTAGGCTATCCAGAACCCCACTGGTCCGACATAATTTTGGTCCACTCCTCCTAGAACTCCTGAAGAAGTTCTTCCACCGGAGAAAGAGAAGAGTTGGCCAGCATCCCATCACTGCAAAGCTGTAGAGGCACTGGGCACTCTAGCTGACTAAGAGGAAGACTTCCTGTCCACAAGCAAGGAAGATTGGCATGTCTGAAAGCAGGACTTCTGACCATAACAACCAGGCTGGTACCATCTGCTGTCTCAAAATTGAGATCAAGAGCCCCCTGAAGACAACGACCAGAGGCTTTTGGCTTATCCTACAGCAACCACTGTGGCTAAGATTCCCTCAGTTCTTTCACCAAGGTACTGAAATCTTTTCCAAATAGCCACTTCACCAAAAGGGCAGTTTAACTAGATGTGACTGATGCTGCATCTGCTGCCCAATGCCGCAACCTGAGTTGCCAACGTGCCATGACAGCCAAAGACATACTGCGGGCCACAACCCATGTCATAAACAACATCTGCCAAGTAGGGCAACCCCACTTCCAGCTGGGTGTTATGGTGCCCATCTTGTGCTGCAAACTGCTGATGCCATTTCAGGCATGCTATCATCACAAATGAGCTGTACACTGTCACTTGAAGGTCCAAAGAGGCCACTTCAAAGTCTTGTTTCAGTGAATCTTTAAACTTCCTATCCTGTAGGTCTTTTAGGGCAACGCTCCCTTCCACCAGCAAGGTGGTCTTCTTAGTCACCGCCATATCAAGGGTGCCAAACCTGGGAAGCTGCAATTTATCTTTCTCCTCTGGAACTATCAGGTAGAGATGAGCCATGGCTCTTCCCAGTCTCAGCCCTGTATCCGGTGAGACCCATTTTACTGTAATCAGGTCCTGAACATCAGAATGCATTGGGAAGGCCTTTGAAGGAACTCTAATACTCCTCATAATCAACAAAGATGGAACTTCTGATGCCAAAGCAGAAGGCTCCTCAATGGAAAACACCGTTAGTGCCTCAGAGTACAATGCTCCTCTTTATGAAACAACCTCAGTACTGTTGCATCATCCCCTTCCTCAGGAGGGAGCTCTCCCTCCTTTAACAGCTTCTTCAATGATGGCTCCTCTGAATAGACTGAGGCCACATCATATAAGAAGGGAAAAGCAGAGATAGGCTCATCTGCCCACTCCTGGAGGTCTAAAACGAGATCTCTTAGGAGCCGGAGGGGCAGTGGGGTGAGAAACTGAAGCACATTGCAGCAATTCTGACTGTCCCTGATGCAGTAAACAGACCAAGTATAAGAGCAATATAAACTCCAGAGAAAAAGATCCCGATGCAGCTGAATGTTCTGGCAGGCCCTGAGGCTGTAAAATGACTGCTGTGCTCCGCGTATGATCAGAGGCTGCTCTTCACTGCCAGTCGGCCCTGACAAAATAGTGCCTGTTTCTGTGCTCTCATGCATCAAACTGCATGACCCCGGCCTATTCAGATGCTGTGCCAAACCCAAAGATGTGCTACTGCCGACCATTTTCTCTGCATTCCATTGGATTCCCAGCTTGCACATACTACAACGTCCTGAAGCCAGCTGGAGTGTCCCACACCAGGGGAACACCACTCAAATTCCTCCGTGGGAGTCACCATTAAACCTGTCACAACTGCAATACAACGTACCTCAAGCAGTGAGTCATGATTCCTCCCCTGTACCAAGTAGAACTTGCAGCCCTCCAAGTGGAGTTGGACTTAACACTGCTGGCTGCTCCCCCCCCCTCCCCCCCAAGTTCAGAGTCTCCACATGTCTTACCCGAGATGAGAAAGGATCAGGACTGTCCCATGCTTTCCAGTAAACCCCTTTCCTTTTTTTTTTTTTTTTTTTTTAAAGGTTGTTGTGCTGAAAAAGGAGAGATCCACAGGAAACAGGCGATAGGTGAAGGGAGAGAAGAAGTAAATTCATGGGGCACCAGAGACAAGGATCTGAAGACCTCCAGATATGACTGCAGACTCAAGCCACCTGCAAAACTTAACCAACTGGACCAGGAGCAAATTACTCAGAACCAGAGTCTGAAAAGTATGTCCAACCACCTGCTGGAGATAGAAAATACTGAGGAGCTGGACTGCTAAGAGAGAGATGCCTCAGTTCAGTTTTTCATTTCTTTATTTCCATCTCCACCTACTGGTTGATGGAAACAGCTATTCCACAGGTTCTGGAATAGTGGAAAGCTACGTAATGGAAGTAACATTACAGTAACCTAAATGTGACAAAAGAAGGATGTAGATACATCTGAACTGTCGTAAGGAAAGAAAACAGGCTTGGGCCAGAACAGAAATTTACTGGATGAAAGAGTTCCTGATCTAGGATACCAGAGGAAAAATGAAGTTAGAGAATGTGGGAGAGAGCAGGGGACCCAGTTATCTAGCTCACAGTACATTTTGATGGATTGAGGACAAGGAAATTGCTAGTCAGGTCTTAACAGAGGTCAAAGCTGAGTTTAAATCAGTAATGTCTGGGGTTACAAAGGCTCTGTGTTTAGTGAGCCTTTAATAAATATCTGGGAAATTCTGAACATTATGATTTAGAGATCCATTTTCAGATCTACGCAGACATTGATGACCAAAGTAAAATGGGCTTCGTATGAAAAAAAGGAGCCCTTTAACTGAACCGCATTAAGGCACGCTTAATGTAGGAAAAAAGGCATACTGCAAAATATGTTAAAATGTTTTGCTTAACATGTCTACCAGCACACAATAATTGTATACTACTTTTTTTTTTTTAATTTGTTCCAAGAGGAAGTATGTCACAGACAGGGAATGTTCCAAAGAAATTAAGGAGCACTTTTACTAAGCAACGTTAAAAAGTGGCCTGCGCTATCCCCAGCGCGGGTCTTACTCACTCACTAAGGCTTCTTTTAGTGCTGTCAGTAAATGGTCAATTTTCATATTTCTGAAATAATGGCCACACGCTAATTTTCCCATTACTGCGCGAGCACTTACCAACACCTACTTTGTAGGTGGCAAGGGCTCATGCGCTACTCCTGTGCCAATCAGCGTGCAGCAATACCCATACACTAGCCGATTAGGATAGCTGTGCCCACTTTTTGCCTTCAAACATTCTCCCCAGCGCGCACATGCAAAAACTATCACAGGGTGTTGGAGTGCTGTGCCCCCCCCCCCCCCCCCCGTGGTCGTGTATTTTATCCTGCGGTAAGCACGTGTTAGTGCTTACTGCAGCTCAGGGGTGTAGCTACGTGGGGCCACGGGGGCATGGGCCTCCACAGATTACGCCCTGGCCCCCTCTACATTTGACACCCCCCCCCCCCCGCATCAGGTACCTTGTTTGCTGGCGGGGGTCCCCAATCCCCGCAAGTCGAAGAGTCTTCTTCAGGGCCGGTCGATTCCGGCGCCTTCGTTGTGATCATCTGTTTCTGACGCCTTACATCCTGCACCGTGCACGTAGCCCCGTGCAGGATGTAAGGCGTCAGAAACAGATGATCACACAACGAAGGCGTCAGAGTCGATCGGCATTGAAGACGACTCTTTGGCTGGCGGGGATTGGGGACCCCCGTCAGCAAACAAAGTACCTGATGTGGTGGTGGTGGTTGTGGGGGGGTGTTGCGGGTCCAAAGTGGCGGGAGGGGGGGGGGCGGCGCCTAAACAGTGCCCCCCCCACCTGCCAAGGTCTGGCTACGCCCCTGCTGCAGCTTAGTAAAATGTTTTGTGAAGAGTGGAATATAATGCAATCAGTAGTAAACTCTCTTCTATTTAACATCAAACTTCTAAGAGCCCTGTATATTAGTCAATCTAATCTCAACTTTGTTAAATGTTTCAGACATATCCATCTATTTGCTCCCATGATATAACTGAACTCTATTATTCTGTCTTGCTGTATTTTCAAATGTAAACCACCACATTGAACCAGAGTTTGCTCGGGATAATGTGGGATAGAAAGCACTACTCACACCTATATGCCTAAAAAAAAAAAATGTCAGGTCTGGCTATGCCCTGGTGCAAGGTAACTGCCAAACCTTTGTATACTTTAGGAAACAGGGCTATAAGTGTGATAAGGGCAGATATCCACTTGGTCTGAAGACTAGGCATTGAGAAAGGCACATCAGGTCCCAAAGATAGAAAGATCATAGTAACATAAAGATGTCTCCTCTTTATGAGTCATCCTGGTGGAAATTCTAAGCATTTGAACTGGTAGATATTCGTATGGAAGTTAAGCCCACAGACATTCCATGTGAGAACTGTGCTGATTTTTGTGAACACAAAATGGCACAGCAGACGTGTAAAATGTGCTCTATAGAGAATAGAAACACCAAAAACTGATTTTTAAAGAGAGAGAATCAATGTCAAAGCCAACTCACAGGGATAAGCCTCTAAAAATCCTGCAAACAAAATACAGCCCTGGTACAGGCCTGGTCCAACACAAATGTGTTTAAACCAAAACAGAACCATGCACAGTGAAAGGAATACATGCTTACCTTCATTACTAATAAAATTACTTGAGGTATACCAGTTCTTTTTAATCATTACACAAACCTTGTTCAAGTAGACCAGCTGAATCCTATGAAGATCAAGTCCCTGCAGCTCGGGACAACTTTAACCATTTAAGAGGTAGGCATAATATGGACCAAATGCGCCAAAGAAATTCACAGTTTTCTGGGCCTGGTACATTTAAAAATCATTTCACACAGCCTGCAATGCTGACATGGATATGATAAGACAGAAGAACACCACTCTAAAGTAACCTAGCTGAAGTGCACTTGTTCTGATCCTTTATTTTCTTCCCTGAGGCCTTACGTTATCAGGCAGATAAAGCCCTAAAATTGCACTTGGAATTCCAGATCTTTCATGTTCGCCATGCACAAGCTCATTTCTCCACGGGACTGCCAGCTAGAGATGTGTTCTCTGAAAAAGGTTCCTAAATGAGTGCATGAGCTGAACAGAATCAATTATTAAAAGATACATATGGAGCTGTCGAAATGATAAGAATGGCTCCTGACGTGTCATGATCTAAGCTTTCATTAAAGCATTACAGGCATACTAATGGTTTCCCACCATTTATTACTTAACATGCTTTTTTTTCATGCATACAATAACCCTAGTGCCCACAGGCACCGATGACTAAAGACAGAATGGAGGAGTGAAAAGCATCTTCCAAAGAGTGCTGTACTTTACCTTAGGCCCCTAACACAATAATTAGTGTACTGCTTTTATGCTGTAATGGAAGATGATTTGAGAGCTGGGGGATGGGGTCTACAGAATATGTATGAAAAAAAAAATCCTGAAAAAATTTAGCACTATGATAGTTATAACAAACCAAAACAGCCAGAAGAGTCATGATTATTAAAACTCTGACACATTACCAAATGAACCCTGCATGCTCCAGTACCTCGACTGCATGTATTATGTCACACAGAACACAAAATATGGTTTTCAGATATTACACTTCTCACTCTCTGCTGGGACGATTAGAGGGCAAAGCAATTGCAAGAGTAGAATTACTCTCAGGAACTGTGGTATGATTGCTACCTGCTGTTTCATTTTTTGAAGTTGGGAATACTGCTCCCAAAAGGTTCTTCGTTCCGCAGTCTAAATGATTTGCTAGAGGATAATAATGTCATGGCTGGTAAATAATAGTGGACTCACATCAAATATGGCCAATAAGACTGAATGCCCTTCACCTCTATTCTAAAGTCTGAACTAGATATTAGGGAACACAAACACTTCAGCACTCCCAAAGGCATAAACAGGGAGCTGTTATTTAAAATAATACCTATAACATTTGTGTATGCATGTGTGTGTGTGTATCTAGATATATATATACACATCTCTCTCTCTATATATATCTATATCTATCTATATAAATAAATACACACACACACACCTCTACATATATAAATAGATGGAGTGGGAGAGACCTGAGCGGTAACATTTACAGGTTCATAACCACTTCTATACAAGTGAAATACTAATGAAATAACTCTCTTATCCACACGACAGATAAGTCAAGAAAAGAACCCTGTAAATGACCACACATGTTAGGTTACCTCCATTCACTGAGATTTAATGACTCTTGACAGCCACTATTGCAGAGGCAGAGACAGCCAACCCTGCTAGGAAAGTGATATACAATAATTCTCCATTACACTTATCAGCCATTATGAAATGTGCTCTTGGTATCCAGCTTACTTATCCATATTTATGACGTGTCTATTAAAAGGTGATTTGGCCCTCCCCCGGAGTTGGAACTGTTGGGATGGTCTATTTCTCCAGTACTCAATAATTTGGATGTGGTCCCTTCACCTTCTGGTGTTACTTTGCCTGTTGTAGTTGAGGATTGGCAACAAAGGGCCACTCCTCGCCAAGATATGTCTTTGTTAGATATTTGAAAGATCATATCCAGAACAGAGAACCTGTTCAAAAGGAAATTTGCTCAGCTCAGTGGTTTGAAGGAAGAAGCTGTGATTAAGTTATAGAATTTGGAATCATAAAAAAATACTTTAGACAAACATTTGAGTGCTTATGTGCAGAAGGTTGGGGCTTCTCTTATTCAAGAGGGGATTCAGCATTCATTATAAAATTAGAGTTCATAGAGAATTCAATGAAAGTAAAGTATCTTGGATGTCTTTTTCAGATCCTAACTTTCACCTGAAATGTTGAAATTATAAACACCAGATCCAATCTGTTGCAGATGTTCTCTTCAGAGAGGGATAAATCATTAGTCCAGAAGGCATAACATTTTTTTTGACAGAGAGAGAGAGTTCAATAGAAAGTAGTATTGCCATTGTCTACCATTGTTGGGTTTTTTTTTTTGGGGGGGGGGGGCAGGGAAATGCTTTGAAAGTATTTTACTAGTGATGGGCCAATACTAGGAAATACTTTCTATTATTTTTCCTTTATTTTGTGGCCCTTTTACTAAAGCTCTGGCCCTTTTTTATCAAGTTGTGTAGCAATGTTGATGGAGCCCATTCAAAGTGAACAGACTCTGTTGGCATTACCGCACCAGGAGCCACTAGCATGAATTAAAGAGTCCTTTAGTGCGTTAAAGGACATTAGTCCCATATGTCCATAAGTATAAAATAGTCTGAGCAGCATTTAACATGTGCTATTGTCAGTTAGCATGCATTAATCATTTCCTAAGGTTGTCTCTGTTCCCTCCTTCATGACGTGGGTCTTACAGATTTTGTTTGGATGTGGATGGCAGATTACCTATTTATTTTCCTTTTTTCTGTTAATGAGTTAATCCATTTCTTATGTTTATTATTTTGAAAGTATATTTCAAAATCTTAATAAAAAATAAAGGTGCTCAAACAACTATAATTGAAATAAAGCTGCAATAAGGCCAGTACAGTGTAAGACTATACCACAACACACTTTCAAAAAAAAAAAAAAAAAAAAGAGTTTTTGGTCTATTCTGTCTGCCCATAATATGTATCTGCTCACTGTGCTTTCATGTGTCTTACTCAATCTTCTCCCTCCTTTTGTCTTTAACGAAGGAAGTTATCAACATAGGCTACTGTTAAGTTGGGTTACTTTACCACAAATCAAGTTATTTTAGGACAGGGTCCAGTTTCAGGATTATTCCCTGCCCATGACGTGACTGTCTCCCCAAAAATACAAAACATTTTTTAATAGCGTGTGATTAGCACATGCTGAACAAATTACTGTAAAACATTTTAATGTGTTTTACAGTACCCCCAGATACTATATATGGTATCTAGAGTTCCCTACCAAACTTTGGGCATGCGCCCAAGATGCACATGTAAATTAAATAGCTAACAAACCAATTTATCATCAATAACTGGGTGCTATATACACATACATCTGCCCAGAGAAATTTCCATTTCAGCTTTTTGGGTCACTCAGTAACTTCTTTTTTTTTTTTTTTAAAGTGACCTAAATGGTCTATTTGCTGCAGTGCTGTAAATAGATAGACAACATCCATATGCACAGCAACCCATATGCACAGCAACCCCCCCGATTCTATATACAGTGCTGAGCACTAGGTGCCAGAATTTGACAGATCCGAGATCCGCCATCAACTTAATGAGGTAATAGGTACCAATTGCACACTTAACTGGTGCCTAAATGAAGTTGCACATGGTGATCTCCTCTGTGCACTGCTCTATAACTTGGTACCTAAGGTTTCTCGTGCACAAATAAAAAAAAAAAAAAAAAAGAAAGAAAAGAATGTGGCCAAGGGAGGGGCACTGTCAGGTCATGGGCATTCCAACAGTTTAGGTGCCTAGTTATAGGCTTTGGCTGATCCGTACCTAACTTTGGCCGAACACACACATGGTTCTGAGACATAAGTCCAACGACCGAAGTTATGTGTAATCTGTGCATTATGCCGGTATTCTATAAAGGTTGGGTGCCCTTTATAGAATACTGGCTGAGTGCTGATCTTTTTTCAGTGCTTAAATCTTGGCACTATTTATAGAATTTCTCTTGAAAGTTACCAGCCAGTATCCAACATCCCTTTTTTAGGAAAACTTACAGAACAAACCATCTGTGTTCAACTCAGTGATTGGTTAGAAGAGAGAAACTGGCTATATTCATGCCAATCTCATGGATTCAGACCCTAAACAGAAACAGTTCTTGTATCCCTACTAGATGATGTTCACAGAAACCGAGACAGGGGATTTGCCTTGGTGTTAATACTGCTAGATTTCTCAGCAGCTTTTCACACTGTGGATCCCAATATCATGCTAGCATAACTGCAGATACAGGTATCAATGGAACAGTACTTGCTTGGTTCATATTCTATCAGACATGCAGCAGTCCATACTGTTTGGTAGCACCTCGTTGTCACCATGGGCACTGATCTGTGAGGTACCACAAGGATCGATATTGTCACCTATTCTGTTCAATATCTACCTCAAGCCACTAGCCGAGCTGATTCGGTCAATGGACACTTACTTCTACATCTACGCAGATCATGTGAAGCTGCTAATACACACTGAACCTGACTTATTCACAACCCTGAATAACCTGGCTACCTAACATCAATTCAAGAATGGGCTAAAAACAACAAACTTTGCCTGAACACAAGTACAACAGAGCATCTATGGGTCCCTAACACAAGTGGGCACATACCTGACATCAAAATCTCTTGAGAAATCTGAAGCTCCCTCAAATCACAAGTCAGGAACCCTGGGATACAGTGAGATTCAACACTTACTCTGGATCCTCCAAATCTAACCTTCAAGAGCTGCTTGTATCATTTGCAACAACTACACTGCCTTTCTCCTCACATTAAGAACGCAAATCTTGTCTCAGTTGTGCATGCCATGATAACATCAAAACTGTATTACTGTAATGTACTCTACACTGGTCTGACTACAAAAGGTCTGATTTTCAAGGCTCTTAAATAACCCAAAGTACTTGAATAGGATCACCCTCTACACACCTCCAAGGATACTAAAGTCTTCTCTCTCTCAAAGAGTATCCCTAACTACACCCTCTCCAAAGGGCATCACATGACGTGATACACACCAGCAAGTCTTCTCCAGGGTAGCCCCCACACTCTGGAATGCACTCCCTGAAAGGCTTTGCTTAACACAAGACTATCTCTACTTCTGGAAGCAGGGGAAAATTTGGCTATTCAACCAGGCCTTTAATAGAACTAACTTGCTAGTCACATACACAAGAAGTGACACAAGCTCAACATACTACAGGAGGAGATGTTTATCCACTCATACCCTAGATAAGATAATATTCAAGCACTTTCTGACCTCAGGTGCAACTTTCTTAAATTAATCTCCTTATTCGCTTACTCCTGTTATCTATCTTATCTATCCATGTGTTCTATCTTTGCTTATACCCTAGGCTATCAAAACTTTTATCATATATTGTGTTGACATTCTAAGTAATATATTATGTCATATTTTGTATTGTTATTTGAATATTTTTACTGCTGTAATTGTCTATTGCTTATGTTTGGTTTATCCTTGCTATACATTGCTTTGAGTGAATTCCTTCAAAAATACGGTAATATAAATCCTAATAAATGATACGCATACATACATACATCCAATTTTATAACAGCCATTTTCTACATGCAAAAGATGCTTCGATTATAACTTACTCACATCTATGGGTCGTTATGTATTAAGGTTGGGAAATAGTTAAAAATAAAAGGCCCCTTTTACTAAGGTGTGCTGGTGGTCTTAAGTATTCAATAAAATTATATTTAAAAACAAAATCTGTACATAGAACTGCAAAATACAACCTCGCACTTCTGCTTAGCTAAATCTCTTTCCCTGTGACCGTGGCTGAAATGGTTCATATTTTGAAATTAAATTTCACAGCTACGAGAACAGATCCTCTTCCTCCAAAAAATGTATAGTACAATGAGTCTGTTCTTACCAGAATTATGAAAGCAACAGGTCCGATGAAACTCCAAATAAAATAATTATCTACCCGGAGCCAGCAACTATAATCAAACAAAAACAAAGTGTAATGATTACAGAACATTTCCAAAACAGAACATAAATATCTGCAGTTCTAATTGGGTATTTCATATAAAAATGAGGTAACCACAGAACCATTGGATGAGGTGCAGTTAACTTTAACAAATCAGAGCTGTGGAGTTGGAGTCAGTAAAAATGTACCAACTCTCTCCAGCTTCAACCTAACATGATAATATATGGTAAATTTATCATTTTATACTTAAACGTCTATATTTATATCTTTAGCCTAGATCCAGAACAAAATATTTAGGGGTCCATTTACTAGGCCGTGCTAAAAAGTGGCCTCTGGTAGTGTAGGTGCGTATATTGGGTGCGCGCCGGACCAGTTTTTACCACATCTACAAAAAATGTGTTTTTTAAAAATGGGATGGGGAAATGGTCCTGCGGTAAAAATGAAACCAGCGCGTCCAAAACCGGCCTGAGCCCTTAACGCCACCCACTGATCTAGCGATAAAGGCTCATGTGCTACACGTGTGGTGACAGGTTGGCATATGCCAAGTGCCAATTACCGCTACAACCGGCATGCGTAGGAGGAAATAAATAATTCATCCAGGCGTTATGGGCGCGCGCCAAATCTGAAATTACCGCCAGGAGGGTGTGCTGGCCTGACGGTAGTCCCATTTTGGCATGCACTGCATGTGTGCAGAGCTTACCACGGCTTAGTAAGCCTATTATTGATAGGAGTCAGTGTTGGAACTGCAGTCGGAGCTGGAGTCAAAGGGTAGGTGTACCAACTCCACGACCCTGTTACAGACACCCTTTCCAGCTTGGCTGTATTGGAATTCATGATTGTAACATGCTATAAACTGAAACTGGTAATTGTGAAAGTTTTTAATTTTGGCAGGGTTTTCAACTGAAGTCCAACGATGGCTTTGATATTTTGTTTAAAGTGGAATGTACCAAAAATAGAGAGAATAATTTTTACATTTTAACTGGGTAACGATGGAGCTTCTCGAGTAAAAATGAGACCTGAAAATTATCACCACGTCCCACACCCTCCTGACAAGAAACACTGGGAAGGCAACAACACATAGGGCCCTGTTTACTAAGCTGCGCAATAGGCGCGCTAGTGTTTTTAGCATACGCTAATGCTGGATACACCCATAGGAATATATGGGCGTCTCCAGCGTTACAGTGCACACTAAAAACACTAGCGCGTCTTAGTAAACAGGGGCCATAGTGTAGGTGTACGTGCCAGTCTATATTTAGAGGGTAAGTTATCATAATTCTGGTTATTTTAGCAGTGCCCCACTTTACACAATGAGACCCAGTGCTAAAATAACACGACTTAAAAGTTACAATGATAATTAGTTTCAAAGATGTTTTCCCTCAAATTTTGTACTCATTCAGTTTTTTTTTTAAAGTATGTTATATACAAATACTATTTAGTAAAAATGAAACATAAAATTTAAAATTAAACACAAAATAAGATCTGAAATTTTTTTTTTTTTTTTAGTTCATTTTGAAAGCAAACAAGCTTGTTTCATTACCTTTCAAAATGAATCCATAGCACACAGAGATTTATTCCATTTTGGAATCACTTTTCTGGGTTTAAGCTAAACTCTTTACCCGTGCTACAGAGTAGGTGCAAAGTTCACAGATACAAATGTGTCTGTGGCAGCACCAGCCCTGAAAATGTGCTTGTAGCTCTTAGAGGATTTCAAAAGTGCCCCAAAAACATTCACGGGTCACGTTTTGATGCAGACTAGAACAGCAAAACTGAGGCTTCTCAAGCGTGACTGGGAACTGAAAACTGAAACTAAAATAAATGGACATATTAAATGGTATATATGTGTTATCAGGTTTGGCTTTACTGTTTTCATATATCAAGGGTCTCTTGCTAAATAGTGTCTTTCATCTGGCTTTCACCACCAGCAAAACACAATTTTCAACTATATTTATGTTTATTAAAAGATGCTATAACCTCTAGCTTTGCAGGTGCCACCTTTACATAGTAACGTAGTAAATGACGGCAGATAAAGACCTGAATGGTCTATCTAGTCTGCCCAACAAGGTAAACTCATTTTACATGGTAATACTTTATATGTATACCCGAGTTTGCGCTGCTCTGTCATGCACCTATCCGGTATTACCACCGACTTACCGTGAGAGCTGGCAGTAGTGCCTCCCCCAGCGAGTGCCATTTCCAGTGAGACCGGAAAATCACTTTTTTTTTTTTTTTTTTTTACTGCTGGGGGGGGGGGGGGGGGGGCAACCCGATGGTAATCTAACCAACAGGAACCCTATCAACTTCTATACAGGTGGTGGTAAAGGACTCCCCCTTGTAAATGGTTGCGCAGCAAGTGTTTGCTTACTGTATAGCCATTTCCTTTTTTTGGCCTTTTACCTGCTGTGGTAAAAAAAAAAAAAGGCCTCGGCGTGCACCAAATCCAAGCACCATTGCTACTGCAGGGACCCTTTTACTGCAGCTTGGTAAAAGGGGCCCTTAATGCGCCAGTATTAATCGTTTGAACTCAATCCTACAACAAATAGGAAGCCAATGGTAATGTATAAACAACTGAGTAACTATCTACAGGCACAACAGCAGAATTTAACCATCTTAAATTCGATGCTGATATACTGGCATATACCACATTCCAATGCATCTACACAAGACATGGAAGATGAAACACACAACCACCTGCTAAACCTAGCAGAACACTCACACGGAACCTAAACTTGTCCTGCTAAAAAATGACGACGGGTCTGCATTATAGACTATGAGTTCCAAAAATTATCAAGTTTCATATTAAGTATGATCTTGCATAAACAATTATGCTCTACCATGTCTAGCTAGTTAATAAGATGTAATATTGTTTACTATATACTGAACAGTTCCACTGTAAGTTATTACTAATTAATGTTAATCTTTTGATAACATACTTTTGATAACATCCGTTCCTTTTGTCTTGCTGCACCTCACGCTTGGAATACACTTCCTGAGCCTGTGCATCTAGCCCCGTCTTTGGCCGTTTTCAAGTCCAAACTTGAAGCCCACCTCTTTACCACTGCTTTTGACTCCTAACCACTACTCGCTTGCCCTATCCTTTATCCTCGCCTCTTTATTCCCTTACCCTTAATTGTTCTGTTTACCTGTCTTATCTAGATTGTAAGCTCTTTAAGCAGGGACTGTCTTTTTTTTTTGTGTATGGTGTACAGTGCCGCGTATGCCTTGTAGCGCTATAGAAATGATAAATAGTAGTAGTTAAATGTAAACCACTTAGAACTTGTTGGTAAAATGAGTTATAAATGCCAAATTAAATTAAACAATGGGTCTCTCATCAAGATGTAATAGCGGTTCCCACGCGGCAATGCCGGTGAAACCTATTCAAAGAAAACTGGCTTTGTTGGCAATACCACACAGGAGAGTATGAATTAAGGTGTGTAAGGCTAATTCATCAAGAATGTATTTTAATGACTGTAATTGATTAAGCTATTCTTTTTATTTTTCCTCCATTCGTAAATGTACATTTTATAACCTATCAATAATCCTGGATATGTAAAAGTGTCCAGGACAGTAATCTGTTCCTCTAATGATATGGGGGATAGCATGAGACAATCGAGGTGTCCCGTATGCCAGCACACAGTAGTTTTTGAAATATTTAATACAAGTCTTTGCCTTACAATCTATCCTGAACAATTTTGTAGGTTAGGATACCTCTTTTTTCTTTTATTAGTTATAGATCAAAGAAGGGGATAATTTTAATCCTGCTGTGCTTACCTAATAGATTACCGAATGAAATTTAATATACTGTCCATGAAATAAAGTGGTATCAGAAACCACAGAAATGAGCCAGGGGACCAGTAAAACAGAGACCACAGTGACACAACAGCTTAAAACAAGTTGGCTAAGCCACTCAGCCACTAAAAGTTAAAAATTATTTTGACAATATCAATTTGAGACCTAAAAAGCTCTTTTTATTATTTGTTTCAGGTGAACCTTTAGCATTAAGAGACCAACCATAATATAAAATCTGCTTCTCCAGGGAACAAGTCCCGTGTAACTAGAAAATTTCTAAAAATGATTATAATTTGTGTACAGCACTGCCATTCTCTTCCTAATAAAGCTTTCAGGTGCTATTTTGGCATTTCAGGGATCCCCTCCCCCCCCAAACAGCTAACAGGCATTAAGAAACAATTCACAAGATAAACATTTGAGTTGCTTGTTAATTACATACGCTTTCTCTGTTCCGTAGCTTTTGTAGTCGATAGCTGCCGAAACACCAACTACTATTGCAGGAAAGAGGTAGCCAGCAACATAGTAGTATTTTTTCCTTGAATATTCACTTTCGAATACTTCCACAAGCATAAGATAGAGCTGAACACCTTCTAGGCACATCCAGGCAAAGGCCGCAAGGAAGAAAAAATGTAGTAAGCCAGCAAATATTGGGCACGCAAGCTGAGAAGAAGTAAAAAAAAAATAAAGGTAAGCTTTGTATGGGCTAAGTATGAAAATGGGGGGGGGGGGGGGGGGTTTAAGATACCAGTATTTCATAAAAGTATTAATATGGAGCCTTTTATAAAATACATATTGGGGAAATTTTATAAATACTGCTCAAAAATGGATGCTGAACAAAATGGGCACAAATCCACAAATTCTGTATATGGCATCTTAAGTTGTGCCCACAAATTTGGCCGCATGGCCAAATTACACCCACAACTTAATTAACAGTGCCGATAACCGGTACTTAACCAATTAGTGACATTAATTGGCTTTAATTAGAATTTACATGCACAAAATTCTAGGCGCATTCTATAATGCGGTGCACGTAAATTCTAATGTGTGCTGTTGAAAAGGGGGAATGGCCATGGTTGGAATGGACGGGTAGTGGGCATTTCCAAAAAATTATGCACATTATTATAGAATATACCTGATCTGCACCTAACTTAGGTGCAGGTATTTAGGCCTGGTTTTAGGTGACCTAAACGAGTGCGCCTAAACGATACATGAGCACATTCTATAAACTATGCCTAACTTTAGGTGTAGTTACGCTAACTGCGTGGTTTTACGGTGCTGATGTTTAAGGCACCATATATAGAATTTCCCCTAAAGCGCCCTTTATAGACTATAATGTAGCGCCAATTTCCATGCTGATTCCCAGACCTGGTGTAAATGCTTGTGCCCAAGTTACGTGCAATTGCCCAGTATTCTATAACTATGCACAACTCTTTTTAGAATGCCCCTAACACTCCGATGCCCCTCCCAAGACCATGCCCCTTTTGGGGTATGCATTCTGGGAGTTAAGCACCTTGCCCTATAGAACAGAACATAGCCAGATGTGCGCACAAATTTTAATGAGTGCCAATTATCATTGTGAATATCCTGAAAACCTAACTGGCAAGGGGGCACTCCAAGACCGACTTGAGAAACACTGATTTAGGACTTTGAGGTTGACACTGTCAAGCTTAAATCCAGTTCCTCTTTAAGTAGGTAAGTATTGCCATACTGGGAAAGACCAAAGGTCCATCAAGCCCAGTATCCTGTTTCCAACAGTGGCCAATCCAGGTCACAAATACCTGGCAAGATCCAAAACAAGTACAAAATATTTTATACTGCTTATCCCAGAAATAGTGGATTTTCCCCTTGTCCATTTAATAATGGTCTATGGACTTTACTTTTAGGAAGCCGTCCAAACCTTTTTTAAAACTCCGCTAAGCTAACCGCCTTTACCACATTCTCTGGCAAAATTCCAGAGTTTAATTACACGTTGAGTGAAGAAAAAGTTTCTCCGATTCCTTTTAAATTTACTACATTGTAGCTTCATCGCATGCCCCCTAGTCCTAGTATTTTTGGAAAGCGTAAACAGACGCTTCACATCTACTCGTTGAACTGCACTCATTATTTTATAGACCTCTATCATATCGCTCCTCAGCCGCCTTTTCTCCAAGCTGAAGAGCCCTAGCTGCTTTAGCCTTTCCTCATAGGGAAGTCGTCCCATCCCCTTTATCATTTTCTTCGCCCTTCTCTGCACCTTTTCTAATTCCACTATATCTTTTTTGAGATGCAAATTGAACACAATATTCGAGGTGCGGTCGCACCATGGAGCGATACAAAGGCATTATAACATTCTCATTTTTGTTTTCCATTCCTTTCCTAATAATACCTAACATTCTATTTTCATCCTTTTCAGACAGATGACCCGTAGACCTACCTCATACTTTGTTTTATCAATGCCAATTAGGAAAATGAACTCTGCAATGAAGAGGTTGAAGCAGAGGTTCTTGTGAATAGTGTTACGGTCACTCTGTAGGCCACGGAAGAAACAGAATGTGAAGATACAGATGGCCAGGCAGACAAGTGAGATGACAATTCCCACCCAAGTGATAACGGTGAGGAGCAATTCATGCACTCTGTCTTTATACTGAAAATGGAAAAGGGGCAGTATATTAATACATCTGTTAATGCAAGAAAAAAAAAAAGAGCTTGGCAGTCATCAATACATTACTTTGCACCCAAGAGATAGAAAGCTGCTATCAAGGAAAATAAAACTGCTCAGCATTCACTAACCGAGTCTGTCATGAAAGCTAGATCATGAGCAAGACCACATCAATGCAAGGCAAGGTTTGAAATGAAGCAAGATAACATACTACTGTCTGGATTTGTGTATGTTTTATTGTAATCTGCTCTAGTTTGTAGATAGAACATAATAAATATTTTAGGCTTGCTTTTATGAAGTAGGCCGTGAAAACTGTAAAAGCTGTTTATAACTATTCTGCATGCTATTTTAGATTCTTTAAATTGTAATATTTCAATTTGTAGTTTGTATTTCTTAACTTGTCATTATTTTTTATTGCCGCATTTCAATTAAAATTTTAATCCCGATTAATCATGCAATTACATGTATTTCCCTCCCTCCCCCTCCCCCCCTACTGCAGATCCTTGTGACTCTGGGCAATAGGGAGTTAAGTGACATAACCAGAGTCACAAGGAGCTGCAGTGCGAAACCCGCCCTCACACATTTAATCGTGTGATTAATTGTGATTAGAAGTTTGAGCAAAATGCAGCCCTACAATTTTTAAATAAAAAGGTTACTTTACAACGGTTCACTGCAAACTAAAGGGAAAATAGACATTTAAGAGTTATTTCTCCTTCCATATGCATGGGAACACAAATATCCACAAAAAAAATTAAGCGACATTGAATAGCAAAATAAAGATGGGCTACTGTTTGAGCAGTGAGACAGATAACATTTGGCCAAGCTGCTGAACAGGGCGGAAGTGGCTGGATTTAGGAATGAACTGGACAGGAGTGAGAAATGATGTTGAGGTAATGAGTATAATGGGTTAAGGCAGAGTGAACTCCTAGGACAGAGGTTTTTAACCCGGTCCTTGGGGCATACTAAGTCAGTTGAGGTTTTCAGGATATCCCTACTGAATGCAATGGGAATACTCTGAAAACCCAGAGTGATTGGGTATGCCCTGAGGACTGGATTGAAAACCTCTGTTCTAGGAGGATGGTTGCAATAGAATAACTGTGTTGGGATTGATCAGTTGGCAGCATGTGAGGACCTGTTAGGAAAAAAGGTAAGAAGTGGTGCTCTGTGGCGAATTGTTTGGTGAGGGGTAGTGAAGGTCTAAGGGTGGTGAGAGTAGTGTTGAGGAAAGTTGGACTGGGGATGTTTCTGAAAAGTGGGGCAGCTGGTTTCTGACTGACAGCATTCATTTCCCCACCCAGTCCCGCCCCTCTTTTTTGAGGTATTTATTTGATTGGGTGGGTGGTTTGGGGGGGAAGTAGTTTTCCTTTGTGAGATGTTTGGGTTGGGGTATGTTTTGGATAGGGACTGGGGGAGGGGGGAATGGAGGTCGCAGCAGCAGAAAAAGAGGGATTACACCAGGTGCCCATCACTATGGGTGGACAAAGGATTTAAGCAAATTTATTGTTCTGGTACACTTGTGTGCGATACCTCCACAAGCTGAGGTAAGGCCTGACAAAACCACAGGTTTCATAGAGGATTTTCTTTGGTTTGAACATTAATCGATTTTACATCATGTTTAGATGGGGAGGCTAGTTCATTACCAACTAGCTGACAGGGTAAGGGTTAGGGTAGGAGTCCACATTGGAAGGTGGTTTAATTTTAGGGGTCCTTTTACTAAGGTGCGTTGAAAAATGGCCTGCACTGTTGTAGGCGCATGCATTGAACACAGGCAGGTCCATTTTTCAGCAGGTATTTTTTGGGCCGAAAATCGACGTGCAGCAAAATCAAAATTGGCACGCGTCCATTTTGGCCCTGAGACCTTACTGCCACCCACTGACTTAGCAGTAAGGTCTCATTGTTAACCGGGAGGTAATCGGCAGCGCTTATCAGACACGCGTCAAAAATGGAATTATCGCCCAGGGCACGTGGTAGCCGGGTGTTAGTTCCAAACTGACATGCGTTGGACTCTCGTAGGAGCCTACGCGCCTTAGTAAAAGGGCCACTAAATTTTACTGTGTTATATTCTTATGGTTGTTTGAATAATACAATTAATTTATAATGTCTGTTATTTGAACTTGATATATTGTAATTAATTTGGTTGGATATGATTAAGAATGGAAGCAGTGCTAATGCAAATGTTATGTAAGTCTTGAATACATCCACGGAAATTATTGTGAAAAAAAAAACTTAAGTAAAATGCTTACCATAATTTCCCTACGGGCCATGAGGATTGCAAAGTTGGTTAAGTGGCTACAGGCACAGGTAGTATGAGTTTTATTAGTGTCGATCAGCCTGCAGCCCTGAGTGGACCAATATCCCATCATAGTCCTCTCAGAATAGTTCCAGAAAGAACAGTTTGCATTGAAGTAATTAACAGTCTAGGAGAGAATATTACAAATGAACATGTATTTTAATTTAAATTATTAGACACAAAATAGTAGTTTAGACTAATCATTGAGGGTTAAATTCTATATATGGTGCCTGAAAAATCTGCGCAGAATAAATTTCCAGCAAAGCGTTTTCTATAACCAGCACCTAGATTTAGGCGCAGTACAAAGAATATGCTTAGTTGACATCCCAGCGCTTAGAACTACGTGCATCCATTTACACCAAGGGAAACACAGTGTAATTACCGTCGCATAGATTTAGGCGCAGAGGGGGATATTCTATAACAATACACATAAAATTTGGAACACCCATGAAACATCCATTTCCCTGCCCTTATCCATGCCCCCTTTTGGCTCCACACATTAGAATTTAGGCACTCTGCGTTACAGAATATGCTTAACAAGTTGTGCGTGTAAATTCTAATTATTGTCAATTAGTGCTCATTATTGCTTGTTAAGTGCTGTTAGAAACGCTGATTGGCTTAAGCCAATTAGTGACGTGTGTTGTTACAGAATATGCTTAGATTTCAGAATGGATTGCGCTAGGCACAACATACAGAATCCGGCAGTGAATGCTTTGGACTACAAATTATTTTACCTAGGGGTCATAATGGATAAAACATACATGACATAGCTAAAAAGAAGTTGCCCTGTATAATATGTTTAAAAATATTTTAGAAGATAATGGGTTTGCAGTGTGACATTATCACTGAATGTTTAAATAGTCTTCCCTTCAAATACTACTATACCGAGAAAGTTTCATGAGATCTAACCATTCATTCCTTTCATAGATTTCTCTCTCTCATTTTGAATCAGCATTTATGAAATAGTTAAGACTAAACATTATTTTATTCCAAGTAATTATTTTCAAGTTTATATATTCTCAGCATTATACCAGAAAATGGCACATTACTAATACAAAGCAAATATTTTCTGGCATATCATAAGAACATAATAGCCATATTGGGTCAGACCAATGGTCCATGTAGCCCAGTATCCTGTTTACAACAGTGGCCAATACAGGTCACAAGTACCTGGCAGAAACCCAAACAGTAGCAACGTTCCATGCTACCAATCCCAGGGCACGCAGTGGCTTCTCCCATGTCCATCTCAATAACAGATTATGGACTATTCCTCCAGGAAGTTTGTCCAAATCTTTTTTTAAATCCAGACACACCAACCGCTGTTACCACATCCTAAGGCAAAGTGTTCCAGAGCTTAATTATTCATTGAGTGAAAAAATATTTCCTCTTATTTCTTTTAAAACTATTCCTGTCTATCCATGGCACGGGTCTGAAATAAGTCCTTAATACGTGAAGCTCTTCTTCAAAGTTAGCTAAAAAAAAGGCCCTTTTACTGAGCCTTGGCAAAATCTGGGCTTAGTGTGTGCTAACATGGGACTTTCCCAAATGCTAAGCCCAGAATTACTGTGGCAGTATATTAAGAATTTGTTTTGCAGGTCCCACGCTAATGTATTTATTAGCATGTGCGACTTGTAAAAAAAATATGGGGGTACTTTGCGCCTCCTATTTAAGAGATATCAAGTGCTCCCATGTTAAATCCACGTTAAGCAGTTAGCATGTTTTAATGTGACTGGATAACACTTCTACGTCCACTCCCCATCCATGCCATATCCCCCAAAATATTATTTAAACAAATAAATAGCACATGATTAGTTTGCATTAAGAGGCAAATAGCTGCAAACCAATTTATCGTGTTTTGTGGTAGGCCTTTCATTGTGGTGTGAAAAACAGCACCAAAAAAAAAAAAAAAAATCCATGCGAAATAGTATTCTATAAATGGCACTCTGAATTGAGCACCATTTACACAATAATGCTTAGATCTGATTTCTGCGCCAAACTGGGAGCAAGGAATTACCCTGGTGTGTAAGTCAGCTGCAAATTCCTGGCATTAGTACTACTACTACTACTTATCATTTCTATAGCGCTACAAGGCATACACAGCGCTGTACACCATACACAAAAAGACAGTCCCTGCTCAAAGAGCTTACAATCTAGATAAGACAGGTAAACAGACAGAACAATAAGGGTAAGGGAATAAAGAGGTGAGGATAAAAGGACAGGGCACGTGAGTAGTGGTTAGGAGTCAAAAGCAGTGGTAAAGAGGTGGGTTTTTTGGACTTAAAATGGCACCGCATGAATCTTTAGTGACGTTCTTGATCTGCCCATGCCCCTCGCCCCCTTTTGAGTTGCGCGCTATAAGATTTGTACGCAGGTCTTTATAGAACACATAGGACCCTGTTTACTAAGCCGCGCTAGAGGTGCGTTAATGCTTTCTGTGTAGGCACCCACAATATTCCTATGGACGCCTACACAGCGCGCCCTAATTTTGTGCAGGTGCTAAAAACGCTAGTGTACCTTAGTAAACAGAGCCCTTAGCAAGATGTGCATGCAAATCCAATTTGTTCCCAATTTTCACCAATAATTGATGAATTATTGGTGCTAATTGGCTCATTAGCCAATTTAGTTGTGTATATATCTCAGAATAGCAAAGAACAATAAGTTGCAAGAACCGAGACAACATGTTTTTACCAAAGGGAAATCGTGCCAAACGAATCTCATTGAATTCTTTGATTGGGTAACTGGAGAATTGAATCATCGACGTGCTATAGACGTAATCTACTTAGATTTCAGCAAAGCTTTTGACACGGTACACCACAGGAGGCTCTTAAATAAACTCGATGGGCTGGATAGGTCCCGAAGTGGTGAACTGGATTAGGAACTGGTTGACGGACAGATGCCAGAGGGTAGTGGTAAATGGAGTTCGCTCGGAGGGAAAGGTGAGTAGTGGAGTGCCTCAGAGATCGGTGCTGGGGCCGATTCTGTTCAATATATTTGTGAGTGACATTGCCGAAGGATTAGAAGGTAAAGTTTGCCTATTTGCGGATGATACTAAGATTTGCAACAGAGTGGACACCCGGGAGGGAGTGGAAAGCATGAAAAAGGATCTGAGGAAGCTAGAAGAATGGTCTAAGGTTTGGCAATTAAAATTCAATGCGAAGAAATGCAAAGTGATGCATTTAGGGAGTAGAAACCCACGAGAGACTTATGTGTTAGGCGGTGAGAGTCTGATAGGTACTAAGGGGGAGAGGGATCTTGGGGTGATAGTATCCGAGGATCTGAAGGCGACGAAACAGTGTGACAAGGCGGTGCCCGTAGCGAGAAGGTTGCTAGGCTGTATAGAGAGAGGTGTGATCAGCAGAAGAAAGGAAGTGTTGATGCCCCTGTACAAGTCATTGGTGAGGCCCCACCTGGAGTATTGTGTTCAGTTTTGGAGGCCGTACCTTGCGAAGGATGTTAAAAAAATGGAAGCGGTGCAAAGAAAAGCTACGAGAATGGTATGGGATTTGCGTTCCAAGACGTATGAAGAGAGACTTGCTGACCTGAACATGTATACCCTGGAGGAAAGGAGGAACAGGGGTGATATGATACAGACGTTCAAATATTTGAAAGGTATTAATCCGCAAACGAATCTTTTCCGGAGTGGGAAGGCGGTAGAACGAGAGGACATGAAATGAGATTGAAGGGGGGCAGACTCAGGAAAGATGTCAGGAAGTATTTTTTCACAGAGAGGGTGGTGGACGCTTGGAATGCCCTCCCGCGGGAGGTGGTGGAGATGAAAACAGTAACGGAATTCAAACATGCGTGGGATATGCATAAAGGAATCCTGTGCAGTAGGACTGGATCCTCAGCAGCTTAGCCGAAATTGGGTGGTGGAGCAGGTGGGGGAAGAGGGGTTGGTGGTTGGGAGGTGAGGATAGTGGAGGGCAGACTTACGTGCCAGAGCCGGTGATGGGAGGCGGGACTGGTGGTTGGGAGGCGGGAAATACTGCTGGGCAGACTTGTACGGTCTATGCCCTGAAAAAGGCCGGTACAAATCAAGGTACGGATACACATATGAGTTTATCTTGCTGGGCAGACTGGATGGACTGTGCAGGTCTTTTTCTGCCGTCATCTACTATGTAACTGTGCAGGTAAATTTACACGCCATTTACAGAATCTGGAGTAAGTGTGCATTAGTCCTAAGCAGTTTAGTGAAAGGGGCCCCAAAACAGGTATGAAGTGTAACAACCCTGAATTCATTTGCATAGAAATACAATGCATTTGGATTTTTAAAGGAGACTGGCTCTATGTACAGAGGGGCATTAAGCACAGATAAGGAACCCACGAAAGGGGACACTTTTTCTTAAAGGTCATGAAGGCATAAAATAAATTCTGTGTAGCGCTAGTACATCTCCTACTCAATGACCAACCCCCCCCCCCCTTTTTTTTTTTAAAGTAATTCTCGAGCATGATTCTGAATGCAGTCTGGAATAAAAGAACAGGCTGCAATCTCGGTGGCATTTAAACTTGTTAGATTTCACAAAGTAATAAGAGATGATACCCTGCTGTCCTGCTGCTAAGGTAAGAGTTAATTTTCACTTGCAAAACAAATTAGTCTCATTTCCATTTTCATGTTGATTACTGAATTAGCTTTCATTAAGAATACACTTAAGTTCTAATAATCATTGAACCAGCCTCATTTAATTTTATGTTCATTGACTTAAATAAACTTGTGTGTCTGACCTACTGCAACATTTAAAATTCAAATAGAAACATTTTTTTCTGCTTTGTTGTTCCCCCCCTTCCCCCCTCACTGGTTTTATGACCTTTTTTTTTTAATTCATTTGCTTAACTCACATCAATGTGTTCCAGGGTAAAAAACAGTGGTTCATTTAGATACACTCGGCTGGACTCCTTGTTGATAGAGGCTGCTATGACATGGGAGTTCACTTCAATGGTGCTGTTTCGGCCACTCAAATCCCCTGCAAGTTTAATCGTTGCATTTTCAGTACTGAGGAACTGGCCCAAATTTTTGTAAAGGATGAACACCAGTTTTGCTTGTCCTGGAAAACAGAAACAAAGCAGGGTTTACGAGTATTCTTTGTTTCACACTGTTCTGTGCAGTATGAATTTGCAATGAGATTATGCCTTATGCTCCCTGGAAGGAAACTATCAAACTGTCTACTTAAAACAAAAATGGCATTATAAAAGAAATAAATACGTAAGCCATATAGAGCCTGTTAAGCAGATGTCTTTCCTCTTCGATGCAAATAGAAACAAGAACACACAGGCATAAGATCTGAATTACTTAGGCTGTAGAAGTCTGGTCTTTTCAAGCTTGGAGAAGGCACACCAATGTTTGTGTATCAAAGGCTCACCGTTCCTGCTGTTCAGTTTGAGGGTGTTTGCAGAGAGCTGGATCACATTGCCTCCTTTATTGCCCTGAGGAAATTTCAAGTCTTGCACCTGCCCTTCTGTACTGAGAACTGCCACTTCCAAAACTAATTGGACAAAAAGAAAACAGAATGAGGAGGGCTGAGAAGACTGGAGAAGAAAACGTTTTCTCTGCCATTAGATTACAATTTACCATATATAATAGATGATTTACTGCAAAAATGTAACTATACTGTTTGTAGTAGTTTTTGCCGTATTTGTGAGTAGTATAATGGGCATTATACTATTTTTATGGCTACAATGAAAGAACAAACAGATGAGTAGAGGATAACACACTGACTTCCATGCTGGGAATTGTCCAAACATAAATCTTTATTGTGGCGCAAACAAAAGACCAGACATGGGCTGTGTTCCGGTATTTCTTTTTCAGGGGTCAGATATACTTAAAAACAGTAAAGTTAAGCGCAATTCCCGAGAGCAAGCGCTATTCTATAAACCGCACCTCACTAAGTGCAGTTTATAGAATAGCACTTTTTTCAGCGCCAATTTTTTGGACATCATATAGAACTCACCCCTAATGCACAGTACTTATTTTTTGGGGAGGGGGTGGAGAACTGGCATGGAAAAGCTAATGTGCCGATATTAAGGCTCACTAACTGAATAACGTGGACTTAACATGAAAACCCTTACTGCCTCCTAGATAGGAGGTGCTAAGTGTTCCCACATTCATGTTTTTAATGGCTGTGCGTTAACACAAATATTAGTCCGTACCAAAAAAATGTGTGTGTGTGTGTGTATATATATATACACACACACACATATACATGCTAGAAAATGGGCATGGTGCACAGGAAAGGCCTACATAAGGATGAACTAAGCTTATTTCTTAGCACAGCTTAGTAAAAGACCCTCAAAGTAAGTAAAGACACAAAGACCAGCATAACCCATCCAGTCTGGCTGTATCTAAAATTCTGTGTGGTTTACCCTCCCCATTTTTGTCTTTAGGGTTGCAATTGATGTCCAGTATAATCTATTCTCCCCACGTCTCTTTAAAAGAGTGAAATTTAAGCTTTACCATGAACAAAATTCCTCCGTACTTTTATTCCATCTTAAAACTCTAAACAAAAAATGGGGTAGTCCACAAATGGCTTCATACTCCAAGACTTTTTGTTTTTTTTTTGTTAACCCCACTCCTCTTCCTCTTCACCCAGCGGACACACATTCTTCTCCAAGGGAGCAGCAGGTTCCCTCAAGGGTAAGGATAACCCTTCAAGGCCTTGGCGTACATTTCTGTCTTTTCCACAAATACTCAGACAGAAATAGGGTGCACTAACTTTACTGAAAACGTGAGGTGGTCTTCAGTTTTGAAGTTGCACTGCATTGGACAAAACATTGTACAACGCACATTCTTTTTTATTGCCAGTCTTTTGGGAGGTAGGGGGTTTCCCAGTTGCAGGGCAAACCTATTCCCTTCTGCACAAAACTTTAGTCCCGTTTAAGGGATCACTTTCTACACACATCTCTCAAAAAGGGCCTCTTCTTGCAATGCCTTCTACTGTAGTTTGACCTTGGTTGGTGCTTTTCTTTCTGTCCTTACATTCCATTGGCTTTTGGCTAAAGAACTCAGATGTATTCCTTGCTTTAGCATTCAGCATAGGTGTGGGTATTACCTTTCACTTTTTCATGCAAAACATTAACTTAGAACTCAAGGAAGGCTTCAACACTGGATATAAACTAATTAGACCCAAAGGCATACACTGTTCCCATCAGAAAATCCACATGGATCCACTATCGACAATTCGCACCCTAGGGGTCTCTGGCTTATATGGAGGCAGGCAGAAACACTGCTGTCTTCCTGGCACTGGGACGCAGTAGCAGAATGATATACACTAAACTGGTATGGTCCTGAATGCAGGAGTATACATACTGGGTTAGCGACAGTTCTGAAAAAGATTCTTACCCTTGTAACAGTGGATGACCACTAGGGGTACTTTGTAAAGGTTATGAACAACAGGACAATATGGATCTCTGAAAGACTCAACCAAAAACCAAGGAAAACATACTTCACAAATACAGACGCACAAACAACATAAAGCGAAGTGAGCGATGGCTGGCTGAAGATCTTTAATATATTCACAGCAAAAGTGACCCGACATGGACTGTGTTTTGGCTCATAGGCCTGCATCAGGGTCAAGAAATACCTGGATTTTATATCATGCAGTAAAAGATGCATACAACATTAAAAAAAATGCAATCCAAACTTTAAAAAGACATATGCAACTTAAGGTTGGCACTGATACGCTGTCTGCAAAGTGACAGCATTGGTAAAAGAAACTCTCCTGCCAAACAACAAGTACTTATTTATTTGAAATACTTAGAGGCCACATATCCAAAATCTATGCAAATTCCAGAAAACAAATTTCCTTATATGGACATTTGACTCCTAGTGGCATCTGCATCCGATTACTGCTAAGGGTGCCATTTTGACGAAACAGGAGAGGTAGGAGTGACTGGATATCACTAGGAAGATGAGGATGACCTCCAAACCACTGCCAGCCTCCTGAAAAATTCCCAGACACCCGATGGACCACCAATGAGTTTCAAAGGTAGCCCTTTTGGGGGGGGGGGGCTTCAGAGGGTGGGCTCCTTTTGTGTCAGATGGGCATGGCTTGGACTAACCATCACAGGCCCAGCAGCATCGGGCTGCAGCTTGGCAGTCCAATACTCCTGCTCGGTAACATAACCCTATATTTTACTGTGACTCTGCAGCTCTAACGCGACCTGCAGTGTATCACCTCAAGAAGTGTTCATGCAACATGCATTTGCATCTCATTAATCGGTAACCCGCAGTAACTTAAATATCGCCGTGGGATTATTGGGACAGCAGCGTAGGGCCAAACAGCGTGCGTTATGGCCCTAACGCTGCTTGAAGAATTCCTTCCTTGGTGTGTTATTTTTTTGGTGATGATTTGTCAGTGCTATTCATAGAATTTGGTCCTATAGGTCTAGCAATGGAAACATATGCTTTTGCATTCCAAATGACCAAACATAAATGTCTTAAATAAGTAGGCAGATAATGGGCTAACATGGGATAGTTCAAATAATAAAAATGGTCTTAAGTTAACAGCTCTTTATTATCAGACCCTTGAGGGTTAAAAAAAAAAAAAAAAAAAAAAAAGAGTTCATGGATACTTTAAGTACACCATAGTTCAAATATCTTATATATTAATCCTGAAAAGAAAATGTAAGCGCATACATACACTACAATATAAAGACGAAAGATTATTAATAGGTATGCAATAAGCATATTTAAAACCCAGGAATGTGGATTTTCAAACATTCTGCTAATGGTTATTCAATTACAAATCAGCTTGAGATAACAATGTTCAATATTCTACCTACTGATTTAATTATGGTGTATAAGGATATGTTAATTTTGTTTAATACAAATGAACCAAAATGCAAAGCTGCTTCAGGTATTAAGGTACCAGTACATAGGACTGATCATGCTCCTTTAATTTCAAGTTCTAAAATTTTAAAAACAAGTGGGGATTTGTTACATTGAGGCCTATGAAGCAGATAATATTAAATTGGACACTTCCATCATCAATTAATTGACAAGGGAATTTTAACATAATCAGTAGCTAAGAAAATCTGTATCAGTCAGAACTAACTATAAGGGGTCCTTTTACTAAGGTGTGCTGAAAAATGTCCTGCGGTAGTGCAGACACATGTTTTGGGCGCTCGCAGAATTATTTTTTAGTGCACCTACAAAAAAATGGCTTTTTTTTGCTGAAAATGGATGTGCGGCAAAATGAAAATTGCAGCGCATCCATTTTGGATCTGAGACCATACCGCATGCCATTGACCTAGAGGTAAAGTCTCATGTGGTAACCGGGCGGAAAAGGTCTATGTGCGCAGCTGCTGCACGTCAGAAAATGAAAAATATTTTTCAGGCGCATGTAGCGGACAAGTGCCAAAATTGAAATTACCACAAGGGCCATGCGGTAATCGGGCGATAACTCCAATTTGGCGCACGTAGGCACCTACTCAGCTTAGTAAAAGGTCCCCTACTACGCTTAAAAGTCAAAAAGACCCTTTTACCAAGCTGCAGTAAGCACTAACATGTGCTTAGTGTAGCTTAAAAGAACTTACTGCAGGGCATGCTCAGGTGTCCGGTGGAAAGCTCCAAATGTGTTACCCACTTGCTAAAAATATTTTGTATTTTTTTTTTGCCAAGGAGACATGTCTAGGGAGCAGAGAGGGCGGCCTTTCTGCGATAATCAGTTAGAATGTCTGCATTACTACACACTAAGGGGGTGTTTTACAAAGCGGAAGTAAGCCCAACACAGGCTTACCGCACGTTATTCCAGAACTACCGCTGGCCCAATATGGCCACCAGCGGCAGTTCTGGCTCTAGCATGCACCATTTCTGGTGTGCCGGGAATTTTTTTTTTTTAATAGCACAGCACTAACCCAGTGGTAATTGGGCATCGGCAAGCGCTGCCCAGTTAACAATGGGTTATTGTGGGAGCCCTTACCACCACCTCAATGGGTGGCGGTAATTGATCCCACTGCATGGCCAAGCAGTAAGAGTTATCTTACCGTGTGGCCATTTTTCTTGGGCATTTTACCCGCTGTGGTAAAAAGGACCCTGCCGCTACTGCAGGGCCCTTCCCCCCCCCCCCAGCTTAGTAAAAGGACCCCTTACTGATTAGCGCAGGATTAACACGTGCCAGTAAGGGCTCACGTACTAATAGAAACATTAGCGTGTGGCCATGAATAGAAAAATTAGAAAATTGGCCATTTTACTGCTGCACTAAAAATGGCCTTAGCACACTGGAATGGCCCACGTAAGGGCACACTAAGATCATCTTTTAAAAGACCTTTTTTTAAAAAATCCACTAAATTAGCAAGATAGAAACCCTGATCCTTTTACATTAAATATTACTGAAATGCCTCCAAAATGTATTTGGTTTGATAATAATGATCTGACACTTCGGTTCTGTAACACTTGCTAAATCCTTGAATCAGCATCCTCATGCATACCACAAAATTCATCACATCACCACTTCAAGCCATTTTTGCAAAGTTGAAATTGCCAGGACCAAAATCGCTCAAACGGACTAGAAATAATTCACCTTTACACAGCATACAGAACTCCCTTCTGGATGGAATACATGCTGAGGAATCTGAATCAGCCCTACTTTCCACAGTGTAAAAATGCTTAAAACTTGGAGACTTACTAATATTATCAGTTGGCATGGAGACTCTAGTTGGATCTGCAAAATTGTCAGCCAGGACAAAAGCTCCTTCTTCTAATGTATCCAGTAACATTGTGGCAGTGTGAACTTGTTCTGAAGAATTCATGTCTTTCCAAGATCTCAGCGCTTCAGGCCGCAGCAGATTGTCAACTGTATCAACGATAGCCTACATCCATTGGAAATTTATCGTTAGGTCTGACTTGCTTTAGGCAGCTGAACAGATTTTCCAACATTGTCTAGTGACAAGTGTTAATGCTTTATTTTCAAGATAATTTACAATAAAGGTATATTAAAAAAAAAAAAGAATTTTACATAAATTATTTGTAACACCTAGTTGAACTTGTATAATGTTTGTACATTGTACTGATGAATATATCACGTGAAACATATTTAATGCAGATTATTTCCTAATACGACAAATTCAGGCTATTCAAAATTAATATACCATAGCTGCTGTGTATTAGTCGATAGGAAGAGTATCATGTGTTTCATTTTTAGGTGTTAGAGGGATCCTTTTAAATACTATGTCACATTTACTGTGAATCTCTCAAAAATGCTATGCTGGTCCTTGTTTTGATTTCAAAAGGAGCTCCAAAGCACAGAGAATGGAACCAAGATGTTAAATTTTCACAGACATGTTGGAACTTCATTACTGTACAAAATATTATGGCTGCTGTGTTAGTTCACTTAAATATGTAGAAAGACGGGTTAAAAAAAAGTTATTTTAATACATTTACAAACTAAAAAATTTGCTCAAATAAATTGTAGATGAGAACTTCTTACATGAGTAAATCAATACGTCTGTGAATGGCTTTTGAGTTTATGCTCTCGTCATCTGACAGATAAAGAGACATGCAGGGACACTGGGCTTTATGTAGTACAGAGTCAGCTGTGTAAGAGGTTGTCTATATGTCACTGCAACTCAGTAAAGGGATTGGTTTGGAGGTGATGGAAAATAGTAGAACTTTAGATTGTCTGCACGACATTGACTTTCCTTAAACTTCCAACTAGATTTTATAACATTTTTTTATTTTTTGACTAATCCATCCTGCAAAATATGCTCAACGGGCTAGAAAAAGCGAGGCCTCAGATCTTAAATTATCTATCAGCACTCTACATAAGTAATCACTAAACTCTCAAAAACTACAGTAGCAGTATGTATACTGCTTTCACACTGACAGAAAATAAAAAGAGCTTCATTATCCAAGTACAGTATGAAACTAAGATGCCTCACCCTGATCAACAGAGATAGAAACGAACAGGATCCTACATTTTTGAACTAGAGATATATTACATAAGTCATAAGTATTGCCACACCGGGACAGACCAAAGGTCAATCAAGCCCAGCATCCTGTTTCCAACAGTGGCCAATCCAAATCACAAATACCTTGCAACATCCCAGAAAAGCACAATACATTTTATGATGCTTATCCCAGAAATAAGCAGTGGATTTTCCCAAGTCAATTTAATAATGGCCTATGGACTTTTCCTTTAGGAAGCCGTCCAGACCCTTCTTAAACCCCGCTAAGCTAACCGCCTTTACCACATTCTCTGGCAACAAATCCCAGAGTTTAATTACACGTTGAATGAAGAAGGATTTTCTCTAATTCGACTTTGTAGCTTCATCGTATGCCCCCTAGTCCTAGTATTTTTGGAAATAATAAACAAATGATTCACATCTACCCGTTCCACGCCACTCATTTTATATTGGTTTGACAAATTCAGCAAAATATATATTTGACTTGACTGCAGCCCAAGATAAAACTATCCCTTTTGTTTCTTCGAGAAGTATGAAATGCAGCTGACTCCAGCACTTATAAATCAGCTCTGACCCTCTCACTATCTGCCATTTCCCTACCTGTTCACAAATACTTAGAGGATTGCTAAATCCTTTTCCAGCACAATAAGCAGCACAAGAGGAAATCGATAGTGCAAAGATGTTCAGCGACTTCTCCTTTCAGCAGGACATGAACAGATTACTAACAGTTAAATTAATTTTGCAAAATAGTCCATATCTTAATGAAGAGATGATCATGCTACATATAAAACAGCAGTAAATAAGACAAAAACAGAAATTCAAGGAGACATCATTAAATTCTCTTTAGAAAATAATCCAATCAATCACAGTAATCAGTTAATCAATCGAAAGCAGGCTCTTACACTAATGCATAGATAATGTGGCTGTGCATTAAATATGCCATAGGCAGCTGAATCTCCATGTTTACTCGGTTCCATTTACCCAGAGTAGCACATATAATCTGACAAATTGTGCTACAGCGTTGTCTGTATAAACAAAAGGATACTGGTTAAGAATACCACAATGTGTGCTCAGGAACAAATAAGAAACAAAACAAAACCTGGGACTTCTGCCTAATCCACCTTATCAAATTCTTTTGGTCCATTTTCTGCACAATCATGACTTTCCCTTTAAAATATAATTTTTCTTTTTCTAATAGGAGAGATCAAAATACTACCGCCATATTAAGTAGAGAAGAACAGAAGCTGCTGTGCTGAGGTCAGGCTGTATTAGTTACAAAGTCAGACTGCAATTTCTGATTTACGGTAAAGTGGTGTGCTGGCCTTCCGACAGCCACCTAATTTGAAACAGAAATGAGTGAAAAGCAATTTCCCAATACAAGCTCAAAACGAAGAGAATGGCGCACTCCCCTGCAATATACCTAGCTGCAAACTGTGCCAACACATCTCACAGGATTCCACAGTCACTCCCATGGGAAAAACCTTCAGCATAAGAGGATCTACACATGCCCATCTTCAAATGTGGTATATATCACTCAATGCAAAAAGTGTGAAGGGTGCTATATTGGAGAAACAAGCCAGATGCTAAAGACCAGACTCAATTTACATAGACACAATATTAAACATTTCAATGCAAACCTGGACGTCACCTCTTTCGGACAGCTTTTTACAAAACCAGAACGTTGCATGTGAACTTTTTAAAACTTAAATTAAGCTTTAATTTTATATACAGTATATTTCAATTTAGTTTTCTGGTCTCCAAGACACCACTATGAAGCAGTAAAAAAAACAACTTCTAACTACACTGTGCACATGCTTGTTTCTATCTATTTATGGAAATAAGAGATAACAGACCTGATCAACCCTGGCAGGTAGTCAATGAATAGGGGGAAGGGGGTGGAGGAGAAGAAGGGGGGGGGGGCAAGGAGGAACCTAGATTCAAATGCAAGGGATAAGGGAGAGTATTAGAAAGTGAAACAAAAAAAGTGAGCAGAAGTCCTGAGGAATAAGCTACTGATTCTGTATATATCCACTAATGATTTTTGAGGGGGGGGGGGGGGGGCTTTAGAAGGGAAAACATATTGTGGCATCAGATTTAGAAAAACATTATTTGAAAATATTTTTAAAGAAATTGCAAAGAAGTCAAGGTGGCATAATATAATCCTGTATTTATTGGCAAGATAGGCATGAATGCAAAATGCAAACAATGAAACAAAAATGCAAAGTCTGGTTGTCTAAATGATACACCATCATGAGAATTGTTCCTGCTTTGGAGCCACTGAAAGATGCGTGTCTGGACATACAATGTCTTAAGGTTTGTAAATATTCTTAAGCGGGCTTAAGTCAAGTCACTATTTGAATGCATATTTAAACAAAAATATATAATTATAGTACTATTATTATTTTTAATGTAGACAGATACTCCTTTTACAGCTGAACTCTGTGCATGTGCAGTTCTAAACAAGCATTATGATACTAACTACACTGACGTGTTCAGGTTACATCCTCAAAACACAGACAATAATAGCAGTTCTGCATCACTTTCAGCATCATTGTCTACTATCTCATAATTATCTGAACAGCATGTATGTCAAAAATCTATCACTTGGGTTTGAGAAAATAAACATCCTGCATCACTAACAAAAATATGGCCCTGTTTACTAAGCAGCGATATAGGCGCGTTAACATTTTTTAACGTGTGTTAACCATGTACGTGCCTACAATATCCCTATAGGCGCCTACATGGTTAGCAAGCACGCTAAGTGTAGGTGCACTAAAAACACTAATGCACCTTAGTAAACAGGGCCCATAGGCAGGCATATTTGTAACAAAAAAAGTGGACTACACCAACAGATAAATGAGGAAATATTTACTTGGCTTGTCAATAAAACACACTTTCCTTTCTGTATGGTTAAGAACACAAAGTTCATCGACATGGTTCCATCATTTTGACAAAGATTTAGTCCATAAAAAATCAAATTTTGAAGGAAATCACTGAATAAAAATAAGAAACTGAGAAGTGTGCAAATTTACAAGCCAGTGTCACAGGGAGGACAGGCTGATGAGTGTTGTTGGCACAGAACTGTAAGGTCCCACGCTGTTTGCTACTTTCACTTTGCAGTGGTAGCTGGTGGCAAGAAGGGCAATGCTGGTGTAAGGGAGAAGAGAACAGTAATAGATGGACAGGATTTGGGGCGTCAGGAAGAAATGCCGTCAGAGAGAGGATGGGATGATGGACCACCCTTCAACATCTTCAGTCCTTCTGTGACTGTTCTCTTGTGCTTGACTGCTTAAATATTTTATATTTAAATGCTTTACTTTTTGTCTATTAGATTGTAAGCTCTTTGAGCAGGGACTGTCTTTCTTCTGTGTTTGTACAGCGCTGCGTACACTTTGTAGCGCTCTAGAAATGTTAAATAGTAGTAGTAGTAGAATACAAGGTAAGGGAAGAGACGAGAAGTGGAAAAAAGAGAAGAAATGTTGCACATGGACAAAAGGGAGGAGAAAGGGAGAGAGAAAATGATGCACAAGGATGGAGGGGAAGGGAAGAAATGAAAAACTAGATAGATTTTAGAAGGAGGAGGAGGAAAAATAGAAGAACACTGAATGTAAAAGATCAGTGCCAACAAAGGACGTAGAGCAGGAAGTGAAGGAGGAGAGAAAATGGAAGGAGGTCCTGGAAACGGAGTAAAGAGACAGATAGAGGGAAGCAAAAACAGAGACTGGAAACATTATGATTAAAAATATAAAATTACCGGGCAATGAGGTTAGGAAAAATAATTATATTTTTAATATAGTGACAAATTATCCTATATAACAATTTGCACCTCCAACGTTCCATGTCTGGCTGCCTGGGTTCGTAACATCTCCTGACGTCAGCCAGCCTCCAGCGTTCAACTCCCCCTCACTGTCCCGCCCTCGCGTCAAGACGTAATGACGTCAGAGGGTGGAACAGTGAGAGGGAAGGGAATGCTGGAGGTGAGCTGACGTCAGGAGGGATGTTACGAACGGAACAGAAGCCAGCGCCAGCCAGCCAGAGAACGTTCAGTTACAAATCGAAGGGAGGAAGGGAAGGGGAGGGCAGGGCACAGGAGAATTGATGGATGGGATGGGAGGGCAGTAGAGGAGAGACTCATGGGACACAAATGGGAGGGCAGGGAAGAGGAGAATCGCTGGAGGGGAGGGAAGAATTGCTGGACATGGAGGGGAGGGCAGGGGAGAGAGAGAAAAAAAGCTTACATGACAGCCTTCCTAGGGCCCGTTTCATTGTTGAGGAAATGGGCATGGTTCCACTAGTATATTTATATTTTGCACTGTACAGGAGGAAATGCAGCTCTTTCTATTTCTCTGGTGTTGAACTAATGCAACATATGGCTTCTTAAGTTTCAGTTTAATTCTTGTCTACATTTATGGTCACTTATCCTGTATTTGAAGACGGGCTATATGTATTCTGCATGTGTGACCACAGCCAGGTGTTCTGCTAGCACTGACACCCCAATACTCAGAACTCCCACGGTAAGCCAACAGCGCAGAAATAATACTGCTGGAACAGCACAGAAAATTAGCTTGTCAATGATCACAGGAAATGGTATGCAAATTAGGAAGGTCTTTTACAAAGGTGCAGTAGTGTTTTTAGTGCACGCTGATTAGTACGTGCTAAACGCTAGAGACACCAATAGAAATATATGGGCATCTCTAGCGTACTCTTAATTTTAGCATGCGCTAAAAACACTAGTGTGCCTTTGTAAAAGGTCCACTTGATGTGTACTGTTAAAACAAGGAAGGGAGACGTGCTTGGCACATGCACAGACTTTCACTGTAAGCCCAGATCCTGTGCGCATACGCCAGGCAAACCCAAACATGAAAAACATGAAGCACACATTGGCATCTGTTTTCTGTGCCTTTAAATATAAGCTTTTCAAATTTTTTTTCTTGGAAGGCTTATATTTAAACATAGGAAACAGGCACAAATTGTGTGCCTTCAAGTTTGGCTCTCTCGGACTTATGCGCATTTGTTTCTCACTAGTAGTGCTTAGAGGCTTGCACGAGCTTCCTTCTGCTTTGAAAATGAAGAAAAGCCAGCAGATTTTAAAGAATTGTGAGAAATCTTCTCATACAACACCCTAATGCCTGCTCTGACCCAGCATTATTTTTTTTAGTAGTAAGGGCAGCTTTGTTTTGTGCGCTGTTCTCTGAGCACTGGGAAGGAATAGGAAATGACCTCATTAACATCCATTTGACAACATTAGCATGCTATCTGCACTAATATTTTGCGCTCTTTCGTTTCTTGTTTCCCACCCTACAGCCTCTGAGCATTCTGCACTCATTAATGTGGGTGCTAGTCCAGCGCTAATGTTCTATAGCGTCTACTTCTAAGCATCGGGGTATAAGGGTTTGTAGGCATCTGTAGTAATCTGGCTTGTTCGGTTTTCCCAATAGGTGTATTAATGCTCTAGGGTTCATTGTAATACTTAAGTACTGCCTTTTCCTAGGTAGGTCCTTGTGTGAGTTTTAGAAGTTGGTGCTTTTTATGGAATAGTAGATTTGTTTTTTCTAGACCCTGAGTGATTTTTGTAGGGCATTACTTCACAAGATGCCTGGTACTAGAGAGGGTTTATGTATAGTTGAACCTTCAGCCTTGCACACCTGAACTCCTACCCCCAGGTGGTTCAAGGCCCTATCAGTTGTTCAGCATCTCCCCTTTCTTCCAATCCCTCCTCCAGAGGGCCAGCATCCCCTTCCCCTCTATCCCCCCCAGGTTATCAACATCTTTTCCTCCCCTCTATCCCTCCAGTCTTCAAGGTTTTCATCATCCCTTCCTTCCCCTTTATCTCTCCCCACCCTAATTGTCAGCATCTCCTCCTCCCCTCTAGCCTTTCACCCTCAAGATTACCAGTACCTCCCCACCCATGGTTGCCAGCATGTCCCTTTCTATCTCCCCTCCCCATGTCCCTATCCACTTCGTGGCCACTGCCAACATGGCTGTACCTGCTCCCAGGCTGGCTCAAATCTTAGACATGGGCATGGGGTCTTTAAGTAAGGCTCAAGTGTTGTCGTGTCCTGCCCTCCTCTGAGGCAGACTTCCTGCCAGAGGGGATGGGAATTGAAGTTCTGCTGCACCAGAGATCAGCTGCCCCCAAATTCTGCCAGCCTAAGTGGATGTCTAGTCCATCAAGTTGCAGGACCGGTCCTGCTGCTGAACAACGTGGTTATGACATGCGCATCAAGCAATTATAGTACTCTCTAATACACTTCAGGGCCAAGGGTAACCATTTCAAGAAATCTGTTTTCTGATGAGGTTTAAATGAAAGTCACACCAGTGAACTGATGGAACTCACTTAAATATGTGAATTTAAAAATCATGGATGTGGTAATCCAGCTATAACAGGTACAGATTTTTCTGCAGTTGTAGAGAAGTTTTTCTTCCTTCTGAAGAAAATTATAAAGTACCCACATTCTAAGGTCATTTTTACTGCAGCCATAAAAATGGGCTTTTGTATTTTTTTTTTTTGTAATAATGGCCATGCACTAATGTTGCTATTAGCACATTGGCATTATAAAAATTTACTACGTGAGCATTTAACTACAACTCATTTTATAGGTGGTAAGGGGTATCCGTGTGCTAGCCAGTTAGCATGTGGTAATGTAGCTGTGCTAACTGGTTACCTCCAGTTCCAGCTCCGCTCATTCTGCCTCGCCTCACCCTATGCTTGGAACAACCTTCCTGAGCCCTTACGCCAAGCCTCCTCCCTGCCCGTCTTCAAATCTTTGCTTAAAGCCCACCTCTTCAATGCTGCGTTCGGCACCTAACCATTACCGTTCAGTGAATCCAGACTGCCCCAATTTGACTGCCCTATCGGACCGACCGTTCACTTGTCTATTAGATTGTAAGCTCTTTGAGCAGGGACTGTCTCTCTTTGTTAAATTGTACAGCGCTGCGTAACCCTAGTAACGCTTTAGAAATGTTAAGTAGTAGTAGTAGCACAGGAATGCCCTCTCTCTGCCCTTAGACCCCCCCCTAAAAAAATATAAATATAAATACATATAAATACATTATATATATATATATATATATATATATATATATATATATATATATATATATATATATATTTACATTGATGCACGGTTAGTGCACCAACATTTGGTAGTTACCGTAGGATGCCCGAGTGCAGTCCATGGTACACCATTTTAAGCTGGGTTAAGCACCTGTTAATTCCCAACACAGCCTAGTAAAACGGTCCCTTAATTTGTCCCAGATAATGGCTACTAAACACTGGCCCAAAAATACTCAGATTATTCTATTTTTTGATTTAAAAAAATGAACCTGATTAAGAATAAATAAATGCTTTATAATGTGCAGTGTGTACCTGCCTACTAATGAAAATGTATTACGAATTTATCCAAACAGAGATGTCAATGCAAAAAAGGTTTCAGTTTCAGTAATTTTCAGACTCTTTTTGGTGCATTTTACATATGTGGTGGTTATATCTATCTATATATACAATTACATTTTTAATGTGCATCAGTTCATAAGCTGAAGTGTATTAATTCAAATTTGAGTGCAGTAAAGTTTTTACGGTGTGCTAACCTTAAACCCAAAGACATGCATCCTGGGCGGCAGTTTGATCTTCTATTACTTTTATTTTAACTTCATAAAATCATAGTGTAGCAGCTGTAACAAAGTTTTGCATTTATCAATACACCACAGAAATAACAAAGTAGGCCTTACAATAATAATTTCTCCTCATTTGTGCATGCTACTCTGACATTATGAAATCAAGAAAAGTGCATTTCTGGCTTATTTTCAGGTAATTCCCCCCCCCCCCCCCCCCCCCCAACCCAATGATTTTCTCTCCAATTGAAAGGATTATCTTGCATTGAGATCTGAACAGGTGATCAAGTTACAAACATGTTGTAGGTGTTAATCTTTTGTTTGTTCTGTGGGTATTATATGCCTGTGCAAAGCCAACAGCACAGCGCCTGATATGGGGACACAAAGCACATTTATCAAAGCCCAAAAATACTGTATCATGCAGCATGATAAAGCATGGCAAATAGCTGAAGCAAGGAAAAAGCAGGGAGGCAGCACAGGTGAGATACCTTAAGGTAAGCCCTGCATATCTTCTCTCGTTTTTGGCGCTTTTTATTTAAAAAGAAAAACAAGGAAAGAAATTCAAAAGGTTAGAGCAAATAGCTAAGGTTAGTATATTATCCAAACTCAACACTAGGGGTTAAATAAGTAATTAATATTCTTCCACAGAGCAGAAAAGTCATTTTAAAACACGGTTGCTGGAACAAAAAAATGCTTTTAAAACTATCAAATGCCATTTGGACAGAGTGGAAAAACAGTTTTGTAACCACTGAAGATAATAGTCAGGTAAAAAAGTTGAATCCCCCCCCCCCCCCTGCAATTCCAGTGGTTCTCAAGTTGAGTTGAGACGGATTGAAAAAAAAAATGAATTTCCTGCACTGTCAATTTGTGTTCTATTAACTCTTACAACACTCATGATCTGTGGGTGCTACTGCTTAAAACCCTAATTTATATCAGCAGGTTCAAACTGGACCTTGTATTACAACATTACTCATCTCAATTCCTCCTGTAGTGTAGGGGCAGTGACGAAGAGCCCCTGAATGCCATACCTTAGTAGAAATAGGAAGAGATGATGGTAGTTATCATTAAAATAATTTTGTTGGACAGACTGGATGGACCGTGCAGATCTTTATCTGCCGTCATCTACTATGTTACTATGTTTATAGCAGTCAAACTTTTAAGGAGTTCACTATGAGGTATTACCTGCGGTGTGCTACATTGACTGGTCCTTGGTGCATTTTTAAAAAAAATATTTCTATAAGCAACACTGTGAAGGAACTGTCAGAAAGGAATTGTTTCTTTTTGCAAATGATAACAAAACCTGAAACAGGGTATAAACACCCTAGAAGGGATCTAGCAAATCTTGAGGAATGTTCTAGAATTTGGCAATTAAGATTTAATGCAGGGCCATTCATTTGGATTTTAAAAAAAAAGACGGCAGCAGCTCAGAAAAGGGGATGAAATTCTGTGCAAAAACAGAAGAGCTGGATCTGAGAGTGATCGTATATGATGATCTTAAAGATGGCCAAACAGGTAGATCAGTTATCGGCAAAAGCCAAAAGGAAAGGAATGGCCAGCAAGAGAAAGGAGGTGAGAGTACATCTGTAAAAGTATTTGGCGACACACATTTATAGTATCCGCAACATATAAATTGGACTGAGTCAGTCCAGAGGGGTCTACTAAAATGGTGAAGAGCCTTTTCATCGTAGAGCACATGGAGACAGACTTAACGATCTAAAAACATACAACCTAGATATTAAGACAGGCATTTAAATATCTCCAAAGTATAAATTTACAAAGACTGAACCATAAGAACATAAGGGGTCCTTTTACAAAGGTGTGCTGAAAAACGGCTTGCGGTAGTGTAGGCGTATGCCAATCCATTTTTTAGCACGCCTGTAAAAAAAAAAAAAAAAAGGTCTTTTTAAAATTTTTGCCGATAATGGATGTGCGGCAAAATGAAAATTGCCGTGCATTGATTTTGGGTCTGAGACCTTACCGCCAGCCATTAACCTAGCAATAAAGACTCACATGGTAACTGGGCGGTAATGACCTACGTGTGCCAAATGCCACCTGGCGCATGTCTGTTATGCGCACCTGAAAATAAAAAATATTTTTCAGACACACGTATCGGACGTGCAGCAAAGATGAAATTACTGCAAGAGCCATGCGGTACTCAGGTGGTAACTCCATTCTTGGGCGCAAGTAGACGCTTACACGGCTTAGTAAAAGGGCCCCTAAGTGTTGCCATACTGGGACAGACTGAAGGTCCATCAAGCCCAGCATCCTGTTTCCAATCCTATTAATAAATGACTTCTTGCCCTTTAGAAAAATGCTGAAAGCTCATCTCTTTAAGCAAGCCTACCCAAATGCCCCAACCTAATCTCGCCAACTTCCACCCCCAATTCTGTTCTGACTTAAATACCAACCTCCCATCCTTCTCTTTCCATCTCTCCTTAATTTTATGCCTCCTTACCCTTTCTTTCTCCCAAATTACACTATCCTATCTACCCTCTTTTATCCTAGTCATATATTATCTAGCTCAACTTATCATACACTACTAAGCCCAACTTTACACTGTTTTCTACTGTTTTATTAAAATTCTATTAACTTTGTATTTCAAATTACTATGTAAGCCGCATTGAGCCTGCATTATGTGGGAAAACGCGGGGTACAAATGTAATAATAATAACAACAGTGGCCAATCCAGGTTACAAGCACCTGGCAAGATCCCAGAACAGTACAATACATTTTATGCTGCTTATCCTAGAAATAAGCAGTGGATTTTCCCCAAGTCCATTTTAATAATGGCATATGGACTTTTCTTTTAGGAAACTAACCAAACCTTTTGCTAAGCTAACTGCTTTTACTACATTCTCTGGCAACAATTCCAGAGTTTAATTACATGTTGGCCCCCTAGTCCTAGTATGTTTGGAAAGAGTAAGGTAAAATTATGTATAATCATACCTGATAATTTTCTTTCCATTAATCATAGCTGATCAATCCATAGACTGGTGGGTTGTGTCCATCTACCAGCAGGTGGAGATAGAGAGCAAACTTTTGCCTCCCTATATGTGGTCATGTGCTGCCGGAAACTCCTCAGTATGTCGATATCAAAGCTCCATCCGCAGGACTCAGCACTTAGAGAATTACACCCACGAAGGGACACTCTGCCCAGCTCACCACCGCCGAAACGGGGGAGGGGAATTAACCCAGCTCATCCCCACACAAGTGGGGGAGGGGAATCCGTCCAGCTCATCCCTCGGAGCGGGGGAGGGACACCACACCCGCCGATGCGGGGGGATCTGGCTTATCCTGCAACCGCAACCGCGGGAGGAGCTGACTGACCCTAACACCGCCGAAGCGGGAGGGGTACAAAGCTGCCCTACAGCCGCACGAAGCGGGAGGGAGTGCCGGCAGAATTTTAAGTCTCAATCCAGCCCCGTAAAACGGAGGGGAGAGGAATGCAGCAGCTCACTGTAACACAAACTCGTCTTAACTCTTGAAGAATCCAAGTGAAAAAACTTGAACACGAAGTCTTTCTGAAGTAACTGAAGACTAAACTTGAACCTGAAATGCAACCAGAATAAAAACAGTACAGATATCTGGGAGGGGCTATGGATTGATCAGCTATGATTAATGGAAAGAAAATTATCAGGTATGATTATACATAATTTTACCTTCCATATCATCAAGCTGATCAATCCATAGACTGGTGGGATGTACCGAAGCAGTACTCACCCAGGGCGGGACATTGAAATCCCTGACCTCAACACTGAAGCTCCAAACCGGGCCTCCGCCCGTGCAGCCACAGTCAAACGGTAATGCTTGGAGAATGTATGAGCCGAAGCCCAAGTTGCCGCCTTGCATATCTCTTCCAAGGAGACGGATCCGGCCTCTGCCATCGAGGCCGCCTGAGCTCTCGTGGAGTGAGCCTTCAGCTGGATAGGCGGCACCTTCCCCGCGGCCACATAAGCCGCTGCAATGGCTTCCTTGACCCATCTTGCCACTGTAGGCTTAGCAGCCTGCAGACCCTTACGAGGACCTGCAAACAGGACAAACAGATGATCCGATTTCCGGAAATCATTGGTCACTTCCAAGTATCTGATGAAGACTCGTCTCACATCCAGATATTTAAGAGCAGAGTACTCCTCTGGGTAGTCCTCCCTACGAAAGGAAGGGAGACAGAGCTGCTGATTCACATGGAAGCGAGAAACAATCTTGGGCAGGAAGGAAGGCACTGTGCGAATAGTCACTCCTGCCTCAGTGAACTGCAGAAAAGGCTCTCGACATGAGAGCGCCTGGAGCTCGGAAACTCTTCTGGCTGAAGTGATAGCCACCAAAAAGACTGCTTTCAACGTCAGGTCTTTCAGAGATGCCCTCGACAAGGGTTCAAAAGGCGGCTTCTGCAATGCTCTTAGTACCAGGTTGAGATTCCACGCAGGCACCACTGAGTGCAGAGGAGGGCGCAGGTGATTAACTCCCTTGAGAAAGCGCACCACATCTGGCTGCGAAGCCAGGGAAGCACCCTTCAGGCGGCCCCTGAAGCAAGCCAGAGCCGCTACCTGGACTTTAAGGGAACTGAGCGACAGGCCTTTCTCCAGACCTTCTTGCAGGAACGCCAACACTGAAGAAATTGGAGCAGTGAAGGGAGAAAGTGAGCCTGCTTCGCACCACGCTGCAAAGATACGCCAAACCCTGGCGTAAGCAGTAGAAGTAGAGCGCTTCCTCGCTCTCAGCATAGTGGCGATGACCCTGTCTGAGAAGCCCTTCTTCCTCAGACGCTGCCGCTCAATAGCCAGGCCGTAAGACCAAAGGGGGAGGGATCCTCCATCACCACGGGACCCTGATGTAACAGGCCCTGCTCCACTGACAGCCGCAGAGGATCGTCGACTGAGAGCCTGATCAAGTCCGCATACCAGGGACGCCTGGGCCAATCCGGACCCACCAGGATTACCCTGCCGGGATGCTTTGCCACCCGGTCTAGCACCCTGCCCAACATGGGCCAGGGCGGGAACACAGAGAAGCTCTTGTGTCGGCCACTGTTGGAGAAGAGCATCTACTCCCAGGGATCGAGGGTCCCGTCCTCTGCTGAAAAAGCGCGGCACTTGGCAATTGGCCGATGACGCCATCAGATCTAGGCTCGGCTGGCCCCAGCGCTTCGTGATGTCCAAGAACGCCTGAGCAGATAGCTGCCACTCTCCGGGCTCCAAGGTATGGCGACTGAGAAAGTCCGCCTTGACATTCATGACTCCGGCAATGTGGGCCGCTGAAAGCTGCTCCATGTTCACTTCCGCCCACTGGCAAAGATTCATAGCCTCCTTGGCTAGAGGGGCGCTCTTGGTACCTCCCTGGCGGTTGACATAGGCCACAGCCGTGGCATTGTCCGACAGGACCCGTACAGGCTTCAACACCAGTACCGGGATGAACTCCAAAAGCACCAACCGAATGGCTCTGAGTTCCAGGAGGTTGATAGACCACTTTGCCTCTGCAGGAGACCAGAGCCCCTGCGCTGTCCTTCCCAAGCAGTGGGCTCCCCAGCCCGACAACGAGGCGTCCGTCGTGACGACAATCCACTCTGGGGTCACCAGAGGCATTCCCGCAGACAACTTGTCTGTCTGCATCCACCAGCTCAGCGCCTTGCGCACTGCTGGGTCCAAGGGAAGGCGCACAGCATAATCCTCCGACATCGGAGTCCAGCGCTGCAGCAAAGAGTGTTGAAGCGGTCTCATATGAGCCCTGGCCCAGGGCACAACTTCCATCGTGGCCGTCATAGAGCCCAACAGCTGCACATAGTCCCAAGCCCGAAGGGGAGAGGCTACTAGGAACTGGTCCACCTGAGCCTGAAGTTTGACAATCCGATTGTCTGGCAGGAATACTCTGCCCACTTGGGTGTCGAATCGAACTCCCAGGTACTCCAGGGACTGAGTCGGGCGCAGCTGGCTCTTCTCCCAGTTGATGATCCATCCCAGGGAGCTCAAAAGAGCAACTACCCGGTCCACAGCTTTGCCGCACTCTGCATAAGAGGGGGCTCGGATCAACCAGTCGTCCAGATAAGGATGGACTTGTACCCCTTCCTTTCGTAGGAAGGCCGCGATGACCACCATTACTTTGGAAAAGGTCCGCGGAGCAGTAGCCAACCCGAACGGGAGGGCTCTGAACTGGAAGTGTCGTCCCAGGACTGCAAAACGCAGAAAGCGTTGATGAGGAGGCCAGATGGGAATATGCAGGTACGCTTCCTTGATGTCCAAGGATGCCAGGAACTCTCCTGCCTTCACTGCCGCTATAACAGAGCGGAGAGTCTCCATGCGAAAGTGCCGCACTTTCAAGGCCCGATTGACCCCTTTGAGGTCGAGGATAGGCCGGACAGAACCTCCTTTCTTTGGTACCACAAAGTAAATGGAGTAACGTCCCTTGCCAAGCTGACCTTCTGGCACCGGAACGACCGCGCCCAGGCGGATCAGATTGTCCAAGGTCTGCTGCACTGCCACAGCTTTGACCGGAGACTTGCAGGGAGAGAGTACAAACCCGTCTTTTAAGGGTCGGCAGAACTCTAGTTTGTAGCCGTCTCTGATGACTTCCAGCACCCACGCGTCTGAAGTTATTGTGGTCCACTCGCCCAGAAACGAGGACAGCCGTCCTCCAATCTGCACTGGGGCGTGGACCAAGACCCCGTCATTGGGTACGAGACCCTGGGGGAGGACCGGAGGGAGCACCTCCGGGACGGCGGTCTCTGCGAAAGGAATGCTGCTTGGGGGAGAAATTCCTCTTGAAGGAAGAGGGGGCAGAGCCCGACTTGCCCGGGCGGTACCGACGGGCTTCCTGCAACCGTCCTCTGAAGGTACCGGGACGAGTACTAGCCCGAGCCCTGACCTCTGGTAATTTCTTGCCCTTAGACGTGCCGAGATCGGTCACGATTTTGTCCAGCTCGACCCCAAAGAGCAGCTTGCCTTTAAAAGGCAACCTAGCCAGGCGGGATTTAGAGGCGTGGTCAGCAGACCAATGTTTCAGCCAAAGCCACCGCCGCGCAGAGATTGTCTGAGCCATGCCTTTCGCTGAGGCCCTCAAGACATCATACAGCAAGTCTGCCAAATAGGCTAAGCCCGATTCCAGGGCCGGCCAATCAGCCCTCAAGGAATGATCCGAGGGGGAAGCCCGCTGCACCATAGTCAGGCACGCCCTGGCCACATAGGAGCCGCAAACTGAGGCCTGCAAACTTAAAGCAGCCGCCTCAAAGGACGACCTTAAGGCCGCCTCCAATCTTCTGTCTTGGGCGTCCTTTAGGGCTGTGCCACCTTCCACCGGCAACGCCGTTTTCTTAGTCACCGCAGTGATTAAAGAATCCACGGTAGGCCACAGATAGGCCTCACGTTCACTCACAGCCAAAGGATAGAGGCGGGACATAGCCCTAGCCACTTTAAGGCTCGCTTCTGGGACATCCCATTGAGCCGAAATTAAGGTGTGCATGGCATCATGCACGTGGAAGGTTCTAGGCGGGCGCTTCGTCCCCAGCATAATGGCAGAGCCAACAGGGGCTGAGGGAGAGACGTCCTCCGGAGAGGAAATCTTCAAAGTGTCCATGGCCTGTAACAACAGGTTGGGCAAATCCTCTGGGCTAAAAAGCCGCGCTGCAGAGGGGTCATCCGCTCCATCCGAGCGGGGATCCGTCTCCTCCAAGGAATCCGCAAAGGACCATTGGGAGACCTCAGACACGCTGCCCTCATCTACATCGGAGGAGACAAATTCCTCCAAGGCCTGGGAATCAACCCGAGGGCGTTTACCTCTGGGAACCTCAACCTCTTTACCAGACGAGGGAGCAGGGGCAGCGTTGTGCATGAGGAAGGCCTGATGCAGCAGCAAAACAAACTCGGGGGAGAAACCCCCCAGACTGTGCACTTCCGCAGTCTGGGCAACAGCCCTAGACGCACCCTCAACCGGCGCTCGCAATAGCGGGGGAGAGACATGCTGCGCATCCAAAATGGCGTCCGGCGCGAAACTCCGCGAAGGAGCCGCGCGGGAAGAACGGCTCTTAACTTTAGCCGCTTCTGTGCCGTCGCCCAAATTAAGGGCGTTCATGGCATTAAAGTCTCCAACCTCAAGGGCGGCCCAAGAAGAAGCCGTCCGAGCCGCGTGGCCGGCCAAGATGGCGGAGGCGAGGAGCGGGGGATGGGCGTTTATGGCGGGAAAAACCGCCACGCCGGAGGAAGGACCGGGACATTCATCGGTCACGAAACTGTCACCCAACAAGGGCGAATCAGGCTTGAAGACCCCCGCATCCCCTCTAGAAGCGCTCAAGCGACCCGGGGAGCGACCCTTTGCGCCCTCGCCCTCCGACACCATATGCCACGAGGAGAAGAATCGGGGAACCCCCTGCCCGCTATAAAAAGGTAAGAATTACCTGCTGTCCGCTCCGAGTTGTAACGACCTGGTGTCCCAGTGAGTAGCTGCAATAGACGCTTAAATAAACGTCGAAATAAACGCCTTTAAGGACGTTCAAAATTTTTTTTTTTTTTTTTTTTAACGGAGCCAGCGGGAGGGGGGAGAAAAGGAGGGACCTGGCACCACCAGGTTTGCACTTGCTCAAAAGAGCCCTCAACCCCAGGCACTCAACAAAACCTAAAAATTAGGCTTGGAGGCCTAGCCAGAGCTGCTGCTGTGTGTGACCACCACCTGCTGAGATAGAGAACATACTGAGGAGTTTCCGGCAGCACATGACCACATATAGGGAGGCAAAAGTTTGCTCTCTATCTCCACCTGCTGGTAGATGGACACAACCCACCAGTCTATGGATTGATCAGCTTGATGATATGGAAACAAGCAATTCACGTCTACCCTTTTCACTCCACTCATTATTTTATAGACCTCTATCATATCTCCCTTCAGCCATCTTTTTTCCAAACAGAAGAGCCCTAGCCACTTTAGCCTTTCCTCATTGGGATTCGAAGACCCTCCTTAACTTACAATAGTACCCCCCCCCCCCCCCCCCAATTCTATCCACCCTATCACTATGACATAATTTGTACCCTGGTATGACAATGTCCCACTGGTTATCCTCTTTCCACCAGGTCTCAGAGATGCCTATTATATCTAATTCTTCATTTAGTGCAATATATTCTAACTCTCCCATTTTATTTCTTAGGCTTCTGGCATTCACATATTATAGACATTTCAAACGTTGTTTGTTCCTATTTACATCTTGCTCAACAGTTGAGAGTGCTAATTTGCAATCTTTTGTCTGTTTTTTCCTTAAAGACATCTGGTCTACTATGGTCTCTATTGCAACCTATCGGGATACCCTATTCTGCCTGTTTTGGTGATATCTTTCAAAGGAAAGGAGGCCCTGGAATGAGGGAAAAGGGAAAGACTCAGGTGTAATCTGAGGAATTACTTTCCTGAAAGGCTAGTGGATGCATAAAACATCCTCCCAGGGGAGGTGGTGGAGATAAGAATGGTATCAGAGTTCAAGAAAGCTGGGGAGAAAGAATTGTAGACTGAGCCAGACAGTCGTTTTCAGCCCTATTAAAGGCAATGTTATATGCACGTAAATGACTCCCACAATGGACAAAATCTTTTTATGTTAGTCAAGAAAAATTAACTTTGAGATTAACAAATGAGGAGTGGCCTAGTGGTTAGGGTGGTGGACTTTGGTCCTGGGGAACTGAGTTCGATTCCCAGCACAGGCAGCTCCTTGTGACTCTGGGCAAGTCACTTAACCCTCCATTGCCCCATGTAAGCCGCATTGAGCCTGCCATGAGTGGGATAGCGCGGGGTACAAATGTAACAAAAAAAAAAAATGGCCAGTTCCTTCCTTTTATGGAGGAAGGGGGGAAGGATTAAAAAAAAAAAAAGGTGAAAGAGAACAAAACTTCCTAATTAATTTTACTGGCTAAGAAAAAAAAAGCAATAAAATTAGGAAACTAACAGAAATTGAATCTGTAAGATCAAATGAATGCTGAATAAAACAAAGAAATTTTAAAAAACACAACTTTCAACAGGCACTACCAGAAGAAAAATTTGTTACACTGAGAGCCTCACCACATCCAGGAAGACAAACACAATCAATCAATCCTCTGATGTTAGTACAGAAGAGATTCATGTGGCTTCTGTTTCTAACATTCAGACCTAAACCTGAAAGAAAAAAAAAAAAAAATCAAAATCTTGCCGTTGTTCATGTTCTGAAGTACTTCTTCTAGGGCAACTGTTTCCTAGTCAGCATGATAGCCTTTACTGATAGACGTCTCCCTGGTCTCTAATGAACTTGAAAATACTCATAGCAGTCACCTTGTCAACCTCAAGGTTGTCAGCTTCATAAACTAGATTCGGTGGAAAACAGGAATGTGTCTTACAACATTTGAAACTTCAGGCAGTCTGAAAAGATTTAGCAGCTCTGGAAACCAAGGAAGTCTCAGAGAACAAAAAAAGAAAAAGAAAAAAAAAAAGCATGTGCCTAGTCTGCCAAAAAATATACATAAATTATAGTATTCTGTCTCACTACCATTCTGTCCATGTGTTCACTCATTTTCAAATTATGCGCCATCACATTTAAATACCATGTTATAGAATAGTGCATAACGAGAATATTTATGCATGTGTGGACACACATATAGACTTGTGTTCTGGTAATTTATATGTGTCCTGGGCACCTAAGTAAAGTTGAATTGTTATAAACCTAATGGAACACCCTTTCAAAAGCTGCAGAGTAAGAAATCTAGCCGTAGTGTTTGGAACACAAATTCTAAAATGGGAGAAAGATAGAGTTGTGAGGCCCAAAGGGATCTTGCAGTCTCAAAGAAAACTCCAAATGTTGAGTGTTGTTTCAAACTAGAAAAATAAACTTTACTAAGATTTTTTTTTTTAATGCAATACAAAACGTTCCACAGTATTAAAAAAAAAAGTCTGTAGTATTTCACAGTTCAATCTCCAGCAAACACTGAAAGTTCAAGTGCAACACAGATTCTCATGAATCTTGAATAGATAAGTGAAAGAGAGGAAAAAGGAGAGAAAATCCTTGGCTTCCTCTGGTAGCCTCTGTCTCCTTAGAGCCCTTTCTAGAACCAGAATCCTTTTCTCCCCATGACAAATTTGAGGTGGCACCTGAATGGCATCCATTGTTCTTAACTATGACCCATCCTATAGGAGATGAGCTGACATCACTTATAATTACCTCACTACTTGGTAAACTCCTCAGCTGAGAAGTTCCTCACCTTTTTCTCCTTAGTAGTAGCTCTGTAGTCTAGCCTATCCCTGGCTGTGGTTAGCTGGCCTCCCACAAGTTGACACTTAACTCCCAGAAATATGAGGGGAATTTCATTTGTGAAAAATAAAGTTCTCCCTTTATTTTGCCATGTTTCACTGGAGACTTTGTTCCCTTGAAAAATACTATTTTGTCACTAGGGCTTCTCCTTGATTGTAATTTATCTTTTATGTCTCACCTTTTTGAAGTGCTGAGGAAAGCATTACTTGCGCCAAGACAGTTGCACTCTTTATGATCCTCCTCGGACTACTGCAACTCTCTCTAGCACAGGAGTGGGCAAACATAGACTTCAAGGGCCAAACCCAGTCAGATTTTCAGGATTCCCACAACGAATGTGCACGAGATTGATTTGCATGTATTGCTTCCATTGTATGCAAATAGATCTCACGCATACAACTTGACTGGGTTGTAGCCCTTGAGAACCACAGTTGCCAATTCCCTGCTCTAGCAGGTGGTCCACTACGCTGGTTGAATGACTTAACAGCAGTTAAAACGATATATAAGATCAAGCTCTCAGCCCACGTCTCTTCTCTTCTGGAGCAGTGCTGGCTGCCTATGTAGGGATAAGCTTTAAAGTATATTAATGTTACCTTATCAGAGGCTTTGCCTGGGTATCCCACTATATTTGCATTCTGCTTTGGCTACATGTCACTTGACTTGTGCACTAAGATCATCTGAAGCCGACTTTCTGGTTATTTATTTGCCTTTGACATTATTGACTTGAATTTTCCCGCCTTGCCTGTTTCAGTCGTGTGGCCCTGAAGTTGTGGAATTGTCTGCTAATATACTGGAGGGCAGGGCTGTCCAATTATATCTCTTGTAATCCACTGTAAACCTTCGGTAAGATGCAGAAAATAAGTACCTTGTATTGTATTGTGAAAACTTGGCTGCTTGAAGAAGCCTTTCATCTTTAAATCCTACAAATCTATTTGCATTTTCCTTCTTTGTGTGTCCCGCTACATATTTCTCTGAGGATATTTGATCTTATGCTACTGCCTCTCTCTTCCTATCTGTGTTTGGCTTAACTGTGTTAGGATGACTAATTGTCACTAGTTTTTCTTCTGCTTATTACATTTCTGAAAATTGTTTTGCTATAATGATGACTAAATAAATACATACAATCACAGGACAAATAGGCTCTCCTGAGTAGAACCATCAGCATTACGAATACTCTGATAAACAAAATACTGGCTGAGAAAGCAAAAAAGGGAGAAAAAAAAAAGATCCTGTATTAATAATGATATTTAACTAGGCCAGGGTGAACCTGAAGCACCTATGATCAGAGGATGCAATCAGCAGGTGCGATTGTACATCCTCCAGGCCCAGGGTATAGGAAAATCTCTTGGCTTGATGGTTTGTTTGTTTTTTTAATCAGAGAACAAATGCTTTCTATGCTAAAGCTAAACACGTTCAGTTTCTAGTTGTTCAAATTAGGTCTTAATCTACTGAAAGTTTTTGGGAAAAGAAAGTAGTGGTAATAAGCCCCTCATCCCTATGACATGCATTTTCACAAGCTGATTGAGAGTCTGCAATCATGCTGAAGTCGTTCCCCTTTCCTAGGGAATCCTTAAGTTTACGAGAAAGCTCCTAAGAAAGATTATGTATTTTTTTTCCAATGACATTCAGATCAAACCTGCAATCGATTTTTCCCACACTGAGAAAATTGACAGCCTTCTTCCTTCTTGATTGAACTAGTTGTTCTATGTAACAATTTTCCCTGTACTCTCTTCTATTCCAATGACCCCTCCAGCTTTCTCCCCAGGCTCACTCTCTTAAGAAAAGTCTTACGTAGTTGGATCTTGTACCTGAGGGAAAAAGTTCCAAGTTCCCTGGAAATGCTTACACTGAGAACTAAATGCAGATTTCCTCAGTTCAAATCTGTACTTTGGCAGCTGCTAACATTTTAAACTTAGGACTGATCAGATTTATACCTACAAAAAAGCATGTCTCTTGGAAGCAGCATCTGTACATCAGCTTTTAAGCAAGTGTCATTTCTTGGCAACATGAACCTTCATTTGTAACTACCAGGAGTCTTTTTTCTTCCTTATTTCATCCCCAATACACCTAGTCTGGTCACTGCCATGGCAGTCCTTGATTAGGTGCAGTGAACAAAAAATTATTTTAGAGCCCTGACTCATGAACCCTAAATCTGGTTATTAGGTGCCATCCTTAAACCATGATCCCCAGACGCAGCCTACCTAGAACCTTCTGCATGGCAGTGAGGAGCACTCACCACCTAAGCCACCTGGTAAGCCCATCACAAATATTTTTTTAAACTCCTACTGCACAGGTCACAATCTTGGAGGAGAAAGGGTTCAGGCTATCAGTCCCTAGAGTAAAGGCCACGGCAAACTCATTGTGAGACAACTCATGCAGGATTCACTGAAGTCAAGCCCCTTCTACGAATGCCTGTATTAGTTCATTATCAGAAAAACAAAACAAAACAAGAAACATAGTTCTCAGTGCCCCTGATGCAAAAACCATATGTGCATATAGTAACAGTCTGGAGATCTCTTCTCATGGTTTCTACTCCCTGTGGGGTGTCTACCCTATTGGCAATCTTTGTCTCATCTGCAAAAAAGCAAACTTCTCCTTCTAACCCTTCAGCAATGTCTCTCACAAACATATTAAACAGAATCAGTCCCGATATCAACAACTGAGGCACTCCACTACTCACCTTCCTTTCCTCCTAGCAAATTCCATTTACTACCACCCTCTGTCATCGGTCAGCCAGTTTCCAATCTCTAAGGATGTATTAAATAAATCCTTAAGAGGCCCTGCTAAGATTTCTCTGAGTTCCCTCAGTGTTCTGGGATGTATCCCATCTGGCCCCATATCTTTGTTCACTTTCAGACATTTACCTGTCTTGTGAGCAGAGATAGCCTACAGAAAACTAACGTCTTTTGATACAACAGACTGAACAACTGCATTACTTCATGTCAGCATTATTACTGCGGGTACTTAGATGCTTCTGGAAACTTGGGCTCAGCTTCTACCTCCCTGTAGTCTGGAAGATTTAGGAGCCCTATTACAATGCCGTGGCAGAGCTATCGAGGCGTTGATGCACCAATCCAGCACAAGCGCCGGCCCACCGCACTCCATTTTTTTCTTTTTTGTGCGGGTTACCACGGGAACCCTTACCGCCTCCTAAATAGGTGACGGTAAGGGCCACATGACAAGTGTGCACTTACCACACAGCCATTTCCTTTTTTTTTTTTTTTACCTTTTACCTACTGTGGTAAAAGGGGTCTTGCGCACGGCAAATCTATGGGCCGATGCTACTACAGGGCTCCTTTTACCGCAGCTTGGTAAAAAGGGGCCCTTAGTTAGGTCCTTTAATACACATGGCTAAAAGGGCTCTAGCTTCAAAATGTTTGAGGCGTGGTTCCACAGACTTCTCTGGAAGCTTGCGTGTATTAGCTGCAGCAAGGTCCATCCTAGTCTCAAAGAACAACTGATCATCATAATGGCAGTCCAGCTTTTGAAGACGAGCAGCAACTTAAGACCCCAAGGTCTGGAGATTCAGACTCCTATGCTTTTTTTTTTTTAGTAAGTTACACTGTGGGTCCAGCTCTATTAGGCACAGTAAAAAGAAATATTTGTGAGACTAGGCAGGCCGCAGTGAAGAACTTGTTAATGTATATCTGGCTTTTCTCTTCACATGGAGGAGTAGCCTAATGGTTAGTGCAGTGGATTGAGAACCAGGTTCAATTCCCACTGTGGCTGTTTGTGACCTTGGGCAACTCACTTTACTCTCCATTGTCTTTGGTACAATTAAAAAAGAAAACAAAAACAAACAAAAAAAACTTAAGTTTGTGAGCACACTAAGGACAGAGAAAATGCCTGTATATAATATGTAAACAGCTTCAGTTATATCACATAAAATGGTATATCAAATGCGTGACTCATACCTATTAACTTTTTTCCTTTTATTGGGCCAGAAATAAACTGATTTCATATTTCTTCTTGTCAATACTCAAGAATCTGACTCACAAAAGTCGTAGTTTTACAATTCAAAGCCACACACAGCTGTCAAGAGAATCTGAAAATTCCAGATCTCTGGGCAAGAAGTCCACTTAGTTTCTCTCAGATGGATGCATTCTCCTCCTACCCCATTCCTTGCATCAAAGCCCAGTAGCAGTAAACTGCAGTGAGTACTAATATGTTTGCTGCCTCCCTGAGAACGGCAGAAAATTGGGTGAGAAGGTTAACTGTAAGAAGACAGCAACATAAGATATTCTGATCTGAAGTTTCAGGTCTTAATTTATTTATTATTTAAAAAGCAACAAATCCATTTGCTTACCCCATTTTATTCTAAGGGCCATATATTCCTATGGGTGTCTCCAGTGTTAGTGCGCTAACAGTGCGGCTTAGTAAACAGGGCCCTAAGTTTTATTCTAATTTTTTGAAGAAATAAAATTGGCAAAATGCAATCAAACATAATTTTTATAAATAAATGCTTGGTTAAATACATGCCACCTGATATTCAGCCCAGGGCGGTAAACAGTCGCTCATAGTTGTGGGCCAAACTGACCCCGGATATTTAATGCTAGGGAATGTGCGGCTCCAGGCATTGACCATTTGGGTCTCAGCGGTCAACCAGAAGTTAACTAAGTGCCAGCTGATATTAGACTTTAGCGCATGAGTTAGGACAGCCTTTATACATGGTTACTTAGCCAGTTAGCGCACTGAGGGGTCCTTTTACTAAGGTGTGCTGAAAAATGGCCTGCGGTAGTGTAGGCGCATGTTTTGGGCGCATGCAGATCCATTTTTCAGCATGCCTACATAAAATGCCTTTTTAAAATTTTTGACAAAAATGGACGTGCAGCAAAATCAAAACTGGCATGCGTCTATTTTGGGTCTGAGACCTTACCACCAGCCATTGACCTAGCAGTAAAGTCTCACACGGTAACCGGGTGGTAACGGCCTACGTACATCAAATGCCACTTGGCGCGCATCCGATACGTGCATCTAAAATTTATTTTTCATTACCACAAGAGCCATGTGGTAGCCGGGTTCTAACTCCATTTCGGCGCCAATAGACGCTTACGTGGCTTATTAAAAGGGCCTCTGAAAATTGTTGCTAAACGGCTATGTGTGTGCTCCACCTATGATCCACCCCAGCCTGCCCCTAACCTAACCGGTTAAGAGATGGCTGGTTAACAGTGATATTCAGCAGCATTAAATGGTTAAATGCCACTAAATACCGTGTGCCCGGTTGCTCAGCGGGGTTTAAGCTGCCTGGTTAAATCTTTTTTGAATATTGGGCTGGTGGTGAATAATGTGGAAAATATGTTTATTGTATCTGTTTCTACAATCATTTTAATTCTATAGGATTTAGCAAATTAGATTGCAATCTCATTAGATTGATAATTATAGAGATGATAGAACTTAAGTATGCTTAGGGCAGATATAGGAAGCAGTAGGAGGAACAGGGTTAAAGAAATGTGAAGAGCAGAATGCTGCCTTAAGTTTGGGAACTGCTCTGCCCCAGCATCCCAGAATGGTACATAAATAAAAATTGACTAGATAACGGGCAATATCATCTCGGCAGCCAATATCTTTTGAGATCCTGATCTGTTACTATCTACTATATTATGCACCCAGAACAATAGTACCCACAGGTCAGAATTGCTGAGGAATCTAACAGAACATTCTTCACAGAGGGCAAACCCAAAGAAAATAGGGAAAGACAACCATATTTTCCTGTTTGGCGATCACAACAGTACATTAATGATTAGTATATACATAAAGAGGGAATATTAGCTGATATATTAATTATTAAGTTTTCCTTTTAACCTCAGTAACATGGGTTACATTTTCTTATCTTCTTTAGTCTGTTACAGTTCTAAATGAGTTAGAAAACTTTCATCGAACCTGAATGCACTTTTTAATAATATAAAACCTGTGCGTTTTTAATATATAAAATGTAATAAGCATTTTTCACCTTACTATTCTAACACTCAATGGGGCTAACTTCAGTATCACTGCCTTAACTAAGCAATGTATTGGGTTTTTTTCATGTTAACTTGGAACATACTTCCGCTTCATGAATAAAAAAAAAAAAAAAAAGGTAGAGAGGAGACAATTCACAAAAAAAGACAAGAATTGGTTTTTCGAAATCAAGTGAAATTTGTTAGTTACCTTGTTGTAATTCCTCCCTACAGGGTCCTTTTCATTAGGCCTCAATTCTTGCAGTTGTGCATCCAGAATGTCCACCAGCTGCTCCATCAGCCTCACTGAAGAACTCACATCGCCAGCAAAGATTGGGCCTTTGGTGTGTTTCGCCAGCTCATTGGCAAGACTAGCAGCATTTTCTCCACTTCTGATCTAAAAAGATAATTTACATCATCTCAGTAGGGATCTTTCTTCTATTCAAGGCTCTCCATTTTACTTTCCCAACATACTTTTGCAAAAGTGAAATACTATGTTAAAAATCTATAACAAATGGACAAAAAAAAAAAAAAAAGATGTCCACAAGATTAACAATTGTTAAATTCTTGACAGATAAAAGGGAAGGGAAATGGGACTTGATATATCGCCTTTCTGAGGTTTTTGCAACTACATTCAAAGTGGTTTACATATATTCAGGTACTTATTTTGTACCAGGGGCAATGGAGGGTTAAGTGACTTGCCCAGAGTCACAAGGAGCTGCAGCAGTGGGAATTGAACTCAGTTCCCCAGGATCAAAGTCCACACGGCACTAACCACTAGGCTACTCCTCCATTCTTAACAGCATCAAAACAAACCAAGCTGCCAATTTTCTATATCTTCACCTATTTGAACACTTGTTAGATGCTTAGAAACCTGCTTTTATAGTGTCACAGGAACATAATAACAGCCATACTGGGTCAGACCAATGTTCCATCTAGCCCTGCATCCTGTTTCCAACAGTGGACAATCCAGTTCACAAGTACCTGGCAGAACCCAAACAGTAGCAATATCCCACTTTACCAATCCCAGGGCAAGCAGTGGCTTCCCCATGTCTACCTTAATAGTAGACTATGCACTTTTCCTCCAGGAACTTGTCCAAACCCTTTTTAAACCCAGATACACTAACCGATGATACCATACCCTCCGGCAATGAGTTCCAGAGCTTATTCATTGAGTAAAGAAATATTTCCTCCTATTTGTTTTAAAAGTATTTCCATGTAACTTCATTGAGTGTCCCCTAGTCTTTCTACTATTTGAAACAATAAAAAAAAATAGATTCACATCTACTCATTCTACACCACTCAGGATTTTGTAGACCTCAATCATATCTCCCCTCAACCATCTCCCCTCCAAGCTGAACAGCCCCAAGCTCCCCAGCCCTTCCCAACATAAGAGGAGCGAACGTGTATGTATAATCTACAGCAACTAGTACTGACTATAAATTGTCTTGTTTTTCCGAAACAACTTCGGTAGGGATGCAGCCACAAAACAGAATACAGTTTTCTAATTGTGATTTTATGTTAACTCATATTTGTAGAACTTTATTCTATCATAATCTTTTGCCAAGTAAACATCTGTTTTCCAATTGCAGAGCTTGTAACACAGTCAATGCTTTTTGATTTATTAGACTAATCAAATATTTGTCTTTTGATCATCAAAACAAGCTAAGTATGAATGAAATTATGCTAGCATGGATGGATTACAAGCATCCTTTTAAAAACAGCATGACAGGAAACATATGAAATTAACTTTCAATAAATGGTTAGCAGATGAATGCATGTATAAATTCTGCTAGCAAACTGAACAAAGAGTCATAAAGATAGTTTCAATGTATGAAACTGAATTATTTATATAGAGTTAAAACCCTTCATCATCAGAGTGTATAATATTAAAAGGTTCCAACTAACCTTCTGAGCCAGCTGATTCACCCAGTGTGAGGTGCAGTTGCCGAGATCAGGGCCCTTAGGGTTCCATGTGCCAGTGGAAACCATGCAGAGATATGAGGCAGTTCCTAGAGCAGATGTACAAAATGAACAGTGAAATTGAAACCATTCTTTCTGCGTGCAGTCAGGAAATCAGTTATTGTTTTATCCCCACTCTGTTGTATCAGAAATGAAAACTAATGGAAGCAGATGACAACTACTAGAAGTGTAAAGAAATGGTGTAGAATCCAAACACAGTAAGGTCAAATCACTGAAAGATTATCAAAACCTACTTTTGACAAATGAAAAAACCTATTATAGTCAGATTTGTCTATGATTATTTGTATTTTCATTCTAAACTGTATACATTTTTATAATGTACTCTGCTTGAACGCTTTGTGCAAAAGCCAAATAATAAGTTAATAAATCAAATTAAACCTATCTTTTCTGGGAAAGAACCCAAAGAACAGCCATAATGAGGAAAGCAGCTGTAAGCAAAAGTTGCTGCAGTCCTCAAACAATGATCTGAATTATTTGAAAACATGCATGCTAATTAGATGTCCATCTTCTTATGACACTTACAGCTTACAACCTACATATCGCCTGTACTGGATCTTACCTCAAAAGTCTAAAAAAAAAAAATCACCACTTAGTATTCTTTGATTGCTGATATTGAGTTTTAAATATATGCATGCACACACAAAACAGAAAACATTTATTAACAATAAGAACATTTTATGAGGTTGCGGGTGGTAGGGTGATAGAATTTGACAAAATTACCTCGCGTTCCTTTTGGACAAGGCCGTTCAACTATTATTCCTCTTTGTGTCTGAGGCCAGCTGATACCCCTCTTTTCATCAGCTTCACAAAACCTCTCTGGCAGAGGAAAAGCACTAGTCACTGAAGGAAGTTTGGTTGTAGAAATCAGCGGTGGAGGTTTGGGTCCTCTGCTTCCTTCTTTTATGCCTCCAGCTAAAGTTGTGCTCATTGGGATTTTCTGTGAAGCAATGGTTGTAGTTGACACTGTGGTTTTGTATAGCTCAGCTGAAGAAGTAATTGTCGTGGCTGTGATAGGCACTGTGGAAAGAAAATTGGAGTATAATAAAAATAAAAACAGAGAGCAATAAACTTGTATCACAGGAATTTAAGACCAACTTTCTATGTGTTCAAATCAACCGAGTCAGTTTCTTGATGAAGTTTCTGGCTGTTACTCTGAAAACACCTGGGGGAGCAAAGCTGAGTCGATTTTTGTTTTCAGTTCCAGAAGTTTCCTATCAAATTTCTTTGTAACCTTCTAACATTTGTGGACATTTAAAATAAATGTCTACATTTTGAGATCCAGGGATTTGTGGATCTGGTTTGGGCTCTAGACTGGATACTGGGCTCAATGGATTTTTGGTCTGACCTAGTTGTGACATTTCTCATGTTCCTATGGACTACTACATTCTTAAAGCTAAGAGGCTATAGATAAAGTACAATTCTATATGCTATTGGATAGTGAAAACCAAATAAATTCTTCTATATTTAAAAACACAGGGATAAAACAGTAATTCAAACTAATGGAGCTAAGGAGTAGCTTAGTGTTTAGTGCACCGGGCTGACAACCAGGGAAGCCCAGCTCAAATACCGCTTCTGCTCCTTGTGATCTTGGGTAAGTCACTTAACCCTCCATTGCCTCAGATGCAAGTTTAGAGCGTAAGCCTTCTGGGGCAGTGGCATAGCTAGGACTTAATGAGCCCCGGGTAGAAAAATTAAGATGGGGACTTATAACACCAACAGGGGCATTTTTGAAAGAGAAGGGCACCAATCTTCCGATACATATCGGGAGATGGGCGTTCTTCTCACAGGGTTGCCCAAATCGGCATAATCGAAAGCCGATTTTGGGCGCCCTCAACTGCAGTCCATCACGTGGATGACCAAAGTTCTCGGGGGTGTGTCAGAGGCGTAGCAAAGGCGGGACTGGGGCGTGCTTAAGGGAAAGGGAAATGGGACTTGATATACTGCCTTTCTGAGGTTTTTGCAACTACATTCAAAGCGGTTTACATATGTTCAGGTACTTATTTTGTACCAGGGGCAATGGAGGGTTAAGTGACTTGTCCAGAGTCACAAGGAGCTGCAGTGGGAATCGAACTCAGTTCCCCAGGATCAAAGTCCACTGCACTAACCACTAGGCTACTCCTCCATTATCCTCGGCCGATAATGGAAAAAAGAAGGGCGTCCCTGCTGAGCATTTGGTCGACTTTACTTGGTCCATTTTTTTTCACGAACAAGCCTCAAAAAGGTGCACAAACTGACCAGATGACCACAGGAGGGAATCGGGGATGACCTCCCCTTACTCCCCCAGTGGTCACCAACCCCCTTCCCATCCTAAAAAAAAAAAAAAAAAAAAACCTTAAAAAATTTTTTTTTTGCCAGCCTCTATGCCAGCCTCAAATGTCATACCCAGCTCTATGACAGCAGTATGCAGGTCCCTGGAGCAGTTTTAGTGGGTGCAGTGCACTTCAGGCAGGCGGACCCAGGCCCATCCCCCCCCCACCTGTTACACTTGTGGTGGTAAATGTGAGCCCTTCAAAACCCACCACAAACCCACTGTACCCACACCTAGGTGCCCCCCTCACCCCTTAGAGCTATGGCAGTGGTGTACAGTTGTGGGGAGTGGGTTTTGGGGGGGGGGCTGGGGGGCTCAGCACTGAAGGTAAGGGAGCTATGCACCTGGGAGCAATTTGTGAATTCCACTGCAGTGCCCCCTAGGGTGCCTGGTTAGTGTCCTGGCATGTCAGGGGGACCAGTGCACTACGAATGCTGGCTCCTCCCACTGCCAAATGACTTGGATTTGGTCGTTTTTGAGATGGACATCCTTAGTTTCCATTATGGCCAAAAACCAGGGACGAACATCTCCAAGGTCGATCTAAATGTTGAGATTTGGGCGTCCCCGACCGTATTATCGAAACAAAAGATGGACGCCCATCTTGTTTCGATAATATGGGTTTCCCCGCCCCTTCGCCTGGACGTCCTTAGAGATGGGCACCCTTAGAGATGGTTGTCACCGTTCGATTATGCCCCTCCACATCTCCCATGATAGCAGGAACCAGGGGGAGCGTGGAACCTTCAGAACTCCTTTAACCAAACTCCGTAAAACATCCATTCCAGACCTCTGTATGTAAAACCTGTTATAATAAAGCAGTACCAACATCCAGGATTTAAACAGCAATAACCCTACCTTTAAAAGGCAGTACCCTAGAATACCAATATACTTTCTACTGGAAAAACAGAACAAGACAGACACAGAAACTAAACACTAGCAGAATACACTGCTGCAAAATACAGAGAGAGCCTCTAAATACAGAATCAGCAACAGCTAACTAGAAATAGAATACAGGGCACATCAAAGAGGAAGGCTGAAGGCAGTGGGGGTGAATCACTGCTGCTGTTGGTGACCTCTGGTAGGTTAAGACGGTTTTGATAGAAAGAAGAGATGCAGGACTGCGGGCAGTGGGGAGGGGAGTCGAGGACTGAGGGAAGGCTTTATGTTAGGTGGCCCCTTCCACTGGTCAGCAGCCCCTGGGCATTTTGTGGGCTAACTTAATGGTACCTATGTCCTTGACTCTGGGGACAGGGAAATACCTACTGTGCTTGAATGTAACTCACACTGAGTTTAAGAAAAATCTAAATAAACAAATAGATGAAAAAAATAAATTCAGTATAACAAAACACCAATCCTCAAGTTTTGTTCAAACCTAGGGCATGAAATAATAATAATAAAAAAAGCTACAAAATTCATGCCTCCCTTTCTATAGCTTTTGAGAAAATAATTAATGCAATGTCTACCCTTCCAGCAGCTATTCTTGCTCGAGAGAATTCAGCCATGCCTGATTAGATCCCAACAGAAGATAAGCTAGCGTGCATGTGTTGTTTTAATGTTCATTCTTTTTCGCGATAAAGAAAGCACAAAAACCCCAACTAATTCATGCCTTTGGCAAGTACAGAACAATCATTTCTGTCAAAATGGCATACGTTTTGGGCAAAGAATTTTAATGCAGGATTCACAACTAAATATTATATTAATGTAGAAACCCAAAATGAAAAAAACAATGCACACAACTACCATGATGTATTTCCCTTTCCATTTCAAAGAAATCAGTATAAAGCTCATGTCTTTTCCAGTGGTGGATCCTATTTACAAACAGTGGTGGTGCAGTCCCAGCTGTCAAAAGATTTCAATCAAAACCTTGACAGTTTTACCAGAAAATTCTAAGACATTTTTCCAGAGTTCAGAATGTTCACTGGTGTCTCTTCTGGCTTCTATAAAGCTTTTCAACCTTAAATATGTGGAGACAAAACTAGATCAACTGCAGGAGAGTAACTGAAAGTGTAAGCCAAAATGGATCCAAATTCCTGCTGATGAAACCCTTTCTGAAATCTCCCCAAAATTAGCCTCTCAGAGAGTTTCTAAACGCCACAATAAATATCTACTCCAGTGGTTCTCAACCCATTTCTTGGAACACAGTATTCCCAGGATCAAGGGAATACTGTCCCCCCCCCCCCCCCTTTACTATTTCAAAACATATCTTGAGCACATCTAACTTCATAGCCTTATTTACTGAGCATTAGAAGATTGCATACTTAATGGAGATGAACTTTATATGCCTGGTCAACTTCTATTCAATCCTATTCAAACCATCTTGTATCTTCACTAGAAATACGCATCTGACATCTTGTGAAACCTCTCATTTCCTCCAGATTACAACCCAGCTAGGCTTTCAATGCTTTCTCCATTAGCATTTGTCAGAGGCATCATCGCAGGAGTGTAAAAAAGCCGCTGCTGAATCAGGTGGGGGTGGGGAGGGACAGCGGAGGAACACAGTGGGGGGGCTTATTAGTACTATCATACTGCACTTCACATAGCTCTCTGTGCTAATTAGCACACATTTAATCACGGAAATTTGTATTAACAATATTGCAATTAGTACTCAGTTATTAAAGCCTTTTTTCATGTAATTCTTTTATCATTTGGGCTATTTTTGTCCCAAGAGAAATGCATCAATAAAACTTGGGACAGCTCTCAAGGATCTGCAATTAGGTGACAAGTCATAAGGGCAATGAAATTCACATTGCATTTATCAGGAAACATTGCAATAAAGGTTTTCACAAGAAGAGAATTTTAATGTTACTCACTTTAATTACAGAAACTGTAATGGTGCAGAAAAGTCATGCATTTTACTTGTCAAACATCAAGGGACCCTTTTACTAAAGCTTAGTGTGCACTAATGGAATTCGTGCACGCTTAATGCTAAGAAGCCCATTTTCTACCAATGGGCTTTTTAGCATTTAGAGGGCCCCGATGAATTAGCAGAGGGCCAGATAACATTGGCCTCGCTGCTTGAGGGATAATTTTCTGGCTAAGAGGGAGGGGGAATGGGTAGTAAAGAAGGGGAAGGAATTTCAAAGTTTCATAGAAATAATATTGTAATATGAGGACAATAAAGAAAGGTTTCAAAGGAAGGAGGGTGAAGGAAGAGGAAGGAGGTTTTGATGCAGTAATATTGAAGGGTGATTATTTGTCAGGAAACTGTAAAAAGAGAGAAAAGGGTGAAAGGTTGAGCCTGGGACACTGAGGGAAATGAAAGAAGAACAAGGACTTTATGATCAGTTGAGGGGTGGGAAAAGGGTGTAAAGGAAAAATGTTGATGTCAGTTGGGCGGTCAGTTTGTGAGAAAAAGTCAGAGCTGTGTGTGGTGTGAGGTAGCGCAAAGTCATAAGTTTATTATTTTAAATCCCCATCCAGCCCTCCTATGTTGTACAGAGTGGGATTTTTTTTTTAAAGGGATGGAGAATTAAGTTAATTTTGAGGTTATAGTTTTTTTTGACGATTTATGTTGGTGTCTGTTGGGGTGGAGTGGGTGAAAGAGTCGCAGCTATGGGGAAGCCATAGAAATTCACAAGCAGCCTTTATTAAAGGAAACATAAGTAAAATATTTTATGGTGGGGGGGGGGGGGGGGGGAGTTGCTTGTGTGCAAGACTGCCACAAGCAGAGGTGAGGCCTTGATGACAAAGCATGGGTCATCACCAACTAGCTGCAAAAATAAGGTTGATAAATACAAGTGAAGGTTGCTTATGAACTAGATAACAGAGTTGTAAGTAGTTTTTATATTACGACAAATGTGAATTGCTTTTGAATAAAGCTGCGACAATGTTTTTTTCCAACTTGATATAGTTTAATTTATTAAAACTTAATATACAGCCTTTCATAAAAATTAAAGAGGTTTACGAATAGTTAAAATACAAAAAAGTACCATAAAACCCAAAAGAAAAGGAGCTACAACTCAGGAAAGAAAAGAGATATACAGAAAAGAGAGGGAAAGGTAGTAAGAAACAACAGTCTGGAGTATTCATTATTTGAGTGAGGACAAAGCGATGCAAATCCCAATGTTAAGCATGCACTAATTCCGTTAACGCGTGCTAAGCTTTAGGAAACGGGCCTCTAAGTGACAGCATCTAAATTGCTTAATGCAGTCAACAGAATTGGCTGAACATACAGCGAAATTAAGAATAAAAAGTTGAAGTGCTAGTTTACAAGGAAAATTAGTGGGAGAGTGGAGGCTATAAAGTGGAGAAAGATATGCAAAGGATTCAGACATCTGCTGAGTCCTGAGTTGCATGTGTCCCTTTGCCTTTGAGCGCTATAATCTACTTCGACAGATGAAACACGGTCATTTAACACCATTCCTGATATGTGTTGTTTCGACAGATGCTGCAAAATAAAGAAGCCGATGTTCAGCATGTGGGAGTTAGCCCGGCTAACTCCTGCAGTCAGCGTTAAAACTGGATATTCAATGCCAGGCTGTTTCCGATGACCAGCGTTGAATAACTGGTTTACTTTTGGCTGGTTTGACTCTGATCTGCCAAGTCGATATTCAGTCCTGGCCAGTCAAAGTCAAACTGGCCAAAGATAGGACTGCCTTGCCATGCAGCCAAATATGGCCATTAAAGTTAATCGGTGATATGCCAAAAATCGGCGGATTGCTAATCGCTCAATATAACTGGCTAGCCACTAACCAGCAATATTCAGCAGGACATGGCTTCTTAAATGCCTTTAAATATCGGGAGGGGGGGGGGGAAGTGTTTTGTTTAGTTAGGAGCTTTTTTTGTGCGCATTAACGAAAATGAATGCGTGCTAAATGCTGCAAGTCCTATTTTACACCTATGGGTCACGTGGCACTTAGTGCACACTAATGTCCACTAGTGAGAATTAAGCTTTACTAAAAGGGTCCCTTACTTTTTAGCATCAGTTCAATATGAAGAGAGAGGCTAATGAGGTCATATAGTGGGAGGGTTGTGCCCTTATAAATTATTGAATGGCTGCCCTACCTCAACCAGAGTTGGCGCTGAATTAGATACATGGATAGATATTAAGGGGGTCCATAGGAATAAAATGTGACCTGCTGCAGATAACTCGAGCTAACCTTTAGTAAAAGACCCCCTAAATTATTTTTGTTTTGAAAAACTTGGGAGTGCTCTTAGGGGACAAGGGAGGAATGCAAATTTGATGGTTGTGTCATAGAAGTGCACTGGGACTCAAACTGTGGCTACATTGAATGATGCTCTCTTTACTTAGTCCCTTACTGCATCTCTTTCACAAAGTCCCAAAATTAAACAAGTGCAAAAAATGAAACTGGTTCAAGACCATAATTATAGTGCCCTATTAATAAACTGCATTAAAGTGAATGATACATACCTGTAGCAGGTGTTCTCCGAGGACAGCAGGCTGATTGTTCTCACGACTGGGTGACGTCCGCGGCAGCCCCCACCAACCGGAAGAAGCTTCGCGGGCGGTCCGCACGCGGGGCACGCCCACCGCGCATGCGCGGCCGTCTTCCCGCTCGTGCGTGACCGTTCCCGCCAGTTGAATGACAAGCAAGAAACAACATGAAAACGCAACTCCAAAGGGGAGGAGGGAGGGTAGGTGAGAACAATCAGCCTGCTGTCCTCGGAGAACACCTGCTACAGGTATGTATCATTCACTTTCTCCGAGGACAAGCAGGCTGCTTGTTCTCACGACTGGGGTATCCCTAGCTCTCAGGCTCACTCAAAACAAGAACCCAGGTCAATTGAACCTCGCAACGGCGAGGGTACAACAGAAAATTGACCTACGAAGAACAACTAACTGAGAGTGCAGCCTGACCAGAATAAATTCGGGTCCTGGAGGGTGGAGTTGGATTTACACCCCAAACAGATTCTGCAGCACCGACTGCCCGAACCGACTGTCGCGTCGGGTATCCTGCTGGAGGCAGTAATGTGATGTGAATGTGTGGACAGATGACCACGTCGCAGCCTTGCAGATCTCTTCAATAGTGGCTGACTTCAAGTGGGCCACTGACGCTGCCATGGCTCTAACACTATGAGCCGTGACATGACCCTCAAGAGCCAGCCCAGCCTGGGCGTAAGTGAAGGAAATGCAATCTGCTAGCCAATTGGAGATGGTGCGTTTCCCGACAGCGACCCCTAGCCTGTTAGGGTCGAAAGAAATAAACAATTGGGCGGTCTGTGGGGCTGTGTCCACTCCAAGTAGAAGGCCAATGCTCTCTTGCAGTCCAATGTGTGCAACTGACGTTCAGCAGGGCGGGTATGCGGCCTGGGGAAGAATGTTGGCAAGACAATTGACTGGTTAAGATGGAACTCAGACACCACCTTCGGCAGGAACTTTGGGTGGGTGCGGAGCACTACTCTGTTGTGATGAAATTTGGTATATGGAGCATGAGCTACCAGGGCCTGAAGCTCACTGACCCTACGAGCTGAAGTAACTGCCACCAAGAAAATGACCTTCCAGGTCAAGTACTTCAGATGGCAGGTATTCAGTGGCTCAAAAGGAGGTTTCATCAGCTGGGTGAGGACGACGTTGAGATCCCATGACACTGTGGGAGGCTTGATAGGGGGCTTTGACAAAAGCAAGCCTCTCATGAATCGAACGACTAAAGGCTCTCCAGAGATGGCTTTACCTTCCACACGATAATGGTAAGCACTAATCGCACTAAGGTGATTCCTTACTGAGTTGGTCTTGAGGCCAGACTCTGATAAGTGCAGAAGGTATTCAAGCAGGTTCTGTGCAGGGCAAGAACGAGGTTCTAGGGCCTTGCTCTCACACCAAACGACAAACCTCCTCCACTTGAAAAAGTAACTCTTTTTAGCGGAATCCTTCCTAGAGGCAAGCAAGACACGGGAGACACCCTCAGACAGACCCAACGCAGCAAAGTCTACGCCCTCAACATCCAGGCCGTGAGAGCCAGAGACTGAAGGTTGGGGTGCAGCAACGCTCCGTCGTTCTGCGAAATGAGAGTCGGAAAACACTCCAATCTCCACGGTTCTTCTGAGGACAACTCCAGAAGAAGAGGGAACCAGATCTGACGGGGCCAAAAGGGCGCTATCAGAATCATGGTGCCGTGGTCTTGCTTGAGCTTCAGTAAGGTCTTCCCCACCAAAGGTATGGGAGGATAAGCATACAGGAGGCCGGTCCCCCAATGGAGGAGAAAGGCATCCGCCACCAGTCTGCCGTGGGCCTGTAGTCTGGAACAGAACAGAGGCAGCTTGTGGTTCGTCTGAGAGGCGAAAAGGTCCACCGAGGGGGTGCCCCACTCTCGGAAGATCTTGCGTACCACTCTGGAATGAAGCGACCACTCGTGCGGTTGCATGACTCTGCTCAGTCTGTCGGCCAGACTGTTGTTTACACCTGCCAGGTATGTGGCTTGGAGGAGCATGCCGGACTGGCAAGCCCACCGCCACATGCCGACGGCTTCCTGACACAAGGGGCGAGATCCGGTGCCCCCCTGCTTGTTGGTGTAATACATTGCAACCTGATTGTCTGTCCGAATTTGAATAATTTGGTAGGACAGCCGGTCTCTGAAAGCCTTCAGTGCGTTCCAGATCGCTCGGAGCTCCAGGAGGTTGATCTGCAGATCCTTTTCCTGGAGGGACCACAGACCCTGGGTGTGAAGCCCATCGACATGAGCTCCCCACCCCAGGCGAGATGCATCCGTCGTCAGCACTTTCGTGGGCTGCGGAATTTGGAATGGACGTCCCAGGGTCAAATTGGTCCGGATGGTCCACCAGAGCAGTGAAGTGCGGCAACTGGTGGAGAGGCGGATGACATCTTCTAGATTCCTGGTGGCTTGAACCCACTGGGAAGCTAGGGTCCATTGAGCAGATCTCATGTGAAGACGAGCCATGGGAGTCACATGGACTGTGGAGGCCATATGACCCAGAAGTTTCAACATCTGCCGAGCTGTGACCTGCTGAGACGCTCTGGTCTGCGAAGCCAGGGACAAGAGGTTGTTGGCCCTCGCTTCTGGAAGGAAGGCCTGAGCCGTCTGGGTATTCAGCAGAGCTCCTATGAATTCCAGAGACTGGGTTGGCTGGAGATGGGACTTTGGGTAATTGATCACAAACCCCAGCAGCTCCAGGAGTTGAGTAGTGCACTGCATGGACCGGAGGGCTCCTGCCTCCGAGGTGTTCTTGACCAGCCAATCGTCGAGATATGGGAACACGTACACTCCCAGCTTGCGTAGATACGCCGCCACCACCACGAGGCACTTTGTAAACACTCGTGGGGCAGAGGCGAGCCCAAAGGGCAGCACACAATACTGAAAGTGCCGTGCGCCCAGGCGGAATCTGAGATACTGTCTGTGAGCTGGCAGTATCGGGATGTGAGTGTATGCATCCTTTAAATCCAGGGAACATAGCCAATCGTTTTTCTGAATCATTGGCAGAAGGGTGCCCAAGGAAAGCATCCTGAACTTTTCTTTGACCAGGAATTTGTTCAGGCCTCTCAGGTCTAGGATGGGACGCATCCCCCCTGTTTTCTTTTCCACAAGGAAGTACCTGGAATAGAATCCCTGCCCTTCCTGCCCGGGTGGTACGGGCTTGACCGCGTTGGCGCTGAGAAGGGCGGAGAGTTCCTCTGCAAGTACCTGCTTGTGATGGGAGCTGAAGGATTGAGCTCCCGGAGGACAATTTGGTGGCAGGGAGGCCAAATTCAGGGCGTATCCGCACCGCACTATTTGGAGAACCCACTGGTCGGAGGTTATGAGAGGCCACCTTTGGTGAAAAAATTTAACCTCCCTCCGACCGGCAGATCGTCCGATACGGACACTTTGAGGGCGGCTATGTTCCCGTGGATCCAGTCAAAAGCCCGTCCCCGGCTTTTGCTGTGGAGGCGCAGGGGGCTGCTTAGGCACACGCTGTTGACGAGAACGAGCGCGCTGGGGCTGTCCCTGTGCCTGACGAGGCCTTCGGGCCGGCTGGGTGTACCTACGCCTTGCAAAGGAATAGGGCGCAGTCTGCCGGGCCCGGGAAAAACGTCCACCTGCTGAGGTGGATGCTGAAGGCGCCCGGTGGGAGAGCTTGTCGAGGGCGGTTTCCCGCTGATGCAGTTGGTCCACCAGCTGCTCGACCTTCTCACCAAAAATGTTATCCCCCCAGCAAGGGACATCGGCCAATTTCTGCTGGGTGCGGTTGTCCAGGTCAGAGGCGCGCAGCCATGAGAGCCTGCGCATCACTATACCTTGGGCCGCAGCACGAGATGCCACGTCACAGGTGTCATAGATACCCCTGGACAGGAACTTTCTGCACGCCTTCAGCTGCCTGACCACCTCCTGATAAGGCCTGGACTGCTCCGGCGGGAGCTTATCGACCAGGTCCGCCAGCTGCTTCACATTGTTCCGCATGTGGATGCTCGTATAGAGCTGGTATGACTGGATGCGGGTCACGAGCATGGAGGATTGGTAGGCCTTCCTCCCAAACGAGTCCAGAGTGCGAGACTCCCGCCCCGGGGGCGCCGAGGCGGTATCCCTCGAACTCCGTGCCCTCTTGAGAGCAGAATCCACGACCCCCGAGTCATGGGGCAATTGTGGCCGCATTAACTCTGGGTCCGAGTGGATCCTGTACTGGGACTCTGCTTTCTTAGGGATGGTGGGATTAGATAATGGTCGCATCCAGTTCCGAAGCAGTGTCTCCTTGAGGACATTGTGCAGCGGCACTGTGGTGGACTCTCTAGGTGGTGATGGATAGTCGAGGACCTCGAGCATCTCAGCCGTCGGCTCATCCACAGAGACCACGGGAAAGGGAATGCAAATAGACATATCCCGCACAAAGGAGGCAAAAGAGAGACTCTCAGGAGGCGAGAGCTTCCTCTAAGGTGAAGGAGTGGGGTCCGAGGGAAGACCCGCAGACTCCTCGGAGGAGAAATATCTGGGGTCCTCCTCTTCCCCCCACGAGGCCTCTTCCTCGGTATTGGACATAAGCTCATGTAGCTGAGTCCTGAACCGGGCCCGGCTCGACGTCGAGGCCTCGATGTCGTCGAGCGGTGGACTCCCGCGCCGGCGGGGACGAAGCTCCCTCCATCGACGTCGACGGGGACTCCACCTGCGTGGCGGTCGAGACCGGCGCCGCAAGCGGCGGCGTCAACGGCCTCGGCACCGGGCTAGAGCTCGCCGGCGCCACAGTCATCGGCGCCGAGGGCACAAGCACCCCCGGCGCCGGCACAGCCTGGCGCATCAGCCCTTCCAGGATCCCCGGAAGGATGGCTCGGAGGCACTCGTCCAGGCCCGCTGTCGGGAAAGACGTGGGGGCCGGTAGAGGCATCGGTGCCGGAAGCTGCTCGGGTCCAGGAGACTGCACCGAAGTGCTGGGACCCTGACGTGGCGGTACCTCCACCACCGAGGGGGACCTCTCCTCTCGACGCGGACGCTTCGGCGTCGACGCCTCTCCGGTACCGAGAGCCGGATGCGTCGAGGGCGACCGGTGACGGTGCTTCTTTGCCTTCTTACGGTGCCCGTCACCGGTGCCGGGTGATATGGAGGAGGAGGAGGTCGATCCCCCTCGGTCCCGAGGAACCGGGTCAGACAGGGTTCGGTCCCGAGGGCCACGGGCTGAAGGAATGACCGGGGCCGACTGCCCACGCGATCTCTCACCTCTACCCTCACCGGAGGACCGGCGGGCCGACGGGACCTGTTCTCCTGGGGTCGATGCCATCGATGCCGATTTCTCGGGCATTGATACCGGTACCGAAGGACCGGGCGTCGATACCGATGCCGTCGAAGTCGACGTCGAGGGGCCGGCGCAAGTTCCAAAAAGGCGGTCCCGCAGAACTTGCCTCGCAACCTGAGTCCGTTTCCGGAGACCGAGACACAGAGAACACAACTTGATATTGTGCTCCGGCCCGAGGCACTGGAGGCACCAAGCGTGGGTGTCGGTCTGCGAGATCGGCCGGCCGCACCGACCACACTTCTTAAATCCACTCGGGACCTTCGAGGACATCGACGGAAAAATCACGTCGGCGAAGTTAAAGTCGTTGATGGTGGCGGAAATCACACCTCGAAAAAATAAATCGATCGCGCGGCCACAAGGCCGCAACGCGACGCCCTCGCTAGAAATGAGGGAAAAAGGAGCGCGTGCTCTTCTCTTTTTTTTTTTTTTGAAGAAAGAAAAACTGGAGCACGCGGCAACCGAATAAAACGAAAATTAAACAAAAACGCGTAAATGCGACGGTCTTTCCGGGGCTGCGAAGGGAGAGCGGCGACGGCACGACTCTCCTCAGGCGCGGAAAAGAAAAGACTGGCGGGAACGGTCACACACGAGCGGGAAGACGGCCGCGCATGCGCGGTGGGCGTGCCCCGCGTGCGGACCGCCCGCGAAGCTTCTTCCGGTTGGTGGGGGCTGCCGCGGACATCACCCAGTCGTGAGAACAAGCAGCCTGCTTGTCCTCGGAGAAACATTAATACACATGTAAAATGAGAAAAATGGCCCAACGCGTTTTGTGTTTGTTTTGCCATTTGCATGCACTAATCCTACGACAGATCAGGCATGTCCAAATCAGATGAAGGGGCATCCAAAATATGAATAAAAAACTTTTATTGATGGCTCAACACGGTACCATGCCTGACTCAGGACACTCTAGTGAATATTGTTTTGAAAAAGGCAGTGTTTCTCAAACTTGCGCTACTGGCCAATGCCAGTAGCCCAAGTTCAAAGGACATTCAGTTTTTCAACAAACGGTCTTTTTCAAGATCTCTCTTAGCAGTTTAGTCTTTGAAGACAAGCTCATGTGTGGCTGTCATTTTCATCACAGAAGATAGAATCTATTTACAAAACAATATTTACTAGAGATTCTTGGCTGCCGAAACATGGTACGGTGTTGAGTCATCATTAAGAGTCATCAGTAAAAGGTTTTATTCATATTTTGGGTGCCAGGACACACTATGAACCATTTTACTAGTACAGTTTAGTAAAAGGGCTCCTATCCCCCTAATTCTATAAGAGCCAACAAAAACTGAATGTTCAAATTTGGGTGCATGCCCAATTTGAGCACGCAATGTAATTGAATTAACACCAATAATTGGCTTCTTAACAAGAAATTATGGGCATTAATTAGATTTAATGGGCATTTACATGCAATCTGAAAAAGGGGGCATGGAAATGGGAGGGTCATGGGCATAACGGTGGCATTCCTAAAATTAATGTGCGTTGTTATAGAAAAACGGGGGTACGTGTCTAGTGTAGGCATGCACATTTGCTCCACGTTTCAACTGGTGCAAACGGCTGCACCTAAAGTTGGGTGCTATTCCTAGGTATAAGTGCCATTCTATAAACCACGCCTAATTTTAAGCACAGCTTCTAGAATAACAATTTTTTGACACCATATACAGAATCCAGCCCCATGTGATCATCCACATCACTTCTGTAAATTAGCTGAAAATACATGACAATGTGTTAGACAAAGTCTTCTACAATACAGCAAATTTAGATGAATTCCAGTAGCCTGGATAAAACTTCTAAGCTGCGCTACATTCTTACAAATCATTTTAAATACATATCAGATTACATTTCAAAATTTGCAACCAGAAATAAAATGATTTTAATCTATGTTATGATCCCCTCTATAAATGAGGTGTGAAGCCCCATTTTGCTTAGCACATTGAAGTGGAAATTAAGCACCCAGGTCAGGATGTTCAAAGTTCCTCTGGTATTTTACAAAAATGCTCTGCAGAACACAAAGGCTTTTGTATTAGGACACATATATTTGCAGGCAGGTATAATGGAAACAACCATTTTACAAACCTACACGTGCACAAAAAGAGCTGTCACTTGCTATCTAACTATAGATGCCACATCCTTGTATAAGTGCCAGCAACTATACCAACTGTACAAATAACGCTCCAAAAGATGAAACTTTGATCTCGAATGGTTAAGTACATTTATCGCTCGGGGGTCCTTTTACCAAAGCACACACGAGCTAAACGGTAGAGATGCCCATATATTCCTATGGGCGTCTCTAGCATCTAGCACACGTTAATAATTAGCGTGCACTAAAAATGCTACCACGCCTTTGTAAAAGGACTCCTCGAAACAAGCACTCTGATGAACCTAGGCCCAACAGGGATATATTTTAAAAAATATAATTGTATCTATTGTAGAATAGGAATTATACTTGTTTGGCCCATCAGATCATATCCCCATGAAATCTCTGCATCGTAGTCATATCTTCATGTGCATATATGTTTACATTTATGTGGGTTATTTCAAGACATATACAAATTAGGACAAAGAGGAAACACTTACCTTCGTCAGGGTCGGGTAGACGAAACTCTAAAGAGTATCGCAGAATAAAATTATTATTCCACACATATAGCTGATTATCTCTTGGGTTGTAATCCACTGCAGCAATGTACTGGTACTGGTTGGGAAAGGGAATATCTACAGATTCTCCTCTGTTTAACCTGGTGCTGTAGATGTAGTCAATTGCATTCTTGCCAGTTTCGCTTTCATTATCTTGATATACTGACCGGACAACATAGAGAATGCCACAGATCATAAAAGCATTTGATGCAGCTCGTTTGTCATAGGTGGTTTCCCAAGTTGCTTCAAAGCGTAGTGTATAAGGGTTTAATTGGCTAATAACAATCATTCCATTGTTTTGTTCTGTAGCATAAATTACCCATAAACCATTTTCATCAACTGCTAAGTCAATATCCGTCTTTCCTCCCCATTTGTAGGGAGAAGTGTCATGGTAATTGGCAAAGTTAATAATAGCTTCACCGCTTTTAATTCTGGTCCTTAAGTCAAATTTGACAATATTCCTGGTTCTTTCCTTGTTAAAAAAGACAGCACCATCATAAACCACAAATCCAGTGCCATCCACTCGATTTGGAAGTTTGTAGGTTGTTGTTTGGCGGCTGTTTTGGAATTCTTCTATAGAAGCATATTCTATCAAAGTATCAGTGCGATAAGGAGTCCACGGCATGAAGTATATTTTATCTGCTGCTTGAAGAGGGTCTTTGCACCAAGCACCTGCCTTTTGCTCTGCTTCATATATATATGGTGAATCCACAATTGCTTTCAGTGTCCCAGGGCAAACAAAAACTAGCAATCATGAAAAAAGCAAAACAAAAATGAGTTCGAATAACTGTCAAACAAAGGCATGTAAAGTCATTAATGCTGTACATGAAAAAACAAGGATTAATCTCACTGACAAAGGATAATAGCACATATTATAATTGTTCAATTTCCTCTGATTAGCTTTAGCAAGCATTCTTCACCTGGCATACATGAAGAGAGAGTGAGGTTTTTTTTTCCAAGTCAAAATATAGAAATGCCTGAAATACTCCTACCATACTTCTGCACAAGCAAGTGTAATATGCGCCCACTCAACGTTTCAAAATTAGAGACACCATTCATTATTTTACCACAGGCAAAAAAAAGGAAAACAAGAAACAAAAATGACATTAATAGAAACATTCCCAAAAAAAAAAAAAAAAAGACCCTGTAAAAGATAAGTCAAGTAAGAGCAAGCATGTGCTGGAAATTACAGAAAGTAAGGCTCAAACTCAAGATACCTCAAGCAGAGAGAAATAAAAGAACTGAAGTGGTGAATGACCTGATCGAGAAACCCTGCAACCAAAGGCATGCCATAGGGAAGGGTCCTGAAATCAAGCAAGATGACACCCATATGAATGCATCAAAGCTGAATAAACAAAGAAGAATCTGACACATAGATGTAGCTGTTACAACCCGTTGCCTAGTTGTACCATTATTAAACATATGATCAGTGTTGTGTGGAAGGCAGGGATATGGGGGAGAGGGAAGGATTTAACATCTATATGGCACACAACAAGGAGCTGGGATTGGAAATGGGCAGCTTATTTACCTTTTTGCTCCACTTCTATTTTGATCATTGGAAGAGAAAAAGGGGAGTGCAAGGAAGAGAGAAAAAAAGAATAACATGAATTGATATTTTCTGAGATTATGTTAGTACAGTTACTATATGCAGGGACAACAGAAGGTCTGCTATGTCGGATAAGGAGAAAGAAACAACAGGAACACCTATCAAAATAGAGAGATTAGAGTTGCATAAATGAACAAAGATCCATCATTTTATATAGAAGCAAAATAGGTATGTTGGCAGGTAGTTTCACTAAGGGGCCCTTTTACTAAAGTGTGCTGAAATGTGGGATACCCCGAGTGCTAAACCCAGATTTAAAGTGGTACAATTCAAGGTCTTTTTGCTAATGTTCGTATTAGCATGTGGTACCTATAAAAAGATAATGCGGGTGCCCTTACCACTTCCTATTTAGGAGGCGTTAAGTGCTCCTGAATTAACTCCATGTTAGTCAGTTAGCACATACTAATATGCACGTGCTAGCTGGTTAATGTGCCCACATCCATTCTCCACCCATTTTATGCCTCATCCAAAAACTATTTTAAACAATAGCTAGCATGCGAATTAGAACATGCTAACAGGCAAAATACCGTAAAACACTATCACGTTTTATGGTAGCCTGTTTTTCCTGCACTAAGTCTGCATTAGGGCTTGATGCCCTTTAGTAAAAGGGCCCCTAAATGAATAATTCATAACTTCACTTCTGTGGAATATATACAATTCTTCCTTTTACCAAATGCATTGCATCTAAGCACGTGTACCTCTGGGCTTCTGAACACTATGAAATGACTAATAAAAATTAGCCCCCCAAAAAACACATTTGTTAGTATTTTTAATTTTCTTCACTCCTAGTCAATACAAGAGAAAACATTCACTTATCTTTAGAAAGTTGAAACCCTGGTATTATGGGTTCATTCAGACCAGGTGGAATTTTGCTAACATTACAGAGTCCTCAAACTAACACACAGGCTCAAAAACTATCTACATTGAAGACGCTTCTTGTGCCAGGACTTAAGTACGATACTTGCACAATTTTTTCAAGCACAGTGTATTCTCATACTCTGTCTATAGATACACATGGAGAAGATGATTATAGGAGAGAAAAAAAAAAGAAGAACAATCCTCCACGGATCTCTATCAGGAAAAGAAAACACAGCGGAGGTGACAAGACAAAATTTCACACCTGAGGTGCCAGAAAAAACTCTTTATTGAAGGGTTTCACTAGTCTAGCAAAAACCTTCAATAAAGGATTTTTATTGGTAGCACAGGTATGAAAATTTTGCCATGTGTCCTTGCCGCTGTGTTTGCTTTTCCCAAAGAAAGATTACATACATATACACCACAGTTATGGGATGCCCTACTGTTTCTTTTTTTTATTACATTTGTACCCCGCGCTTTCCCACTCATGGCAGGCTCAATGCGGCTTACATGGGGCAATGGAGGGTTAAGTGACTTGCCCAGAATCACAAGGAGCTGCCTGTGCCTAAAGTGGGAATCAAACTCAGTTCCTCAGTTCCCCAGGACCAAAGTCCACCACCCTAACCACTAGGCCACTGTTCTTAAATAAAAGTCACTAGCAAAAATTTAAAACCATCACTGCAAAATACCTAATTGTAGAGCCCTTTGACTAAGGAGCATTATGAAATGGGCTTAGTGCATTTTAACCTAGAACTTTTCTGTGTGCTAAAAACCCATTTCTAACATGGCCCAAAAATAAGTTTTTTCTTTCTTTTTGCAGGTCTGGTGCTCATTTTTCCATTAGCACAAGACACCTGCAAAAATGTCAATGCGGGAGCATTTATCGCCTCCCATTTAGGAGGACAGGAGGTGCTAAAGTGTTCCCACATATAAGTCTGTGTTATCCAGTTAGCTCACGCTAATTTGAATGCATTAGCTGGATAACACTTCCAAGCACATGCCACATTCATGGCATGCACCTCCCCCATGAAAAATAATGAGAAAAATATCTAGTGACTAGTTCATGCTCACAGGCAAATTACGGCAAAATGCCTTTAACACATTTTGCAGTAAGCCTTTAGTCCCAACACTGTCCCCTAGATTCTTTAAATGACGTCCAAATTGGAGCACCTAAAATTGCACATGATCCTACGATCCGTGTGCAATTAGTTAGGGCTTCTTTTACAAAGCCGTACTAGTGATTCCTGCATGGCAAACAAGAAGAAGCCCACTGAATTCTCATGGGCTTCCTCTCATTTGCCACAGGGGAATCGCTAGCATGGCTTTGTAAAAGAAGCCCCTTAATGAGCCAGTAACAAATATTGTCATTAATTGGCTCTAATCTGGATTTGCGTGCAGATCTGGTTACGCACAATTCCAAAGGATCTGAGCCCAAATTCTCTCACGCACAACCCAGAAGGGGGTGTGGCTAGAGAAGGGGAATTCCAAAGATTTACATGCAGTTATAGAATTTGGGGGCAGCGTGCCCAAGATGTGCGACAGGATTTACAGAATTTCATTCGGTATAAGTCCTCACACCCAAAGTTGGGCAAGGGAAAGCACGCTAAGCACCATTCTATAATGAGTGCTCAGCCCAGAGTGCCTTTTATAGAATAGCATTGGGCATACATTTTTCTCAATGCTGTTAACTGAATCCGGCCTTAAGTACATGTTAGCTCTTAATGCAGTTTAGTAAAAGGGCCCCTTAATGCTGGGGGGAAAACAAAGACTTACCTCAAAACACAAAGCTTTATGCATAGTTCACAGTGCACACGTGTTAGCTAGCTAGTTTTTTAAAATGTTTTTTGTAGGGGGCATGGAAGCATTAACCAACTAGCATAATCACATTAGTGTGCACTAACTGATTAACACAACATTAACACAGGAGCACTTGGCACCTCCTACGTAGGAAAGTGTTTCAGTGCTAACTTGTTTTTAGGTAATGCACACTAATGTATTCATTAGTACGCTAATGTTGCTTAGAAAAAGGGTTCCTAATTTCCCTATTATAAAGACACCAAGACTACTATAAGGAAGGAGTCCTTTTATCTAACGTAGCTGAGCAGTTATCATGCAGTTAGTGTGGCACTGTTACCACATCAGCGTGACAAGTGTGTGGAAATTGCATGCCCTGCTAGAGTATTGGAACTAAGCAAACAGTGGGCATGTATTAGACAGAACAGTTAACATAGGGGACTTTAGCACACACTCTCACTTGTACAGTAAGTGCAGCTGCACAATCACAATGCACCTTCTGCACAGTAGGGGCATCCATATACACCTCTACCCGATGCCTCAGCACTTAAACCAACCCCCCCCCCCCCCCAGGACCCTCCTCAATTGTCCCAATACCCAAACCCTGGCTCCTATCCTGGTGGCCTTTGCTCTCTAATAGAGAGCAGGGGCAATCTACAGTCTTTCCTGACCCGTCCAATTCCTCAGTTAAAAATGGAGGCCCCGACTCCTAGCAGTAGTATCGCAGTAGTCTCACATCCCTGGATTCTATGAAGGTTACCCAAATTTGGGTGCCCAAAATTGAACGCGGATCCCAGATCAGTACCCAAAATAATTAATGGATTCCAATGATTTAATTATTGAAGCTAACAAGCACTTAATTGGCATTATGAGTTGGGTGCCAATCTGGCGAAGGACTATTCTGTAACAATGGGAGTCTAAATTGGATTGTGCAACCCAAAATGGGGAATTGCCATGAGAGGGACATGGGCAGGTTGGGGGCATTCACAAAAGAAACACACAGTGTTATAGAACAGCGTAGGATCTATGCTCAATTTGTGCATTTGGATTTACACCAGATTTCAGCTGGCATGTAAGTCCTTACTCCCAAGGTTGTGCACCTAAATTCTGTGCCTAAAGTTCAGCGCTCAAACCTGTTCTGTAAAGAGTGCTCATGCCAGATTACCCTTATAGAATAGCGTTGAACACCACACTTTATTGACACCATTTATATAATCTGGCCCATAGTGCTTTCACTAGGGATGAAGCAGTCAAATAAGGAGCTTGTACATTGTCAATAGCACAGCTGCAATCATTCTATCGGCAATGCATTTTTAAAGTGCAGTTGATATCTGCTTTGCATGGGAGCTTTTGAAGTAGATGCTGGGCACACCCTTCAAAAAAAGTTATTTAACAGGCTCTGCATCTATCTGTGTTAATTTTTGCATGTAATACAAATTTACTGTGCTTTAGCAAAAGGGCCTTATCTAGTTCAACTGTTGCCCTTTCAAGTTCACAGTTTTACCATTACATATGCCAACTTCCATTTATAACTTAATAATAAATTTATCAGAACTGATAAAAACTGTGGGGCCTTTTTACAGGGTGGCGGTAAGCCCAATGCAGGCTTACTGCTCACTCTTTCGGGACTGCCGCCGGCCCAACAAGCATGTGTCATTTCCAATGGAAAAAGACCCCCCACCCCCCCCAAAAAAAATTGCTTGTGCGACCATAACCCAGTGGTAATCGGGCATCACTGCATGATGCCAGGTTACCGCTGGGTTAGCGCAGGAGCCCTTATTGCCACCTCAGTGGGGGCGGTAAGGGCTCCCCATCGCACTGCCTTGCGGTAAGAGTTCTCTTACCGCATGGCCATGTGCGCGAGGGTGGGGGGGGGGGGGGCTTTTTTTACCTGCTGTAGTAAAAAGGGCACTAGTGTGTGGGAAAAACAGCTCTCACTGCCAGCGCAGAACCCTTTTCCCACAGCTTGGTAAATGGGCTCCTTATTTTGGAAACATATATACTAACTCCAACCATTCTTTATAGCAAAGACATAAGAAAATGACAGAAGTAGATGGTGCCTTATAGGCTATCCAATCATAGGTTTCAAGAACAAAGTGGCCTTATTTAACCGTATGCTTTATTTTTGTTTGCTTTGAAATTTTTTTTCTTTTTAATAAGGATGGTGCTGTCTTGTTAAATTGCAGAAATGTCCTGCTGTGATGTGGACAATGACTGATCTTATTGCACTACAAATGTAGAGAAAGAAGGACTGATCTCTATAAAGAAGAGACAGGTCAATGGGGAAGCTGAAGTAGTAATTACTGAGCAAGTATGACTAAACTATTTTCTTTTTGATTCCTGCTGAGTTTCCTTTCCTGTCAACCTGGATTTAGCTTCCTGAAAATATAAGCTTAGGAACATTTTCCTTCTAATGCGTGATAAAGAACGCTATCTGGATTTAAGAGAAAGAAGTGCTGTCCGGCCATCATTCACTTAAGAAAAATACATTATAGTCAGCTGAAATTAGAAAGACAAGAAATAATATATCTATTTTACAAAATTAAACTGTTCATGGCTTTTGAGGGAGGGAATCCTGGCCATCCTAGAAGCAACACTTGGCAGACAGATAAAGGGTACACATTTCAAATTCAAGAGGAAACCACAGTTGTGTTACCTGTGGCTAAACCACATCACTCAATGGCGGGACTAGACTAGGGGGAGATAGGGTGGGGGTGGTAAAGGAGGTTGGGTTCTAGGGGTGTGCATGTTTTGGGATCATTTTTATATTGTTCAGCTGATTGACATTTCTTAGTTGTTCTAGAAATGAATGCATATTATATTCAACAGAACAGCAGCTGAGGAAGCACTTAGGAACACCAGTCTCGTCAAAATTTTAAAACAGAGGCAGAGGAAGAGGCAGAGACATGCATAGAGTCATCACATAACAGTAGCACTCCAGTGATTCTTTAAATCAAAAACTCAAGCAGCTCTGTTTAGTCTGTACTCCCAAACCGCTCAGATGAGTCCTATTTACAACCAGTCACTCAAAACAGGTATCATACAGCACCATCTACAAGAGAGGTTCTCAACACAGTCCTCGGGATACACCAAGCCAGTCTGGTTTTCAGGATATTCATAATGAATATGTACAAGATAAATTTACAAATCTATCTCATGCATATTCATTGTTGATATCCTGAAAACATGACTGGCTGGGTGTGTCCTGAGGAATGGGTTGAGATCCCTTGAACTGCATTAATGCTTTAGGAAAAAGAAGCTAAGACTGATATGTCCATATCTCAAGGTAGCTTTTGAAAACCCACTGGTTAAATAATTCACTTCCTTTTAAAATTATGCAAAGAGATATCTATTTAAAGCCTTCTTAAATGTGAGTGGAGGAGTGGCCTAGTGGTTAGACTTTGGTCCTGAGGAACTGAGTTCGATTCCTGGCACAGGCAGCTCTTTGTGACTCTGGGCAAGTCACTTAACCCTCCATTGCCCCATGTAAGCCGCATTGAGCCTGACATGAGTGGGAAAGCGCGGGGTACAAATGTAATAAAAAAAAAAAAATACTTAAAATCACAGAATAATCACAGAGGTGGTGGCAGTTTATTCCACAAAGTCTGCATAAGCTACAGAAAGCATTAGTTCAAGCTTGTACTAATCACACTGGTGAAGCGAAAACAAAAAGCCTTGACAATGATTTCCTGCCACAATCTCCATGCAGGGCCAGCATCAGGGAGTGGAGCCAGAGCAATTGCATTGCTCTCCCATGCCACAGGGGGTGCTAAGCCTGCCTCAAGGTCAAGGAGGAAGAGTCTGGGATTTTCTGCCCTGGGCCCCTGCATCTCTAATACCAGCCTTGTTGTCGTCATGGTTCCTCTGGCATTGAAGGATTATATCCAAGCTGTATTTGTGCATTATCCATAGCATTTTTCAGCAGCACTTCCATGGGCTTCTACCACTATCTGGTTCTGTTGTTATATATTAAGAATATGCACAGGGAAAAGATTTCAGCTTTTCATTTTCTCCACACTTTGGGATCTTTATTTGTTGGTTCATTTGACACATTTTTGAAGCTGGTTGCATTTGAAGGCAGCCTGTATGCCAGGTTGCTGTGGCTGCTGCTTGCAAAAGCAAACCTCTTGCTAGTGTCTAGTGTTGTACTGCAGTCACTAGACAGGGAAAACATTGGGCTGTTCCTGCAGCTTATTTGTGTAACCCCTGATGCAGTCCTTGTAGGGTGAAACATGGCTATGTTGGGCGCTTAAAGGAAATTGTTTGCTTGGAAATAAATATCATTTTACTTTTTACATGGTCTGCTCTTTTTGTTTCTGTTGTTTTAATTAGCAGATTTATATGTAGTAAATCCTTCCAGTCTAGATCAATTTTTTATATAAAACATGACAGTATTTTATATTATAGGGTACTGTCATATTTTAGATAGATTAGAACAGAATATGAAGGACAAGAGCCTTATGCATTCGAGTCAGGATGGCATGTTCTGACATCAATTACTGTTATCAATGAATTATATTTTTGGGACTATTTAATTTGTATTGTCACCTGCCATTTCCGTGGAGAAAAACATTTTACAGTGCCAGTTTAACAGATACCCAACTCTTAATCTCAATCAAAGCGTTTATTAATGGCAGGATTTCACCTAATGCACATCTGTATTTTGTTTTCATACTCATGACTACAGTAACTATTAAGATGGCTGAAATAGAAAAATCAATAAAACAAGTAACCTAAAATGTATTTTTGCTTTCTGAAAGCAAAGTTGATGTGGAAATGATATGGCAGGACACTCATGGTTGAGTCCTACATTTAGTCTATCACAATGCAGGGATACTCCTTTGTTTTATGATGAGTGAAAATCAATAACATGCTTAGCTGACCCTCTTCTTTACCTTCGAGCTACAGGTTTACAGAAAAAATATGGAAAATGAGTATCAGAATTAATGAAAGCAAATCATCCGTGCCACAAATAGAAAGCATATCCAAACCTGAGTTGCAATTTTAGTTCTCTTTATTTACCATTAACCTTCTCAATGTTTCATATAGAATTTCTCATTCATAATACATTTTCCATATATTGAATATCCATAGCTATCCCAGTATGTCCATGATATTGTATTGTATAATTGGGTTCTTACAAAAAAAATATTTTCTTATGCATTAGACTCTCGTTATGTATCCTATACTGTTTATTGTAAGCCACACTAAACTCAAACTTATTTGGGATAATGTGGGATATGAGTGTCACAAATAAACAAACAACTAATACTCCTGTCAAAGTAAGTGACAAAAGTTTAGATAATTTAATGTTTTGCAATGCACTGATATCCAACATCAAATCCACAACAAAATCGTATCAAAACCAAATCATTCATTCCAAAACGTAGGTAACTGAATCCTGCAAGCTATTAAAATATGTTTTAATAAAGGCCTTTCTTAAGCTTTACTAACTTACATATCTTTAAATCACATCGTTGTCTCCATGAACTAATTCTGAACTTGAGAAATGAAATACAGCAAGATTCTTTCAGTTTCAGCAATTCACTTAATTACTTCTGTGAACTATTATAGATAGGCTAATTCCTGGGCAAAAAAGCAATATTAAAATACATTAATGCTAAGTATATTACACATATGCATGCTGCGGGGAGAGCACTGGAAGTGTTCAGATTATATTAAAGGTTTGTGTGCTCTGAAGACGTCTTCCAGCACTAGTTTAAAAAAAAAAAAAAAAGCCTGGATGGAATTAAAGGAAATAAATTTTGCAAAGGTGAATCTATCATAAAACGAAATGAAATGTTTCTGAAATGTTCTACATTCTGTCTTTTAGTCTAACAGTTTGATTTATAAAGGCTTTCTCCCTCATTTTGGAACTCGGAGAAACAAGCTTGGTAAATCAGTCCCTAAATGAAGATTTAAGATATAATATTGAGCCAATGCTTAGGAAGTAAAGCTTCCAATTTGTTTTTCACTCCTGAAAAGATGGCACCCATGTAACTGCAAATCTCAATCTATGAAGTCTGCCCCCCCCCCCCCAAAAAAAAAAAAACAAAACAGCTTGTTCAAAGTGAACCAGAACTGCTGAGTGCAGATAGTATCTTATAAAGGCCAAACCAACAGAAAGTCCTGTAGTAAAATTATTACTCCACTCTGCACAAAACAATTTGGTCAAAAATATTGTGTTCTGCAGAAATCCAAATACATTCACTCATTGAAGGTATTTCACCTATATATATATATATATAAATCTATGTCCTTCTTCCATATCCAAACCAGGAAGAACATAGTAATATAGTGCAGCATGCTACTTGCCATTTTTATTTTCCAGTGCCAGGGGTGTGCCCGGTGGTAATTGCCAGGTTAGCGTTGGAGCCCTTATAGTACCTCCTAAATAGGAGGTGGTAAGGGCTGCAGCTGTAAATGGCCACGTGGCAATATTTTGCTTACCGCACGGCCGTTTACGGATCATCCTGAAAAAAAGGCCCTTTTACCGATAGCGGTAAAAGGTGATCTCGGTGTGCGGCAAACCCACTCGTTGACGCCACCGCGGTCTACCTTTATCCACCATTTGGTAAAAGGCCCCTTTATGTCTCTATTACTATTATTATTATTTAAGAAAGAAAGATATTTAAGCTTTATTGTGAGTGGAAATTCTCTATACATTTATTCCATTTTCATACTATATATGTCCTCACCATTTCCTGTGGAACAGCATTCCAGGTATTTAACACCCTCTCCATGAAAACGTTTTGCCTGATGTTGCTTTTAATTTCCCTTCCTTGCAACTTCACATCCACTAATTCTATAGTCTCCCCATTTTTGGAAAAGGTTAATTTGTTCCTTATTATCTTTTAAAGAATTTAAATGTCTGTATCATATCTCTCCTATACCTCCTCTCCTCTGGGGTATATACATTCATCTTACATAGTAACATAGTAGATGACGGCAGAAAAAGACCTGCATGGTCCATCCAGTCTGCCCAACAAAATAAACTCATATGTGCTACTTTTTGTGTATACCTTACCTTGATTTGTATCTGTCATTTTCAGGGCACAGACCGTATAAGTCTGCCCAGCACTATCCCTGCGTCCCAACCACCAGCTCTGGGACAGACCGTATAAGTCTGCCCAGCACTATCCTCGCCTCCCAACCACCAGCCCCGCCTCCCACCACCGGCTCTGCCACCTAATCTCAGCTAAGCTTCTGAGGATCCATTCCCTCGGAACAGGATTCCTTTATGTTTATCCCACGCATGTTTGAATTCCGTTACCGTTTTCCTCTCCACCACCTCCTGCGGGACAGCATTCCAAGCATCCACCACTCTCTCCATGAAAAAATACTTCCTGACATTTTTCTTGCGTCTGCCCCCCTTCAATCTCGTATTGTGCCCTCTGGTTCTACCGCCTTCCCATCTACGGGAAAGGTTCGTTTGCGGATTAATACCTTTCAGATATTTGAACGTCTGTATCATATCACCCCTGTTTCTCCTTTCCTCCAGGGTATACATGTTCAGGTCATCTTTTAGGCATCTTCTTTCTGTTGGACTTCAATTGAGGCTGCTTTTTCTGTGTATGTTACACCCCTGACGCAGCCTGGTGAAACGTGGCCATGTCGGGTACTTGGAAATAAAGAATTATATCTGCATACCAGTTGGGTCTGCTTTCTCCTGTTTGCTGTACAGGAGTCCGATAAAAATCCTATGGATTGAAGTTTATTCCCTGCTCCATTTACTCTTGCATATCAAATCAAATGAAAAACCAGAGATTAATCCATCCTTGTATATCTTCTGCCATAGGCTCAATACCATTTTGTTCGCTTTTCTCTGAACAGCTTTGACTATGTCCTTGGCAAAATACGGCCTTCAAAACTTAACACAATACTGTAATGGCTCCTTTTACAAACTGAATGGGTTTTGTCGCTGGGAATCACTACCGCAGCTTTGTAAAAGGAAGCCGTAAGTGTAGTCTCCCCAACAACTTATACAGGGGCATTATCATCGCCTTTTTTTCTCCTGGTTATGCTCCTCTCAGTGCAGCCAAGCATCCTTGACTGCCAAATGTGGAGCCTTTTGTAAAATACCTATAAGGACATGTAGGAATGTTGCCCATAAATTCACCAAAACTATGATGTTTTTCGTGAAATAGCTTTCACCTCAGACCTTGGCAGTGCAGCTAGTCAATATATTCAAATTTTTCCATTGGCAAGTCTTATGCCCCCACCTCATCATCGGTCTTTTGGCATTTCATTCGTTTTCATTTCCTACTTAGGTCCCTGTTTACTAATCAGCGTTATAGGCACTAACATTTTTAACACGTGTTAACCATGTACGTGTCTACAATATCCCTATAGGCGCCCATATGGTTAGCACACATGTTAAGTGTAGGCATGCTAAGAACACTATAGCACCTCAGTATAACAATATTCGTACTTGGATTTTTCATTTTCATCTTATATACCCAAGTATTTAAATATACTCAGCTTTGAGTAGTTTATCCACTGTTAGATTACTGTAATGGTTTGCTAATGGGGATTACTGGTAACATGCTGAAGGCGCTACAAGTAGTTCAGATTGCTATAGCTCGAGTGATTAAAGGAGGCTTTCGTTATGATCATGTTACTCCAATTTTGAAATCATTGCATTGGCTCCCTGTAAAATTTCACATTGAAATTAAAATTTTATTGCTAGTTTTCAAAATATTGAATGGTAATATTTCACCAACTCTTAGTGTCACTTTAAGATGTTATCAACCTACTTGCTCTCTGAGATCATCTCAGAAACAGCTACTTGATGTGCCTTCATTTCATCAGATTTATTTAGAAGAATGTAGATCATCCATTTTCTACAGCAAAGGTCCAAAATTATGAATGCTTTACCCATTGAACTTCATTCAATACAAAATATGGACCAGTTTAAAAAAGCATTGAAACCTCATTTTTCTTCAGGCTTTTGGTTCCTCTGATGTATAAATTATTTTTAATATCATATACATTTTAATCTGCTGTACACGTTTGAATTGTAGAGTTTTTTGTATAGTTTGTTGTGTAAAGAAATAAATTTTATTGCTTTGTTTTTTTTTATATTTTGTATGTGATTTGTTCCCCGCTTAGGCTTTTAAAGATACAGCAGGTTATAAATAAAGTTTTGTTCTTATTATTATTATTACCGAGTATTGTCTATATGTATAGCAAAGCAGCCATTTTACAAATTTAAATGTGGAAAAAATAAGCAGAACAAACCCAGCAGCTTCCAAATGAAATGTCAGCACTTCCCACATGGAAGGAGCTCACAACGTTCACGTGCAAGTAGTTCCTCTTTCACATGCAACTGTCCAGTTTTATAAACCTAACCATAGAGGTGCAGCCAAAGTAGTGAGGCCTCAATTTATTTTTCTTCCTTTGGGAGGCAGAAATACACAATGGGAGATTAAAGAGAACTGCCCCCTTAATCCCTTGAATAAAGTCTTAGCCAAAATGAGAAATCTTTAAAAGTCTGAGTGCATTTGAGCTGATGTAAAGCCAAATGGGAATTTTTTTTTCCTATAAAGGTAAAGGTATATTCCCTTTGTAAAACGGTGAACGCATGAGTAGATTTTTGTCCAGCCCAAGGCACGCCCAAACTATTCCCCATGTCCCCTCAAAATCTCTGCGTGGCATGGATCTCCCTACATGTAAACAGCACTTTCTGAAATTGCAATTTACACTTGTATGCTTGTCACTATTTACATGTGGAGATGCTTTTATAATAACCCTCAAATACAATATCAAAAAGTAAAATTACTATCTAAAAACTTAGGGGCAGGTTTACTAGAGTTAGCACGGGTTTTAGTGCATGCTAATGGCTAGTGTATGCAAAAATATGGGATTCAACAACCTTCAGGATGCAGAGTGCTGAATCTCACACTATATCAAGGTGTGGTAAAAGGCAGTCTTTTACGGTACCTTGATAACTTCTCCCTATGAGACAAAAAACACAGGACAGTCAAACTATGCCCAGGAAGCCTATTTTCATACCCTACCCCAGCCCTAGACTTTCAGCATGCAGATACAATTTGTACTACTACTACTAAGCATTTCTATAGCGCTACAAGGCATACGCAGCGCTGCACAAACATAGAAGAAAGACAGTCCCTGCTCAAAGAGCTTACAATCTAATAGACAAAAAATAAAGTAAGCAAATCAAATCAATTATTGTGTACAGGAAGGAGGAGGGTAGGTGGAGGCAGGTGGTTACGAGTCAAAAGCAATGTTAAAGAGGATGGCTTTCAGTCTAGATTTAAAGGTGGCCAAGGATGGGCCAAGACGTAGGGGCTCAGGAAGTTTATTCCAGGCGTAGGGTGCAGCGAGACAGAAGGCGCGAAGTCTGGAGTTGGCAGTAGTGGAGAAGGGACCAGATAAGAAGGATTTATCCATGGAGTGGAGTGCACGGGAAGGGGTGTAGGGAAGGACGAGTGTGGAGAGATACTGGGGAGCAGCAGAGTGAGTACATTTATACCCTCACTAGACATGATTACATCAATAATTCCAATGCTGCCTCCAGGTTAAGAATATCCAACACATCTATACCCATCCCCTTTAAAAGCTGCTAAACAAAAAGTAATAGCTCAATTTGAATTGTGAGACTAGCAAAGTATGTGGATGGGTGGGACAGTTGCTGACTACCATGGGGAATGCATGCTCAGCAGAACTATACTGCTTTTAGAATATCTGTATGGTTAATTCCAAAACAGTGGCAGGAATCGTCATGTTACATGATTGAAACCACACTGGAATATCATTAAAGGGCCTTCATACCCTTCCAGCCCTAATAGCAAGCACTCAGAAGGGGCCAGTTTTAATTTAGGTCTGGTGCATTGTTATTGATGGGAATCACAGACTGATCTGGCCACTCTTACAGAAAATAAACCTTGCTGTCTGAATAAAAATATAAGGGAAAAAGTAAAGTACAGAGGGAGCAGAAAAAATGCTACACATTCGACCAATGCGAAGGCTATTGCATTATTTTTTGAGCAACACCATTCTGATTATATTTTCAAGCAGTGTAAGAAAATGGTTGTGCATTATTATTTTCCAGAAGAGACATGAGACTAAAGAAAGGTTTTACAATTCAGAAAAGAAAAAGAAATAAAGAACAACCACCTTATCACACTACAGTCGCAGTTAATAACTGAAATGTGTTTTGTTTGAATACTTTATAACTTTAATAAACGGAACTACTAAAGTTGCTTGTGGCTTAGAGAAAACTTGCTAAACCTCAATCCTGCACTTAGGGGTCCTTTCACAAAGCTGCTGTAAAAAGTGGCCTGTGGTAGTGTGGGCGTGTCTTTTAGAGCACGCTGGGCCATTTTTTCTGCGGCTGGGAAAAAGGCTATTTTTTAACAGGCCAGGAAATGGGTATGTGCTAATATTAAAACTAGCATGTGCGCCTATTTACCATCACCCATTGAACTAGCGTGGACACGCTGCCAGCTACCACTGGAAACACCCCCCACGCCTTTGTAAAAAGGCCCCTTAATCAATATAACTTATTAGAGCTTAGCCTTTTTTCAGTTTTTAAAGTTTCGTAAGAAGATTTAGCAATTTTGCTGTTCCTATGATTAGATAATCCTATCCTAATACTAAATATTTTTGGAAACCTACAGATCAATAACTTCTGCATCAGAATATTATTAAGTTAAGCACAACCATTTTCAGACTAAAGACTGCAGAAGTGTTAAACATGATAATAATACTATTTTAAGAAAAGGCAGCTTTATAATTTAGAATAGGGGTTCTTAACCAGGGATGTAGGAAGATGGCAAACAGGATGCAAAGAAGCAATTTACTGAAACTTTCTAGAGAGAGTGAAAGCAGTTATTTGAACAGTTTTCAAAGGAATTTGTCCAGGTAACTTAACATCCGCGTAAATTCCTCAGGCTAACCACCACATGCTAATCGGTTACCACGAGGCAATGTAGCTATGCTGGTTAGTGTAGGACATGCCCACTCTCCACCCCCAGACCCACCCCCAGCATCAAAGCCAAAATTACAATAGGACGCCTGAGCATGGCCCGCAGTAAGGCATTTTTAGCTGCAGTAAGCATATGTTAGTACTTACTGCAGCTTGGTAAAAAGGAACCCTTAGCATTCACACAAGTACATTATTCAACAACATTATGTACAATTTATGTAGCATTGTACCTTTAAGTGTGATGACACTGTTAGTATAACTGTGTGCTACTGTAATTTTAGTGACATGTTAGCAGCACTGTTAGTGGCTAACAGCAACATATGCAGTCGACACGTGGTTTAGGAAGGGGTTGTGAGTTTCACTGATCAGTTAAAGGGGTGTGGGAACCAAAAAAAGGTTAAGAACCCCTGATCTAGAGATGCTGAAGAATAAACCTGCTTTAAATATAAAGTAAAAATTATAAAGTAAAAATCAGAAGAGTTGGAGGAATAGTTCCACGGTAATCTAATAAGAGTATTTATTAAGACCAAATTCCGAAAGAATGTGTGTTCCTAAGTCAAGGGAAAAGAAATAAAAAAGTGAAAAGAATAAATACTTAAAAAGATAGGGCTTTTTGGTCAATGATTACACCAATCACCTAGAGATATAATCATAGAACCAGTGAGGGTCATTTCATCATCTGGTGACATCTGAGACATTTTTCCCCCCTTCAAAATCTAAATATTTTTTTTAGGCTTCACCACCTCAAAATTATTATGTACCAGCCACCCACAATCCGGGGTGATAAAATGAAACCAAAGCCACGTATGAGAAAAGCAATTGATTACTTACCACATACAGATACAATCAGTAATTTCTCATGGGAGAACAGAAAGCACTGTTACACAAAGGTGTTAGCTGTTTCTGACTTTCTCCAAAGTAAAGCTTGGAGACTGTCACTTATATACATATCTTTAGCAATAGTTCAGATACAGGTCATAGCACAAACCAGCTGATTAGCACTACTTAGAAAACTTAGTCACCCTCCTACAGGAATTATCTTGTTCCCTTTGCCAGCCATCTGTTTCCCTTATGTTACTAAATCACATTGTCTTGTTTCTGCACCCTCACCCCTTCCTCATTCTTGTTTGCCCTCAAGGGTGTCTCAACAGATCATGAGTTCTTGGCTCATACAGAAGTCACTGAGGCCTGGTGCTACTGGACCCTTAGGCCTCTCCATGGTTCATGGTTATGCTTGTATCCTATATTTCTTCAATAGTTAAATGTTGCAGTGAAGAATGAGTCCACTTTGTGTTGGAAGTTTTCGGTTTTGTGTGGCTATTTTGAGCCAATTAGTATAAAGTATCCCAAGTCAACCCTAACCACTTCTGGTCCAGATTACAGAACCAAGTGCATCAGGATGTGAATTCAAGAAAGCATGGGTCAAGCATGTGGGATCTCTTAAGGAGAGGAAGGGATAGTAAATGGTATACTGGATAGACAATATAGCTTTTATCTGCCATCATTGTCTATCTGCTTGAGAGCAGCCAAGGACTGAAAGAGTTAATGACATTCATGGTTAGCATATCTGTGTTTAAAAAAAAGGTTTAGACAAGTTCCTGGAGGAAAAATCCACAGTCTGTTATTGAGATGGACATGGGGAAGCCACTGCTTGCCCTGGGATTCGTAGCATGGAATGTTGCTACTAATTGGGTTTCTGCCAGATACTTGTGACCTGGATTGGCCACTGCTGGAAGTAAAATACCTGGCTAGATGGACCATTGGTCCAGCCCAGTATGGCTATTCTTATGTTCTTATCATTATTGCATGTTTAAATGCTCATCTAAAAAGTTGCAATGTTTTTCTGCTCTGGGATTGCTGGTGTTTTTTTTTTGTTTTGCTACATTTGTACCCCGCGCTTTCCCACTCATGGCAGGCTCAATGCGGCTTACATGGGGCAATGGAGGGTTAAGTGACTTGCCCAGTCACAAGGAGCTGCCTGTGCCTGAAGTGGGAATCAAACTCAGTTCCTCAGGACCAAAGTCCACCACCCTAACCACTAGGCCACTCCTCCACTTCTCAAACCACCTCTTTGCAAGCTAAAGTAAGATGAGCTCTTCTTTGTATTTATTTTAATATTGTTTGCGCAAGAAATTATCTGTTTTCTAATTTATCACAGTTTTGATAATGTATTTGGGTAAAAATAAGTTGCATTGTATACACAGGTGAATGGATAAAATGTCTGCTTGTTTCTAGATCTCTCTCTCTCTCTCTCTACACGCATAAACACACAAACGTGTGGATACGTATGTTGTGCTTACAGATGTATTTTTAAATCTATACATTTATGTATACAGATATGAAGGTACATAAAGCATACACATGTGATATACATGTACATATCCATAAATGTACTTACATTCACACACAAAATAAATTTTATCATCATAATGATTACTTTATACAATGAAGCTAGAACTTACAATTAGAAAGGTCAGGAATAATCAAAGAAGAATTCTAACTAATTTTAAACTTATGAAAGTCATTTCCCCCTAAAATATACAACACCAACCTGTGTCATTTTATGGTATATGACGAGACAGCAACTTCCAGAAAAAAGAGCAAATACATCTTATGAACCTACATAATAACTGAGGCACTTTTCTCAATAGTAGGTAAAGCAACCACAACAGCAGGTAGCCTTTGAAGCAACTTGTGATTAAAATTAAAGTCAGTTCCTTCTTTAAAAAACTGAAAGCCAAACCAATTTGTCAGCAATTGAAATTGGGCAAAAGCACAAATTTCTAGTCGCATACTGAATAGCTAATTCAGATTTGTTTTCTAGAAAAATACTAGCCTTACAAGCCAAACACTTAAGAACACAGACAGACACTTGGCCGTGTTCACACTATGGCTTTTTTCCCACACTTGAAGAAAATTGGAGGCCTTAGTCTGTGTGTGCTCCGCATGCAGAATGCTTTTGCATATTTTGTCCTGATATTAATTGTGAATGTCAACAGAAAGGAATATGCTTATACTTACTGTAGGGGACACATTCATATTGTACTTCAAGATATTTGTACGTTCCTGGACAAGGATCAGGAAACACATCTGACCCTGTAACCACAACACATTGGGTTCGATTGTTGCACCTATATTGATGAGGAAACAAAAGCCAAATAATTAATTTATGTCTGATTTTTTTATGTGTAAGTTCACAAGTACTAAAATACAGTGCTGACGTTTTGCACATGGATAAGCTTATCAATATCAAAACAGTTAACATTAGACCAATCAACTTCCATAAGTGCGGAGATTGGTTTATTATTTTACTCCAAGCATAAAATCGAGTTGGGTTAATTATGCTGAATTCACAGAATTAACTATCTAGTTGTAGCTTCATGTCAAATTGCCAAGTATATTTTTAAGTTCACACACACAAACATTAAATAAATGCGAACAGATACTATTCAATAGCATGAGCAGTGATCAGTCCTCAGGGAGGGTGAGATATGGCTGCCACGTCAACAGTGGCCAAAAGGAATGGTGCTGATTCTTACATCTCAAGATAGACTTGTTTTTGAATCCATATGGTTGGCAAGAATACATATTGCCTAGAGATGTCAGGGCCATATGGTGTCTGCATAAAAGGAACAACTTATAGAAATGTATGCCTCCAGTATAACAAATAGCAACATGTTTTATAGTCTTGTCTTTCATTATTTTAACTGATCCTACAGCAAGCTCAAACAGTACAGCATATGATGTGGGCAGAGTCTCTGGTAAAATGAGAATAGCTAATATTGTAGGCACAGTAAGCAGGAAGAACCTCTACAGAAAAGCAGCACGAGCAGGAGAAAGTAGAGGCTGGCCAAAGGACGATCCAACACAGGAAATGTTGCTTAAATACACTTTATTACAGAATCAGTAGAGAGATCCAACAACGTCCGTGTTTCGGCGGCACAACCCGCCTGCCTCAAGGGTCACAATCGAAAACTCTGTAGACTAGAAATGTGTTTAGTTTTTTAATTAGTTTTATGTGCTTAGTTTTGTATTTTTTGTACGACAAACACATGTATGTATTTTTTATAGTTCGATTGTGACCCCTGAGACAGGTGGGTTGTGCCGCCAAAACATGGACCATGTCCGTTTTTTGTGCTCTATAAAAGTTTGGTGTACCAGCATTTTACACACCTTTCTAGCCTACAGAGAGTTTGATTGTGACCCCCTGAGACAAGCGGGTTGTGCTGCCGAACACGGACTGTGTTGAGTACCTCTATTGATGCTGTAATAAAGTATTGTTAAGTAACATTTTCTGTGTTAGATCGTCCTTTGGCCAGCCTCTACTTTCTCCTACTTGAATAGCTAATACTGTGACATCAAGAGTTACACAAACTGTGATCAATAAATTTAGAAAAATGTTGGACCATCAGCAGGTGAGTATTCTCAACTCGTGTTTCTAAAAATAAAACACCATGTACCAGCACCAGTAATCCTCATCGGCCCATTTTTTTTTCCAAGAGTTTTCAGAAAGTCTTTTTCAGTAACAACATCTAGTTTTCAAACTGCTCCACTTTAAATAATTCTAAATAATTCAAATCAATGTGAATCAATTCTTCTTATCTTTCAAACATTCCAGTTTCAAATTTCAATGAAACAAACATTTATCTCAAAGTTAAGAAATTTCCAAGTTGAATCCACAACTCCACAGGAACCCGATCCAACGTAGTGCTACATTTCGCTATAATAGCTCCATCAGGGAATTGGGTTTCATGGTTTGAAGTCAAGCTTCTGGTACAATATTCATTATGCACGTGGATAGCTATCACTACAATATGGCAGTAGCGTTCTTATCTGTTCTTTTTAGAAACACGATTTGAGAATACCTACCTGAAGATGGTCCAGCATTTTTCTACACTTTGATTGGGAGAACCTCTTATATTGTTGTGATATCAAGAGCCACAAGCAGCCTTGAGCTGCAGTGAGACAAGGATAGATATATGCAGAATTCACTTAAGATCTCTTTGACCAACATGATAAGAATTGGGTTTAGCGTGTTCTAATGCAGGACTTTCCCACAGATGTCCAGCACCTCCCTAAAATAGGTTTTTGGGTTTTTTTTCTTTTTGCAATCCTGTGTTAATGTTTCCAGTGGCATGCACGACCTGCAAAAATATTAGTGTTGGAGCACTTACTGCCTCTTAAAAGGCATTAAGGGGAAGATGGCTGCTACACCGGGTGGACATGAAAACGCTCCATGAAAGCTGTGCCGAACAACTTCTATTTTTCCTGCTTTACAATGCCCCATAAGCGCAAGGGTGTTTTGCGGGTAGTGCCTCCACCTACCTCAACTCCCGTATCGGGTCAAACTTCATTGGAGCGTTTTTTCCCCGGTACCTCCAGAACACGGGGAGAGGATCCCGTTGTGGGGAAATCCGGAGAAGCGGTAGCCCCACTGGGAGAGGAAATCTCCCTATCACCGCCATCGCCCTCACAGATCCCACCTAGTCCGATGTCGAAGGTGCCCCTGGCGGGAAACCCCGACGACTCGGAAGTCGGGCCGAAAGGAGTCTCCAGTGGGGACCCAGGAGCACAATTGTCGACTCGAGGAGCCATGGGGAATTCAAACCCTATGGCACAAACTTCGGAGGTGACTCTACAAACATTGAAGGTGATTTTGGACCAAATCACCACAACAACTCAGCAGACTGCAGGTGATGTAATAACTTTAAATACTAAGTTTGTGGAACTAAAACAGACTGTAGACTCTGTTAAAGAAGACATAACTATACAAGTAAAATCGTTACAGAAAGAGGTTGAAGTATTGAATGCCTTTAAAAATACAACGGTGAAAGATTCAACAAATATGAGGCAAAAAATTGAGCAAATTGAAAATTTTAATCGGCGCCTTAATCTCCGACTCTTAAATTTCCCACTGCTAGCGGGGATAACCCTACTTGATACCTTTAAGAAATACCTAATAGAAATTCTTCATTTCTCTCCTGAGGGTATACCCCCGCTAAACAAAATATATTATATTCCTAAGAACAGAGAAGGAATGCAAGGTCCTGAAGAAGGTAACTTGAACTTACAAAATATTTCTGATATATTGGAACAATCTACAGAAATTATAACCAACAGAGTCACAGTGATTATATCCCTGGTATTTGAGCAAGATTACAACGCTATTTTAAAGTTTTACTTCAGAAATATGAATGCTCATTTTCATGGCTCCAAAATATGGATTTACCCAGATATCACCAAAGCTACACAACAAAAAAGGAAATTATTTCTGACGTTAAAACAAAAGACTATAGATATAGGAGCTTCCTTTTTCCTTGCTTACCCATGCAAATGTGTGGTGAAATTGGGACAAACTAAATACATCTTTTTTACACCGGAACAACTGAAATTGTTTGTAGAGACGAAACAAGTGAAATGAAAATAACTGGAGGATATGTAGCCTGAATTCCTATATTTTTATTTCGTAAATTGCTTATATAATCTTCTCTAATTCTTTTTTTTCTCCCCCTTTTGCCTTAATTGAGGTCTAAGAAAGGTTATAATTTTCATAATTCTACATTTTATAATTTTCTTAATTATTCCATTTCTGTTAAATATTCTTAATGAAAATTAGGATAATGTGAAATTTTCTGGGATAATATGATATTGATTTCTACCTGAATTTCTGTACAAGGTTTATCCTTGAATGTATAAAAATTTAAAATTATAAATAAAGAAATAAAAAAAAAAAAAAAAGGCATTAAGGGGCCCTTTTACTAAGCTGTGGTAGGACTATCGCATGGGTAGCATGCGCCAAATTGGCCTTAATGCCTGGGTAGCATGGGAGCCTGGTGGTAGTTCAGAAGTTGTCATGTGCAGTTTCCCATGGTAGAAAATAATTTTCTATTTTTATTTTACCACAGGGGGCATTCCTGATGGTAATCGGTAGCGTGGCCACCACTGTGCTAATTGGAAATTAGTGTATCACCATTAACAGAATAAACGAAAAATGCAAGTATTATACAACCATGCTAAAAGTGGCCTCAGCACATGGGGAAGCCTTGCGGTACCTAAATCGCAGGCCACTTTTTAGCACAGTTTAGTAAAAGGGCTTCATAATAAGCTTGTTAATTTATTTATTTATTTTAATTAACTTGCCAGCATCACCTTTCCTACCATTACTAGGTGACATATTAATTGCTAGCCTCAGCAGAGGTTCCAGGTGAACGCAGAAGGATCTGTCTGTCTATATAGACAGAAGAGAGGGATTAAACTTCACTTGTAGAGTGGGAAGTTAGGAAAGTATCCTATTTTGTTTAACATCTACCCCAAGCCACTAGCTGAACTTGTACAAAAACACACAGTTCAATTGTGGGCTTCTCTCACAGGCTCTGACCAGTAGATTGCAAAACATCAGTAGAAAACAACTCTCAATAACAGAGAGGAAAAAAAACAGTAATGAAAAAAAGCTAATATTTTGGTCATCTTATTGCGAACAATTCAGAAAATGTGATGCTCTTAACCGTGTCCCAAAAAATTTGTAACATTCAAAAATCTAACACTCAAATATTGTCCCCCAACTCAGTAGGATATCAAAGGAACCCTTAACTTCTGGTGGTGTCCATGCAACTATAATCCTTTTCAAAACCGCTACTCGCAAGGCAAAGGCCCCCTCATTTCCACATCTACCTCCAGAGGAGGGATCATTAATACTTCAAACTATCAAAACATGGCATCCAGATATAGATCTTTGCCATCCAATAGATTAGTTTACCTGTTTTAGAAGCAATTCATGAATGGCTAAAAACTATAAACTTTGCCTGAATCCAAATAAAACTGAGCTCCTGTGGATTCCTATCAGTCACATACCTGATACCAAAATCCCTTTTGGGAACTACAAAGTCCCCATTAAGAGGCAGATGCAGCAACCAAACGTAAAAAAATCAAAATCGTTAAAGTCCCTAACGATTTTAAAATAACGAAAAATGCACCAAAAAAAAAAAGTCACACATGCTGAGATCGGTAGTGAAACGTACAATGTATCAAAGAATCACAATACACATCGTTAATCGGCCCCCAAATCTTGCGCAGAGCAGCCAAGCGTTATGTTAGCTGCTCTGCGCATGCCACAAACAGTCAAAACACAGTCAAATCGCAAGCACATGGCTCCCAAATAAAAACAAAAATAAAAAAAAAGGGTCGGGAGGGGGCAAGGGCGCTCATCAGGAGCGTCCTGTACAGACGGCCTTGCCCCCCACCCCCCCGCTGCTCCCCACTTTCCGCCGCTCCCCCCACCCCGAAAAAGCAAAATTCTAGCAGCCCCTGCCCCCTCCCCACTTTCCGCCACTCCCCACCCCGAAAAAGCAAACTTCTAGAAGCCCCTGCCCCCCCTCCCTTCCTCACTACTCTCTCACCTCAGCTCCGCCTCCCGACATCCTCCATCCGTGCCCCGCCCCCTTTTGGGGTCGTCGCCGCCATTCCCCTCCTCCATCGGGCCCCCCTTCCTCTTACCGGGCCCGTGCAGCGCCTCTCTCCTCTGTCCGAAGGCGCTGCACGGGCAAGAAGAAAGCTGAATCAGCTGATGCCTGCCTTCGCGATGGCGCGTCTTTCTTCTGCTGCGCCCGCCCCTGTCTGACGTCAGTAACCTACGTAGGTTACTGACGTCAGACAGGGGCGGGCCCAGGAGGAGAAAGACGCTCTATCCAAGCTAGGCGAAGGCAGGCATCAGCTGATTCAGCTTTCTTCTTGCCCGTGCAGCGCCTTCGGACAGAGGAGAGAGGCGCTGCACGGGCCCGGTAAGAGGAAGGGGGGCCCGATGGAGGAGGGGAATGGCGGCGACGACCCCAAAAGGGGGCGGGGCACGGATGGAGGATGTCGGGAGGCGGAGCTGAGGTGAGAGAGTAGTGAGGAAGGGAGGGGGGCAGGGGCTTCTAGAAGTTTGCTTTTTCGGGGTGGGGGAGCGGCGGAAAGTGGGGAGCAGCGGGGGGGGGGGGGCAAGGCCGTCCGTACAGGACGCTCCTGATGAGCGCCTTTGCCCCCTCCCGATCCTTTTTTTATTTTTATTTTTTTATGTGTTTTCTGAGGTCCTTTGGACCAATCACAGCGCTTTTAGCTCTGCTAATGCGCTGGGATTGGCTCAAAGTTTGTTTATTTTTTCACTTAACACTTTTTCCTGCCACGGAGCTGTCCTAACGAGAGGTCCAGACCTCTCGTTAGTTTTCCTGCCTTTTTCCTGCGTAAAGGCAATCGGAAAAGGTTAGTGCATGTCGTTTCAATGGGGTTTTCACACTAATTGCTCATCTCCATTCCGTTTTCGTTAGCTGCTACTGTCGTCGGCAAATAGGCTTAAGTGCATGGAAAGGATAGGAAATTCTTCCCTGAGGGCTCATTTAACGATGAAAAACGTTTAGTGCATCTACCTCTAAATCACAAGTCAGGGACCATAGGGTGCAGATAGACTCAACAAATTGATCCCCCAAATGCAAGCAACCTTCAGGAGCTGCCTTTATCATCTGTATCAACTACACTGTCTTTCTCCATACATCACGGCATGTTTTGTTACAGTGCTTCACACTATGATAACATCAAGGCTAGATTACTGCAATGGACTCTACATAGGTGTGACTGGAAAGAGTTTGCACAAGCTCAAACTGATTCAGAATGTGGCAACACAACTGATAGAAAATTATAAACAATGTGAGCACATCACCCCGTTTCTGAGAAAACTACAATATACAGTAAAATATAAAACTCTGTCTAATCTTCAAGGCCCTTAAAGAACTGAATCTTCTACACATCTCCAAGGTTGCTAAGGTCCTCCCAAGAAATATCCCTAACCACACTCTCTCCTTAGAAAATCCCATGATGTGACAGTGGCAAGGAATCTTCTCTGGAGTAACCCCCGCACTGGAATGTACTTCCCAAAAAGACTTTGCTTAATGCAAGACTATCTCTACCTCTGGAAGCAGGTGAAAGCTTGGTTTTCTCCCAAGCCTTTAATGGAAGAAGCAACTAACTACCTAGTGACATACCCAGGACTAACACCAGCTGCACATACTGTAGCAGAACTTGCATATCCACACCTCTCTAGCTGAAATACTTTTCCTGCATATTTTCTGATTTCACATACAATTTTTCCTTAAGTTAGTCACCCTTATTTCTATATAACCCATATTACTCCTATATGTTCCATTTCCGCTTATACCTGATGCTGTCTATTAAGATCTCATAATGTGTATTGTGTTGACACTGTAACTAGCAGATTATGCCATTATGCATATCGTTATTTGAGTAACCGTCTATTGCCTACGTTTGGCTTAATCTTGCTATACACAGCTTTGGGTGAATTTCTTCTGAAAGGTAGTAAATAATCCTAATAAGTAAACAAATATATATGTCACGCCATCCACATTAACCAGTTCTGGAGGGAGCCATGGTCTTAGTTCAATCCTTAGAAAGGAGCCAGAGTGGGGAAGAAGTAGGAGAGGAACATCAACAGGGAAAAAAAACCCCACTATGGAGTTTGTTTATTTTATTTATTTGTTGCATTTGTATCCCACATTTTCCCACCTTTCTGCAGACTCAATGTGGCTTATGTTATGCCGTAATGGCAATCGCCATTTCCGGAATGAGAACTACAAAGTAGTATTACATTAAAGTTCATAAATGTTACAGTAAATTATAAAGTAAGTTGGATAAACAGTTCATTTCAGTCACAAGGGATAAGGAGGTAATACGTTAATGTTCATTGGTGATAAATTGATTGAAGCAATCAGGTATAAAGAATTCAGTTTTATCTGAGTTGTGAATGAAGGCTCAAAGTTATGAGATCATAAAGGCCAGTTCTGATTTAGCTTGCAGTACCAAAAGAGAGGACACCGCCAAGCTAAGAAAAGCAATATATATGAGCATGGCTACTGGGCTACTTAAAACACATACGACAGCAAAGTCGACTGCAAAACAACTGGTCTCAAGTACCGATAGATTTTATTTGAGAAGATACTATTAATTTTTTTAAGATGACAACATAAAATATTAAATTACAAATATAAATTTGAAGCCTGCAACGATTGCCATTATAAATAATTAAAATATTTAATTTTGGGACTAAACCATAATTACAAAAACTTAAGGACAGTGAATTTGTCAATTACAAGTCAATAAACCTTATTTACAAGTGGCTGGTGGTATGTAAACAGCAACCGTTTTGAAGCATTATAGAAGGAATGAATATAATTTAACATGACATAATTGTTCCAAACTAAAAGCAATTGCATTCTGTTAGTAATGACCTTTCATTGAGGTGGGCGTTTGCATATATGAGTGATGTGTACAGGGCAAAAGCTGTTGAATCATTTGGACTTTTTTTTCTGATTTGGGGGCCATTTCACTTATTTGTTTTAACAAAAAAGGTTAGTGTGTTTTAACGGATGTAACACATATTAGTTCATAGGTTAACATGCATTAAATCAATTGAGAATATCCTAAATGTTTTCAAGCATGTTGAATGCACATTCTGAATATTTGGTAGAGAGGAATGAATGAAAATGAGTTGAATTATAATGTTTCTTATGCAAAGATAACAGATTTCTAGAATTGCGACAGTAAAGCAGTTGAACACAAAAGCAGTTAAAAAACAACACATAACCCACTTCAATTCAGGAAACATTCACATTAAGCAGAGAAGAGCTTTTCAAATCCATCCCTTGAGAACCACCAGCAGGTCTAGTTTTATGTAGATCCACAATGAACACCCTACAGAGATATTCACATACTTTTGGTGAAAGAACCCTGTCAGCCCATCTATTCTGGCTACCCAAGAACCAGAATCGCAAGGACTATTGTCAGGAACCAAAGAACCACAAACAGCATCCACAGAACAGACAACCAGAAAGCCAAAAATCATTTAAACAATGCTAGAAAATGAACAAAATATTTTCTACGAACCAGTATAAATAGAAAAAAAACCACATCATTTTATATATGGTCCTATTAAGTTTCGGCCACATAAACAGCAATACTTTTCCATGCTAATTTGTTTTCATTGCAACTAATTTTGATTAGTACACTGCCCAACAAATTGCTTTTGCTCTTCCTTTGATTATCTGATGCTCCTTATTACATTTTGCCAACTGCAAAAGTATGGAGATGAGATTCCGTGTAATCTATTGTGCGAGGTGCTTTAATCAATAGTCTTGTTCTGCTGATTAAGCAAGGGCTTCTGTTTTGGCAAGATAACATTAGTTTCTCCTGTCATGCTCCAAAACCCATTGGAAATCTTCACTAGATCATTAGATATGCTACAATAAAGCTTTGGTACATTCTCTTTTCTTCTTTAAATTACTTCTTCACTGTCCGATCATTCCCCGTCAACGCATGCACTATATTATTACTATAACTCCCCTGAAACTTGCACTAGAGCTTATGTCTCCAGGCCATGGGGATGCCATTTTCAATTGAGGCTTCCGCTTGAAAATATAAATTAAGAAAATTTCATTATCTCCTGCCAGGGGCTATTATTCAGTACTGTTCTAAGGAAGATTAAAAATGCTAAATCTACAGACTTGAACAAATACTCCAACACTAAAATGAAACACTCACTATATCATAGCAGGAAAAGAAAACCAAAACAGTGCTAGCATGTCAGGTACTGCTATCAACTCTTCATTAGATACGTCATGTAACTTGGGAAACGGAAGAAAGTCTGGGGATAAGTGACTACACGTTATTTTATGATATATAATATAAATGCTGGGGAAAAACAATTGCTAACACATTAGCAGCTTTATTCTAGCTCATTACTCTTCTGAATAGATCACCTGGCAGAGACGATGTGTCCAAATATGAACAAAAGAGCTCTGAGAGAACACACTGGAATCCTGCATTATTCTTCAATGAACACTGAGCATTTGTGGCATGACAGCAATATATTTATACTTATTTGATTTTTTTTTTTTGCAATGCACATTACAATTAAAAAAATAATCTAAATATTAAAAAAAAAAAAATAGAGATGAGGCAGGTAGAAGACTTAGGCCTTTTCATTGAAGCAACCTAAGCAGTTACCCCAAGATTCTATGTAGCGCGACTTAAGTTGCGCGTGCAAATCCGGTCATATTCTGGATTTATGCATGCAACAATTAGTTAACACGTCAATCAGTGCCGATAATTGCCAGTGAACAAGCTATCACTGACACTAATAGGCATTAATTAGAACTTACATGCACAACTGTGCAAGCATATTCTATAACATGATGCCTTTAAATTCTAAGTCGCATAGTTGAAAAAGGGGCATGGCCATGGGTGTGGAATGGGCAGGTCGTGGGCATTTCTAAAATCTATGCACATTGTTGTAGAATACACACAGGTCCATGCCTAATTTAGGCATCAGCATTTACAAAAAGTTTTATTGATTTAACTGCCCATGACTAAAATTTAGTCACGAGGACGGGCGCTCAGCGTATTCTATAAACTGCGTGGAAATTTAGGCATACTTTACAGATTATGGCTAGGTGTATTTCGTTTCTGCGCCAATTTTTTAGGCATGATATACAGAATATAGTCTCTAGTGTGTCCTTACGCAGATCTTTCCCGTTATATGCGCTAAGTCCATTTCAAGCATGGCCTTAAAACAGCCCTTTTTTCTAATGGTTGAATTTCTGGCTGTGCACTAAAAAAATTAATGCAGAAGCACTTACCACCACCTATTTTGGAGGTCGTATTAATTTAGCACATGCAGATGGAAAACTAACCCAGAACAGTTTGGGGAATCTCACATTAGGCCATTGTTGCTGCCTTAGACAAGCATTAGCACCTAATGTCGCTTAGTAAAAGGGACCCTTAATCGCCCATATGTAAATTTAGACTTTAAGGGCCAAATTTTAAGTAGCGCCTAAAATTAAGCGCTGAAAACTTAATGCAGCTAGTGCAATTCTAAAAGGGGTAGTGTCCTTTATAGGGTCGCACTATGCACATAACTGCACCTAACTGTAGGAGACCTGCTATGAGCAGGCCTAGTTGTAGGCAACTGCAGTTAGGCGCGATTCTATATGTACATGCACAAAATTTAGGAACACCCCTGGAATGCCCCCAAAATGTCCCTAGGCAAACAAAATGTGATTTATTAATATAAACAATTGTAATATATGTATACACGCACAAAAACAGCCCGACACAGGCCGTGTTTCGCCCAACAGGGCTGCTTCAGGGGCTACACAGTAATCCTTTGCTGTCAAGTATAATAGATATGTGCTCAATATACTGTATTGAATATAGAGAAGATCATCTTGATTCAAAAAACAGCTGGATCAGAGATGCCACAGGTGCATTTGAACGAGCTACTCAGGGACCCCCCCTCTCAATCGTTATTAATCTTTACCATGTGGCATTGTTTACTGGTCCAAACCCTCACCTACTTGGCTTGGTAAAGCATATGAACAAATATCTGACCCGGATCTGCCCCTCAGATGGCGTCTAGACTTCCCAGATGAGAGGGGATGTGGGGCTGCTGGCAAGAAGACAAGATGGCGGAGTTCCCACATGCCTTGCAGTCCCTGAGACAGTGTGATCTTGTGCCTGAGATTACAGCGGCATGGTGCAGGCGCTGGATTTGTGCTTTGCTATACTGTTGGAGCAACTATTAATATCTCATAGCTTACCTGGTGTACATCTTTTGCTTCAGGGTCCTGGCTAGCTCCCTTATCCCACATATTGCTTCCTGGAATGTGCTGGGGATCTCTTCTCCAATAAAACGATTTTGTCCCACTTAAAACATAATGCTATACGGAAAGGCCTGCTCTGACAAACCTGTTTGGTGGACAAGGATGGGGAGGGGCACTACTTGGTGCTCCACATTAACTATCAGGGCCACAAGTTTTATCTCTGTGCTGTGTATGACATAAATAATAATTATAAACATTTCCCCCAATTGCTAAATCTACGCCTTTAGTACTCTTGACGCCCCCTGACTGATGTTGGGGGATTTTAACCAAGTGTTTGATCCCATCAAGGCCCGGTCCTGCAGTGGGGGGGGGGGGGGGGGCATGGGTTTGCCACACCTTTGTAAAACTAGATCTTCTAGACCCATGGCAGCAGTTGCACCCCTCTGCACTGGACTACACATATCTCTCTAAAGCACTTTGTCGAGGATAGATTACATCTTGATCGCCCAATCTTGGTTTCATTGGGTACAGGGAGCGGAAATAGGACCTATGGCAATTTCTGATCATGCTTTACTCTGAAAATCATTTTGTACCATGCATTAACCAGTTAATGCACAGTAATGCAATTTAATGCATGTTAGACAAGCCACATGATTCTCAATGGGGCTTACTTATTAATTATGCACTTAACTTGAATTAGCGCATTAATGTGTGTAATGCACATTAGTAATTGAGATTCTTGGATTGTAAGCTAATTGGAAACACAAACTGTATCTGAATTCAACTTGCCTGGAGCTATCAATGAAATAGGTGTGAGCTAAATTAAATGATAAATTGTTATTAGTCAAAATGGTTTCTCTCTTTGATATAGATTTTGTTCAGAAATCTCATTTTCAGCAACAATGTGCCCTGCCATCTATGCACACTTTGGAATGTAGTTTGCTCTCTACAAACTCACAGAAAATAATTCTTACCAATAAGCATTGTTACCAGCCCTGCATACAATGGAGGCAGCACATGCTAATTTATCTCATGCACAGTCATTGTGGATATCCCAAAACCTTATTGGCTGGGTGTTGGATTGAGAATCCCTGCTAGACAGGGATGAAATATTAAGTATTGTGGATAATTTTCCCCTTACCCCTTGAAACACTATCCAAAAATTTATGGTGTGTGTATATAAATATTTGTATACACATTTCTTAAAATAATTTTGAGCAGGTTTCCTTATTTTTGTCATCCCACAAAGAAGAAATGAGCCAAGTTATCCAGTTCCAGGCTGGAAATTATTTGGCCAATCCTGGTTTTGAACTTATATCCCAAAGCAGTGTGGAATTTGTACTGCCTGATTCTGTCCACTGAAATCAGAGCTGCAGGTCCCAGGATAGGGTGCTCAGCAATCCAGGATTGTTCAAAAACCTCCAGCCTGGAACTCGGAAATTTGGCATCCTTGCCAGAGGAAGTTTCTACTGACTTTTTGGTAGAAGCAATTGACTATTAAACCAGGACTTTTCTTAGATAATATATTTCATGCTTTAATCTAGGAAAAGGCTGTCATTTGAAATGAATGTTGTCCGCTGGTAACACTATCTGCTGGATTCTATATATTGTGCCCAGTGTTCCGCGCTGAAATCTAAACGCCTTCCATAACAATGCACATGTGTAATTTAATTGGCTCAACAAGCGAATCAGCATTTTTAACAGCACAGGCAATAATGAGCACTAATTGTGAATCAGAATTTACACGCATTAACGCGGTAAGCGTATTCTATAATGAACTGCACCTAAATTCTAAAGCACGCAGTTCAAAAGAGGCATGGCCATGGGCAGGGAAATGGGTATTTTGTCGGCATGCTCAAATTTAGGTGCGTTGTTACATAGTAGCATAGTAGATGACGGCAGAAAAAGACCTGCATGGTCCACCCAGTCTGCCCAACAAGATAAACTCACATGTGCCATTTTTTGTGTATACCTGTACCTTGATTTGTACCTGTCTTTTTCAGGGCACAGACCGTATAAGTCTGCTCAGCACTACCTACGCCTCCCAACCACCCGCCCCGCCTCCCACCACCGGCTCTGGCACAGACCGTATAAGTCTGCCCAGCACTATCCCCACCGCCCAACCACCAGCCCTGCCTCCAACCACCGGCTAAGCTTCTGGGGATCCCTTCCTTCTGAGGAGGATTCCTTTATGTTTATCCCACGCATGTTTGAATTTCATTACCATTTTCCTCTCCACCACCTCCCGCGGGAGGCCATGCCAAGCATCCACCACTCTCTCCGTGAATGCTTGGAATGCCCTCCCGCGGGATGGAGGAGTAGCAGTTCTGATGCGGGATACAATGAAACTACGCAGAATTGCCATCCCCCAGCTAAATGAATCAGAATCTCTTTTAATCCAGCTAGAAAAGGAGAAACCAATTTGGCTGCTCATGGTATATCGAGCACCTCGTAACACATTATCTGTGCAAGAACTCCTTAACTGATTACACAAGTGATCCTGAATTACCCTAGTCTTCTGCAACATGGTAGCAATCCGGTCTAACATCACCTTTAGTGTTTGTAGAGTCACCTCTGAGGTCTGTGTTACAGAAGCAATGCTTCCTCCAGCTCCCCGAGTCGTAGCCTGCATGCCTGGGTCCTCACTGGAAGCCTCTATCGACACATCGTCAGAGTCGATGGGGTTTCCCTCCAGGGCTGCTCTCGACGCCGGGCTGAGAGGGATCTGTGAAAGAGATGGTGGAGACAGGGAGACTTCCTCTCCCGGCAGGGGGGCTGCTTCTCCAGTCCTTCCCGCAATGGGATCCTCTCCCCGTATAGTTCTGGAGGCACCGGAGAGGAAACGGTCCAGCGATGTTTGAGCCGTGGAGGGGGTTGAGGTAGGTGGAGGCACTAATCTCAACACTCCCTTACGTTTAGTATGAGGCATTTTACCAAGGAAAAAAGAGTGTTTTCAGCTCATAACATCCAGAGCGTTTCAACAATCGTCCGGTGCGGCAGCCATCTTGAATTCCCCCCCCCCCATACATTTTTTCCTTAACTGATTACACAAGTGATCCTGAATTACCCTAGGATGGTGATCATGGGAGATTTCAATCTACATACTGAAAATAGCAGTAGGATACTTAGCGCAGCTTAGTAAAAGGGCTCAATAATAACTGAGTTCTATTACTAAGTTATGCTGGTAAATGGGCTTAGCGTATCTTTATGTAGGCCTATCGCATGCACTAAAGGGCCCTTTTACATGGGCGCAGTAGAGCTACCACACGCCAAATTGGCCCTACCACTGGGACAGAACAGGAGCCCAGTGGTAGTTCTGAAGTTAGCATGCAGTTTCCTGTAATGGAAAAGTATTTTCTATTTTCTACTGCGGGGAGCATTCCTGGTAGTAATTGGCAGCATGGCCTTGCGCTGCCTGATTACCGAGGGGCTAGCGTATGAGCCCTTACCGCTAAATAACTAGGACCCGGTAAGGACTCAGGTGGTAAATGGCCAGGCGCTAATTTGGAACTTAGCATCTGTCCATTAATACCGTAAATAGAATGTAGTCGTGCTAAGAGGTGGCCTGAGTGCACAAGAAAATCACGGACAAAAAGTAGCGCAGGTCACGTTTTAATGCATCTTAGTAAAAGGGCCCCTAAGTCCATTTCTAGTCTAATCAAAAAAGACTTTTTACTAATTGTTACATTTCTGGCAGTGTGGTGTTAGCATTAGTGGTGGGCATTTTAAAAAATTAACGCAGAGCCACTTACTACCTCCTATTTAGAAGGTGCTAAGGGCTCTTGCATTACAAACATGCTAACTAGTTAGCATGGTGGTAATGTCAGCATGCTAGCTGGTTAGCACATTCATGCTCATTCTCCATCCCTGACATGACCCTCCAGTTTATAGAATACACCCATCACCCTTCCACGCCACTAAATTAGTCAAGGCCAGTTATACCAAGTAAAACTTGGTGTAAATGCTGAAAGCCTAAATTACGTGCGGACTGGGTGTATTCTAACAGCACGCATAGATTTAACCGTCCATTCCAAGCCCGCTTTTCAACTATGCGACTTAGAATTTACACGCATCACTTTACAGAATATGCTTAGACAGTTGTGCGGGTAAATTTTGATAAAGCCAGTGTTAATTGCTTAATTGGCAGTTATCAGCACTGATTGGCTAGTTAGCTAATTAAGTTGCATGCACAAATCCAGACTACAACTAGATTTGCGCACACAACTTAAGTCAAGCTATGTTGAATCTGGAGGTTAGCGCATAAGATGACAAAACTAGCACAGGACGCTTTAGCGCATCCTAATTTAGCCCATTTTTGCTGCATTAGGAGCACATTAGCATTTACATAGTGATGTGTTTTGCATGCTTTGCATATTGTTATTAGGTAACCTGCGGTAACCTGAACCAATGTGGATTACTGTACAATAATGCAAACTATTGCTGTTTAGCACACTTTACAGTGTGCTAAACTATCTTCCTAAGTGTGCATTTTCCAACTTATGTTTGCTACTCCAAACCGAAGTACAGTAGGGTTAAATGCTTTTAGATTTCACAATGTGTCATTCTACTAACCAAAGCAGAAAGCATCCAACATTTTTAATGCCCTAGAAACATTTAATATATGTTCAACTTGAGTTTAGCACTGCTGAATGTAAACCTTGCTATCTACAAATTGATTTTCCATTTTAGTGTCTTGTTTATAGATGTATCAACAATATGGACTTCAATTATGTTAAATTCACAGCTGTGCAAAAAAATAAAATTCACAAGGAAATATTCTGGAAAGAGCAAGGATAGGCACATATAAGAATTTCAAAGAACACAGGAACACAACTTGACAAAAAAAAATTAAACAGATACAACAGCTGGGATCCTTCTAAAATAAGCAGACGACCAGTGACACCTTGCTCTCTACCAGGTGTGCTCCACATGCCCTTCAGTTTAAGCTTCAAGAGCTAAACAGATTACAGGGTGTCACATAGGAGTGTTCTTGTCCAAACCATTTTAGGTCTTTTTTTTCCCCCCAAGTTTGTCACAATTTTTTGAAGTTTTTATATTTAAGTTTCACATATTTATATTAAAGAACATTTTTTTGTGCATGCATTTGATTTTTTTTCTTTAAAATGTACATACTGATTGTAGACATGTTAATTTGTGGGTTTATGTGCACAAAATTAATTCTGCATGCACTACAATTTTATGGGATCTAAAAGAATCAAATACATATAATTAAATACACATATCCACAATCTAAATCATGGCTGGAAGGAGGAACTATGCAGACGCGTCCTAAACACCTTTGAAAAAACACTTTCACCACAATATTCACATGCTTGCATTATTTATTTTTCAATAATATTTTTGGGAGGGGTGTGCCAAGGGTGGAGAATGGGCGTGGACAGGTTATTCAGGAAGGGCATTATGAACAATGCAGAGTTAAATGTGGGGAGATCTTAGTGCCCCATAAATCTCTTGTAGGTTTGTAAAGTAAAATAAACCAAAAATAGACAGGTATAATGGTTGATCAGTGAAGACTATCTTTACATGTTAAAACAATTATTGTGAATAGGAGAAGCTTCAACTCATTTTCTTACCAGTTTGGAGATGTCTTTGAATTAATGGCATAAATCAGTCACATTCTGGGCCGGTCCGGAGGGACTCTAAGGAAGTGGCCATAATATTGGGGGGGGGGGGGGGGGGGGGGGGGAGAAGAAAGAGGATAGTAAGGATCCCAAAGACTCTGTACTATGAGGACAGAGGCACAGTGCAGCAAACATCTAATAAGTTGTCACACCACTTCCTACCACATTTAACTGCCTCAACGTCTGCTTCTAGTCTAAAGTCTCATAATAGTGGTCTTAAGTATTTTAACTGAACAAAGCTGGCAGGAAAAAGGGGAGTCCATTTGAACTTATGACCCATTGAGGTGGAGGTAAAGGCTTGGTAACCGAGCAGCATGCAACACTGTCCAATTAGCACCGGGTAACCCCTTGTGCAAATACTTTTTTTTAAAATATTTCCAGTAGCATCAGAAATGGCGCACACTGGGGGTGGAACTACCGCCAGAACCTGCGTTGGGCCTCCAGTAGTTCTGGCAACCTGTTAGTAAAAGGGCCATTTCATGCTGAATTCCTTTCTAAAATGTCGGACATTTCACATCTTAGACATCTTATGGACTTCATTATTGAGTAAAAAAAAACTTCCTCTGTTTTTTTTTTTTTTTTTTGCTACAGCGCTTTTTTCTCCATTATGGAGTTGTTTTTCACAGGTTATCTTGAAACCTATGATGACGAGTCTGTTAAAGGGTAGAACGTCTCTGTAGGCACCCGGAACGCTTGAGGTTTCCTTTGTTTAAATTTATTTAATTTATTATATATTATACATTTTTGTGGTGTAGTTTCTGTATATTTTTACTCTTTATTTCTTTTTGCGTTTACATTAGACAAATATTTAAGTCTTCTTTGGCTGCCATAATATAATTATCCAACAAACAAACAGCCTATAAGTTATCCAAGTTTACTGAAAACAGACTATGTTTTGACTGAAACAGCTGTAACTTTGAAAAGGTCAACAATACTGGAGAAATTATGGCATGGTATTTCAGAATCCCCCGATATTTAACAATTGTATGACCAAGTCTGATTAATCCAAATTAAATTTAACCAATTTAGTCTCAATAGCATGGTTAGGTTTTATCAATTTGAGTGAGCACTGCTCAAATTCATTAGCAAATCTGAATATTTATTTAATAAAGGAAGTCATACAAATATCACCAGCATCTTACATACTTAAAAGTGAAGTATGTTTAGATACACATGTGCCTGTATATATATGAATATAAAGCAAAAAGCTGCCGTATCATACTATTGGATCATGAAGTAGTCTTTCAATATTTTCTGAAGAAAGAGAAAAAACAAAGTGATATTGAAATTATTCTCCAACAACTATTTGAGTGTTTGTCTTTGGTGGTACACACTTCCATAAGCAATCACATTTTTAACCAGTGGAACAGAAAATCAGTATGGGATGCTGTGCTTAGATTAAATTAGCAAGAAACTTGTTATCAGACTGTATAAAAGAAACAGCACAGTAAGTTATGACCTTGTGAAACCTTGGAACCAATATGCAATTTTTCCCCCAATAACCCATGCTAATTATCTGCAAAGTTGCAGACCCTTTAGTGGCAGGTAATTTTTCTTTGAATAGTGAGTTGATTTTGGCTTTTAAATATTTAATTAGTCTTGTTATGATATGAGAATTGTCACACATGCCAAGTACTTCGATTTTCAGTCCCTGTTCCTCCTAATTATGCTCAGATTTAGACTGGTCATCCCAAACCTCTCTCTCTTGTAATTATTTACTCCTTAAAGATCATTCAGAGGAGAAATATTTTCACCCTTATAGCTCTCGCTTTCCACAAATGGCTTTTCTGGTCCGTTAATTACCCACTCAGAGGATTAGAGTTTGTAATAATGCAAAAGAACCTGCATCCAAGATGAGTTTTACAGGATAAAAAAGAATAAATTGGTTTTTGTAAACTCACCCTGGAGAATACCCCTTTTTTTGGTTATGAATTTCATCAACTGGAGCTATGAACTGCAGCTAAATCTCTGCTGATTCCAATGCGTTATGGTGGTGACTCATTTGCATAGCTCAGCAAATCCCCAAGAGATCCAAATGCATGGCATCAGTTGAATTAATTTTAGTATCTTAAGATAACTTCATCTTATCCCCCCTGGGTTTTTTCTTTTTTTTGAGAGTTAATATGCAACACCACACCAGCAAGTTTCAAGGGGATCTAGCAACTTTTTTCTCTAAACTTGTCAGAAATCTCACAGAATTCTCTCTCCCTCTACATACATATATGTACGGTAAAAGGAGCCCTGTGGTGGTGCTGCCACATGATTTGCTGTGGGCTGAGACCCCTATTAACGCAGTGGATAAAAGGCAGAAAAAAAGGAAATGTTTGTGCTGTAAGTACACACTTGCCACAAGGCTATTTCCTGGGGGCGCCATTACCGCCTCCTATTTAGGAAGTGGTAAGGGCTCCTGCAATAACCTGGCGGTAACCAGGCTGTGTACAGCATTGCCTGATTACCACCTGATAAACCCTTGGTGCTAAAAATAAAACATTTCCCATCGCGTTCCTGCAGTAGAGTAGGCCAGTGGTAGTGCAGATTGGTGCTTGCCAACACCGCAGAGGTGTAAAAGGTCCCCTAGGCTACGTGGAGGGGCATCTTCGAAAGGGACGTCCATGTTTTGATATGGACGTCCTTGCAAAACGTCCTGACCCAGGAGTGGGGAAACCCATATTTTCGAAACAAGATGGACGTCCATCTTTTGTTACGAAAATACCGTCGGGGATGTCCAAATCCTTAAATTTGGTTGTCCCTAGACTTGGTCATTTCTGATTTTCGGCAATAATGGAAACCAAGGACGTCCATCTCAGAAACAACCAAACGCAAGCCATTTGGTCGTGGGAGGAGCCAGCATTTGTAATGCACTGGTCCCCCTGAAATGCCAGGACACCAACTGGGCACCCTAGGGGGCACTGCAGTGGACTTCATAAATTGCTCCCAGGTACATAGGCTCCCTTAACCTTGTGTGCTGAGCCCCCCTCCAACTCCCCCCCCCCAAATAATCCACTACCCACAACTGTACACCACTACCCTTAAGGGTGAAGGGGGCACCTAGATGTGGATACAGTGAGTTTCTGGTGGATTCTGGAGGGCTCGCTGTTTCCTTCCACAAACATATGCCTGAAGTGCACTGCAGTACCCACTAAAACTGCTCCAGGGACATGCATACTGCTGTCATGGACCTGAGTATGACATCTGAGGCTGGCAATCAATATTTTTAAAGATATTTTTTGAGGGTGGGAGGGGGTTAGTGATCACTGGGGGAGTAAAGGGGAGGTCATCCCCGATTCTCTCCGGTGGTCATCTAGTCATTTCTGGCACCTTTTTGTGCCTTGGTTGTAAGAAAAACATGACCAGGTAAAGTCGTCCATGTGGTCGTCAGGGATGTCCTTCCTTGTTTCTTTCGATTATGGGTCAAAGACGTCCAAGTGTTAGGCATGCCCAAGTCCCGCCTTCGCTACGTCTCCAGTAAGCCCCCTTGAACTTTGGCCGTCCCTGTGACGGAAAACAGTTAGGGATGTCCAAAATCGGCTTTCGATTATGCCGATTTGGACAACCCTGGGAAAAGGACGTCTATCTTCCGATTTATGTAGAAAGATGGGCGTCCTTCTCTTTCGAAAATGAGCCCGACATAGTAAATGACAGATAAGACCTGTACGGTCCACCCAGTCTTCCGAACAAGATAAACTAATTTTACATGGTATGTGATACTTTATATGTATATGTAAGTTTGATTTGTCCTTGCCTTTCTCAGGGCGTAGACCATATAAGTCTGCCCAGCACCGGCTTTGCTTCCCAACTACCTGCGTTGCCACCCAATCTCTGCTAAGATTCCGTTATCTGTAAATTTATTCTCACAGTTTTCAAGCAACATTTCCAAAATCGATTTTTTCATCTTAAGAAATCTTGTAGTATCCACTTCTTATAAAGCTATTTAAAACACATTCAAAGCTGAACAGCTGTCTAATTTCTGAATATTATTCTTGCAAACCTACATCTCCTTTAAAAAATAAAAAATAAAACCACAGTTTCCTGCATTCTCCAAACTATAATGATTTTTGTCTAAAAATAGGTATGTTTCACAGCTGTGAGAATGTTTTGCTACATTGGTAGGTAGGAGTGACTACTGAGGTACAATTATACCCTCACCTGACTACAACAGTCTGGCAAGTTCACTTGAGAAAGAGACATCAGAAAAGACATGTGGTTCAACTCTGCCAGTTCAATGAGAATCTTAAGTCATGTTTAACTTTCAAATACACATAATCTCATCTGTTTCTCTAAACTGTCTATCTCTGTGGGAGCTACATGTGTGTATACAATGAACCCCTCCCCTCCTTTACTTAGTTATACATAATACAGCATTACATTTCAAGCACACCCTTTCCTTGAAATAAGTTCCTGGCTGTCAGCAGGAAGAAACTGATAAAACAACAAGTCATTGCTGATTGCAATCTTGACAACTGAACAGTACTCCATATGTATTCTTCCTATTGTATAGTACTACTTACTACTACTACTTATCATTTCTATAGCGCTACTAGACATACACAGCACTGTACACTTGAACATGAAAAAGACAGCCGCTGCTCAACAGAGCTTACAATCTAATTAGGACAGACAAACAGGCCAAATAAGAGATAAGGGAATATTAAAAGTGAGGATGATAAAATAAGGGTTCTGAACAAGTGAATAAGGGTTAGGAGTTAAAAGCAGCATCAAAAAAGATAGTCCCCAAAATGCCACACTTTTTAATGGAACTTTGGGTAGCACCTGATTGAGCTATCTCAGTCACAAAGGCAAACAAATCACAATATTATGTAGTATATATTAAACAGGAGGGGCAAAAGGGCCGGATTTATGAGTATCGTGGCTCCTAAGCTTATGAAACTCGAGGATTCCCCCCCCCCCCCAATTAAATAGAAAGAGTATTTTAGGTTTAATAAATGATTAATAAAAAATATATAGAACCAAAATAGTCAATAATAAATATAACATCATAATCATTGGGGTTTTTCGTAGCTTGCCTATTTATATGTAACTAGTAAAAAAAAGGCCCGTTTCTGAGAAATGAAACGGGCGCTAGCAAGGTTTTCCTCGGAGTGTGTATGCTTGAGAGAGTATGTGTGAGATTGACTGTGTCAGAGAGAGAGAGAGAGAGAGTGAGTGTGTGTGTGTGTGTGTGTGTGTGTCTGGGTGCGAGTGCTTCTGACAGTGATAGTGTATGCATGAGAATCATTCAGAGTGTGTGCCAGGGGCCCGGCCCATCACTCCCTCCTCCCTCCCAGTTCCAGGGTCTCCCTCCCCCCCAACCTGTGCACTCCAGCTGACCTTGTTAATAACCCAGAGCAAGGCTCTGGGAGGAGTTAATTGCTTTACTCCAGCTGACCTTGTTAATCACCCAGGGCAACAACCACTCCAGGTGCCTGAGAAAACAATTGTAGCAGGAGTTAATTGCTTTACTTGCAACTCTCTTTTCCTTTGTGTACTTGCTAAACTGGATATCTATGCCACCTCAAGTTTCCGGGTTGGAGGCTTCAATTAGAACGTTGGAGGTGCCTTTTATATTAGAGATAAGGCTCAAGAGACAACATGCAAGAGCTCTATACTTTTTATTTTAAGTAACCTTGGGAAATTTTGTTGCCTTTCTAGCTGAAATAACTCAAGCAGACATTGCCCAGGGTTTCATGGAAAAACTTAGGAGTACTTTTACTAAGCAGCAGTAGAATAGGCCTAAGGGGAGGGGATTAGTTGTGCTTAGAAGGCAACTCTAATAATTGGGAAGGAAAGCCAGTGACAGCAGACTTCTATGGTCTGTGCCCTGATCGTGGCTGGACACATTTGGATGGGCTGGAGTGGGGCTTCGATGATAGCTTCAGTAGTTGGGAAACAAGGCTAGTGCCGTGTAGGCTTCTATGGTCTGTGCTCTAAAAATGGGAAGGACAAATCAAGATCAAGTATACTTATGAGGTATTGTAGCGTACTTTTGCTATGAGTTTATCTTGCTGGGCAGACTGGATGGACCATACAGGTCTTTATCGGCCATCATCTACTATTATGTAGGCCTTTCCTGCATGCTAAGGCCATTTTTACCATGAAAATAAAAATCCTTTTCTATTTTTTTGCATGAATGGCCATGTACAAATGTTGCCATTAGAGCACAATCATTTTTTTTTAATTATCGTGCGAGCACTTACCACCACCTTTTTTTAGGTAGCAAGGGCTCATGCAGTATCTGTGCACTGACGAGTTAGCACGCAGTAATTTAGATGCACTAACTGGTTAGCACAGGACACCCACTCTCCGCCCCTGACATATCCCCTCAAAAACAATTTTGAGAATATTTTTAAACGTGCAGTTAGCACGTGCAGATTTCAAAGTTACTATGAGATGCCTGAGAACACCCTACAGTACTCAGTCTTTTTGCTGCCTTAGGTGCACACTATCACCTAATAGTGGAGGAGTGGCCTAGCGGTTAGAGCACCGGTCTTGCAATCCAGAGTTGGCCGGTTCAAATCCCACTGCTGCGTCCTTGTGATCTTGGGCAAGTCACTTAACCCTCCGTTGCCTCAGGTACAAACTTAGATTGTGAGCCCTCCTTGGACAGAGAAATATCCAGTGTACCTGAATGTAACTCACCTTGAGCTACTACTCAAAAAAGGCGAGCAAAATCTAAATAAATAAATAATGCAGATCAATAAAAGAGTCCCTTAGTATTTTGGGCAATATATACAGACCTCCAAAATGGTACTAATAAATTACTCATCTGGGCTGTAGTAGACTGCCTATTTCCTTTCATGTAGTAACATAGTAACATAGTAGATGACGGCAGAAAAAGACCTGCATGGTCCATCTAGTCTGCCCAAGATAAACTCATATCTTGAATTTGTACCTGTCTTTTTCAGGGCACAGACCGTATAAGTCTGCCCAGCAGTATTTCCCGCCTCCCAACCACCAGTCCCGTCTCCCATCACCGGCTCTGGTACAGACCGTATAAGCCTGCCCTCCCCTATCCTAGCTTCCCAACCACCAACCCCTCTTCCCCCCACCTGCTCCGCCACCCAATTTCAAATGGATCCTCAGAAGCTTAGCTGAAATTGGGTGGCGGAGCAGGTGGGGGGAAGAGGGGTTGGTGGTTGGGAGGCTAGGATAGGGAAGGGCAGACTTATACGGTCTGTACCAGAGCCGGTGATGTGAGACGGGACTGGTGGTTGGGAGGCGGGAAATACTGCTGGGCAGACTTATACGGTCTGTGCCCTGAAAAAGACAGGTATAAATTCAAGATATGAGTTTATCTTGGGCAGACTAGATGGACCATGCAGGTCTTTTTCTGCCGTCATCTACTATGTTACTATGTTACTACATGAAAGGAAATAGGCAGTCTACTACAGCCCAGATGAGTGACGCCTTATAATAAGCTCCAAAAGCCTAACGGGGCTGCTGAGTTTGTTACATACAAGTAACGAAGCTAACATCTGACAGATTGACGGGATACAGCTCTGCTTATGCAATGCTCAAAACACAAAAGTAATGGAGCATAGCTTGTCCTTAAATAAAGATGAGACTGTATACAAGGTCTGTTTAAAAAAAAATGATTTATGCTGCAGCACAAAAGCACATAACATGAGCACACACATTTCACAGTGCTTTTGAGATGCCCAATTTAAATGCTTGTCCCTTCAAGCTTAAAAAAAAAAAAAAAAAAAAAAAAGGTAAAAGAATAAAGTCTGAAAAACCACAGCAGCAGCAGGAGAATCCCAACATTCCAAGATGAAGCATATCCTTTAAAATACCAGACATGTATATTTTGCTCTATTGTGATAATTTGTATATGACAAGCATGCTGCTTGATGTAATTCCCAACTGAACTGGACATGAAGTATGGATAAGAAGTGTTATATAAACAAACTACCATCATAAAAGCTCTCCTCTCCTCACTACTGCTCTGTCTTCAGCACATTAAAGTTTGCTGTCTTGTCAACTGTCTCCTACCCAGTGCTACTCTAACCAGCTCTAGCTGTGCCACTATGGAGATCATTCGGTATGTGGGCAGCTGGAGTACAATTAGGGGTGTTATCAGTGGCAAAAAGGATTCAGTCTAACAGGGGTATAACCTGCATTACGGAGAGCTTTGAGTATCTGATGTTAAGAAAACAGCAACCCATTTGTAACAAAACTGAAAACAGGATGCTATGTCTGTCAGTGGAATGCCATGTTTGTTAGGGCAGAAGGAGACAGAGGGGAAATCTTTCTAATTCCATTCACTGGAGATAGCAAGCGAGAGCTCTCTTAGTCCAGAGCGCAAAAGGATTTCTTGTGTGGATGCTTGTGCAGTTTAAAATAAAAACACCTTTGGAACAATTAAGGATGAGTTATTTAGGACTACTTTGTTCCAATGAAACTGAGTGCACAGGTTATAGGTGACCAATGCTTGGAATTTAACTAATTTATTTTTCTACCTTGCGCAAGTACTACTAGAAAGAGCACCTTCCAAGTGAGATGCGGATTCTGTTAGCTGAAATAACAGTTTTCTGAAAGATCTAAGGATAACTTTGTGGTGTCGTGGCATGAGGCTTCTTCTGTAATGATTATTTGAGGTGAAAGTATCCCTTTCTGAACCTGAAAATCACTGGACAGTGAAGCTGAAAGTCTGTCAGTGGAAAACCTGATAAGCTGAGGAGTATGCAAACGCCCCTGGATTCAACAGAGGTCGCCCAAAGTTCGACATGGATCCTAGATGCTCACATAAATTAGGCAATAACAATCAATTGTTGGAGTTAATTGGCAGTAATTTGGAGCTATGTGTGCATCTGCCCTACGTCCTATTCTATAATGTGCGCACCTAAATTTTATAGTGTGTAGCTCAAAAGAGGGTGTGGCCCTGGGTGGGTCAGGGGTATTCCAAGAAATTACTACTACTACTTATTTCTATAGCACTACTAGGCGTTCGCAGCGCTAGACACTGGACATAAAGAGTCAGTCCCTGCTCGACAGAGCTTACAATCTAATTAGGACAAACAGTACAAATAAGGGATAAGGGAATTACTAAGGTAGGAATGATAAAACATGGGTACTGAACATGTGAGAAAGGATTAGGAGTTAAAAGCAACATTAAAAAAGTGGGTTTTTAGCCTAGATTTGAAGACGGCCAGAAATGGAGCTTGACGCACCTGCTCAGGAAGTCTATTCCAGGCATATGGTGCAGCATGATAAAAGGAACTGAGTCTAGAGTTAGTGATGGTGGTGGTGGAGAAGGGTGCTGATAAGAGAGATTTACCCAGTGAATGGAGTTCCCCGGGAGGAGTGTAGGGACAGAAGAGTGGAGAGGTACTGAGGAGCTGCAGAGTGAATGTACTTGTAAGTCAATAACAAGAGTTTGTATGCAGAAATGGATAGATAGGGAGCCAATGAAGTGACTTGAGGAGCGGGCCAATATGAGCATATCGACACTGGCAGAATATAAGTCGTGCAGCAAAATTTTGAACAGACTGAAGGAGAGAGAAATTAGGCACGTTATAGAATACCTGGATTTACGGGCCCAACTGCCACCAGTTGAGCATGATGGTTTACACTAGGTTTCAGCAGGCACAATCCTCGTATCCAAAGTTGAATGTGGGTATCCGCTCTAAGTGCTATTCTATAAAGGTCACTTAGCACTAAGCAACCTTTATATAACTGGCTCTTAGCGTGGACCTTAACAACCATTTACTGAATTTGTCCCTTACTGTCCTACGCGATGAATCATAAATGTTTTGTAATAGTATTGGGAGGACATTCATTTAAATATGTAGGTACATCTGGGGAAAGTCTTTCTAGCTGCCACTAAGGTATCTTCAATCAGCATTGGTAGACACAGGCAAAAAAAACTAAATACCACTCAACTTTCATGTCACCAATGCTAGTGATTAGAGATTTGTATGCAGACGAGAGCTCTTATTCTGGAAAATTGGAAAGGTTTGAAATGCGTGTGCCTCTTTAGAGCAGATAAGCGATAAAATCTGATAGAAATTTTGAGATTAAAATTCCCCTCCCTCACCTTTAAGACTGAGTAACCTAAAGCCAAAGATTAACTTTGATCCATATATTTCATAATAGCATTTTTTCAACTTAAATGAAACTAAGAACAGCTTCTATTACTTTTTACCTAATAAATCTAGGAGGTTGGAATTTAATAGTCGATTTTCTCACCTTTAAAAAAAAAAATAAAGTTGGTATTGCGTTCAGCCATTCAGCCTCTACCTTTTATTTAAAGGTCAAGGTTTCTCTAAGCTCCCTCTGAACAAAAGCATATAAACAAGATTGAAGACTGAACATTTAAAAACTACAAGTGGTTCATGGTTCATTTATTTGATATACCACCCATGATGAAAACAGCTATGCTACCCTGTGTTAAAAACAGTTTTGACGTTAAAATTCATAGTGAACAGCTTTTGTCAAATAATTGATTCCACACGAAGATAAAAATACTGCACTAAACAATAAGTCTACTTATAGTAGTGTCTTAAGATGACATTAACACTACAATACTAACTGGCTTGATAGAAACAGAGAAAAATGTAGGCAGATAAAGACCATACGGCCTATCCAACCTGCCCATCCATGCCATCTACTCTCCCTATTACTCCTTTAGAGATCCTAAGTACTTGTCCCAAGCTCTCTTGAATTAAGATACTGTTTTCATCTCCATTTCCATGCAGAGGCCATTCCACAAATTCACCACCCTTTCTGTGAAGTAGTATTTCTTCAGGTTAGTTCTGAGTCTATCCCCTTTCACTTTCATTCTATGCCCCCTCGTTAAACATCTTCCTTTCAAATGAAGGCTTGCCTCCTGTGCATTTATGCCACGCAGATATTTAAAAGTCTATCACAGTGGTTCCCAAACCTGGTCCTGGAGGCACCCGAGCCAGTCAGGTTTTCAGGATATCCACAATGAATATTCATGAGAGAGATTTGCATACACTGCATCCACTGCTTGCAAATCTCTCTCATGAATATTCATTGTGGATATTCTGAAAACCTGACTGGCTGGGGTGCCTCCAGGACCAGGTTTGGGAACCACTGGTCTATCATATCTTCCTTTTCCTGCCTTTCTTCCAAAATATACATACTGAGATCTTTAAGTCTGTCTCTATATGCTTTATGATGAAGAACACTGACCATTTTAGTGGCTGCCCTCTGGACAGATTCCACCCTATTTATATCTTTTTGAAGGTGTGGTCTCCAGAACTGTACTTAATATTCTAAATGAGGTCTCAACAGAGTTTTATACAGGGGCATCATCACTTCCTTTTCCATCCTGGCCATTCCTCTTCCTATGCACCCTAGAATCCTTCTAGCTTTCGCTGTCACCTTTTTTACCTGTTTGGACACCTTAAGATGATCATATACGATCACACCCAAGTCACACTCCTCTTTCATGCATAAAGGTTCTTCACCCCCTAAATAGTACTGTTCCCTTGGCTTTTTGCAGCCCAAATGCATGACCTTTTTTTTTTGCATTAAATCTTAGCTGCCAAATTCCAGACCATTCCTCTAGCTTCACTAAGTCCTTCCTCATGTAATCCACACTATTAGGGGTGTCTACCTTATTTCAGATTTTGGTATCATCCACAAAGAAGCAATATCGCTTACAAAAATGTTAAAAAGAACCAAAGAACCGAACCGTGCGGCATATCACTGGCAACATCCTTTTCCTCAGAATGAGCTCTATTTTCTACTAACCTCTGTTACCTTTCACTCAACCAATTCCTAACCGAGTGTCACTTTAGGACCCATACCGATGGCACTCAGTCTATTTATTAGTTATCTATGTGAACCCGTGTCAAATATGTAGCAATTCTCTGTTTTAAAAGCGTTTCCATTAATTCCTTACTTTCCACTTTTGTGGCATGGGTCCACATCTGCTCTTCTCCAGTTCTCCGGACCACTCCCGACTCTAGAGAAGCATTGAAAAGGTCTGCCAGCGGAGCCACTAGAACTTCCCTAAGTTCATTCAATACCCTTGGATTTATGCCATACAGCCCCACCGCTTTGTCCATCTTTAGTAGTTTATCCAGCTCCTCAAGAACATAGTCCTCAGAAAACTGTCCAGTGACTACCACCCCTCCATTCCTATGTGTTTGTTTTCTGTGGTCCTGCTTCCAGCCCTTCAGCTGTGAACACAGAACAGAAATATTTGTTAAGCAATTCTGCCTTATCTTTATCAGCTTCTACATATTCCTCTCCTTAACCTTCACAATGCCAGTTTTGCATTTCTTCCTATCACTAACTACAAAATATCTCTCTCTCCCCCCCCCCCCCCACACACATAGACCCTTTACCATATTGGCTATTTTTTTCTTCCATTTACATATTTGTTTTCCTGACTACTCTACCAGCTTCTCTTAGCTTTTCCAGATAGTCACCTGTCTTCCTCTTTCTGCAATTTCTTACTGTTTGTAAAGGCTAATCTTTCTTTACTTACCTTTTCAGCTACTACTTTTGAGAACCACAGTGGCCTCTTTTTCCTCTTACTTTTATTTTCCTTAAAAAAAAGGTTTATTGCTCTTACAATAGCTCCTTTCAGTTTTGCCCACTGCTTTCCAACTTCTTGCAGAAGTTCGCATCCAAACAATTCCTCAAGGTAATCGTCACCATCTGAATAAAATTAGTTTTTTTGAAGTCTAGAGCCTTCACTTTAAATGAACCCTCTCTACACCTATATTAAAATTAAACCACACCATCTGATGGTCAGTGGATGCCAGATGATCACCTACTATAACATCAGAAACACTTTCTCCGTTAGTAAGCACTAAGGGGCTCATTTTCAAAGCACTTAGACTTACAAAGTTCCATAGATTACTATGGAACTTTGTAAGTCTAAGTGCTTTGAAAATACGCCTCTAAGTCGAATATGGCCCCATCTCACGTGGGCTCCATTACCAAGTGCTAGAATAGTTCTTCCCCTTTTACTATGCTGCACTACATAAGTACATAAGTATTGCCACACTAGGACAGACCAAAGGTCCATCAAGCCCAGCATCCTGTTTCCATCAATGGCCAATCCAGGTCACAAACACCTGGAAAGATCCTAAAGATGTTCAATACATTTTATGCTGCTTATCCCAGAAATAAGCAGTGGATTTTCCCCAAGTCAATTTAATAATGGTCTATGGACTTTTCCTTTAGGAAGCCATCCAGACCTTTTTTGAACTCCACTAAGCTAACCGCCTTTACCACATTCTCTAGCAATAAATTCCAAAGTTTAATTACATGTTGCGTGAAGAAACATTTTCTCTGATTCGTATTAAATTTACTACTTTGTAGTTTCATCATGTGCCCCCTAGTCCTAATATTTTTGGAAAGAGTAAACAAACGATTCACACCTACCCGTTCCACTCCACTCATTATTTTATAGACCTCTATCATATCTCCCCCTCAGCCATCTTTTTTCCAAGCTATAGAGCCCTAGCTGCTTCAGCCTTTCCTCATAGGGAAGTCATCCCTTCCCCTTTATCATTTTCATTGCCCTTCTCTGTACTTTTTCTAATTCCACTATATCTCTCTGCTTCTAAAAGACCATGCAATAGGGATACCCCAATCTTAGTTTGTCATGAGCTGTAAAGTGGTATGCTCAAGTACTTTAGATATCAGCTATTCATCAATGTACAAGGCTGTGTGCTCTGAACTGGCAAAGACAGAATGCTTCCGAGAAACTAGCATGTATTCTTATATCACTGATACAGAGAGGATAAAAGTATATTAAATAATGCATAAACACGCAAATCTCTCACATATTCAAATATCTAGCCAATTCTGTGTGAGTGAAAAACATGACAAAAGCTTTGGCAGCTATGCTGTCATCCTAAATGCAGACAATTCAGAAAAATAAAAGAAGACAGCACATATAAATAAATTCTCAGTTAAATTCACAGCTAAAGGTTCTTAAGTAAACATATAGAGGGTCTAACAATTAGTGCAAGTTTTCTACAACAGGACCCATAGGAATAAAACAGGTAGAAATGCTAAGTAGTAGTAGTAGTTCTGTGACAGATAACATGTTAAATCTTTAGTAAAAGACTCCCATAATTAATTAAAAGTGACAACTGTGTAATTTTCTAGCAACAATAGCCAATATATCAAACAACCAGTTGCAACTGAAGTCTAATAATCCACTATTGTGCTTATCTTTGACCCTTAAACTTTTCTATTCCGGCAACCTCATTAATGTCAAAATGCCATTAGAATGTCTATCCACTTATAAACTGAACAGCCTGAACAAATGAAAAATCTATGGGGTTCAATACAAAAAAATGTACTCATTGCATGCATCCACAAAGCTTAATCGCGCCACAAAGGTCATAGTATGCTTTTATTTTTTAAAGAAGCATGTTGGAACGCTGAACTGAAGCTGAAATACTGGCCACCCATTTCTTGCCAATCCCATGGGAGCTAAATGTACATTTCATTTTGAAGACGATAAAGCAAAAACCTTGTCAAAAACCATTCTGGACCTCAATAAAATTGAGCTACTGTTGTGCTTACAGTTACTACTACTACTATTTAGCATTTCTATAGCGCTACAAGGCATACGCAGCGCTGCACAAACATAGAAGAAAGACAGTCCCTGCTCAAAGAGCTTACAATCTAATAGACAAAAAATAAATAAAGAAAGCAAATCAAATCAATTAATGTGAACAGGAAGGAAGAGAGGAGGGTAGGTGGAGGCGAGTGGTTATGAGTCAAAAGCAATGTTAAAGAGGTGGGCTTTCAGTCTAGATTTAAAGGTGGCCAAGGATGGGGCAAGACGTAGGGGCTCAGGAAGTTTATTCCAAGCGTAGGATGCAGCGAGACAGAAGGCGCAAAGTCTGGAGTTGGCAGTAGTGGAGAAGGGAACAGATAAGAAGGATTTATCCATGGAGCGGAGTGCACGGGAAGGGGTGTAGGGAAGGACGAGTGTGGAGAGATACTGGGGAGCAGCAGAGTGAGTACATTTATAGGTTAGTAGAAGAAGTTTGAACAGGATGCGAAAACGGATAGGGAGCCAGTGAAGGGTCTTGAGGAGAGGGGTAGTATGAGTAAAGCGACCCTGGCGGAAGATGAGACGGGCAGCAGAGTTTTGAACCGACTGGAGAGGAGAGAGGTGACTAAGTGGGAGGCCAGCAAGAAGCAGATTGCAGTAGTCTAAACGAGAGGTGACAAGGGTGTGGATGAGGGTTTTGGTAGAGTGCTCGGAAAGAAAGGGGCGGATTTTACAGATGTTGTAAAGAAAGAAACGACAGGTCTTGGCAATCTGCTGGATATGAGCAGAGAAGGAGAGAGAAGAGTCAAAGATGACCCCAAGGTTTCGAGCTGAGGAGACAGGGAGAATGAGAGAGCCAACAACAGAAATAGAAAACGGGGGGAGCGGGGAGGTGGGTTTGGGGGGCAAAATGAGAAGCTTGGTTTTGGTCATATTTAATTTCAGGTGGCGTTGAGACATCCAGACAGCAATGTCAGACAAGCACGCTGAAACTTTGGTTTGGATGCAAGGTGAGATATCAGGGGTAGAAAGGTAGATTTGGGAGTCATCAGCATAGAGATGGTAGGAAAAGCCATGGGATGAGATTAATGAACCAAGGGAAGAAGTGTAGATAGAAAAGAGGAGGGTTAGGCACCATTAAGACCCGCACTAAGCGCCAATAATATAAAGGTTGTTTTTTCCCTAAGGGCAGATTCTATATAAAACACCTAACAAACCTGCGCGATAAACATTTTCGCCTAAGTGTATTCTATAAGCAGCGCCTAGATTTAGGCGCAGTATACAGAATACGCTTAGTTGATATCCCAGCACCATTTACTATGCGCCTCCCTGTGTGTAGATTTACGCGCATATTGGGCCATGTTCTATAACTACACGTGTAAATTTGAGAATGCCCATGGAACACCCATTTCCCCACCCCTTTTGAACTGTGCACATTAGAATTAAGAAGCAGTACATACCAACTACACTTAGCAAGTTGTGTGTATAAAATCTTATTGCTAATTAGTGCTCATTAATGCTGAAGTTGTTAAAAACGCTGATTAGCTTGTTAAGCCAATTAAGTTACATGCGTTGTTACAGAATATGCCCGGGCTTCAGTGTGGCTCTCTAGGCATGCTATATAGAATCTGGCAGTCAGTGACCTTTACAGAATAGCACTTAGAGTGGATTCCTGCACCTAATTTTGAGTGTAAGGACTTATGCTTTAAATCCTCACACCCAACTCAAGAGCAGTTGGGTGTGCAAATCCTCATATTCTACAACATTGCACCTAATTTTTGGTAATGCCCCTGATTGGTCCATGCCCCTCCCATAGTCACACCCCCTTCTGAGTAATATGCTATAAAATTTAGGCACAGATGTTACAGAATAGCGACTAGGCCAGATGCAAATGCAAATCCAAATTGATGCTAATTAACTCCAATTATTGATTGACTCGTTACCTCATTAATTTGCACACACACCTGCCCTGCATGCCCAAATACAGATACCCATCCTTGGGGGAACCTACGTAGAATTTGGGAGTTGGGGCACTTCTATAAAAGGGTGCCAAAAGTTAGGTACCACATGGAGTGCATTAAGGGCTAATTCTATAATTGCATCTGGGCACCCAGATTGTGTTATAGAATACTAATATTAAGTTGGCATTTACACGCTGGCACTTAGGCACACCCACTTAGAGGCATAAATGCACACACACACAAGTGGAACCTTAGCACGTAACTCACAGAATTCTATAAGCTACGGGCTAGATTCTATATGCTTAAAAATTGGAGTGGAAAAGAAATGCGCCTAGGAGTATTCTATAAAGCCAGCCTAAATTTAGGCACAGTTTATAGAATACGCCAAGCACCCGTCCGCGCAGCTAAATTTAGTCATGGAAATTATGCCAAATTAGGTGTATTCTATAACCATGCACATAGATTTTAGAAATACCCATTCCATGCCCATGGCCACGTCCCCTTTTCAGCTATGCGCCTTAGAATTTACATGCATTACTTTATGCTTAGACGGGTGTCAACTGCTTGCTAATTAGCAATTACTGGCACTGATTGGCTTCTTTGCTAATCACATAGTGTGCACAATTCCAGAATACAACCAAATTCGTGCGCATAACCTATGTCACACTATATAGAATCCAGGGTTACGTATATAAATATGGGACCCATTCGAGTGCCTTCCCATGCACACCCCCTTGGATTTACATACTAAATGAATTGCATACTAAGGTTATACAATGCTACTTGGTACCCAACTAACACTTATATAACTCTAACAGTCTCATGCTCAAGAAAGATATAGTGGAACTGGAAAAGGTGCAACGAAGGACGACTAAAATGATAGCGGGGATGGCACGACTCCCCTATGAAGAAAGACTAAGGAGGCTAAGGCTTTTCAGCTTGGAGAAGAGACGGCTGAGGAGAGACATGATAGGGGTATATAAAATATTGAGTGGCGTGGAACAAGTGGATGTGAAGCGTCTGTTCACGCTTTCCAAAAATACTAGGACTAGGGGGCATGCGATGAAACTACAGTGTAGTAAACCAATCGGAGAAAGGTTTTCTTCACCCAACGCGAAATTAAACTCTGGAATTCGTTGCCGAACGTGGTGAAGGCGGTTAGCTTGGCAGAGTTTAAAAAGGGGTTAGATGGTTTCCTAAAGGACAAGTCCATAAACCGCTACTAATTGGACTTGGGAAAAATCCACAATTCCAGGAATAACATGTATAGAATGTTTGTACGTTTGGGAAGCTTGCTAGGTGCCCTTGACCTGGATTGGCCGCTGTCGTGGACAGGATGTTGGGCTCGATGGACCTTTGGTCTTTTCCCAGTGTGGCATTACTTATGTACTTATAAGTGCTAATACTCTATAATTACCTAAACCTCCACTACCCAAGCAGCAAAGGACTCAAATACAAATCTACCTATGCAACCAGCTTTTCCTACCTAAGCGCACAACTATGGAACGCATTGCCAAAAGCAGTAAAAACTACGCTCGACCACCTAAATTTTCGGAAAGCACTAAAGACAGACCTGTTCAGAAGAGCATACCCCACTAACCCAACACAAAAATACCTGGACACTTGTGACACAATGCAACCAAAGACCGTAACGGACATTACCTGACTCTTCTTCCCCCTTTTCCTCTCTAAGTTCTCTCCAACTGTACCTACCATACATGCATCTCATTCTACCACAATATCACTTTGTATTCATTCATACCATGTATTTGTTCAGACCGTAATCAGCTAACGCCGTTAATGGTTATATGTAAGACACATTGAGCCTGCAAAAGGTGGGAAAATGTGGGATACAAATGTAACAAATAATAATAATTATAGCACAGAAACGGACTTACATTTAGGTGATAAGGTTGTAGAATGAGGTGGATATTGACTTCCTCAAACAAAAACCTAACCAAAGGCAGTTTACATCAGACAATAATCAAATATATAATAATAATCCAATACATCAATTAAATGCAATAATAGACAAAAGAATAATACATCAACATATACACCCTTATTTAAAGAAAAAAAGTGTTAAATTAATGTGAAAACTCATAGTGAATGGTGAAGGAAAAATAAAACTTCTTACACACAGCCCCTTTCCTAACCTATACCTGTGACCCATTCCACTTATTAGAGTCATATACTTTTCATATGATTACCCTGTTTTCTAAGCAATATTCAATAGATTTATTATAAAGCAATGAACCTGAACAAATAGCTTTTAATTACCCCATATAGGAAGATGCTTTACTATTAATTCCACAGCTACAAATGCTTCTCTAGTTCTCTAGCAATTAGACTTCTTGGCTATTTGGCTAGGTTTGCTTCATGATACCCAGTACAGTTAATTATATTTTTTTATGTTAATAACCTCTGTCAATTTCATGCATAACTCTTCTTTGATGAATATTTAAATTAAATGTGAATAAAAAGTCATCTTGGTTATATTTCATATTCAGCAATCATCACAACCTAATCCAGTTCTCGCTAGCAAGAGGAGATAAATGACTATAGAAATACTTATAATAAAAAGGTCCTAAATCAACATTAGACAATATAGCTATGATTAGTTTTGTAGGTGACATAACCAAACTGTTTATGGCAACATACATGATCTATGTCCTCTGAATTGGGACACGAGATGAGCTACAAATAAAATTTTAGAGCTATTTATAAAAGACACTTTTATATATTAAACACATCAGTGCATGAATAAACCATGAGCAAATCTTAGGGCTGGGCCGATATGTTACTGAGTGAATGAAACGTGAACAAGTTATCAAAATACTAGAGTGGGTAAGGCAAGGAAGACCATCTCAGCAAGTACCAGCTAACATTAAGAATCTACAACATAAGCAACTTTTATTGCCATCAGTGTTTTTGGTGATAGGAATCACTTCAACTTGCATTGAGGTGAAATAAAGAATGTAAACAGCAGAACTTAGCCAACTAGAACATTATAACACTAATCTGGAAAGAAAGAAGTGGGGTGGGGAATACAGAAGTAGTTTTAAGGCAGAGCACAAAAAAACTTACAGGACTTAAATGCAACTCATTAAACAAGAGACTATGGAGCAAGTAGATACTCTGGTACTTAATTCATTAAATAGCCTCAGCGCTCAAACTCTGATGGCCCTATAGAGTAATGAATTGAGCACAGAGCAAAAGAAAAACAGAAGCCGTAAGCCATTATGCAACAGTCCTGTGCAGCAGAGTATATGGAATAATGAAGAGGAATGTCAGAGGATGGCTATTTTATGACTGAGGGGGATCTGAAGCCAGCATAAACTGATACAAACAAAAAATATCATGAGCTTCACTCATTTCTAAAGCTGAAGCAAATGCATACGAGGGATGGTTCAGGCAATACTGCTACAACTGAAACTTTAGGCTTCCTTTCATTGTCATCTGAGGTGCTTATTTGTATGGGAGTCCAACTTGCACCATGTTCTCATTGACCTCTAAGAGAGAATGACTGTGCCTGGGAATATGACTGTATTCGACACTAATGAGTCAATGAGACAACTTCTACAAAGACGGGCATGATAAACTTTCACAATACAATTGCTTACTTGCCCATTCTTTGCGATTATTAGGGAGGATACCCAGTTTCACAAGGGAGATTTTAGACAGAGCTTAGATTTCTAAGATGCCCATCCTGATGTATGATGGGACCTGTAGCACTGATTTCAACCAGGGAACAGGTGCTAGCAGGGTAACATGGCAGACTTGCAACACCCATTTTAATGGGTAGAACCAGGAACTTCAAATACCATATTGCATTAAAAGGAAAAAAAAACAACAAAACAGGAATAACCATTAAGTCTTCTCCCTGGAACTGGGTAACTTGGCAGCTCTGGTACCCACATACCTACCTATCTAAGGCTGATGATTTGAAACACAGAGATCCTGAAGGCAAATCGGTTACATCACTCTAACAGTAGTATCAAAGTTTGGGTAGGGATTCTACACCCCCAGAGATTAAAATCACCCATTAAAGCAATGTCCAGGGCTTAATTTGTAGAGAAAAGGAATTTTAAGATGGGGGAGGGGAATAGGAAATGAAGGGCTGGGTAGGCTTAAGGAACTTCTGCTTCAGGCACACCCATGTGCCGATGCTCAAAACTTAGGGTTACCATATTTTGTCCTCTGAAAAAAAGGACACGCCACACCCCCTGCCTCGCCCCGTCACATATTCCCCTCCCCCCAGGTCACATATTCCCCTCCCCCGCCCCCATCACCTCCCCTCTCCTGGGTCACATATTCCCCTCCCCTCCCCTTACATACTATCTACTGCCCTGGTGGTCTAGTGACCTCTTCGAGGCAGGAAAGAGCCCCCTCTTTCCTGCCTGGAGCGCTGCCCTTGCCCTGCATCCTGTTGCTGTGACGGTCTCGGGATTCAAAATGGCCGCAGAGAGTTGAAGTCTCGCGAGGCCGCTTCAACTCTTGGCGACCATTATGAATCCTGAGACCGTCACACAGCAACAGGATGCAGGCAAGGGCAGCGCTTCGGGCAGGAAAGAGGGGCTCTTTCCTGTCCTGATTAAGAGGTCACTAGACCAACAGGGCAGTAGATAGTAAGTAAGGGAAGGGGAGGGGAGGCTAGGATAGGTCCGCCCACCCATCTGTCCAGAAATCTGGACAAACGGGCGGACTTGCAAAACCCGCCCGGATGCCCAGAGATGTTCTCAAAAAGAGGACATGTCCGGGTAATCCGGACGTATGGTAACCCTATCAAAACCTAATGCCAGCGCTAGAAGCGATTAGCGCCGGACTAGTGCCGAGTTAGTGAAAACAGAATACTAAGAGGGCTCTAGTGCAGGAGACAATGTGCATGCCAAAGATTAGTGCAAATAGCATGCAAATGTAGTCAAATGGATATTAATGAGGTCATTTCATATTCTCTCCCAACGGACAGAGAACAGCGCAAAAAGCAAAGCAGTTTTTTTTTTTTTTTTTACATGTGAAAGCAGAAGGAAGCCGGTGCAAGTCTCTAAGCTCTGGTAGCGAGTGAAGAATGTATGAGTCAGAGCAAACCCAAAAGTGAAAGCACACACTGGTGCCTGTCTTCTGCACTTAAATATAAGCTTTTCAGCTGAAAAAAAAAATTGAAAAGCTTATATTTAAAGCGAAGAAGAACCATGCCGATATTTAAAGAGCAGAACAGTGCATCCAGGTTTGCCTGGCTCATGTGTACAAGAGCTGTGCTTACTGCAAAACCTTGTGTGCGTGCACCAGGCATGTTCCTCCCCCTTGCTTTCGGTCAAACAACGCTCATATCATCTGTATCTTTTTAATGGTTGAGCATTGGGGAAGCTATTTTTCAGTGCTGCTTCCGTGGTATTGACCAGGCATTGTTCCAGATAGTGCCAAGTTCTGAGCATCAGACCACCAACTTGTCTGCAGGCTGCCTGCAAGGGAGGAACTAGGACAACACACCCTTGCTGTTCTGGAGCCTTGTCCAAATTAAACTCTTGGCAATATCCTTTAAAAATTCTTGCAAAGACTAGACAGAGGTGGTGGGGAGAAATGGCCAAAAGCAACAGCAGCACATCACAGGCAATCCAAGCTGCTTAAATAAATTGCAGCTGTCAGAAAGGCTGACGATAACATTGTGAATTTATACCAATTTAAAAATATGATTTAAAGGGTAACATTTATTAGGGGATTTGTAAAGAGATTGCTACATATATAAAAGCCATAAGCCCTCATGGACTCCATCTGTTGGGACCAGCAGCGATATCACAGCACATGCACAGGTCAAGAGATCTACCTGTGCATATAGTATTCCCTACACAAGAGGGGAGCAGGTGACGAAACATGAGGGAAGTGGAAACATTGAACCTGTACAGCTTTTAGCAGACATAACTGCATGGCTTAGAGGTAGCGGAACTTGCAAGCTGCACATTTACCTATTCACAGCAGCCAAGAGAAGAATGGTAGGACGGGCAAGATTGAGTCTGGGGGCGAATGCTAGGGTCCTCCACTGAACAGCTCTCATCTACAGGTACATTATTTATATATATACATATATATACACACACATATATATATACACACATATACACACACATATATATATACATATATATACACACACACACAAAAAAGATATAGAATTGGCCAGACATAAGTAACTATTCACAGCATTCCAGATTCCTACATAAACAGGATTCATACACAGAGAATTCACAAACAGGGGGGTCCTTTACTAAGATGCAGTAAAAGGGGGGGCCTGTACTAGCATCAGCACACGTTTTTGAGGAGTGCTGAGGCCCCCTTTTACCGCAGCAGACAAAAGGCTCTCTCTTTCTAAGAACCACTTGCTGTCAGGCCATTTGGGGGGGGGGGGGGAGCACTTACCGCTACCCACTGAGGTGGCAGTAAGGGCTCCCACACTAAACCGGGTAAGTACCAACGCTAGAAAAATAGAAACTTTTTTGTAGCGCTGGAAATGGCATGTGCTGGGGATAGAAGCTACCGCCGGGCTCCTGCAGTAGCCTGGAGGTAGTTCCCGATTGGCAGGCGGCAAGCACTTTAGTAAAAGGGTCACAGAATGACTTAAATGATTGGATTGGTTAAATACAACCTTTTAGAGGGGAACTCTCCTCTATGGGGTTAAATTTAGGTGCCCACCTTGAAGGGCGCTTAAATTTTGTTTTAAAGTACTTATTTTCTAAATGCCAATCTCAACAGCATACAAATTTGCACCTGTTTTACCCTACCTGTGCCTAAACTAGACCTCTAGAAAATTCTTCACATTTATGGCATAAAAACAGGCAATTAATGCCTTAGAACATGACACGGGGTGTTTACATATTGAGGTTCATTTTCAAAGCACAGACCTACAAAGTTACATGGAAGGGCATTTTCGACTTGATGTTTGGATGTTTTGCAAAAACATGTCCAAAATCTGAATAGGAAAGAAGGTCATTTTCAAAAAAGAAAAACGTCTTACCTTTTGTTTTCAAAACTAGGTTTTGTGATTTGAACATTTTTTGGTCCGTTTTCGGGGAAAAAAAAAAACAGTCCAAGTGCAAAATGCACAAAATCAAGCCATTGGGATGTAGGAGGAGCCAGCATTTTTAGTACACTCGTCCCCCTGACATCCCAGGAAAGCAATAGGGCACCATAGGGGGCACTGAAGTGGACTTCATAAAATGCTCCCAGGTACACATCTGACCATTGCTCCCTTACCTTGTCTGCCCCCCAAAACCCAATACCCCCAATTGTACACCGCCACTATAGCCCTTATGGGTGAAGGGGGCACTTATATGTGGGTATAGTGGGTTTCTGGTGAGTTTCAGGGGGCTCACAGTTTCCTCAAGTGTAACAGGTAGGGGGTGGTAGAAGCCTGGGTCTACTAGACTACTCCAGAGACCTGTATGCTGTTCTAATGGACCTGAGTATAACATCTGAGGCTGGCAAGTAATGTTTATCATCACATCTTTTGGGGGTGGAAGGAGGTTAGTGACAACTGGGGGAATAAGCGGAGGTCATCCCTGATTCCCTCCAGTGGTCATCTGGTTATTTAGGGCACCTTTTTGTGCCTTATTCGTTATAAAAACAGGTCTAGCTCAAAACATTTTCCCAAATTCTGTAGCTCAATAATCCTCTATCAAATGATTTCTTACAGAAGATTGTTTTGTTAGAAGAGCATTAATTTTTTCTTTACCTCTGTGACATAATTTTGTAGGCATCTGGGAGATGGCAGTTTGTGTTCTCCATCTGAAAAGGATCTGCATCACAGATTTTGTCATCTGTTCGCCCATAGTTAGCACTTTCTATCATAATGACATCACTTCCTGGGCATCGGAGGTCAATGGGGTAGCCTTCACAGGACAGCTCCCGCCTAACTAAACCAAAAGGCAACGCTGCACGACTAAAACCTGCAAGAGAAAACAACAAAAACTATTAATTTGTGAGATAGCTTAAAATGGCAATAGATTAGACTAGTATTTCCCAAGTCTATCCTAGAGTACCCCCTTGCCAGTCAGGTTTTCAGGATATCCACAATAAATATGCATGAAAGAAATTTGCAAACAACGGTGGCAGTGAATGCATATCTATCTCATGCATGCTCATTTTGGATATCTTGAAAACCTGACTGGAAAGGGGGTACTCCAGGACCGACTTGGGGAAACACTGGTTTAGGCCATCAACATTCATGTTACTAAGGCCTAAATTAAAGTAGAACAGAGCCAAAGCTGATGTACTGTCATTTTAAGAACACGTAGATTATCCTGGATGTGTGTTGCTCTGAGAATAACTCCTTTAAAACAGAACCATTCTGTCTATTGATAGAGATAGATAAGTGATACGGAAAAAGGGGAAAAATAATTAGAACAGAGTCTGCCTATTTCAGGCAGATCCTTGATAATTAATGAGGTACTGCTGATGACCTTCTCTATGTCTTGAAGCAATATAAAATGATCTGGACAGTAACAAAACTAAGGACAAGCTTATTTCAGCTGAGAAGACTCTGTACACCATCGTCAGCTCTTTGTACAGAAAACACTATACGATTTAGCTGCACACTGCAATCTATTTAACAGCTTAACGACTCTGCAGACAGTTTCTGTGTACACACTAATTTGAAACTGGAAAACAGCCACGTTAGAATGAATAATGGTTTATTCCCTTTTCATAACATCTAGGATATTTATTTAAATTTATATCCTATACTGGGCATTCTGAAGGTCACTCAGGATAAATTAAGGGGCTCTTTTAGAGGTCCTTTTACTAAGCTGCTGTAAGCACTAAGGCGTGCCTACTGCAGCAAAAAAGGTCTTACCACGGGGCGGAATCAGGTGTGTGCTTCCCATGACCTAAAAAACAGATTTTCTTTCTTTGTGCTGGGGGCGAGTTAAGGGGTGGAGAATAGGTGTGTTCTATGTTAATCTCTTAGTGCAGCTACATTGTCCCATGCTAACCAATTAGCGCATGATTAGCATGTGGCCATTAGCGTGCGAGCCCCTACTGCCACCTATTTGGACGGCGGTAAGGGCTCACTCGCTAATGGGAAAATTAGCATGCAGTCATTAATTCAAAAAAATAGAAAAAGCGGCCATTTTACCCATGCAGTAAAAATGGCCACAGCCCATGAGAATGATCCGTGTAAGCATGTGCTAAAAACACTTTTTAACCACAGTTTATTAAACGGGCCCCATACCAAGGTGCAGTGAAATCTGGGCTTTGCATGCTCTGAAGAGGGAGTTTCCCCACGTGCTAAGCCCAGATTTACCATGGGCCTTTTTTCCCAGATCATTTGCTATTTAAATTAGCACATTGCATCTGCGAAAAAATAATGTAGAACTACCAACCATCTTCTATTGAGGTGCTAACTGCTCCCACATTAACCCTGCTATCCAATTAGCACATGCTAATGTGAAGGCACTAGCTGGATAATGTGGGAGGCACCACCCCTCCGTACACGACACCCCTTGTAAAAAAATATATATATTTTAGAATAGTGAATGCACATTTACCACATGCAAACAGGCATAATACCACAAAATGCTTTAACAAGTTTTGTGGTGGCCTGTTTTCCCCCACACTAAGCATATGTTAGGGCATCCTTTAGGTAAAAGGCAATTAGTGCCATTAAAATTGTGTTTTGTCTAAAATAATTGATCTGTGATCAAAGGTTGAATTTGAGGATCCTTATAGTCATAACAGCAGATCTAAGCTTTGCTACTGATACAACAAAACTTTTCTGCCAGGTACTTGCGACCTGGATTGGCCACTGTTAGGAGCAAAATACTGGGCTAGATGGACCATTGGTCTGCCCCTAGTATGGCTATTCTTACATTCTTAAATGTATTACGCATTTTTTTTCTACATTTTGTACCCCACGCTTTCCCACTCATGGCAGGCTCAATGCAGCTTACATGGGGCAATGGAGGGTTAAGTGACTTGGCCAGAGTCACAAGGAGCTGCCTGTGCCTGAAGTGGGAATTGAACTCAGTTCCTCAGGACCAAAGTCCACCACCCTAACCACTAGGCCACTCCTCCACATAGTATCCAGTAAAATCATTCTCTACACACTCACCTAAGCTAATCTAGTCAATAAATGGAAAAAAAATGATTTACAAAATATAAAAATAAAAAACAATATCACAGGAACACCTATGACTTGACCTTTTTTTTTTCTTCCAGAATTCACTTACAAAAAATGAAGCCAATTTTGTATAGGATGTCTACGTTTCAACTGAGATGTCCAGGCTGGGATCTTCACCAGTTCTCAGGTACTTTACAAAACGATCTGCTGAACACAGAGCCTTTTGTAAAATACATATAAAGGACTCTATCCATGCACTTGCTGGCATGTTTAGAAAAGGATCGACAGCTTCTACATGTAAGCACCAGTTCTCATTACCTCCACAAATAAGTGCCAAACTTATAAGCATTAAAGCAGTATTCCAGAAGGACTGCAGCCCCGAAAAGGAAAATGTTATATTTCAAAGATGATAAACTTTACTTGAGGATTAAAGCACAACCTTCCCTTCCATCACTCATTTTAAGCAATGGCTGAGACAGGCACTTGGTTGAAACTTACACCTGCTTTGGACAAGGCAGATGTAGAAATAAAAATATATATTTCAATTCCAATATAAAACAAGAAATACAAATATAATTTTTAAAACCACCCAAATCACACCCCTTTCAAATCTGTGCATCCTGGAGCATTTACACATACAAAAAGCAGCTTTCTGAAATGGACTTTTTATTTGTATTGAAATCTATATATGTAAATGCTACTGTTCATACGAAAATGATTAGCATGGGGTACAAAAAATATTAGACAATATAATCACAGCAAATTGCCCTTATCTCTTTTCAAAGCTTTGATAATCTCACCTTCACCCACATCTTCCCCTCATTCACACTGTGACATCTTATATACCATTCCTCACTCACCCTCTCCTCCACACATGATTTACAGCCTCTCTGATCTCTTCAGTTGCTCTCCCCATCCCAAATTTCCTTCCCCTCACTCATGTTCCAAACTGTACAACGTTTTGTTGAAAGTTGCTGGTTCTAAGTCTGCATTAAATTAAATTTATTGTTAAAAGCCAGGGAAACAGCTGATCAGTGCAGATGCAAGAGGGTGGGAAGAGTATGTAAAGGAATCAGAGATGCTGTGTGTTGTAAAAGATTAAAATTTATATAGCAGGGAGAGATCAGAAAGGGAGACAGAGGGTAGAGAATAAGTTAAGACACCTGAGGGGCTGTGGGGTGTGGTTTATGGTTTATTAGATTTGATATACCTCCTCTCATAAAATAAGTGAGGCAGTTTACGATAAAATCAAAAAGAAACTCCATTATATACGGGACTGAGAACTGGAGAAAGTAGGAAAAGGGAAAAGAAGAACAGAATGCACAACATGACAGCAGAACAATCTCCTCACCAAATGCCAAAGGTGGGTCTTGAATTCTGCTTTGAACTTGGGGAGAGAGGCCTCAGTTGGGCTTTCCTTAGGCTGGGGAAGTGTAACAGTGCTCGCGGATGAACCAGCAAAAGGGACGACCACAACATATGCTGTGAGGTACACTCACAGCTGAGTGCGGCTGATGAGCTCCTGGAACTAATGTTTATGAAAGTGAAACTGGGGAGCTGAGGTCCATTGGAGCGATCTCTGGGGATGTTCACATTTGAGGCCTTATCACACAAGTTGCTGCACATCATGCACTAGGAATTTTTGTCCATACAGCATGAAACAGGTACCACAGCTGGATCACCTGGACAGGGTCACGATGGTCTCCTCTCTACGCTCCTTTGGGAACTACTTTGATGTCCAAGCAGGCCCATGGGGGCAAGGACATGCTCTGGGAGTTGTACCTGGATCCAAACACCTCTGGGAAATTAGAGGGAGAGTTGGGTACAGAGTCAGGGGATGACTCACTGGAGGAGGAAATGATCCACCCTCAGAGGAGGATGATTTGCTGATAGTGTTCCTCTCCTGGAAGCAGGAGCTCTTCCTACATTTCAAGAGCATTCTGGAGGTACTTAAGTGGTTCCCAAGGTCTTTACCACTTCGCAGGACCATTTGAAGCAGGATGGAAGATGTATCCGACTGAAGATAGAGAGTCAGCAGACACATGTTACAAAGCGGTCAAGATATTGGAGTCCTTAGGATTGGATGTGAATTATGGGAAGAGCAACTTATGATCCACTGTATACCTGGTGTAAATGGGGGCACTGTTCAACATAGCAGCAGGCAAAGTATATTTGACCCAGAAGTGGATTGACAAGTTTATGCCCAAGTTTGGAGTTTATTCTCCAGCCTGGTCCTACTCTGTTAGGATTATCTCCAAGTCCAAAAGGACTTTACAGTTTATCTAATTGTCCTCTCAAATGTCAGGGAGGAGCTCTGCTGGTGGTTATGACAGGGGAGCAGACATAGAAATCCCAAACTGCATCTCAGTGATGACTAACACCAGCCTGTTGATGTGGTTAGGGAGCACACTGCCAGAGTCAAGTGGCTTGAGTCCAGCTGGACCATAAACAAATTGGAGACTAGAGAGATTCTCTTAGCCTCTCCAGCTTTTCACTAAGAGTCATGATTCAGCCACTAGACCTCCAGGTCCTTACATGCTGGGGGAGCTGGGGGTCCACCAAACCACCTGACCCTCTCTGGGGTGTCAAGGGGGGGGGGTTGACAGGGTGTCCCCATTACTCTCCAATACCCTGGCAAACCCTAACACCAGCTCTAAGCTGGCATAGGGTTTGTCATGGGAGGCGCATCCTTAGGGAGGAATAGGTAATGACCCATTTTTCATGCATTTACATGCTCACTGCATTCAGAGCTGTCAAGCTTGTTATTTCATGCTGTCACCGGCTCTGAACATTTGGCAGTAGCAAAGTCCAGCGCTAATGGCCTCTAGTGCCCACATCTGCTTCTGAGCATTGGGGTGTGAATATATAATCCACCACTTGGAAGTCTGATATTTCCTCTTCTATAAAGGCCTTTCTTATGAGAAGACCCACTTTTGGAGTTAGTTTTTTTTAAAGATTTTAGTTTACCTTAAAACACTTACTGAAACAGTTCGTACTAGAAACGTTTAAGATGTTTCACAACTCCGATCCACCAAGCAGCCAAACCAAAAGAGAGATAAAGCAGTCTCTACTTCTAGGAACTTCTCCTTTGCAAACCTGGTAAACTGATCTGGCACCGATGAGAAACATCCATCCACGTCTATCTACAAATTTTACCCTCTACTGAAATAAAGTCTTAGTTTAACAAATCCAGTAGTATACCAGAACTGATTTTTTGATCATCATGCTGGGCACTAGGCATTGCTGATGCCTTCTCCAAGTCTCCTGTTATTTGCCAATGTTGCTGCCACTAACTGGATAAGGCATGAGTCCAAAGTAGAGGGATCACAGCTCATTCATAGCTACATCCCTAACAAACAAAATAATTGCTGCTACCTTATGTGGCTGCCATAGAAAACCTAGGCAATGCAGAGCAATCTATTCTACCCCAGGTGGTCCTTTGCTTCAGGAGAGTAATTTAGACCAGGTGTTCTGAACCCTGTTCTTGGGCTACAACAACAGTGTGGTTTTTAAGATATCCAAAATGAGAAACAAGCTCAAGTATGAAATAAATTTTCATGCACTGCCTCCACTGCATGCAGATCTCTCATATATATTGATTGTGGATGTCATGAAAACCTGACTAGCTGTGTCCTGAGGTCTAGGTTGAGAGCCCTTGATTTAGACCAATTTAGACCAACCCAACAAGGCACTACTGTCATTTCAGGATCAAAGTATCAGTGCATGCCCTTCCTGCAGACCCATCTGATTCTGTGATTATTGCTACCTGAAGAGCCATTACTTCAAGCCCTGAATAGTAGTCCTTTTAGGTCCAACACTGCCCCCCCCCCCCCAAAAAAAAAAAAAAAAAAAAAATCAGAAAGGCTCACAAGGTCATAATTGCAGATGCCTTACCAGCACCACAGGTACCACTCAAGCTCCCATGTGCAGAACTGAAAACTACAGCACCAGATTTATGCTTCAACACGTCTCTAGACCCATGCTAAGAGAAGCAGTAGAAGGAATCCTGGGAGGAAAAGGCATCATGGGTTTTCTTCACAAGACTGGTAGTGTTCTGTTGAGCCAGCAGATGGCACTGAACTTTATATGGTACAGGCTAACTGAGGAGTAACAACATTCTAAAATTATTCATACCTTAGCAAGTTGGAGAGATTTCTAAACGTACAGAGCATCTTCTAGCAGAAATATGTTTTCTCCCAGCATACAAAAGCATGCTATTAAAATGTGTCTTCTTCAAATGCAAAAGCAGCTCTTCTGTATCTGTACCTAACTGCAATCGGTACAGTCATGCTTATACCTATTGCTTCCAATATATTTGTAAGAACTCCAGGATTCTGTTCGAGCCAATAGCAGGAGAACTACTACAAAGTTATGAAAAAGGACAATAGCTGCCACATCTAGGAAAATTTGTTCTAATAATTCTGATGAACCTGAGATGGCTGGATTAACCAAAGACGGTGAGAGTTAATGTGTGCCTCACCAGCAGCGCAGATCAAATAAAAAGTATAAACCAACTACTTGTGTGTGTTTTGCCAAGTTCTCTTCACTGTTGAACAGACCACCAAAACTGAGGAGCCCACTTTGTAGCAGCTTTCAGATCCATCCATTTTGGTGCTCATTTGTATATAATCATTACAATAGCATTCAAACCTGTAAAGCGCAGGCCTTACGGAAATCCTTCTGCCTAGCTTAATGGCAAATGAGGGTTTGAAGTGGTAAATAATAAATTACACAGAATCCTCAATCTAGTTGTCAAGGAAACCAGTGTGCCTGTGCTATAATTGCTGTGATCCCCATATTGTCCTTTTTTGACACCAGGCCTTATCATGTATTCTAGTCAGAGACTGAGAAAGTAGCTTTTCTATTCCTCTCAAGCAAACATGTAACATGCATTGAGCCTGACTGAACAAGGCCATGGTACCTCACAAATGTTGCATTCAGGCCACCCTTTTTCTGTCTGTAGACAGTAATTAACTAGTAAGCCCCAGTATATTCCTGTCAACCTTTAGATTAGAAATAGGACTGATCTACTTGAATGTGCTTTCAAAGGTCTAGGCAGCTGTGTTTACTAGAAAGGCCTCACTAATTTATTATTGGAAATTCTTAATACTAACACCCCTAAATTATCTTCCATTCTAGCTTAGCAGCTATTAAATGCTATGAATCCCTAATTTCTTCAGACATCAGCATTAGTTTGTTTCATTGAAACTCTCTGGAAGATTAATATTTTGGCTTTAAAAGTGGGAAAAATAGTTGCTAAAGGGAATTGCTAACCACAAACATAAAAGCAGGAAAATAATCTTGTGTATTAGTGTCTTCTATGTATTATATTGAGATTTTTATCAGTGTAGATTTGGGATCTGCCTTGATCATTTTATGCTAGACAAATTATAAATTTCAATACATAATATAGGGAGCCTTTTACTAAAATGTGCTAAAATCTGGGCTTAATGTATAGCAATGGGGGGGGGGGGGGTTACCACATGCTAATCTCAGATTTAATGTAGCACTTTGGGGAAAAATTTTTAAATATATTGCATTGCAGGATCACACAATGCTGTACTCACTTATGTGGTGTGAGATAAGTAGACGCCATTTGATTACATCTGACCATATTATGTTATGGTACAAAAAAAATTATGCGATATGTGTAATGAAATAAAGATTGAAGTAGGGTCCTTTAAACTGTGGAGGCAAGTGATTGACTGCTTCAAAAGAGCTTGGGTCTGAAACAGCTGGGGCTATAAGTGATCAGATAGCTCATTTATATACTTACATGACACCTCCTAGCTTTTTGAGTCCTTTTCTATGATGTGTTAAGATAGTTGATTTTGTATTGTCACTTGTTTCTTCTACCACTTTGATGCTTGTTTATTAGGCATGGTACCTGCATAGAGTTAATGCAGGAGAGCTAAGTACTCCTGTGCTAACTGCATTAACCCAGTTACCCCTGGATTATATATATGGCGCTGATCCAAGATGTATGCCCAACTAAATTAGCTAATGAGCCAATTAGTGTTATAGAATAGCACTAATTGGTACCAATTTGAATTTGCTATGTGCTATTCTATAACAATGTGCATCCAAATCCCATAGCACACAACCCAAAAGGAGACAATAGTAATAGTAATACACAGGTTAGGGAGCGTAAACAGGCAAAATACTGCAAAACATTTTAACACATTTCTGCGGTTGCGTGTGCTAACTACATGTTAAGGACTTAATGCCCTTTAGTAAAAGGGCCCAACAGTCCTTTATGTTTTCTCACTAATCCTGGATAAGAAAGAAAAATATAGATTATTATATTTTATTACCTTGTATGGGCTCTCTCTTAGGTTACCTTTGATTTTACAAACTTCTTTTACATAAACAATGGCAATTAGTTGAGAGTGCCATTAAAATAAATAAATAAAAAAAACTACAATAAATGTATTTGCTTGATTTTCCCTCATCTAAAGGGATGAGTCAAAAATCATTATGGGAGAATCCTTTTTTATTTCAGGGTACAAGAATATAGAATACTCTACCAGTCGAGATTCGCTTAATTACACCTTATTTTTTCTTTAGAAAAATACTTAACACATACTTATTTTCATTTTCTAAATAAGGTTATATGTTGTAATGAATTTGAATGGTATTTGGTTGGTTTCTCTACTTTGCTGTAACTCCTTCTTATTAAGAATGTGCTCTTTTTGTAATCCGCTTTGAATTGATGAAAAAAAGAAAAAAGAAAAGAAAAGTGGAATATAAGCCTTAGAATAGAATATCTTTCCTGTTCAAAAATTGCAGTGAGGTAGACGTTTGTTTTGGACATTATGAGCAGGATGTCACAATTCCGATTTTGATGTTCCTTTGAAAATGTCCCTCCACGTTACTTTGATTCAGTACTGTCTCTTTTTGTTTAATAAACTGCATATGCAGGACCAGGTTGTTTTTTATTTCAACTAATCTGCAACTTTGCTAAATGTTAAGCAACAGTGTGCATCCTCTTACAACAATGAAAACACAGACCCTTAAATCATACCTTCATGTCCAATAACTTCTGGTTGCAAACAACGAAGCTATGTTCGCAACTGGCACCTCCACTAAATACATTCACTGGCAAAAGGGTGCTAGAGTTGAAGTACTTGCCATCTTATGACCCCCCCTCCCCCCCCCCCCCCCAATTACTGAATGAAAAACAACGCAGTGAACATGTTTTGGTCTCTTAAAATGGTTTCAGGATTATATACACAACTATGGATTAAAATAAAAAGGTACAAGGGGTGCACAAATGAAATCACGACACCTTAGGGTGAGGAGAAAAGCAAAGAAGTCTCCCAATTTATATGAAACGTTCAAAAGAAACCGTTTCTACTACAAAATGTCAAACATGTGTTTCACAGACAATTATGCCTTGTGAATTAAAACAGTACACATGAAATGGCAAGCTTCTACGCAGTGTCTTCTCAAGCAAAGAAATACATTCCTTGTGTGTTCATATACATGGCAATAAACCATATGGGACCACATTTGTTTCAAATTTCCCATGATGCCTTTTATTCCAGCTTTTAACCTTTTATGTGACATTGAGCTATTTTATAATCATAAAGTAGTTGGAAAAACGACCTGTTAATTTGAGAGGGACACATTATAACATCTCTCTCTGGCACGATAACATTTTAATTTCTTTTTTCAAGACAAACCAGTTGGAAATTGACCATCTGCTTGTAGGCAAGTGCCATTCATGCAAAGTAATGAACCACGTGTCCCCTTATCCCAGCAAGAGGAAGAAGATGAACTAAACCACTAAAGGGGGGGAGGGGAGACTAGGAATATAGCAGGCTGATTAACCTCAGAGAGCATGTACTTTCTGACATTACTTCAAAATCTGCTGAACAGAAAGGACAACAATATAGTTATTACTGGTGCACTTAGAAAAATGAGCGAGTCTAGCAAAGCAGGGGGCCAAAGTTAAACATAACTCTGTTATCCATTAGGGAGAGGCACCAAAAAACCTTTCGGATCCTTTTATTATGCTGCACTACATAAGTACATAAGTATTACCATAATTGAACAGACCGAATGTCCATCAAGTCCAGCATCCTGTTTCTAACAGTGGCCAATCCAGGTTACCAGTACCTGGCAAGATCCCAAAACAGTATAATACATTTTATGCTGCTTCTCCTAGAAATAAACAGTGGATTTTCCACAAGTCCATTTTAATAGCAGCTTATGGACTTTTCTTTTGGGAAGCTATCCAAAGATCCAAACCATTTTTAAACCCAGCTAACTGTTTTCACTACATTCTCTGGCAACGAATTCTGGAGTTTAATTACACGTTGAGTGAAGAAATATTTTCTCCAATTCGTTTTAAATTTACTGCTTTGTAGCTTTATCGCGTGCCCCCTAGTCGTATTTTTGAAAGAGTAAACAAGTGATTCACGTCTACCCGTTCCACTCCACCCATTTTATAGACCTCTATTATATCTCCCCTCAGCCATTTTTTCTCCAAGCTGAAGAGCCCGAACCCGAGCCCTAGCCGCTAAAAAGTGGCCTGCAGTATGACTGGAGTACACTCAAAGTGGTTTACATATTATTTATATGCAGGTTCCTGAATTGCACCTTACTGCCTATATTCCTTCAAGATCACTCAGATCATTGCACTGTGCACTCTTAACTATAGCATCACATCCACAATTAGATTAAAGCTTATGAGGTATTCTGCTTTTCCTGCCTAGCACCTACATTATGGAACTCCTTGCTCCATGAATTTAACAAAAGTCATTCAGACCTTTTTTTTTTTTAACCTTGGTCTTTGGCAAAAGTGCAGGATGAGGATGAGAAAGGCAGTGTTCTTCTCTTGCCTCTATTTGTTAATTCTATTCAGGACTCTTTCTAGAATGGGTCTGCTGGCCAACTGTCTTTCACACCAATTAGTGTTATCTGATGTATTTTGGTAGGTTGTACAGCTGTGTGTACGTCTAGTAGCGCTATAGAAATTATTATTAGTAGGAGATGGGATACCACCTTTCTGTGGTTACGATCAAAGCGGTTTACTATTATATACATATACTTATTTTGTACCTGGGGCAATGGAGAATTAAGTGACTTGCACAGGGTCACAAGCAGCTGCGGTGGGAATTGAACCCAGTCCCCTTGGAAATCAGGCCACTGCACTAAAGATTAGGATACTCCACTCCAACTATATAGTATTACACAAAAATATGTGTAAAAAAAATATTGGTCCCTTTTACTAAGATGCTAAAAAGTGGCCAGACCTATCACCAGCAAGGGGCACTCAAGTGCGCTGAGGCCACTTTAGCACGGCAATAAAATGGCCCAATTTTCCTTATTAATGGCCGGGCACTAATTTCCCCATTAGCACGTGAGAACATACCAACATCTATTTTCTAGGCGGTAAGGGCTCACGCGATAATCGGTTAGCGTGACCAATTAGCGCAGAACATGCCTACACTCTACGTCCAGACATGCTCCCTTTTTAACGTGTGGGACTTGCGTGCTGACATCTGAGCTTGCCCCATGGTAGTGGTTTTTAACCTGCAGTAAGAATGAGTTCATGCTTACCGCAGCATAGTAAAAGGGTCCCTTTATATGTTTTTAGACAGATATGTGTGTCATATAAATATACACACACTCTCTGGAGAGAGGTTTTTTTTGTTTGTTTGTTTTTTTAAATCAAATTTGAAAACCAAGAACAGATGGAAAAGTCTGAATATTTTTCTCTGTTACCTGGTTTAGTCCAAAGTTAAATGTATGCTTAAACCTTGATGCTCATTTCTGGCTCGAAACAATTAACATGGACCCAATGCCACATAAACAATGTTTAATTTTATCAAGAAAAATGGAAAGGCCTGGAATCAACATTGTAGGATAAAGCAGTTCGATATTCTGTTTACAGTTCCTTGTGTTGTCTTTACAAAGGTAATTGACTGAAGAGCTTTCAAGTAGGTGGTCACAATATATCAATGCCATCTTTAAAGGTTTCAATATTATTAAATGATGAAATAATTTGTACTCAGAACTACTTCAAAGATGGATCAAGTTTTATTTTTATTTTTTTTTAACCCTTTAGTGTCCAATGTTCCCGTAATAAGCCATATGGGAACAGATTGATGGGAACATTGGACACTAAAGGGTTAAACCAGCAAAAAGTATCATTTAGATGAATTCAATGATAAATGGTATTTAGCGGGGATTCTACGCAACAACCCTTTCCTATACTACATAAGTCAACCTCCAAAAATTCCATCAAAAGCCTGCTAGCAAAATCTTGGGCTATACTGGTGAGAGGTTCTGGCAATACTATATAGCTTTACCCCACCCATCTCAATCATCATCATTTTAAATTTTTTTTCACCTCTTTGTCCTTTGAACCTCTATTTTTCTAACCTGACTACCAATCCTTCCCTCCATCTCCATAACATCTCCGGCAGAACGTGGATTTCAGTTGCAGGGGACTGCCATGGGCCACCCCAGCAGCTCTTTTCTGCTGGATAATTCTCACTCCAACTACAGTGTCCTGTCCTTGGAACGACCAGGGGTCACAACAATAGCTTTTTACTATCAATAGAGGACAATAGCTGTGACTTCTCTTTTCAGGATATCAGGGGCTAACTTTTCCCTGCTGAGACAGTGTCAAACTTAGCGCCTAACACACCTTAGTAAAAGGACTCCTAACACACACCTGCTGCGGCCAAAAATGGAGTACCATGGGACGTGCTCATGCATCCTGAGCTAAACACATGCTAATTAATTTTTCTATTTAGGAGGCAAGGGCTCCTGTGTTAATGTGCATGCACAAACTGGTTACCGCTTCCATGCCTGCTCTCCACCCTCTCCCAAAAACAAAATTTAAAAATTAATTACTGAATGCTTAGCACATGCGGACAGCAATACTAATACAGTATACTTTAGTATATCCTACATTAGGCCATTTTTGCTGCATTAGGACACACATTAGCACCTAATGCAGCTTAGTAAAAGGATCCCTAAATTACAGTTAATCATGTTTTAAATCAATGAGTAGGCCATCCAGGAACATTCAGTAGCACTTACTGGAACAGTGTTGCTTGAATATCCGCTTTGACAGCCATGGCACTCATCCACACAGTTAACAAGAAAGTGACAATATTCAGCATACTATTCAGTAAGCTAATTTGGCAGCAGGTTGAATATTACGGAGATACTTTTGTCGATCTCCTCCATGAAGATCAACCCCAAGAGCATTCGTTCCCTCCCAAGGAAGCTCCCCATGAGCATCCACCCTTCCCTAAGTCCTTCTTCAAGAACATTCTCCTTTCCTTACAAGCCCCTTCCCAAGAGCATCCAATCCCCTCCCCCCCAGGCCAACTTTAAGGATGTCCCTGCAGTCTAGGGTAGGACAGATAGTACTCCCCAGTCTATCCTTTCCAAGCCAGTTTCAGTTTCAAAATGGAAGCCATGACTTGTAGCAATAGTCTTGCAGGACCCTAGTGATAGTAACACAGGACTACAGATATAGGTTGCAGCTGCCATTTTGAACCTGGAGCTGGCATGATCAGGAGCAATTGGGGAACACTTCTGTCCATCCTACCCTAGACCATCAGGGCATCCCTTAAGGAAGAGTTGGGGGGTGGCCTATAGTGTGTATGGGGGGGGGGTCTTCAGAAAGGGGTTGGATACTCATTTCAGTTTGTGGCAGTCAGCGTTAGTGGTATTAATTTTAATCATGATTAGGGTTTGCACATTAACTGCGATTGTTAGCAATTAAGCAACCGCACTAAAATCTATATAGATATAAACAAATAAATAGATAGGATGCATGAATGAGCATGCATGTACACACACACAGTGAGGACAAACTCAATTACCAGTACCTGAATGAATGATAATGATAAAGTCTACATTGATGATTATGCATCATTTTCAGCTACTTCCTTTGATTTATGTGTCCACTGATATGACATGACTAATCCTTGAGACAGACACACATGTATGTAAAGGACAAATCAATCATAAATGTATTCTGTCTATTCAGATATTCATCTGCTTGTCATCTGTGTCATGCCCTCCAATTTTCTCTCTCCAACTGGATAGGTCTTTTTTGCCGCCTGTGTTGTACTGTAGGACAGGCATTGTTGGGAAAGAGTATGCAGCTCCTCATAGTGCCTGTCAGACCCCGTTAATGCAACTCTGACTTGCCTTTGTTCTGACAGTAGCAAACAGCTGCTTGTAAATGAGCCACAGTCCCTGCACTGCCTCCCATTATTCTACACTTTTGTTTGACAAGGTCACTTACTATGGGGATTTGGCGGAGAAAGTGTGCAGCCTACAGAATTAGACTTAAACCACAGGCAACCAAGCAGAATGTGGATTAAAAAAAATCCAATCCAAAAGATGCAAGAAAAATGGGGGGAAAAAATAATTCTCTATGTTTGATGGGTTAAACTATTTCTAGAGTGTTTCAAATAATTAGACAGTTCTGAATCCAACTTAATAAGATTTGCTGTACCTCTGTTTAAATTCAATTTGCAGAGCACAGTAAAATGTCCTTCTAAAGATGGTTTAGGGTCCCATTCACTCAATGGTAAGAAGTTTCATTCAACCCTGGATTCTTTATAGGTCACCCAAAGTTGGGTGCGGATCCCAGATGCTTGCATAAACTAATTGGTCAATTAGCAACTATTACTGGTGTTAACTGGAATTAATTGGCACTTAATCGGCAGTAATTAGGGGTTACACATACATCTGCCTATTCCCTATAACATGCGTGCCTAAATTTCACACCATACAACTCAAAAGGGAGCATGGCCATGGGTCAGGAGCATTTCAAGAAATTAGGCACGGTGTTATAGAATAGCTCGATTTACACACCCAACTGCCATCATTTGGGCATGAGGATGTATATCAGGTGTAAGTTCTCGTACCCAAAGTTGGGCATGGGAATCCACGTTAAGTGCTATTCTGCAAAGGGTGCTTAGCGCTAAATGACCTTAATAGAATTGGCATATTGCGCAGATCTTATCGGCGCCTAACTTTGGACGCCATTTACTGAATCTAGCCTTCAGTTTAGAAACTTTTGGGGCCTTTTTACTAAGCCACAGCAAAACCTGGGCTTCACATATGCTAACATGGGACCTTCCCATGTGCAAAGCCCAGATTTACAGCAGCAATGTATTAAGGATTTTTTTCTTTTTTGCAGGTCCTATGCTAATTTTTCCGTTAGCACACCAGACTTGCAAAAAAATAACACAGAAGCACTTACCATGAACACGCTAGCTGGATAATGCTTACATGCCATTTCCCCACCAATGACACGGCCCATTCAGAAAAAATTAAAACCAAATTAAATCACACATGACTAGCGTGCATTGATAGGCAAATTACTACAAAATGCAGAAACATTTAGCATTCTGACATACATACACAATTGTATAACTGATGGTTACACATAAACCAGGTTAATTTAAACAATTTTTACTATGATGAAAATAAGATGTACTTTTTACATACTGCAATTTTTCTCCATTCCTAAATTATATGCCGTTAAGCCCATAACGGGCTAGTTTTTTGTTTTCCTATAGCCTCCCCCCCCCCCCCCGTCCACCAACCCTGCGCCCTCCCCTGCCCTCCCCCCAGAGTTTGTTTCCCTCAGTTCTGCCCCCTCCTTCCCTCCCTGCTCCCTCCTCCTCCGATTTCCACGCCCATCTCCAAGCCCTCCTCCCTATTGGGCTGTACTGCTGGTGAAGGCGGGCTTGGACTTCTACACTCTCAGCGTTCCGACTCTACTGCGCATTGCAGGTGAGTCGGTCACTTGCCGTTTATATGTTTGATATATATATACTAGTAAAAAAGGCCCGTTTCCAAAACCAGTGAAATGGGCGCTAGCATGTGACTTTTTTTGTGTGTGTGTGTATGTGTCACAGAGTTATTTTGTGTGTGTGAGTGTGAGTGTGTGAGGGTGCGGTGTGTGTGCAGATTGTTGATGTGTGTCTTTTTTTGTTTTGTTTTTTGCTTGGGGGTTGGGGGATGTGCTGTGCTGTCCTTGGTCGCTGTTTGCTGCTGGCTGGGTCGCAGGTAATCCTTCCAGCTGGACCGCAGCTTGTCCTGTTTGCCCACGTCCCAGATGGTGACGGGCACGTTGTTTTCCGGCTCCTCTGACTCCATGTCAAGCGATCCCAAATATAGTCTGTGCTATAGGCCCTCTGGCATTCTTCAGTACTGGCATTAGGCATTTAAAAATTCCCCTCCCCCCCCCGGTCTATTTTTGCACATACCCACAGCAGGAATATTCTTCTCTCGTTCCAGTGGTGGTTCTGTGCTCTCCGTGCTGCACAGATAATGAGCCATTCTGCTGGGGAATGCTCCTCCCTTATTGTCACGTAGTTTCCTCTGATTGGTCCGTCTTACGTTGCCTAGTGTTGCCTGGGAACGGTGTTGTGATGGTCCTTTGTGTTTCAGAATGTTGAGGGTGTTTTTTCTGATTGGTCCGTCATGCGAGGGCGGGGCAGAGAGACATGGTCAGTGTTGTGGCTTCACCACCATGAATCCATGAACCCTTCAGGGAGTGACTGAGTGACTTCAGAACGTGGAGGGTGAGTTTTATTATAGTAGATACACACACACACACACACACACACACATACAAAGAAAACTCTAGGTAATATCCAACACTTGCCATTTCCAGAAATGAGAACTGTACATGGCATCAGGCAAATTCATAGAGTCAAACTACTGCAGTTCAGTGTAGCTGCTGTAATTGAAAAGCCAGTAACCTGTTGCCCAACACATCTGGAAGGGATGAAGTCAGCCACTACTTGGATCACCACACCTCCCTATCTGATCATCTGTACTAAGCCAGAAAAAAACACACACACACACACACAGAGCTAGGCACTGCAGAGTCCATAGGAAACCAACTGCAGTTTGCCACACCAACGAAGTCTTGTGAAGTTAAAATGTATTGTAGAATAAAACCCAGATGGAGCCATGTTTCAACCTCAGACTCCATGAGACAGTAATATAAATTTTCACACTGAGGCAGAATTTGGGGGGCCCTTTTACTAAGCAGTGTAAGTTACTACACATGCCCAACGCACGCCAAAATGGAGTTACCACCCAGCTACCGCATGGCTCTTGCAGTAATTTCATTTTTGGCACGCATCCAATATGCATGGACAAAAAATAATTTTTATTATCAGATGCCCCCCAAGTGGCATTTGACGCATATAAGTCATTACTGCCCAGTTACCGCACAAGAGTTTACCGCTAGATCAATGGCTGGCGATAAGGTTGCAGAACCAAAGTGAACGCGCAGCAATTTTGATTTTGCCACATGTACATTTTCAGCAAACATTTTTAAAAGCCTTTTTTACAGGTGCACTGAAAAATGGATCAGCGCGCACCCAAAACCCACACCTATACTACTGCAAGCCATTTTTCAGTGAACCTTAGTAAAAGGACCCCTGAATGAAGATAGAGGTTTACGTGCTAAGACAATTATGTAGTACACTCTCATTGTATAACTTTAAATCAATGGCATAAACTCTTATAGACACTACGGACCAATTAGATTTTCATACCTCACGTGTCTAACTCTTTAAGATATAAACAATTCAAGGGCAAACAATTCTGATCATCTCAAAAGTATTTCATGAGTGTTCATTTGACCTCAGTGATGTTCATTGCCACCTAAAAACTTTTTTAATGGCAATGTTCGCAACATCCATCAGCCTCATAGGTCAGCTTTTTTTCTTTTATTTAAAGCTTTCATATATCTTATTTTACAAACTTTTAAAGTTTTCACTTATCTTATTCTCCGTTTAACATCGGACCCAGGGGTTACAGTTGTCCAACATATGTTTCACTCTAGTCTGAGCTGCCTCAAGGACAGTCCCCCCCCCCCCCCCGAGCAGTTCTAGCAGCGCCAGCTTTGTCCAAACTTTCATACTTTCATTGAGCATAGTTTTATGAAAGTATTGTGTGTTACAATTATCTCCTTTACGTGATGATGTATGTATCCCTGATGCAGCCTGAGCACAGATGTGGTTGTCGGGTTTCTTTCTATAATAAATTTTGATTTTTACAAAACCTGGAGGCTTATTTTCGAAAGAAAAATATTCAAAAAGTGGCAGAAATCGGCATTTGGACATTTTGCTTGGCAAAACATTTAAATCGCTATTTTTGAAACCATTTTTTAAAACATTTTGGTATGCAGTTTGTCAGCAGGGCAGTCAAATCACAAGGGGGTGTGTTTTATCTAGGTGTTCCTGAGACTTGGACATTTTTTTTTTTTGCCATAATGGAACAAAACAAAAACATCCGGAGCTACAATTCAAGCATTTTGGTAAAAACCTGTTTTTATCACAACTAAGGGCCCGATGTACAAAGGCAGCCATAAAATACAGCTGCCTCGGTAAAACTTATCGAGTCACAAACAGCAACCAATACACGAAGGGGACTGCATGCAAATGAGACACAAAGCCATTTGCGACTCAAAGCTGTTAAAGGCATTTGATACAGCTGTCAAAGGAATTTGACCAGTGGACCACCTCCGATGCCCACAAGCCCCCACCCTCCTGATGCTTCTCAACACAATTCCCTGGTGGTCCAGTGGACCTGGGCTGCCCCCCTTCAACCCACGAATCCGAGGCAGAGATTTACCCTAGTGAATTCCTGCCCTGCCCGCACCTTAGAAAAGTTGGAGGCAAGAGGGTAGCAGCAACATCTCCTTCGGGCACTGCCTCTTCCAAAATGGTGGTGCCCAGCACTGCCCAGTGCATCCCAGAATGCACTGGGAAGGGACTGGGTCCCGCCATATTGGAAGAGGTGGTGCCTGATGCAGGAGGGAGGAGATGTTGCTCCTGTCCTTCTGCCTCCAACTTAGTGAAGGTATGGTAAGAGGAGGGAGAGAGGAGGGGGCCACTACACCACCAGGGTAAACCTCTACTGGGGGGTACAGCCCAGGTCCACTGGACCACCAGAGAATTATGTCTGGAAGGGGTCAGGAGGCGGGAGGGGATGTGTAGTTAATGAGCTGAATGTAATGTAGTACATTTGCATGGGGTTCTCGGTGGCTGCTAACGGCACACATTAGAGCCACGGAAAACCCCTTTGTGCATTACTCGCTAAATAACTTTTGCTTTAGACTGGTTATAATCAATCTAAAGCAAAAGCTAACAGCAAGGTAAGCTTTGTGCACTGGGGTCTTAGTCAGAAAGAGGTGCCTTAAATAACCAGATGACCACTGGAGGGATTAAGACATGACCCCCTTTACTCCCTCAGTGCTCAATGACCCCCTCTCACCCCCAAAGATGTGAAAGAAACACTATATAGAAGACTCTATGGCAGCTTCAGATGTTATAGCCATTCCTCTTAGAGCAGCAAGCAGGTCCTTGGAGTAGACTAGTGGTCAGTTCAGTGTACTGTAGAAAGGAGGATCCAGGCCCATATCCCATTCTACCTGTTACACTTGTGGTGGAAAGTGTGAACCTTCCAAAACTCACCAAAAACCCACTGTACCCACATGGTGGACCCCTGCAGCCATGAGGACTATTGTAGTGGTATGCAGTTGGGAACACTGGGTTTTTGTTGGGTTTTGGAGGGCTTACCATACAAGATAAGAGGGCAACATTGAGATGTGTACCTGTGACTTTAAATGTGAAGCCCACTGTAGTGCCCCCTAGGGTGACCCACTGCTCTGCTGGGATGTCTGTGTGGCCAGTCTACTAAGAATACTGGCTCTTCTTACATCCCAATGGTTTACTTTGGTGCCATTTTTCATTTGGACTCCCCCCCCCCCCCCCCCCCGAAAATGGTTCAAAATGATAAATGCACTGTGTACAGAAGTGATTCACAAACCTGGCCCTGGAGGCACTCCAGCCAGTTAGGTTTTCAGGATATCTACAATGAATATTCCTGAGAGAGACCCACGTGCACTGCCTCCACTGCATGCAAATTTCTCATGCACATTCATTGTAGATATCTTGAAAACCTGACTGGCTGGGGTGCCTCCAAGACCAGGTTTGGAAATCACTGGTGTAGAGCAACGTACAGAAAAAGGCCATTTTCGAAACAAAAAGAAACTTTTTAGGTTTCGAAAATCGTTATATTCCCCACTTGAATTTTAGATGTTTTGAGCAAAACATCCAAAGTCAGATTTAAATGTCATATCGAAAATGCCTCGCCACATGTGGCAAGCTGCATTTTATTTCCTTTGTAATTTGGACCGAGGACAGATATTGCCTGGACCTCTCTGCCTCCTAGTACAAGAGCTATGCCTTTATGTGATTCTTCTTAGCCGGTTAAGTGCTGAATATCACACCTAGGGGCCCTTTACTAAGGCAGGGCACCTACACACGTCCAATGTGTGCCAAATTGGAACTATTGCCTGGCTACCACGTGCCCCAGGTGGCAATTCCACTTTTAACAAGCCCAAAACACACGGTAGAAAATATTTTCTATTTTCTACCGCGTGGTGCTTACCCGGCAATAATCGGCAGTTTATGCGCGCTGGCCGCTTACCACCCAGTTAGCCTGTTAAACCTTACCGCTAAGTCAATGGGTGGCAGTAAAGCCTCAGGCCGAAAATGAACGCATGTTGGTTTTAATTTTGTTGCACGTCCATTTTCTATCACAAAAAAGCGCCTTTTTTTCCCAGGCGTGCTGAGCAAATGAATCTGCAGGCGCCCAAAATACGCACCTACACCAGCGCAGTCCACTTTTAGGCGTGCCTTAGTAAAAGAGCCCCTTAGCGTCCCCTAGCCCTTTGTACTTTTTAAAAGGGTAAAAAAAAAAAAAGAAAACCTGATTCACTTTTACCCGTGCTATATCACTTATGATTTTGTAGACCTCAATCATATTCCCCCATTCCCAGCAGTCTCTTTATGAATAGAGCTTTATCGGGCCCTTTTCCTAAGCACACTAAGGTCATTTTTACAGCAGCCATAAAAATGGCTTTTCATGTATTTTTTATATTAATGGCCATAAGCTGTTGCCCTTTTGAAAAATTGCTACATGTGCATTACTTCCACCCATTTTGTTGACAGAAAGGGTTCACAAGCTATCTGTGCACTAACCAGTTAGCACATTTATTTATTTATTTATTGCATTTGTATCCCACATTTTCCCACCTTTTTGCGGGTTCAGTGTGGCTTACAATAAGAGTTAAATGCACATGATAATGTATCTGCGTTGATTAGCGCAGGAACCCCCACTCTGCTCCCTGACCCTTCAAAAAACTGTTTTTTTTTTTTAGTGTGCAGTTAGCAGTCCTGTAGTATACCACTTTAAGCTGGGTTAGGCACTTGTTAGCACCTAATGCAGTTTAGTAAAACAACCCCTTAATCTTTGCTAAAAGAAAGACATTCCCTTATATGCATGCCAGTTAATATCATGAGGCACACAGGCATAAAATGCACAAGGAAAAATGGCATATATACAGGTACTGGTTTCTTTCCTCTCTGAAATATACACAGCACTTACAGAAATCCCAGATAAGTGGATGGATTGTAGAAACATAAAAGATGAGCTGGAATGGAGATTAAAACCCAAATCTTAAAATGAAATCTTATCACTTTATAAAACAGCTGATCTGAAAACCTTGGTTAAAGGCTCAATGTAAAATCCAATTCTTAGTGTCAGTACAGTAAATGAAACCTGACTCTTAATTAAAATCACTGTATTAAACCAGCAGGGACATGTGTCTTCCATTATAAAATGGAATAGTGAAGTACATTCTTAAGAGAAAGACTATAAACAAATACTTTCAAACAAGAATCAACGTCTGATACAGTAAAGCTATAAGACAAAGCCCAGCCGCATGAAAAATGTGAGATTGAAAGAAGAATTGTATCAGAATATACAAATCCAATTATAAACTGAAAAATTTTAATAGCGCTAAGAAGAGGCTCCACGGTCCTGAAAGGATCATGTCTCAACTAGGGATGTGTGAAAGCAAAAAAAGTTATGTTTGTAGTTTTTCTGATATTTTTACGATTTTTGGGCAGTTTTTCAGTTCACTTCACACATTTTTACTACAGCTTAGTACAAGGAGGACCCTTAATACAGGAGAAAATTGTAAGGAACTGCAGATGGATTTTCTGAAACCAAACAACCGGGTATGACAGATATTATGAAATTTGTGTGTGCAAACTGATACACATAGGCAAAAGTAATCTTAATGCAGGGTATACAATGCTGGTTTCCCTGTGAGAAGTTGCCACCCACAAAGATGATCTTTGAGTCATTATGGATAATATATTGAAATTTTCAGCTCAATGTGCTGTGACTGCCAAAAAAGTTAGCAGGATGTTAGGAATTATTTGAATAGAACTAAAGAACAGAACTGAAGGTATCATTGTGTCTTTGTATAGGTCCATAGCATCATTACACCTCAGTACTCTCTGCAGTTTGGTAATCCCATCTCAGAAAGGATATAGCAAAGTTGGAAAAGGTTCAGAGAAGGGCAACATAAACAAAAGGAAACAAGATGCCTCTTTTATGAAGAAAGGATTTAAAAAAAACTTGGAAAAGAGATTGGTTATGATAGAAACGTATAAAATCATGAGTGGGATGGAATGATTAAATGGGAAATGGTTGTTTTACCTTTCTATCACCACTAAAGAGAAAACATGAAATTAACAGCCAACAGTTTGAAAATGAATCATAATGGGGTTTTTTTTTTATGCAGCACAAAACAAATCTATAGAATTTGTTGCCTGATAACATGACAAGGTGACTAACAGAGTTCCAAGAGAAGTGTGGACAAATTCCTGGAAGAAATATGCATCAACAATATTAGTACTGTACCTGTGGGAAAGCCATCATCTAACCCTAGAAATAAGCTATGAGAAACGGATCTACTTTTTGCATCAGCCTGGCACTTGTAACCCAAACTGACTACTTGTGGACAAGACACTGGGCTCAGTGGACTTTAGACTGACTCCTTATGGCTTACCTCATGTTCTTATGTAGAAGGAATATGGAAGGGGTGACATCAAAGTAGATGAAAGAAATAGGATAAGAAAGTTAATGAGCAAGAAGGGGTATGAAAGATGAATGAATGAGTGGAAAAAGGTGATGACTGGGTGGGAACTCTACCAGGATTGGGGTTATGAGTAAAAAGGAGAAAGACAGTGCTACATGGAGTTAGGATCATAAGAAAGAAGGGTGTACAGTAACCACAGAAGAATTCACTCATGTATTCTTGCTACACATACCCATCAAACAGGGCTGTCGAGAGACAAAGCCAGGCCTGGGGCAAACATTCTTAAGGACCCTACCACTATCGTACTCCTCCTCCACACCATCAGTCAAAAGTAAAGTCACTGGCTGGCAGGCAGCAGCGATCGAGAGAGGCTGCTCTGCTGGCCATGGGTCCTTCTTCCTGAAATATCCCGCCTGCTATGAAGTAACTTTCTGTTTTACGAATAGGTGGGATGCAGCAGAAGGAGGATCCATGGCCAGGAGATCAGTCTCTCTCCGTCACTGCTGCCTGCCAGCCAATGAGTCCAAGGCAAGTAGAGGACCCTGGGGGGGGGAGAGGGGGAGGCGATTGTAAGGGAAGGAAAGACGCTGGATCTGAGGAAGGTTGTCAGGCTAGCTAAACCATCACTGAAAAAAGTGGCTTTTCTATGGCCTGTACCAGGCCCAGGAATTCTCCCCCCCCCCCCCCCAGCCCCAACATTGAAAAATAATTGCCAGTGGAGGGGAGAGACGGTATATCATCTCTAAGAGTTAAACGTAAAGAACACCTTTGGAAATTCTGTGTATTCCATAAATACACCATTCCAATCTTACTACAGAATATTGCAGTGCCATCATACAGAGATTTCAGTTGTCACATAGCTGAAAACTAATGGAGAAAAAAAAAACATCAGCTCTATAACAGTCTATTCCAATACAAAGCATGAGTGTTAGGGCTAATACTACCAGAAAGCCACTTCTAAAACTAGTCATCCCAAAGGGAAGTGCAAAATGCTTGCAAGGTATTTATACACTAGCTGTGACATAATCTTTCAATGACAAAAGCATGAGATTCAGGAAGGTACACAAAAGCAAATTCCAAAATAAAAAGTATAATTCTAAGGTTTATTTTTATATTTCTAACCCGCATAACCACCTTGCGCTGCCCTAAGTAATATGCATCATAAAAATAACACTACTTTATTCCAAATTATTCCTGAATTAGCCATCCCTACCAGCCCACATTCCCAACCTAATGGCCCCATTTCTAGGAAATAAAAGATTGAACCTAGATGAAAAAGAGCTACGTTTTAATAGACCTCCTAAAGCTTGCAAAACCACATACTATATGGTTCCACAACTCTGGTGCAACCACAGAAAATGCTTTTCCTAGTAATTCAGTCAATGAAGGCATCCAAGATATACTGTACAAACCTACTGGCCAAATAACCCCAGGATATATAAGACCTTATATACCACTTAGAATCTTAAAAGTCATATAATGTAATGTCTTCAAAAATCTGGAACACATGCTCACATACAGTTCTCTCCCATATGAAAAGCTATCTCATGGTAGCCTTCCACACTCATTGAAGCCAACACACTACTTTCTGAGACAACCCCACATAAAGAACACTGCAATAATCAATTCAGGAGACTACCAATTCCTGGAAAATGGATGTCAATCAGAAAGCCCTAAAAAAGGACCTTAGCCGTCTAATCATCATAATGGTACAAAAGAAAGCTTGGCTTAATCAACATTATCACGACCTCCATAATGAATCAGGGTCAAAATTTGCACCCTAAAAACTACAAAGGCGCCATAATAAAATCTTGACTGCCTATGTTCCATTTAAACCATAAAAAGATTAGCAAAGTACAGTAATACAAAAACAAAACAAAAAAAAACCTAATTATAAAACCCAATAGAAGATATTTAAAAAAAATCAATTTCTCATAAAAATATGGTAGGATAGTATATTTTAAGGACCATTTAGGAGTCATTAAGGTGTTATTCCAGTTCACTGATGGTGGCCAGGGGTATGGTGCTATCATTCAACGATTGGACATTGTTATTTTACTGATCTGTGGATAAATCTGTGATTAACCCTGTGGATATTGTTAAGCAATTGGCTTTTACTATCATCTAAATTTGAAATCACTGATAGCTGGAGAAATTAATTTGCGGATTGTCACCAGCCTACAAATACTTCAGATTTATTTTTGCTCTTTTTATTTATTTATTTGGATTTTGATCACACCTTTTTCAGTAGTAGCTCAAGGTGAGTTACATTCAGGTACACTGGATATTTCTCTGTCCCAGGAGGGCTCACAATCAAAGTTTGTACCTGAGGCAACGGAGGGTTAAGTGACTTGTCCAAGATCACAAGGAGCAGTAGCAGGATTTGAACCGGCCACCTCTGGATTGCAAGACCAGTGCTCTAACCACTAGGCCACTCCTCCACTATGTAGTCTCATGATTTGATTTGTCTTTCCTACTGTTATTGTATTGTCCAGTCCCTTGGACAGAATATGCAGTATGGCAGTTAATCTTAAAATTTCAGTTAGTAGTCAAAGTTCCTGGTAGTAGATCTCCTCCTTTACCAAGATAGTAGATTAATATGGAAATATTTTAAGGGGTGGGGGGGGGGGGGGGGGGGGAAATGAAGACAAGATTGGATTTTTTTTTAAATAGTAAAGAACCCAAGTCCACTGTGAAAAGTTGGAATCAGATGTTGACTAGAGTGTCAGAATCTGCCTTTGGTGGATGAGCAGAAGAGCTGCTAAGAACAACCATCATGCTCCTCATTTTAATTAAGGAAGGTGGCGTGTATGATTATATGCTTTTGGAAGTCTGAACGAATTTGGCAGAGATGGAAAGGGGAGGCTGATCTAGAAAGATATTAATTTTAAGTAGGAATAATGTCTTCAGCTGCTCCAAAATACTAGAAAGTGTTTTATAAAGATACAAATATGCAATCTTTAAATGAACAAAAAGCTCCCTTGTCTCTGATGAAAAAAAAAAAAACTAACTGTGCAAGTCTATAGGCCAGCCAAAAGTGGGCTTCCCGCCCATACCTTTGTAAGACAATGGCTTAGAAATGTCCTGCCTAAGAGCCCAGTGAACAGTAGGGGGTCAAAGGAATTTAAGGTACTTTTTTTGTGGAGAGGAGGGGTGGTGTTGGTATCACTGCATTTATAAGTAGGAAACAAACCAATCTAATAAAATCACAGTGGAGAGAGGGTTTTGGTGTCTGTATTCTATTCCATAGTAATGGGTGACTGAGATAAGTACTCCTGTGTTCAGTTTATAATGACTAACTGAGAAGCATGCTGCCTATTGTAGAGTGAAACTGCTCAGTCTATAATAACTAACTGAGAAACAGCTCCACAATATGGAGAGTTCAAGTGCCCATAAAATGTTTTATTTATTTATTGGGATTTATTAACTGCCTTATAAAGAGAGTCACCCAATGTCATGTAAAGCAGTAATAGCTTGAAATAAAACTACCAATTTTGTTAATAGTATAATAGAAAATTAGTAAATATGAGCATAAATATAATCAAAAAGGTAAAATGGGGAGATGGCAAATGGAATCCTAGTAACAGGATTAACATGATACAGTAGAAGTATAAATTTTTAACAGCACTGTGAAACAACCATATAACAGAAATATGACAAATGTCAACAGAACACAAATGATATCATAATAGGTACCATGGAAGAACAGTCAAATAATAGATATGATACTCACAATGTCAGAATAATGCAAATAAAACACCTTAATACGAACGCATTAGAACATTCAAATAACAGATATTTATTTATTTATTTAGTTAGTTAGTTAGTTAGTTGTTACATTCGAATCCCACATTTTCTCACTTATTTGCAGGTTCAATGTGGCTTACATAGCACCGGAGGGACGTTCGCCGACTTCGGTATGAACAAATACAAAGTAATGTTACAGTAAAAAGGTTCATGTGGAAGTCTCAGACACATTAGAGAATCGTAGAGTGGAAAAGTTATGCTAAGCCATTGCGTGCTTTGGTTTCATTATGTTGCGGAGTTCAGGCATTTAAGTTGGATTGGTAGGGTATGCCTTTTTAAACAGGTTGGTTTTTAGATATGATACTCATGCTGTTCATACACTACAACAAAGCATCTTAGTAGGCAGACGAGGGGGCAAGTGCAGCTGAGGCATAAGATAGGACAAAATGGATAGTAGAAAGTCATTGGGCTAAATAGATGGGTGGCTAAACTAAAGGCAAATTATATGTACAGTTGAATAAGATATAAGGTGTATAAGACTTTGATACTAACCCACTAAGGAGCCCTTTTACTAAGCCACGTAGGCGCCTGCGCACGCCCAATGTGCGTCAGTTTGGAGTTACACTGCGTGGCCCGGGCGGTAATTTAGATTTTTATGTGCATCCACTATGCACACCAGAAAATAATGTTTATTTATAGCACGCAACAGAAACCGGGCAGTAATCAACATTCTACATACGTAGACCATTACCACCCGGTTAACGTGCAAGACCTCACCGCTAAGTCTATGGGTGGTGGTAAGGTCTCAGGCCCAAAATGGACGCGTGCCAATTTTTGTTTTGCCACATGCCCATTTTCGGCCCAAAAAAGGCCTTTTGTGCAGGTACACTGAAATACTGACCTGCGTGTGTCCAATACATGTGTCTATATCAGCGCATGATATTTATCAGCGCACCTAAGTAAAAGGGCCCCAAAGTGCTTTATATAGAGGTTCGCCCGCCTATTTGGTGCCTTTGATTCAGTTTTATCACCCACGATGAGTGCTGTGCTTTGTCGATGCTGCTTTATTGACTCTCCCCTAGCACGCAGCAAGTGCGCCTCTCTATAATGTGAGGCAGTGACTAGTTTTTGCTTGCTTCTTCTTTATGGAACCAACTACCTGCCTTCTTTGTGGATGGAGAGTTCCTTGAACCAATTTAAGTCGAAGCTGAAATCTTAATTTTTTTAAGCAAGCCTTTCATTCTGGTGGCTATCCTGAGGGGGTATCTCAGAAGTCCTGATATAAGGATTATATGTTTGCGTGGATAAGAGATTGTTCTGATATGCTAATTGTGTGTGTTTGGTGCGACTAGAGTCTTTCTGGATTGGTGTTCCTTTTTATTTCATTTATTTTAACTGTAAACTACTGTGGTCTCTTTGAAGAGTGGTACATCAAGTGATGTAACTATTAAGGTGCGTGGCAAGCTGTTTCACACATGTGGTGAATGGATAGTCACCACATGCTTCCAGAAGTAGAGGTAGTCTTGAGTTCAGGGTAGCCTCTCTGGGAGTGAGTTCTATATTGCTGAGGCTACTCATAAGAAGGTTTGTGGCAGACATCGCATTGCGCTATTTCTTTTGGCCAGGGTACATAAAGTGAGGATCCTTAAGAGGACCTTAGAGGCATCAAGATGTGTAGAGGGGCTAACTGATTCTTTAGAAACTCTGGCTCATTTTATCTTGAAAATCAAAGATAAGAGTTTTAAATTTGGCCCTGTAAGGTACTGGTAGCCAGTGTAGTTTTTGCAGGAAGCACGTTCCTGTAGTTAAGACAGATGAAGGATCTTCACTGTGTACAAATGGCAGAGAACAATCCATTTGTTTTTTTAGTAGTTTACTGAATTGGATTTTATTCCCTATTTTAAAAAATGGACATATAGAACTCTTAGTTTACATAGTATTGATGAATGATGTGGTGCATTCCTGTATAGCCTCTATGTACTGAGCATTCAACTAAAGAGCTGTTAACCATCCATAATTTGATGCTAGCAACCAATTATTGATGTTAATTGGCACCAATTAGGAATTACACTTGCACCTGCCTGCGTACTATTCCAGTGGTTCCCAAACCTAGTCATGGAGGCACACCAGCCAGTGTGTCGGTTGCACGAAGTGCTATTCTATAAAGGGCATGCGCCCTTAATAAAATAGCACTTGGCACCAAACTTTTCCAAAACACCGATTCTCGATGCCCTAATTATATCCATCAGAACTATAGTAGATGTGTGTGGAATTTGGTTTATTGAAGTCACTGCGATAGCACAGAAAGCTCATACAGTTGCTGGTATGCTTTTGGTGAACTAAAGGTAACTTTCAATCTTATCTTTAAACTGAAATACAGTAAACAATAAAAACCAACTTTCTTTGACTTCAAACTTTTTATGCTGTGGTATTTTGAGTACACAGAATAACCTCATAAATTAGACATGTTCATAAGCAACAGAATTTGTCAGTTTAGGGGGAATTTTATTAATGGCGCTGAAAAATGGGCACCAGAAAAGGTTGGTGCCAAGTGCTATTTTATTAAGGGTGCATGCCCTTTATAGAATAGCACTTTGTGCCGGTTTCCATGCCCAACTCTGGCATGGAAACCGGCACACTGGCTGGTGTGTCTCCAGGACCAGGTTTGGAGGAGTGGCCTAGTGGTTAGAGCACCAGTCTTGCAATCCAGAGGTGGATGGTTCAAATCCCACTGCTGCTCCTTGTGATCTTGGGCAAGTCACTTAACCCTCCATTGCCTCAAGTACAAACTTAGATTGTGAACCCTCCTGGGACAGAGAAATATCCAGAGTACCTGAATGTAACTCACCTTGAGCTACTACTGAAAAAGGTGTGAGCAAAATCTAAATAAATAACTACTAGAATAGTGCACAGGCAGATGCAAGCGCAATTCCTAATTGGTGCCAATTAATGTCAATTTGTTTTTAGCATCAAGTTATGGATGGTTAACAGCTCTTTTGCCAATTATGTTACACACGTCTCGGCAATGCACTCAAATCTGGGCACCATATATAGAATTCAGGGGTTAATGTTTCTCTTATATAAAACCCTGTCATGTAGAGACAATTTTCATACATAAATGGTCTAAGATCCAAAGTTTTCACCTAATGATATGCTTTTACCACACAATTCTGAAGACACTATACAGAGTAAATAACAAACCCTAGATTCTATATACCGTGCCTAGAGATCCATGTCAAAAACCAAGCAGGTTCTATAAAAAACGTGCATAGCTTCACAAGCTAATGAGAACTGATAACAGCACTTAACAAGCAAAAATGAGCACCAGTTGGCACTAATTAGAATTTACGTGCACAACTCACTAAGCGTATTCTGTAATGAAATGCACCAAACCTCTAATTCGCACAGGCAAAAGGGGGCATGTTACGGCCAGGAAAGTGGGCGTTTCATGGGCATTCCAAAATTTATGCGTGAAGTTATAGAACATGGTCCTCTGCGCCTAAATATATGCACTGGGATTTACGCCAATTTTTTGTTGGTGTAAATGGATGCACGTAGTTTTAGGCACCAAGATATCAACTAATCGTATTCTATGTACCGCGCCTAAATCTAGACACTGCTTATAGAATACTCTTAGTCAGCACTAATTTCTGCACCGATTTTTTTGGTGCCATATATAGAATCTCCCCTAGAATGTCTTATGAACTAGGATACAAACCAGTTTAACAAACTTTGGCGCCCTTTTACTAAGGCTTAAGGAAACTGCTAACAGAATTAGCACACAGTAAATATTAATAATATAGTAGATGACGGCAGATAAAGACCTGTACGGTCCATCAAGTCTGCCCAACAAGATAAACTCATATGTGCATACCTGACCTTGATTTATCCTTGCCATTGTCGAGGCATAGACCGTAGAAGTCTGCCCAGTACTTGCCCCATCTCCCAACCACCAGTGCTGCCACCCAATCTCCGCTAAGCTTCTGAGGATCCATTCCTTCTGAACAGGATTCCTTTATGTTTATCCCACATATTTTTGAATTCCGTTACCGTTTTCATCTCCACCACCTCCTGTGGGAGGGCATACCAAGTATCCACCACTCTCTCTGTGAAAAAATACTTCCTGACATTTTTCTTAAGTCTGCCCCCCCCCCCCCCTTCAACCTCATTTCATGTCCTCTAGTATTAAGAAACCCACAGGTATAAAATGGGCTTCTTAGCATTTAGCACACATTAAGCATTAGTAAAAAGGCCTCTCTGTCTCATAAAACAAGTATATTTTCCTATGAAATCTATCATGGCTTATTAGATCGGGATCTTGGTGAACAAAACCTTATCATATTAAGAAAAATTTTCACTTCCAGCTAGATCCCAGAGGCACAGAATAAGGTAATGAAACACTATTAATTGCATCTTATGCTGGCATTCACTCTTTCTGCTATAGAGGCAGCTAAGTTTCTTCCTCAGCCGCAGTAACAGAACCTTCAGCACTCTACCAGAATAGAAGCAGTTCTAACTTTTGCTAACACCAATAGCTTCCAGAACAGGGGCTGTGCCTTCCTTCTTGACCGACAGGGCAGGAGGAGACAGTCCTGGGAGGGAAATCAGGCTCATATAAATACCCAGCCTAAGAGGAGGCTTCCAGTCTCTGGCTGTAGTTCCAGGACACTTTTTTTTTTTGGGGGGGGGGGGGGGGGGACCATACATGGGTTTTACCTCACCAGATTCCATCTGCTTACCAGAAAGAAAGTATCAGAGTATTCAGATCAGAGTACCTTGAGGAAAGAAAAAGGGGAAGCTAGCAGCAGAGCCTGAAAAGTTCCTGCATTTGCTGGAGAAGAAAGTTGGAGTGGGGAACATCCTTTACACCACGAATCCCAGAAGAAGGGGAATAAGATCAAACCTTCAACTCATCAGCATTCCTACCAAAGCTGGAAGTTGGAGGTCTAGGAGAGAGGGGACACCATGGACTCTTAATAGAGACTGAGAGAGAGAGACTGGTTATGGGACAGGGCCCAGAGAAGGTGAGAGGTGCATGAATCCAAAGACTATTTCTAAAGGCACCAGCATAGGTAATACAGATATTATTACTGATGCTACCTTATATGCCTGAATTATACTTTTAGGGCCCAATTTATTAAAGGGCTCTAAAACTTAGGTGCCAAAAATTTGGGCGCTAAGTGGTCCATTTACAAAAGAGCACTATTGTTTTTAGTGCATACTAAACGTTAAGAGACACCGATATATTTCTATGGGTGACTCTAGCATTTAGCACGAGCTAATCATTAGCACGCACTGAAACTAATATGCCTTTGTAAAAGACCCCCTAAAAGTGCCAATTCTCTAATGGCAATATTGCATGTAGTTGCCATTATAGAATACTAGAAGCATGAGCATTTCCCTCAAGTCCATTTTAATAATGGCATATGGGCTTTTCACTTAGGAAGCTATCCAAACCTTTTTTAAACCCCGCTAAACAAACTGCTTTTACTATATTCTCTGGCAATGAATTTCAGAGTTTAATTACACATTTGAGTGAAGAAATATTTTCTCCGATTCATTTTAAATTTATTAGTTTGTAGCTCCACTGCGTACCCCCCTAGTCCTAGTACTTTTGGAAAGAGTAAACAAGCAATTCACGTCTACCCATTCCACTCCACTCATTACTTTATAGACCTCTATCATATCTCCCCTCAGCCGTCTTTTCTCCAATCTGAAGACCCTAGCCACTTTAGTCTTTCCTCATGGGGAAGTTGTCCCATCCCCTTTTATCATTTTTGTTACCCTTCTCTGTACCTTTTCTAATTTCATTACATTATTTTTGAGATGCGGTGACCAGAAATACACATATTTGAGGTTTGGTCACACCATGGAGTGAGAAAAAGGCATTATAACATCCTCATTTTTGTTTTCCATTCCTTTCCTAATAATACCAAACATTCTATTTGCTTTCTTAGCTGCCACCACACACTGAGCAGAGAGTTTCAATGTATCATCAATGATGACACCTAGATCACTTTCCTGGTCGGTGACTCCTAGTGTGGAATCTTGCATTACACAGCTATAGTTCGGCTTCCTCTTTCCCACATGCATCACTTTGCATTTGCTTACATTAAACGTAATCTGCCATCTGGATACCTAGTCTCGTAAGGTTCTCTTGTAATTTTTCACAATCCTCTCGCAATTTAATAACTTTGAATAACTATGTCATCAGCAAATTTAATTACCTCACTAGTTACTCTCATCTCTAGATCATTTATAAATTTAAAAAGCAGCGGTTCCAGTACAGACCCCTGGGGAACCCCACTATCTACCCTTCAACATTGAGAATACTGACCATTTAACCCTACTCTCTGTTTTCTATCTTTTAACCAGTCTTTAAACCACAATAGAACACTACTTCCATGACTCTTCAATTTCCTCTGGAGTCTTTCATGAGGCACTTTGTCAACTGCCTTTTGAAAATCCAATATCAACTAGCTCACCTTTATCCACGTTTGTTCACCCCTTCAAAGAAGTGTAATAGATTAGTGAGGCAAGATTTCCCTTCACTAAATCCATGTTGGTTTTGTCTCATTAATCCATGCTTTTGAATATGCTCTGTAAATAATTTTGTTCTTTATAATAGTCTCTACCATTTTATCTGGCACCGATGTCAAGCTCACCGGTCTATAATTTCCCAGATCACCTAGCTGGAACCTTTCTTAAAATTTGGCGTTACATTGGCCACCCTCCAATCTTCCAGTACCATGATTGTTATATGTAAATTATCTTTAAATAAAATCAATCTCCCTGAACAACATGAACCAATCCTTATGTCCTCCAAGAACTTAACTGGCTCTCTCAAAAGGATGGAGCCAGGAAAACAACTTTTGGGGAGTATGCACTGCAGCCACACCCAGGGCAAACTGCCTTCTCTATAATCCCTTCATTTTAGAAGGAGCTCCAGTGCCCATTACTTACTCTAACTGTAAAAAGATTCTCCTGTGACATTAGGTTATGATTTATTAAGGCTGAATTTGTCACAATTAGGGCTGTTCACTTTCTGTTATCAATGGGGGGAAAATGTTTTCAGTCAGCTCATTAGTGTATAATATTTCTAAAATAACCCCCAAAATATTTACAAATGCAAACAGTTGCATTTACCAGGGTAAACTGCATACATGCATAAATGGAGATGTCCAAAAACTATTATTTATATTGAGAGCCAAACCATGCAGAGATTTCAAGAAGGTGTGGTTCAGACATGCCTTGAGTGAGACAGAAATACACCAACCTCCTAATTCTATAAACTTGATTAGCCCCTCCCCCAGTCCCAAAGTTCACAGCCACAGTACATTATGAAACAAATTCACACTTCTTTCCTTGCACATTAATCATCTTAAATCTGGTTACTGCTCATAGATTGAGGGCTCCTTTTACTTAGCTGTGTTAAGTGCTTACATCAACTTAAAGGGGCTTACTACGGAATCCCAAGGCATCCTGTAGTAGAAGCCGAAACATTCACCATTTTCTCAGAGGGTGATTGTCTGGAGCGTGACAGCATGAGACACATGACTGCGCAGCGATTAGTACGGGGTTAGCACACGAGTCCTTACCGCCTACAAAATAGGTGGCAGTAGGGGTGTTTACAAGCAGTTTGGTAATGGCCATGCGCTAATGGCAATATTAGCGCACGGCCATTCAGAAAATGGAAAAATTGGCCATTTTCCTGTTAGAATAAGAACGGACTTAGTGCATGTGAAAAACCTGCCTACGGGCAAGCTAAGGTCAATTTTTACTGCAGCTTAGTAAAAGAATCCCTAAACCCTTTGCTGCATTTTCTTGCAGTGCTCTAGCCCAGCACCATTCAATCTTTATATATTATAGTCTTTAATAAAAATCATTTACATATATGCCTTATTACTTCGTATTGTTTTGTCATAACAGATTAAAGGTTTCTATACAAAATATCAAAATTATTTTACCAGGAATCCATCAGTCAGTGTCTGTGCCTACATACAACTGATTCATGCAAGCAGACACCTTTCTTGTCAAATTGTCAAAGCATTTACTTGATGCCATGAACAAAAGATGTGCTATCAGATCACCATTTCCCACTTTTCATTAAGAGATCTGACTTAATTTGTAGAGCTAAAGTACACTGAGGTCCTTAAAGAACCTCTTGTGGGCCCAGCATGACATCACAGGTCCCCAGTCAGCACTGCCAGGTTACACTGCTGGTTCCATAATATGCCTTCTAGTTAATAGATCAATTAATCATGAAGACATGCTTGCAATGAAAGTTGGCACCTTGTCTGGATAATGGAGATTAGAGCATATAAACCTAGAAATAGTGCAGGTCAGCACAAATTTAACATGCTTATTATGGTACTACAATAAACTTTTTATTAAACTTTAAAGGGAAAAAAATAACGATTTACCTTCAATGAAGCTACTAAGTAGTAAATTTAAAACAAACCAGAGAAAATATTTCTTCACTCAACATGTAATTAAACGCTGGAATTCATTGCCAGAGAACGTGGTAAAAGCAGTTACTTTAACCTAAAAGAAAAGTCCATTAGCCATTATTAAGATGGATTTGGGAAAATCCACTGCTTACTTCTAGGATAAGCAACAAAAAATCTGTTTACTGTTCTGGGATCTTGCCAGGTACTTATAACCTAGAATGGCCACTGTTGGAAAAAGGATAGTGGGCTTGATAGACCTTCAGTCTGTCTCAGTATGGCAACACTTATATTCTTAAATTTGACCATATTGCCTTTTGTTGGGACAAAACACTGATTGTCCATATAATTTTGGGCTACTTTGAAGATTCTTACCTTAATTCACAATTTATTATATTATGGCTCCCTATGGCCTAAAACAGGGGTAGGCAACTCCAGTCCTTGAGAGCTGCAGGCAGGTCAGGTTTTCAGGATATCCACAATGAATATGCAGGAGATAGATTTGCAAGCACTGCCTCCATGGTATGCAAATCTATCTACTGCATATTCATTGTGGATATCCTGAAAACCTGACCTGCCTGCGGCTCTCGAGGACCGGAGTTGCATAACCCCTGGCTAAAATAATGTTTCCCAAGTCGGTCCTGGATATGCATGAAAGAAATTTGCATACAATAAAGGCAGTGTTTGCAAATCAAGTTCATGCATATTCATTGTAGATATCCTGAAAACCTGACTGGCAAGTGGTACTTTAGGGCCGACTTGGGAAACACTGATCTAAACTATGATCTCTTAACTTTGGAGCAGAGTAGACTAATTAGTAGTGGAGCGGGTTTAGTACCTTTACTACCTAGGAAGCTGATTTCATTTCCCGCTGCAGCTCCTTGCGACTCTGGATAACTCACTTAACTCTCCAATGCCTAGTAAGTACAGATTAGGTACCTGCATATAATGAAAAATGTAAACTGCTTTGGTAATACCACAGAAAGGAAGCGTATCAAACCAAGACCCACTGCCTTTTCCCCACATGAAACGTAAACCCTTCACCCAGCAACACAGCATGACCAATGATCGTACCGGACAATATACAATCTTCATTACCTTAGACCCTCTACAATCACTAGATAACCATGTATTTGTTATCAACCGACCTGGCGAATGCCTTGACGGTACTATGTAAGCCACATTGAGCCTGCAAATGGGTGGGAAAATGTGGGGTACAAATGTAATAAATAAAATTAGGCTTGAAACTACACATTGTTCCGCCTTCTGATATACGACACTTTGAATCTGGAATTCTACTGTATATCACATGGAGAACTCTTCTGTTTAATTTAGGAAGGAAAGTAAGACCTTGATTATTTTTCACAGGCTCATAGGGAGGTGAAGGTGACCTGGCTCAGGCAGTTTTGCATTTTCTATGGTTGATCTGTACCGATATTCTGCTTTTCGGGGAATAATTGTATGCAACTGCTTTCCTCCTCTTTTGATTTCTTTTACTTTCTCCTTTAATTTGGTTGATTTTTTTTTTAATTCCCGAAAACCACTTTGTTACGTTATCCAAAGTGAAATGCAGTATATCAAAACAGTTCGACTAAACTAAAGTAGGGGAGAGAGAGAATAAGAATAAGAGGGCTCTGACATTTTATCAAATTCTTAAACCTTTACTGCTATGACATTTCTCACTGAGTATTACATCTGACCTCTGACCCTCTACCAGGGACTTTTTGTTTTTCTTTACATATATTTGAATTTTTATCAGTATAGCTGCAAACAGTTTAACATTACAATTAATGCGAAGGTAAAATTATTCACAAAACCCCTTGAGGAGGCAATTTCTTAGTTGCAATAGTCAATCAGACAATGCCACACATACTGAAGTTTTGTCTAAAAAAAATTTTCAATTACATAATGTATTCCGGATTCTTAAGGGAAAAAATAACTGTTTCAAGGTTATATTCCCAGACATACTCAAAAGGCAGATCTGAGAGGCAATTGAAATGATTCATCTAAAATTACCTTAAAACTCAATGGAAATGAGGAGTCTCTCTGCATAAACAGCAGTGGCAAGTTCTAAAGGTCCTTTTCAAAGGTCTCCAAGGCAAGGGAGAAACAAAAATTAGCACAAGCATCATTCTATTTTTACATTGCTGACAGAAGGCATAAAAAAAAAAAAAAAATCAACCAAAGTTACCTTGACTCATTTGTAATAATGCACTAGTTATATGACTTTAAATGTTCTGTATTTTATTTCAATCATCTGCCAGAGTCAACGAAAACTGGCACAACGACAACGAGACAGAAGACCTTGGAAATCAGAGATTTCCTTTTACTCTTAATAAGCCATTGTCCGACTCATTCAATAATGAAATATTCTACATGGGTCAATGACAGCAGTTCAGATAAACAAAAGAAGGCTTTGTGCTCTATCTAGACATTGCAAGGTGCTCATTCAATTTCTTCTGCATCGGGGGCAGTGTTCCCTACCTAATACGTATACATTTGCCGAGTGTTATTCAGCCTTTGTTGCTTCTGACCCTCACTTGGCATTTAATTCCCAATCCACCAGGGTATTCATGCTTGATGGCACTGATGCACACACTGAATGCTTTATTTATGCAATGGTACAGGGAATGAAGCTATAAACTGTATTAGACAAATATCCTGCTTAGGGTTGCTGACAGTGTCACAACGCTGATGACCCAAATCTGCAATGGTGAACCCGTCAATGGAATTTAGATGACTGTATTTATGAACTGTCAAAGAGAATTAAAGGCCCAAGGAAAATGCTAAACACTGTAGCCTGCATTTTAAAAATCAGAATTATTTGTTAGTTTTCATACCATCAAGGTTGTGAAATGCCGTGCTTTCCCTCTCCATTGTTTATTATTATTACAAGGACTCGCTGGTTGTCTTCCCCTTCCCTCCTCCTGTTTGTGGGCTTCACTAAGAAGTTCCTTTAACATTTGAAATGTTTTTAAAAACAATGGTACGAATTTACAGGAAAATGCACTATTGCATTTCCACTGTTCAGGGGCCCTCTTACTAGAGGGTGTTAATCCCTTAATGCAGCTTTAGTGTGGGAAAACATGTATTTTGCCTGTTTTCACATGCCAAGTGTTCATTAAATAGGAAGCAGTAAGTACTCCCACAATTTTCTTTTTGCAGGTGCCGAACGCTAAAGAGATCAACAGTACACAACTCCAAAAAAAAAAAAAAGTCCAACTTTAATGCCGCAGTAAATCTGGGGTTAGCATGCTGCACAGTCCTGTATTAGAATGTACTAAATCCAGATGATTTCATTGCACCTTAGTAAAAGAGAGCTCCTTAGTGCATAAGCCAAAAAGACATTCACAGATTTCATCCCCAACAAAAGCACAGGTAAACAATACAAAAACAAAATGTGGCCTAGAGCAAAAGTCAAACATGTTAAAATATCCTTGCATCATTCCTTCTGCACAACTCTAAAGTACAAATATGCCTCCAGCATATAGAGAAACTTTTCAAATAAAAGTTGGTTGCCACGACATTAGGGCATGGCCTGTACCAAGAGTCTTGTGAATCATTATGCCCTTGCTACATGCAATATTCAGCCAAGTCTATCAGAGAGCATCCTGCGCCAGCTAGGTTCAAAGCTCAGTGGAGGGCAGAGGACACTAGCACACTAATTCTTTACTACTACTTATTTCTATAGCGCTACTAGACGTATGCAGCGCTGTACACTTGAACAAGAAGAGCCAGACCGTGCTCTAAAGAGCTTACAATCTAATCAGGACAAATAAGGGATAAAGGAATTACTAAGGTGGGAATGATAAAACAGACATGGGTACTGTACAAGTGAATAGGGTTAGGAGTTAAAAGCAGCATCAAAAAGGTGGGCTTTTAGACTTGACTGAAGACTGCCAGAGATGGAGCTTGACGTACCCAGCTCAGGAAATCTATTCCAGGCGTATGGTGCAGCAAGATAAAAGGAGTGGAGTCTAGAGTTCGCAGTGGAGAAGGGTATAGATTAGAGAGAGTTATCCAATGAACGAAGTTCCCGGGAAGGAGTGTAGGGAGAGATAAGAGTGGAGAGGTACTGAGGAGCCGTAGAGTGAATGCACTTGTAAGTCAATAAGAAGAGTTTGAACTACATGTGGAAATGGATAGAGAAGCAATGAAGTGACTTTAGCATCTAAAGTTTGACACACAATTGCATGTTATAGAATAGGGTCAGTTATACATTTTAAATAATTAACTAATTGGCGCTAAATTGGCACTTAATTGAAGAACCAATAATCATCATTAACAAGAACTAATTAGCAGTTCCACACATAACTGACTTATGCCCCAATTCTGTATACTGACCCCCAAGTTCTATATATGGCGCCCAAAGATGCGTGCACAAGTCTGTGCGCAGTGCCGGTTTATGCATGCATTTTAACTGGTTAACAAGACAATTGGCGCTGATAACTGACACTAACAAACATTAGCACTAATTAGGAGTTACACGCACATCCTTCTATGCGCATTCTAAAAAGTGCTGCACGCAGTTTTTGAGTAGCACAACTGAAAAGGGGGTGTGATGAGGGTGTGTGTCTATTAGTTACGCATGCTATCATAGAATCAGGCCTTGAGTGCCTAACTTCTCTAATGCACAACTGCAAAGAGGGTGTTAACATGTTAGCAACCTACATGCCATTCTTAAGGTGGGATAGTAAATACAAACAAAACTTGGAAAACTGACATGTTGGTACATTCTGACGCATCTTGTACACACTTTATGGAATTCTTGGATTTACACACCCAAATGCCGTATTTAGGTAATCTGGAGGGGCACTTTCGACATGACGTCTAAGTCAGACTTTGAACGTTTTGCACTGAACGTCCCAAATCCAAGCAGCAAAATGTCTTATCTTTTTGTTTTTTAAATACCATTTCAAACAAGGTTATATGCATTTATCTTTTTAAGCCATTTTTGGGAAAAAAAAAAACCCCACACAAGATAAAAATGCACAAAATCAAGCCATTGGGATATAGAAGGGGCCAGCATTTTTAGCAGACTGGTCCCCCAAATAACACAGGCGAGCAATGGGGCACCCTAGGGCCACTGCTGGGGACTTCATATAAAGGCTCCCAGGTACACATCTCCCCGTTGCTCTCCTTTGTCTGCTGAGCCCTCTAAAACTCACTACCACCAACTGTACACCAATACAATTGTTCTTATGGGTGAAGAGAGCACCTATATGTACAGTGGGGCTTTAGTGAGTTTTGGAGGGCTCACAGAGTCCACCCCAAGAGTGACAGGTAGGGAGAGGTATGGGCCTGGTTCCACTTGTCAACGATACACTGCACCCACCACTAGAATACTCCAAGGACCTGCCTGCTGCTCTAATGGACCTGGTTATAACATCTGAGGCTTTGTAATAGAGGCTGGGGAGCACAATTCCTATTCACATTGTTTGGGGATGGGAGGGAGTAGGTGACCACTGGGGGAGTAAGGGGGTTCATTCCTGAATCCTTCCAGTGGCCATCTGGTTATTTAGGGCATCTTTTTGAATCCGATTCATTAAAAAAAAAAAAAAAACAGGTCTAGATCAAAACATTGAAGTTTTCATCCTAGATGTTTTTGTTTTCTTTCATTATAGCTATAAAACATCCAAGTGTTAAGGAATGTCCTAAACCCACCTTCAAAACGCCCCCTTGTGATTTGGATGCACTACAAACATCTGCAAATTAGGTTTTGAAAACACCAATTTGGACATTTTGAGAAGAAATTCATCCAAATGCTGCTTTATGGCACTTTTTGGACATTTTCTCTTCCAAAACTGAGCCTCATAGTAACATAGTAGATGACGGCAGATAAAGATCTGTACAGTCCATCCAGTCTGCCCAATAAGATAAACTCATAGTATAAGCTACGATATATTTACTTGGTCTTGATTGGTCCTTGCCATTTTTCAGGACACAGAACATAGAAGTCTGCCCAGCACTAGCTTCACTTCCCAATTACTGGTGTTGTCATCTAATCACCACTAAGCTTGCTTGGTTCCACATCTTCTATACAAGATTCCTTTATTTTTAACGTATTTTTGAATTCCATTACCATTTTTCATCTCCATCACCTCCTGTGATGGTGTCACCATTTACTTCAGCCATAGACATAGTATATGTCCTCTTATTGACTAACAAGTGCATTCACTCTGCAGTTCCTCAGTACTTCTCCACTCATCTCTCCCTCCACTCCTCCCCAGGAACTCCTGTCACTGGGTAAACCTCTCTTATCTGCACCCTTCTCCTCCACTGCTAACTCCAGACTCTGCTCCTTTTATCTTGCTGCACCATATGCCTGGAATAGACTTCCTGAGCCAGTACGTCAAGCTCTATCTCTGGCTGTCTTCAAATCTAGGCTAAAAGCCCACCTTTTTGATGCTGCTTTTTAACTCCTAATCCCTATTCACTTGTTCAGTACCCATATTTTATCATTCCCACCTTAGTAATTCCCTTATCTCTTATTTGTCCTGTTTGTCTGTCCTAATTAGACTGTAAGCTCTGTCGAGCAGGGACTGTCTCTTCATGTTCAAGTGCACAGCGTTGCGTACGTCTAGTAGAGCTATAGAAATTATAAGTAGTAGTATTTAGTCACGCCTAAAGTTTGGCGCATAATTATGGACTCATGCTAGGATTCGTTAACAGATTTGGCACACAACTCTGCCATCGTAACTAGCTTAGTGTCCAGTTTTTTTATGCTTAACTTTTAGCTCCTAAATTGAATTTACCACTAGGTGCCTCTACTCGGAGAATAGACAAAGTTATTGAATAAAAGAAGAAAAAGAAAACGGATGATTAAAAATTCCTCCCGTGACATTGAAATTTTAGCTGACCAAGCTAAAATGCCTCCAAGTTTTCATTCCATTAGCTCTTAAATATAATTGTGTGGTAGTGATTTCTAATTTGGCAAACCATTTGCAATGTAACAGAAAAAGGCAACTGGCTTCATAACTACTGTTGTGAGCATTCCTGTTAGACAGAAAAAGATGACAAAATGTGCTACGACAAGAGAACAGCGAGAGGTGCATCAGCTCAAGATTAAATCATCCTGAAATCCCCACATCAAAGCTCCATAACAGTCTGCTGAATCGTCCGTTACTTTTAATTATGTACCTTTTAAAGGTCCCCTGCTGTGTTTTTAAATACTAAATGGTTTTCAGAGCTATGTGACATAACTCATTATTCCCATTCATGGGTACAAAATGTCAATTTCAATCTGCTGCTTGGTGTTCAGTGTAGTCACAGAACGGGATGTTCAGCTATCTGGTTTTTGTTTGTTTTATTTTTTATAGTGCATAATGGTGCTAGGGGCCCTTTTACTCAGCTGTGGCAGTGCGAGCACGTCTTTTGGGTGCGCATCAGGCCAATTTTTACCGCATCCTGGAAAAAGGGACTTTTTTAAAGTGGCCATAAAATGGACATGTGGCAAAATAAAAACCAGCACGCGTCCATTTTCAGCCTGAGACCTTACCCCCACCCACTGACTTATTTATTTTATTTATCTAGATTTTGCTCACACCTTTTTCAGTAGTAGCTCAAGGTGAGTTTCATTCAGGTACTCTGGATATTTCTCTGCCTCAGGAAGGCTCACAATCTAAGTTTGTACCTGAGGCAATGGAGGGTTAAGTGACTTGCCCAAGGTCACAAGGAGCAGCAGTGAGATTTGAACCAGCCACCTCTGGATTGCAAGACCGGTGCGCTAACCACTAGGCCACTCCTCCACTAGCAACATTCCATGTAGAATCTCAAATATTAGCAACAGAATCTCAAATACTAGCAACATTCCATGTTCCACTGCACTAACCACTAGTCTACTCCTCCACTAGCAACATTCCATGTAGAAGCCTGCCCTTGCAGATCAGCAATGCGGCCCGCGCAGGCTTCTGTTTCTGTGAGTCTGACGTCCTGCACATTGCATGCCGTCAGACTCACAGAAACAGAAGCCTGCGCGCGGCTCTATTGCTGATCTGAAAGGGCAGGCTTCTACATGGAATGTTGCTAGTGGAATAGCAACATTCCATGTAGAATCTCAAACAGTAGCAACAGAATCTCAAATAATACCAACATTCCATGTAGAATCTCAAATATTTATTTAGATTTTGCTCACACCTTTTTCAGTAGTAGCTCAAGGTGAGTTTCATTCAGGTACTCTGGATATTTCTCTGTCTCAGGAGGGCTCACAATCTAAGTTTGTACCTGAGGCAATGGAGGGTTAAGTGACTTGCCCAAGGTCACAAGCAGCAGCAGTGGGATTTGAACCGGCCACCTCTGGATTGCAAGACCGGTGCTCTAACCACTAGGCCACTCCTCCACTAGCAACATTCCATGTAGAATTTCAAATATTAGCAACAGAATCTCAAATACTAGCAACATTCCATGTTCCACTGCACTAACCACTAGGCTACTCCTCCACTAGCAACATTCCATGTAGAAGCCTGCCCTTGCAGATCAGCAATGCGGCCGCGCAGGCTTCTGTTTCTGTGAGTCTGACGTCTCGCACTGCTGATCTGCAAGTGCAGGCTTCTACATGGAATGTTGCTAGTGGAATAGCAACATTCCATGTAGAATCTCAAACAGTAGCAACAGAATCTCAAATAATACCAACATTCCATGTAGAATCTCAAATATTTATTTATTTAGATTTGCTCACACCTGTTTCAGTAGTAGCTCGAGGTGAGTTACATTCAGGTACTCTGGATATTTCTCTGTCCCAGGAGGGCTCACAGTCTAAGTTTGTACCTGAGGCAATGGAGGGTTAAGTGACTTGCCCAAGATCACAAGGAGCAGCGGCGGGATTGGAACCGGCCACCTCTGTAAGAATCATGCCTACGATGCAAAAACCCAAGAACACAATAGCTGAAAAATGGACTTATGATAAGATACCACAAGTGTTCACCCTTTATTTGAAAAAAGGTAAACCACAATAAAATATAGTAGGACAGAAGAGTGGTGAGAAGTGAAATCCTAGGACCCTGGTCTTTCCATCCAGTCTTGGGCTGTCACCAAGTCAGGTTCTCTCGATAACCTACTGTATGCAAATCTCACTCATGCATATTCATTAAGGATGCCCTAATTTGGCCCTGCTGGCAGCCCTCAAGGGCTGGGAGCAAAGACCACTTGTGTGGAAAAAAGGATTCACAAATTGTAAAGAATGCCAGGGAAGATGTGCTGACTGTCTGACAAATTGTAATGGTTATTGTTATTTTTGTGTCTGTCACGGGATGTACTAACCTGTCTCCACAGTGGGAAAAAGTACCAGCTTAACTCAGCATAATATAAACATGGCCGTTATGAAATATGTTAAAAAGAGGAACTTATGAGCTGAATCTACTGTGAAAGGGGGAGGTGGGGGTGAAGAGAGGAAGGTTGGACTTTTAAGTTAACAGGCTGAAGCTGGATTTGCACTGGGTTCAGGTTGGGTCAGACATGACACTACCAGCAGCGGACCCCCTGGTGGTTTACCCTGGTTCTTGGATCACCTGTTCAGCGTATTATACGGTTTAAATTTGAATGTTCTAAGGTTGTTATATATGTATACCTAATGAACATACAGCTTAGCCACTTTCAAACTACTGTACCAGAAAGGAGATCTGAACACATCACTTTTAGCCACCTTTCTTACATTAAGTTTAAGCAGGACATTAGAAAATGGAATGACAGAATCAACAGAATTTAAGATGTTCTTGTAATCTGGGTTTAAGTCTGCAGTATCACTTCTAATCAAAGATGTGGAACCCTCCACAGCATTTTGACATCTACATCCATCATCCACATACCGCTGTAAATAAGCAGTGCTGCATATTTCCTTCAAAGTATCAATTTGCCAGAGGTTTTTGGTCAATTTTCCCTCTGTTGGTTTATTACAATGGTTTCATTTCATAAAATTTCAATTTTCCTCATGTATATCTTCAACTACGATAGTGTCCAGTTTTGATTTCAATTAAATAATGTGTCCATCTCCATTTCCCTTAAAAAATCCTCTGCAGCGAATATTGCTCATCCATGTACTCAGCTTAAAAAAAAAACAGTAAAAATGGCTGGGTTATTTATTTATTTATTTATTTAAGAAACTTGGGTGAGCAGATGGGAAGTGGCCTAGTGGTTAGAGCACTGGTCTTGCAATCCAGAGGTGGCCGGTTCAAATCCCGCTGCTGCTCCTTGTAATCTTGGGCAAGTCACTTAAACCTCCATTGCCTCAGGTACAAACTTAGATTGTGAACCCTCCTGGGACAGAGAAAGATCCAGTGTACCTGAATGTAATTCACTGTGAGCTACTACTGAAAAAGATGTGAGCAAAATCTAAATAAATAAATAAAAATAAGATGATCATGGAAAGGCATTAAGATGTCTGACCCTCAGAGCTGAGGCACATGCATATCTCATATGTACTTGTCAAAGACAAGAGGGAGAAACCCAAGCAGCCTACATACCATAAGGAATCTAGAACAATTTCTTACATTTGCACGACAACCCTCCACTCCCTTTCAAAAGGATACACAGGACGGGCCAATATTCTCAACAACCAATCCACATCATTAGATCTTTTGTTTTTGCTTAATATTAGTCCACAAAAGTTTTAACTGCTGTCAAAAAAACGGTTCTCCGTAGCCAATATGGTAATATTGTGAAGACTTTTAAAGTCTTTTCTTTTTAAAAAGTTTTTATTACGTTGAATTGAATTGTAGATGGACATTGGAATTCCCAGGATATGCCTGGCTTCCTATATGGGATCCGCACTGAACCGAGAGGTAGGTGTGGAATACAAGAATGTTTTCTATTTATTTATTTAGATTTTGCTCACACCTTTTTCAGTAGTAGCTCAAGGTAAATTACATTCAGGTACACTGGATATTTCTCTGTCCCAGGAGGGCTCACAATCTAAGTTTGTACTTGAGGCAATGGAGGGTTAAGTGACTTGCCCAAGATCACAAGGAGCAGCAGCGGGATTGGAACGGGCCACCTCTGGATTGCAAGACCAGTGCTCTAACCACTAGGCCACTCCTCCACTCCCAAAAGGCTGCAGAGTGACACAAAGAATTTTAAGAGGAAAACAAATCAGACTGCAGAAAAACAAAATGTCTCCCTGTTTATTAAAGGCTACATATTTTAGGCAAAATGTGTTGCAAATTGTGAGCTTCACACACACACTAACAATAAGAGCTAATATTTTGCGATGTGATCGAATGGAAGGAAATTAATCCACCACTGAATTTATTTGCCTTCATAATAACTGATCCTTGTCAAATTAGACACTGCAACCATCCATCATGTCTGGCATACTCTGATTTAACTTGGCTTTTTAACAATTTTACATGACCAAAAAAAAAAAAAATTCTCCAAGTAAATTACAGAAGACATAGCACTGGGTATTTCAGCTCTATCAAAAGGAATCTGTCAGATTTTATTACGTTATTATGGAGGTCAGTTTACAAAACTATCCCCAAAAGACATGACCTTTCCAAAATGCAGGAAAGACTGAATGAAAGATGACGCTATGACAGCACTCATCTTATACTAAAATCTGTCTCTGTGCGTAATTCATGCTGCTGAAGGCAGAACAATTTGAAAGCTTGGTTTTTACAGCCTCATAACAGGGTGCCTTGCATCAAAAGATGTCATTTATTGAAATGCTGAAAAAAATATACTGTCAGATGTCAATGTTTAATAAAACCTTAAAAGCTGATTTTTAAAAATATGTTGCGAAGTGTACTTTAAATTACTATGTTGTCATTTATTTTTGCTGATCGAAAAATGCCAGATTTGCTCATTGCACATTTGCCATTACACAATTTTCTCGGGTTCACTGTTCCAGCAAACACATTTTCAAAGGGAAACTCACCATGAAGTTTTTCTTTGGAAATGCAGCAGAGCCAGCAGGTATCACAGGAAGTAGTACTTACAGCTTTTTGTACTCACTATGAAGTAGATGCAATGTCCACATCACAACCTGTGAAGTTTTCAAACTGAAGATCCTAGGTTTTACCTACAGGTTCCGCACTGTGAAACTGCACGAGTACTCTTTCCCAAAAAGGAGAAGGGGGCCCTTTTACTAAGCTGTGTTAAGCTGCTAACATGGGTTTTACTGAACATTAAAAAAAAAGTTAGTGCTAAAGTTTAAAACGTGTTTAAAAAAAAAAATAGTCAGCATGGTAAAAAAAAAAGAAAATGCACATTAACTGCATAAAAGCAGGAATGGTTGGTGCTTGGGCATAACTGAGGAGATATAGAAGAGTGGCCCGATGTGACAGCCAGTGCACAGGTCAATACCAACATGATAGTTTCACTTATCACCATCTCAAGAGGTAGGTGCTGCTGTACTATTAGCAGCCTGGTAGGACAGTTGTTGTCACAATAAGCTCTGCAGTGGAACTCTCCCCTTCTCATTTTCCAATCCCACCAACACTCTCCAACACCTTCCCAGTAGCCAGCTCTACTTGGCATCCACCAGTTTCAAAGCCCAACCCCCCATGCATAAGGCTCCCTCCAGATCCCACCCCTCCCCCTCGGATCTACCTGGAAATCCTCAGTGGTATTTAGTGGTGTCAGGCAGAAGCAGTGTCTTGCCACTCCTGCCGGGATCCAAAATGGCCACCGTGACCCTTAGCAGTGGTCTCACCCAGCACCATTGTATACCATTGGAGATCACCTGGTAGGTCCCTGTGAGTGAGTGGATAAGCTATAAAGGGGTGTTTTGAGAAGGACTGGATGTTGGGATAGGGGACTGGATGTCACAGGGCGTAAAGAGAGAGTATAGGGGGGAGGACTGATATCAGGAGGTATCAAATAGCAGGGGGGGGCAGGGCATCATGGCTGCTGTGTATAATTTCTATATGGATCCAATACCACATTACATGCAGTGGTAACCAGTATATATCCTTCCAAGCTGTCACTGCATGTAATGCAGTGCCCATCTGGGAAGTGTTGGACAGATGCACTAGTTTTTGGAACTAATACAAAGTAAGTGTAAAAACTGTCTGCACTTCAGTAAAAGGACCCCAAAGCAAAGTACAAATTTCATACACAGATGGATATAGATAAAGCATCGGAATACAGAGGGATCAAGCCTATGAAGACTAGATCGTAGGGATGCACATTCATTTACAATGACACTTCCTATCATTTTAAACTCAAAATGATTGGAAAAATCCTGAAATTTAGGATTCTTGTGTCCTTTTTGCTCAAATAAGACACATTGGGCCCTATTCACTAAGTTACGCTAGAGGTGTGTTAACGTTATTAGCGTGCGCTAACCGTGTAGATGCCCATAATATTCCTATGGGCATCTACACATTTAGCACAAGCTAATTTTTTATGACACGCTACAAAACACAAGTGCACCTTAGTAAACAGGGCTCCTTGTCTTTCAAACAAACCTAAGAGAACATGACAATTTTTACTTGGCACTACACGGTCAGTCATTATAAACCATGATATCAAACAGCTTTGTTTGATCTGAAAGACTGTGTATAAGGATGCTGTTTCCTGTAGTAAGGACATTCCACCAACCATTTTAACTATATTCATTCTGAATTTAGTCTGGCTTAGACAGAAGTTGGCAAACCTGCTAACAGCAACACTATGCTGAATTTTCAGGAAGAATACAGTGGTTTAAGGTAGAGATGAACATTTTGGAGCTTTAGGACGATAGCTTCAACAGGTAAGTGGGATACTACTTAATAAATAGTCGCATATGAATGTTTTTAACTCACAGTTTGGAAAATAAAAACAAAAGCGCACTACTATCCTGGTCATAAGATACAAACCTATCGTTATATTACGGGACTATTTTCTGGTGATGATCAAGTGAATACTGGAGAGATCCTGATAAGAAAAATCATTTAGACGTTCCTTTCATTTACACGATTATGGAGGTAATTCTATGAACTGGTACCTAGATGTAGCACATAACTGCATGAGTGACATAATCCTCCCGATTTTATAAAAGTTGCAAAAAATTGTGCATGCAAATTTAGATGTGATCACGATCTGTGCGCACAACTTAATAGAATGAGCCAATTAGGGCCAATAATTGGCTTTTACTAAGCAATTATTGCCACTAATTAGATTTAATTGGGATTTAACACGTGTAAATTTAGGCACGAGATCCGCACCCAACATTTACGCATGGCCTGAAAAGGGGGCATGGAAATGGGAGGGTCATGGGCATTTCAGGGGTGTGGTTTTGAGTTACGCATGTAATTATAGAATAACGGTGCTCTGCACATAAAATTTAAGCACAGGCATTTGCACCACGTTTTTGTTGCTGCAAACGGTGGCACCTAAATTTACGTGCAACCTCTCCGTTTAAGTGTTATTCTATAAACCACACCGAAGTTTAGGCAAAGCTTATAGTATACCGCTTAAGCGGGTTTTTTTTTCAGCGTTGATTAGGCACCATATATAGAATTTAGCCCAATGTGGGCAAAGCATGGGTGGGCCTTGGGTGTGTCTTCAAGAGACATGTGTATGTATTGGTTATATGCGTCACCTGGCACTGCAGGCACACCCATTTACACCTGCCACTGGCATGGCATAAATGATAGCACCTAAACTTAGGTATACCCGTGCCAACTTATACTAGTATTCTATAATGGCATCTTGGTGAACAGATGCCATTACAAAATTGGTGTTCAGTGCTCAGCATCAAAATGCTAAATGATGATGCTAATTTATAGGATTTCCTCAGATACGTATAAAGGTATGGAAATTCATTTCTGTTTGGATAGGTTTCCTTTAATTTGCAAGAGACGATCAAGAAAAAAATATATGAATAAAGAAAGAAAGAAACATCTTCGATCTGATGATGGCTACCCCTCCCCTACCCCTCAAACACACACACTGCAGACGACACATGGGCATGTTTGGCTGTTTAAGGAATCATTACTATAAGAGATTGATCTTGGCACTCTTATCCTCCGCAAAGCCCTGCTAATATAAATGAACCACCAGCATGGCTGATCTTATATTACTCAGAATGTTAATGGACCCCTGACGTAGATGACTAGGTGAATCATAGCCATGGAAGGTCTTTAATGACTGGATTTCTATTCTAGGAAAGCATTATAATTTTGGATTTTATTAAAGTTATGACATTTATATTTTTTTACTTGTTCTTATATGCCTTGTTTTTCTGTGCCAGTATTTTTCATATACATCAAAACCCTTCTATTACCAATACATCTGTCAGTCTTTACCTCTGCCTTTCATACCTTTTTGTTTCTTTGTAAGGTATTTTCTTTAATTATTTTAAACAATGGTGAAATCCAAGCATTAATAAATAGATGTCATCTCCACCAAGAGATCCTCCTGCAAGTTCTCAATTGAAGATTTAATTAAGGTGGAAGGACAGGGGTCCAATAAGATAACTGAATTCTTCATTTATTGAACTAAAGCCTCAGTGTCACTCATACTTAAGGTTAAGCTCAGAGCAACTATATTGGAAAGATAAATCCAGAGTAGAAGACAGGACACTAGAAACTGAATTAGACCGTAAAGTCCAGTCCAGTCCAGTCAAATAGAATCAATCACAGCTGAGCGGAGAAGAGTGAACTACACAAAAACTCCACACAAGTTAAAGAACTGTAAAAGACAAAGGATACAGCCAGGGGCCCTTTTACTAAGCCGCGTTAAGCGTCTATGTGCACCCGTGTGTCAAAATGGAGTTATCGCCCGACTACCACGTGGCTCTTGTGGTAATTTCATTTTTGGTGCACATCCAATGTACACGACCGAAAAATATTTTTTTATTTTGGGGCGTGCATAACGGATGAGCACCAAGTGGCATTTGGCACGAATAGGTCATCACCGCTCGGTTACCATGCGAGTCTTTACTGCTAGCTCAATGGCTAGAGGTAAGGTCTCAGACCCAAAATGGATGCGCAGCAATTTTCATTTTGCCGCACATCCATTTTTGGCAAAAATTATAAAAAGGCCTTTTTTACAGGCATGCTAAAAATGGATTGGCGCGCACCCAAAACCCGCGCTTACACTACCGCAAGCCATTTTTCAGTGCGTTTGTAAAAGGACCCCCCCCCCCCCTCAAAAATGATCACACCAAACTACCAAAATATGTCCTCTATAGAATTTAAATAAATATCTTTAGTAACAGAAAAAAAAAGTCATATCAAGCACATGGCCAGCTCTATGTGACACAGACAAGCCGAGAAAGACTGAAGCCACAAGAGTTCATCAATGGCCAAAGGGCAGAAGTCCCTTAAAACAATCGCTCCGGAGAACTCCAATAGCAAAGAGACATCTTTCACTTCCTACTAAAGCCTCACATTCACTAGGAACTTGCTGTACAACGCCGATGATTAACTCCCCCTTTTTAATTTTTTTATAGAAACAAAATTTCAAAACCATTGAGGGGGGAAGTATCATGTAAGTTACTGTTCATACCTTCCCCCCTCAATGTTAAGTTGAATTATTTTGCTGTAAGTCAGATTATTTTAGCACAGGGCCATGATGTGTGGTAAAAATCTAACATAACAGTAGCTCATGGTGATAGTTACCCCCCCCCCCCCCAACCTAGTTGCTTTCTCTGCAAACCTATGGCCATGCTAGCCCCCATCTCCCTATTCTACATTGGCAGAAAAAAAAAGAAGAAACCAAGAGGGTATATCTGTGCCAAGCAGTGCTCCTCTGGTTCATCTCTCTCTCAGCCAAAGAGAGCACATCAAGCTATCAAAAAAAAAAAAAAATAGGAGGGGGAAAAATATCAGTTAATCAGTATTCTCCCTTTGTCCAACAGGCATTCAGAGGCACTGCTTGCAGGTTAGAAAATTAAATAGACCTGATTATTACTCTTGCTAACTTTCCTCTCAGCCCTTCCATACCTTGGCCAATGACAATATTAATATCTGAAGGATTCTCACACCTCCCACTTTCTGCAAACTCCCTACACAAAAATAAAATCAAAGAGAAGGCATACTAAGACCAATATAGAACAGGAATGCCTGAAGTCCAAACTATTATGTCCCCTAGCAAGGGACCTCCAATGATCATTTAAAATAAGCACAAAACAATTCCAAAGGGGTCATTTTATTAAGGCACTAACAGATTTATAGTGCATGCTAATGAATTAGTGTGCATTAAGTGCAATGCAGCCTATAGGACTACAACAGACTGTGTGGCATTTACTGTGTGCAAACTGTTGGTGCACACTAAATCCATTAACGTTCCTTAGTAAATGGACCCCAGAGAAAATAAAAGAATTGTCTCACAATCACTGTCTCCTCTAAGCTGAATGGGGATCCTTGACCTACAGTACTACTAGTAGGGGGTGCTGTTTCATTATCACATTTTTAATACTGAGGGACAAGCAAGCTCTCTGCAGGACTCCAGAGAAACTTCTGGAGACAGAAAGACAGTAGAACTAGAGGACATGAATTGAGGTTGAAGGGGGACAGACTCAGGAGTAATGTCAGGAAGTATTTTTGGTGGATACATGGAATGCCCTCCCGTGGGAGGTGGTGGAGATGAAAACGGTAACAGAATTCAAACGTGTGTGGGTTAAACACAAAGGAATCCTGTTTAGAATGAATGGATCCACGGAATCTTAGCAGAGTTTGGGTGGCAACACCGGTAATTGGGAAGCAAAACCAAGGCTGGGCAGATTTATATGGTCTGTGCCCTGATCGTGACTGAATAGATATGGATGGGCTGGAGTGTAAATTTCAAGGGGCTCCAACGTTGACTTCAGAAATTTCAGTACAAGAACAGTGATTGGCAGACTTCTATGGTCTGTGCCCTTAGAAAGGCATGGACAAATCAAATTCGGGTATACAAAGTATTGCCTACCATGTATAATGAGACTGGATGAACTGTACAGGTCTTTATCTGCCGTCATTTACTATTTAATATGTACATGTCACTAGTGATTGAAAGCACAATATAGAAGCACCCCCCCCCCCCACACACACACACACACACACGGGCAGCAATGCAGTTGGAGGACTCCTGCTCAGCTTTGAGGGAACAGAACTCACAATGGGTTTTCTCAGGTTAACAGTGTCATTTCAATCACATTTATATTATTTGTATTTTATTTTTTAGAATTTACTGGTAGCTGAAAGTGAGAGTTACATTTCAAATGCAGTACCTCCCCCCCCACCCCTAAAAAACTTTAAAATCCATTCATCCAGCAACAGGCAGTGCTTTTGCTATCTGCTACCAGCGTTAAACCTGGATATTCAGTGCTAGGCCGTTTCAGGAAATCAGTATTGAATATCCATTTTTCTTTTAATTGCTAAAAACCAGTTGTGCCAATATTCAGAGCTAACTGGTTAAATATAGGACAGCTTATGCTGTCCTATCTTTAACCACTAAAAAGTTAACCAGTAAACTCTGAATATTGGGCATAGTTGTTTATATGCTAGGCACTAATCAGATGAGAGAGATCAGCCACAGGATGTGGAGGAACATGGACTACATACAGACAAACCAAAGAGTTGGGTAAACAGGCTCATCCAAGTAACAAAAGGAAGACACCAAAAGTCCTGTATCCAAGGGTTATTAAAAAAGAAACACATCAGTATGACTCGACACACAGCGGACATGTTTCGGCTTTGATGGTAGACCCTTTCCGGTGTTTCACTTGGCATATATTTGCCTAACAACCTTTTTTTCCAATTCTACAAACACAGAATTGGATTACAAATAGAGAATAGCATACACCAAATTCTCAGTCTCTTGCGGCAGGTGCCTATGCACCGAAACACAGCCGCTGTGTCGAGTCATGTTGGTGTGGTTTTTTTTTTTTTTTAAATAACCCCTGGATATAAGACTTAAATTGCAAAGGAGACTGTACTTAATTCAGAATACGGCTGCAAATTTGATGAATCTTCATTGGTTTCCTGTAGCAGCATGAGTTTAAGATTTGTTGCTTGGTATACAAATCTCTATTTGAGATGAGGTTTTTTGCTCCCTGAGTTTCATTACTAGGATCCTCTTTTACCAGCAGAAATTCTGCCTGGTTGGCTTTTGACTTTTCCTACTATTAAAGGTCTAAGATACAGGTCAATTTATCAGAAACCTTTTCTCTTTTATGCTGTGAAAATTTGGGATCGTTTACCATTAAACGTTCATCTTCCTTCTACCTATATTAGTTTTCAGACGTTAAAACAAATTATCTGTTTATGAAATTTTATGAAGTTGTAGAATGAAAATTCTTGGGGGGGGGGGGGTTCTTTTTTTTTTATCTGCAATTATTTGCTATCCACTTTGAACCTACTATGATGGGGATAAAGCAAGCTAAAAGCATTTTAGTATAGTACAGTATCCTATTCACATGCTTTTCTGAGCCTGACAATCTCAAGATGATGGATATCTTAGGGGTCCTTTTACTAACCTGCGGTAAGCACTAATGCATGCTTACCGCAAGTCAAAAGCCATTACCACGGTGTTGCACTCAGGCATCACATGGTAGTTTTGGCATCTGTGTGTGCTTCCCATGTGGGGGGGTGTTTGGGAGCGAAGAGTAGGTGTGTTCTGAACTACTGAGCACCAACCAATGAGTACGTAATTAGCCTAGAAATGTGTAAGTTAGGGCTCCGGCGTTAATGGCCACATGCTAACGGGGAAATCAGCGCATGGCCATTAATTGAGAAAATGGGAAATGCGGCCATTTTACAGCTGCTCTAAAACGTGGCCTCAACACATGGAAAAGCCCTGCGCTGGGGCTATTTCAGGACACTTTTTAGCACAGCTTAGTAAAAGGGCCCCTTAATTTCTTACAGATATCACATGCCTCTAAAATATGCTTCGGTAGAGATTCCATGATCTCAAATTTCTACTGAACTCATATGACCTACCCAGTTGCTACTGAAGCATGAATCAACTGAATCCATTTATACTGCTAGGTAGATAAATTCCAAATCTTGATTGCAATCTAGAGAATGAAATAGGCTTCCCATCTTCCAGTAACTGAAGCAGCTCCCACGTGCCTTTTGCCTGCCAAAACAGACCAGCTTATCGTCACCTTATTTATTTTAATCTGAGGGTTTCTTCATATGAGAATCTGTACACTATTCACCCAAGGAGCACCAAGAGACATATCCAAAATGGCCAGAACGTCTCTAGTGGACTGAACTGTATAATATGTTTTTACTTCTCAGCGAATGTAAAATAGAAACTAGAGGCCATGTTTATTAGTGTTTTTAGCAAGCACTAACCATGTAACATAGTAAATGATGGCAGATAAAGACCCGTACGGTCCATCCAGTCTGCCTAACAAGATAAACTCATTTACATGGTATGCGATACTTTGTATACCTGAGTTTGATTTGTCCTTGCCTTTCTCAGGGCACAGACCATAGAAGTCTGCCCAGCACTCTTCTTGTACTAAGTTCTGAAGCTAACGTCGAAGCCCCTTAAAATTTACACTCCAGCCCATCCCTATCTATTTAGTCACGATCAGGGCATATACCGTAGAAGTCTGCCCAGCTCCCATTTTGTTTCCCCAATTACCGGTGTCACCACCCAATCTCCGCTAAGATTCCGTGGAACCACTCCTTCTAAACAGGATCCCTTTGTGTTTATCCCACGCACGTTTGAATTCCATCACAGTTTTCATCTCCACCACCTCCCGCGGGGGGGGGGGCATTCCACATATCCACCATCCTCTCTGTGAAAAAATACTTCCCGACATTAGTCCTGAGTCTGCCCCCCCTTCCACCTCATGTCCTCTAGTTCTACCGCCTTCCCGTCTCCGAAAAAGTTCATTTGCGGATGAATACCTTTCAAATATCTGAACGTCTGTATCATGCCACCCCTGTTTCTCCTGTCCTCTAAGGTCTAGGTGTTCAGGTCAGCATGTAGATGCCCACAGGAATATTATGGGCATCTACACAGTTAGTGCGCTAACAACACTAGCATGCCTTTGTAAACAGGGCCATATGTCTCTCAACCAGCAGCAAAGAGAACTCTGTGGAGACGTCAGACTCAGGAATGAGTCATAATACTCCAAACCTAAAGAGGAAAAAGGCTCAATGGTACAAAAATAAAAATCAGGGAGATCTCCTCCTCATTTATTCAATTTCTTTAAAGCTATTCTAAATATTCTACTGCATAATATGAACCAAAAATTAGCCTCTATTAACCTAAAATTGTTCAGAATAACGGACAGGTAGCATATCAAGGTCTCCTTTTACGAAGTGGCGCTACCGGTTAGTGTGTGCTGAATGTGAAGAAGTTCATGGGAATTGAATGGGCTTCTTTGTATTCAGCGTACGATAATATGTAGCGCTGTTTCATAAATGGAGCCCTAAATACGCAATTAACTTGCAAGGTCAGTTAACAGTTTCTATCCTTACCTGCCACCACCTCTGGAAAAGCTTGTTCCAAGAGGATTATACTGTCCCTATTGTTCCGAATAATCTACTCTAAATCCTTTTTGAATAAACTTCCAAATATTTAAAACTGTCTGATGATTATTTAGAAGCAAAATAAGCAACTGTTTAATAGTCATAGGAGTAAGTTCAGATTTATCACAATTTACCTTAAAACCCAATAGCAGACAAAGTTCTCAAAACTAGGTCCAATAGAGCAAGAGAAGATTGCCTTGCATGAGTAATATTATGAAAACACTAGCATGAGCTACTTCTCTGCTCTCAGGTCCAGGAAAAGTTTAGTTTAGCTTGGGCATTTCTGTCCTGCTTCTATCCCCAAGAGGGATTTGAGGGAATTTACAAAACTGAAACAATCACAGAAAATAGCTAATACAAAGAATCTCCTAATGAAAAATAGCTTTCACATATACATATTTCTTATTGATATAAATATCTCCTGACCTAATATTTCTTGCAATGAAAGTCTTAGCAAACATTTTAAAAACTCAGCCAATATGGTCTGACCATTGTTTAAACAAAGGCTTTTAACCATTTTGTGGAATTTTAAATATTGTATTTCCAACTGCACATTCCTCAGTAATCTATCCCAGATTTGAGGAACTGATCCCTTTCAGTGTTTGATTTCTAGTGGAGGACAGTTTACAGTTTCTGATGGAAAGGATTTCAAACAGAAGATCTTGTTCAGACCTTAATGCTCGTTATGGAACATAGACCCTCATCATTGCTGATAAATAAGAGCAAAGCCCCATATAGTTTTAAAAAGCCATAGCTACAAGTTTAAATTTACATCAGAATGATACAGCCAGCCAGTGAACTTCTACCAGGATCTCAAAGGCAAGGTCCCATCTTTTACCTTGATAATGAGTTTCCCCAGCATTATTTTGACTTAACTGGAAAGTCTTTCATTTCAATCTTATATAATCCAAAGTGCAGAGTAGCCCAATCATGAAATCAGAGTAATTAAGAACATTCTATGTCCCAAATAACTGTTTGACTCAGACATAAATAAAAAATAAAAAAATAATAGAAACTGCTCAAAATCAGAAAATCTAATAGCCATGGATGATGGTTTTGATGTACTATGCTCTGGAATTCTGAAAGAATAAAAGAAGAAGAATTCTGGCAATTCTCCAGTAGCCAATAGCCCAGCCTAGAGAGCTACAAAGAGAACATTTAAGTTTCCCCGGTCTCAGCTGAACCTGTGTAATACCTTGTGCAGATAGGTGATAAAGGGAATGTGCTAAAGGAAATCTTGATTTATGAACTGAATTAAAAAAAAAAAAAATACACGGGTGAAATTGTAATGGTAACCACACATTTTTCTCTACAGCTGCTATAGAGACATACTTATTCTCCCTACTTCACAAAATCAGATGCCAGAGATTTTAAAATTACTGAAAATACACTGGTGTATCACTCCTTTATAGACAGCCAATGTTCTCCATTTCTGTGCAGTCACGTTCAACAGGGCTAAGAAACCGCTGACAAGCTCCCTCTCCAGTTCATTAGGGAGGAACAAACTAATCCTATTTTTTGCACAGATGGACTTCAATTTCTTCATGTTACACTGTGTATAGTTGTCCTATTCAACATGGGAGCACCCACGCCTCTTGCTAGGTCTTAATAGGTACTCCTGAAAACACCTGGACAAGCTGTTTGCCAGGAAAAAGCGCCCCATTAAAATCTACATGAAATAAGAGATAATTAGCAAATAAAACTATTTCTGGCATTGATTTGATGCTAATACGTGAAGATTCAGCATCAAGCTGCCACCTGGTAAAGAGACGCTAGATGTGATAATACCAATTTACACATTCAGCACAACACTCTGCCTGTCAATGTAAAACAGTTTCAGATTTAGTGATAACCCAGATATCCCCAAAAGGATGGTGTATGTTGCAGTGCTGACATGGAAATTTCATGTTCAAATCGGATCCCTTCAACTGGGCTATACACAACCACCTTTCAGGTGGGGAAATTTGATTCCCTCCACCCCTCCTCCCTGGAAAGAAATTGGTTTTCAAAATAAAAATAAAATAAAATAAAACCACCATAAAAATATACCAGAATTACAAGTGCAACAGATCAGTGTTCTGCCTGCGTTTCCTATAGAATAAAAAACAACTCGCTCCAAAAGCAAAAATGGGGTTCTGCTCCAATTAATAAAATTTGCAGCTGATAAAAAAAAAAAACACACCAGTTTTGATTCACTGCCTCTTTAAAATGTAACCAAACACTCAAAGAGACAGGGGCTACATTTATGTCCATACCATTAAATAAATTCTGAAGCATCCTGTGAATAATCTCTACAATAAAAGGTGCATGATGTACCCACAAATCTCATTTATTTCTCTCCCGTAACGTCTCCCAGCCAGTGTTTCTCAGCAGGTGTCTCGCAGCAAAACTATCAAGTATGTGAAAACACAATATTCAAGCAAATCCAGGGGGCATACAACTCCAGTCTTGAGTATCTTTTCAGGATAACTACAATGAATACTTGTTACACCTGCATTCATTATGTCCAAGGATTAGGTTTAAACGTGCATAAAAGCCCTTGGTTATCCTAAAAACCTTACATACTACCTGAGGAAAAGAAAGGTGCATCCCTGGTCTAAACAGATAGTGGTCAGAATCTCTCTCATCCAAAACTAAAACAGTACCACAATATTTTTTAAGGCATTTACTTTCAATTTTGTTTCCATGTTTATTACAACCAGAACAAAAACAGTAGAATAGAGGAGTAAAATTTCTAATTTTTCTAAATAAATATCATAGAGGCCTGTGAGGGAGTATATAGGAAGTTACCACTCCTCCTTAAACATTTCCTCACAGAGCCACCTTAAAAGTCAGACTTCAGAGCAGGGAGGAGATGACTCAGCAGGAACAGAGATAATGAGATAGCCACAGGGGACCGTGGGCCCCCCTCACTTTGGCCTCAGACCTACTCCAAAATGGTGGCGCCTGCGGAATGGCTGGCAGAAATGCCAAGCGCCACCAGCCAAAGTGGTTCGCTGGCTGAACTCCCCCTCCCATGCTGAAGAAGTTGGCTGGGTGCTTCAGCTTGTTGCCGCCGGCACTCCCACGCATGCTCAGTTCAGCAGCATGAACTGAGAATGCGCGAGTACCAGCATCCACAGCTGAAGCATGACACAGACGTCTTTGCTGCTTAGGCAGCACAGGAGGGGCTGGGCATCCCCACCAGCAAAGGTAGGATTTTGTGCGGGGGGGGGGGAGGGAGGTGATAAACAGAGGAAATGCATGCTCCCAAGTCAATCCCCCCCCCCCCCCCAAAAAAAATGGACCTCTGTCTATGCCACTGAGCAGAGCAGAGAGGGCTTGGTGAAGGCAGGATTAAAAACCCTCACAACAGCTCAGTCAGAGGCCCGGAAGAGAAAAAAGAAGCCCTCCATCCTATGCCTCCACCACAGGAGTGTAAGCTGGAGAAGATCTTTTAAGGTAGGTTACGTATACCTTGGAGTCCTGCTGAAACTATAAGTTTGGACTCTGGGCCAAGCCTGGCTCAATCGTGCCGAACTTTGAAAGTCAGAACTTTAACTCTGGTACTAGGCTGGAGACAAGCTGTTTCTGCTGCCTTCTGAGAGACAGAACAGTATATGCTGTGGCCTTGCAGCAGTAGGCCATGGGAAAGAATTTTAATTGTTGTGTTTATTTTCTCCTGAACTGTGAAGAGAACAGGGCACCTATTTCCCTGCACATAAATTGTTTTGTTTCACATTTAAACCTCTGTGTGGCCGTGTTTTCAAGGCTCCAGTCTCTGCCCTCGATCATGTTGTAAAAGGGCCCTTTACATTCTGTGTGTAATGTGATTACAAGTAATGCAGTTATGATCTTGCAAAGTAGTTTATATAGTAAAAAAGGAGTGGATGAGTGACGTAGTGGCTAGACGTGGCTGGTTCAAATCCCACTGCTGCTCCTTGTGATCTTGGGCAAGTCACTTAACCCTCCATTGCCTCAGGTACAAACTTATATTGTAAGCCTGCCTGGGACAGAGAAATATCCAGTGTACCTGAACGTAACTCACTTTGGGCTACTACTGAAAAAGGTGTGAGCAAAATCCAAATAAATAAAAAAGTGTGCTACAAATAAATGTTTTTGATACAAAAGTTTAGCAGGAATTTGTCTGTAAATGTGGGATGATAAACTCCTTAGGAACTGTCCTCTCTGTGGAGATATGACATCAGCTGTCACTCTAAATGTGGCACAAAGTCTGCCATTATAAAAGCACGATGGCTTTTAGTTTCAGTTTTCATTAGCTGAGGTCCCTGTGTGCCTTAGAGATAAAACATGGTCTTTCATTATTTAAATTATATATATATATATATATATATATATATATATATATATATATATATATATATATATATATATATATATACACACTAGTAAAAAAGGCCTGTTTCTCACACAAATGAAACAGGTGCTAGCAAGGTTATCCTCTGAGTTCCAGCTTGGCCCCCCTCCCTCCTCCCCCTCCTCCGAGTTCCAAGCCCTCCTGCCTCTCCTCCGAGTTCCAGGTCCCTCTCTCTCCTCTGAGTTCCAGGCCCCACTCCCTCCCTCCGAGTTCCAGGCCTTCCTCTCCCCCTCTCCCGAGTTCCAGGCTCCCCTCCCTCCCTCCGAGCTCCTGGCCCCCCTCTCCTCCGAGTTTCAGCATCTGGATTGTGCATCAGACTGGTATAACGTCCACAGTGTAGGCCAGTGACTTGACTCCTTTACCCTGTTTTAGTAAAAACCTATATCATGCTTGTCCTTAATCAGTTTTATAACTAAATACAAAACGGGAAACATCTCAATGCTACTTTCTCTTGTTACTTGTGCACAGTTTGGGTAAACATACAAAGCTGGTAATCTTGATTTTTTTTTTTTTTTTTTTTTTACATATTCTCCCGAAGTTCCTGTCTCAGAACTTGATCTGCATTGACATGGGAACCTAAAGGGTATGTTTACTAAGGTGCATTAGCGTTTTTAATGTGCCTGTAAATTTAAGGCGCGTTAAACGCTAACATGCCTATACATTTCTATGGGTGCATTTGCGTTTTTAACGTGCCTGTAAATTTAAGGCGCGTTAAACGCTAACATGCCTACATATTTCTATGGGTGCATTTGCGTTTAACACACGTAAACCATTTGCACGCATTAAAAACGCTAACACGCCCATAGCGCCGCTTAGTGGCGTAAGTGTGCCAGGCTTGTGGGAAGTCCTTGTTAAAATGGCTCCCCCAATTGTCAGGCTGTGCTTGCAGTTCCTGAGATTGGAGGGTAATAACCTACTGTGGAAGCTCTGACAATCATAGGAGCTGACTGTGTGGATGCTGTAGGTGCTTGAGCACCCCCAATATTGAGAAAATTCTTTGTATATACCTCTTCAATGCTGCGTTCGGCACCTAACCCTTACCGTTCAGTGAATCCAGACTGCCCCAATTTGACTGCCCCTATCGGACCGACCGTTCACTTGTCTATTAGATTGTAAGCTCTTTCAGTAGGGACCGTCTCTCTTTGTTAAATTGTACAGCGCTGCGTAACCCTAGTAGCGCTCTAGAAATGTTAAGTAGTAGTAGTAGATGTCCAGGGAGGGGTTATTTCCATTGGGCTTAGCACCCCCAATAATTTTGAAAAGTTGGCTCCTATGCTGACAGTCCCCCGTGGGCCTCATCGGGTCACATTCACACAACCAACCTTTAGTTTTCAGTTTCTGTTTTGGTTTCGGCTGAAACCAGGCAATAAATTTCAGCTGCAGTTTTGGTTTTGCTCGAACCTGAAAAAAATAAAAGTAGTTTTGATCGGCCTCTAAATTTATCCAGGCCAGCACAGGCTAGTCGGAAGGACTTCTTGGTTAGTCCTGAAGAGGTGCTCCGGGGAGGGGAAGAGAAACTTGGTGTACCCTACCTGTTAGGAATTGCATTCAAAACTGGAAAAAGGTAAACTTGAGGTTGAATAGGTCTTTTTTTGTTAAATTACTCTACTTATTAAGCAAAGGCAGTTTTATTTATTTATTTTTTGCTCACACCTTTTTCAGTAGTAGCTCAAGGCGAGTTACATTCAGGTGCACTGGAGGGCTCACAATTTAATTTTGTACCTGATGCAATGTGTTTATGATGAGTTGTTTCTGAAAGCGTTTCTGATGTTAGAAAATACAGTAGCCTTTTAAGTCTGTTGGGGGATTCATATAAAATAGTGTTTAGAGTCTAGTTTAGTATTTTAGGTTGCATTTTAGAGGGTAGCATTAACATCAGGTTAGAGCACAGATAATAGCTGAGGGAAGCCTCTGTTTAGTGAAAGGGAGGGGGTGTGGCATTATATGTTAAAGCTAATATTAAAGCCACAAAATTGCAAGACCTACAGTAAAAGGAAGAGGCATTGTGGGTCACTCTGGAAAGAGAGAAGGTCAAATGTATTTACATTGGTGCAATGTACAGGCTTTCATTCACAAACAGAAGAAATGGGCAGAGATTTAATTAAAGGCATTCAAAATATAGCTGTGAAAAGGGAAGTACTACTAATAGGTGATTTTAATATGCCAAATGTTGATTGGGGTATTACTACTGTGGTGTCTTTTAGAAGCAGGGATATCCCTAGATTCTCTACAGGAGGAACTAATCCAACAGTTGGCAATGGAACCCACGCGGAATGGGGCCACTCTGGACTTAGTGTTTTCTTTTTTTTTTTTTTTGTATCATATTTTTATTAAAGATTTTCAAAATACAACAGAAAAGTATACACAAAAGCAAACACATAAAAAGAATGGAAAAAAAAAAACACCATGGCTTCCAAGTGCAAATATATAAACGTTCCATGACAATACCTAGAGGCCAAAATCAAGTAGTGCTACGAGATGCCTGACAAAATAAGTCTAGTCTAGTGTTTTCTAATGGGGAGAGTGTTTCAGATGTTATAGTAGGTAACCATCTGGCGTCTAGTGATCACTAGATGGTGTGGTTTAATATTAAGATAGGTGTGGAGAGGGTCCATTCAAAAGTGAAGGTACTAAACTTCAAAAAAATTAACTTTGTTTAGAAAGGGGATTATATCAAGGAATTGTTCTTTAGATGGGAACATCTGGAAGACGTTGGAAAGCAGTGTGCAAAACTGAAAGGAGCTATTTTTAAGGGCAAGAAAATCTTTTTGTACGGAAAGTAAATAAAAGTAAGAGGAAAAGGAGGCCGCTTTGTAGCTAAAAGTTGTAGCTAAAACGTATGAAAAGATAGGCTAGCCTTTATAAACTATGAGAGATCGCAAAAAGAGAAGACAGGCAACAATATCTGGAAAAGCTAAGAGAAGCTGATAGAGTAGTCAGGAAAGCAAAGTTGCAAATGGAAGAAAAAGTAGCCAATATGGTAAAAAGTGGCATTGTGAAACTCAAAGGTAAAGGGGAGGAATAGTACAAGCTGATAAAGATAAGGTGGAAATGCTTAACAAATATTTTTGTTCTGTGTTCACAGCTAAAGGGCCAAGAGCAAGATCATAGAAGAAAACACAAATAGGAATGGAGGAGTGGTAGTTCCTGAATGATTTTCAGAGGGCTCTGTTCATGAGGAGCTAACTAAACTAAAAGTGGACAAAGCAACGGGGCCAGATGGCATACATCCGAGGGTACTGAAGAAACTTAGGAAAGTTCTAGCAGCTCCTCTGGCTGACCTTTTCAATGCTTCTCTAGAGCTGGGAGTGGTCCCAAAGACTGGAGAAGAGCAGATGTGCTCTTTCTTGAAAAAAAGTGGAAGAGGTTGGGAACTACAGATTGGTAAATCTGACTTCTGTGTTAAGTAAATTAATGGAAACACTTTTAAAACAGAGAATACTAAAGTTTTTGGAATCAAATGGATTAAAGGACCCGAGGCAACATGATTGAATATTTTAACACCCAACAGAAAGGACTTAACAAGGATCTGGGGTTCCTAGCCCATTATAAACCATAAAGCTGTATGTCTCTGTTGATCACCCTCCCCTCACCTATCCACACCCATCCTGTTAGAATATCAATGATATGCTTTGATGTCCCCTTAAGAGTGGACTAACACGGCTACCACACTCCTCTACTAAGATACAGTAACCACTAACACATTAAAAAGTGCTTCTGTGGGGTGTGCTCAGTTTTTGCATGTCCATGTGCTACCCACATGCTAAAAGTTTTTATTGTTTAGCACTGGGTGGGTCTGGGGACAGAGTAAGCATGTTCTGCAGTAATCGGTTAGCACAGGTATATTGTTGCGCTAACCGGTTAGCGCGTGGACTCATAGGGGCTCTTTTACTAAGCCACGTAAGCGTCTACGTTCACCCAATGCGCGCCAAAATAGAGTTACCTCATGGCTACTGCATGGCTCTTGCTGTAATTTTCATTTTTGCCGCGTGTCCTATACACATGGCCGAAAAATAATTTTTATTTTCTGCCACGCGTATTGGACACGCGCCAAGAGGCATTTGGCGCATGTAGGTCTGTACCACCCAGTTACCGCATGAGACTTTACCACTAGGTCAATGGCTGGACATAAGGTCTCAGACCCAAAATGGACGCGCGGCAATTTTCATTTTGCCGCACATCCATTTTCGGCAAAAATTTGGTGCGCTGAAAAATTATTCTCCGTGCACCCAAAACCCGCACCTACACTACCACAGGCCATTTTTCAGCGCACATTAGAAGGACCCCAGAATGCCTAGAAAATAGGTACAGTTACGTCACGCACTAATGGGAGAATTAGCACACGGCCACTATTGGCAAAATAGAAAAATCAGCCATTTCCTGGCAGCACTAAAAATGGCCTTAGCGCACAGTAAAGGCCCATGCTGAAGACTGTGCAGGCCACTTTTTAGTGCTGCTTAGTAAAAGGGCCCCTTTGCCAGTTTTATTCAGTTATCATGTACTAATATCAGACTGCTAACTGAATAGCACTCCATGCCCATTTTCTGTCCCTGACACGTCCCCTCTCCCCAAAAGATATAAATAAAATTAAATAAATGCTGCGTACATAGACACGCATAAATTGCAAAACAAATGCGGAATACTTTACTGCATCCCACGTTAGGCCATTTTTGCTGCATTAAGCATGAATTAGCATCTAACACAGCTTAGGTTCATTTCAGGCAGTAAATTGTTTAACATGAATAGATTTGTAATGTGTGCAAACTGATTGTAAACACATAAAATTATTTTTGCATGTTCTACATTTTTGATGATTGTGCTAAAGAACTGAAAGCAAATCCCTATAAGGAAAGTACTGGAATGTGCAGGTAAAATAAAAATTCACTTATCTTTCATTCAATGGTGATCCATAGTCATGAAACAGCAATCCTCTGGTTGGGGGAAGCAGGGGTTTGGGCCCCAGACTAAGATACTGAGAGAGCCCCTTTTACCAAGCTTAGCCCTTCCCTGCACCAAATGGAGATGGGGAGGAAGTGTGGGAGGGACCCGGGACCCCCGCGTTTAGCACCCCAGAGGCTGGAGATGAAAAAATTGCTCTCTTCCTAGCCTCTATACTGGATTCCCCAGGCCCAGAAGGGTAAGTAGAGAAAGAGAGAGACTAATGGGCTCACCTTCTACCGCCTGCTGGAGACTGAGAAAATACTGAGGCTAGGGTCACATGGCCAGGGCTCTTATTGGCTCTCTAGAGCCAGAAGTTTCTCAGTCTCCACCTGCTGGAAGGTGTGCACAACCATCAGTCCAACCCTGGGCCGGTCTAGAGGGACATAAGGAAGGGGGCCCACGCTGAAATCAGAACATGTTTTTGACACGTGCCAAGGCCCCCTTTTACCGCAGCGGGTAAAAGGAAGGTCTTTCCTTTTTTAAAGAAATGGCCGTGCGGTAAGTGAAGCACTTGCCACGGGGCCATTTTGGGGGGGGGGGGGGAAGAGATCCTTACCACCACCCATTGAGGTGGCAGTAAGGGCTCCCGAGCTAACCCGGCGGTAACTATAGTGCCAGATATGACAGCGTACTGGGGATGGGAACTACAACCGGGCTGCTGCAGTAGCCCGGCGGTAGTTCCTTCTTAGCGAACAGTAAGCCCGCTTTTAGGAGGCACTACGTGCTCCTATATTACAGTTCCTTTTTATTAAGCAGCGGTAAGTACTACCACCTGCTTCCTGTGCGTCTAAATGCACTACCGTGGGGAACACTTAGGCATCCTGCAGTAGTTCAGGCATCTGCACACGCTTTGTATTTTTTTTTTTTAGTGCTGGGGGTGTTTTGGGGGGCGAACAGCAGGTGTGCCCATTGCTGCATACTAACCGATTAGTGCATATTTAGAGAGTGAGCCCTTTCCACCTACTAAATGGGTTCTGATAAGGGCTCACGCTCTTAAAAAGTCTTCTTGTTCTACCACTTTCCCCACCTCTGGAAATGGTTTGTTTCTATATTAATACCTTTCAAGTATTTAAATATCTGTATCATATCTCCCTAAATACCAAAGAAAGGCAGAATGTTAAATGCTTGTCAATATTTAATGGTGGAGACAGATTCTGGACATTTACTTTCATATTTCAATGCTTTTTGAATATTAAGATCTAATGACACTGTCAAGTAGGCCTAGAAGCCTATGATAGTAGCTCTATTGCTTTAATCTCTATGAGGCTCATTCTTCCTTCAGTTTAGGGAATGTACAGTTTTGGCAAGCACTGATTCTTATAAATTATCACCTGGTAGGCATGGAAGAGTTTTATTGTTTGCCCATCCTGTTTTTCAAGATTTTTTTTTTTTTAAAGAGGTCAGTCTACAATTCCAAAGCTGTATGCGAGTACGAGAAATGGCAAATCTGCTGGTCTATGTCCTGTTATTTGAGAGTAAATGGATAATTGCACTGGGACACTGCTGTCATGGAGGTGGGGGAACTGAGTTGTGGAAGAAAGGAAGGGGGAAGAACGGCAAGGTTGGCATCTGGGGTGCCTTTTTTTTTTTTTTTTTAAATAAAGGCCTCCATGGATACAGTAACATAGCAGATGACGGCAGATAAAGACCTGTACGGTCCATCCCAGTCTGCCCAAGATTCAGTATCATATGTATCCCTGATCTTGATTTATTGTTGCCATTTTTAGGGCATAGACCATAGAAGTCTGCCTGGCATAGGCCTTGTTCTAACATTTCTGAAGTTGTTGTCAAAGCTCCTAAACAGTTCCTCTCCAGCCCATCCAAATCTATACAACCTCGATCAGGGCACAGACTGTAGAAGTCTGCCCAGTACTGCTTTCATACCTAATCTCCTCTAAGCTTCTTTGGATCTATTCCTTCATGTTAGTCCTATGCATTTTTGAATTCTGCTACTGTTTGCATCTCTACCACCTCCTGCGGGAAGGCATTCCAGGTATCTACCATCCTTCTCAGGAAGCTTCCTGACGTTATTCATGAGTTGGCCCCCTTTCAACCTCAGTTCATATCCTCTAGTTCTACCACCTTCCCATCTCTGGAAAATATTTGTTTGCAGATTAATACCTTTCAAATATTTGAACATCTGTATCATATTATCCCGTCTTTCTCCTTTCCTCCAGGGTATACATGTTTAGGTCAGCATGTCTCTCCATGTACATCTCGCTTCGTAAACCCCCTACCATTTTCGTTGCTTTTCTCTGAACTGCTTCAAGTCTTTTTACATCCTTAGCAAAATATGGCATCCAAACTTTAACCAATACTCCAATTGGGACCTCACCTGTGACTTGTGCAGGGGCATCAACACCTTCTTTCTTCTGCTGGCTATACCCCTCTCTATGCAGCCTAGCATCCTTCAGACCATGGCCAGCGCCTTGTTGCATTGTTTCTTCACTTTGACACCATCACCCCAAGGTCCCTCCTTCAGCCAAGCTTACCAATCTCTCCCCTCCTATCTGGTACATCTCTTTTGCATTTCTGAATTTCTTTGTATTTGTATTTCTGCACCCCAAGTGCATCACTCTGCACTTCACTGTGGATTGGTTGGTAAGACGGGAAGATGGTAAGTGGGCAGGAAGTGGGTGGGAGTTCCGCTTAACAGCTTGTTTTGAGGTTTTTCTGATATTGTGGGCACCATCACCACAAAAGCATACTATGGTTTTGTCCCTCCCTCCCCTTACTTTACAAGATGGGGTACATATCACATACGCAAGTCAATTGGCCTGTTTATGGTGGGGAAGAGGATATTCTGTTGACTGGGAATTGGTGGTCCTGGTACAAGTATAGGACTTTAGATTTATTATTTTCTTCTAGCCCGCTCTAATCCAGAGCGGATTACAATACAACATTAATAAAAACATTCAGCAAAAACAAAAAAACAATCAAACAAATTACAAATACAAGAATCAATCAAACCAGAAAATAAGCCTTAAACAAAAGGAAGTCTCTGAGCTATTTCCGAAATGCATGGCCACTGGCTTCACATCTGAGGCGCAATGGTAAACTGTTCCATTCAATTGGACCACGGATGGAAAAAGTGCCCAGCTTTGTAATATCCAAACGTATGTGTTGCAATGTAGGAACCACAAGCAAATGCAGACATTCTGATCGCAATGATCGTGGCAGTAGGTACCACTGCAATGCAGTTTTCAAGTACACGGCTACATCTTGATACATGGTCTGATGAAGCAGGAGCAGCAATTTATGCAACATCCTCCACTGTACTGGCAGCCATTTCAAGTGTTGCAAATTTTACTTATAATTTTTCCTGTGAGCTTGACAGGGGGCCAAGCTTAGTGAACGCAGTCTGCAGATAACATGGTGGGGAATACAGTGGCATGACTATGGGCCCACCCCTTTTGTTATTGGGGGGGGGGGGGCAGTTTGTTGACAGGCCACCAACATAATGATATGGGGGAGGGTGGCTGTTTGGTATAAGATAACAGCTATACATTGGCATGAGCTCAATTCTAAGAGTTTTGTTCCATTTCTAACAACTTTTACCAGTAATGACCTACGCTATATTGTTTGGTGGATGGGTAGGTTGGTAGCTGGGTCATGCGGATTCTGCAGGCAGGAGGGCACCAGCTGATCGTCATCTTGTTTCATAATATTAATGCACTTTCAATATTGATTTTAAATCTCTTGTAGTATTTTCTTGGCTGAACTTTTCTCTCAGTGTAATTTGTGCTGAACTGTGGCTCCTTTTTTTACTCCTAAGAATTTCTTTATATCTTCCTGTTCAAGTTCCTTTATGCTTCTGTGCAGAAACTGCAAGAAACATGCTGGGCAAACCTGCTACAGTGCACAGTCTTTGCATTTACTGTGCACTGTCTGCATTTAAAGTGCAGTAAGTGCAAAACTCGACCACAGTTTAGTGGCCAGACCCCCTTAATGATGCCTTCCTGCTAGTTATGCAATTACCAGATTAGCTTTATCACAGGTTTTAAAAATTACAGCAGTGTTTATTGCTCACAGTTATCCATTTCCTTGCTTCCTTTAATGAGGCGGCACACTTTTCTCAAGCTATCTGTTAGAAAGATCATTGAGAATGTATCATTTCTTCTGACCTCCTCTATCCATGGCTATACCAATCTTATTTTGATAATACTGTTAGGCTTTAAAAGATCCATTTAAAATGTTTTACAATTTCTGTCTTACAAATCTTAAAAAAAAGAAACTCAGGTTTGCATCCTTTTTTCTTTTAAAGGTCTTGTCATAAGGAATTTCAATTTATCATATCATTTTACCCTAGTAATCAGTAAGTACTTTATGTAGAACGATTCCTTCAGTTGCCTTAGCTACAAATCCCCACAGTATACAGCAATTGAAATCTACTCACGTAAGTTAGGGATAATTAGGACCCCAAATTAAGCTGAACACAAAGTTAATTCAAATAGTCAGCTGGTGTCATCAAAATGATTACAAGGTTCCACAGTTGCTTAACATTGCTGGGTGCTTTAAAATGCACTCAAGTTCCTCACTCATCCTAATTTAGCATCTCACTCCACACCAAAATGGGACAGAGGTAAGTACCCATGGGTTAGAAATCTAGTGGCATCCTGGCTCAGGTTTGTGTTGCTATCAGCTCATTAGCAATACTGGTTAGGGAACACAAGGAAGCCATTCTGAAGTTGGCTCCATGGCTAAACAAAAAGGGGATGTGATCACAACATGATGTAAATGTCATCAACACAACATAGTTGAGAAGAAGGGAAGCTTAATATTTAGTGGCTTCTTTTTCCTAAATTCAGAAATACAAAGGACTGAATAAACTGGTTAGTGCAGTGGACTTTGATCCTGGGGAACTGAGTTCGATTCCCACTGCAGCTCCTTGTGACTCTGGGCAAGTCACCTAACCCTCCATTGCCCCTGGTACAAAATAAGTACCTGAATATATGTAAACCACTTTGAATGTAGTTGCAAAAACCTCAGAAAGGTCCCATTTCCATTTCCCTATTTGAGATTCAACATGGAATGTTGCTGATGCTACTATTTGAGATTCTGGAATGTTGCTACTATTTGAGATTCTACATGGAATGTTGAGATTCTGTTGCTACTATTTGAGATTCTATATGGAATGTTGCTATTCCACTAGAATTCTATATGGAATGTTGCTAATGGAGGAGTAGCCTAGTGGTTAGTGCAGTGGACTTTGATCCTGGGGAACTGAGTTCAATTCCCACTGCAACTCCCTGTGACTCTGGGCAAGTCACCTAACCCTCCATTGGCTCCATTACAAAACAAGTACCTGAATATATGTAAACCACTTTGAATGTAGTTGCAAAAACCTCAGAAAGGCAGTATATCAAGTCCCATTTCCTTTCTATTGCATAAGTAAATAAGTATTGTGCCGGATTGGTACGGGTACCGCTGCTTTGTAAAAGAGGCCCTTAGTGTGTAGTAATGTCCATTAGCACACAATGCGCTTTAGTAAAAGGGGCTGCTAAGTGACAGGATTCTATAAGATAGGGATGAAGACTGTAAATAGTTCACAACTGCCAAAGTACCGGTTAGACAAACTATCAATTTAAGCTTATATATTTAATTTACATGTTTATCCACTCCTATCCTAGCTAAGATAACATCCAAGCACTTTTCGGACCTCATGTGCAGGTCCATCAAGCCCAGCATTCTGTTTCCAACAGTAGCCAATCCGGGTTACAAGTACCTGACAAGATCCCAAAACAATACATTTTATGCTGCTTATTCTAGAAATAAGCAGTGAATTTTCCCCAAGTTCATTTTAATAATGGCTTATGGACTTTTCTTTCAGGAAGCTATCCAAACCTTTTTTAAACCCTGCTAAGCTACCTGCTTTTAAAACACTCTCTGGCAATGAATTCCAGAATTACATGTTGAGTGAAGAAATATTTTCTCAGATTCATTTTAAATGTACTACTTTGTAGATTCATTGCATGCCCCCTAGTACTTCTGGAAAGAGTAAACAAGCGATTCATGTCTACCCATTCGAGGTGCGGTCGCACCAAGTGAGACAACGGCATTACAACATCCTCATTTTTGTTTTCCATTCCTTTCCTAATTATACCTAACATTCTATTTGCTTTCTTAGCCGCTGTCGCACACTAAACAGAGGGTTTCAAAGTATCATCAAGGATGACGCCTAGATCCCTTTCCTGGACAGCGACTCCTAATATGGAACCTTGCATTACATAGCTATAGTTCAGGTTCCTCTTTCCTAAATGTATCACTTTGCACTTGTGTTCACATTAAAGTCATCTGCCATTAGAATGCCCAGTCACCCAGTCTCGTAAGGTCGTAATTTTTTACAATCCTATTGTGATTTAACAACTTCGAATAACTTTGTGTTGTCAGCAAATTTAATTACTTTACTAGTTACTCCCATCTGTAGACCATTTATAAATATGTTAAAAAGCAGCGGTCCCAGCACAGACCCCTGGAGAACCCCACTATCTACCCTTCTCCATTGACATTACTGACCATTTAACCTTACTCTTTGTTTTCTATCTTTTAACCAGTTTTTAATCCACAATAGAACATTGCAGATGAAGACACGAAGCAGACACAATGTTCTAAAGCAGCAAAATTAAAATAATTCTAATTTTTACATTCATACAAAAAAAAGTTTGAAATTATATTTACTTACTCTTGGACTTTTAATACTATCCTTCCTGAAATGCTTCAGATGAGTATTTAAGTGAAAACAAAATTACATAAACTTCACATAAAATATACCAGCCCAAAACAAAATCATAAATAAATGAAACCAGCAGAATCTTATTTTACAAAAACCCTTCTTAACAAGCTCACAATCATCCATGTTCAGTGCCAGATTATTATATGGGCTTCTATGCAAGCACAGTTCTAGGCCCCTACGATTGACCCCCTACCTCCTTTTATCATAATGTCCTACTGTAAAGCTGATTTCACTTTTTCTCCCCATCTAAGAACCTTCTTTCCTGGCTTTGCCCCTCCCCCTCCTGCCCTCCCACAAGAGACTTGGGGGGAAACTGCAGGGGCTGGTTCTAGAACTGATGACACCAGCATTTTCAGAGTGAATACACTGACTGAGCAAGCACATGCTTACAGGCCTGCTTTCCACAGAAAACCAAGAAGTAGGAGGGCCCATTATGTGCTGGAGACTGCTTACTGATTTTATCCTAGTACTCACTTGCAACATGCTTCCATACTTGAGACTATTCACTGCAGCTTCCCTGGACTGCTGTGGAAAGATGAGTTGGACTTGGGAAGAAGCCTGAACAGGAAAGAGAGAGAGTCTGTGCAAGAGAAGAGGGAAGAGGTGAAGTGGAGGCAGACAGGTAGTGAGGGAAGGCCTTGTTTCATTATTGGGGGTGCTGAACCTAATGCTGGGGTTCTCAACCAATCCTCGGGGCACACCCAGCCAGTCAAATATGCATGAGATAAATCTGAATGCACTGCCTCCATTGGATGCATATTCACTGTGCATACCTTGAAAACCTGCCTAGCCTTGGTGTGTCCTGAAAACTGGGTTAAGAACCCCAGACCTAATGGAAATTAACCCTCCCCAGACACACGAATATTCTCAATTTTGGGAGGTGTTCACACCCCACAGACCTGGCATCTATGTTCAGGGCCGGTCTTAGCAAGTGCGGGGCCCTATGCAGACCAATCTGATGGGGCCCCATCCTAGCCCCGCCCCCACCCTAGCTCCAGGGCCAGCCACCCCTCCCTCCAAGCTCCCGGGCCATCCCCAGGGCTCCCCAGCTCCAGGGCTGGAATCCCCAGCTCCCTCCCTCCCAGCTCCAAGGCCCCCCTCCCTCCCAGCTCCAAGGCCGGCTGGCCGGTCTCTCTCTCTCCCTCCTATCCACCAGCTCCAAGGCCCCCCCACCCAGCTCCCACCCAGCTCCAAGGCCCCCCTCCCTCTGAATTTTAAGTTACCTCGTCGTCAACGTCGGAGCGGCCAGCAGGTAGTAGCAGCAGCCGTGAAAAGTGTGTGAACTGCTGGGCGGCGCTTCGGGAGCCTTCCTTTCCCTCGCTCAGCTCTGGTCCCACCCTCAAAACGAGGGCAGGACCAGAGATGAATGAGGGAAGGGAAAGGAAGGCTCCCAAAGCGCCGCCCATCAGCTCGCATGCTTTTCACGGCTGCTGCTACCTGCCGGCCGCTCCGATGTTGACGATGAGGTAACTTAAAATTCAGAGGGCAGGGGGGGACTGGAGCTTGGGCGGGCAGGGCGACTTCAGGCGCGCCATGCGGGGCCCCCTTGAGCGCAAGGCCCTATGCGGTCGTCTCGCCCTAAGACTGGCCCTGCCTATGTTTCAAGAAATCTGGGGAAGAACTGGAGCCATATGGGGCCTAGATATCAATACTCAGATCACTGACAATTACATTGCCAGTTTGAACAATGGTTCTCAACCCAGTCAGCTGGGTTTTCAGGATATCCACAATGAATATACACGAGATAGATTTACACATGAAGGAGACAGTGCGTGCAAATCTACCTCATGCATATTCACTGCTGATATCCCCAAAATCCAAGTTGTTGGTTGTGCCCCGAGGGCTGGGTTGAGAACCACTGTGTTAAAATATTCCACTAGCCACAGGCCTTCCTTAAATAAAGCAGCCGATTGATAACCTTTCACTGGCCAGAAACACTCACATTTGTCAGAAATTTAACAGTTTCAGGTAGGATACTCATCAGGGTTGTGCGCTTTTTATCATTTCAAAAAATTTAGAAACAAAGGTAACGTACATTTTTTTAAAACATAAGCATAGATATGATCTTTAAAGCATAAAAACTCAGCACACCAGTGTATGTGTTACGCATCTCAACTATGGTGTATGGACCAAAAGTTCTAACAAATCTGAATCTGGTTTAGTGGGCCTGTTTCTCTATGGAAAAAAAAATTGGTTGAAAGAAATTATATATATATATATATATATATATATATATATATATATATATATCTCATACCAGATCTGCACCGGCTCTGTGATGATTCTGCTTCTCTCTCATCTGCCTTCAACGCCATCAATTATAATTTTTAATGCCAAGCTCCAATCTTCAGTGCCAAAGGCAAGAAAAGAGAGCAATTCATCTCCCTTCTGTCTTAGCAGACTCAGTGGAAACTGCATAGGAAATGTCAGACCCGTGTGGGGTGCCACAAAGATCAATCCTCTCCCTATTCTTTATTCAATATTATATATCACCACTAGGCTATTTGATAATGCAGGATTCAACTGTATGTTAAGGGCCTGATTTAGTAAATGGTGCCATTATGATCGGACTCTGTGCAGAGCGCCCTTTACAGAACACTACCTTAGTGAGCTTCCTGTGCCTAACTTTGAGCGCAAAGACTTATGCCTGCCAAAAGCTGGTGTGAATCCTTGCGCCCAACCGACAGCAGTTGGATACTCAAATCCAAGTATTCTATAACACTGCATCTAATTTCTCTAAATGCCCCTCCCATGGCCACACCTCCTTTTATGAAATTTAGAAACATATGTTACAGAATAGGGTGCAGGGTAGATACCCACAGAGGAGTGGCCTAGCGGTTAGAGCACCAGTCTTGACATCCAGAGGTGCCTGGTTCAAATCCCACCTGCTGTTCCTTGTGATCTTGGGCAAGTCATTAACCCTCCATTACCTCAGGTACAAAATTAGATTGGGACAGGCAAATACCCAGTGTATCTGAATGGAACTCACCTTGAACTACCACTGGAAAAGGTATGTGCAAAATCCAAACAACAACAACTCCTAATTAGTGCCGAGTGCCAATTAACTCCAATAGTTGACTGTTAGTGCCTAATTAACTAATTAGTTACGTGTGCATCTGTGATCCATGCCCAAATTTTGGGTGACCTATACAGAGTCCGAGGGGTATATACAGATGACATTCAGGTCTTTTGTGAATTAGGCTCAGAACTCTTAAAGAGGTTAGTACAAATTACTACTTATCATACGCTAGTACAGACTGGATAGTTTAAACAACTAATAAAGAAAACAGTCAAGAAAACTAACATGAAAGTTGGCTACTTGCCGCAGAAGTAAATTGAACCCTGAATTAATTAATTTATTTATTTACCACCTCTTAGAAAGAATTCACTCAAGGTGGTGTACAGCAAGAATAAGTCAAACAGACTATTATAGCAATAAAATATTCAAATAACAATAAAACATATGGCATAGTATATTACTTACAGTGTCAACACAACACGTAATAAATAGAACATTTTAACAAACAGCATAGGGTACAAGCAAAGATGGAAAATATAGATAGGTAAGAGAGCTGCACATGTCCGAAAGGTGCTTGGATGTTATCTTAGCTAGGGTAGGATTGGATAAACATGTAAATTAAATATATAAGCTTAAATTGATAATTTGTCTAACCAGTACTTTGGCAGTTGTGAACTATTTACAGTCTTCATCCCTATCTTATAGAATTCTGTCACTTAGCAGCCCTTTTACTAAAAGCGCAGTGTGCGCTAACAGATATTACTACACACTAAGGGCCTCTTTTACAAAGCAGCGGTACCCGTACCAATCCGGCACAACCCTTGGGCTACCGCTGGAACCCGGTGGTGGTGGTGTCTGCCCCTACCGTGCACCTTTTTTTTTTTTTTTTTTTTTTTTTTTTAAGTGCCAGGGGCTTACCCAGCGGCTATCGAGCAGCCTTGCGCACTGCCTGGTTACAGCCAGGATAGCGAACCCTTACCACTTCCTAAACAGGTGGCAGTAAGGGCTCCTCCAGGAAATGGCCACACGGCAAGCGTTTACCTTACCACACGGTCATTTCCTTTTTGTTTAAAAAAAAAAACCTTCGGGAAAAGGGGGCCTAAATGCTGGATGTCCAACTTTATGGCCACATGGCACTTGGTACATGCTAATCTGCGGCCCCTAGAGAGATTTCCAAAATATTAAGTTTTTGTTTTACTAAGCTGCACAAGAAATGGGCTTAGTGTACCCTTGCGCAGGACTTTCCCATGCACTAAACCCATTTTTAATTTAATGCGGCCAGCAAAAGGACATTTGTGTGTTATTTGAATTTCTGGGCAAGCACTAATTACTGCAGAAACGCTTACCGTACCACCACCTATTCCAGGTGGAGTAACGGGCTCACTTACCAGTTAGTGTGGTGGTAATGTGCATGCAACTAGATGATTAGTGAATCCATGGCTATTTTCTACCCCTCACATACACCCCCCCAGGAAAAAAAAAAAAAAAAAGTTACCGCGTGGTTAGTGCATGCCAATGGCAAAACTAGTATGGAATGCTTTAGTGCATCCTGCATTAGGCCATTGTGCTGCATTAAGGGGCCCTTTTATTAAAGAGTGGTAGGGCTAAGTCTGGCACCCTGCGGTGGTGCTGACTTTCGCTGAGGCATCCTGCGATACTGCTGAGACCAGCACGCTGATCCCTGCGCTAAAAAAAACAGAAATTAATTTCTAGCATGGGGGTGGGAAGTAGGCCTGCCCTGTGCTAATTGGGCAGCACATCACCTTGTGTTGCCTGATTACCTCAGGACTAGCAAGTGATTTCCTTACTAGCAACTACACAGGTGGTTGTAAGGGCTCAGGCGGAAATGGCTGAGCGCTAACTGTGAAATTAGCGCACGGCCATTACAGACCGCAATAAGAATTCCAGCATTTTTCCACTACGTTAGAAAGTGGCTTGAGCATGCGGCATAACCCACGCAGTAATAGCAACGCTGGCCACTTCCTAGCATGGCTTGGTAATAGGACCCTTAAGAATGCATCAGCACCTAGAGCAGCTTAGTAAAAAGGTCCCCAAGTAAACTGTGTAAAACATGATTACTGAATGGCAGTTTAACAAAAGAAAATAATTTGACTTATATTTTTTATGTTATTTTGCTGATTTTTATTACTTTTATGTTGTAAACCTGAATTTCTTTTAGAAATACAATTTTGTAGAAAGCCTTTGGCACTCCAGTCAAACGATGTTTCATCAAATTCCTAAGGAAACAGAAGTTGGCATAACCTCTACATGATACAAAGATAAACATATCTTTCTGCCAATTTTAAAGCATAAATTACAATGTTTTTGTAAGATTTTTTTTTTTTTTACAAATTCAAAATAAGAAAACAGTGAATATGGCAGGTGTAAAAATTCAGATGCCCTTTCAGTCAGTACTTTGCAACACCTTCTTAGGCAGAAATAATATTTTCCAAATCTAGCAGCTAATTGATTCTGTTCTTGCTTTTGGATATTTTTTTTTTAATCACTCTTCATTACAGAACTCTTAACTCAGCAATATTCATAGGTCTTCTTGCGAGCACAGATTTTTACTTTCATGGACTATGAAGGCCATTCTAAACCTGATTTTCTTACTTTTAAATACTTCATGGCTGATTTTGAGGTCTGTCACAGATCGTTGTATTGCTAAAATATTCAACTTCTTTATTTATTCACAGACCCAGGCATTAGCTTCTGGGAAATGTTACTATTTAGTTAAATCCATTCCTTCTCTACCTGCACAATAATTCCTATGCCACATAACCCCAAAACATATTATATTCACTCCTGTGCTCACCAATTAGAAAGTGTTCTTTTCATCACATGTTTTACCCTTTTTTCCCTCCAAATTTATCTTGTATGATTATGGTGAAATAGTTCCAATTTCTATTTCATCAGTCCAAAGCAGTTTGTGCCAAAATGTTTCAGATGCTGAGGATGTGCAAGAGGTTTCCTTTTGACAAGTTGGAGTACTGTGTTCGGTTTTGGAGGCCATAGCTTGCTACGGATGTAAAAGGACTTGAAGCGGTCCTGAGGAAGGCAACAAAAACGATATGGGGCTTGTGCCAAAATATGTTCGAGAAGAGACTGGAAGACCTAAATATGTATAACCTAGAGGAGAGGAGGGACAGGGAAAATGATACATTCAAATACTTGAAAGGTATTAATATAAATATTTTCCAGAGAAAGTAACATGGTAAAACTAGAGAACATGAACTGAGGTTGGGGGGGGGGGGGGTGACTTAGGAGTAATGTTAGGAAATTCTTTTTCACAGAGAGGGTTGATTGATGCTTGGAATGACCTCAGAGGAAGGTAGCAGAGAAAAAAAAATAGTGATGGAATTCAAAAAGATGTGGGATGAACACAGAGGATCTCTAATTAGAAAATGAATGGTATAAAAAAACAAAACTTAAATGGTTGCATGTCGAGTGGCGCTTAGGTGGCAACGCTGGCTGTGAAGAACTAAGGCTGGTGCTGGATAAGCTTATACAGTCTGGGTTTAATTCCCACTGCAGCTCCTTGTGACCTTGGGCAAGTCACTTAGCCCTCCATTGCTAAAGGTAACAAAACAGATTATGAGCCCTCTAGGGACAGAAAAAGTACCTGAATATAATGTGTATTGCGCTATGTATGTCTAGTAGCGCTATAAAAATGATTATTAGTAGTAATTTAGGATGGGCAATTCAGTTTAGGATGGGCTGGAGAGGGCTTCACCGGAAACTCCAGTAATTTGGACCATGAGGACAATGCTGGGCAGACTTTTACGGTCTGTGTCCCGGAAATGAAAGATGGAATTGGATATGCTGGAGTGTGCTTTGACAGCAAATTCAGTAGTTGGAACCTAAGGACAAGGCCAGGCAGACTTCTATGGTCTATGTCCCAGAAATGCAAAAAAGAGACAATGATCAAGTATTTTTTATAACTTCTCCATGTAGATCATTGTTGTATAAGCAATGCTAAACTATGGACCTGTGGAGAATTATTCCAGTGTTAGCTAAACATTTCAGCACATCATTTCCAGAGATTTGTTGGCTCCCTTCTGCAGATACGATAGTTCTTGGATACCAAGATTTTTCTTGGTCTTCCAGATTTGGCCTTCACTTCAAGAATTCCATGAGACTTCCATCTTTTACCAATGTATCTGACAGTTGCAATTGCTAGCTGGAAGCTTCTAGAGAACAGCATTCCCTTGTTTTGTAACAATAAATATTTTCCAAGATTCAGAGACAGCTTCTTGAAGAAGCCCATGATTGTTGACAGATAATTGTAAGCTGAAAAATTAGAAGAGTGAGAGGATTTGGTCAACTGTGGAACTGTCTTCATCTAACTGAAGGCCTAATGCGTCAGTAAACATAAAAGTAGTAATAATGATCAGGAGTTAACACTGAGGAAACAGACTTTGGGGTCATTGTGGACACTAGTTTGAAATCTACTACCCAGTGTGCGTTGGAAGTCAAAAAAGGAAACGATGTTTGGAATTTTTAGGAAAATAAGAGAGAATAAAACAGAGAATATCATAATGCAATGCCTCTCTCTCTCCATGGTGAGACCACATCTTGAATAGTGTGTACAGTTTTGGTCACCACATTGGAAAAAGATGAATTAGAACTGAAAAAGGTACAAAGAAGGGCAACCAAAATGATTGAGGAGATAGAACAACAACACTCATATCAGGAAAGCCTAAAGAGGTTAGGGCTGTTTAGCTTGAAGAAGAGGTAGCTGATAGACCCTGAATAGTGAAACAAGTAAATATAAATTGATTGTTTACTTTATCAAAAAGAACAAAGGACTACAAAGAGGGGAACAATCCATAGAAGTGCATTTAAACAGGAGAACTTTTTTTTTTTTTAACTCATGTATAGTTAAAGCTCTGGAACTCTTTGGCAGAGCAAGTGGTAAAAGCAGGGGTGGTGGTTCTTTTTCTCATTGTTTTACTTTGGTCATCAATAAAAATGATTTAAAACTTTTTTTAAAAGTAGTTAATGTAACTAGTTTAAAAAAAAAAAAAAAGATTTGGACAAATTCCTTAAGGAAGAGTACAGAAAACATTATTTAGATACACCTGGGAAAATCCACTGCTTACCCCTCTGTTTAAGTAGCATGGATCTTGTAAACTGTCTTGAAAGGTTCCTTATCAGGTGGTATATTAAGATTTTAATAAACCTGAACACTTGGGACTCAAGTACCCATTATGACCTGGATTGGCTACTGTTGTAATCAGGATACTGGGCTAGATGGACGCTTGGTCTGACCCAATATGAATCAAACAGAAGACTTGTCCAAATTTTACCATCTGCTATACTCACTTTTTTGTTACTTTGAACCTGTTTAACAAAAAAAAAACACAAAAAAAATTACAAATTTTCAGAAACATTGTGTTTACCTTTCTATTATGTAGATGTTTAGAAATTTAGCGAAATATATAATTTGACCAGGGGAGCTAAAAGCTTTGTGCAGCATTGCAGGTGACAAATATGAAAAAAAAAAAACAAAAAAAACACACAACCTACTACTCTGTATTTGCTTAATTATACACAGTATTGAAAGAAGCAAAATGTTAAAAGCCGTCAAGGAAAATTAGCTTCCCGGTTGCATGTTTAAAGTGTTTGCTCACACATCGTCTTTACAAGTTCCACTCTGGAGCTGACTGTGCATCTGCTCCCCCCCCCCCCCCCCCCAAGGCCAGAGTTAAGTTTTTAGTGCTCACAGACAAGGTGATAAGAGAACTGGGAAGAGGGGTGTCAGACAAAGTTCCCTCTATGCTGTGCTGGAGTCCACCAACCATATTTCTAGCAGTGGGGGACTGATGTTTCAGTATAATATTTACAAATCATTAGGGACAGGCAGGTCCTTTAGAGTAATGAAGAACTTGCCAGTCCCTCACTATTGAAAACAAGGAGGTCTTATAACAGGAGACTTATTAACAGCTTGGAACAATCCAGTATAGGGTATGATACATACCTGTAGCAGTTGTTCTCCGAGGACAGCAGGCTGATTGTTCTCACGACTGGGTGACGTCCGCAGCAGCCCCCACCAACCGGAAAAAAGCTTCGCGGGACGGTCGGCACGCAGGGCACGCCCACCGCGCATGCGCGGCCGTCTTCCCGCCCGTGCGCGACCGCTCCCGCCAGTTGAATAACTAGCAAAAGATGAAACACACACTCCAAAGGGGGAGGAGGGAGGGTAGGTGAGAACAATCAGCCTGCTGTCCTCGGAGAACAACTGCTACAGGTATGTATCATACCCCTTTCTCCGAGGACAAGCAGGCTGCTTGTTCTCACGACTGGGGTATCCCTAGCTCTCAGGCTCACTCAAACAAGAACCCAGGTCAATTGAACCTCGCAACGGCGAGTTTAGAACAGAATTGACCTACGAAGAACAACTAACTGAGAGTGCAGCCTGACCAGAATAAATTCGGGTCCTGGAGGGTGGAGTTGGATTTACACCCCAAACAGATTCTGCAGCACCGACTGCCCGAACCGACTGTCGCGTCGGGTATCCTGCTGGAGGGCAGTAATGTGATGTGAATGTGTGGACAGATGACCACGTCGCAGCCTTGCAAATCTCTTCAATAGTGGCTGACTTCAAGTGGGCCACTGACGCTGCCATGGCTCTAACACTATGGCCGTGACATGACCCTCAAGAGTCAAGCCCAGCCTGGGCGTAAGTGAAGGAAATGCATCTGCTAGCCAATTGGAGATGGTGCGTTTCCCGACAAGCGACCCCTAGCCTGTTAGGGTCGAAAGAAAACAAACAATTGGGCGGACTGTCTGTGGGGCTGTTGTCCGCTCCAAGTAGAAGGCCAATGCTCTCTTGCAGTCCAATTGGTGCAACTGACGTTCAGCAGGGCGGGTATGCGGCCTGGGGAAGAATGTTGGCAAGACAATTGACTGTTAAGATGGAACTCCGACACCACCTTTGGCAGGAACTTGGGTGGGTGCGGAGCACTACTCTGTTGTGATGAAATTTGGTATATGGAGCATGAGCTACTAGGGCTTGAAGCTCACTGACCCTACGAGCTGAAGTAACTGCCACCAAGAAAATGACCTTCCAGGTCAAGTACTTCAGATGGCAGGTATTCAGTGGCTCAAAAGGAGGTTTCATCAGCTGGGTGAGGGACGACGTTGAGATCCCATGACACTGTAGGAGGCTTGATAGGGGGCTTTGACAAAAGCAAGCCTCTCATGAATCGAACGACCAAAGGCTCTCCAGAGATGGCTTACCTCCCACACGATAATGGGTAAGCACTAATCGCACTGAGGTGAATTCCTTACTGAGTTGGTCTTGAGGCCAGACTCTGATAAGTGTAGAAGGTATTCAAGCAGGTTCTGTGCATGGCAAGAACGAGGTTCTAGGGCCTTGCTCTCACACCAAACGACAAACCTCCTCCACTTGAAAAAGTAACTCTTCTAGTGGAATCCTTCCTAGAGGCAAGCAAGACCCGGGAGACACCCTCCGACAGACCCAACGCAGCGAAGTCTACGCCCTCAACATCCAGGCCGTGAGAGCCAGGGATTGAAGGTTGGGGTGCAGCAAACGCTCCGTCGTTCTGCGAAATGAGAGTCGGAAAAACACTCCAATCTCCACGGTTTCTTCGGAGGACAACTCCAGAAGAAGGGGAACCAGATCTGACAGGGCCAAAAGGGCGCTATCAGAATCATGGTGCCGCGGTCTTGCTTGAGCTTCAGTAAGGTCTTCCCCACCAAGGTATGGGAGGATAAGCATACAGGAGGCCGGTCCCCACAATGAAGGAGAAGGCATCTGACGCTAGCCTGCCGTGTGTCTGAAGTCGTGGAACAGAACAGAGGCAGCTTGTGGTTGGTCTGAGAGGCGAAAAGATCCACCGAGGGGGTGCCCCCACTCTCGGGAAGATCTTGCGTACCACTCTGGAATGGAGCGGACCACATCGTGCGGTTTGCATGACTCTGCTCAGTCTGTCGGCCAGACTGTTGTTTACGCCTGCCAGGTATGTGGCTTGGAGAAGCATGCTGTGCTGGCATGCCCAGCGCCACATCCCGACGGCTTCCTGACACAGGGGGCGAGATCCGGTGCCCCCCTGCTTGTTGACGTAAAAACATTGCAACCTGATTGTCTGTCCGAATTTGGATAAATTTGGTAGGACAGCCGATCTCTGAAGCCTTCAGTGCGTTCCAGATCGCTCGGAGCTCCAGGAGGTTTGATCTGCAGATCCTTTTCCCTGGAGGACCACATACCCTGGTGTGCAGCCCATCGACATGAGCTCCCCACCCCAGGCGAGAGTCAGCTCCGTCGTCAGCACTTTCGTGGGCTGTGGAATTTGAGAATGGACGTCCCAGTGTCAAATTGGTCCGAATGGGCCACCAGAGCAGTGAAGTGCGGGCAGCTGGTGGAGAGGCGGATGACATCTTCTAGATTCCCGGTGGCTTGGACCACTGGGAAGCTAGGGTCCATTGAGCAGATCTCATGTGAAGACGAGACATGGGAGTCACATGAACTGTGGAGGCCATATGACCCAGAAGTCTCAACGTCTGCCGAGCTGTGATCTGCTGGGACGCTTCTGGTCTGCGAAGGCCAGGGCCAGGAGATTGGCGGCCCTCGCTTCGGGAAGAAAGGCCCGAGCCGTCCTGGGTATTCAGCAGCGCTCCTATGAATTCCAGAGACTGGACGGTTGGAGATGGACTTTGGGTAATTTATCACAAACCCCAGCAGCTCCAGAAGTTGAATAGTGCACTGCATGGGAACCGGAGGGCTCCTGCCTCCGAGGTGTTCTTGACCAGCCAATCGTCGAGATATGGAACACGTGCACTCCCAGCTTGCGTAGGTAGGCCGCTACCACCACGAGGCACTTGGTAAACACTCGTGGGGCAGAGGCGAGCCCAAATGGCAGCACACAATACTGAAAGTGGCGTGCGCCCAGGCGGAATCTGAGATACTGTCTGTGAGCTGGCAGTATCGGTATGTGAGTATATGCGTCCTTTAAATCCAGGGAACATAGCCAATCGTTTTTCTGAATCATTGGCAGAAGGGTGCCCAAGGAAAGCATCCTGAACTTTTCTTTGACCAGGAATTTGTTCAGGCCTCTCAGGTCTAGGATGGGACGCATCCCCCCTGTTTTCTTTTCCACAAGGAAGTACCTGGAATAGAATCCCTGCCCTTCCTGCCCGGGTGGTACGGGCTCGACCGCATTGGCGCTGAGAAGGGCGGAGAGTTCCTCTGCAAGTACCTGCTTGTGATGGGAGCTGAAAGACTGGAGCTCCCGGAGGACAATTTGGAGGCAGGGAGGCCAAATTCAGGGCGTATCCGCACCGCACTATTTGGAGAACCCACTGTCGGAGGTTATGAGAGGCCCACCTTTGGTGAAAAAATTTTAACCTCCCTCCGACCGGCAGATCGTCCGGTACGGACACTTGTAGGGCGGCTATGTTCCCGTGGATCCAGTCAAAGCCCGTCCCCGGCTTTTGCTGTGGAGGCGGCAGGGGGCTGCTTAGGCGCACGCTGGTTGACGGGAACGAGCGCGCTGGGGGCTGGCCCTGTGCCTGACGAGGCCTTCGGGCCGGCTGGTTGTACCTACGCTTTGCAAAAGAATAGGGTGCAGCCTGCCGTGCCCGGGAAAAACGCCCACCAGTGGGGGCGGATGCTGAAGGCGCCCGGTGGGAGAGCTTGGTCGAGAGCGGGTTTCCCCGCTGATGCAGTTGGTCCACCATCTGCTCGACCTTCTCACCGAAAATGTTATCCCCCCGGCAAGGGACGTCGGCCCAGGTCTCTGCTGGGTGCGGTTTGTCCAGGTCAGAGGCGCGCAGGCCATGAGAGCCTGCGCATCACTATACCTTGGGCCGCAGCACGAGATGCCACGTCACAGGTGTCAAAAATACCCCTGGACAGGAACTTTCTGCATGCCTTCAGCTGCCTGACCACCTCCTGATAAGGCCTGGACTGCTCCGGCGGGAGCTTCTCGACCAGGTCCGCCAGCTGTTGCACATTGGTCCGCATGTGGATGCTCATATAGAGCAGGTATGACTGGATGCGGGTCACGAGCATGGAGGATTGGTAGGCCTTCCTCCCAAACGAGTCCAGAGTGCGAGACTCCCGCCCCGGGGGCGCCGAGGCGGTATCCCTCGAACTCCGTGCCCTCTTGAGAGCAGAATCCACGACCGCTGAGTCATGGGGCAACTGGGGCCGCATGAGCTCTGGGTCGGAGTGGATCCTGTACTGGGACTCTGCTTTCTTGGGAATGGTGGGGTTAGTTAACGGTCTCACCCAGTTCCGGAGCAGCGTCTCCTTCAAGACATTGTGCAGCGGCACCGTGGAGGACTCTCTAGGTGGTGATGGATAGTCGAGGACCTCGAGCATCTCGGCCCTCGGCTCTTCCACAGAGACCACGGGGAAGGGAATGGTGATCGACATATCCCGCACAAAGGAGGCAAAGGAGAGGCTCTCAGGAGGTGAGAGCTTCCTCTCCGGTGAAGGCGTGGGGTCCGAGGGAAGGCCCGTAGACTCCTCTGAGGAGAAATATCTAGGGTCCTCCTCTTCCCCCCACGAGTCCTCATCCTCGGTATCGGACATTAGCTCATGTAGCTGAGTCTTGTACCGGGCCCGGCTCGACGTCGAGGCACCGAGGTCTCGGTGTCGTCGAGCGGTGGACTCCCGCGCCGGCGGGGACGGAGCTCCCTCCATCGACGTCGACGGGGACTCCACCTGCGTAGCAGTCGAGACCGGCACCGCAAGCGGCGGCGGTGTCGACAGCTCCGGCGCCGGGCTAGAGCTCGCCGGCGCCACAGTCATCGGCGCCGAGGGCGCAAGCACCCCCGGCGCCGGCACAGCCTGGCGCATCAGCCCTTCCAGGATCCCCGGAAGGATGGCTCTGAGGCACTCGTCCAGGCCCGCTGCCGGGAAAGGCGGTGGGGCCGGTAAGGGTGTCGGTGCCGGAAGCTGCCGGGAGCCAGGAGACGGCACCGAGGTGCCGGAACCCCGACGCGTCGGTACCTCCACAACCGACGGGAACCTCTCCTCTCGACGATGACGCTTCGGCGTCGACTCCTCTTCAGGATGCACCGAGGGCGTCCGGTGACGACGCTTTTTGTCCTTCTTTCGATGCACGTCACCGGCGCCGGAGAGCATGGAAGAGGAGGAGGTCGATCCCCCTCGGTCTCGAGGCACCGGGTCAGACAGGGTTCGGTCCCGTGGCTCACGAGCTGAGGGAGTGACCGGGGCCGACTGCCCACGCGGCCTCTCAACCCCACTCTCACCGGCGGACCGGCGGGCCGACGGGACCTGTTCTCCTGGGGTCGCTGCCATCGGTGCCGATGTCTCGGGCATCGATACCGGTACCGAAGAACCGGCCTTCGATACCGATGCCGTCGAGGTCGACGTCGAGGGGCCGGCGCAAGTTCCAAAAAGACGGTCCCGCAGAACTTGCCTCGCAACCTGAGTCCGTTTCCGGAGACCGAGACACAAAGCACACGACTTGAGATTGTGCTCCGGCCCGAGGCACTGGAGGCACCAAGCGTGGGTGTCGGTCTGCGAGATCGGGCCGGCCGCAGCGACCACACTTTTAAATCCACTCGGGACCTTCGAGGACATCGACGGAAAAAATCGCATCGGCGAAGTCAAAGTCGTCAATGGTGGCTAAAATCACACCACGAAAAAATAAACGAGCCGAGCGAGCCACTAGGCCGCAACGTAGCGTCCCCAGCTGGAAGCGAGGGAAAAGGGGAGCGCGTGCTCCACACGCGCAGCTCTTTTTTTTTTTTTTTGTAAAAAAGAAAGGTAAAAAAAAAAGGAAATTAAATTAAATTAACGAAGCGCGATCCGCGTATACGCGATCGCAAGAATCCGGCGGCTGAAGTAGAGAGAGCGGCAAAGCACGACTCTCTCCAGGCGCGGAAAAAAAGGAACTGGCGGGAGCGGTCGCGCACGGGCGGGAAGACGGCCGCGCATGCGCGGTGGGCGTGCCCTGCGTGCCGACCGTCCCGCGAAGCTTTTTTCCGGTTGGTGGGGGCTGCCGCGGACGTCACCCAGTCGTGAGAACAAGCAGCCTGCTTGTCCTCGGAGAATAGTTCGTCCTCCCCGTTGTACTGAAAGATGTGAACAAAACTACCATCACAAACTGTTCCAACTACTGAGAATGAGTAAGAAATGAATAATGAAAGAAGTGAACATCTTACCAACAACCACACTTAGCATCCATTAAAAAAAATAAAAATCAGAGGTTACGAGACTAATTAATGCACTGAAAGCTAACACTATGAAGAGATGAGAATATGCAAGTGATAAATGAAAATTATAACCTTTGCCAACTGAAAAGGTTTTACATGCACAGCTCTGCATTAATTTTTTTAATACAATGAAAGACAATATGACAGAACATTAGTGCCACAACGAATGTGGCAGAACTACAGTTTTATGTATTGGATATTATGCAATATAAGTGGAAAAAAGCAATAAAAAGGGGGAGGTCCTAGAAATACATCCAGAAATAGTTTAGAATTCTAGAAAGGCTGCACAACTTCACTAGGGTATAAGTTAACGCACAAAACACAACAGAAATATTTAAATAAATTAGTTCTAAGCACATCTGTACAAATTTCTCTGCAAATTCATCTAATCCAAAATGTTACCTGAAGTAGCATGTAGCAAAAGCTATGCTCTGAATCAAAACGGCTTATCTATGCCCCTACCCCCACCAACCTCCTAAGAGATATAGATACATCTATATGTACATGTATATGGGCTCAGCCAACACAAAGTTGTTGTGCTTCTCTGCATCACAAGCACATATAGACACAGTGAAACTTGCAATTAAGAACTAACGCATGTTATGGGAAAGTAAATCAAAAGGAATAGCAATGTAATAAAATAAATAAAACTACTACTACTTAACTTTTCTAGAGCGCTACTAGGGTTACGCAGCACTGTACAAATTAACAAAGAAGGATGGTCCCTGCTCAAAGGAGCTTACAATCTAAAGGACAAAATGTCAAGTTGGGGCAGTCTAAATTTCATGAGTAGAGGTGTTAGTGGTTAGGTGCCGAAAGCGACATTGAAGAGCTGGGCTTTGAGCAAGGATTTGAAGATGGGCAGAGAGGGGGCCTGGCGTATGGGCTCAGGGAGTTTGTTCCAAGCATGGGGTGAGGCGAGGCAGAAAGGGCGGAGCCTGGAGTTGGCAGTGGTGGAGAAGGGTACTGAAAGGAGGGATTTGTCTTGGGAGCAGAGGTTACAGGTAGGAACGTAAGGGGAGATGAGGGTAGAGAGGTAAGGAGGGGCTGCAGATCGAGTGCATTTGTAGGTTAGTAGAAGCTTGAACTGTATGCGGTACCTGATCGGAAGTCAGTGAAGTGACTTGAGGAGGGGGGTGGTATGAGTATATCGGTCGAGATGGAAGATAAGACATGCAGCAGAGTTCTGAACAGACTGAAGGCCAGAAATGAAAAATAACCTGGGAGGAATGCCAAAAGGAGGAAGCAGTGCGGTAAAATTTTGTCTTACCTGCTAATTTTCTTTCCTGAACCAGCCATATGGATCTGAACAGACAAATAGGTTTTCAGGATATCCATAATGAATATGCACTGGAGATCTAGCACATGTAAATTGAACTTGTGCATATTCATTGTAGAAATCCTGAACCTCAAACTCACTGTGGCATCCCCAGGACAGGTTTTGGGAGACTTGCACTGCAGTGAAGAGTAACCATGCTGATATTGTAAAACAGTGTTTGTTTCCTAAATACTCCCCCCCCCCCCCCCCCAAGTCTAACAAATATCAACAGAGTACCCCCGACCACCAATCAGCATTGATTTTGAAATGGACATTTTATTATTAAACAGTTAACTAACTTGGCAACATATACAACATGTATAATATGTATTGATGTGGTTGCACTGTAGACCGATGCAGAAGCATTATGATATGCTTCAGGAGATGGGATTCTCTGTTACCCTAACAGCTCCAAGATGGCGACCAGACTTAAATCAAATGCCAGTGGAATAACCACCAATCAGCATTCATCAATGTCTTTAAAAAGAAAGGCTCAAAAAATGGAAGAGTAGCCGAATGGTTAGTGCAGTGGGCTTTGATCCTGGCAACCTGGGTTCGAGTCCCACTGTAGCTCCTTGTGACCTTGGGCAAGTCACTTAACCCTCAGTTGCCCCAGGTACAAGAAACTTAGATTGTGAGCCCTCTAGGGACAGAGAAAGTACCTGCATATAATGTGTACAGCGCTGCGTATGTCTAGTAGCGCTATAGAAATGATTAGTAGTAGTAGTAGTAGTATTGATCACTGGAAATAGTACTCAGAAGACACATTTATGTTTCACTCCCATATAAACTGTTTGGCCCCTTGACAGCTGGTGTGTTCTTACAAACTGAGTAAAATTAACAATGAGACTTACAGATGGGTCTATTTATAAAAACAGAAGAAATTTCTCCACAAATGTGAATGACCAGTCAGATTTCTTGTTTCATTTTCCCAGATAAGATGAAAATTGATTGTTCACAATAGGCAACTTCTCCACTTTTGTGAAGAAATTTCATTTTTTTTTCTTAATAAATAGTTCCCATTGAACCAAGGCACTTTTCTATGTACATAACAAAAGAAAACTAAAAATAAATAGCACACAGTAATGACACAGAAGTGCAAACTGTCTTTAGAATATGCAAGGAACATGCAAAGTGTGGCCCAACACCTCTTTTAGCATTCTGTACTTACTGACAAATTCTACACTATAGAATATTAAATTACTTTTTCTACCTTTCTTGACTGGTCATTTTTCTAATCGTGTTGGTCCCAGTCTCTGGCTTATGCTTTCTTCTGTCTTTTCTCTCTTTTGCCAGGGTCTCTTGTCCATTTGACATCTCTCTCCATGTCCATTATCCATTTAGCCTCCCCATGCAGCAGTCTGTCCCCCATGTCCAGCATCTTTCCTCTCTGTGCCCCTGTCTTTTCCCCCATGTTCAGCACATTTCCTCTGTGCCCCTGGCTTTTTCCCCATGTTCAACACCTTTCCTCTGTGCATTTGTCTCCCTCTGTTCCCAGCATCCCCCCTAAAGAGGTGACGACATCTTTAATGCTTAGATAAATTAAGCACCTTTTATTATATCACTATGGGCAACTTCTTCACATACAAAAGGAACACTAAAAATAAATAGTAAGTAGTAATGACATAAAAGTAGAAATGTGCCTTCAGAACATACAAGGAATGCAATCACAGCCACTTAAATGCAAAGTATGAGCTGTCTTAAAAATTGGTGAAACATGGCCAAAATTTTGGAAACAAAACAAAGCTCAATTTAGTTACCAATCCTATTTTTTCATAGTTTTGACATTCATGGGAGATAATAAAACATGTGACATTCAATGCACAAGACTAGATAAGCCCCCATCTCGCTACTGGACTGCTGCTTGCATACACTGCCTCCATTATATGCAGATCTCTCATGCATATTTATCGTCAATATCCTGAAAACCTGACTGGCAAGGGGTACTCCAGGACTGACTTGGGAAACACTGTCCTAGGATACACACCATAATAATGGCAATAGACTCCAGTATTTCAACTCTAGATATATATATTTTTTTTTAATAGAAAGGAATTTAGGGACTTCTGGAAAAGGAGGTATTCTTTCCAGATGATAGCTGCTTGGTAGACAAAGCATGATGAAGAAAGTGAGCACAAACATTTAGGATCAGGAAAATGTAGTAGCAGTGTATTTTGTAAAACTCTGAAGGCATATCATATCTAGCAGATAGAGGGGAGCCCTTCCATAGATGATACCGAGTATCACTACACATAGTTTAAATTGTACCCACACTTCTATGGGTAATCAGTGAAGCTCTTTAAACAACAAACACATATTTATGCGTGAAATGTATCAAAAAATAACAAAGCTTTCTTTTTGGGGGGCGGGGATAGAAACAACACCACCGCCCCCCACCCCACCCCCCAAAAAAACACACAACAACCACCACAACTAAGTCAGATTAAACCCCCTAGTGTACTTGAATATATTTCACCTTGAGCAACTACTGAAAAAAGATGTAAAGTAAATTCACATAAAGAAGTAAATAATCAATCAATGATGGGTCAGATTCTTTGGCAGAAACTCCTCTCTTCCTCAGAGTAACCTGCTGAAGTCTTGTATTCAATCAAGTTTAAAATGCAGATGTTTTGGCCTAGGACAAGATGGAAGGGGGAGAATGTGTTTGCTCTGTCCTGTATAATACCTGAAACATACAAACAATATTATCTTGTATCATTTAAAAAGCTAGTTAAAAAATAAACTTGCGTCTGATATGACCACCAGGTTCAGCCATTTACAGCAGGGGGAGTCTCAAATTAGCTCTTACTCACAGGGATCCGACTGGTCCACACCTTCTAGGATTTCACACAGGGCGTCACATATGTTTCTATGAACCATATTCCATTCCATGTAAGGCAAAATTTATGAGATAGTTTGTAACATAACTGGTCCCAGAGGTTGATTAATTACTGGGAAGCTGATTAAATTTAAAGTATCTAGGTAGTTACATCTATCTCCCTGTGAAGTTCATATATATTTTTGCTATGTGGATTCAAATACCGAGAAAAAAGTACAGATTTTTGTTTCTATTCATTGGCACCACACTCACACACACACACACAGAGTTGTCAAGTAAAATCTTAACATATGCTACTGCTGATTTAAACTCATCCAACAGATTTGCTTTACTTGGTATGTGCTCCCAGTAGCCATTCTTCAAGGCACATTTTTCCACCTATTACACTACGGAAGAATATACACTATGAATATTGTAACATTCAAAATGTCAATCTATACATATTTTACAGTACAATAAATCTGTCAGACTTGATAAGATTTCTCAGTGGATAAATATACTTAAGACGCTGAACAAAAAGGAATGAGTGCTGGTTTGATAGCATGATAGCTATTAATCTCAGACAAGGGCTGAAACAAAGCTGCATTTTGCTACTCCTCCACCAGTGTGAAATAGGTGGGATATATACCTACTAGCTTGACTGACAGACACCAGATTCTAGGTGACAGTTCCCAAGTGTCTCTTTTTCCCTGAGAATCCATGTTGCTGCACCACTTCCTCTTCCCTGTTGTATGGCTTACCTTTCTAGCTATTTATGTGTCAACTGAAGACCTTCTGAAATAAGTGCCACCTTGCAGCAAAACCAGCTGAGTACTGAGAGGCCACAGGACTGTGGTCTTGGGCCTGAACAGACCACTATGAAATGTTTCCCCAAAGAGCCAATAAGTAAATTAAAGGGTACAGGCCAAGGCACAAGGCCTAGCCATGGATATGGACAGAAGATTTATATTGCAGGTCACCTTACCAAAGGAAAGCAGCAGCTAGAGTAGATGTAGTTCATCTTTAAGAAATGTAAACCTCCATGATGGGAGATTCATCTCACCGGGAGGCTCAGATAAAATAAATAAATAAATGCTGGGGGGGCTCAATATTCAGCTGGCGACAATCAGTGTTTTGTTGACCATCGCCACTGTTAAACAGAGAAATTAAATGCCAGGCCATGTCTGGGTATAAGGAGCTGGCTAAAACACAGCCGGTTAGGTGCAATATTCAGCAGGACTGCATTTTATGTAGTTCTATTTATGCAGTTGACTTAACCCGCTAAGTGCCGATTCCTCTCCTGGACTCTCCCAAAATAGGCAGTTTTGGCTTGAGTGTTAACTGGGTATTTTCAGCAGCACTATCCAGTTGAAGTGTTGCAGAAAATGGACAATTAGCCCCGGACAGGCAATTTAAACAACCAACAGCAATGTATCAACCAGTCTGGCTAAATGCAAAGAGCCAGTCACAGACCCATAAGGAGAATATCATTTGGTCAGTGAAGCTCGATTATGAGACCAATGAGAAACAGATATTCAAGAGAAAAAAAATAGGCAAAATATTTATTTTAAAAAAATCATTATGCCTTCCATTATTCTTCAGATCTCTTATTTCCCAATCCCTAGCACACAGGTATCCATGAAGTCTCCAAAGAGTTTCTGGCCAAACCACCTATATTCATAAACATTGGTGTTGGGTGGGGGGGTGGACAGTATACATTCTAATTCCCTTCCTGTAGACCCTCACTTGCATTAAGGAAGCTTAATATATGACTGACTGATGTTTGTTTGACTTGTCAAAAGTGATTTGTGTGTTAACAGTATGAAAGAGAAGCATTTAAATAGTTCAAAACTTCTCTGATAGTTGATTCAAGGGTTTGAGGCCTAAAATAAAGATAAAGCTAGCATTTAAGTCTCAAAACATGGAATCCTTGGAGCTGATAAAGTAGGGGGCTTCTCACCCGAAGACTTGCTCTTGAATGGCAAAGGATGGACTATAGGGTCCTTTTACTAAGCTACAGTACAGAGTGTCCTTAGCGTGCCCTTATCCAGTTTTTCTCCACCTACTAAGGTCATTTTCACCGCAGCAGTAAAATGGATGAATTTTCCTTTTTGGTATGTGTTAATTTTGCCATTGGCATGCGGCTATTAAAAAAAGATTAGCTCATGAGCACTCACTAACATCTATTTTGTAGGGGCTCACATGCTAATCCTGCGCTAGATAGCGTGTGGTAAAGTAGCTGCATTAAGGGGCCCTTTTACTAAAAGGTTGCTGCACAGCAACCCGGAACTACATGCTGGCTCAACACAGCCGTCGGCGGTAGTTCCGCTTCCAATGCAAGCCCTTTCCAGCGCTGCTGGATATTTAAAAATATATATATTCCGTAGGTTACCGGGTGGCGGTAAATGCTCCCCTCCCCTGCCTGTATAGCCACACAATAAGCACACGCTTACCACATGGCCAAGTGTTCTTTGGAGCTTTTTACCTGCTGTGGTAAAAAGGGCCCTGGCGTACAGCAAAAATGGCTGCTGCCAAAGAGCCCTTTTTACAGCGACTTGGTAAAAGGACCCCTAACTGACTAGTGCAGAAATGTCTACTCTTCATCCCCCCCCCCCCCCTTATCTTCAGAAGCTACGTCTCCAAATATTCACTGCTACAAGAATTACCAAGAGGGAAAGAGATCTCAGTGGCTTCGTAGCCCTATAATATAGGTGGGCGAAAGCCTTATAATAAAGCCACCATCACTGGTCTGGAAAAAACCCACTATACTATTCACAATACTTAGTAAACATTAATAAATTCAATATCTTTTTAAAAAATCTTTTTCCTTACTTTAACTGCCAAAAGCAAGGCAACTTAACTTAAAGCGGGCTTTCTTGGCTCTACGGAACTGTCTGTTTCGCTGTTGTCTGCTTCTTCAGGAGCCGAGCCGCTAAACTTTAATTTCAAAGAATTATCAGTTGCTCCTATTTTGAAGCCGTTCTTGCCAAGCCTCTCTTCTCGTACCCCTCCCCCCTTCACATGCCCAATCTGCGATAAAATAAAAATATATTTTAGTGAATGGTCTGTGCATGCAGATTAGTAATTTACTGCAAGACACCTGAGTGCGTCCCATGGTAAACCCTTTTAAATTGCAGCAAGCGCGTGCTAGCGCCTACCGCATATTTGTAAAAGGACGTATGTGTTGTGGGCAAATATTGGTAGTTGTAGCAAGCATTTTCTACAAGTTGCAAAGAACCTACCAAAGTAGACTACTGTGGTGCCCAGTCATTACTTAGTACAGATATAACAGAAGAACCATCTTGTATCTGCTAATTCCCTTTGGTAGGCTCAAGCAACGCATCTTGGGAAGACAAGGCATGTGAGGATTGTTGCTGGTGCGAGTGGTGACATGGACAAGTATGGTACAGCTCTGTAGTATGTGCAGTTCTCACTGTACAGCTGCTCGTATCACTTGTTGATTTACAATAACAAAATATAAAAACAAACATTTACACATAAAATGCACACTAATAAGACTGATTCCTTTAATCAAAACACACCCTTGAGCTAAAAAGCTGTCAACCCACTTTAATCTAATGACTGAATGAAAGTACATAAGAACAAAAGCGTTGCCATACTGGGACAGACTGAAGGTCCATCAAGCCCAGCATCCTGTTTCCAACAGTGGCCAATCCAGATTACAAGTACCTGGCAAGATCCCAAAACAGTACAGTACATTTTATGCTGGTTATCCTAGAAATAAGCAGTGGATTTTCTCAAAGCCCATCTTAATAATCGCTCATGGATTTTTCTTTTAGGAAGTTATCCAAAACTTTTTTAAACCCCACTAAGTGGGAAAGGCTACAGAAGGACTAGAGACCAAAGCAGGTGATTTAGAATCCAAAAAGGATTTCAAGTGAGCTGGATCAAGAGAGATATATTTAACAAAATTAAGCTTGACAATACACTTGTGTGAATAATTAATCCAGAAAAGAGCCCAAAATGCTGAGCTTGCGGTTTTAAGAACAAAAATTGCTGGCGATGCTTCTGCATCGCTCTCACTACATCCGGGAAAACGAGTCATGATGGTGGAAGAAAAGTCTTAGAACCCAATCACGATCTGGGTCCAACAAGAAAGTCACAATCAAAGTTGCAGATTTAATATGTTGCATCAGTTTCTATCACTGGAGTTGAATTCAAAGGATCAAATGAAACATCCAAATTAATGGCACTCTAATGGTTGATCTTGTTTCTTCAACAAAAGGTGGAACAAAATAGATTCTTGAAAAGTCGAAGGTAAGAATTTTCTGGAATTTCAAGTATTTCACTAAGATAGCTCTTAAAATTAGCTACAGGTGCTTCAGTGGAAACCTCGGGAAAATTAATAAGGAGCCCTTGTACAGAGCGGTGGTAAGCCCAATGCGGGCTAACCGCTCGCTCTTCTGGTACTACTGATGGCCCAACACCGCCACCGGCGGTAGTCCTGCCCCGAGCATGTGCCATTTCTGGGGGGGGGGGGGGGCGGGGGGGGGGGGAGAAAACCTCCGGAAATGGCTTGTGCAGTGATAACCCGGCGCGTGCTGTCCAGTTACCGCCGGGTTAGTGTGGGAGCCCTTATCACCACCTCAATGGGTGGTGGTAAGGGATCCCCACTGCACGGACATGCGGTAATAGTTCTCTTACCGCATGGCCATGTGTGCATGGGCCATTTTTTTTTACCCGCTGCGGGGGAAAAACATCCCCAAATACTTAGTATTATGATCCAAATCCCAAACAGGTTTCCATGGTAACTACAAATTACCCTTTTACACCCAGGATTTGCTTGCCCTGGGTAAATACATCTAAAATGCAGAACATTAAGCCACTTAGTCAAATTCTTCAGAGAAAAAGAGAACGAACCGCAAGTACTGTATGAGCAGAGGATTTAGCACTGTTACTGCCAGCAACTGGCGCTGCACCTGCACTGTGAAGCTCCGAGTTTGAGCCGTTCTGTGCAGAATTCCAGTTTCAGTGCCCCAGGTCTCATCAGACTGGCGCTGGTGTGCCTGCAATGCATGGCTCAAACCGAGAGTTGGCTGGAAAAGAAGAGCTAAAGGGTGGAGTCTGAGGGGTGGCTATAAGACTAATGAGAGAGAGAGAACTGATGTTGGATGTGTACTTCTGCCAAGGGTCTGATTTACTAAGCTTTGTTCCCTTAGACATGGAATGAGAAAACAGCCTTGGTAAAAGAAGGATCACTTCCCCATCGCTGCTCTTCAACTTAGAGATGGGAGAGGGGAGAGACAGCCTAAGTCACTGGCTCCTAAATTCAAAGCAATTTGTGTCAGGGCCTGTTGTGTCATGCTACTGTGTGATAAAATTATGCAATCCACCTTTAGTTTTCACTACAAAAGGCAAAATATAAAAATGTTGATGAGCCTGAAGATCTACTTTAGATTAAAAAACATTAATGACATCTTGGCTCAGTAACTGGGGTGTGGTAGGAGAATCCAAATAACCTCCAGGTCTCCAGGCAAAGAGAGGCCAAAATTCATTCACCCAATGACCTGACTTAGCTGTCAAAGGTCTAGACTACAAATCAAGATAAATGATTCAGTTTTCAATTTACACCAAAGACACCATCCCCCAGATTCCAGCATTCTACGCAGAATTCTAAGCATATTCCATAATAACGTGCGTAACTTAATTGGCTTAACAAGCTAATCAGCATTAACAGCACTTAATGAGCACTAATTGGCAATAATTACAATTTACGCACACAATTTGCTATGCATACTCTGTAATGAACTGTGTTTAAATTCTAATGCATGCAGTTCAAAGGGGGCATTGTCATGGGTGGGGAAATGGACATTATGTGGTTGTTCTAAAATTTACACACATAGTTATAGAAAATGGCCCAGTGCGCGTACATCTAAGCGCAGTGATTTATGCCATGGAGGCAATGTAGTTTTATGTGCTGGGATATCAACTACGTGTATTCTATACACCGCGCATAAATCTAGGTGCCGCTTATAGAATACACTTAGCTGGAAACGTTTATTGCGCTGATTGTTAGGTGCCTTATATAGAATCTGGCTCCATTTGGGTAATTCTTCAAACTGCGTACCAATATTTATGCCCCACTGCACGCATAAATGTTTAATATACTAAGATATAAGCACATATATGAGCACATAGGCACATGCGCCAGTACTGTAAATATGTGACTACTATGCACAGCATATATTTGCAAAAGGGGAATATGCATGGGGCATACGCATGTACAGCCAAATTCTGTAAATTATGTCTAAAAAATAGGCACGTCCAAAAATAACACTTTGCACTATTCTACAAACTGTGCCTTAAAGTCAGGCATGGTTTATAGAATAGTGCATAGAGCTGGGGAACATGCCTACATTTTCGGAAGGCCATTTACACCACTGAAAACCTGGAGTGAATACCTGCACCTAAATTAGACACGATTCCCCCGAATTCTATAACCATATACGTAAATTTGAGGGATGCCCCTGACACACCACTCCTCCTGTGGCCACACACCTTTTTCAGCTATACATGTTAGAATTTATGCTTGCCTATTTTTAGAATACGCTTAAAAAGATGCAGCGTCAATCCAATTATTGTCAATTAGTGGTGCTATTATTCGGTTATCAGCTCATTAATCAATTAAATTACAAGCGTAAATGGGGCATGTGCCCAATTTAATGCGTGCAACTAGCACACCTTATATATTTTACTATTATTATTATTTATTTACTTGGATTTTGCTCACACCTTTTCAGTAACAGTTCAAGGTGAGTTACATTCAGGTACACTGGGTATTTCTCTGTCCGTGGAGGGCTCACAATCTAATATTGTACCTGAGGCAATGGAGGGTCAAGTGACTTGCCCAAGATCACAAGGAGCAGCAGTGAGCTTTGAACTGGCCACCTCTGGATGTCAAGACTGGTGCTCTAACTACTAGGCTACTCCTCCACTCCAATTATAGAATATAGAACCCAGGGGTAGCTCATGGGATACTGTAAGCAACGAGTCTCCCTGCTGTATCTGCACTTACGTCAGCACTACGGTTGGTGTAAGTGTGCCACTTAAAGGTTAGGTATGCCATGACCAGGTTGAACTAGTATTCTATAACAGGGCCTACACACCTATGTACTGTTATAGAATAGACCCCCTACTGCCCACTCTCAGGTACCTAAATGAAGGAATTGCTCCTCCCCAATGTGACCTTGGAACAGCCTATTCCCTATGACTCAATTTATGCAATTGTTGTCATATTGTCCATTTTCAAAAGGCCTGAGGTGGCCTAAACCAACGGGCACATATTGTTGCTGCATAAGGGGTCCTTTTACAAAACTGCAGTAAGAAAAGGCCTTAATGTGGGCCACACTCGAGCATTCTGGGGTAATTTTGTGATTGTTGCACACTTCCTATGTGCTAAAAAAAAAACAGATTTTATTTTTTAGCACTGGGGACGGAGAGTAGGCGTGTTCTGCACTAATTTGTTAGCGCAGCTACATTGCCGCGCACTAACTGAACAGTGTGTGTTTAGAACATCAGCCCTTACCACCAACAAGATAGGTGGCAGTAGCGGCTCAAGCAGTAATGGGAAAATTAGCAAATGGCCATTAATTCATAAAATAGAAAAAGCAACCATTTTATCCATGCGGGGGAAATGGCCTAGTGCACTTTTTACCGCACTTTGGTAAAAGGGCCCCTAAATGGTAACACAGAGTAGGTTCTTGACTATATAATTATATGGAATGTGCTATGACAGAAGTTGGGTAACTGCAGTATAGCATTATTTCTGGCAAAAGTGTCAGAAGATAATTTTACATATAGCCTCCAGTTAAATCAAAACAATATAATGCATAAAAGTTAAAATAAAAGGAGAGATAAACCCTTGCAGCCTCATCGCATTATATCCCAAACTTACAGATCCAGCAAGCAGTCACGCTGCAATGTTGATTCACATAAAAACAACAGATCACATCACACAGCGTTCCCTTATTTCCCCTGTAAGGATATGTTTCCATGTCTTACACGGGACACACCTTGGGAACAAGACAGAAGACTGACTCAACAAGATGCTTTGCCACAGGCAAAAAACTCTTTGCTGAACAAAAGTCTGGGAACCAAACCAAACTGACAACTGTGTTATTGCAAACAAAGGTTATGCAGATTAGCATACCAGTTACCTGTGCTATTTCTACTGAATACTCAGTTTGCTACTTCATTTTCAGGGTCTACTACTACTACTTATCATTTCTATAGCACTACTAGATGTACGCAGCGCTGTACACTTGAACATGAAGAGACAGTCCCTGCTCGACAGAGCTTACAATTTAATTACATGAAACATGATGCCAAAATAATAAAATGCCAACCTTTAGGATATATTTTCTAGAACTTGAAGCAGTAATTTATCATAACCAACTCAAATGTATATTAATTTGAAAAGTTCTTTGCAAGAGGATACAAGTACTACATAGAAGTCAAGCTTAAAAAATATTTTAAAAAAATGTTTCCTCTGGCTTCTTCTATGCCAGGGCTTCCCTGACTGTGGGTCGTGACCCCAAATGATTTTGCGCACATTGCATTTAGGGTACCTCGGCACCTCATTATGATCCACCTCGATGGGGTTGCAGACATTACAGCCTGAAAAACATTGGAAAGAGCCGTTCTAGATACTGCACTTCTAGCGGACCTGTGAACCTTGCAAAGGTTGTATCGGGGCACAGACTCAGCAAGAATCACAAGTGCACCTGAAAAGATAAGGGATAGGAGGAGACTCCTCAGTTCCTAGTGCCTGGTACCCCTAAAATACAGAATTACACTTTTAAGTAGCACTTCATATCCATTAGAGAAACATGCCAAGGATTTTGGATCCAGCCTTGCTGAAATGCTGCTTTAAACAAAACTGTTCAACCTTTTTTTCCCAAAGAAAGATAATAAAGCACTGCAAAAGGAGGAAGGGACAACCCACTGCCGATGTTTCCGTTTCCACCACTTTAGACATTCACGATACGGCTTTAATGGAGCCAGCTTGCAGGTTTTTTTTGCTCCAGTAATGGCCATTATGTATGGTACTTGAAAAGCACACAAATATATTACAAGTACTCAAGCACTGGTCATGTATTTTCATGAAATATTTAAAACAATTATTACAAAACACATCACCATGTTTTATTTAATCTTAATTAATGTTCTAGTCAAACTAATTAATTACCCATCTACCTAAGCTGACCAAAAAAAAAAAAAAAAATGCCGTCTCCATCAGTCTGGGCAAGTCTTAATGTTTCTCGTTGGCTCTGTGTCAGGATCCTTCCAGTGATCAGGACAACATTCCTATGAAGAATGAATGAGGTAATCGTAAAGAAAACTAAAAGTAAAAGCACTAGCAATATAACATCCATCCTTCATATGGGGGAAAACATGTTATATTCTATTGTAACTGAAAGGAACTCGCCTTGAGCTATAACTGAAAAAACATGAACCAACCCAAATAAAATAAGATACATATTCCTGGGAGGTTTGAAGGAATTTAGTTTCTGTATATTCCTCCTCCATGCAGTCTATTATAATTTAGATTTCACCCCCTCCTAATAGGTAACTGCTCAAGTTTATTTTTTCTAATATTCTAATTGTGTTTATGCTAAAACATTGGAGGGGAGGTTTTATCCAGAAGAAACTGCATGGTCACCTCAACTCTGCCCACCAAGAAAGGGTCAGCGCCAGAGTGCTGTCCCTCTCCCTCTGCCCCAGCATTACTCTGGTAATTCAGTCCTCCTTCACGTAAATTCAGTTGTCATAGTTTGGCTGAAGGTATCAACTGGCATCCAAGATGTCTTGAGTTTCAGAGAGTTCATGTCAAGGAAGCCAACAGAAAAGGTCAGTCAGATTAAAATGTCACCTAAGATCAGAGAATGCTAAAACATACACCACAACATTGTTAGTCCCTCTTTAAAATGGGGGCTTTAGAATGAAGTTATATATTTTTTTTTACATATGATTAGTCTTGTTTTATTATTTCAGATTTATTGTGCATGTTCTTTGGAAACCAACTAGGTTTTTAGGTGATATACAAATTTTTTAAATAAATAAATACCCTTCATAAGAAGAAAAGCAACCGTTTCTTTTAACATAAGAAATTCTTTGATTCCAGCATTTAAAAGAACAATTAGTACAGTGGAGATTTTTTTTTTTTTTTTTGGTGGGGGGAGGGGGGTAATAGGCTTTGCGGGGACTGGAACACCACACAGGAGGAAGGGTTCATCTTGCACATACTAATCCTCAACTGACTCTAAATAACTTCACCTAAAAGGTTACTGAGGCTCTACTGTGCCATATTTTAGTGCTTCCAAAACAGAAAGCGCCTCTGTACAGGTCAATGGCGAGACCCTACTTAGAATCCTGTGTTCAGTTAATTCTTTAAATTTAGCTTCTTCATGGATAACGCGAGCCAATTTATATTCAAGTACTTTAGGTATTTCCCTGTCTCTGAGGTGGCTTATAAACTCAGTTTCACCTAGGGCAAGTCTATTCACCCTTCATTTCCTAAAGTCACAAGAAAGTTTTAGGCCATACCACTAAAAGTATAAGGACAACCTATAGACCACCTAGATAAAGGCTGCACAAAATGCCACATGAAAAAAAGATTTAAGGACCTAAGTTAAGGACCTAAGTTATGTGTTCCCTAAAGGGGACATGCTACAAGGCTGTGGAATGGGAATTAGACTCAGGAGCAGCATCAGAACTTTATTTCTACTCTGAAAGGATAGTGGTTGCATGGAGCGAGCTCCCTGTGAAGATAGTAGAAATGAAAATAAATGGAAATCGAAAAATGAGCATGGAATAAGTACTTAATGGATCTCAAGTGGCACAGAAGCAGAAGGAACTCAACTAGAGCCTACGGCATTGCAGCAGGAATGAAGGAAGGCACACTAGATAGGTAATGGTCCTTATCTGCTGCCAAATACTATGACAGTAGTAGGAACAGGATTAGGAGATTGCAGTTCAGCAAATAGTACACATTTTCTATTTCAAAAGCAGGTGATAAAGAAAAAAAAGGGGGGGGGAGGATATAGGGCAGAGAAAAAAAAAACATTAGTAATACTGCAGCAATGGGGAACCATTTTGGTACCAACAAACTTTAGTTCCAGTAAGCTGGTAGAGACTTGCAAAGCCAAAAGGGACCTAGATCACATGTTCAAACCAACAGCCTCACTACTGCTGGTAGCTGTTTGGACTGTTACTAAGTTTACTGGGGAGACAGGAAGTGCCAAATTAAGTAGGTGATCTTCAATGATTATTTTAATACATAGAAATCCTAAATGAAATGCAAGCACACAGGTAGGTAAGATCTATCTGGCAGCCTATACAGAAAACACAGCCAGACAGATGTTTGACCAGGCTAGGATGACAGATTTCACTTATCAGCTAGGTTACTCTGGCAGGCTGCAATTACACTAAAATCCAGCAAAGTTGGAAGAATGGACCGTCACATAACTGGACATAGCAGACTGTGAAGGGAAACTAGGCGATCTGCTATTTGGTCAAGAGACACATTGGCATTGGTAACAGTAGATACATGCCCCCCTACAGTTCTTAGGTATGTAGACAGTCAAGCACCTCACAGAAAATATAGCAGGGCACTGATGGTCTCAGACAAGTGATTTGCTCTGCAGGGCGGTGGCCCTACTGGAGCAGCTCTCCAGTTACTTCCCAAAGTGAAGTGAGAATGCAACACAGTCCTGGTATGATGAAGTTTATATCAAAATATGTGGCGTTTTTACTGTTCTCCAGACCAGGACCCTTCTTCGGTTTACTACGGTGGTTACTTTAGAAGATCTATTTGACTTTTGGACGTCTGAAAACTAGCATTTTAGACGTTCATATTGCAAATAAAGCCAGGATATGGATGTCAAACTGCAGTAAGCACATATTGCAAGAGGACATGGTCTGGATATGTTTTGGATGGGACTAAGGAGGGACCAAATTATGGACGTCCAACTTCTATTGCAAAAGTGGAAGCAACATCCATGTCCAAAAAAATGGACATCTGTATTTAGACCTGGTTCTTGACACATCCAGAAAAACTACTGCTCAATTGGCACACCTAATTCTATCTTCACTATTTTAAATATCAGTTGGGTCTACCTGGCAGGCTGCAAATACAGTAAAGCCAAATTCTTAACAAAAACACAGGCCCTCACATAGCAGAATCAGTCTGGCAAGGGACCAAAGCGGCTAGATGTTGGGAAAATGGCACAATTGTATGTTTTTGTTGGAACCAACTTAGAAGGGCATTGATAGGAGCTACAAAATTTACTATATGAAAATATTTAGATCATTAAAATCACTGCGGTTACACATGCGAATGTTGAGGACAAGGATGTGAGTTCATTAGCAAGACAAAATTATTAGCTCACACAGAATTGATTTAACTCAGGTTAACCTACAAATTAAAGCTCATAAAACTGGCATGCGATAAAGAATTCCAAGGCGCATTACGTTTTTTTTTTAATTAACAAAAAAGTTTGAAACCAACAGTGGAGTGGCGGCCTAGTGGTTAGGGTGGTGGACTTTGGTCCTGGGGAACTGAGGAACTGAATTCAATTCCCACTTCAGGCACAGGCAGCTCCATGTGACTCTGGGCAAGTCACTTAACCCTCCATTGCCCCATGTAAGCCGCATTGAGCCTGCCATGAGTGGGACAGCGCGGGGTACAAATGTAACAAAAAAAAAATGTGTTAATTGGAATAAGTCTAACGGACACGTTTCTCCCACGCACATCCCTAGCAGGGGAGCTGCAAACTACATGAGACTCAGTAGGGGTAATTCTGTAAGCGAGTACCTCTTTTAGGTGACCTGATGCCACAAGTTGAGAGCCTATTCTATAATGGCATTTGGGTGCCCGGATTCCATTATAAAATACTAGTGCAATGAGTATCAAGGCACCTAAAATCTAGATGGCCCCAGTTCTACCAGCCATAGACCCAATATTAATTGTGGGCACCTAAATGCATGCAGCATGGACCCACATTGATCCTGGTGAACTGGGTTCGATTCCCACTGCAGCTCCTTGTGACTCTGGGCAAGTCACTTAACCCTCCATTGACCAAGGTACAAAAATAAATACACGTATATAATTTGTAAACCACTGATTGTAACCACAGAAAAAGCGGTATGTCAAGTCCCATCCCCTTTCCCTTACAATATTCTGTAAGTTGCATGTTTAAGAGGCAGCATCGCCCATGCCCCTCCTATGCAAACCCCCCTTGCATTTGTGCTATGCCACTTACATGAGCCCTTACATAACAGCATCTAGCTGCTTTAACTCCATTTATGCACAAAGGGACTGAATTTAGTAAATGCCACTCAAAATCCACTGCTAGAAAAAATTGGTGCTGAACAGTATTCTTGTATCAGGCATTCTGGGATCGGTGCCTTTACAGAATAGCATGTAGTGCCAGGTTCCACGCCCCAACTTTGGCCACACACAGTTACACCAACTGAAACCAGGTGTAAATTCTGACTGCAAGTTGAGCGCAGATCTGCACTATTGTGTAACACTGCGAGCATTTTAAGAGAATGCCCTTGGCCCGCTCATATCCCCTCCCATGGCCATGTTCCTTTTCCAGATGAATGCAGAAACACTATTTTACAAATGGGCACATGTGTTTTCAGGCAGATCTGCCATTTCAAAATATGGCACAGAAATAGTGCCTAATGTTCAGCACCATATATAGAATTCCCCTAATGTACACATACCCATAAAAGTGCCAGTATTCTGTACATTAATGAGCACAGCTGGCACCTATATGTGGGTGCCCAGTTATAGAATTGCTCTTTGTATGCTCATCTGCCCAAAGTGATGAGTGCAAATGAAACAAAAGGAAAAAGACACTTTACTGGCTACAGGAGAGATCTTGCATGAGGCCAGGCTCTATGGCCAAGAGCCAGGAGATATTCTTATCCACTACGCAGGAAAGTTGGGCAGACTGGCCACTTGGCCCTTTTTCTGCTATCACCCACCACACTGCTGCATTAGCAATTCAATTTCACCAATGTCTGAGTCCTTTAGACTGCAATGCCCTGTTTAACTCTCAGGTGCCTGAAAAACTATGCACAAAGCATTCTGAATAATTTTCAAAAATTCATCTGTTTCCAAATGACTAATGAGAACTCCATTCTTCTTCCTTTAGACTCTCTCTCACTCTCTCTCCATAGACAAACTATTGATTTTCAAAAACTATATCCATTTATAAACCCTAGCTTATAATTGAAATGCTTTAGAATGTGGGGTTGTGGTGGACTGCTCAATAATGGCAGCCACGACTCCTCCCTTTCACTCCTACACCAGCATACACCGAGCAGAGGCAGTCAGAGCAGCAGAGCTTCAATAGCCATTAGTACTGCCGCCAGGATTCTGTGCCATCCGCTTAACCTGCTGCTTTCAAAAATCAATAGAATTGATCCATGCAGAAAAATAACAGCCAAAATGCACAATGTCCCTTTAAATATTAAGAATAAGGCTGTAGAAACATATCTGATGGGTTTTTATGAGCACAATGTGTCAGCTTCCAAAATACCGTAAAGCTAACCTAAGAGAATTCTACGAATAACCTGAGACAGAACCTGAGGCGCTCTCTTCTCTTCATCTGCAAAGAAATTCTATTTATATGCCCACGTTCCAAATATTCCTAGCCTGCTTAGCATGTTAGTGGTTGTGAATATCACCTATTTTTGCGAATGCAACCATTAAACCTCAACTCAAAAACACACACGTACACAAGCAATGTAAAGTTAGCCGATTGTTGAAATATAAAATACACAACTATAGGTGGCAACTGGAAATTTATGCTACCCTATTTAATTAAAAAGCTATTGATTAGTAAATGTTAAAGGCATGAAATGGTGCTAGTATTCTCTTTGCAAGGGCTCCAGTATTCAGATAACTCTGATTCTTAGGTATTTAGAAACTGTCAATTTAGGTGTTCATTTGTAAGTCAATTAAGGATCCTTTAATTTTTGTACTCTAATGGAATAAACATTTAAAATGATTTAACTGGGCAGGAAAGATTCCTGCTCAGTTAAATTGCCCAAATGGTCCTCTGACCTTTCTTCTGGGCTGGCCCAACCCTCTGGAATCAACTCCCGACTGATCTCAGGCTTATTGGATCTTTATCCTGTTGAAAGCTTATTTCTTTTTTCAGCATTTGGGGTAGCAGAGAGTTTGGAGGCTGGAGGAACAGGAACTGGAATATTTATCTGATGGTATATACTAAGACTTTGGTGCTCATTTTCAAAGTAGATGGGATGGCTCAACATGCCTAAAAAAAACCCCATCCAAATCTTGATTTTGTAAAGTCAGAATTTGGATGTTTCACACTGCAATTCATCCAAATAACAAGGGAATATGTTGTGGGGGTGTTTGGGGTGGGACTAGGGAGGGCCCAAAAGTAGGACGACCAAAAGTAATTTTGGAACAGGAAGAAAAGTCCATGTCTAAAAAAAAAAAAAAGGAGGATGTTTTTCTCTAGACCCGTTTCAGTTATGTCCAATCTGATTGAGCAACTGAGGGGATTAAGACACGACTCCTCCTTAATCCCTCAATGATTGCTGTGCCTCTCCCTCTCCCCTGAAATTGAAATGGAAATGAAAATCAGGCTATAAGTCAGATGCAGGTATTATGGCTAATCTGAACAAAGTAGCAAGCTACCCAAAAGGGAAGGGTTAGGACAGCTATTGTAGTTGTGATTCAATTATTAAGCATGTAGATAGCTGGGTAGCTGGTGGACGTCGGATCACCTGGTCACTTGCCTGCCTGGTGCGAAGGTGGTGGACCTTACACGTCACCTAGATAAGGTTTTAGATAGTTCTGGGGAGGAGCCGGCTGTCTTGGTACTTGTGGGTACCAATGACACAGGAAACTGTGGGAGGGAGGTTCTGGAAGCCAAATTTAGGCTCTTAGGTAGAAAGCTGAAGTACAGATCCTAAAGGGTAGCAGTTTCAGAAAAGCTCCCCAGGACTCACAGGACCCAAGAGAAGAGCAGAGCTCTGAATTCTCAATGAGTGGTTAAGACGATGGTGCAGGGATGAGGGATTTAGATTTGTTAGGAACTGGGCAACATTCTGGGGAAGAGGGATCCACCTTGACAAGGATGGAACCAGGCTACATTGCTGAACAGCCGTCTGGTAAGGGTTGCCTCTTTGCAGATGATATCAAAATCTATATTAGGGCAGACACCCCTGATGGTGGATAACATGAGGAAAAACTTGGTGAAGGCTAAAGGTATAGTCTAGAATTTGGCTGCTTAGATTTAACAATGCTAAAAAAATACAGGATCATCATGCATTTGGGCTGCAAAAAACATGAGAGAATAGTACAGTTTAGGGTGTAAAGAACTTTGTGCATGAAAGAGCAGCTGGACTTGGGTGTGTTCGTATGTGATTATCTTAAAGTGGCCAAACACGTTAAAAAAAAAAAAAAAAGGCAACGGTGAAAGCTAGAAGAATGCTTGGGTGCATAGGCAGAGGAATGGCCAGTAGAAAAAAAAAAAAAATAATAAAAAAAAAGATGATGATGATACTCCTGTATAAGGCTTTGGCGAGACCTCATTTAGAATATGGTGTACAATTCTGGAGACCACGCCTTCAGAAGATATATAAACAGGATAGAGCGGTCCGAAAGGTGTCTACTAAAATGGTCAGTGGTCTTCATCAAAGTGTATGGTGACAAAGATCTCAATATATATACTTTGGAAGAAAGGTAGGAGAAGGGAGATATGGTAGACATTTAAATATCTACATGGCATAAATGCATAAAGGAAGCTGTGGAATGAGGGGGCACAGAATGAAAGTGAAAGAAGAGAGACACAGAAGTAGCCTGAGGAAATACTTCTTCGCGAAAAGGGTGGTGAATTCATGGAACGGCCTCCGCACAGAAGTGGTAGAGACAAAAACAGTGAGCAAGAGAGCTTGAGATAAGAAACGGAGTAACCTAATACCTAATAGCGCAGTCAGCTGAGTTCCTGGAGAACTGGGTACAATTCCCACTTGAGACTCTGGGCAAATCACTTAACCTTCCATTGCCCCAGGTACAAAAAACGCCTTAGATTGTGAGCCCATAGGGACAGAGAAAGTATCTGCACGTAATGTATACAGTGCTGCGTATGACTAGTAGTGCTATAGAAATGATATGTAGCAGTAGTAAGTACATAGGATCTCTACAGGAGCAATAGGGAGAGTAGATGGCCTGGATGGGATAGGCCATATAGTCATTAACTCAATTTTTTTTTCTGGGGTTCCCTCCAGGAACAGAAAAATACTTACTGTTCCTAAAGATATAAGACACTTTCAAGTCTGAAGGCTACTGAAGTGGTGTACATTCAGGTACAGTAAATATTTTTCTGTTCTTGGAGGGATCGCATTTATAGAAACAAAAAAAGAAATTACAATGGGATGTGAACCTAGATTTGCATGCACTGGAGGTTTGGGAACCATTGCACTAGGCTACTCCTCTGTTCTATGAGGGTATCTGTGTGGCCATTTTCATAAGAAGCCTGCCAGACAGACATCCTTGTGTTTTCCCCTGTCCATAACTGGAATTTCAGTTTGTAATATGGTTATTCAGGATGGACGTCTCCAGCATAAAGACATCTTTCTTGTGTATTTTATGCTGTTCCTTTCTTTTATATATGTTTTAGTATTGTGAACCGCTGAGATCATTTACAATAAATAAACGATAAATGATAAAGTGATATTCAGCAGCACTTAACTAGATAGTGCCAGTTAATATCTGCTCTAATCGCCAAGGCACTACTATCCAGTTAGTGCTGGGGTGATATTGGGTTTAAAAAAAAAAAAAAGGTTTGGACAAGTTCCTGGAGGAAAAGTCTGTAGTCCGCGATTAAGATAGACATGGGGAAGCCACTGCTTGTTCTGGAATTGGTAGCACGGAATGTTGCTACTAATTGGGTTTCTACCAGGTACTTGGTATAGCTAAGGCCCATGCATTTGATATTCTGCCTTTCTGTGCTACAACCAAATGGTTTCATATGCAGGTACTTTCTCTGTCCCCAGTTGCCTAGCAATCTACATTTTCTATATCCGGTGGAATAGAAACATAGAAACATGATGGCAGATAAATGCCATATGACCCATCCAATCTGCCCATCCTCTGTAACCCCTAATTCTTCCTGTTCCTAAGCGATCCCACATGCTTATCCCATGCCTTTATAAATTACTGTTTGTGCAGCTGAGGAGCTGATAATGCACAAAAACCAGAAAGAGTTGGGAGGATACTGAGGCAATGGTGTTTACCCAGTGGTTCTCCAGTAAACACTTTTTTTTTTTAATCACAGGAGTGTTTTATCCATGTTTTTCAGTTATAATATAACATCAAAAGTCCTAATTATACATAATACAGCTCTGCAGCTCAGGGGAGGAGGAGAGGCTGGGAGACAGCAAAGGAGGAATCCATTACACATTTACTTTGCATAATTTTATAGTGTCACAATTTGTAGTCAAAGAAATAATAAAATAATTTTAACAAATTGCTGATTAATTTTAGCCAGTAGAGAACATAATTTATTTCTTTACAGTATTTATTAGGTTCTCTATCCAGGGGGCCTTACATGACATAAAAGAACAGAAAGTAAATTAGGCTATGTACAACAGCAGGAGGAAACAGAGGAACCCCAGTAGAGACAGTGGTAAGCCAATTTGAAAAAGATGCATTTTTAACAGAGATCAAAAAGCAAGTAGAGATGGTGAACCTGAATTGTAGTGGAAAATGTATTCCAGAGAAAGAAGACAGTAGTAAGAAAGCACTAGAACAAAATAGGATTTGATCTGTGTGAAGCACACCGAGAAGGGTGGGGAAAATATGGAAGGGGCAGGTGGATAAGGAGTATGAGAAGGAAAATAAAATTAATTGGGAAGCTAGCCCATGTAGACACTTGAAACAATTAAAAGACCCTTGAAACCAACTATGTATAAAAGCCACTTGGAAAATGCCTTGTTGACTCTGAGCCCTCATGTGCATGTGAGCAGATAGCAGCATAGTCAAACCAGATGACTGGGACCCTAGGTTCCAACAGCTTAAGAGTTCACAGCAGCATAGGAAACGAGGAGCTGGAGAATTCTGGCCCTGCCAGAGGAGACAGATATGGATGCAAGGTACCTGGAAGGGGAGACTAGATCCCTACCAGTGAAAGAAGCTGCAGCTCTGACAAAACTGGCAGCAATACTGAGGGGATTAGGTTGGCAGGGAACCTGGGCACCACCAGTAGACGGAGTGGTATAGCTACTGGGGACCAACTTAGGGACTAAGGAGAAAGAGAATGGAGTGAGGACTACAATGTGGGGAAATGGAGAGTGCAAGTGGAAGAGAATGGGCCTCACCCATTTATACCATTTCAATCCTCACCCTCACCCCATATCTACAAACACTGCCCATTAAGCCCAAGATGGAGAGGTTTTAGGCATCGGTAGAGGAAGAAGAGATGACTGAATTTACATATCACTATCTAGGTTTCTCATCATTAAATTATGGGCTCTGATAAAAAGACCAAAAGGCCTACACATTCTCCTTATTTATTCCTGCCAAATATAGATAAGGATATATCCCTGTTGCCAGCCATAGTGCTTGGCCACGTTTTGTCCTCTGCTTCTTTTGGAATCAACTATCTTCAGCAGATTGTTCTGAAGACCCCAGTTAATTCAGCACATTTTCCTTCCCACGTTTAGAGTATTACAAAGCCTCATGGTTAAAGAGCTATTAATGCTATTGTGGAGCTGAGCTGGCCTCCTGGATTTCTTGCTTAGCCTGCCAGACTCTGCTACATGAGAACCACCTGTGTTTCTGCTAAAGACTTCTGGTCATTACTGCACTTGTAGCCTGCTAGGGAAACCTAGACATAATGAAGGCAACAAAGCAGCTGACAGTTCATATTTCTCACTGGATACTCATTCTGGCAGACCCAACACTCCTTGAATCATTTGAGCTGAACAATTTATGCAATTCTGATAGGGTTTTCTTTTTTTTTTTTTTTTTAACAGAGAATTCTTTGACCTTACTCCCATCTTCTTTGGAATTTCACTGTTCTAGAAGAAGTCGATGGAGGGAGAGGAAAGAGAGAAGTGCAGGAATTAGTCATGTTATTTTACCATTTGCTTTCCCTACTAACCAGAACAAAATTTATTTTGTGTTTGAGGAACTAATAACGTTGATGTTTTAAGAGATAGTAGAAGGCTTGGTACAATGAGGTTGGATGTTTAGCAGTTTTTGTGCATTAACAAGAGACTGGATTTAACACTAGAATGGCCAAACAAAAATCCACTTCTGAGTTTGCATGTGTTTGCTTGCATCTTTATTGACCAGAGGCATAAAACAGAAGACTGGTCTAGCAAATGTGTGTGCATTGCCATGCAAAGGACCTGGATTCAATTCCTAGTTCAGCTCTCTGCATTGGGTCATGCCTAGGGATGCTATACCGCAGTGGTTCTCAACCTTTCTTCTGTTGTGGCACACCTGACAATGTTCATGTGTGTAACATACTGAAAATTAAAATTCACAGCTGAATATTTCCACTATTAAAAATTATGCAAGAAAAATGTAAACTATTTTAATAAACTGCTAAAATGAACAAATTTTATTTTTTTCTTAAAGAGAAATACAGGTTGTATGCTAACTTGGGATTCTATACAATTTTCAATTTGGGGTTGTATAGTTGATTAATTCATATTAACTTATTGTCAACATCAATAATCTTTTACCCATTCTAGAGTATAGAGGTAGAATGTTTCCCTTACAGCTAGTCATACAGAATATATAAATTAAAATTGTCACCACAGTAACACAAAATTCCTCCACTGTCAGATACTGTACAACAGAAAACCCTGCAAAATGCTATCCAGAAACCACGTAAAAAAACAGAACCTATGAACAGCAGATCTGCAACATTTCCAGTTGGGACCGGTGGCAATAGTTATCATGGGGGTAGTGGGGAAGTAGAAATAGGGACTCTCTGCCCTTTCCAGCTTGCATGCACAGATAGATGTCTAGGTAAAGGGCAGGCTTGCTGTCTATGTCAAAATTTTGGTGACATGCTGGTTGAGAATCACTGCTGTAAAGAAGCTACTATGACTTCTGTAGGTGAGAAATGTGCAATGGTGACACCTGGTGGCTGAATTCAGGGACTATGGACTGCAGTCAGTGTTCAGGATGGCGCCCTGGTGAACGGCTCCTGGCTGAGGAGTCCTGCTGCAATTTCTGGGTTGAGGGGAAGTGTGTGTGTGGGGGGGGGGGGGGGGGGGGGGGGAATCAGGGTAAAACCTGGCTAGTTCCAAATAAAAGCACCACAGCCTAAGAGAAAACAGCTCCAAATGAGCTGAAGGAAACTGCTGGGCCAAACAAAGCACAGAAATTTGGGTTCCTCTTACCCTCACAACATACATAAATTTTAAATGTATCCAGCCATTTAATTGCAAAAATATGCAATCTAAAACAGGATTAACATAACCTCCTGAGATCTGCTTACACTGAAAGCATAAGCAAACACCATCTACTACAGTATGACACCATGGTTCTAACAAAGCAGTCTAGGATCCAGTCAAATGAGATACTCAGAAAGGTCTGGTTTTCAAGAATGTCCATAATGGATATTATTTGCGTACAACTAAGCTGGCTAATTTGCATAATATGTTTGTATACCGAGGACTGAAGTTGAGAATCATGACTATCATCTTCAATAGGAAAAACAAAACTTAAAAAGTGCATGAGGCAAATTACTTTGGGGGGGTGGTCCTTTACTAAAGTTTAGCTCCACAGGACCCATTTTATTCTATGGACTCTGCTACAGATAACATGCAGTAATCTTTACTAAAAGACCTCCTTAATATTTCTATTTAAAAAGAAGTTAATGTTGGTAAAATGTAGTCCTTTAAAATGTTTTATATATTCATGCAAAATAGAAGGACCCAATCATAATGAACACTTGTAACTGTTTAGGTACGTACAAGTAACTAATTAAAAAAAAAAAAAAAAAAAAAAAAGAGAGAGCATTCAGGTCACTTCAGTTCCAGGTATAACCTACAGATCTCTCAAAAAGCTACTGTGAAAATTAATCAGATCTGGGGCATCTCAGGAAAATTCAAAGTTGAGTGGTATATTAGCAAAATCTGCATTGGACTTCCCTCTGAGAATCTGCTGCAAAATCATTGATTCAATAGGCATTTATCTTATAAAACAGATATGGAGAACAGCCAGCACTAGCTATTAGCAGAGAAAGCATGCGGAGCACGGCTCATGGAATTTTCTAACCACTCTAAATGAAAATCCATGTGTCTGTGTATGTTGAAAGTGGAGGCTGGTCGTGCATGCACACACTTCCGTGTTTGTCCGTGCATATGTGTTGTGTATTCACGCTTGCATGTGTATTGGTGTGTGTGTCTGTGATAAGGAAAGGATAACTACTACTACTACTACTAACTAGCATTTCTAAAGCGCTACTAGGGTTACGCAGCACTGTACAATTTAAACATAGAGGGACGGTCCCTGCTCAAAGAGCTTACAATCTAAAAGACAAGAGAACAATCTAAAGACAAGTGAACAATCTAGAGGACGAGTGAACAGTTAATCTGATAGGGTGGATAGATTGGGGCATTCTATCTATGTCGAGCGGTTAGGCGCCGAAGGCAGCATTGAAGAGGTGAGTTTTAAGCAGAGATTTGAAGATGGGTAGGGAGGGGGCATGGCGTATGGGTAAAGGAAGATTGTTCCAGGCATAGGGTGAAGCAAGGCAGAATGAGCGGAGCCTGGAGTTGGCAGTGGTGGAGAAGGGTACTGAGAGAAGGGCTTTGTCCTGTGAGCGGAGGTTACGGGCGGGAACATAGGGGGAGATGAAGGTGGAGAGGTAGTGATAAGAGTGATAAGAGAGAAAGGCAGCTTGAAAGGTGCAATTCTTAATAGTGTTACAGTGAAATTGGTGCACGGCTGTCACTGGTGGCAGAACTCACACTTGGAACCTGGCCATTGGGATTTCTGGCAGAATTCAGCCTGTATAGTCCCCTTTGAGCTAAGTTACTGTCTTTCTGAAAACATCAGTAATTTTAAGATTAGAATAATTATACAGTAAAGCTCAGTTTCTCCATTCTTGTAGGCTTTGACAAATCAGACCATCAAGCGGCTGGAGCCCAAGTTACCATCGTTTTAAGGCTAGTTGCCACTGCACCAGTCAAGCCAGCTAGCATTTCTTTTCATTTTCTGAGTACATCAGTAATTAGGGCTGAACAGGCAGCACTGCAGGGCTCCAGCCTTTTTTTTTTTTTTTTCTTAACTTTACCCAATAAGATACTTTATGGAACTCTTTTATCCACAATTTCCATGCATTGCCAAAAGTTTTTCTTTTTAACAGTTCAGGCACCTGAGGGCTGGGGGAAAAACTTTCTATTCCCCCCCCCCCCCCCCCCCCCCCCCACTTCTTTTCAGTTCACCTTCATTTCTCTCTCTCTCTCTTAAAGAAGTCACAAGTGAATCAAAACAAAAAGCTCTCCAGCACTGTTGGTTAACTTTGGTCCTTGTTGCTTTGTCCTGTCCTTTCTCTACCGTTCCTCTACAGACAAAATGGGAAAGATGGAGCCTTTCACTCACTCACAAGATCAAACAGATGCCACCCCATGGCACCCTTTTCCAAAATAGGCTGAAAAACACATGGGAGAGAGAGATAAAGAGTACTATTACTCATGCTGTTCTTAGCAGCCTGCAGTTTCAGACTACATGACAATTTCCCCAGACTTTCCCCCTTCAGCGGGTCAGTTGTATCCATAGTCTTCAGACTTGTTTCTGGGACCACGGCTGGTGAGAGCTCCTGGTCGCCCTCTCCAATTCCCATAGGCATGATGTATTCTTGATCCAAACAAGGTGGGACATTAGTCCCACCTCCATCGCCTGGCAACCCTCATGACCTTGAGGTCGGTCCTCTGACTGAGGAGTCTGCTCCTGTGCTAGGGACTGTCTCCAATTCTTAACTCTCTGTTCTGAGCTTTTTTTTTTTTCTTCTACATAAGAGGACAGACAGCCACTTTGATGTAAGGATACTCAGCTGGCCCGGTTTTGTCATACACCCTGGGATAATGTTATCCTGAGATAGGTCTCTAAATGCAGGGACCTCCTCACTCATCACCCTCTGCTTGCTGTGCCGCTCGAAGCCTTGCTGCTCTCCATAGCCCTTCCTAAGCTCTGGAGAAAATATGTGCTTCCCACAGTGTACTGTAGCTGTTGGAGCTTCTTCTCCCATAGAAATGTACTGTGGTGTTTGATGGGCAGGGTTCATTTATCTTCCACCTCTGAACAGATGCAGAAACTTCACTTCCTCCCTTCCTGTGACTATCCAGTTTATAATCGAAAGTAATCGCCGGCTATTTCCCGACACAAATCGGGATATGGCCGGCGATTTCGCAAAAGCGGTGAAAAGCGTATAATGGAAAGCTACATTTGTGATAGCTTCGCCACGTCGGCGAAAGTTCAAAGGGGCGTGTTGGCGGCGAAGCGAAGGCGGGACATGGGCAGGCTTGGGCGTGGCTACCAGATGGCCGGCTTTCGCGGATAATGGAAAAATAAATCCCGGCGATAAGTAGTATTTCGCCGGGTTTACTTGGTCCTTTTATTTTCACGACCAAGCCTCAAAAAGGTGCCCCAACTGACCAGATGACCACCGGAGAGAATGGGGGATGACCTCCCCTTCCTCCCCCCCAGTGGTCGCCAACCCCCTCCCACACTAAAATTATTAAAATACAAACCTTTTTTGCCAGCCTGTATGCCAGCCTCAAATGGCATACCCAACACCCTGACAGCAGTATGCAGGTCCCTGGAACAGTTGTTGTTGGTTGCAGTGGACTGCAGAAAGGCAGAGCCAGGCCCATCCCCCCCTACCTGTTCCACTTGTGGTGGGTAATGTTGAGCCCTCCCAAACCCCCCAAAACCCACTGTACCCACATGTAGGTGCCCCCCTTCAGCCCTTAGGGCTAGGGTAATGGTGCACACTTGTGAGCAGTGGGTTTTGGAGGGGATTTAGGGGACTCAGCACACAAGGGAAGGGTGCTATGCACCTGGAAGCTAATTTGGTTGTTTATAAAAGATGTTTGAAGTGCCCCCTAGGGTGCCCGGTTGGTGTCCTGGCATGTAAGGGGGACCATTGCACTACAAATGCTGACTCCTCCCACGGCCAAATGCCTTGGATTTCGCCGGGTTTGAGATCGCCGGCAGTTTTTTCCATTATTGCGGAAAAACAAGAGTGGCGATCTCAAACCCAACGAAATCCAAGGCATTTCGCCGGCCCACACCGTATTATCGAAAAAAAAGATGGCCGGCCATCTTTTTTGAAAATACGGTTCCGGCCAGCTGTTGTGCCGCCGCCAAAATAGATCGCCGGCGACCTATTTTGCCGGCGACGTTCGATTATTTCCCTCTATATCTACCTTCCAGTCCGCCACCCCAACTGCCTTACTACTACTACTTATCATTTCTATAGCGCTACTAGATGTATGCAGGACTGTACGCTTGAACATGAAAAGACAAACAGGACAAATAAGGGATAAGGGAATTACTAAGGTGGGAATGATAAAACAGATATGGGTACTGAACAAGTGAATAAGGGCTGAGTTAAAAGGAGCATCAAAAAGGTGGGCTTTTAGCCTAGATTTGAAAATGGCCAGAGATGGAGCTTGACGTACTGGCTGTCTATTCCAGGCATATGGTGCAGCAAGACAGAAGGAACAGAGTCTGGAGTTAGCAGTGGAGGAGAAGGGTACAGATAAGAGAGATTTAAGTAATGAACGGAGTTCCTGGGAAGGAGTGTAGGGAGAAATAAGAGTGGAGAGGTACTGAGAAACTGCAGAGTGAATGCACTTGTAAGTCAATAAGAGGAGTTTGAACTGTATGCGGAAATGGATAGGGAGACAATGAAGTGACTTGAGGCGAGGGCTAATACGAGCACAGCGACACTGACGAAATATAAGTCATGCAGCAGAATTTGTTGGATGCTCAGCGCTGGGTGCATCTGGCAGCGCTATACAAATGCTAATAATAATAATAATAGTGTATTCTTCTCAGTCTTGAAATCAAAAACGTCCCTAATTGACCGCAATTCTTTCCCCCCCTCCCTACTCCAAATCAGCTTGATCCCCAGCAGTCTTGTCCTCTTTTCCCTAGTCCATGCTGGGCCTCTCTCTCCACCCTCTCCCTTTGTGCAGGACAATTCTACAACATCTGCACGCAGGAAGAAATTGTATAAAGGGTGCAGACTCCTGCACCTAACTGTAGACGCCATTGCTGAAACCTGGTGTAAATTCTGGTGCTCAAATTAGGCGTGCTGAAGCAGTATTCTGTAACAACGCGTGTAACTGTTCAGAATGCCCCAGGCATGCCCATGACTTTTGAGCTACATGCTAGCAGTGCTGGGCACCATTCCTTACAGAATAGCGTGGTGTCAACTGCATGGTGCCGATTAATTTCAACAGCACCCAATTATTGATAGTTAAGAGCTCATTGCTTTATTAAGGGGTCCTTTTACTAAGCCACAGTAAGACGTGGCCTGCAGTAGTGCAAACATGTCTTTTGGGTGCACGCTGGGCCAGTTTTTACCATATCTGGGGAAAAAGGCTTTTTTTTTTCCCCCAATAGGCCAGGAAAAAGCCCTGCGGTAAAACTGAAACCAGTGTGCACCTTTTTATGGCCTGAGCTCTTAGCACCACCCATTAATCTAGTGGTAAGGGCTCACATGCTACCTGTGCGGTGACCGGTCGGCGCATGCCAACTGCTGATTAACACCATAAATTCTGCGTGCGGTAGGAAATAAAATAATTTGTCCAGGCATTATGGGCACTCGCCAAATCCAAAATTACCACCAAGGGTGTGCACTAGCCTGGCAGTAGTCTCATTTTGGGGCATGCGCACAGAGCCTACCACACTTTTATAAAAGGGCCCCTAAATATGCGGAAATCTGGGCTCCATTTATAGAATCCAAGAAATACTTCATATACATATGTGTGCACACAAGCAAGTAAACACCAAAAAAACCAAAATTTCACCTATGGGGGCGAGGTGAGGGTGACCAGTGGTAGCCGCCATCTTGGAAGGGGTGTGGCTGTGGAATCACTTCCTATGCCATCGATGGGGAGCAGGGTTTGGGGTGGGGATGTGCAGGTGGGGAGGGGCAGAGTTGTGCGGAGTGGTGGGATTATGGCATCGCAGGTGGTGGTGCTGTCATGGGCTGGGTGGGGCTTGGGTGTGTCCTTGCTTCTAGTTGGCTGTTGGGGCAGAGGGCAGGCGTGGTCACCTGTCAAGAATGTGCAGGTTGGGTTTGGCAAAAACAGATGAACTACACTATTCCTAAAAGAAAAGTTCATAAGCCATTATTAAGATGGACTTGGGATAATCCACTGCTTATTTCTAGGAAAAGCAGCATAAAATCTGTTTTACTGTTCTGGGATCTTGCCAAGTACTTGTGACCTGATTGGCCACTGTTGGAAACAGGATACAAGGTTAATGGAACCTTGGTCTGTCCCAGTATGGGAATACTTATGTTCTTATGCTCTTATGTACTCCATAAATATGCTTACATCTTAAATGGCACACATTTTACAGGCGAATGGGACTCACACGAGTAGAACACATAGTAGTTACATGCAATATGCCCAGCAGTTTGATGCATGCACTTACCCCAGTTCTATGGCTGGTGTAAGTGTTCATGTCTAAGTTATAGTCATGCGTTTTCGCTATTACGCTAGTATTCCAAAATGAAAGTACTACTACTTGACATTTCTAAAGCGCTACTAGGGTTACGCAGCGCTGTACAATTTAAAGTAGACACCTGCCTTCTTTTGTAGAATAGATCCTCAGTCCAGTTATGGAATTGACCCCATAATCCTTTTTTTCATTTACACTCCCTCACCAGGTTATCCATAGCTCTCCATCTATCTTTTTATAATACTTTTCTCTCTTCCTTTTCCCATTTTTCCTTACATGCTTTCTCTGATAGTCTCTTTATCAGGCTGGGAGCAGCAAGAGGGGTCCTAGACATTGTAATCATACCACTGATAATACATTTTTTTTTTTTAAGTGTATGGAAGAAACGATTCATTCATTTCTCTCCTTGTAAGCCAGCATCAACAGTATCTCTCTTACTTCAATACGACAAACTTTGCAATAGAATGTGCTAAAAAGAGGAGGAAAAAAGCCTCAGAACCCCGTCTCTTCCTGCTGGAGTAATCAAGACTTCACGGGTGAATCACTGGCATAAAAAACCTCCTTCACTGATAACCCCCAATTCTTACAGTTTAAAGTTCAATTAAAAAAAGCTTTCAAAAAAACGTGCTCAAGGAATAATACTCTGTGGACCCCCACCGACTGTGGCCAAAGTTCCGCCAAAAGCTGCTTCAAGGTGTCAGATCCATCAGCGTTCCCGCACTACTTACTCTTAAAGCGTTTTGTGGGTTCTGTAGAAAGCTACAGGAGGAGGGTTTTTTTTTATGCCGGCGATTCACCCCCTGAACTCAATTACTCCAGCAGGAGAAGATGGCGTTCTGAGGCATTTTTCCTTCTATTTTTAGCACCCACTGTTGCAAAGTTTGTAGTATCAAAGAAAGAGAGAGACTGTTGATGCTGGCTTATGAGGAGTGAACTGAGGCCCTCATGATCAAAAGCCCTGCGCTGTTCCAAACAGCGCCCTAAAAATAGCGCCTGGACAGCGCAGGGCTTTTCTGCATCGATGATCAAAGATAATGCATGCTAATCTAAGCAGCGCTATTATCTTTATCATGTTGAAGTGCGGGAGAATTGCGTCCGAGCATGCGCTCAGCACAATCCTCCCGCACTTGTTTGACAGGTCTGGGCTGTCAAAAGCCCAAACCTGCCAAACAGCCTGGCCCGAGGCCCGAACAACGAGGCCCCCCCCCCCCCAAACCCCCAGAAAACGTCGTGGCCGCCGCCGGCCAAACTCTCTCCCACCCTCCCACCCAGCGACAGGGGGGGGGGCTGGAGGTTTGGTGGGTCTCCAGCCCCCGAAACCCCCAGTAATCGCTGGTCCATCGACAGGGGGGGGGGGGTGCTGGAGGTCCGGTGGACCTCCAGCCCACCCCAAATCCTCCCCCCAGCGTTGTATTTAGATTCCCTGGTGGTCCGTGGTGTGGTGACACCCCCCTGGCCCCGTCCCGGCCCCCTCCTGGCCCCTCCCGGCCCCCCTACCTTTCTGTTGGAGGAGGGACGCAGCCTGCCTGCCTCCCTCCTCTTCCTGTCAGTCAAAGCCCAAAATGGCGGCACCCAGCACCACCCCCTGCATCCTGGGATGCACTGGGTGGGGCTACATACCATGTAAGGGAGCGATTACCTTACATGGTCTGTAGCCCCGCCCAGTGCATCCCAGGATGCAGTGGGCGGTGCTGGGCGCCGCCATTTTGGGTTTCGACTGACAGGAAGAGGAGGGAGGCGGGCAGGCTGTGTCCCTCCTCCAACACAAGGTAGGGGGGCCGGGGGGGGTGTCACGACACCACGGACCACCAGGGAATTTAAGGAGAACGTCGATGGAGCAACGATTTCTGGGGGTTTCGGGGGCTGGAGACCCACCGGACCTCCAGCACCCCCCCCCCCCCACCCCCCGTTGATGGATCGACGATTTCTGGGGGTTTCGGGGGCTGGAGACCAACCGGACCTCCAGCCCCCGTTCGCGTTTGCCTTGGGGGGGGGGGAGGGGGCCTGCCAGCATGCAACTGCATGCTGGACAGGGCTCACCATTCCTCCCCAATGATCCGCAAAATCTAACGCCAGCTCGGAGCTGGCGTTGATTTTGCTGCGGCCAGCGACCCAATCTTTGGCGCGCTGGTCGCTGATCATTGGGGATGAATGCGTTAAGCGCCAATTAGCATGCATTTGCAAGCTAATTGCGCTAGAAGCCCTGTTTAGCATGCATTTGCATGCTACTTGCGCTGAGAGCCCTCGAGTGCACTGTTTCAGGCGCTCGAGGGCTCTGATCATGGGTCGGCTGCAAACTCTGGTGCTAGTATGGCGTTAACAGCCTCTAGCGCCAGAGTTTGCTTTTGATCATGAGGGCCTGAATGAAGTAATCATCCCACTCACCTGCTCCTTGGATCTGAGAACAATTTAGGGATACTTGAAGAGGCCCTGCAGTTCAAATACACAGCCACAAGCTAATTATGAGAGACTGGATGGGGGGGGGGGGAACCCACAGAGCTGTGTTTTTCGAATGGCGTGATATTGTATGCCCAACAGCAACTTTAGAGAGAATACCGTGCAGCACAAAGGATAAAACAACATTTCAAGCTGCATGGGATCCCTTGCATAGACTTTAGATACTAAAATGCTAGGAAAGACTTGTTAGTTGAAAGCTGATACACAGTTTGACTGTATCGCGCCTGCAGGGAGAGGGACTGAACCTGAGAATTCTCTACACTGAGGTTTATGTTATTTAATATCACTTGTCCTAAATTTTTACCATAAATGAAGTGTTCACAGTGGTAAAATTGTAAAGTTAACAAACCTTTAGAATTCAAAAGGGATACAGAATGCAAGTTTTTTTTTTTTTTTTTTTTTACAGCATCAAAATTGGTTTCAGAACAGAGGCCTGGACTGTTCAGAAGTGCATTTCCATCATGTTATATTTCACTTTTGTACACATGAAACCAAATACTGTGTACTAAATGAAGTAGATCATGCCGATTCATTTTAGTGTGTGCTAAAACAAACCACCCGTAACAGAACTAAATGGAAATGTCATTGAGGGAGCAAGCAAGCATAGCAGAATTTCACGTATTAGCCCAGAAATGTAGATTATCCCTTAGAAGAGAGCTAATAAAGCACGATATTTTGTTTTTACGGTAGGTGATTATTTTCATTCCTTTTGTGGTGATTCTAGTTTGTATTATGTTCGTCGTTTCTATTGCTTCTGGTTTTGTGAATACGTACGTCGAAAGTGTATAAGAAAACAGAAGAACAATCATCCACAAACAACAGTACGACGAAGAAACAGCGGAGGCAACCAAAAAGTGTAATCCACCTTGGTGCAAGGCGTATATAAATCAAAACTATAGTATGATAAGCCATGGGAAAGGAAGGCAGGACATTTTTGGCCATTCCTCACTGTACAGCGATCCCTTGCTTATTTTCTACATTTGACCAATTTTCCCCAATGGCCACCACACATGGTGCTTTGCAGTAACTAACAGCAGAGCATGGACTACACGGTGAATTTGTTTAGCTGTCGAAAGAAAACCAAACCATTCTGCATATCACATTTTTACAACTTGCTCTTGTTTAGCAATGTTACGTATCTATTTATCTATCTACAGATCGTTGTCAAACGTATGTAGTGAAAATAAAATAGTGTTTTTTGCCAGGATATTTATTCATGGTAACCAGCCACTAATCTAGAACTCAAGTTTTTTCAATTGTTAAAATTGAGCTACCAAGGAAAAGGATTTAGTTCTGGCCTTTTACAGTAGCAGCTGAAAGCGAGTTACATTTTATTTATTTATTGCATTTGTATCCCACATTTCCCCACCTATTTGCAGGCTCAATGTGGCTTCCAATGTTCCGTCATGGAATTCGCCATTCTAGATTAAAAGATGCAATTGGTATTACATAAAGTACATGGATAACGTAATAGAATTAAGAAATCAGGTATAGAAAGAAAACAATCAGAATAACAGGTAAGTGGAGATGCGATAAGAGTTCCTATTATGGATCATTGTGGTATGCCTTGTTGAAGAGATAGGTTTTCAATGATTTACGAAAGTTGATTAGGTCGTAAAATGTTTTCAGGTCAAGTGGCAATGCATTCCACAGCTGCGTGCTCATGTAGGAAAAGCTGGACGCATATGTTAATCTGTATTTTAGTCCTTTACAGCTGGGGAAGTGAAGATTCAGGAATGTGCGTGCTGATCTTTTAGCATTTCTGGGTGGCAAGTTAATAAGGTCTAACATAAAGGCCGGGGCATCTCCGTGAATGATTTTATGAACCAGAGTGCAAACCTTGAACGTAATCCGTTCTTTAAGTGGAAGCCAGTGTAGCTTTTCTCTTAGGGGTTTGGCACTTTCGCATTTTGTTTTTCCAAATATGAGTCTGTACAGTATGTACTTTCCTATCCCCACAGGGTTACATCTAAAGGGCCCTATTACTAAAGTTTAGCAGGCACTAATGGAATTAGCACTTGCTAACTGCTAAGAAACTTAATTTATATCTATGTGCTTCTTGGCACTTAGGGTTCCTTTTACTAAGATGTGGTAAAAGGAGGCCTGTACTGCTAGCATCAGTGCGTGTTTTTGATGTGCACCAAAGCTCCCTTTCACTGCAGCGGGTAAGCACCGGCACTACAAAAATAGAAAATATTTTTGTAGTGCCGGCAGTGGTACTTCCAGATTGGCACACAGCAAGCCTATCGCCCCGGACCAACCCTTTAGTAAAAGTTTGTAGCCGAGGCAAAGGGAGTTAAGTTACTTTGTGCAGATCAAACGGAGCACCAGTGGGATTCAAACCCTTCCTTTCCTGGCTCTCAGTCTAAAACTCTAGCAATTAGGCTAATCCTCCATTCACTGGTGTCCTATATGGTTCAAATTCTGAAGTCAGAGCAAGAGAATGATAATGCAAACTGATATAAAACCACTCTCATCCTCCGCTTGTGCAAATGAGTGGGGGGGGGGGGGGATTCAGAAAGACACTTATGAGAAAATTTCACAAGAGAAAGAGGATGGGGTATGCGCAGGGCGACAGAGTTCAGTATGGCTACGTATGGGGTAAGGGTGTTTGAGGAACAGCCTATAGGGGTATATGTGAAGAGAAGTTAAGAAAGAGAGCTTTGGGTGTCTGTATGGGGAATGAGAGACAGAGAGAGAGAGAGAGAGCGAGAGACAGAGAAAGATGGAGGGTTTTGCTGGTGAGCAGAGGGATGTTAAGACTTGCAGGGAGAAAGCTGGGGGCAGAGAACATGGCAGGCTTGGGGCATGGAGCAGTCAAGCCTTTATGATGGGGCAATTCTACACACACACACACACACACAAAAGAATGCAGAATTTTACTGAATTTTCAGAAATGCACAGAATTCCTTCTAGAGTGCAAGATGGTCATTAGTCTGCTAAGGCAGAAAGTAACACTAAACCCTTCACAGACTGGCAGATATGTAACAGAAATATGTACATCTGGAACACAGTTACCCTGATATTCCAGTATTTCTCTAAACATTTTATGGATAATTTAAATGATCAAATTTTCTCCTGAAAAAAACATTATCAAAAATAGCCATTGAGACAACCATTCAAGTGGTTGCATCAACATTAATCAGCTGGGTTAAGACCTCCAGAGTCTATATGGCGCCCAAAGTTGAGTGCCCAACAATAACGAGCTCTGAACCATCAGTAATTGGGTGTGCCAAAGTTAAAACTGGCACTCATTAAAATTTGCGCACACATCTGAATATGCGCTATTCTATAAGGCACGACACTTAACTCCCATGGCACCTATCTGAAAAGAGGGCGTGGACATGGGCATATCGGAGACTTTCTGAAAAGCTGCGCGTAGAATTACAAAATACTGCCTAACTGCACCTAACTTGGGTGCCAGCATTTTCACCAGGTCTTAGCAGGCACAAGGGTGGCACCCAAAAGTTAAGCACAGGATTCATGCTAAGGGCTAGAGTCTATATATGGCGCCTAAAAAATCCGCAAGGGAAACATTTCCGCCTAAGGGTATTCTATAAACGGCACCTAGATTTAGGCACAGTATATAGAATGCACTTAGTTGATATCCTAGTGTCTAAAACTACGCACCTCCATTTACCACAAAGAAAATGTTGCGTAAATCCCAGCACGTAGATTTAGGCATAGACGGCCATATTCTATAACAGTGCGAGTAAATTTTGGAACACCCACGTAATACCCATTTCCCCGCCCATAACTATTCCCCTTTCTGCCTACATGCATTAAAATTTAGGCGCACTGGGGTCGATTCTATACATGGCGTGTAAAATTAACACACGATAGGCAATCACGCCCAGTACATCATGCAACTAAATCTATGAGAATCCAATTATGCCAATGAGAAGCTGGTGTAAATCCCTGCACGTACATTTACGTGCACTAGGCCATATTTTATAACAATGCGCATAAATTTTGGAACACGCACAAAAAGTCCATTTCCATGTCATAATCATGCTCCTTTTTGCCGGCGCATGTTAAAATGTACGCACCGTATATTACAGAATATGCTTTGCAATTAGCAACATTTGCCAATCAGTGTTTGTTACTGCTTGTTAAGAGCTGTTAACGCTTAACAGCTTGTTAAATCAATTAATCTACACGCACATAGAATGTGCCTAAGATTTATGTGTGGAATCACGCATAACTAGACACGCTATATAGAATCCGGGAGATCACGTTACAGAATGCTTTTAAGCGAGTTATGCACATAAATTCTAATTATTGCCAATTAGTGCTCATTATTGCTTGTTAAGTGCTGTTAACAAGACTGATTGGCTTGTTAAGCCACTTAAGTTATGCGTGCTGTTATAGAATACGCCTGGATTTCAGCACACAATGCTAAGCACCGCTATATAGAATCCAGGAGGTAAACACTATTCTATTTAAGAAGTGCTCCCTTTAAAGAATAGTGCTTAGAGATGTATTATTAAGCACAGTTTATTTAATTCCCTCCAGAATGTCTATTTTAGCAGAGAAAGCTAAAGGAAATGAAGCACCATAGCTATGGTCATTTAGCTAAGGCTCTATTCCACCACATTCAAACATCCTGCTCAAACTGGTTAGGTTACACAGACTAGGCAAGCCAAAACCATGGACCCCCAACTCTGAACATGATTATTTTCAAAAACATCTACTAAAGGGGCTCACAACCTTAAGTTGTGAGCTGACAAGATCAGCTAAGTCTAAGCCATGCTGATGTTACTGAGGGGATTGAGGTGTAGGAAAGAGGGTAGGAAGAAGGTAGGGTGTGAGGTAAGGGTTAGTTACGGTGCAACTGAATGCTTACAATTGGGTGCTAGGTTGCTAGGGAGCGTGGGGGGAAGGGAGCAGGTGTGGGAGTTGAGGTGGTTACCCGCTCTTCCCTCCCTTGTGTGGGGTTGTTGGTTGGTCGCAGCTTGGTGGGGCACAATTCAGGGGGTTTGTGAAGCTGCTGGGCTGGCCTTTTGTAAAGGAGGGAACTGAATAAGAATAATGGATTTGCTACATCGTGTATAGCAACACCACAATTATCTTCCCAAGTCCTGCATTAATGTGGACTTTTGGGGTTGGATGGGAGTACAGCTAAGTAGTTAGATTGGGGGAAAAAGGCCTAAGAATTGTTTCTTGCAATTAAACGTTATGGAATTTAAAATAATATGGGCCCTGTTTACTAAGCCACACTGTAGGCGTACAAACTTTTTAGCATGAGCTAGAGACACCCATAGGAATATAATGGGTGCCATTATTGTTGGCGTGCGCTAATTTTTAGCATGTTCTAAAAAAAAGGTTTGCACGCCTACAGAGCGGCTTAGTAAACAGGGCCCTATACTTGACAATTATGCAGAGTTCTTAATAAAGCTATGGCCCTTTAAAAAAACAAGTGTTTTGTATAAGTTATTTGTCTGACTGCTGTTTGGAGGATGGTGCAATGCTAATGCTGTTAGTACTTTACTGAAGATGATACCTATGAAAAACTGACAACTTTTTGAAAGACACATGCTCTGGGAATAATTTACAGCTTCTCCTTCGTCAAGCTCTTCAGCGCTTATTCATTTAATTTATGCATTTAGGAAATACAAAATAAATTTGTTTTATTCAATTTCTCACTTTTAAGCAGAAGTGTTTAAATCAAAGTACCTCCTAATTAGCACAGTCTGTCATTAGGAATGTACTGTTGCCTTGATCCTTAAAGGTCACATGTAAGAATCATGCCTACGATGCAAAAACCCGAGAACACAATAGCTGAAAAATGGGCTTATGATAAGATACCAGAAGTGTTCACCCTTTATTAAAAAAAGGTAACCACAATAAAATATAGTAGGACAGAAGAGTGGTGAGAAGTGAAATCCTAGGACCCCTGGTCTTTCCATCCAGTCTTGGGCTGTCATCAAGTCAGGTTCTCTCGATAACCTACTGTATGCAAATCTCACTCATGCATATTCATTAAGGATGCCCTCAAGGACTGGGAGCAAAGACCACTTGTGTGGGAAAAAAGGATTCACAAATTGTAAAGAATACCAGGGAAGATGTGCTGACTGTCTGACAAATTGTAATGGTTATTGTATTTTTGTGTCTGTCACGGGATATACTAACCTAACTGTCTCCACAGTGGGGAAAAAGTACCAGCTTAACTCAGCATAATATAAACATGGCTGTTATAAAATATGTTAAAAGAGGAACTTATGAACTGAATCTACTGTGAAAGGGGGGGTGGGGTGGAGAGAGGAAGGTTGGACCTTTTAGTTAACAGGCTGAAGCTGGATTTGCACTGGGTTCAGGTTGGGTCAGACATAACACTACCGGCAGCGGACCCCCTGGTGGTATACCCTGGTTCTTGGATCACCTGTTCAGTGTATTATACAGTTTAAATTTGAATGTTCTAAGGTTGTTATACATGTATAACTATCTGAAGTATGACTTCCATGCAGATGTCCTGTAGAGCTGGGAACAGACTCTCCCAGTAAATACAGGAATACATTGGATCATTATTTACTTGCTTAGTATATACTGAATATTTTTATGCTGTGACCTGTTTGTTTTCTTGGTCATTTGTGTTCTCTATTTACATTATTTGTCTAAATAATGCATGTTTCTTAAAGGAACAAGGCATGGGTTGGGTAAGCAGACTCATTTTGTGTGCCTTCCTTCTGGAAATGTCTTCCCTACGAGACTGATGATTTACAGGAATTCTGATGGACACTGAAGTATTAACTTTTTGCACACTTTTTTTTTTTTTTTGCAATTGTTGATATTTGTTGTCTTGATTTTAACATTGTATAATTATTTTATTGTATGTGTTAAGTAGAACACACTTCAAATGCTTGTGATTTGATAGGATAGTTTAAAATCTTTCTAACACTGCTTGCAGATGACCATTTCAGAACTTAGCAGGTTCCTCAGAATGTCTGTATGTCGCTTCTCACAAATTCACAATACACAAAAATGAGTTTATGGAAAGGGTTAAAGGCATCTCTCAAAGAAAGCAGAAAAGTACAGTATGCGTCCTCCCCTAAATGCTCTCAGTGGGCCATGATTATGAGCAGTCTCTTTAGAGAGACAGTCGCATCGTAGGGCATGGACGTTTAAAAGCAATCTACCTCACAGAAATACTGCTTTAGGAGTTGCATTTTTTTTTTTTTAAGTCAAGCTTCTGCTATCAATAACAGGCAACCCATGCAGGCAAAACAGAACAACTTTTAAAGCACTGCATTTCCATAATAACTTCTATTTTATATCTGAAGCTAATAAAATGAATACAAAGGTTTTACTGCAGTATAAGGAGGATTCAGCTAGAGAAACAAACTTTGAAGAGCAAAGGACAGTAGAAGAAAAAAAAGTAAGGGAAATAGAATTAAAAAAAAAAAACACACAGCAAAAAGTTAAATTATGGTTACGTAACACAAAAAAAGACCTGAAAAAAAAAATACAGGATAAAAATTGTGAAAAGGGAAATAGAATGAATGTATTTTATGAAGAGAGTTAGGAAAGGAGTTAGGGGAGAGGTCAGAAAGAATAAGGAAATTTTCCAAGATTTGAAGATTCACAATAATGCAGAACTTTACTAGAAAGCACCACTGATAATACACTGTAATGGCATGGCAGATAAATAACACACACGTGGTGTATTAAAAACTCAGACATCAATAGTTTTATAGCTACTTGCCAAGTTCGTATCCAGCTAAAACAAGATCTCTTATCAAATGGAAGAATTTTGCAATTAGTGACTAGAAAGTCCAGAGTAACCAGAGGACTATGTGTGCACACATGTGTGGAGGATGAGAGAGAAAGAATAAAGAATCTTGTAGTTTTATTCTTGACCCAATATTTGTCAAAAGTTAGAAAAGACACTCCAGGAGTGGGAGAAAGCTCCCTACCTTCTTTACACCAGACCACAGGCCTAGGTATAACCGTTACAATTCCCTTGGTCACAGAATAAACAGGGACCATGTGCAGCTTCCATCTATAACCTGGCTTGCTCTCCCAGATTGTACCAGCAGAGCCCTCATTCACCTAATAGGGCCCAAAGTTGCCCACCTTATCCTGTGATAAGAAAATCACTCAGCTGCATTGACACATGAAAACCTAGCATACTTAAAAAAAACACTCCTTACAGCTGCAGGCTCAAAACTCCCACTCATATAAAGGAAAAGGTATGAGAGCCAAGGGACTATTGGAGTTAATGGTCAGTGATGATGCTTAATGAGAAGGAGAGAAGTCAGGAAAAGAGGAATAGGAGTTAGAAGGAAGCACTTCCTCTCTTCACCTCCCACCACCTAGAATTCCTGTCCCCAATTCCACCTCTAATCCACATAATATAGCAGAGGGCAACAGGAAGATTAAAGTGACCCATCTAGCCTGCCCAGTAAGGTGGTTATTGCGATAACCACTCTGTCTCTTGTTGTCTGACCTCATCTTCTAAAATAGTCAGCGGTCTTCATCATCAAATGTATGGGGACAGACTTAAAGATGGGATGGGACTTGATATACCGCCTTTCTATGGCTACAATCACAGCGGTTAGGTTAACATATCATATACGGGTAATTATTTTGTACCTGGGGCAAGGGAGGGTTAAATGAATTGCCCAGTGTCACAAGAAGCTGCAGTGGGAATTGAACCCGGTTCCCCAGGTTCTCAGCCCGCTGCATTAACCATTAGGCTACTCCTCTGTTCAATACGTATGCTATGGAAGAAAGGCAAGAGGATAGAGATTTATTTAAAATATTTATAAACCACTCTATCCAATAGCCCTAGGCGGTGTACAGCACAAGAACATACATAATTATTAGCATCGATACAGTACAAACACAACAACTAACACTGTACAGCAAGCAGTCCCCTATCACAACTCCAAACACCTGAGTGATTTGCATCCTGAATTGCACAAAGCATTGCAGATCGATCAGCCTCAAGACGGACACACCTAAACGAAGAAATATCTAATAAGCACATCAACAGAATGCAAATTTGAGAGGGCTGATAAAAAATAAAAGAAGAAACCAATGAGGAGGAGCATCAGCCTTCAAGGCTTTAAAAAATTAGAGAATCTTGAACCTGATTCTCCAGTACAACCTGAAGCCAATGTAAATCCCTCAAAGCCAGAATAATATGGTCAAAGTTTGACAGCTCAGACAAGAGCCTGGTGGCAGAATTTTGCATAATCTGCAGGGAATGAATCACGGACTTTGAGAGGCTAAGGTACAGAGAGTTACAGTAATCCAACACTAAGTACCAAAGCCTGCAAAACAGTCCAAAAATGATCTTTAAGAGAGCAGCTTCTCCAAACGTTGCAACAATCTGAGTCTATAATAAGCTGTCTGAATAACCCTCTTTAAATGAGACCTAAGAGAAAGCTTAGAGTCCAAAATCACACCAAGGTATGTACACTCAGTAGTTAGTTACACTTCAATTGTTAGATATGATAGAGACATTTAAATACTCCTGTGGCATTAATACACAGGAGTTGTCTTTCAATTGAGTTACACCTAATCACACTGACCACCCTTCAACATCTTCAGTCCTTCTGTGACTGTTCTCTTGTGCTTGACTGCTTAAATATTTTAATTTAAATGCTTTACTTTTTGTCTATTAGATTGTAAGCTCTTGAGCAGGGACTGTCTTTCTTCTGTGTTTGTACAGCGCTGCGTACACTTTGTAGCGCTCTAGAAATGTTAAATAGTAGTAGTAAAGGAATCTCTGAAATGAGGGGCCCTAGGATGAAGGTGAAAAGGAACAGAATCAGGACTAATCTAAGGAAATAGTCTTGGTTTCTACCATCACGCATTCACTACCCTTTCCGTGAAGAGCTATCTGAATTCAAGAAAGTGGGAGAAGTACATAGGACCTTCTAAGAGAGAGGAGAAATAATAGATGGAATGAACTGACAAGACTGCATAAGCCATATGGTCTTTATCCACCTTCATTTTTCTCTGTTTCTATGTTCTAAGGACAAGCCAAAATATTTTTTTAAAAGTCTCAAATAAAAAAAATAATTTAAAAAAAAAGTCTCTTCACAAGAAACATGAGCAGACCGAGCCCTTTCCATGTCACACAAGGCAGGTCTTTATATATTTTAATTTATTTATGCAAAAATTTTATATACCACTTACATGTTAATGAAAACAATCTAAGTGGTTCACAAATGAAATCACCATCAAAACCTTTCCTTTCCTACCCTTCTTAATAATATCTAACATTTTGTGGTTGCATTTTCCCTAATTCTCTCAACCTAGCCCCTTCTTCCTATCAAAAGCTCTAGGAAAACTCCACACCTACCCCAGTATATCCACTATTCTGACACAATGGGTAAAGCCCAAGTTTCTAGTGCTTATTAATAGACCTGTAATTATCCAAGCGGCTTAATTCAGGAGACTGGAGCTGCTGTTGAGAATGCTCTAGACCTCCATCAAGCATACTGCAAGATTCCCAATGATGAAACATCTAGTAAACCCCTATGGCTAGAAGGCAGATTGCATTTTGGACCATAGAGCACTAATTTCTGGGCCCAATATCTAGGGACATCACCACCAATAGTTCTAAATGTCATGCACAGTATTCTTGCATTTGATCGGGGTTGCACAGGTATCCAGGTCTTGTCTTGCCTCTCTGCACACTTTTTCTCTCCTCTCTCATTAAGATAGTTTACAGTCTGAATTATATTCTGTTTTTGTTACATGTACACATTGTCTACTATTATCTCTTTCTTAGCACAAGAAATACATATACAACAGACATACCAATTTGCATTAACAAGATGATTACTATGCTCAAAGTCTGCCTGTGCAATCTAGTTTGTACCTATATTTCTTTCACAGCACACATTAACATTCACAGACCAATACAAAAATCTTTCACAAAAATTAATGAAATAAAAAATATGCATGTATTCATGATGATACAAAAGTACATTTAAGAAAAATCTATATTATTGTCACTTCTAATTGAAAAAGAAAAAAAATCTGAACAGATCATCGTTTTTACCACTTTTACACTTTAAATACTTTAGAACTGGGCAATGCCTTCTTGCAAGCTAAATGCATTTTTTTCATGAAACATAACAATTATCAAAGCCAACCAACTGTAAAATTTAGATAGCCCAACGTTAATGAGCTTATTCAGAACCAACTTTACCCTATAACAGCTGGTAAAAGAATGGATACTTTGCCTCAGCAGAATTACTGCATTTGAAAACTTCACCCAAAACGAAAAAGCCACAAAGGACAACACAGACATTCATGGTGTCTTGAATAAATTATACACTACCATCTAATGAGATCTGTCCTAGGAAGTAAAGATCTTGAATGTTAAACTCAGTTCTCAGAAACATGAAAAAGATCTTAGAAGCTATTTGGGTAAATCTAGACCTCCCCAGGGTCAAACCCTAGGCGGAAACTTCAAGTCTATAGTTCCCAATGCTTGTGATGGTGTTAACAAACATACTTCAGTGAACAGAGTTTGTCTGTGCAAATTTACTGAAACCAGCTTAGCAAAAAATTTAAAAAATTGTTAAAAAAAAAAAAGCAGAAAAAAATGAGTAGGCACAGGACATGAAGACTTCCACATATGTTTTTCAGTTTCAAAGACGTTTTTCTTTATTATGACACTGGAAGTGGTGGATGAAATATCTGTATCTAAACTAGATTTATCAAGGTTTGCTATGTTTGATACTCAAATTAAAGTTATTTAGATTTATCGCCTTTTTGAAAGAATTAGATAAATATATTGTCATGCAATAACAACACACAGTTACTTCCGTGTGCAAAACAGAAAATAACTTGCAATTTTTATTTCTTGCACAAGCATCAAAATGAAAAGCAGCATAAACTATAGCTCCCAATCTCAATTGGATCATTTCAGAAATAGCTCTGTGTTTATACAACTTGTAAATTGCTTGCTCTCAAGGACAGCATCATGAGAGATATGTCTAAATATAAGGAGCCCAAAAATAGACCACCTGCCAGTCAGAGATGGTAAACACTATCACTTCAGTTGTCTGAACACTGCATTTCAGTGTCACTTTATCAAACAATAAGCAAAAAAAAAGGGGATGGATTTTAGGGGTAATCATATTGATTTGAAACAGCCAAGTCATACAGCAGGGCAGGTAATAATTAGCTACTTCCAGTTTGGCAGACAGCAGGTTATTCATCCATGAAGTGCTATACAATTTTAATGCAAAACAATATTTTAGTTACACAAGAGCATATTATCTTTCAGACTCAAGCTAAGAGCTAAAGTGCCTCTTACCTTCTGTACACTGTATGAAGGCGATTATGAGGAATAACCAAGGAGTTCGTGTTCTGCAGCCTGAAGACACCATTATTGATCCCTCTAAGTATTTTCTTTGTATTCCTTAATGAATCCAGTTACGAATGCCCAGCTTCATTGAAGCCAGTGGTCTGAATCATTGATCTTCATACCTGAAAAACAAGAATATGTGTTACCAGCCACATGTCAAAAAAAAGAAAAAATTACGCAACAATCAAGTACAGAAAATCTCAGCACTTTTATGGATTACGATTCCAAAACAACTGTAGCACCCTGTAAAGTTTAGTGCGAGCTTCTCTATCCCGCTTCTGTTCCCGAGAGGGCTTATAGAATTGAAACAATCGATCTTAGAAAAACAATACAAAAAAATTTAAAATAAATTTCCAATAGCCCCACACGTACACATTTCTTACTAATACAACTATCTCCTAAATAACCTGATAATAGTCCTTGCAATGAAAGTCTTAGCAAGCACAGCAAAGTATTTAACCAAAGAAAACACAGAAGCCCTATGAAATTAAGAGATAATCTCTACCCTGCAAATAGTCTTGAAGAAAAAGGGAAACCAAAAACACATCCTGACCATGCTTATCTATCTTAAGTACCCATCAAACTGCAGATCTGTTTACAGTCCATTAGAAATGCAACCCTGGGTATACTAGTTCCATTTGGTTTCAAGAGAACCTACTAGTGAACAAAATCCTAATGGACAAACAGAAAAGGCATCTTGTAGACTCCAATCAGCTTGGATGAAAGAATCTCAACTTAATGGTAAAGAACAGGAAAACTAATCCTGGGAAGAAATGCTACTCCACAAAAGCTGGAGCCAGAGAACACTTGCAGACTCAGAAGTTACTGACAGACTTGTCCTTCAGATCATGTAATTGTCAGAGACATGGTGACAGGCAGCAGCCTCATAACAAAAACAAACAAACAAAACGGACAAAAAGCATATTACGTTCCTGTTAGACAAACAGTAAACTGAAGCAAGCAGCGTCTTGTGCAAATGTCTAATTTTCTATTAGGCTTTCCCCTTCTGACCTCAGCAAAGACCACTTACTATTCTGGCTGGAGACCGATTATCTGTCCAAGCACAAGGAATACCACAGGAAGTATCAGTGGAAACCTAATTCTCTTATGTTTGTTTAAGCAAGTCAAATTGTTTTCTTTTTTTCTACCAGTTCCCTCCTCCATCCTTTGCTCTACCACCCCCTTGAAAAGCCATAATATTCCCTCCCCCCACCCCCAACGACTTGATTGCCTACATGCATTTTCCATAGAAGAACTACACAGAATTTTGTATACAATTAGGTAACAAGAATGCACTGAAGAGATTTACTGTTATTGTCGACTTGTTTACTGCTGGACAATATTGTATGCACAAAACTATCTAATCATGAGGTTTCCGGGTTTAGGAAAAGAAATGGCCATCAGGCATCCCATAATGCTGACATGTAAAAAGCCTGTTAATGCATCACTGCTTTGGAAACCTTCTCTCAAGTCACCCGGTGAATTACTGGAATATGTCTCAGCATAGCTTATGATTTGACAGCCCTCTTTAATCGCTCGCTTGCAATACAAGAGACAGCTCTAACCTTCCAGCAAGCAACATACTCTTATTGTATTACACTGCGTGTTCTAAATGTTCCAGACATGCTAAAAACAGCAAACTATGAAATGAAAAACTCCCACAGAAAAGAACCCGTCCGACAACTTAATTTAAACATGTATCTCCTAAAAAAAAGCCAGCCTGGTGTTAAGGCCTTTCAAATTTATAGGCTGCTTACTTTAAAGATGATAAAAGAAAAACCTAAAGGAGCCTTATCTAAAATTGGCTCACTATATAAGACTGATGTTCAACTTAAAGCCCTGCAAACTCAGAGAATCCACAGAGCAGAGTCTCTTATCTTTGTTTTATGTAATCCACCACCCACGTCAATTAACACCTTCAACACTGCATTCTGAACACAGAGCAGAGTTAGGTTCTGCATTTTATAACAAGAATGCAGTGTCTAGTAAGGGCCAAACAAGAGCTAACCACAAGATCACTTGGTCCAATAATTTTTTTTTTTTACAAAGCTGATTTCTAGCAGTCAACTGTTTGGCACTATGAAGTGATACAGCTAGGACTTAAGCAAAATTAAAAAACACACACCACCACACACAACCACAGGACGGATATATCCATATCCTCAAGTCAATCTGAAACAGATATTACAAAACGAGTTCTTGTTCAGAAATAGGTTTTGAATCTCTGGGATTAGATCCAGAAAGTGCAATCTACTGCACTAGTGTTAACAGGTTTAAAAAGAATTCCAGCTCACCTAATGATGCAGTTTTTATTGAATTCATTTCAAACTCCTTGTCAAAAACCAGATGCCTGATGGCATGCTTCAGATGAGCAAAGAACTTTTTTTTTCTTTTTTTTAATACCTCAGTGGTTATTTTCCTTCCAGATCACTGTTGTAGGACGCCAGTCTCACTCTTCGACTTTCAGAAGTCACTTCATAAACATTCTACATGGCGTTCCCAATCCTTATGGCCCAAGACCTGCCCTTTCTTGTTAACACAGGATAAAGCCTGGGCACTCCTGGAGCTTGAATTCAATAAGCCGCAAAGTAAATCTGCACTAGTAATCAGAAAAGGTTTTTTCCCCCCTTAGCTGAGGACGCTGTTGCTTGGAATCATTTTTTTTTTCTGCATCACCTAGGTCCTCTCAGCTTGAAGGGTCACTCATTCCCCCTTTGCATCAGGCCAATTTTCAATACAATATATTGAGCTAGATCTTCTAGCTTCCCCCCCCCCCCCCCCCCTCCCTGTGTCACTGAGTCTTGTTCTGAACTCTTATGTCAATTCCTAGTGCTCAGAGACTGGGAGGGAGGAGACTGGGAGAGATTCTGTAAGTCAATTACAACTGTTATGTGCTGTAATCATAGCGTCATGCTGTGCATGTTAAATATGCTGATCGCTTTGGACACCAGAGGCATCGTCTGACGCTGTTTGCCATGCTCTTCCATTTAAAGCAGTCTTAGGCTGCTGAAACGGCAAACCGAACAGCTTTCAATTTCAAACCCACATAGGCTAGATTTTATGAACATGAAAATATACAAGAAAATAATGAACAGCTATTAAAAAATGCACACTCATAAAACCACATGACAAACCTAATAAAAAAAAAAAAGTCTTTAGAGGCAAAGAAATTCAAAAGCCCTTTGGAAAAAGAAAATCTCTATCTCAAACCTAAACCTTTTAAGTTGGAGAAAGCACAGTGGTCTAACATTAAGTAGAGGCTGGACAGGCTTGTAAGATAGTAAACCGTAGGCTGACAGACTTGACAAGGCTCAGAAAAGACCCATTTTCCTGAAAGACATGATGTCACTCGGCTGGCTTTTGTACACCAGTGTTTTTTCATAGCAGAGTATTTGTTTGAAGTTCAGATAGACAAACAAAAGGGACTCTGATCAGACATGCCTTTTCCTCAGGAATGGATACAGGCACTAAACTGGGTGCAGCTGACGAGCGGATTCGACCTGCTGATCTTACTATGACCTTTCTTCACTTGGCATGAGAAGAAAAATGAAAAGGTGGGGGAGGGGGATAGAACAAGAGGTAACCCAAAGATTTAACTACATGCTGATGCAACAAAAGTCTCACAAAGCCTTTGTTAACACACCACCAGTGGTGTCAGTAATTTCCAGGGTGATCTCTGTCTATAAATTTCAAATACAGACTTAACCTATAAATGCCTTAACTCAATGGCAACTTATCTACCTAACACAACAAACGTAGCATTTATATTTTGTATTTTTACAACATACAGAAGCTGAAAACCGGCAGTGTATAATTTGAAACATTTACTGCAGACTGCTTCAATTATGCATATATTAATTGACATGATCCATTTAGGCAGTCTTTGCTGAACATAAAGATTTATGTGGAACGCCCTCCTGAGGGAGGTGGTACAGAAAGAAAATAGTGACGGAATTCCAGAAGGCGGACGATGAACACAGAGGATATCTAATCAAAAAATGAATGGCATAAATAACAAAACTTAAATGGTTACATGTGTGCTCGAATGTCAAGAGGTGCTTAGATGGTGACTGGCTGTGAAGAACTAAAACTGGGCCTGAGCAAGCTTGTACGGTCCGAGTCCCATATAAGGCAATTCGGTTTAGGATGGGCTTCAGCGGAAACTCCAGTAATTTGAAATGTGAGACTTATGGTCTGTGTCCTGCAAACGATCAGACAGATTTGGACAACTTCAGTAGTTGGAACCCGAGGACAAGGCCGGGCAGACTTCTACTGTCTATGTCCCAGAAATGCCAGAGAGAGAGAGACAATGATCAAGTATTTTACATCATATTCATTGTTGGTTTAATCATGACTTGATAATGAGTGTGACTGCTGGGCAGACTGGATGGACTGTTCAGGTCTTTATCTGCCGTTATTTGCTATGTTACTATGTAAGTGGAAAATCCAAAGGAGACATTTCATTTATAGCCAGCTAAACAAAGTTAGGCATTTAGCAGCTGCATATTGCCACTCAGAAATTATACATGTAACTGATGCTGCCCCGAACACTGCCCTTCTTCAGCTGTATAATGATTTCTCTGCTCAGAATTATATGACCAGCTGTGCCAAATGCATAAGTACTTCTAGAATTGTATTTCAGTTCATTTTACATCCGTGCTTAATCTTTTATGACTATGTTTTATTCTCTCACTCTTCTATGTCTCCCTGAATTTGTAAACTGCCTCAATATTAACAAATGCAGTATATCTAAACCTACATGGTTATCAATAGAAATCAAACAAAATAAAACATGGAAAAGAAAATAAGATGATACCTTTTTTATTGGACATAAAACTTAATACATTTCTTGATTAGCTTTCGAAGGTTGCCCTTCTTCGTCAGATCGGAAATAAGCAAATGTTTGATTTCTATTGATAACCTTAAGAGTGGACTAACACGGCTACCACACTCCTCTACTCTAAACCTACATGAAATCTTTCATTCTTTTATTATTTTTAAGGGTCACTGCTCAGAGAAGCTTGAATTCAAAAAGTACCTTTTCTCACTTGAAGTGACTGCTTCTAATTACAGGGAAGTCCATCATTTTAGCCAAGAGAAGGTAGGTTTTATTGGTTTAACTTATGTACTTTTCACTTTTGAAACAGAGGGAAATAAAGGTCAACAGCGTCACCTACAACTTGCTTGTTGACCCTTTTCTCTAAATATGCTAGTGGACTAACATAGCAATCACAATTCTGTGCGTTAAGTTACAGGGGAATGGCTGAATTCCAAATCATAGGTTTCTCACCTTGTCAAAAGTAGATATTATGTAAAAGCATGATAAATTAGAACAGGCAGGATGGCAACAGATCAGTGTGTGTCATTTAACACAATAACTGAAAACCATCAAATCAGATGCAGGGTTTGTGCGAAGAACCTTCAAACAAGATCTGTATTAAGGGCTATGGGAGTCATAGGAGTCACTTTCAAAATGATTAGGGGTGATTAACCTAATGGACAATACCCCTGCCCTAGACACAGTTGAGGAGTTTGCTCAATATTGGAGGTGATCAAGCACCCATAGAGCTAGCTCCTATAATGGGAGTTTGAGAAAAATGATTAATATAAATAGGAGGAACGGTGAACACCAAGAAAATAAAAAAAAAAACTGTTCCTAATCAAAATGAAGTGCTCTCGCTGATATTTTCAAATGATTTCAAACAATATATGTACTCTCACAGAATCATCCTGACCATCACGCTCATTGAAAAATTCCACATACAATCTTTCAAATTCTAATCAAAATAAATAAATCACATGAATACATTTGGAAAACAGAGAAAAAATCAATGAACTTAATCACTGTTACAGTGTTTAACTGTTAACAGTTGTGCCCAATAAAGCCTCTAGACTGTAAAGATCAAATTGCTGAACCAAACTCCGTCAGTTCCGATAGGGGAATCCCTGTTCGCAAGGAGCTGCATCAGGAGGATCATTCTACTGTTCTCACACACAGCTTTACTCATGAGGCTTCCAAATTGCTACCAGCAAAGAGAATAATCCCCTGATGTAGTTCCTTGCTGTCTGGAGTTTGGCTCAGCAATCAGATCTTTACGTCTAGAGGCTTTATTGATTTTATAATTTGCTATGTAGAAGTATTAAGTTCAGTCAATTTTTCTCTGTTCTTATTTTTTTTATGTGTACTCACTGAATTTATTTATATGAGATTTTGGGTCTGAATTACAGAAAAACCCGTAAACAATTGCAAATCTCTAAAATGGCGCGTTCAACATGATACAGCATGAGTATGACTTTTCATACAGCTTCAAATATCAAATGAACTCAACGTTTACATCCGCTGCTTGTCTGCTATGAGCCGACACACCGTGCACTACACCGCTGTGTATTATAACTGATGAAAATGAGAAAGAAATGCAGTCTTAATACAACTCCTCTGCAAGCAAATCAAATAAATCACTAAAGCTAATATTCCTTACGAGACTGAAGAGAAAGGAAAAAAGACGCACTGCTTCTCTTTTCCCCGACACTGGGGGAAGAAATCTGGTTCTTATGTTAACATCTGTGAGATCACGGCCTAATTACGTGTGCAGTGAAATATGAAGCAAAATCAATGGTGCATAAGATGTAATCTCTACTGTGTTTGGCTCAGCACACTGAATCCTTGACTCATAAATCATTGTTACTATCCATTCGGTAAATCAATATTCAATTCCCTCTTGGTCCATACATATGACCACTAAATGCAATAATAATGACCTCAGATCTGTCATATATTAGATCATCAATATCACCAAGGGGGACTTTGCAGAGGTAATGAGGTAATCTGGCATAAAATATATTAAATGAACTTGAAAATACTATAAATGTGAAAAATGAGCCTGAAAAGGCTTTTACTGCATAGCAGAAAAGAAAAGTACCTTGGTTAAGCCGAAGCACAAAACGAAACATATTTGCATCTGTGTAAAGTAATTGCCACTTGTCTAATAACGGACCCCATATTTATATTACCACAGCATGGTGTTTCACTTGAGCTGGAACCATGCGGCAGTCTGGCATGACTTTCCTTCCGACAAATTGCAAGTTTTGCTTTGCGTGACATATATTAACATTGTGTGACAAAAGCAAGGAACATTCTTATCATGAGCCCTGACTGCTAAATACCATGAAAGCATCAGAGTCGCTGAAAATTAAATACCTTCTTTAAGCTTTTTCAGTGTAGCCATATGCTCCGAGCACTTTACAAAGCATTTAATTATATAAACGGAGTAGAAGCACATCCAGTGCAGGCAAATGTGAAAGCCTCTACTTCTCTGGAGCACACCACACCACACACACACACAAATGCTGTCTAACTTTGTAATGCTTTCTGCATTGTAAGAGAAACTTGATACATGACAGTAGAACTTATGAGCTCCTTAAGCATCCTCCCCCGATGCTATATAGGTCGTCCAAATTTGGGCATGGAGCCCTGGTCTGCACACAAACTAGTTAACAAGCCACTAACAATCCACTACTGCTACTGTTAATTGGCACTATTAGGTTTTGTGTGCATATTTGCCTGCACATTATTCTATAAAGCAGCACACCTAAATTGTCTTGTAGGCATGGCCATGAGAGGCATGGGTGGGTCAAGGCATTCCCAAATTGTGGGTGCAGTGCTTTACAATTCTGAGGTTATGTGCACAAACTAGCATGACAGGATTTACATCAAGTTTCAGCAGGCGCAAGTTCTCACTATTCTATAAAGAGCGCTCAGCCCCAGAATGCCCATTATAGAACAGCACTTAACGTGGATTTTTCCCAGCACCTAAATTGAGCACCATTTACTGAATCCTGGCCCCATATGATCTGTGTAAATGCACGCAACAAGGGCAGTTTAGGTGGGTGAGAACTTTGTGGACTGGAAGCAGTGGCATACCCATAAGAGGGCCCAGGAAGGCAGGGGTCCAACACATTTTAGGCCCAGGCCCACCCAGCAGCAGCACAACCTGGCTACAGCTGGCTGGGATCCCCAAGCCCCATCAGTTGAAGACGACCTCTGGTGGGCCAGAACTTTCTTCCACCAAGCTCACCAACAGCAGCTCCGGGACCACTAACCTGTTGAATCTGGTAGAGGGGAAGAGGAGGAGGAGATCTTCAGCTGGGAGGGTTTGGGGTTACCCGCCAGCTAAGTATTTATATTTGAGTTGGGGGATGCCAAACGAGGGTGGGAGTGGAGAAAATTTTCATGCTACCATTCTGCTGGTAGGCTCACCCAAATTGGTCAACTGGCTATGCTATTGACCGTTGGTCACCCAAAAGATCCCCTACATTTCTGCTTTCCTCCTTCTCCAAAATCGTAAACCAATAGTCGTCTCAGGGATCACTTGCAGTATATCAAGTGCTTGGAGAAAATAAATTCCTGTGAGAGAAACAACCAAATGGCATTTTTTTTCTTCCTCCTCCCCTCCATTAAACAGCCAAAAAAAAAAATCTTATATCTGCACAATTATATTCATTTGCTTGAAGGTAGTAGATCTTTCTCTTCCCAGAGGTGAAGCAACAGACAGAAGGAGGAATTAGGTAAACAAAGGGACCTAAGCAAGAACATGAAGAATTTCTTGTTTTGCAGAACAGTAACTGTTAAGCAAAACAAACTGTCTAACAGGACACATTTTGTGTAGGAAACATAAAAAATGAAGATGTCCCCGTGTGGCAAAAAAAAAAATCAAGATGGCTCTAAAGGATTCAAAAGAAATCAGGAGAAATGAGAAAAGAAAATATTTTGTATTTATCTCTATATACACACATACATACATCAGTATATTTGAGGAGGCTTTTCTAGAGATTATGTACCTTTTCCCAAACCCTTCTTCAAGATGGGTTACATATTCATGAGTTATTTCCCTGCCCAAATTGGCTTACAAGCTAGCTAGTTGTAGTTGGGGCTATGGAGGGTGATATGGGTGATATTTGACCCTGGTTTCCAACTAGTTTCTCTAACCACCTGCTGCTGGGAACAGAGAAATCACGAATAGCTCGAACAGAGCCTTTAACAACCCATGATATGCTACATTAACATATTTTTCTCCAATCCATACTTTCTCCTGCTATCCTCTTTCAGTATTTATTTTTCTAACCCATATTCTCATGAGGAAAAAATATCTTTTCTTCAAGATGTATTGTTATTTTGCTCTTGGCTTAACCGATGCATTGTACCTTCATCTAGTCATTCATGGGAAATTTTGAAAAGATTAAGAGACAGTTGTTATTATCGTGTGGCTTCACAAACATGCCAGTTTAAGCAACAGATTTAGCAATCATTAAGCAGAAACTGGCTCAGCAGGCTAGGCCAATCCCATTACTTTAATCTGCATCTCTTATTGTTCACAAAATATCAGCAATTCTCATATTAACCTTTTTTTTTTGCCAATCCTAACTGCATAAACAGGAAACCAGATGACGAGCCACCTCATCAAGCCTATAGAGCAGAAGAGTGCCCACGCTGAAAGACGACAGTGCTTAGAATAAAGAAGGCATGTTGATGTGAGAGTGAATTTAAAATTCTCTCACTTTTGGTGGTGGGGGGGGGGGGTGTCTTCTACATAATGATTAGCACATTATCTACAGCTGAGGCTGACAAGAATAAAATGGGCCAACATAGCAGATAACGCAAGAATCATTTTAGCAAAAGATTCCCTTGCTCATATTATACAGTCACAGTTCTCCATTCCACGTTTGTGCAAATGAATCTGAGATGCATTTCAGTTTTAATCATTTTGGCAACTACTGAAAATTCTCATGAAAGTAGTACACACATTTCTGGAATGTGAAATAAGGCTACAAGTCCGTTAAGAGCAGTTCTAAAACTGGCCGCCCATATTTACCCGTCTTGGGCTTATAAATGTACAGACAACCGGCAGTTTCCCCAGATTTCTATAACGGTTGACAGTTGCATGTGCAAATCTGTATGCAAGCTGATTTGCGCCTGCAGCATAATTAACAGCTAACCAGCGCCTATAATTGGCCAACAAGCAATTAACGGCCCAATTAGAATTACACATGCAACTTTAAGCATATTTTGTAAAGTGGACTGCGCAAATTCTAATGCATCAATCAGAAAAGGGGTTGTCATGGTAGGGGCATTGGGGAGGTAGGTCATGGGCGTTCCTGACAGTTACAGAATATGCCTGATCTGCGCCTACCATAAGATCTGGGCATGGGTTTCAGTTGGTGTAAGTGGTCTGCACCTAAATTTTACGTCGTGGACAACCACTATGTGCATTCCATAAACCACACCTAACTTTTTAGGTGAGGTTTTTAGATACGCTAAGCTGTGCTTTTTTTTTCAGCGCTGATTTTTTTGGCGCCATGTATAGAATCTGGCCTTTTATGGGTAACGGCACTTACACCAATAAGTGGAGGAAAGTGACTAAGCACTGATTTGTAAGGGTGTGTGTAAGTGGTAGAGAAGCAAGGGGGTGTTCACAGGGGTGAAGCATGGGAGAGGCATGGGTGGTACAGCCACTTAGCATATGGTTACTTGCACCTATGTGTATTTAGATGCCTGCAGTTATGCCAGTTCTATGGCTGGTTTATCTGCAGGTACCAAGGGCCCTGTCTTATCAGCCATGCTAGAGACAAAGTTCGTGTTTTAGCACACGCTAAGCATTAGCGCACAGTGTAGATGCCCATAATATTCCAATAGGCATCCACACGGGTTAGCACGCACTAATTTTTCTAGCACATGATAAAAATGCTAGCGCTTAGTAAACAGGGCCCTCAATTTGTGGCACGCCAATGTCGAATTATTTTAGTATTCTACAATGGAAAAAACAAGCTAACAGGAAGAAGAGCCTCTACGTAAACCCAGCAGGAACCAAGGAATAATAGAGGATGACGCAAATGACGACCAACCAGGGAGATGAATTTCAAAAGATTCTTTAATAAAAGCACCAGAAGTATGGACCCTCAGGGGTCACAATCAAAACTACTAAAAAAAAAAAAAGAGAACACTCACAATGATATACATATCCATCACATTGATATTAATATGTAATTAAAGCAATAAATAAAAGTTAAAACAGATAAAAAGGATACTGTAAAAGAGAAGAAAACTTAAATTATACAATCACTTGTAAATATAAAAATGCATACAAAATATTGTATACATATATACACACACATATATATACACACACACACACACACACACACACATACAGAGAGAGAGAGAGAGAGAGAGAGAGAGAGAGAGAGAGAGAGAGAGAGACATAAAGGGTGCATATGAATATGGTATAACACTACTAGTTTAAGACAGTCTAAAAAACCATATATTGACAAGTTACATACCTGAATAAAAGTAATGTGCATCTACATGTTAGCTGAATAAACCACACAAACTAAGAATCTGATTTAAAACCTCTACCTCTGGCAGTCAAATCAAATAGTGCATCTGGTACAGGAGGAAGTGCATATAGAGCTTAATATAGACCTAATGTCAAAATGAGGTGATTGCAAGGTAGAAAGCCTTAACCATTTAAAAGAGCCATAACTAGTTAACCCGAGGCGCCAAAACCGGCTATCTTATTACTGTGGACTAATAAACCATGCTATATGTGAAATAGTGCTACTAAGCATTGGATGGAAACACATCCATGAGTAACTTATGTGAGGTAAAAGACCAGAGAAAAACAGAACTGATAACCAGTCAACCTTTAAATACATTTATCTTTACAAATATATCTATTAAAAACTCACCTTGCTGCCTGGTATATAGATGATGGGAACGCAACGTAGTCAATGTAAGCTCACTGTGAAAAACAAACGCGGCCAAAGAAAAAAAAAACCGCCATGTGTATGACCATCATACATATGAAAAAAGACTGAGGCCGTGCAGTTTGTAACGATAACCTATTATAACCGAATATAACCAATTATAAAACTAACCATTTATTATCTAAACTAGTTAAGAAATAGAAGATCACTGGCAAGCTTTGGATCACACTATATCCAACCCAAGTTTTTGTTGTCTACAAATCAATGAAAACATCCTGGAAAGTGGGCAACAGAGATAAAATATTTTTTGAAAGAAAAACAAAGGTGCATTTTTCACCTGGAGTCTTTATCCCCACATGTCCTCAACTCTGAGACAGACTATAAACACTTTTTATTAAAGAATCTACTGTTACACCTCAATTCAGTTTTTCTCCTATGGTGTTTTGTCTTACCTCAACATGTATGAATCTCTGAAATACATCAGTGTGCCAAGTTTTTTTGTACTTATTTATTAGGATTTATCTACTGTCTTTTGAAGGAATTCACTCGAGGCGGTGTACATATTATAACTACCCAGATACTTGTTTACTTTTTCTTTAACACTTGATTCACAATGCCTATGTTAGTTGTACAACAATTTATGTTGCATTATTGGCTTATTTCATATTATTATTTTAAAGCGATTGGTACTTTTACTTGTATGGGTTGTATTATGGTTAACCCATGGTTTAATTGTGCTTTTTCTTTTACTGTTACGTTTAATTTTTCATATATTTTTCATTCATTTTATAGCAGGTTTAGATAATAACCAGTTAGTTTTATGATCAGTTATATTTTTGTCCAGTTATCGTCACAAACTGCACAGCCTCATACAGATGGCAAGTTTTTTGGCCGTGTTTTGTTTTTCACAGTGAGCCCACGCCGACTATGTTGGGTTCCCATCATCTATATACCAGACAGCAAGGTGAGTTTTTAATATATTTTTAAAGATAAATTAATTATTTGTTTTTATGTTCACCGATTTTAAAGGTTGACTGGTTATCAGTTCCATTCACCCCACATAAGTTATTCATGGATGTGCATCTTCAGATTTCTATTTCCATTCAGACTTAGTAGTACTTTTTCCACATATAGTATAGTTTATTAGTCCACAGTAATAAGATAGCTGGTTTTAGATCCTCAGGTTAACAAGTTATCACGTTCATAACCGGTTATGGTGATTTTAACCAGTTAAGGATTCCTACCTTGCAATTACCTCATCTATATTCAGCTCTGTATGTACTTCCTCCTGCACCAGAAATACTTTATTTGAATTGATTGCCAGAGGTGGGCATGTGTTTCAGGTTATTTTATTTTCTATGCCATTTATATATTTATATATCATTGTATAAGTTTTTCCTCACTCTTTTAGAGTATCCTTTTATTCTATTTTAACTTTATTTATTACTTTAATTACATATTAATATTAATGTGATATATATATATATATATATATATTGATTGTGAACTTTTTTTTTATGTAGTTTGATTGTGACCCCTGAAGCAGGCAGCTGCCAAAATAAGGACCTTGCCGGGTCCATATTTCTGGTACTTTTATTAAGCTTCTTTCAAATTCATCTCCTTGGTTGGTCGTCAGTATTCTACAATGGCCTCAGGGTGCCTAAAAGATGGCTCCCACTTACAAAATGTCCCCCTTACTCCTAGATTCTATATATGGTGCCCAAAATTGCATGCTGAAATTTGGCACACATTGTGCATATTCCATAACTACGTGCACAACTTAATTGACAAATGAGTGCAGTTAATTGGCAACTGGACACTAATAATTATTGGTGCTAACTGGCAACAATTAAAATGTATACACATATATTCCTAGTCGGGATGCCATAAAGAAGGATGCATACATTTTCTGTGCAGATCAAAAAAGGGGGCATGGCCGTGGGAGGGATATGGGTGGATCGGAGCATTCCTAGAAATTGTGTGCAGTGATATTGGATATTGCAGATCCATGGCTAATTTTGGCATGAAAACTTACACCAGTTTCAGTTGGTATAAATTCTCATGTCCAAAACTGGGCACGGATCCTAGCACTAAGCGCTATTCTATAAACAGTGCCCATATATGAGCGCCATTTTATAGAATAGTGCTTAGCGCTCATTTGGTGCCATTTACAGAATGCAGTCCTAAGGGCCCTGTTTACTAAGACACTAATATTTTTAACACGCATTAACCATGTATGCGCCTACAATATCCCTATAGACGCTTACATGGTTGGTGCACATGCTAATTGAAGGTGCGTTAAAAATGCTAAAGCGCCTTAGTAAACAGGGCCCTAAATGTCTAATTAAGAAGTATGCATCCATTTATTTTTTAATCTACAAAAGGTCTGGAACAGCATCAGAACATCTCTTTAAAATTCGATCCACTAAGAAAAATTCTCCTTTTAAAAAAAAAAAAAAACAAACTCCATGCTCAATTCAAGACCAGTAAATACAACCCACTGATGTGAATGACCAACAATTGTATAGTATCTGTTCTCATCCAGATATTACTCCTTGAAAACATATTACAAATTTAAATGATTCAACTTGACAGAACTTCTGTGAGGCTCTTATTTTTGTACAAATAACTGAGAAGAGCAGAATTTCTCTTAGCAGTTTATTTTGTTTGCCTCTTGCAAATTACCCGCATATAGACTGGGTTAATGTAACATCTGTACACGCAAGGGACATAAGATTTCTTGATGAAATCAAGGACAGCTTCATGGAACAGCTAGTTCAGGAGCCGACAAGAGAAGGAAAAATACTAGACTTAGTCCTTAGTGGTGCTCATGATCTAGTGCAGGGGGTAACGATACGAGGGCCGCTTGATAACAGTGATCATAATATGATCGGTTTTGATATTGGCATTGAAGGAAGTGAAACTAGGAAATCAAGTACGCTAGCGTTTAACTATAGAAAAGGTGATTACGACAAAATGAGAAAAATGGTGAAAAAAAGACTGAAAGGAGCAGCTCGCAGAGTAAAAAACTTGCATCAGGCGTGGATGCTGTTTAAAAACACCATCCTGGAGGTTCAGGACAAATATATTCCACGTATTAGAAAAAAGGGAAAAAAGACTAAACGTCAGCCGGCGTGGCTAAACAGTAAGATAAAGGAAATCATTAGAGCCAAAAAACAATCCTTCAGAAAGTGGAGAAGAGAACCAACTGAAAGTAACAGGATAGATCATAAGGAATGCCAAGCCAAATGCAAAGCGGAGATAAGGAGGGCAAAAAAGGACTTTGAGAAGAAATTAGCATTGGAAGCAAAAATACATAGTAAAAATTTTTTTAGATACATTAAAAGCAGGAAACCGGCCAAAGAGTCGGTTGGGCCGCTGGACGAAAATGGTGTTAAAGGGGCGATCAAGGAGGACAAAGCCGTAGCGGAGAAATTAAATGAATTCTTTGCTTCGGTCTTCACCGAGGAGGATTTGGGGGGGACACCGGTGCCGGAAAGAATATTTGAAGCGGGGGAGTCGGAGAAACTAAACAAATTCTCTGTAACCTTGGAGGATGTAATGGGTCAGTTCAGCAAGCTGAAGAGTAGTAAATCACCGGGACCTGATGGTATTCATCCCAGAGTATTAATAGAACTAAAAAATGAACTTGCGGAGCTACTGTTAGAAATATGCAATCTGTCCCTAAAATCGAGTGTAGTACCGGAAGACTGGAGGGTAGCCAATGTTACTCCGATTTTTAAGAAGGGTTCCAGAGGAGATCCGGGAAATTATAGACCGGTGAGTCTGACGTTGGTGCCGGGCAAGATGGTGGAGACTATTATTAAGAATAAAATTGCAGAGCATATACAAAAACATGGACTGATGAGACAAAGTCAGCACGGATTTAGTGAAGGGAAGTCTTGCCTCACCAATCTAATGCATTTTTTTGAGGGGGTAAGCAAACATGTGGACAATGGGGAGCCGGTTGATATTGTATATCTGGATTTTCAGAAGGCGTTTGACAAAGTGCCGCACGAAAGACTCCTGAAGAAATTGCAGAGTCATGGAATCGGAGGTAGGGTATTATTATGGATTAAGAACTGGTTGAAAGATAGGAAGCAGAGAGTAGGATTGCGTGGCCAGTATTCTCAGTGGAGGAGGGTAGTTAGTGGGGTCCCGCAGGGGTCTGTGCTGGGTCCGTTGCTTTTTAATGTATTTATAAATGACCTAGAGATGGGAATAACTAGTGAGGTAATTAAATTCGCCGATGACACAAAATTATTCAGGGTCGTCAAGTCGCAGGAGGAATGTGAACGATTACAGGAGGACCTTGCGAGACTAGGAGAATGGGCGTGCAAGTGGCAGATGAAGTTCAATGTTGACAAGTGCAAAGTGATGCATGTGGGTAAGAGGAACCCGAATTATAGCTACGTCTTGCAAGGTTCCGCGTTAGGAGTTACGGATCAAGAAAGGGATCTGGGTGTCGTCGTCGATGATACGCTGAAACCTTCTGCTCAGTGTGCTGCTGCGGCTAGGAAAGCGAATAGAATGTTGGGTGTTATTAGGAAGGGTATGGAGTCCAGGTGTGCGGATGTTATAATGCCGTTGTATCGCTCCATGGTGCGACCGCACCTGGAGTATTGTGTTCAGTACTGGTCTCCGTATCTCAAAAAAGATATAGTAGAATTGGAAAAGGTACAGCAAAGGGCGACGAAAATGATAGTGGGGATGGGACGACTTTCCTACGAAGAGAGGCTGAGAAGGCTAGGGCTTTTCAGCTTGGAGAAGAGACGGCTGAGGGGAGATATGATAGAAGTGTATAAAATAATGAGTGGAATGGATCGGGTGGATGTGAAGCGACTGTTCACGCTATCCAAAAATACTAGGACTAGAGGGCATGAGTTGAAGCTACAGTGTGGTAAATTTAAAACGAATCGGAGAAAATTTTTCTTCACCCAACGTGTAATTAGACTCTGGAAATCGTTGCCGGAGAACGTGGTACGGGCGGTTAGCTTGACGGAGTTCAAAAAGGGGTTAGATAGATTCCTAAAGGACAAGTCCATAGACCGCTATTAAATGGACTTGGAAAAATTCCGCATTTTTAGGTATAACTTGTCTGGAATGTTTTTACATTTGGGAAGCATGCCAGGTGCCCTTGACCTGGATTGGCCACTGTCGGTGACAGGATGCTGGGCTAGATGGACCTTTGGTCTTTCCCAGTATGGCACTACTTATGTACTTATGTACTTATGTACTTATGCAAGTCTGGACTATGTACCAGTTTTTATTTATTAAAAAAAAAAAAAAAAAAAATTTACAGCCCATTTTCCAAAGCTCATGGCAGGTTAAAATTAAACATACATAATTCACCAGGATAAAAGAAATGGCATACAATCAAATAAAAATATATAAAAACAAATATTAATTCAATTGCAATCAAACAACAAAAATCTGTGTCCAAACTGCTAATTCAACGATAGCAAATAAATGCTGAAATTAAGGGTATTATACCACAAAGATCAATAACTAACAGACTATCTTACTCATTCAAAACTGTTCCAAACTTCTTTGTTCATCAAGTATCCACCAGCTTTCTCAGGAAGGACAGACCTGTTTTCTTCGGGTTCTCAACTCAAAAACTTCCCTATCTATCTTATAGACATAAAAATCACAGAGACTGGGGGGAGGGGGGGGGGGAACTTTAACAGACTGTAATGTGGGCCTATGCTCATTTTAAAATCCACATATATATATATATATATATATATATATATATATATATATATATATATATATATAGTGCAATCCGCTTAAGTGCAAGGGTCTGGGACCAAAGAAATGCATGCAGTTAACCAGAGCATGCACTTAACCATTGTGACCCAAAGAAGCTTGACATCTGATAAACATATGTACAGTACTGTTTATTATTGTACATACAGTATACAGTTTCCGTTAACTGACGTTAGGCTTACTTGAAGTAATTAGTTATAGTCCTCTGTACACTATTGGGTCTGTGAGTTCCACAGACTATGTCTGCCAGATGGTAAAAACTGTCATAGCACTGACATCCAGTGGCCTCCAGATAAGCCCGCATGGTGTTGAGACTCTCCAGCGTTCTTGCAAAAGTGGCAGGAGGAGGTTGTTGAATTTCGTCAGCATGTGCCTCGCTGCTCATTTCATCCCCTGTTTCATCATCAGCCGTTGTTGCCTGCGTGTAGGCGCATATCTCAACATCAGTGCTGTTGTCAGCTGTTTGTAGATCGTAATTAACAGCTACGTAGCGATGAAACTCCTCTTCAGTAACACCGGCTGGGATGTCAATAACCTGTTCATCTGACGCGTTTGCAACAGCTGCATCTGTTTCGTCCCTCTCCACATCCTGAACAAAGCTTGCCCGCTTGTAGCAGTTCACAATGGTTGCCTGTGTAACATGATTCCAGGCTACTTTCGGCATATGTCGGAAATCCAACAGTGATAGATTACGAGCCAGTTCAACAGCACATTTATCCTTGTCAGTCTGATCATCCATAACGCTCATCAGACGACATAGCACCAGAGCCCGATAATGTTGTTTGAAATTGGCTATTATGACCTGATCCATAGGTTGGATCAGAGAGGTAGTGTTTGGTGGCAGGAAGACCGCCTTGACATTAGACAGCCTGACATCATCCCTGTGTGCAGCACAATCACCACAAAGCAACAAAATCTAACGCTTTTGTGTCCGCATTCTAGTGTCTAACTTCTTTAGCTACTGCTTCCAAATTTCCCCAGTCATCCATGAATTTGCGTTAGCCTCATATGACACAGGAAGTCACTTAACTTTCTTGAAGCAACGGGGCTGTTTGCTCTTTACAATGACGAGGGGTTCCAACTTATCACTCCCATCCATATTGTTTTACCTCCAATAGTTCGGCATGTTTGAATGCAAGTGTTCTATCAGGAATTGCTCGCCAGTAGAGACCATTTTCATCAGCATTGAAAATGTCACGAGGTGCAAACTTGTTCAAGATGGTAGGAAGAACTGAAACAACCCAATTTTCAGCACCAAAGTCATCAGCGTCTTGTTTCTCACCATGCTGTTTCTTGAATTTTATGTTGTTCCTCTCCTTCCATCTTTCCAACCATCCAACAGTGGCTTTGAATTCAGTTACTCCAATACTTTCAGCTAGCTGGTTAGCTTTCTCCATAAGCAGTCGACCACTGACAGGAAACTGTCTGCTCCTGACGAGGGAAAACCACCGAAAAAGAGCATCTACCTCTTCAGCTTTTCCCGCCCGTTTTCGTTTCTGTTGTGGATTTGTATTGTTTTGCCAGTCTTCCAGAAGCTGGTCTTTCTGCTTCAAAACACGTGAAATTTGACTGGATTGACACCATATTCTTTAGCAAAAGATGCTCGACTGTTTGTTTTCTAATTTTTAAAGAACTTCTATTCGTTCAGCCAGTGTTAAAGTCTTACAGTTCCGCCGCGACGACAACCCCAGGGTACACTCTAACAACATTCTTTCGCTTATTCTGCCTGTGGCAGTTAAAGGGGCGGTAAATTTGAAATCTCATTGGTTGTCATGCGCCAATCGGCTTCCATATTCCGTACGCGCGCTTATGCGGAGTCTTTCCTGCAGAGAAGCGGTCTTAAACCATGCATATAAGCGAATCTTGCATCAGTGGTGCGCTAAACAGAAGTTTGTCCCCATAGAAACTGATGAGTGCCAAAAATGGGATCAAAGTAAGGCATGCAGTTAAACAGAGCATGCGCTTAAATGGAGTGCACTGTGTGTGTGTGTGTGTATATATATATATATATATATATATATATATTTATATATATTCATACATACATACATACATACACTTCCCAGGGTGACTGGCTCAGGCTGTCAAGGAGACAATTAGAAGGCATGAGAGATTCCTTTTGCTGGTAACAGCTCTGCCAGTTTGTCTCTCGTTGATACTTATGTCTATAATGCATGCACTATAAATGTGATTTAAACAAAATTTTTCTTCTGAATGCCTCATCTGCTAATGCCCAACTCACAATACAATAAATATTTGGTAAAAGCTATTTACCAATTCACAGCTTTACAGGTCTCTGTCACTCTCTGCTTGAAAAGTTGCCACAGGTCAAGTGAACTATCACATTTTGACATCAAAAAGCTCTTTTGCCTTTTTCATCTCAAAAAGATATAATAGTTGACCCCCCCCCCCCCCCCCCCCCTGGCAATCGATTCTAGAAGCCAGCTTACACATCATAGAAAACTACTAACTGCTCCAATTTCAAAAAAAAAAAAAAAGCATCTCTTAATACCCAGCCTTGTGCAAACAAAAAGCAAGCAATTACACTATCCAAACAAACAAAGAATTTCCCTTATGCATCACGCTAAGAACTCTCATTAAAACTACCCCACCACTAAAGAAATGAAGAAAAAAAAAGGTAAATTAAAATTATAAAAGTGAAAAACACTCTGTGGTACCTATAAAGTTTGTCTGATATCCAGTTTTTTCTATGATTTTTCCCACTGATGTTTTTGTTATTTTTTTCTACTCTCTCATATATCCATGTCACATAGATCACCGATTTTGCTAGGAAATAAATAACAAATCTCTGTTGAAGTAAGACACCATATGCTGTGACCCCAACCTCTTGTATATGGCCAGAAGGCTTACTGGTCCGGTTACTTCTCTCACAGCTATAGGTCTTGTCTACTGAGCCAGTCCACATCATCCCTGCTTATCAAAGAGAAAGGGCTTAGGGGCCATTTTTAATATGATCTTGTGAAATTCCCCCCCCCCCCCCCCCCCCCCTTGTTCATCAAGCAGGTTACTGCTACAAATCTGAATTCTTCAACATTCCCTACTGCTCTCACTTCCAGAACATTAATGAACAAATCTCTCTTCCAGATATGAAAGTCTTAATAAGCAAGCTTCCTTGCACCAAAACGAGTCAACAAATTTAACATAATGGAAAAACCATTGACCCTGACAGCTAAAAACTACATTGTATCCTCTCAAGAGTATTTCTTTTGCAATACGTGTTGTAATGCTCTTGTATGGATCCTGGCCCGTAGTACAATCTTTACTGTTCTCTCAAATTTTATGCACCTGATGTACCTCATTTTCAGCATTTTACTGTTTCAAGTGGCAAAACATATTCTCAGTCGACATTGGTGATTAGCATAGAGAGCTGAATATGCTCATTATCACCACCTCACGTATGCCACATTATCTTCCATTCCTTAACATTGCAAGCTCTCTGGAGAAATACATTCAGGGAAATGTCTACTGTATCTTGCCTTGAGGTGCCAATAAAGATGGGAGCTAAATCCAAATAAATAAAAACACATCTCAACACAGATGAGAGTATAACTACAACCAGTTGAACACACTACAACCCTAATTCTCTATCTCTACCAAAAAGGATGCAACTCTTATCAGTTTAACATCCAGAGAACGACAAAGATCCCTTGCTCCCCAAATAATGGCAATAGGATAACATTAAAGGTGATCCAGTAGCATGCATATCCTAGAAAGCTGGAGGAATTTCTAGTCATGTTGTGATAGAAATGTGCAGATAAAGATCAGCATCAAGCAAACAAAATGTTTGCAGAAAATCCTTTAGTCTGTCTGAGGGCCAGATGCACTAAACTTAATGAGCCCTTAACAAGCCATTAACGAGCAAGTAGTAAACCCTGGCATGCACTAAACACTTTTTTCGGACCAAGGTAGTATTGTAATGAGATGCACTAACCTTTTCCGATTGCCTTAACGCTGGAAAACGGTGGAAAATCTAACGAGAGGTCTGTACCTCTCGTTGGGGCTGCGCGGGATTGGAAAAATTATTAAAATGTAAAAAAAAAAAAAATCAGGGGGGCTAAAACAGCCAAGTGCTCGTCATGGACGGCCATTATGGTCGTTCTACACCTGAAAAACCGCCCAAGTGCTTGTCACTTTATTGATAAATGTTTCAATAAAGACTTCATACAACTTAAAAAAGTGGGAAAAAAATCCAAGTGCTCGTCCTTTTTATTTTTTTAACAAAACTATTAGGATTTGAACACGCTGTGATTGGCTCAGAGACTTCCAGGTCTCTGAGCTGAGTGAAGCACGGCCAAAAAGGACGTTTTTATTATTGCAGAGTTGAATGTCCAAAAAAGAGCCTGCAGCATCGGAGCCTGTTTGATTTTTTTTTAATAAAGTTTCGCTTCAAAAAAAAAAAAAAAAACCGTCCATTTTGTGCCCCCCCCCCCCCCCCCCCCCCCCCCGTAATAATAAAAATGTCCTTTTTGGCCGTGCTTCACTCAGCTCAGAGACCTGGAAGTAAGGGAGGGACATCCAAGTAAGTACAGTTGTGGTAGAGTGGTTAGAGCTGCGGTCTTGTAATCCAGAGGTGGTGGGTTCAAATCCCATTAATAGTTTTGTTTAAAAAAAAAAAAAGACGAGCACTTGGATTTTTTTTGCCATGCGTAGAGCAGCCAGCATAACACTTTGCTGCTCTGCACATGCTTGACCGGTTGACTGGCCGACAGTTTTACAATGGAATAGAGAATGCAAGTGAGCTACAATGAATAGCTCATTTGCATTCCCTTTCCTTGATGCATAGCCGTTCCCTACCAATTCGCTATGGAATTCGGTACGGACGGCTCTAACGACGACTTTAGTGCATCTCCCCGAATGAGGGAAGGGTTTCCATGAAAAATGTTCTCTTTATCACATATTTGCTCTACAGCTTGAGGTCCAGAGTGAAACTCTTCCTCTTCAGTACCCTTAATTCACAGGCATTACAGAAGTTAAAGACACACCTTAAGCTTCTCTGCCATTAGCACATGCTTCACTGCTCTAGTGTTTAAAAAAAATACATTGCTATTTCCCCCTCCCGGAGCCTCTCCCTTATCCTGGGCACTTAGAAGTGCTGACAAAAAAAGAAAACCCTACTGCTATGGGCAGGGAACAAAACTATTCTGTAACCACCTTTTATTGTACATCAATCCAGACTGCCTAACTACCACTGAAATCTCCCCTCAGGCCCGGTGCCTGAACAGGGCAATAGTACATCAGAACGCTATTTTAAAAAGATGACTTTCCATTTCCTGCCTGAATCCCCTTTTCTTGATTCTGAAAAGATGGGGAGTTATGAAGCTATATATGCCTAAAGGGCTTGAACATTAAATCTTAAAAAAAAAAAAAAAGACTTAAGATTGTCACAGGAGACAGTCTTCTTGTTTCATCCATTTTATCTAGACACATGCTAAAGAAATTTACCTTCAGAAAGGATGACTATCAAGCATGTCCTACAGGAAAGTCAGTCCACAAGTCTCACAAGCTATCATTTTGGTCAATTTGATTATGCATTAACAGACCACATTCACCAGGAACTTGGTTGGTAATAATATCAGAGTCATAAGGGTCCTTGATATGCAGTCTTCTTACTGCCATCTATTTCTCTTCTTCCAGCTACTCAGCCTATCTCATGATAGCTCTGGACATATATGCTGAGGATAATACTACAACCTGTAATATGGTCCAATAGAACTCATAAGTCCTTTTGACTCCAGTTTCCATCTGTCTATCCATATCGTTTGTCCAGGATAAATAGCTGTTTGATAGTCACGATAGAGTCTTACCCTTCCATGGCATAATCATTTTGAAAAATATTTTAGAAAAGGGTTCATCTCTGTTATAGCCTTCTTGAGACTTCTAAATTGCCCATTTCAGACATCAGCCTTGAGTTTACAAGGCCAAAAGCCAGCCAGCCCATCCATGGTGATTGGTTACCATTGATAGGTTTGTTACTGAAGGGGGTTCTTTTCTTGGCCAGAGTGAAGTGCTCAGGTCATAAGTTGTCATTTTTTTTTAGGGTTGTTGTTTTTTTTCATTTTCAAGCCCATAAATCCTCAGCCATTACTGCAGAATTCCCAGAAGCTGGGCAAGTGAAGGTTGAATGTTGTAAGTAGATCCTTTGGGAATACTGATTTTGTTTGAGGGTTGCATCTATAACAGCTTTGATTTAGACCTGCTTCTACAAACTGTGCCTAATCTGATCCATTAAGGCATTTCTACACCCTTCCACTCTTCAGATCCTAACACACTCTCTCTGGTCTCAAATAGACTACTGTAATTTGTTATACAAAAGCCTAAGAAAGAAAGATATACATCATATTCAATTGATCCAAAACACCTCCATTAAACTGATCACTGATGCAAAATAATTTGATTGTGTCACACTGTTATTGACAGCTGCCTACTGACTCCCTATCACACACAAAATAACCTATATCATCTGGTATTTAAAACAGCTACCATGTCTTCTGACTCCCTATTCTCTGTCATGGGCCCTTCGCTCCTGTCAACAACATCTTCTAGCCGTTCCCTCTTTTCCAGCACATCAGATATACCACCACTCGTAATTCTATTCTTTCTGATGTTGGCCCCACCCTCTGGAACGCTTTACCTCTCCAGCTCAGATCACACACCTCTTTAAAGGCAACCTTGAGACCTTCCTCTTTGCAGATGCTTTTTCTGTAAATGAATTATGCTGACTTTGGTGATAGTCTCCCCCTCCCTCCCGAGATGAGCGTGTCTACCTCAGAAATTACACGTCCTATCATCTTCTGCTACCCCCACCCCCCAACACTTTCCAATCATATACTGTAGGTCCTTCTTCCTGTCTTTACTGCCTTACCCTCTCTCCCCATCCTCCTCTGTTTCTATTTTCACTCCTCCTACTTTGTTTTGTTAGCCGCTCAGATACTTCTTATGATGTGTAGGATACAAGCGCTTAATAAACTTGGAAACTTGGGATGAACCATGTTAACTAGAACAATGTTGTTTTGTTTTTACAGATGCATGGAGGCCTATGGAATAGGGCAGTATGCTGCTGGGAAATGAGTTAAGGGAGAAAATACATTGGCCCATTTAAGAAATAAATATGTCACAGGTCCCCCTTAAAAGATGTAAACATAGATACAGGCGAGTGTGCTTATGATAAATCCTCAGTCTGAGTCAGGAATAAGTTAACCATAACTTCTAACCAAATTAAAGATGCCAAGATAGATGCATTACGCATCACTGAAAGCTACCTGCAAAAGAATGTCTCTCTTCCTTTTACCCAGCTATTTTTCAGTGATTTCCAAGTCCAGAATGGAGGGGGAGGGGGGTTGTTTATAGTAGAATACTTAGAATTAAAAATAATATATTATTCCTGGGAACAGAATATTTATTACTGGAATTTGGAACAAAACTGAAGCTGAATACACAATACAGACAATCGAGCTATTTCAGTATATTTTGAAGTTCAGATGGAAAAGTCATAACTTTCAAGCGCTGGGAGACCATAATGTACACAAAGGCACGAATTACCCAATAGGGTCCCATTTCTTATTATTTATCACAAAACAGGATTTTATTCAGATGCTTCATGGCACTCCTCATGTGAAGGGGCTCACTCTTTAGATATACATATACCATATATACTAGTATATAGGTTGCAAAAAAAAAAAAATTAAGATTTTTAAGGTCAAAAGATGAGGGCAGGGGGTTGCCTATATGCGAGTTCCCCCACCACTCATACCCGGTCCATATGCATTCCCGCCTCCCTGTCTGCCCTGTTCCCACCAGTAGCAGGCGCAATCACAGCACCTCCCCTTCTTTTCCCATGCTGCCGCTTTCATTCATATCTATTCCCAGTGCTCTAAATCAGTTTCAGCACTGGTAATGGGCCTTCCTATACAGACCTACACTCTGATACACTGTAAGGTCATCATATATATGGGTTACTTTGGGGCTGATTTTCAAAAGAGAAAAATATTTTAAAAAAGTGGAATAAAGCAGCATTTGAATGTTTTGCTTGCCAAAATGTTCAAATCGTTGTTTTCAAAATCCATTTCCTAAATGTTTTTCTATGCTGTCTGTCCGCAGTGCGTTCAAATCACAAAGGGTAGTGTTGGGGTAGGATTTGTGCGTTCCTAAGACTTGGACGTTGTTCTGTCATAACAGAACAAAGCAAAAATATCCAGGGCTACAATTTAAATATTTGGATCTAGACCTCTTTTTATCACAACTAAGTCAGAAAAGGGTGCTCTAAATGACCAGATGATCACTGGAGGGCTTAAGGCATGACCCCCCCCCCCTTACTCCCCCCAGTGTCACTGACACCCATCCCACCCACCCCAAAGATGTGAAAGAAACAGTACATGCCAGCCTCTATGACAGCTTCAGATATTATAGCCAGTCCTATTTCAGCAGCAAGCAGGTCCCTGGAGAAGCCTAGTGGTCAGTGCAGTGTACTGTAGAGAGGGGGACCCAGGCCCATATCCCATTCTCTACCTGTTTTACATAGTGGAAAGTATGAGCCCTCAAAAACTCACCAAATAAGACTGCACCCACATGTAGGTGACACCTACAGACATAAGGGCTATTGTAGACAGTTAAGTACACAAGGTAAGGGGGTAATGGTGAGATGTATGCTTGGGACCTTCTATGTGAAGTGCACTTCAGTGCCCCACTGCTCTGCCGGGATTGTCTATGTATCCAGTCTACTAAGAATGCTGGCTCCTCTTACATCCCAATGACTTGATTTTGTGCGTTTTTCACTTGAACATTTTTTGGGGAACTACAATGGTAGAGTAACTACCCCTTTTAATAGGGACCAGGATTTATAATCAGGCACAATGATTCACTTCAGAACTGAAGAGGGTTAAATGACTTCTTAGAACATAAAATGTATTTATTTATCAATTATACCCCACATTTTCCCACACAATTTCGAGTTCAAAGTGGCTTACAAGCTAAAAAGAAGTAATTACAAAATATGAAATAAAATTCATAAACTCACACTTATAAGGAAAGAACCATAAATATATAAAATTCAAAAATAAAAGCACATTGGAGAGAATGGAAGGGGGAAGACTAGGCACCAGGATCGAATGATTGAACTTTTTTGAAAAGGAAAGATTTCAAAAACTTAGGAAAAACCAAGTAATCATGTTGGGATCCTATATTTTTTGGTAGTTGTATAGATAGACATGTTACATTTTTAAAGGTAGGAAAAAGAAAATGAAGGTAGTCTCTTACACCAAAGATTGAATCCTCAACTCCTGCCAACATGAGAAGCAGCAACCAATCAAATTCGTGAATGTTACACCAAGCTGGCCCACTGCTGTTATTTAGCGCCCAACACATCTTATCTACCCATGGACCTACTAAGTCCTGCGAGACTGTAGGAAATGCTGGCAGGGCTAAACTAAACACTGTCATTAAAAACAATAGTTTGAATATTTATTGACTTTGCATTAGGCTTATATTAATCGCTTCTCTAAGAGACAGTGCACATTATCATCTTCTGAATTTCTGACTTATTTCGGCCCTTGTGCTGCACATCACAATATATGAAATTGTGCTCTATACCCCAGGATTCCCAAATAAAAGGTTGAAAAGCATTAACAAAACTTCTGATAAAATGCAAACAGTACACTACATTAATCTTGGGTGTTTTACTGGAAATGAAGTGTATTACTGTAAATTAAATTATAAAAAGGTTTTTTCCAGTTTATAGCTAACAAAAGAGAATACTTACCTGTCACTAGTAAGAATAATATATTTGCCACACATTTATAATGCTGTCATCACCCCGTCTATTCCAGCTCATGAATAATACAGTGTCATTAATAAAAGAAAATTAACGCTAAAACAGGTTAAAGCACGAAGGCCAACAATGTGCACAGTTCTTTTATCTAAAACAAAACAAAAAGGAGGGGAAAACCCCTCACGTGCAACAAAGGCAATAAAACAAAAAAAAGTGAGGACAGCTGAAGGAGGATATCAAGAAGTCTTAAATATAACAGCTAAAAAAAACCGACCAAACACCGTTCTTTTATGCCAGATGAAACCTTTTTACCAATTACAACTGAAACTAACAATTTAAACTGTGATGGTTACCATATAAATGAGTAGTTTATGTACACTTGGTTTCACAAATTCTAATACACGAGGAGTTTGAAAATGCTGAGTGGTCCTTTTACTGAGGTGCACCAAAAAATGGCCTGTGCTAGTGTAGGTGCTTGTTTTGTACGTGCGAGGGTCCATTTTTCAGTGCGCCTGCAAAAAGGGCCTTTTTTGTTTTGCCAAAAATGGACATGTGGCAAAATAAAAATTGGAACACGTCCCTTTTGGACCTGAGATCTTACTGCCACCCATTCATTTAGTAGTAAGGTCTCACGCGTTAACCGGATGGTAATCGTCAGTGCTCATACACTGCCAATTACCGCCCGGTTAGCGCCGCCCGTTGGAAAATAAAAAATATTTACCAATGCATGTAAAAAACTGAATTACCACCCGGGGTACGCAGTGCCCGGAAGGTAGTTCCAAATTGACGTGCGTTGGACGCACGCAGGCACCTACGCAGCTTAGTAAAAGGGTCCCTAAATGTGTTAAGCATTCAGAGATAGATTTATTAGAGTGTGCTTCCTTGAGAACACATTTAATGCACATTAATATCATATAAGCTCCACGGGAAAGAGTGCAAGTTGATGAGCATGAGTGTGTACCCAGTAGCGCGTTTCAGATTATCAAGCCCTTTACATTTTAAGGTCTTCACTGGAAAGTCACTAACCTGAAAAAGTAGCTGAACCTTTCGCCCATTATGATCATGTGACTCCAATTTTGAAGTCTTTATATTGGCTTCAAATTAAGGTCAGGATTGAGTTTAAAATTTTATTGTTGGTTTTCAAAATTTTGAATGGGTTGTACTTCCCCTAAATTCAGCGCCACTCAGATGTTATCAACCCTTACACTCTCCGAGATCTCAAAAACAGTTGCTTGAAGTTCCATCTTTTCAGCAGGTTGGCACACGATACCTGCATGTTAGCCCTACCACTGCTTAGAAAAAAGGCCCCTCATTATTCAATAAAAGGAAAGTAGGTGCTTGGCTTTAGAGCAGGGGTTGTCAACCCCTCAGGACACACCCAGCCAGTCAGGTTTTCTGGATATCCACAATGAATATGCCAAGAGAGATTTAAATGAATTGCCTCCATTGTATACAAATCTCTCTCTCAATTCACTGTGGATATCCTGAAAACCTGACCGGCTGGGTTATGTCCTGAGGACTGGGTTGAGAACCTCTGCTTTACAGAATAGACTCCTAGCAGAAGCCCAGTAAATAACTGTCCCTTAATAGTGCATTTATCAACCAGCAATTTTACTTCAAGCTTGAATACAGAAAAGTGACTCACTTTAGAGTTGCAAAATTACAGAGGCAGAACTGCAGACTCACATACAGGGGGTTTAGGACATGACCGAGTAATGCATATTGATCATTCAGAAAAGATTTCCAACAACTGAAACCAATTTGCAATTAGATGATTCCAAGGTTGCATTTATTTTATGGCAATAGACTTTGCACTTTCATAACAATATGTATTTTTGTCCCTCACACTTTGCTTTGGATTCTGAAACCAGATGGCTCTACCTTTAAGTAACTTTTTTGGCTACTTTTTCGACACAAATTAAATTCTGCAGAGGCTACAGTGGTAACCTCTTAGGGCCCTGTTTACTAAGCCGCGCTGAAGGTGCGCTAACTTTTTAGCGTGCGCTAAAAATTAGCACGCATTAGCACTAGAGGCGCCCATAATGGGTGACTATCGTTAGAGCACGCTAATCTTTAGCACGCCTACAGAGCGGCTTAGTAAACTGAAATCAAGTAGTCTCCAAAGGTGTTTTCTCAACAGGATTCTGCAATTGTTACTGGATCAGGATTTTATTTCATTACTGACATTTGGTCTGCGACTGTAATGTAAGAGAAAAATTCCCTTCAAATGCTAAATAAAAAAAATTGCAGTATTTTTGCTATGCATTACTGATTGCAATTTAAATCAATTTTAATAAATGAATCCATGCCGATAATATTTCTAAGTGGCTCTTTTTCACCACAGCATCTGAATATTAAAATATGAAGTTTAACAGGATTTAATAATCAAGAGATTATAAAATGATAGAACATACATGCCTGTCTTATTTAGTAAGATGAGATTTATAACACTTCAAGATGAGTCTAAAACTGTTTTCTACTCTCACTAAATTAAAATCTTAAATATGAACATTTTTTTTATTAATGTTTTAAACACCGTCTCAAGTTTCATCTAATTTATATGTATGTCTGTTTTCCCTGTGCAACTGTATTAAAGACTATGGCAGCATTTATGTTCGATTACCAACACTGGTTAGATAACTAAGGGGCCCTTTTACTAAGCTAGACTAAAAAGCGGCCTGACATCAGTAGCATGGGGTCTCCCGTGCCCTGAGGCCACTTTTAGCGTGGCTGTAAAATGATAGCATTTTCGATTTCTTTCATTAATGGTCACATGCTAATTTCCCAATTAGCGCGGGAGCCCTTACCAACCCCTATTTACTAGGCAGTAAGGGCTCCCACGCTAACCACGCACTAACCCCCGGTTTCCATATAGCGCAACTAGAGATCTGCGCTACAACTGGGTGCAGATTCTATAACAATGCACATAACTTAACAACTTAATGAGCGCTGATAACAGCGCTTAAGCAATAATGAGCACTAATTGGCACTGATTAGAATTTAGGTGCACAACTCACTAAGCATATTCTGTAACAATGTGCACCAAACTTCTAACACGCACAGGCAAAAAGGGGCATGGTTACGGGCGAGGAAATGGACGTTTCTTGGACATTCTGAAATTTACACGCCTAGCTATAGAATGTGGCCCAGTGCACCTAAATCTACACGCTGGAATTTACGTCATGTTTTCATTGGTGTAAATGGACGTGTAGATTTAGGTGCTGAAATATCAGCAAAGCATATTCTATAAATCGGCGCCTAAATACAGGCATTGATTATAGAATATGGTTAGTCAGCACCGGATTCCAAAGCCAATTTTTTTAGGCCCCATATATAGAATCTCCCCCTAAATGGTTACCGTATGATGATGCAGCTGTGCTCACCGTTTAGCACTGAACATACCTAATCGCCGCCCCCCCCACCCTATGTTTAGCTGATGGGTAGCGCGTGCCAAACACAAAACTACCATGGGATGCCTGAGCGCACCCCACAGTAGTGGAATTTACCCTGCAGCAAGCATACATTAGTGCTTACCATCACTTAGTAAAAGGGCCCCTATGGCTGCTGTAACCAGGTCAAGCAGTGCTGTTTAAAGGAACACACTAGTACACACTATAGGTTTTTTTGTTTTTTTTTAAACTTTATAATAGCCATACTGGGTCAGACCAATGGTCCATCTAGCCCAGTATCCTCCTTCCAGCAGTAGCCAATCCTGGTCACAAGTAACTCTATTTTTTTTTTTTTAATTTTTGTTACATTTGTACCCCGCGCTTACCCACTCATGGCAGGCTCATTGCGGCTTACATGGGGCAATGGAGTGTTAAGTGACTTGCCCAGAGTCACAAGGAGCTGCCTGTGCCTGAAGTGGGAATCGAACTCAGTTCCTCAGTGCCAAAGTCCACCACCCTAACCACCAGGCCACTAATTAATAGCACTATTCCATGCTACCAGTCTTCAGACAAGAAGTGGCTTCCCCATGTCCATCTCAATAACAGACTATAAAATTTCGTCCAAGAACTTACTCAAACCTTTTTGTAAACCCAAATATGCTAACCACCGCCACCACATCCTCGGGCAACTAGTTCCAGAGCTGGAGTGGAGGAGTGGCCTAGTGGTTAGAGCACTGGTCTTGCAATCCAGAGGTAGCCAGTTCAAATGCCACTGCTGCTCCTTGTGATCTTGGGCAAGTCACTTAACCCTCCATTGCCTCAGGTACAAACTTAGATTGTGAGCCCTGCTCTGGATTGCAAGACCGGTGCTCTAACCACTTGGCCACTCCTCCACTCCATGCAGGGTTAACCTGTGAGCACTCATCACCTCCGAAATAGGAAACGGTAATTGCTCCTGCATCAATTTTTTGCAACTTCTTTGAGCTAATGGAAAAATTAGTGCAGGATCCACAAGAAAAGAAAATTCCTAAAATACTGGCACCTTAAGTATGGGCTTAGTGCACAGAATAGTCCCACCTAGAAGAGGGGTAAGACTTACATTTTAGCACATTTTAGAAAAGGTACCCCTTATTTTCTGATTCTTTTTTTTCCCTTTTTTTATGCTGTTTTTTTTTTTTTTTTTTGCTTTTCTGATTTTTAGGAAGTCAAGTGACTCCCAGAACTTTCCCAGCCATGGAGATGATTATTGAAAAATCTGAAAGCTCCTCAAACTTAAACAGTAATAACGACTGCTATGCTAATCATTATCGAACCCTGATGCGGTTTAACGCACAATATCGGTATTTGTAAGACTACACTGTTTGCTATGCTTTAAGGTAAAATTATGTATAATCATACCTGATAATTTTCTTTCCATTAATCATAGCTGATCAATCCATAGACTGGTGGGTTGTGTCCATCTACCAGCAGGTGGAGATAGAGAGCAAACTTTTGCCTCCCTATATGTGGTCATGTGCTGCCGGAAACTCCTCAGTATGTCGATATCAAAGCTCCATCCGCAGGACTCAGCACTTAGAGAATTACACCCACGAAGGGACACTCTGCCCAGCTCACCACCGCCGAAACGGGGGAGGGGAATTAACCCAGCTCATCCCCACACAAGTGGGGGAGGGGAATCCGTCCAGCTCATCCCCGCGGAGCGGGGGAGGGACACCACACCCGCCGATGCGGGGGGATCTGGCTTATCCTGCAACCGCAACCGCGGGAGGAGCTGACTGACCCTAACACCGCCGAAGCGGGAGGGGTACAAAGCTGCCCTACAGCCGCACGAAGCGGGAGGGAGTGCCGGCAGAATTTATGTCTCAATCCAGCCCCGTAAAACGGAGGGGAGAGGAATGCAGCAGCTCACTGTAACACAAACTCGTCTCAACTCTTGAAGAATCCAAGTGAAAGAAGAACTTGAACACGAAGTCCTCCTGAAGTAACTGAAGGCTAAACTTGAACCTAAAATTCAACCAGAATATAAACAGTACAGATATCTGGGAGGGGCTATGGATTGATCAGCTATGATTAATGGAAAGAAAATTATCAGGTATGATTATACATAATTTTACCTTCCATATCATCAAGCTGATCAATCCATAGACTGGTGGGATGTACCGAAGCAGTACTCACCCAGGGCGGGACATAGAAATCCCTGACCTCAACACTGAAGCTCCAAACCGGGCCTCCGCCCGTGCAGCCACAGTCAAACGGTAATGCTTGGAGAATGTATGAGCCGAAGCCCAAGTTGCCGCCTTGCATATCTCTTCCAAGGAGACGGATCCGGCCTCTGCCATCGAGGCCGCCTGAGCTCTCGTGGAGTGAGCCTTCAGCTGGATAGGCGGCACCTTCCCCGCGGCCACATAAGCCGCTGCAATGGCTTCCTTGACCCATCTTGCCACTGTAGGCTTAGCAGCCTGCAGACCCTTACGAGGACCTGCAAACAGGACAAACAGATGATCCGATTTCCGGAAATCATTGGTCACTTCCAAGTATCTGATGATGACTCGTCTCACATCCAGATATTTAAGAGCAGAGTACTCCTCTGGGTAGTCCTCCCTACGAAAGGAAGGGAGACAGAGCTGCTGATTCACATGGAAGCGAGAACCAATCTTGGGCAGGAAGGAAGGCACTGTGCGAATAGTCACTCCTGCCTCAGTGAACTGCAGAAAAGGCTCTCGACATGAGAGCGCCTGGAGCTCGGAAACTCTTCTGGCTGAAGTGATAGCCACCAAAAAGACTGCTTTCAACGTCAGGTCTTTCAGAGATGCCCTCGACAAGGGTTCCAAAGGCGGCTTCTGCAATGCTCTTAGCACCAGGTTGAGATTCCACGCAGGCACCACTGAGTGCAGAGGAGGGCGCAGGTGATTAACTCCCTTGAGAAAGCGCACCACATCTGGCTGCGAAGCCAGGGGAACACCCTTCAGGCGGCCCCTGAAGCAAGCCAGAGCCGCTACCTGGACTTTAAGGGAACTGAGCGACAGGCCTTTCTCCAGACCTTCTTGCAGGAACGCCAACACTGAAGAAATTGGAGCAGTGAAGGGAGAAAGTGAGCCTGCTTCACACCATGCTGCAAAGATACGCCAAACCCTGGCGTAAGCAGTAGAAGTAGAGCGCTTCCTCGCTCTCAGCATAGTGGCGATGACCTTGTCTGAGAAGCCCTTCTTCCTCAGACGCTGCCGCTCAATAGCCAGGCCGTAAGACCAAAGGGAGAGGGATCCTCCATCACCACGGGACCCTGATGTAACAGGCCCTGCTCCACTGACAGCCGCAGAGGATCGTCGACTGAGAGCCTGAACAAGTCCGCATACCAGGGACGTCTGGGCCAATCCGGACCCACCAGGATTACCCTGCCGGGATGCTTTGCCACCCGGTCTAGCACCTTGCCCAACATGGGCCAGGGCGGGAACACATAGAGGAGCTCTTGTGTCGGCCACTGTTGGAGAAGAGCATCTACTCCCAGGGATCGAGGGTCCCGTCCTCTGCTGAAAAAGCGCGGCACTTGGCCATTGGCCGATGACGCCATCAGATCTAGGCTCGGCTGGCCCCAGCGCTTCGTGATGTCCAAGAACGCCTGAGCAGATAGTTGCCACTCTCCGGGCTCCAAGGTATGGCGACTGAGAAAGTCCGCCTTGACATTCATGACTCCGGCAATGTGGGCCGCTGAAAGCTGCTCCAGGTTCGCTTCCGCCCACTGGCAAAGACTCATAGCCTCCTTGGCTAGAGGGGCGCTCTTGGTACCTCCCTGGCGGTTGATATAGGCCACAGCCGTGGCATTGTCCGACAGGACCCGTACAGGCTTCAACACCAGTACCGGGATGAACTCCAATAACACCAACCGAATGGCTCTGAGTTCCAGGAGGTTGATAGACCACTTGCCTCTGCAGGAGACTAGAGCCCCTGCGCTGTCCTTCCCAAGCAGTGGGCTCCCCAGCCCATCAAAGAGGCGTCTGTCGTGACGACAATCCACTCCGGGGTCACCAGAGGCAATCCTGCAGACAACTTGTCTGTCTGCGTCCACCAGCTCAGCGCCTTGCGCACTGCTGGGTCCACGGGAAGGCGCACAGCATAATCCTCCGACATCGGAGTCCAGCGCAGCAGCAGAGATAGCTGTAGTGGTCTCATATGAGCCCTGGCCCAGGGCACTACTTCCATCGTGGCCGTCATAGAGCCCAACAGCTGCACGTAGTCCCAAGCCCGAATAGGAGAGGCTACTAGGAACTAGTCCACCTGAGCCTGAAGCTTGACAATCCGATTGTCTGGCAGGAACACTCTGCCCACTTGAGTGTCGAATCGAACTTCCAGATACACCAGGGACTGAGTCGGGCGCAGCTGGCTCTTCTTCCAGTTGATGATCCATCCCAGGGAGCTCAAAAGAGCAATTACCCGGTCCATAGCTTTGCCGCACTCTGCATAAGAGGGGGCTCGGATCAACCAGTCGTCCAGATAAGGATGGACTTGTACTCCTTCCTTTAGCAGGAAGGCCGCTATGACCCCCATTACTTTGGAAAAGGTCCGCGGAGCAGTAGCCAACCCGAAAGGGAGGGCTCTGAACTGGAAGTGTCGTCTCAGGACTGTAAAACGCAGAAAGCGTTGGAGAGGAGGCCAGATGGGAATATGCAGGTACGCTTCCTTGATGTCCAAGGAAGCCAAGAACTCTCCTGCCTTCACTGCCACTATAACAGAGCGGAGAGTCTCCATGCGAAAGTGCCTCACTTCCAGGCCCGATTGACCCCTTTGAGGTCGAGGATAGGCCGGACAGAACCTCCTTTCTTTGGAACCACAAAGGAAATGGAGTAACGTCCCTTGCCAATCTGATTTTTTGGCACCGGAACGACCGCACCCCGGCGGATCAGGTTGTCCAAGGTCTGCTGCACTACCACAGCTTGACCGGAGACTTGCAGGGAGAGAGTACAAACCCGTCTCTTAAGGGTTGGCAGAACTCTAGCTTGTAGCCGTCTCTGATGACTTCCAGCACCCACGCGTCTGAAGTTATAGTGGTCCACTCGCCCAGAAACGAGGACAGCCGTCCTCCAATCTGCACTGGGGCGTGGACCAAGGCCCCGTCATTGGGTACGAGACCCTGGGGGAGGACCGGAGGGAGCACCTCCGGGACGGCGGTCTCTGCGAAAGGAATGCTGCTTGGGGGAGAAATTCCTCTTGAAGGAAGAGGGGGCAGAGGAACCCGACTTGCCCGGGCGGTACCGATGGGCTTCCTGCAACCGTCCTCTGGAGGTATCGGGACGAGTACTAACCCGAGCCCTGACCTCTGGTAATTTCTTGCCCTTAGACGTGCCGAGATCGGTCACGATTTTGTCCAGCTCGACCCCAAAGAGCAGCTTGCCTTTAAAAGGCAATCTAGCCAGGCGGGATTTAGAGGCGTGGTCAGCAGACCAATGTTTCAGCCAAAGCCACCGCCGCGCAGAGACTGTCTGAGCCATGCCTTTAGCTGAGGCTCTCCAGACATCATACAGCAAGTCTGCCAAATAGGCTAAGCCCGATTCCAGGGCCGGCCAATCAGCCCTCAAGGAATGATCCGAGGGGGAAGCCCGCTGCACCATAGTCCGGCACGCCCTGGCCACATAGGAGCCGCAAACTGAGGCCTGCAAACTTAAAGCAGCTGCCTCAAAGGACGACCTTAAGGCCGCCTCCAATCTTCTGTCTTGGGCGTCCTTTAGGGCCGTGCCACCTTCCACCGGCAACGCCGTTTTCTTAGTCACCACAGTGATTAAAGAATCCACGGTAGGCCACAGATAGGCCTCACGTTCACTCACAGCCAAAGGATAGAGGCGGGACATAGCCCTAGCCACTTTAAGGCTCGTTTCCGGGACATCCCATTGAGCCGCAATTAAGGTGTGCATGGCATCATGCACGTGGAAGGTTCTAGGCGAGCGCTTCGTCCCCAGCATAATGGCAGAGCCAACAGGGGCTGAGGGAGAGACGTCCTCCGGAGAGGAAATCTTCAAAGTGTCCATGGCCTGTAACAACAGGTTGGGCAAATCCTCTGGGCTAAAAAGCCGCGCTGCAGAGGGGTCATCCGCTCCAGCCGAGCGGGGATCTATCTCCTCCAAGGAATCCGCAAAGGATCGTTGGGAGACCTCAGACACGCTGCCCTCATCTACATCGGAGGAGACAAAAGTCCTCCAAGCCCTGGAAATCAACCCGAGGGCGTTTACCTCTGGGAACCTCAACCTCTTTATCAGAAGAGGGAGCAGGGGCAGCGTTTTGCATGAGGAAAGCCTGATGCAGCAGCAAAACAAACTCGGGGGAGAAACCCCCCAGACTGTGCACTTCCGCAGCCTGGGCAACAGCCCTAGACGCACTCTCAACCGGCGCTCGCAATAGCGGGGGAGAGACATGCTGCGCATCCAAAATGGCGTCCGGCGCGAAACTCCGTGAAGGAGCCGCGCGGGAAGAACGGCGCTTAACTTTAGCCGCTTTTGTGCCGTCGCCCAAATTAAGGGCGTTCATGGCATTAATGTCTCCAACCTCAAGGGCGGCCCCGAAGAAGCCGTCCGAGCCGCGTGGCCGGCCAAGATGGCGGAGGCGAGGAGCGGGGGATGGGCGTTTATGGCGGGAAAAAACCGCCACGCCGGAGGAACGACCGGGACATTCATCGGTCACTAAACTATCACCCATCAAGGGCGAATCAGGTTGTAAAACCCCCGCATCCCCTCTAGAAGCGCTCCAGCGATCCGGGGAGCGACCCTTTGCGCCCTCGCCCTCCGACGCCATTGCCACGAGGAGAAGAATCGGGGAACCCCCTGCCCGCTATAAAAAGGTAAAATTACCTGCTTGCCGCTCCGAGCTGTAACGAACTGGTGTCCCAGTGAGTAGCTGCAATGAACGTTTAAAGAAACGTCGAATTAAACGCCTTTAAAGACGTTTAAAAATATTTTTTTTTTTTTTTTTTTTTAAACGGAGCCAGCGGGAGGGGGGAGAAAAGGAGGGACCTGGCACCACCAGGTTTGCACTTGCTCAAAAGAGCCCTCAACCCCAGGCCTCAACAAAACCTAAGGATTAGGCTTGGAGGCCTAGCCAGAGCTGCTGCTGTGTGTGACCACCACCTGCTGAGATAGAGAACATACTGAGGAGTTTCCGGCAGCACATGACCACATATAGGGAGGCAAAAGTTTGCTCTCTATCTCCACCTGCTGGTAGATGGACACAACCCACCAGTCTATGGATTGATCAGCTTGATGATATGGAAGTGGGTATTTTACACATATATTCCTATGGGCATCTCTAGTGTTCAGCACACACTAAATAACGCTACTGCGCCTTTGTAAAAGACCCCCTAAGTGCACTATTTCTTGGATCTATGCGGCCATAAAAGATGTTCATGATTATTTGCTTGCTGATTCTTAGTGTTGTAACATTCATGCTGCACTTTATTTCAATAGAATGTGTTAAATTAATTTTTTTTTAAAAGTGCATAGATTATGCAAACACCAGAAGAGCAGGGGCATAATAATAAAAATAATTTAAAAAAAAAAAAAAAAGAAGACATTCCTATAGCAAGATATATTGGAACGGCATTGGAAGAGACCTAGCGATAAGACCAAAAAAGTAAGAAGCTATTTTGAGAAAACTGCTGCTTTGAAGCCCAGCTGTTAGGGCAGTAATCACCATTCATGGCTCTTGGTGGGTGAATGAAATTTAATAAATCTTGTCAGCACATAAATGTATCAATCATTTGCTCAGGCAAGGACATCCTTCCCTTAGGCACAATGAACAAACTAGCTACGCTAATAGGTAATCAACAATCCATTCCTTTTTTTGAGGATCAATAATAAAAACACACACCCTACCTCCTATAGCAGTTACTGGGTTCTATATACTTAACTGCAGTATAATTTTGCAGCTAATTTTGGCCACTAACTACAAACCCTCTGTGCTAATTCTCAGCATCTTTCTATATACTTCAACCGTACTGTAGATCAGGGGCGTAGCTACGTGGGGCCACGGGGGCCTGGGCTCCCAGATCTGGCCCTAGCCCCCACCGACCCTTTCAACCCCCCCTTCCCGCCGCCACTAACCCTCCCCCGCCGCAGCCGTCAGGAGTGCCTTAGAGGTTCGTTTGAGGCTTTTTCCTCCGTTACACTGGCCACCCTTGTATAAGGTTTATTACGTGCCAAGGCCATTTTTACTGCAGCAGTAAAATGGCCGATTTTCCATTTTTTTTTTGTATTAATGACCATGTGCTAATGCTACCGTTAGCATGCTGCCGTTACAAAAAATTATTACGTGAGCACTTACCAGACACCTATTTTATAGACTGTAACAGATCACATGGTAATCCGGTGCTAACCAGTTATCAGTTAGGTCATCTACATTAACGCACTAAGCTGCTGTAAAAGGCAAAAAAAAAAAAAAGGACATGGCTGTGTGGTAAATATATACTTGGTCGCATGGCCATTTCCTGGGGGAGCCCTTAGTGTCCGATTACCACCGGGTAAGCCCCCGGCGCTAAAAATAAAAACTTCCTGTTGCACCGGAAATGGCACACAGTGGAGGAGGCACTACCGCCAGCTCCTTTAAAAGGGTCCTTTAGTGTAGGAACGACCACTCTCCGTGCCCCTCTGCACACAGGGGGTACATAAGTACATAAGTATTGCCATACTAGGAAAGACCAAAGGTCCATCAAGCCCAGCATCCTATTTCAAACAGTGGTCAATCCAGGTCACAAATACCTGGCAAGATCCCAAAAAAGTACAAAACATTTTATACTGCTTATCCCAGAAATAGTGGATTTTCCCCAAGTCCATTTAATAATGGTCTATGGATTTTTCCTTTAGGAAGTCATCCAAACCTTTTTTAAACTCTGCTAAGCTAACCGCCTTTACCACATTCTCTGGCAACGAACTCCAAAGTTTAATTACACGCTGAGTGAAGAAAATGTTTCTCTGATTCGTTTTAAATTTACTACATTGTAGCTTCATCGCATGCCCCCTAGTCCTAGTATTTTTGGAAAGCGTAAACAGACGCTTCACATCTACCTGTTCCACTCCACTCATTATTTTATAGATCTCTATCATATCTCCCCTCAGCCGCCTTTTCTTCAAGCTGAAGAGCTCTAGCCGCTTTAGCCTTTCCTCATAGGGAAGTCGTCCCATCCCCTTTATCATTTTCGTCGCCCTTCTCTGCAACTTTTCTAATTACACTATATCTTTTTTGAGATGTGGTGACCAGAATTGAACACAATATTCGAGGTGCAGTCACACCATGGAGCGATACAAAAGCATTATAACATCCTCATTTTTGATTTCCATTCCTTTCCTAATAATACCTAACATTCTATTTGCTTTCTTAGCCGCAGCAGCACACTGAGCAGAAGGTGCGGTAGCATTTTTAGTACTCACTAAACGCTAGACACACTCATAGGAGTATATGGTCATCTCTAGCATTTAGTGAACACTTATTTTTAGCGTGCACTAAAAACACTACCGTACCTTTGTAAAAGGCCCACACAGCGCACGCACATTTGCCACTTACCGCAGGATGTCTGAGAGTGTCCTGGAGTATGCCATTTTAAGCTGCACTTAACACTGCTTAGTAAAAGGGCCTCAAAGTTATTCCGAAACCACAGAACACTTAAGGAGGCCTTTTACTAAGGCACACTGGCGTTTTTAGCAATGTATTCCTATGGGCGTCTTTAGTATTTAGCGCGTGCCTATTTTTATAACGTGCTAAAAATGCCAGTGCGCCTAAGTAAAAGACCCCCTAAGGAAGAAAGGATGGACTAGTCATCCTCACAGTGCTCTCTCTTTCTTTCTCTCTCTCTCTGAAGCTTACAAGCTTTTACAAGAAAAATAGGCAAAAAGATGCCTCCAGGCCAGATTAGAGCCATTATTAAACTTGCAAAAAGCCACCAAAGTTTAGCAATGGAAACAAAATGTCAGTATGAATCCTACCGCGGCTTCCTCATGTAGAAAAATCCATTTTTACATGGGCCCAGCTTAAATTTATGTGAATATTCACAGATTGTGCATATCTCTGAAATGAGTGCAAACTGATTTACATCCAAACTGGGCAAAACTATAGTGATTTCCAGCTGAGCTGCAAAGAATTCAGACCTCTCCGATTTGATTTGCTGCCTCTCTGTTTGGCTCGAATTAGCTGAACCATGTCCATTTACACGGGGCCCACACATAAGCCCTCTGTAAGCAAATCAATTTAAAAGTTCCCTATCACAACAAAGAACTAGAGAGGCAGTAATTTTCATTAAACAAAAACATTCCACTTTTGCACTTACCATTTTTCTGTCCAAAAGTGAACTGCTCAGATAGGCCTATTTTTTTTACATGATTTTCTTCAGTTTCAGTCCTTAAGAAACTGTTGTGTTTTCCACTGAAAGGTGGAATTTGATTTGCATCCCAGAAGTAGATGGGCAGGCACGAATCTGGATTAGCTAAAACTCCGCAAAGGAATAAAAGTAACAGACACGCTACAATGGTCTTCTCCAATCTCAACAGCAGCAACAAGAGAAATAAAAAAAATAGCATACACAACACAGCATTCTCATTTGCCACAGAAAATATTTCTAGTGGTAGAAAGGCAGGAAAAAAAAGGAAGAGAAAAACATAAAAAAAATATGAATTAAAAAAAAAAAAAAAACTTTAAAATGTAGGAGCCCTTTAAAAAAAAAAAAAAAAAAAAAAAGGCTATAAAATCTAGGCTTAACTTCTTTTAATGCAAGACTTTCCTATGTGCTAAGCCCAAATTTAATGCAGTCCTTTTTAGGACTCTTGTTTTGTTTTTTAATTTGCAGGTTGTGTGCTAATATTCCATAGTATTTGCAAAAAGTTAATGCAGATGCAGTTACCGCCTCTTATTTTGAAGGTACAAAGTGCTTTCCCATTAACTCTGCATTATCAAGGTTAGTGCATATTAAATCATAACACGGTAGCCACATACGCCAAGATTGGCGCTCATCCTACTGGACAGTAAGGAGCCAACTAGCGCCAATAATTGGGCGCCATCAAATATTGGCATTAATTGGCAGCAATTTGGATTTAGGCTTGCATCTTGCTAAGTGCTATTCTATAAAGATGCGTACGTAAATCCTTTAGCGTGCAACTGAAAAGAGGGTGTGGCCATGGGCGGGTCAGGGGTGTACATTAAAGATGTGCGCAGTTATTATAGAATTCAAGGAGATCTGTGCCTAATTTACATGTCAGGATTACACCAGGTGTCAGATGGTGTAAATCCTCACCCCCCAAACGCTGGGAGTGAATCCCGGCACTATTCTATAAACAGTGTCCAACCTGGAGTGCCAGTTACAGAATAGCACTCGGTGTTAATTTTTTGGGGGCACCCAAATGTGGCCGCCTTTTACTGAATCTAGTCCATAACGTGAGAATGCCCATGATATGCTCTTTCCAAAAAAAGAAAAAAAAAATTTGTTGAAAAATCAGCAATGCGCATGTTAGCACATACAAACAGGCAAAATACTGCAAAACACTAACACATTGCTGAGGTAGGCAGTTTGCATGCACTAACTGCCTGTTAAGGGCTTAACACCTTTTAGTAAAAGGGGCCCTTAATTTCCATTGGTCATAACTCCATAATGTCTCAGCATTCCTGTCTTTCCCTTTGCAAAGAGATATTGCTGGGCACCTTTTCCAGCTAAATCAAATACATACATCTGTGCAGCTGAGCAGTCATCACTGAAGCAAAAGCAATAGTGGAGAATTCCAGACAGGCAGTGAAATAGCTAAATGAGTTTTAGGGGCAGAGCCCTCAAACCTGTCCTGGGGACCCCTACATAACTCGGGTTTGCAGGCTATCCGCAATGAATATGCATGAGATCAATTTATATGCATTGGATCTTTATGCAAATTGATCTCATGCAAGTTTATTGTAGATTGCCTGAAACCCTGACTGACTGCGGGGTGCCCAAGGCAGGTTTGGGAAGCCCTATGCCGTGGGAGATGGCGTTTTTTCAAACACCAATTATTTTTACATCTGAGGTGTTTTATTGGCATTTGAGTTAAAACCTAAAATCAGAAGCCCTAATTTTTAATTATGTATGCAAGGCGATTACCATTTTTGGCACACGTGCTCAGCTTTAGCTTTCCTGGAAATGACCGACGTGCATTCCATTTGTGCTTCTAGACTATATATGTGAAATGTATTTGAAATGGAAATGGAATGCACTTCTCTCATTTGTGAACAATTTTAATTATGCCTTACATCATAGATACATTTCATGAACATTTGTCGATGTCAACTGGTGGCTACGTTCACTATCTGTATGTAAAGCTTTATAAAAGTGAAAGTGGCTTTTATTAAGTTGCATTTATCAAGCACACACACACACACGGAAAGAGTGCGCCCACTTTTAAACAGTGTGCATTTCAGAGTTCCCACTGGTGCAGTCTGAGTGGAGCAGAAGAGGAGTTGTAGCATACATATCTTGTAAAATAAGACACGCACCTAGAGTTCACAGATTTACAAGTTCGTCAGAGCAGTGGTACATTTCTGCATCATTATTTCTGTTTTAGCAGGGATGCATCTAGGAGTTTAAAAAGGGCACCTTTTGGACTTCTCATATAGGGGGGACAATAACAGGATGCCTATGGGGTGATAAATAACACTTCCAACCAGACACCCCCTTCCCAGATGTCAGGTACATAATTTTAAAAAAAGAGAAAGTCCCCTTGAACGGAACCAGCCATCCAGGAGGCAATTTCAAAGTTATGGTCATAATGCAGGGCTGCCTGGAAGAGGTTTAGAGTTTGAAACACGGCAGCAGGATGCAGGTCTAAAATGTAGCTGCTGTCTCAGTCAGCAAGACAACTGAAAAGCATGAATTTTAAAGCTTATTGCAAATAAATACTAAGGAGGAAGTTATCAACTTGGGTTACTGTTAACATGCATTATTTTTCTATTAACCCCAGACATTAGTAACTAGGTCTCATTGCTAAAATAGCATGAATTGGTGATAAAATAAAATATCTTAACAGTAGCCCACATTAGGCCTTTAATAGCATAGTTATCGAAGTACAGTAAGGTTTTGCAGTTATCGTGCATAACTGCATTTTCTCTGCATTAATACCACCTTCTGTACAGTTAAAGAGGACATTATTTTTTATGTGATGTATTTAGACAATATCCCAGTGGGCTTAATGCAAAAGTTCATTCCCATTCTCTGCCCTATTTTGCCCCTTCTTAGCACACACTAAATACCACATTAAAGCCAAGAGGCTCAGTAAATGGCTCCTAAGGGGCTCGTTTACAAGACTGAGTAAAGTTTGCACTTGGAATGCATAAAATGTAAAAGATAATGCAAATTAAGTGCAAAGCCCAGACTGGGTGTGTGTCCAACCTGTTCCAATATGGTTACACCACAGAAACATTTTTAAGTGCACAATGACTTGACAATTAAGGGGGATATTTACTAGATGGCATTAGAATTTAGAGTTAACGCGGATGTTAGTGTGTATTAAATGCAAATCTAACACTTCTCTTTCTCAGGCTAGGTTTGAGGGTAGGAGGCGCTAAGAGATCCCGTGTTATCTCAGCTGTTATTTAGTTAGCACACGTTACCTAGAATACACTAGCAAGATGCCACACCTTCTTCCAAAAAAATTCCCTAGTGCACGCGCTGATTAGTATATGACCGCGCAATATCTCTGTTAGCACCTGTTAAAGGCTTTAATGCCCTTTAGTAAATATGCTCCTAAATTAGATGCACTTAATGCTACCTAGTTAGTAACATAGTAGATGACGGCAGAAAAAGACCTGCACGGTCCATCCAGTCTGCCCAACAAGATAAACTCATATGTGCTACTTTTTGTGTATACCTTACCTTGATTTGTACCTGTCTTTTTCAGGGCACAGACCGTATAAGTCTGCCCAGCACTATCCCCGCCTCCCAACCACCAGCCCCGCCTCCCACCACCGGTTCTGGCACAGACCGTATAAGTCTGCCCAGCACTATCCCCGCCTCCCAACCACCAGTCCCGCCTCCCACCACCGGCTCTGGCACAGAGCGTATAAGTCTGCCCAGCACCATACCCGCCTCCCGCTCTGCCACCCAATATACAAGAGGCTAACCTGTTTACCAGAGTTCTTTACATAACTGGTACACCAATCCTAAATAAATGAACAACTGGATCAACTTTCTCAAGGATACAGTTCTCTAAGTAGCAGGTGAGAGTCAGTTTACAATCTGGCACTAAGGGGCCTTATAAAGTTTATGCTCCTAAATTTACACTTCTAAATTTATGCTCCAAAATAGATTACGCTTGTAATTTTGGAGCATAACCTTTAATAGAATAAAGCCTAACCCCCTAATTCTATAAAAGTCACTAAAAACTGCATGCACAAATTTGGGTATATAGCCAATTTGTGCGTACAATTTAACTGGACGAACTAATTAGCATCAATTTGCTTTTTAAAAAGCAATTATTGGCACTAATTAGATTTAATTGGGATATACGCACGTAAATTTTACACAAGTTCAAAAAGGGGGGTGTGGAAACAGGAGAGTCATGGGAACAACACGGGTGTTCCTAATATTTATGCGTGTTATAGAATGAGAAGACATATGCGCCTAATTCAGGCACGTACATTTGCACGCAAAACATTTCAGCTGGTGCAAATGGCCATGCCTAAAGTTAGGCACGATTCCCAGGTGTAAGTGTTATTCTACAAACCGTGCCTAAATAAGCATGGCTCATAGAATAGTGCTTTTTTTCAGCCCCATATATAGAATTCACCCCATAATGCACAAACAACCGTGTGTGGTAATGTACAATGGTGGGAGGAGTGGCCTAGTGGTTAGGGTGGTGGACTCTGGTCCTGGGGAACTGAGTTCGATTCCCACTTCAGGCACAGGCAGCTCCTTGTGACTCTGGGCAAGTCACTTAACCCTCCATTGCCCCATGTAAGCCTTATTGAGCCTGCCATGAGTGGGAAAGCGCGGGGTACAAATGTAAAACAAAAAAACAAAAAAAAAAATTGCAATATTCAGTCATTACTAATTCCCCACTAATAACATGTAAAGAGAGCACTAACTCCTGGATTATATATATGGTGCCCAAATGTGGGTGCCGATCCAAGATGTGCACGCAGCTTAATTAGATAGTGAGCCATTCATGACCAATAATTGAAGGCTAACAACCAATTGATGTTAATTGGCACCAATTAGGATTAGCATGCGCATCAGGCTGTACCTTATTCTATAATTCTGGGAGCCCAAATCCCATAGCACACAACTCAAAAGTGGGTGTGGCCATGGGAGGGGCATGGACAGGGCAGATACCTTCTGAACAGTTGGACGCAGTGTAACAGAATATGGGGGATCTGCGCCCAACTTGTGCATCAGGATTTACACCAGGTTTCAGCTGGCGTAAATCCTGCGCACAGACTTAGGCGAACACCCTTTCCATTACAGAACTTAGCACCATTATTTCAGCGTCATTCCTAGAATTTCCCCCTCACTGTGGCTATGTCAGTGTAGACCAGCCACCTCACTTGTGCGCTAATAATTAGAGGACAGCTTCCCAAACTGTGGGTTGAGACTCTCCATAGATGCGTTATTATTCTGCACTTGAGGGAGGGGGGTGTCACATGATTTTATTTGGCCACAATTATAAGATCTCAGCCACAAAAGATTGATAAGCACTGAATTAGTTTGCACTAATTCACACACTAACCCCCTAATTCTATAAAGTCACATGCAATTTATAGGCTAGGGTCAGTTACGCACATAACTTAAATCAGCTAGCTAGTTAAACCCGGCACTAGCCCCTGCAGAAATATTTTTCAGATCTTTCCGCTAGCGCTGGAAATATCGCACATTGGGGGGGGTGGAACTACCGCCAGTGTCTGTGTTGGGCTGGTGGCAGTTCTGGGTTGTTACGCAGCAACCCTTTAGTAAAACGGTCCTTAAGTGATTTTGCCTAGAATCACAAGGAGCCTGCAGTGGGAACCAGGGGCGTAGCTAGGTGGGGCCATGGGGCCATAGGCCCCCACAGATTAAGCCCTGGCCCCCTCTACTTTTGACTCCTCCCCCACCACTTTGGATTCCCCCCTCCCACCACCGACCCTTACCTGCTGCCAGCTAAAGTCTTCTTCAGCGCCGGTCGACTCCGGCGCCTTCACTGATCATCTGACTCCTGATGTCCTGCATGCACGTCCTGCACGGGGCTACATACAGCACGTGCACGCAGGATGTCAAAAGTTAGAAACAGATCATCAGTGAAGGCACGGAGTCAACCGGCACTGAAGAAGACTTCGGCTGGCAGGGATTGGGGACCCCTGCCAGCAAAGGTACCTGGCGGCGAAAGGGGGGAGGAGAGGTCAGCAGCTGGGGGAGGCAGGCTATACTGTGCCCCCCAACCCACCAAGGTCTGGCTACGCCCCTGGTGGGAACCAAACCCAGGTCCCCTGGTTCCCAAGCTACAATTTCACATACAACTTCTGTTATAGAATCCGCTTTAGCGAGCAGCACTCCAGCGCCCAAATTTAGGCGACCTTTTGAGAATTACCCCGTAGCTGCCTGGAATACTTAAAGCCCTAAATCATCTGTTTTGGAAACTATGATTATTTTTTTTTAACAATAATTTTAAAACATGTCCTTTTGTATGTTCATTGATACAATAGTGGGAACATGTGTTAACGTTGCTACATGTATGAAATTCCTGAAGCCATCATCCTTGAAGTTCTATAAAAGCAGGTGCATTTCTCCATTGACATCAGACTATAGGTACCCTCCCATCCATTAATCAGATATACTCACCATCTTTGCTCATTACTATACTAATTCAAAACCCCCTTCCCTCTTTATACCACAGTGGTATAATGTAATCCGTGATCTATTGTATATTACAACATTACCAATTTAATTTCTACTCATTGTTTTAACTCAGGCACCAGTCAAAACATTTTAGAAACACATAAAATGCTATTCAGAGTTTGATTTGCTTGCCTTGATTCACGGGGTTTGTCTCATTTTGGCTAACATTTACATATATATTTTTGTTTTTCTGTACTGAGTTATAGGTACCCAGATATTTTAGGAGTTTTTCAGCTAAAGGAAGTGCATAGAATTTTTTTTAAAAAGTCCTTTTGATCCAATTTCCAGAATTTATTTTAGTTTCAAAATGCATATCATTTTTATGTGTGTTAACTTACTGGTTTACACATTAAAACCAATTGTGTGCAATTTTTTTGAACTTAAAAATGACCTGGATGTATACAACAAATGCATAGCCTAGAAATGTTGGTGCAGCAAAAATGCATCACCTTTTTTATATATATATATTTTTTAAATGTTAACCTTTATTTCCATAGATTCAAGTTTATTGTCGTGACCACCACAATAGGTTATGCACAGATATCAATGGCTGCAGTACTGTGGATACAATCACAAGCTCCAGGGTTATTTAAACAAAAGGAACAATAAGAGATTTCACAGTACACTTGTCAGCAACATTCTTAAAACATTTTTTTTAAATGCAATGATAACCCTTGAAAAAAGTGTCAGTATAATCTGATTCTTCTGCACTGGTCATGTTTACACCCTTTATCAGTTTTATGTGCTGAGCTTCATTTAAAAAAAATATAAATTTAAGACCAATGCTGGTAGCACGTTAAATCTTTCAGCTCAGATTTTGACATAAATGCTTGGTTGCAGGCGGCATTTTATGCAGGCAAATCCTTCCAATTTCCCTGTCAGAATAACTGATTCCTGACAGTGCAAAGCTCAGGAAAAATCAACTATCCCACATTAGCAGATACGATTTATTGTGCATTTAGGATAGCTAATTTCAATGATTTAAAGCAATGTATGAAAAGAGCTCTTTTCAATGGGATGCAGGCTGGTGACAAAGTGAAAAGTTTCCATGTCTGAATGTAGCAATGTTCTGCATCTTAACTACCACTGTGGTAAATTTATAGAAAATATAGGTGGAAACGATTTTTATGATTTTCCCAACCCGCTTGATACACCTCAAAGGCAAACTAAACAGATTTGCTTATTTCCGATCTGACGAAGAAGGGCAACCTTCGAAAGCTAATCAAGAAATGTATTAAGTTATGTCCAATAAAAAAGGTATCATCCTATTTTCTTTTCCATGTTTTATTTTGTTTGATTTCTATTGATAACACTGCTAACAAAAAATATCAGTCTACATAAGTAGAAATGTATTTCTGAAAAAGCTTTTCAAGTGAAGCAGCAAAATCTGGGAACTATTTAATTGTAGCACTATAAATCTACACTGTCAATTACAACATTAGAATGTATTTCATATTGAATGACCAAAATCAATTTTATACATAAATTTAACCTAAAACAACAATCCTTGCCTCCCCCTCAACCCCCGATTTTCCAATGTGCCATCTACTATTCATAGAACATCAATTTCCTCAGGCCTATTTCGTTCCCTGAAATATTATCCTTATCACAGTGTCCTGTAGTTTTAACTCTATTAAACAAGCCACAATTATGGAAATTCCATAAATAATGGTTTTCTCCAGTTGCATTTGAATGTAGCTCATTAGCATTGGGTAAAAACAGACAGCTATAAAAGGGAAGGGGGGGGGGGGTGGTAATACTGCCCTTTTACCCAGGGCCAAGACATAAATTATTCACACTGACTGGGAAACAGTGAACAGGATGAATAATTTTTAAGATTCCAGGGTTTAAATAGCAAGACAAGCAATCCACCACTAATAAAAGTTTTACTTAAAAAAATTTAAAAAACCACCACACTCAAATGTAACGAATCCAATTTTATACTACTTGGGAAGCAAGTTACATGCATACCTTTTATTCCTCATCCCTGCAAAACTGTCTGAAAAGTTCAAGGTAAGCCTGTGAATATTTTGTAAAGGCAGCCAGCATGTCATATAACTTTCACACAAATATAGTCGAAAGCATTCCCAAATAAATAACAGAAAAGCAAGATCACAAGAGAAGACCAGCAAGTCATCAACTGTAGGGATTAAACTATATTCTTTTATATACACCCTAAGGGTTTTAGTCTTATAAGAAATGGGACCTGCAGTTAATATAATATCTATTTAAACCTGCCTTTTTATAATGTCTTCATTAAAATGGAGATTTTGACTTTTGCCTGGGAATAATAGAAAAGGACAAACTTCACTTCCAAAATGTCTTTATCAATGAGCAATTTCTTCTCATTGTGCTCTCTACTTTAATGATAAATTTAGTGCTTCATGTTTTAGTAAAACATAGGATGATTAAAGGTCACTAATAAGGTACTCATACATACCTTGCAATGGCTACTTTTGTTTAGGTGAAAGTATGTTAAATACCAAATTTTCCTTTATTAACACAATAATCTCAAAAATATTATAGCTCAGAGAGAGAAACAAACTGCTTGTAAATTACACGGAAGAAATGTACCTTTTTGGTTGTACCCTCCTCCGTCCACCAAGCTCACTAGTTCCCGATGTGAAGCAAGAAGTCATGGCCCACCCCTTCCCACTGCTTATGGATGTAATGTCTAGTAATCACTGTACTAGATGGGGCAGGTTACTAACCAGGACTTAACCAAGCTTTCCAGCACCCTTCGTCATTTGAATTCTCTGCAATCAATATAAGGTTACTCAACAGACCTCCTAGTGTTAAGAAAAAGACATTTGGGGGGGGGGGGGGTCCTATTTAATAAGCTGTGCTAAGTGCTAGTGTGTGCTTACTATTCAGCTTAAAACAGCTTACTGTGGAACCCGCCCTGGCTTTCTGTGTAAGTTTCAAATTGGTGCATGCTAACTGCGCCCTAAAAATTATGTTTTTTTTGGTTGGAAGGGGTATGTCTGGGGGCGGAGAGCAGGTATTTCTGAGCTGATAAGTTTAGTGTGTCTGCATTACCATACGCAAATTGGTTAGCGTAGGATTACCATGCGAGCCTTTATTGCCTACAAAACAGGTGTCAGTAAGTGCTCACATGGTAAACCTTTTTTTTTTTTTTAAGAAGTTTCAAATACAATCAAGTACAACACTTGTACAGAAAAGAAAACTGGCATAACATTATTTTCACCCACAGATTCAAATTCAAAAAAGAAAAACTGCATTATTGCCCTTTTTTACTAGATGTTACCTAATGGAGATAAACCCTCAAATACAAATTTACTTAAGAATTCTGCACACATGATTACCCTACTAGTTCTTATATGTCAAGAGCAGCGATGTATATATATAAAGATGTAAAAAGACGAAGAGGTGCAAAGAACATCTACAAAAATGGTATGGGATTTGCGTTGCAAACAGTACGAGGAGAGACTTGCCGACCTGAACATGTATACCTTAGAGGAAAGGAGAAACAGGGGAGATATGATACAGACGTTCAAATATTTGAAAAGTATTACTCTGCAAATGAACCTTTTCCGGAGACGGGAAGGCGGTAGAACTAGAGGACATGAATTGAGCTTGAAGGTGTCAGGACTAATGACAGGAAGTATTTTTTCACGGAGAGAGTGGTAGATATGTGGAATGCCCTCCCGCAGGAGGTGGTGATGAAAACGGTAATGGGATAAACACAAAGGAATTCTGTTTAGAAGGAATGGTTCCGTGGAATCTGAGCGGAGATTGGGTGGCGACGCAGGTTATTGGGAAACAAAACGGGAGCTGGGCAGATTTCTACGGTCTACGCCCTGATCGTGACTGGATAGGGATGGGCTGTAAATTTTAAGGGGCTTCGATGTTAGCTTCGGAACTTAGTACAAGAACAGTACTGGGCAGACTTCTACGGTCTGTGCCCTGAGAAAGGCAAGGAAAATCAAACTCGGATATACATATAAAGTATCACATACCATGTAAAATGAGTTCATCTTGTTGGGCACACTGGATGGACCTTACAGGACTTTATCTGCCCTCATTTACTATGTTACTATGTATGTTAACCCCCCCCCCCCCCCCCTTCCATTAATTCTAGCTGTTAAAAAAAGTTAACTGGGCTGGTTCAAAAAAAAAAACAAAACATTTTGTTGACTGATATTTAACTACACATTTACACAGGAATCTTAAAAAGAAAAGTAGCCCCTAATCATAAGACTCCCGGTTTTAAAAAAAGAAAGTGTTGATGTCTCCTCTGTGTATTTTTCGAAACGTCTGGAAATATTTGGATTCTCTGTCCCAAGAATAGTTTTTCTTTATTTTTAAAGAATAAAGTCAATAAAGCTACCATTGCAATTAAGGTTGATGATGTTACCATATCACTGTTCGATGATTCTAAGATAGCTGAAACATTCAATTCTTGGTTTTCTCAATCTTGTTGTTGTTTAATTGGAAGGTAATAAATCTGTGAAAATGGAGGAAAGGCCTCTTCAGCCACTCCAAGTATTTCCTTCACATATCTCCTTAACATGTCTCTCGGAGGAATGGCAAATTGTTTTGGAAAATGTAAGAAACGGAGAGTATTACTCCTTACTGAGTTTTCTAGGAATTCCATCTTCCTCCGTAGAGATGTTAAATCTTTAATCATATTTTCTTGATAAGAATGTAGTTTTTTAATTTATTTTCCGTATTCAATATTTTGTTGCTGTAAAGACTCCAGTTTCAAATCCACTTCTTTGTTTTCTGCTCTAACCCTGACAGATCTTGGGTTAATTTTTTAATTTGAGGACACATTGCTTGCCCTAAGTCCACAATGAGAGTCCATAAGTTACCCAGGGTGACTTCTTTAGGTTTATTTATTGAAATAGGAAATTGTGTAAATGGTACCTCAGTCTCTCCCGTAGTTTTAGCCTGTACAATATCTCCAGGCTCATTCCCCTTCGATGCTGTTAAAATGGTCAAAGGCCCCTCCTGTGCTCTTTGATCTCCCACTGTCTGAGTAATCTCTGCTGGTAATATCCCCTCCCATCCTTCTTCTCCCGTACCCATTAAGGAAACCGGGGTAAGGGATGCCGACAGTGGAGAACTGCTACACAAGGGTTATATAAGTACATAAAGTACATAAGCATAAGTACATAAGCACTGCCACGCTGGGAAAAGACCAAAGGTCCATCAAGCCCAGCACTCTGTCTCCAACAGCGGCCAATCCAGGCCCCAAGAACCTGGCAAAACCCCAAAATTGAATAACGATCAATGGACTTTTGCTTCAGGAATCTGTCCAAACCCCCTTTAAACTCAGCAAGGCCAGCTTCCGTCACTACCTTCTCCGGCAATGAGTTCCAGAGTCTAACCACGCACTGAGTAAAGAAAAACTTTCTCCAATTTGTTTTAAACCTACCACATTCTGATTTCATCTTGTGTCCCCTGTTTCTATTATTGTTAGAAAGTGTAAACAAATGCTTCACATCTGTCCACTCTACCCCACTCATTATTTTGTAGACCTCTATCATATCACCCCTCAGCCGCCTTTTCTCCAGGCTAAAGAGTCCTAGCCTTCTTAACCTCTCCTCAAAAGGTAGTTGTCCCATCCCTTTTATCATTTTCGTCGCCCTTCTCTGCACCTTCTCCAATTCCTTTATATCTTTTTTGAGATGAGGCGACCAGAACTGAACACAATACTCCAGGTGCGGTCGTACCATGGAGCGATATAACGGTATTATAACATCCTCATGCTTGTTTTCCATCCCTTTTCTAATAATACTCAACATTCTGTTCGCCTTCTTAGCTGCCGCAGCAAATTGAGCGGAAGATTTCAACGTCCTATCCACGATGACTCCCAGATCCCTTTCTTGGTCCGTACCTCCTAAAGCGGAACCCTGCATGACATAGCCGTAATTCGGGTTCCTCCTTCCCACGTGCATCACTTTGCACTTGTCAACGTTGAACTTCATCTGACATTTGGACGCCCAATCCCCCAGTCTCACGAGGTCCTCTTGTAATCTTTCACACTCCTCCCGCGATGAGGCGACCCTGGATAACTTTGTGTCATCTGCGAATTTAATTACCTCACTAGTTACTCCCATCTCAAGGTCATTTATAAATATGTTAAAAAGCAGCAGTCCCAGCACAAACCCGAGGGACCCCACTAACTACCCTTCTCCATCGAGAATAATGACCATTCAACCCTACTCTCTGCTTCCTATCTTTTAACCAGCTCTTAATCCATAATAATACATTGCCTCCGATCCCATGACTCTCCAGTTTCCTTTGGAGTCTTTCATGAGGCACTTTGTCAAACGCCTTCTGAAAATCTAGATATACAATATCCACCAGCTCCCCTTTGTCCACATGTTTGGTCATCCCCTCGAAAAAATGCAGTAATTTGTGAGGCAAGACTTCCCTTCACTAAATCCGTGCTGACTTTGTCTCAGTAGCCCGTGCTTTTGTATGTGCTCTGTAATTTTATTCCTAATAATAGCCTCCACCATTTTTCCCAGCACCGACGTCAGACTCACCGGTCTATAATTTCCTGGATCTCCTCTGGAATCCTTTTTAAAAATTGGCGTTACATTGGCCCCCCTCCAATCTTCCAGTACCACACCTGATTTTAGGGATAAATTGCATATTACTAACAGTAGCTCCACAAGTTAATTTGTTGTGGAGGAGAAGCTCTTGCGTTGGGGCTGAGCGACAGCTCTAACCCTGGGGATGCTCCGGAGGCTCCATTCACTCCGGAACAAACCAACGGGCTTCCCTCCGGCAATATTGGAACCATTCCTCTCTGAAAATATGACTGAATTCCTACTGCGGTTGGAGGTTGCCGCTGAGGAGCAGTGGAGGCAGAACGGCCTCTTCGGCATCTCGAAAATTAGAGGAAATCAGAGAGCTAACAGGTAATCATGCATCTGCAGTACTGGCCATCTACATGGTAAATCTTTTTAATGGCCGCACAATGGCAACATTAGCGCATGAATTATATAAATAGGAAAACTTTGTTAATAGAAAACAACTTCGTTGTGGGAAGAAAATGACTTCTAATGAAGGAGGAAAAAGAATATATTTATTAAAGGAGGAAAAAGCCTCAAGAAGCTCTTCTTAACTGTGTTAAGAGAACTAGGACTTCTTCATCACGGGCAAAAAACCTCCCGTTTCTATAATATAAAGTCTCCTTCAACGCATTATTAAAACTCAAGTGAAAACAAATTTCAGATGAACACTTAGCTTAGCTTAAGATGTTGGGTCAAGCCCTTGTTCTGTCTCTTTCTCTTCTTCTGTGACCGTAGTCTCAATGCTGGCCACCGTTTCGCCAATGCTGCGTCAGAACCAACAGTCAAATTCTCAAAATCCATTCAGTATACCGACTTATTGAGGATACTAATTCCCCTATTTGAAAATTTAGTTAATCTCTACCAACATTAGCGCATGGCCATTATTAGAAAAAAAAAAAAAAATAGAAAAATCAGCCATTTTCCAGCAGTAGTAAAAGATGGCCTTTGCGTATGGGAAAAACCTAAGGGGTGTATTAGTCGCCCACTGGCACAGCTTAGTAAAAAAGGACCAATTAAAGTGCAATTATTAATCACCTTCTGCATACTCTTCCCTGTCCCTAGTTTTAACATCTTCACCTTCACCAGTAAGCATAACTCTAATCCAAACCTTTTATTATTATTATTATTTTTTTTAATCGACAGTGATCCCAACAGCTGTACACGCGCTTAAAATTAGCTCTTCTTTTTCTCTGTTCAAGTGACTAAAAATCAAATGTTTGTGGCACTCTCAAAATAGAGGTATTTTAATGAATGTAAAATGGGATGGGGTGAAGGACTAGCCTATTGTTTAGAACAACAGGCTAAGAACCAGGGGGGCCCAGCTCAAATTCCACTACGGCTCCTTGTGATCTTGGGCAGGTCACTTAACCCTCCATTACTTCAGATACAAACTTTGGGGGTCTTTTAACTAAGATGTGCTAGTGTTTTTAGCTCCCGCTAAATGTCAGCTGGAACGCCCATAGGAATATAATGGATGTCTCAGCATTTACCACCAGCTGATTTTTAGCAGGAGCTAAAAACGCTAGCGCATCTTAGTAAAAGATTATGAGCCTTCCATGGACAGAAAAACCACCTACTGTACCTAAATGTACATTGCTTTGGGCTTACAGACAAGTATGGAGAAATTAGACCTTAACTGCTAAATTTGCTTTCCTTTAGTCCCTCCGGACCAGCCCAGGTGGAAGGCGTGCACAACCCATCAATCCAATCCTGGGCTGGTCCGGAGGGACGCTAAGGAAATTTAAAAAATTAAATTTAAAAAGCTTATAGCCATGAGCAAATAAGGTAGAGCTAGATTCTGCATGTATAGAATGACCATTATCAGGCACAGTTTCACAAACATTCTGAAAAAGGTTTGAGGAATGCGAAGTCTTGTAAAATGTATATAAGGATGCAAGAAATGAATGTGCAATACGCAACACATACAATATGGCAGGAACAGCCATTTTATAAACACATTCAAAGATATCATTGATCTGAACTTCAAGTACTAAATTGTATCAATTGCACCTTTAAAAAAATACACACCAAAAGAGAGTATTTAGTGCTATTCTATAAACGGCACTTAAAGTCAGGCGCCGTTTGCATGCACTGCCTCCACTGAATGCAAATCTCTCTCATGATTATTCATTGTGGATATCCTGAAAACCTGGCTGGCTGGGGTGCCTCCAGGACCAGCTTTGGGAACCACTGGCTTAAAGTATGCAGGTATTGCTATTACAATATTTAATCAGCTCGTCACTCCATAACACAACCCCTTTCTAAATGTGCAACTGTGGATTTAGGCAAGTAGTAGCACTCTTAAAATTGTTATTTACACACACAGGATGTGAAATGTTCCACGAGTGGCAACATGTATTCCTGCAGATTACTCCCTAAAATGCATCACACCTCATGGGAGCCAGAAACAGAGAAAAGCCTGCCTAAGAATCAACAGACATGACCCAAAGATAAGGGGGGGGGGGGGGGGGAGAATGCCAAAAGCTCATTAAGGCCACAGCTCATTCGGTGTACCAGAAAGATCCTTGTGTTTTCCTTCATCACCAGTAGATGTTGGTGCCATGGCTGGCAGGAAGTTTAATTACAAAAAATCTAACAGACCAATAAACCACAGTAAATTACAGCTCTCTGGGCTACAACTGGTGAATTACTGGCTACAGATAAAGACATAACAGTTAAAACCAGCATTTACCATGCTGGGCACTAAGGAGGGTGGGGGTGACTTCCACACACTACATACAAGTTAAAAAGAAGCAGGGAAATGTGTTTTCCTTGCAACACCAGATTTCACTTTCAGTGTAAAACACATTTTAAAAACATAAGAAACTGGTCCTGAGGGGCTGTTCAGATAATTAAAGTTCAGATAATCGAGTTTGTGCTATTCCGCAGTTGCTCAATGATTGCCATTTCCCCTTTAATTTTTCTCCATGCTCTCATGAGTAGGTTTTGAAATGTTAAACCTATTAATTAACTCAATTCTGCCCTGCAAATTTGCACTAAGAACACCTCACTTTCTTTATGAGGAAAATTGGATTTTTTTAAATTAATAACCTTTATATCTCTTCAAAATTTCCCTTTCCAAATCATCATTATACAGGCATGGGCATGTATATAGGAAATATGTTCACTGTTCAAATCAAGGCAGGTACTAGGTTTGGGGTTTTTTTTGGGTGGGGGGGGGGTTAATTCTGTCTGGCCAATATTCAGAGCTATTTAACCGGTCAGGAACGGCTCCTGGCCAGTTAAATAGCATTTAGATAGCTAACCACTAACATTCAGCGGGAGACACCTGGTTATTTCCGCTGAATATTCGCAGTTAGTGAAACAGCTGCATGCAAATCTCTCTCATGAATATTCTTTGTGGATATCCTGAAAACCTGACTGGCTGGGTTGCCTCCAGGACCAGGTTTAGGAATCACTGCAAGAAAATCCATCAGAGAAACCAAGAAATATGACTTTAGCAACTGCAAAGCTTGTATTTATCAGATAATACATAAGAAATGCTTAGCAGACTTATTAAAATTGTGGCATTTGGAGAATTCACCACATAATCAGCATATTAGTCACTAGAATACCAATGTTATCTAACAACTCCCCTGATGGATCATGAAGAGGTGCCCAAATTCAGAAAAAGCCAATGTGTGAACCTACTCTCTCTATTGAATAAAAAAGTGTAACAGCGGAATGACAGCAATAGATAAAATGCATTTATTGGTCGAAGTCCTTCCAGATCAATTAGTGCTATCTGCAACAAATGAATTTGCACAATTATTTTTTGACTATATACTACAAACTGTATGTAAATACTTTCCAGACCGTTGATATGACTCCCTTATCTGCAGGCTCATGTTTAAAATTCTACACTTTGAATCCAATGTGGGGCCGAGTTCCGATTTACTGCTTCGCAAAACAAAAGAAGGCCAATATGAAAAATCAACTGTGAAATATGCTGAGAAAACGTAGGCAACCAGGGTGACCTGGTTTCCATGTTTTATTTTGCACTTTAACAGGTGTACAAAGTATTAAGACAGCTTACGTGAGAAAAATTATTTGGGGGGGGGGGGGTTCTTTCTGAAAGCGCAGTGTTTGGATAAGTCCCTCACGTACCAAGAAAAGGATGAAAAGTTATGCGGAGGGACTATTGTAAAACTTCTCTCCACAATGTTGTCATTTGTTATCCGTGTTAAACATATAAAACACCTTTGAACTAAAAAAAAAAAAGAAAATCTATATTTGAACAATAATTAACTTGTATGTGGGCTCGGTGAAAAGGATTCTGTGCCCACCTCCATCACACTTGCCCTCTGGCACCAGCCCTTTTAGACCTACCACCAAATACGACTTATCCTGTTCACTGCATTCACTTTGATGTTATATATTTATCAGCGTTATTTTAACTGTGTATGTTTAAAGCAGATAAAAGGACAAAGGAACTAAGAAAAGGCTAGACACATATGCATTTCTGAAAGTGACCTTGTAAAAGAGCATCATCCTTCACATTTGTCACGGACCTTGTTCCCAGTAATGGAACCAAAGAAAGGCTATTCCAAGCTTTGATCTAATAACATACATAGAAAATATGTGAAATATTTTCTACAAATGTGACTCATCTATCTAGTAGTAGTTAAAAAAGAAAGGGAGGGGGAAAAAAAAAAAGATAACAGTTTCAACGCAACAGTAAGTGAGCCGCCAATACACTGCAATGACTCCAGCTTAGCGAATCGTTGCGGAGAGGGGGGTATCAGTTTCTGAGCTACAAATCCTAATATCATATCTGCAGTACATATTTTAATGAAATAAAAGCAGTTTTATATTTTAAAAAGCATCCCCATTCAGTTTCAACAACGGTCATTGAATGTTTAACTTTCCTTCAGATTATACTATACACATCAAGTGATGGCATACATACACACATTTTTACATAAATTAGAAAGTGGGATAAGTTAAATCACATACTTGGCTTGCATTCTGCAAAAGTAATCCAATTAACACCAGCATTAAAAATATTATTCTGTTTACCCACAACTACAGTAAGGAATATGTTTTGCACCATTTCCAAAATTAAAGATATTATACTAGGTAAAACAGAATGTATTACTTCAAAGAGTCTAAAATATGCATAGTGTTGTACTACGATAGCTATGTTCACGCTATCCCCCGATTCTATAATGGTCACCAAACATTCGTGCGCAAAATTTAGTCGCACTCCCAATTTGCAAATATAATTTAAGATAACGAGCCCATTAGTAATAATTGGCTTAACAAGCAACTGTCACTAATTAGTTTTAATTGGGTGTTACATGCCTAACCTTTATGCGTGCACGAAAAAGGGGTTGCAGAAAGGGGACGTCATGGGCGTTGTGGCAATGATTTGAGTTACATACATAATTACACAATAACGGTGCTCTACGCTTAAATTCAGGCGTGGGCATTTGCAACATGGTCACATCTAAATTTAAGCATGACCACAATGCTTAGGCTTTGTTCTATAAACCGTGCCAAACTTTAGGCGCAGCTTACAGATAACACTTAAACGGGTTTTTTTTTCCCTGTGCCAATTTTTTTAAGCCGCCATTTACTGAATTTAATCCTATATGGCTTCCACCACACCCCCTCCCAAATCTCTAATTTCAGAGCTATAACAAAACTAGATACTGAAAATCTACCCCGTAACTAGAATTCTGTGTTCTCAAAGAGAAGAAAGAAACATAATAATAAATCCTAGCAGAAGGTGGTGGGTGAACTCCTGACAGGTGACATCTATTACAGAATTTCTTTCTAGGATGAGCTAAAGAGAGTGCATAAACCTATTTAAGCAAAGACAAAGCCAATACTAAAAAAACACAACTGTATTAGTGCACAGTTCCATTTGGCAGGGGGAAAAAAAAAAAAAAAAACGAAAACATTCTGAATCAAAATCCAGCCCCTAAGCAGACAGCAAATAAACACCATCTAAGCCAGTCGTTCCCAAACCTGGTCCTGGAGGCACCCCAGCTAGTCAGGTTTTCAGGATATCCACAATGAATAATCATGAGAGAGATTTGCATGCAGTAAGGGCAGTGCATTCAAATTTCTCTCCTGAATAATCATTCCGGATATGCTGAAAACCTGACAGGCTGGGTGCCTCCAGGACCACGTTTGAGAACCTCTGATCTAAGCAGTACAGCTGACTTCTGATTACAGCAATGCAAATCTCTTCAATGCCATTAGTTCATAGAAAAGTTTTAAAATATTTTTGGTTCCAAATTAGGACAATGGTTTCCAACAAACTGATTAATATAAAAAAAATTTTTTTTTTAAATCAGCCTAGCCACGAATATCGAAACAAACGTAAAATGCTCTTCTTTATACTTTATCAAACTGTTTATGTTGTCAGACTTTGAAGGATTCCTGTTTTTACTGAAACCAAGACAGATAGCGAGGACTGAAGCCAACTGATAATTGTCCCTATCCAAATCATTAATGCTGTTCCAAAAGGCTATCCTCCCCCTCATGCTCAAACCCCCCCCCCCCCCCCCCAAAAAAAAAAAAAAAATTCTGGGCCAAAAGATGAATGGACCTACTGCAGGCTGTCACTAACAAGAACAAGAAAGCAAGGGTCTGTAGCTCTGGGCGACAACTAATTTGGCATGGGAAAGTTAGTTTGTCTTGGGGTTATTTCTACACATCAACCCTATACTAAAAAGTACTCTTATGTGGTTTGCGTTATGATACAGCAAAGAACAATTCATAAACTCATAAACTTAACAAAAGGAAACAATTTCAACTGGTGCAGTTAAAAAAAAAAAAAAAAAAAAAACTAGCACTCAGCCTGTAGGAGCACTTATTATTATCTCTGGTTTCTATTTACTAATTGGGGGGGGGGGGGGGGTGGAACTCCCATCATGGGAGAAAAATTAACTGTTTCTGAAAAAAAAATCCCCCATCATGGGAGAAAAATTAACTGTTTTGAAAAAAAAATCCCCCATCAAGTCCAAATTAAGGAAGCATTATGGGTACTCTTTATGAAAGAATTATTCAAAATGTATCTTATATAGGTCCATATTTGCTTAAGAGTACTTCCAAACAATATAGAAATGCAAAAAAAAACATGCTTATCTTCCTTCATTCATCCATATATCCAAATAGACATCTTTGGCAATTCTCTTGTCTCCGTCTCACTATGGTCCTGGATAAAACCGTCCACAGGAAGACTGCCAGCTAATATTCAAACAGGATATTCCAGATAATCTGCATTTGCTTTTTAAAATCTGATAATCTGGCATAGTCCACTGGAAGATTAGCTCTCACGTGGTAACCGGGCGGTAATAACCTACGCACGTCAAATGCCACTTGGCGTGCGTCCAATACGAATGTCTGAAAATAAAAAGTATTTTTCAGACGCGCGTATCGGACACGTGCAAAAACTGAAATTACTGCAAGAGCCACGCAGTAGCCAGGCGTAACTCCATTTTGGCACACGTTGGGCACGTGTAGACACTTACGCAGTTTAGTAAAAGGGTCACTTAATTTTGAACAATTTTTTTTTTTTTTTAATGTAAGATACCCATAATGGTTCCTTAATTTGGACTTGATAGGGGATTTTGGAAACAGTTATTTTTCTCCCGTGGTGGTGGTGGGGGGGGGGGGTTTCCACCGTCTTTCTTTTTCCCTAATAGTAAAAAGAAACCAGCAAGTGCTCCTACAGGCTGAGTGCTATTTTTTTCTTTTTTAACTGTGCCAGTGGCTTTTAGCCTTTTGACGTTTCATTTTGTTAATAAGTTTATGAATTTTCCTCTGGTACTGTTATTGTGGCTAGCTTTATGATACAGGAAACCTTTTTAGTATAGGGTTGAACTGTTTTCTGTTTGCTGCTCCTTGAAAATAGGTGTACACGCAAAAGGCCCCCCTTTAGTAAGCCACGCTAGCTTCTTTAGCTCACTACACTAGAGTTGCTCATATATTCCTATGGGAGACAGTGTTTAGTGCGTGCTAAAAATGCTAACGCACCATTAAGGCTGCTTAGTAAACAGGGCCCTTAGCTTTACGCATACCATGACTGGAATGAACCTCACTCTTAAACCAGAGCGAAATCAGTCTCTCAAATTTACTGCTAATGCTCAACATAGTACTTGCATTGTGCCAAAGAGTTTCGTTCTGGAGTTCATAAAATGTTTGGTGTGAGGGCTTTTTTAGGTGTTTTATTAGTTAATTTACATGTTAATTACAAAAAGGATATAAAAAGCAATAATTATTACACTTATCTTTTGTTAATAAGGATTTGCATTCATTAACATGCCTATAAAAAGTGTGAATTTTACCCATTCTAACCTATGAATTAGCAGCTTTAAAAATGTATCAAAATGAATCAGCCAACAAAACTGAAAAAAATGAAAAAAAAAAACCATATCAGGGAAACATCCAAAAATAAAACTGAACTTTTTTTCTGTTCACATACCTAGTTGTTAGCTGTTATGGACTGCCTTCAGAATTGAAATGGCAAGACATGCATATAAAAACGAAAAGTCTGAATTTGATTGGGGTTCATCTAGAAAACAGTTAGCAAAATTATTCTCTGTTTTAGATAGCTACCAGCTTACACAATTGGCTACCCACTAACTGGTCAAGAACCAAATCACAATAGATATCTCGCTATCAAAACATGAACACTGGAATTAAAATTTATTTTGTGCTACAGTTAAATGTATGCTCTTGTGCGCTCTTTAACACAAATATCTTATAAGCATGTTTTTCTACCTCATACTAAACCACACAAAGCTTTCCTCCATTTGGTTTTGCTGAAGCAAAAAAAAAAAAAAGAGCACACATTAGCTTTGAGAAAAGAAAAATATATTTGAAGAAAACAGCTTCTTTCAATCTAACTCAGAAGCAAATCTCACTCACTTTCCTCCTCCTCCTCCAAACTGCTGCCAAAAATCCCTCCACAGTGTGTGTCTTTCCTTGCAAAACCTACCACCATAATCCCATTGGAGTGTAATTACTGTGGCTAATATTCTTACCCTGTTATGAAAATTCGCCATCCAAATGTGGCTCTAAGTTGTTACGATAATACATAAGCGTGCTGCGAGAGGGTAATACCTATACAATAGACTTGGTCAATACCGTAAATCTCTTTATTGGACAACAACCTATTACAGGAGATCTACTTAACTGTTTCCCTACTTAAAGGGCCATTTGGTGCTACAATAACAAGCTGACTTTTCACATTAGCAGGGATTAGCCAGTATAAATAATAAATCGGCACCGGGATAGTGCTCTGTTAGACACAGTAAAGGTATGTTGAGTACTGGGAATAAAATAAAAAAAAATCCAAGAAACTTTATGGAGGAGTTCCGATTAGAATCCTTTCAGAAGTTGTTCATTCTACAGTCTAGGAGGGAACAGAAAGCAAAATGAGAGAAAAAAAAAAAAGTTTCATGCTCATTTACATGGAAGGATAAACAAATCAAGCCCCACATTCAGCACATCACAAAACCTGCTAAAGTCTCACAGCTGAAAAAAATAAAAATAAGTGCTGCAATTTTTCTCTGCCAAGTTTTGCTGGGATTCCTCCACCCTCTGACATTTATAGGGATTTTGCATAGAGACCGAATGCATGGAACTAAGCGTTACCTTCGCTTAAAAAGGTCTCAGCTACTCCAAAAACGGCCAATCATCTGGGTTTATCGTGATGAGCTTAAAGTGCAAAACTTCAAAACCCAGCAGGAAAAAGATTGCTTTGCTGCTCAGTGTTATCATATTAAAGGGGGGAAAAAAAAAGGCTGAGTCATATATGAACGAGTACATTAAGAGTTATGAAGACTTCAACTTACAGTTTTAAAATATTAATTTGAGCCACGTTTAATTGTAATTGTATTACTTCACTAATTCTATGAAATTACATTTGACTGCTGTTCAGTAAAAGCTGATCATACGTTCAATACATTCCTAAATTTCAAGAACTGCAGCAGAGTGAAGTTACAATAGATAAACACACATATAAAAATAGAGAAGACAACTTGCATGTTCCTGCTGATAAAAATAATAATGTGGAGACTCTTAAATCTTTCAGAAGTACAATGCCCAAGACTTGTTATTTTTATCAAATTTCTAAAAGGCAACGAAAGATAAACTACACTGAAGTTTGGCTTAAAGTCTGTGGAAGCCTATGATAGAGAATATTTTAACGATATAAAATCCTTCGTTTACCTCACTGCAACAGTGATTCTGGATTCAATGCGTAGGAGTCAGTAAAACTGCTTGCAGAGGGCTGGTATGGGGAGACTACATGTACTGGAGAAAAAAAGCATTTCTTCCGGCCTTCATTACTGTGATTATCTCATATGCAAGCTCCCTCTGCAGGTGATAAGAAGGGTTACCAAAACTCTGTTAGAAAGTATAGGCATTGGCAATAGAAAGGTTTCATTAAATGCGTACATTTTAACAAACATGAGTAGCCATCTGCTTAACCATACTACTGTTTAATGCATGAAACATCCAGCGACAAACCAATGAAGGTTCTAAAGAATTTCCAATGGCTCTATAAGCCTAATTAAAGGGTTTATACGTGAAATTTTTAAGACAAAGAAAACAGCATTTGTAACTTTACAATACAGGTTTCAGAGTCACTTCAAAATGACTTTGCAGTCTAATAGAAGAAATGGAAAACATGATAAAACGTCATATTGCTTAAAAAGCAGCAAACAGCCTACTGCAAGAACACCATATCTACTTTATCTAATTCATCTCTCCCAAAACTGATAATAAAAAAAACACAAGCTACCCCGTCTCACCCTGCACCTCTATTAACAGCTACAAAGAATTCTCCCCCATATCCTTTGGGCTACATTTTGCTGTAACAACTAGGAGTGCTCTGGAATGCTTAAGTGGGGGGGGGGGGGGGGGGGGGGGGGAGGGTGAGACTACAAATGGCTACATATATCCCCCCCCCCCCCCATGAGAACCAGGATTCTAGAAAGTTTGGAAGTTGTTTACTGACCTTTGTTTCTACATGTTTAGGTAGGCTAATGTGGCAACCATATTAGGGAAAGGGAAGGGGACTTGATATAAAGCATTTCTGTGGTTTTTGCAACTACATTCAAAGCGGTTCACATAGTATATACATGTACTCATTTGTACCTAGGGCAATGGCGGGTTAAGTGACTTGCCCAGAGTCACAAGGAGCTGCAGTGGGAATTGAACCCAGTTCCCCAGGATCAAAGTCCGCTGCACTAACCACTAGGATACTATTCCTCCTTAATCTAAATGGGACGGCATAGCCCACAAGAACCGCGACATGAACATCATCAACTACAGGCTTCAAAAAAAAAAAAACCTCAGTTCTCCGTTTCTCGCATTTACTGCCTTCCTTATCATTCCCAAGTCCCTCTTTTTTATCTAAATATTTTATGGAATTCATTTTTGAACTGGACTGATATGAGACCTTTCTTCCCTTCATGATCTGATGACGTCAAAATACCAAATTTTATATGAAGATAAATACAACAATTATTTGATACATGTTTGGTTATTATTGGAAATAGGATCAATGACCACATATTGGCATTAGTATTGGAATTATGTTTAGTGGTATATGTATTGAAAGAAATCACTAAGGATACATGAATAGCAATTGTGGTATTTTCCCTGGAACTGAATTGTTTCTGGAAATCACCACCTGGATGTTGAATGTTGGTGTCATTTTTGATATGTATATGATAACAGAACATAAGTTGTGCAATGATGGTTCTCAATTCAGCCAGTCTCTTGGTTAAGTGACTGAAGTATAAACTGAGCACTCTCTAACATTTCTCATGTGGGTGTACATATGATGTGGCATTGTATGTCTTGCAAAAAAAAATTTTTTTTTGATATTAGTTGTTGGTTTGTACCTTATTTCACTCGGAGGCGTATTTTCAAAGCACTTAGACTTGCAAAGTTCCATAGTAACTTGTGGAACTTTTAAGTGCTTTGAAAATACACCTCATAGTAATTAGTGTTACAAAATAAATATAATTTACCTCCATTAAGTTCACTAAATATTTTATTGGCCTTTCAGGATAAATATAGACACATATTTATGCCATATATACGTCTCTCAGTTACACAAATTTTTAAAAAAAGAAATATTAGAATTTATTAACTGCTTTTAGGAAGAGATTCACACAAGGCGGTGTACAGCACTTATGTTCCTAATGGGTGAAATTCTATAAATGGTGCTCAAAACGGGGGCCGGAACAGATCAGGGCTAAGCGCTATTCTATCAAGGGTGCATGACCTTTACAGAAAGGTGATCAGTGCCAGTCACACCTGCTGAAACCAAATCCCGGCACCCAAGCTGGGTGCAGAAGACTAATATTCTATAGCACTGCAAAAAGTGTGTCTCCACATTTAAAGAATACCTATTTAAATAAACGAGGATCACCATTTATGCCGAGACCGGAACCAGGAAGGCTACCTTGTGAACATAATTAAGTCACAAGAGAAGAAATAGAAGTCCTTTTACTTACAGGCAAATCCTTGTTCCGCCCGCTGCTGTAGATCTGTTAGAGGTGGTGAATATTTCTAGGTCGTTTTCGGTACATATTGGTTCTGTTACATTGTAAAGACGTCACAATAGTCAGATCTGTGACCCAACACCATCGAGTAGTTCTGTGATTTAATATATGTGGCACACGAGTACAGCAAAGGATAATATATAACTGCTCCTCTCAAAAGTCAGCTCTCCCAAATATCTTCAGAGTGGCGACTAATACTGTCCCTTAGAGAAAAGAAAAACGTCTAAGTCATTTTTGGATCCTAGCCACCAAGAGTACTTTTCTGGAAGATAATGACTGTGCAATTTTGCAGCACTGCTTTGCTGGGATAAATCACTTGACTGCAATAGGCAGGAAAGCTAAAGCATGACTAGGTGCTGAGAAGCTATTTAACAGTGTGGACTTCAGATTACAGTCTTCCAACATCTAATGTCAAAAATGGCTACAACTACAGGATGTTCACTGGTTGTGATATCTTGCAGGACCGTCAATTTTTCCCCAATCCAGAGATGACATAAGTATTCAACGTACGCAAGTTTTTATGGGCAAGAAATAACTATGTAAATAACTGTTAGCCAATTATAACAATTAAGATATATGTTAATCTGGACCAGTGAAAAATATTTAGAATCTTTCTGTAGGTTGTAATTGTTACTGTGATTGACAGGGTGACAGAATATTTGGAACCAAATATAAGAAATACACACAACCACAAACATTAACTATTTGGCCATTTTCTTATTTCTTAAGACAAAAGAAAGCTGATTTTTTTTCCCTTTCTTCTCTGAACCAAGGGAGCATGTCATTAAAAACTAATTATCTTTGAAAAATAGTTCAGTGAGAGCAATAATTCTATGAACTGTACCCACATGCTTATAAAGAAAAAGGTGACCCATTACAGGAAATATAAACACTCTGCAAGTGCATTATTCTTAAAGGAAGACAGACAGAAAAAGAAAACAGAATTCAAGGGTGCCTACTGCAATAATACTTATTACTGAATGAACTCTGCATGTTAACATCCCAAAACAAAGCCAGCAGACTCCACAAGGTCAGTCTTCCCTCCCTCAGCTGCAAGGAATTCTTTTTTTTTTTTTAACAGTAAATCGGTGTTAGATTATTCTGTCATCTGGATCCAGAGCAGTAATCAGTTTGAGGTGCTGATTGATATGAAAAGACCAACAGACAGAGAGCACAAACTACAGCTCAGTGGAATCACGAAACAGGTCTCAAGTCTGGTTCTTCCTCCTCTGCCTCCCACTCAACAGTGAAAGCTAAAACCAGTGCAGCACAAAGAACAGTTCTATTGTTAGTGTAAAAAAAAAAAACCAACAACAACCCAATATCATCACTTTCCAGTGCAAGATACTGAAAATGATCTTATGGTCTTAAAGAAATGTCTTGGGCAGTAAACAAAATAATTTTAAATTATTACTTCAAAGATAAACTTCCACTCTTAAGATATGTCATATACACTACACATAAAAAGCCATTAGAAAATTAGAATCTTAAAAGACAGTGATTTAAATTTTCTAAAATGCAGGCATTTTTATAGGTAAGTAGGGCAAAGCAAATCTACTAAATAGCAGAGAGAAAGTTAAGCTGTGACCCACTTCAAGAGATACCTTAGGTAATGCCTCATGACCAAAAGCCAATACTTACTGTGGCATAATACAGGCAGTTCAATCCATCCTACTGGAAATACCTACTTCTATTTTAAATCCCGTTATTACAGCATTGTTACCAAGCTCCTCAGTGTTATCTTGAACCTCGCAGTGGCAAATTCATGCTATGTTGTTTACTCAAACTGGCACAAATTGGTGTCGGAGGCTGACTGAAATTTGCACAGCTGCATTAAAAAACACATGTTAAAAAAATAAAAAAAAAAACCTAAACGCCAATTTCAGAAAGCCTCCCAAAAGGGCCTCTCAATTTTAAGCAGTCTTCTTTTAAACACACTTGCCTTCAACACTGCAATCCAGAGATCGTGACTTAATCCCTGCATGAGAATTTTAATGTTTATAATGTACTCCTCACAGATTGGGGGCGGGGTGGAGGGGGAGAAATCAATGACAAGACCAACAGGGGCCCATTTTCCTCAGCACACGTTCTCTTGTCAGGCCATGATTAATGCTATGCTCTGTAGAGGGAGACATTACATCCAGCTAAAACAGACCTAAACTTCACCCTAAGGCAGGAATCCGATTTAAACATCTCTATTCAAAGTGACATTTGTCCTCCTATTTTTTTTTTCTAACTAGTTTCCCCAGAAATTCCAAAGAGTTGACTCTGTGACCTAGGAATGGCCCATTGGTTGCAACCCGTCACGGTGCCTGCCCTTATCACTGGAATGAAGCCAGGACATTCTGCACTGGTGGGGGGGGGGGGGGAGGGGGGAACATAGTGCTTCAAGAACAGAGTGCAACAGGTGCTCGCAATACCGACTGCCATCCAGAGGGCAACCCTGATCTAACTTAAAACACAAAAGTCAAATTATAAGACCACCACAACCAGCCCCATAAATTCTACGGGCCATTTTTAAACGCAAAATGGAATGCCTGGTCTAAAAGGAAGAGACGGCGACACTTGTTAGTCGGGTGGAGGAGGGGGGGGGGAGAACGGACAACAAAACTAAATAAAAACTTCAGGTCAGCAAACTAGAATTCAGACGTTTCCGGGCTGCACAGTTACAATGTAATTAAGTCCCACTTTGCCTTTCGGATTGGCATATCTGCTCAAGTATTTACGTGTGACTGCTCCAAGAGCAACAAACTACATATAGCTGAACTAAAAAAAAAGAAGTTAGGATCTCTCAGAAGTGACTTTCAAACTTTCCTTTACTATCCCAGTGATGCTACGCCGTGAATCTTAGTTCTACAATCCTCACAAAATGGAACAGAGAAAAGCTAATAAAATGTACACACACACACCAGGACGTCAAATTCAACTCCATAACCTTACTCACAATGACCTAATACCACCTCACAAAAGCATAACGACTCCTGATATTATATCTTGTAGTCACCGATGCCAAGTTCCTGCTAACCAAGGTAATCTCATTTCTGGTCCTTCTCTCTGTAAATTGATTTTTTCCCTCCTCTTAGTTGCTCTGGTAATTGAACAAATTCTTACAACTGTGATGGGATTTTACTTACCAGCATACACCACATAAAATCCTCAGCAATGATGAAGCATATTACTTCATAAACTGCATTTTTGTTGTAATTAAACAAAATTGTATCTAAGTTTGCTTTGTGCCTCCGAAGCAATCAATAGCTTTCTGCTGTAGGCTGCACTTTACCTGCAGGTGGTAAGCATTGTGTTTACTTCGCTCAGTCTGCGAGCCTCTCGATTATTCTGTCCCTTCAAAATAATTTGGGGAAAATAACAGGTTTGTGATGAGCAGGACCTACTGCACTACTACTGCCCGATGAAGGCCATAAAGAAAATTACTCTGAACGCAAAAAAAAATTATGCATTTTGTTTAATCCCACAAAATAGCTGAAATTTAAATAATGATCTTCAACCTACATCATGTTTCATACAATTCATGATAGTGAATCCTTTTTTCCACCTGTAAACTAAATTCTGTTCTCAGTGTTTAGACTGTAAGAGAACACAATCTATATCTTGGGTCTTTAAAGATAACTAAAAAAATAAAAATAAAAGTAGGTAAAAATCTATAAAATTTTACACACTACAGAATATGGGCTAAGTTACAACACTAACCAGAAATGATAGAATTACACTTGTGTTCCCCAGTCCTGAAAAAGTGCAGTGTGAATTTGAAGCTTACTATTACTTTCTCTTGTAATTGTTCTTCTAAACAGTATTTCATACTCTTCAGTTCAACAGACCCATCTGCAACCTAGTACTGCTATTTTCAGAGTGATGAAATTTTTTTAAATGTCCAAAAAGAACCTGGCTGAATTTACACATTCAGCTGTGAAACAGTCTCTCCATAAGGGCTAGGAGGTACTTCGATGGCACTTTTTTGGGGGGGGGGGGGGGGGGGGGTAGGGGGAGAGAAAGCCTCAAAATAAGAAGTTGAAGAATAATTAATACCTTGCTTAAGAAAAACATGAAGATATTCTACGTGTTTCCATGAAGATACTTACAACACAGTGTCAGGTAAAATTATATGCTGTGTTAAAATTCAGGAAAATCTGGTAAACAAATGTTTGCACAGGATTTTACTGCTTAGACTACTGTAGAAGATATTTTTTATACTCTGCCCAGCCCAACTCAAAAGATTCTTTAAGTAGGTAGTGAACACCACAGGCATGCAAAAGATTCTTCAGACACTTTCAGAACAGACCTAGATCTGTTTCAATTTTTTAAGGATTATCTTCAGGTATATCCTTAGTAAATCTGCTACTAAAAAAAAATCTTTACAATTAGAATTCAACCATTTCCCTATGCAACTTAAAAAACATACCAAAGACTAAATGCACTCATACAAAACTACAGTAAAATGAATACTCATTTCTAGATAGCGTAGATCACTTTTGGGGCCCCTTTTACTAAGCGGAAGTAAAAGGGGCCTTGCGGTGGCGTCGAGGTGCGAGTTTGCCATGCGCAGAGGCTCCCCTTTTACCGCTGCTCATAAAAAAAAAAGGAAATTCAGGGCAGGGGAAGTAAATGGCCATAAGTGAAGCTTCTGCCACGCAACCATTTCCCAGGGGAGCCCTTACGCCATCTACTTAGGAGGCGGTAAGGGCTCCCATGCTTCCCACACTGTCTAACCCCGGGTAAGCGACCGGCGCAAAAACCTTTTTTAAAAATCTGGCGTGCCGGAAATGGTGTGCATTGGGGGGGAGGCATGGAGCCCGGCGGTAGTGCGGGATTGGCGAGCAGCAAAGCGGCATTACAGGTGCCGCCACTTTGTAAAAGGGACCCTTTATTATGAGCTAGTTAGCACTTAAAATTTTCAGCTGGCACAGAGGTACAAAAACAAACAGCGATGGTCTGGTTGCTAGATGTCTGTTATTCCAGCACACAAATCCAAACAGTGGCAGTGGGAAACAAGTACCAACAGCCTTGAGCTTCAAAAGAAGTCTTTTCAACACATCACTGTGTAAAACTGGCACAACTCCTTCTGCCTCCCAATCTGCTACTACTGAGCAGATGGGCTAAAACCATATCAGGTACTTGTGAATCATAGTGTTGCGAACTGAAACTAATTTACGCATACACACAAACAGCTCTCCATCTCTATGAAAAAAAAAAAAAGTACACACCAGCAAGCACTTTAAACATCCTGAAAACAAAAAGGGCAGGTTCCCAAAGTCACTGGACAATCCATTTGTTGCAATTTGAATTCTCAATTTGTAATTGCTAATCCAATTAACATTTAATTAAAAAAATAATAATAATGCCCACACACCGTCAATAAGTGGGCAAGTACCTTAAACAGAGTTTACATATGCGCAAAATTACATTTTATTAGAAGTAAATTATGTAAAAGCAGGTCACAAAATGTTACACTAACATATTGATTAAAAGTTTACAGGAAAAAAAACTAATTATAGCACTAAACAGGGTACCCCATCCCCTCCCTAATCTGACTTAAGGAATTAAGGGCTATAAGGAAGCTCAAAAGAACAGGAAGAAGGCTTCAGCAGCAATTAAATAAGATGAGCTGTCTTAACTACAGTGCAAACTGATTATAAAAGCCAAAACAAACCTGTAAGTTACTCCATCTCATTCCAAGAGAGGCAACACCCAAAAACCTAGGCCAATATCTGCACTGATGTGAAAACTGGTATAATAAAAACCCAACTACTCCACTTAAAATACTTGCAGGGCAGGAGAAACAGAGAGATCTATATCTTTATGCTAGTTTCTGTAAGATTTTGAGATGTAGATGGTCTGCTTTGATGTTGGTCCATTAAGGAAAAGAAACTCAAAAAGCCAAGAAAAAAAAAAAACCAGGAGGGGCACCTTTATTGGAAATTCGCAAGCCAAAACGAAGTAATTGGTTTGTTCTACCTCACCTGATTCAATATCCTGATTTCCCCAACTACCAGCTCCCAGAGCTATCTGTGTGTCTAAGTTCGTTTCCTGTTGCCAACACATAGTAACCCACATTGATTGAAAATGGCAGCTGAAGTGTTGCTGCAGTGCATTAATTTCTCTCCAAGTGCCTCAGTTTTGCTATATGAATGCTGAAAATGCTCTGTTCATTTTATACCTTTACAGCTTTGCCAAATTTGGGATATTCATCACAAAACACTGGGCTAAAGAACACCATCTTCACAGCAATTTTTTGATTATCTCTAACAGCTCTAAAGGAAATGGCATTTCTTTAAAGTACTCTGCGTTCAAAAGCGGACTAGTTAGCTGCAATTTAAATGTGATAATGGCAATTACATCAATATATGTTCCTTTCATAATCACCAACACATACTCCCTTCAGCCAGCGCATAAACAAACATCTGTGAAATCCAGTGTCACACAATGGCATGTAAATTATAAGACAAAACCTGTACTCTCTGTCCACTAAAGGAAAACTGTCATTTTACCCAAATCTTTATTGCGCAGGCCACATTTTAATTAGCAAGAACCAAGTTCTTTTAAAAAACTAAAATGCCCGTGATAGGATGTATAGACCACTCATACACTGCACAAACATATACAAAATTAATTTAGAAGAATGATTTAAGTCTTCCAAGCTCTTTCAGTGTTGGTTGTTTTCATTTATAGGCAGAACACAGACCGTAGACAAAATGAGAAAGTTCATTTGTATCAAAGATTCTGGGAGAGAAGGAAAGCTTTGAACCATCTGCTCTTCTGAAAAGGCCCAGATCACTGAAGGGTAACTCATTGTCTTGCTCTTCCACTTACTGATTAGAAATATTGATTGTAAGAGGAAAAACTGGAGAAAAAAAACGGAAGCCTATGTACTAAAGGTTTCTTCCATTTTGTTTCTTATGGGAAAAATGCTTAGCACCTAGGGCTCTAAGCTAAAACACACTTTACAAATCAAAAGACTGGTATTTAAACATCTGAGGGGTGGGGAGCGGGATAACTTCATAAAAGCGGTTAAGAAATCCCAATAAATAAAACAAACATGATGCAGAATCCAAAGGAACTGCGAGCTGCTTGCTGATAAGATTACACTATGGCCAGCTGCTAAATTAGTTTTTTTTTTTAATTTAAAAACATATTTAAAAATGTAAAGTTATACAAACTCTACATTAAAGCATTTATTTCCAATTGATTTATAAATGCATTCTGCCAATTTCATTATATTTTTACAATCAAACCTTAATCATTTTTTTTTATTCCTGTTAAAAAAATTTGCTAGTGAGGATACTGCAAAGATCCTTTCTAAAAGCTTTCAAGTTGCCACCTCTATGTTATAGTTAACAAATGAATTGCAAACACTTGTGAATGTTTAGCTGTAACCAAAAATAACCCCTGTGAGAGATTTACTGTTATCCAACCCTGCCTGCTGTAGACTTGGGGGGGGGGGGGGGGGGGGGGGGGGGGAAGTATCTATCAAAAGAATGGAATTTTGAAAAAGGCGAGTATTTCAATATTTCTGTTGTGTTCTTAATCTAAAGTAAGGCCAAGTTCTTTCATATTCAGACCCTTCAGTGCAGCGTTATGAAGGGAAAAATCCTAAAACCGGAGTTCTGTGGAAAAAGCTTTCTGCATCCTAGCAGACACAAGACAGCAGAAAGCACGAAACAACAGTCAAAATAAAAGGTCGCTTACTTTCTTGGAACAAACCGATTAATCAACAGAAAGAATAACCAGGCCTTTTGCTTGAGGACCCACCAAAACCAGAATGTTTTTCACTCACATAATTACAAAACAGTAAAAAAGTTCAGAAACACAGCCCAAATCCACCTCCCTATTTTACCCCTTTAGAATTCCCACTGCCCTTTGGGCCTCTCCTTGGAAGCAAATGGAAGACAGGCTGAAATTTTCTCAATTGAGCTGGAGCTGAGGAAGCTTTGATATGTTAATAGCCCCTTCAAAACGGTAAGAATTCACACTTGCATTAATTCAAACAATTTGTGCAGAATGATGTGAAATGGCACCTCTTTTAGTGGAAAGCAACAAAAGGAGGGAATCAGAGTGTCTGAAGAAAAAAAAAAAAAAAACCAAGAGAACATTTGTTCTGCAGGATGCTTTCCCTTGAGTCCCAGAAAGAATATTTAGATGCAAATAAAATGTACCTGCATAAGCGTAGCTCTTTAGCTAATAACCCGAAAACACCTTAGGGAACTTTTGGAAAATGCATGCAATGTTGAAATATATATATATATATATATATATATATATATATATATATTATATTTGCCTTAAAGCAGAGTTGGCCCCAGCTTTCCCTATGCAGACGCAGGACTGTTTTAGTCCCAGGCTCTCATGGTACACAACATCTGGATCATTTTACTCCATCTATCGCTCACTTCTGAATTTAACTGAACTCGGAACAAAACTCTAGCCATGAAGTTTATTAGCACTATGGAGTCTGCAACAGGTTAAAGTGATTTTTATTACAAGAATATTAATGTAATATTCATCATTCAACTGCAAACAAAGACCGGAGGCGCATAAAGGGCCTTCGGACATATATATACATCAAGGCCAATTAAAAAAAAAACCCATGAATGAAACCAATGATTCTGCAACATGAGATAAAAATATGAAAGGTTACTAGAACGAACAAAAAGGGCTGCATTGCTTGAAACAGGCACCATCTGGCTGCAGCTCGGGCTCCTTCGTCTTACCTTTTTAGAGAACCCCACGGTGCAGTTGCCTCCCGTCTATGAGACTGGAAAGGGGGTGATAAAAAGCCCCCAGATCACCAAAAAACAAATAGTCTTCCATTCCTCACTAGGCGCTCTCTCTCCCCTTCCCTTGCCCACTACCAATCATCACGGCCATTAAAATCCAAATCCGGCCCCAAAGTTTGGAAGCACGAGTCTCCATTAAACAAAGCTCTTTGCTCGTCTGATCCCAGTTCAGGTTCAGGAGAAATGGATCCTGCATCTAATTGCTGTCATTCATTCCGCCTGCTGGAGCCAGTTCACATCTGGCTGCGTTTTGATTGAACCTTTTTTTTTTTTCCTCCCCCTGGAAGTAAAGCAGCAGCTCTCTCCGGATCCACTTAGCTGGGGAAAAAAAAATAACCAAAGCTAAAGGTGCCAGGCAACCCGATGAACAAATAAGAGGCCAAATCTGATCTCCCCGGGCCAGTGCCAGGTCGCCACCCAGGCAAAGCAGAGCCTTGAGCACCTAGCTCCCAGCACCAATCACTCTACTACTCACAGCTGCCTCTTGCAAAAACCAGACCAGGCGGCAACAAACACACCAGGCGGCGTTTAATTCCTTTCCTACAGCAGGTTGGCTCTGCTAGTGGTGGAGTTTTCAGATTACACTTTTTCTCCTACCTAACCGCACGCAGCCTTCTCCCCTCCCAACCAGGGGATGCGATAGAATTAATGCAATCACCAGAGCAAAAGCATTTGCCGGCAACAGTTGAAGCTTACCTCTGCCTCTCTCTCTCTAGGTGCAGTTTCCCGTAGAACCGTGAAAAGCGATTCTTTCTCCTTGCAGTGGACTGAGGGTAAGAGCCGGAGGCTGCAGTGGAGGGAACGGGAGGAGGAGGGGGGCGGCTCTCCTCTAGCAACCAGGGCCGGGCTCTCACAGCTCGTTAAGTCAACATGTTTTTTTTTTCCTTCCCCCTGAAGCTTCAAGGCCGCTCCATGTGAAAAGAAAACAAAGAAAAGAAAGTGGGAAAGCACAACCTGTGGCGAGGGGGGGCGGGTTCGGCAGAGTGTCCCGCGCGCAGAGTAGCGGCTAGCGCGGAGAGCAGAGGCGGGGGGTAGGCAAAGCGCTACTACAGTCGGACTCTTCAGTGCACTGAAGCAAAGCCCTCGCCCTCATTTGCATGTCCCTCGATGACATTCTGGCCTCTGGCACAATCCAGTCCCAGCCCCCTCACATTTCCGAGCTAGCAAACAGCACAGACAATGAGGAAGCAGCAGCTCTGGTCAAACAAGAGCAAGGAAAAGGGGTTGGGGGGGGAGGAGGAGGGAAAAAAATGTCTGCAGGCTCCTTTCGCTCGAGCTGCACCTCTCTCCAGACGGGGCAACGCTAAATCCTGACACAGACTCTACTGCCAAGGTCTGAACTGGAGTCGCCCGAGCCACTGCCTCTTTCTCCACCCTCCAGCAACACCCCCGCACTGGCTTTCTGCTAATCAGAGCACTGTTGTGTTCTATCTCAGGTACAGCCAGGGCAAGGCTCCAGCGTTTTCAGCGGGAGCTCGGGCAGAGAGGGAAGGAGATTACAGGCACTGCAGCGCTGCACCGGCTACAGACGAGTGCGGAGGAAGTCCGGCGACTGCTGCTGAGACGGAGCCCTGCCCGTCTCCGTCTGTCCTTCCCTTACCGTTTGGGGGAGAGGCTCCGTCCGAGCTGCAACTTAAAAAAAAAAAAAAACATCTGAAAACTTACTTTTCAGTCTTCTGCTACTTTAGCAAAGCGCGAGGTGGGCCAAAGGCAGCGCTTCACCTGGGACGTGTTTGCTCTCGGTCTGCACTGCAGGATTGTAGCCAAACTGCATGCGCACGTTACTTAGATGAGAACATTTCAGTGTGTGTGAATTAAAAATAGTTTAATGGTATTTATAAGCATCTGAGCAGGCAAATAATTTTATTTTTTCCACGTTAAACATTTGTAGTACAGCCTCTAGCGGTTTTGTTGGCCCTGAATAAAACTGGATTCCTTGCAAGTTTTGATTTCTTATTGCACCCACAGCCACGATTATTAAGCGACGATGTTGTATGCATGGGTTGTGGAAGCTACTTATAATCTTCCTTAAGATGTCACATGAAAACAAATGAGGCCACTGTAAAAAAGAATAGAAGGAAAGACTGCAGGACTTCGGCTCCCAAATGTACACCATGTTTTCTAAATCTGTTTCCTTCATTTCCTTAAATTGAAATCATTCCTTGTATTTGCTATTGTCCAGTGTGGACATTTATTTGCTAGTGTGAGCTCTGCCAGGAATCAAAAGTAAAATTAAGAACAAAAGAAGGAAAGACAAGCAAGCCAAGAAACAAAGCACTGCATTAAAAGTTCCAAAAAAATATGTAGAACATCTGGCCATTTATTTTATAGGGATAGGATACCATGCCATAATGTAGCTTTTATCTGCTCCTAAAGTTTTAATGTTGCATGGGCACAGTATGTTTATTTTTTATTTATTTGAACTGAAACAGGCAATGAAATCACTAAAACAACCTAATAGATTTCCAAGGTGTGTAGGCCTAAATCCCAGGAGCCAACCTTAACCAGGTGCTGACCCGGGACTGGAAGTATGACAGAAGCTGTGAGAAAGGGGGTGGCAAACCGGAGGGGTGGTGGAGGAAAGGGCTATCTGTGCCCGCCAGGGATCAAAAGAAGAAAGAGTGGGACTATAAGAACTACAAGTCCCAGAAGCCCGAGCTGAGCAGGAAGCAGGAGTGGGAGGAGAAGTCCTCTCAGAGGGAGAAGGGGGAGGAGGTTGATTGGGAGATGAAGTCAGAGGGAGGGGATGAGGAACACCTGTGGGAGAAGGGAGTGGTGGAACAGATGGATTGGCAAGGGGGGGAAGGGGGAGGGGAAACAGAAGAAATGGATATCTCAGCATTTGCTCAGGGCCATGAGGAGAGGAGAAAGAGGGCTGTGTGTACTGGATCACAAAAGGTATGAATTCTTTAACCCGGTGGGTGGTTGTCAGGAGTTAGTGCTGACAAATGAGGGAGGTGGGTCCTCTAGGTGTAGCCAGTATGCAGGGCTAAACCTAGAGGAATTCATACCGTAGGGGAAACTTGGAACTTTATAGTGTTGCTTGAGAAAAGCTGAACTGTGTGATAAGCATTTGATTCTGAATAGAGACTCTAAAGAAAGGGGCCTGTGCCAGGAACAGGTCCCGGTCCAGAGGCCTGGTCGGGGACTTAATAGCCGGACTGGAAAGAACCTAGGCGGCTAGTCTATGAGGAGTGGGACTCCACCAGGAAACAGATACTTGCCAGTAGCCGGTAGGGGTTGAACTAGGGGGTGGGCTACTGGCTGGAGAGAACACAACTGTGTAAGCCTGAGGGAGGTTTGCATAACTTGCAAGGATTGCAGACAGCACGGAGAGGTGCGGCTGGATGGTAGACAGCACGGAGAGGTGCAACTAGAGAGCAGCCAGCCCGGAGAGGAGCAGGAGTCTGACAGTGGTGCGGCTGGAGTACAGACAGCACGGAGAGGTGCGGCTGGATTGTAGACAGCACGGAGAGGTGCAACTAGAGCGCAGACAGCCCGGAGAGGAGCAGGAGTCTGACATTTGGTGGCAGTGGTGGGATCGGTCGAGCCCGAGTTCCAGTAAGCCGAGGAGGAGGACGGAGGATCGAGACGGACCAGAAAGCTGGGGAGCTTGAACCCGAAGGCGAACAAACCTCCTGCTTCCGGTGAGCATAGTGGGAGCAGGGGGGGATTGGAGGGCGAAGTGGAAGTGTTGTGAAAGTCCACACTTGGGTTTTGTTTTCTCTTGTGTTTTCTTATAGGAAGAAGATTAAAGTTATCGGGATGGATCCGAAAGAGATGTTTGCCTTTATGACTCACCAATTTCAAAAGCAACAAGAGATGGCACATAAACTTATGGAGGAGTCGTTGGCAGCTTCCCGAGCACAGCAGCAGCCACTTTTGGACCTATTTCAGGAATTTCTGCGGACTGGAGGACGAATGTCCGGACCTAACGAAAATGGGACAACCGTGCGGGGCGAAGGGGCTGCTGGACTGGTAGGACCTGTGGGGGTGAACTGGTTACCTTGGGGAAAATTAACTGAAGCAGATAATATCGAAGATTATCTGGGGGCCTTTGAGAGGGTGGCGGTGACAGCAGGATGGCCTCAGGAGCAATGGACCCTAAGACTAGCTCCTGCGCTGGCTGGGGAAGCTTTAGCGGCTTTTCGGGCCCTACCTACAGGACAAATAACAGACTACCCAAGGCTGAAAGCCGCTATTTTGGATAGGTTTGGGCTAAGCAAGCATACGTTCCGAAGGAGGTTTCGGGAGTTCAGGTGGGTGGAGGGAGAGACACCTAGGGTACTTGCTCAGAAACTAAGTGATTTGGCAGGAAAATGGTTAGAGCCTGAAAGACGGTCCATGCAACAGGTAATGGAAGACCTGGTGCTGGAACAGTTCTTGGAGTCCTTACCTAGAGGGCTTCAGGTTGACTTGATTAAGCGAGGCTGCAGTACCCTCGAGGAGGCAATCCAGAGCATGGATTGTTTCCTAGAGTCGCAGCATTGTGCCCACAGGGGAACCCCGCCGGGAGGGGGAAGAGGAGGTCCAAAAGGGCATCAGGTTCCCGAAGGTAGGGGCATGAGAGTGTGGGAGGGGAGTAAAGGGGAAGAAAGAATGTGTTATCGTTGTGGGCGGAGGGGCCATGTGAGGAGAGACTGTGGGGTGAAGTTACAATTGGTGGCTGGAGGGGGAAAGGGGGGCAGGGAGGAGTTCTGCCAACGGGTAGAAGTTATGGGGGTGGGGGTGGAGGGGCTGTTGGACTCTGGAGCAGACCAAACTATGCTAGCCCAGTCCTTGTGGGAGAGGATCAGGGAAAAGGGGGTTGGGGGAGGGGGGAAGAAAGGGCGAGAGGTCACCATACAGTGTGTGCATGGGACTTCCAGTAGGTACCCGTTGCGGCAGGTGAGGATCGTAGGCCCTTTGGGGGCTCATTGGGTCTGGGTGGCGGTACTACCTAGGTTGCCTCAGGCCCTTATCTTGGGAAGGGATTGGCCCCCATTTTCGCAATATTTGAAAGAGAGAGAGGGGTTAGTGGTTACCCGGGTCCCAACGGGGTGCGGAGGGGACGGAGCAGGAGCAGGCTTTGGCCCAGATATTTCCGTTTCAGATGGAGATATTGGGAACCCGGGGAAAACCAGGGATTCGGGGGGGCATAGGAAGACGGGGCAGCGTCAGCGGGCTCAGTCTATGAAAGACTTGGAGCAGACGGCGGATTTCCCTGAGGAGGCAGGGGAGGTGCAGGAACAATTCCCCTCTTTTAAGAGGGAACAGCAAGCCGACCCTACTCTGCAATATGCTTGGACGCGGGCAAGGGAGGGGGACAGGGAGGTGCAGGGACCTGGGTTTGTGATAGAGCAGGGCCTTCTGTTTCGGACACCTGCAGGAAACGGAGGAGAGGGGGGACGGAGCCAGTTAGTGGTGCCGAGGGGATTTAGGAATCTACTGTTACGGGTAGCTCATGATCACCCTCTGGGGGGACATAAAGGAGCTCAGAATACGGTTTCCCAATTGTTACGGCGCTTTTATTGGCCCGGGATATATAAAGAGGTGGAAAAGTATTGTGAGTCTTGTCCTTTATGTCAGAAGGTGGCCGAACAGGGTCCAGGGAGAGTCCCTTTACATCCTTTGCCCCGCATAGGGACACCCCTAGGCAGGATTGCGATGGACATAATTGGTCCTCTTCCAAAATCGACTCGGGGGTTCTCCTATATCTTAGTAATTATGGATATGGCCACCAGATTTCCTTGGGCCATTCCGTTACGAAGCATTTCGGCTAAAGTTATTGCTGCGGAACTTATTCACATTTTCTGTGAAGTAGGATTCCCTCGGGAGGTGCTGACTGACCGGGGGTCTAACTTTAGATCACGGGTTCTAGCACAGGTATGGGAGGCCTTCGGGATTGTTCACATTTGTACGGCTGCATATCACCCGCAGACCAATGGCCTGGTAGAACGTTTTAATAAGACCCTAAAGACTTTGCTTAGGAAGGGAGTGGGCTCTTGCACGGAGAAATGGGATCAATTGCTGCCCTTTGTCCTGTATGTCACGAGGGAGTGTGTGCAGGCCACCCTAGGGGTGTCGCCCTTCGAGTTGTTCTTTGGGCGGGCACCAAGGGGGGTCTTAGATATAGTGAGAGAAAGATGGGTACCCCCGGAAGCCGAGGATAACACTGTAATATCTTATCTGCATGATTTAAAGGGGCGCTTGAGGCGGTTGGGGGTTTACTCTAGGGGCCGATGGCAGGCGGCTCAGCAGTATCAGAAGGCCGCCTATGATAAAAAGACCCGAGTCCGGGAGGTGGCGATAGGGGATAAAGTGCTGATCATGGTCTCAGATAGTCCTCATAAATTTAGTGGGAACTGGAGGGGTCCGATGATAGTTACGAGGCGGTTGGGCCCAGTCACGTATGAAGTGAGGAATGAACGGGGGAAGAGGCAGACTTATCATATAAATTTGATCAAACCTTGGCAGGTCCGGGAGGTTTGTTGGGCGACTGCAGAGGATTTAACGGAGGAGGATCTCGGTCCTCAGATATCGGAGATGGATTCTAAAGGGGGGTTGCAGGTGGGAGAGGATTTAGAGGGACCCCAAAAAGATCAGATAAGGGCTCTTTTGGGAGAATTTAAGGATGTGCTGACTCCTTGCCCCGGGGCAACGAGATTGATTACGCACGATATTGTAACGGGGGAGGGAAAGGTAGTAAGGCAAAGACCGTATAGGTTATCACCCATGAAGCAGCAAGAGGTGAATCGGCAGGTTAAGGAAATGTTGGAATATGGGGTGATTGAGGAATCACACAGCCCCTGGGCCAGCCCGGTAGTGCTGGTGCCCAAGACCGATGGAACCTGGCGGTTTTGCATTGATTTTCGGCAAGTTAATGCTCTATCGGACCCGGATGCTTATCCAATGCCGAGGATAGAGGAACTACTAGACCGACTAGGGTCAGCCCGGTTTCTGTCAACGCTGGACTTAACAAAAGGCTATTGGCAGATTCCGCTCTCTACTGCAGCTAAGCCTAAGACAGCCTTTTGTACTCCTCTTGGCCTGTTTCAGTTCAAGCGGATGCCATTTGGCTTGAATTCAGCGGCGGCTTCTTGCCAACGCCTGTTAGATCAGGTGTTGAGGCCTCATCAGGCATATGCCGCCGCGTATCTAGATGACGTCATCATACATAGCCAAGACTGGGGGTCTCATCTTCTACAGGTGGGGAAGGTATTAAAGGCTTTTCGGCAAGCTGGGCTTACACTGAATCCCCAAAAATGTTATTTTGCACAGAGGGAGGTGAAATATTTGGGTTACAAAGTAGGAAATGGCCAGATAAAACCATTACAGGGTAAAGTAGAGAGTATCCAACTGTTTCCCCGCCCGGAGACCAAGAAATTGATGAGGGGTTTTTTGGGGCTAGTGGGATACTATCGGAGATTCATTCCTCACTTTGCTACATTGGCCGCTCCTTTGACCGAGATGTTAAAGAAGGATAGGCCCAACCGGTTAAGGTGGGGGGAGGTGGAGCAGGGAGCGTTTGTGGCCCTACGGCAAGCCCTGTGTGAGGAACCTGTACTTAGGGCCGTAGATTTTGATAGAGAATTTATTCTACACACGGACGCTTCGGGCACTGGGTTGGGGGCAGTGCTGTCACAGGTTTTTGAGGGGGAGGAACACCCAGTATTGTATTTGAGCCGAAAGTTGCTCCCTCATGAAACGAGGTATGCCACTATTGAAAGGGAATGTCTAGCCGTGAAATGGGCCATACAAAAATGTCAGTTCTATCTGGAGGGACGGACATTTAAATTGTTTACAGATCATGCCCCTTTAAAGTGGTTGTCCCGGATGAAAGATAGCAATGCCAGATTGATGAGGTGGTATCTGGCATTGCAACCCTTTCAATATCACATTGAGCATAAAGCAGGGAAGTTGTTGCCTCATGTAGATGTCTTGAGTCGGGTTGCTAGCCCGGGGAACGAGGGAAGGTTGGAAAAATGGGCTAGCAATCGCTTAAAGAGGGGGGTATGTGAGAAAGGGGGTGGCAAACCGGAGGGGTGGTGGAGGAAAGGGCTATCTGTGCCCGCCAGGGATCAAAAGAAGAAAGAGTGGGACTATAAGAACTACAAGTCCCAGAAGCCCGAGCTGAGCAGGAAGCAGGAGTGGGAGGAGAAGTCCTCTCAGAGGGAGAAGGGGGAGGAGGTTGATTGGGAGATGAAGTCAGAGGGAGGGGATGAGGAACACCTGTGGGAGAAGGGAGTGGTGGAACAGATGGATTGGCAAGGGGGGGAAGGGGGAGGGGAAACAGAAGAAATGGATATCTCAGCATTTGCTCAGGGCCATGAGGAGAGGAGAAAGAGGGCTGTGTGTACTGGATCACAAAAGGTATGAATTCTTTAACCCGGTGGGTGGTTGTCAGGAGTTAGTGCTGACAAATGAGGGAGGTGGGTCTCTAGGTGTAGCCAGTATGCAGGGCTAAACCTAGAGGAATTCATACCGTAGGGGAAACTTTGGAACTTTATAGTGTTGCTTGAGAAAAGCTGAACTGTGTGATAAGCATTTGATTCTGAATAGAGACTCTAAAGAAAGGGGCCTGTGCCAGGAACAGGTCCCGGTCCAGAGGCCTGGTCGGGGACTTAATAGCCGGACTGGAAAGAACCTAGGCGGCTAGTCTATGAGGAGTGGGACTCCACCAGGAAACAGATACTTGCCAGTAGCCGGTAGGGGTTGAACTAGGGGGTGGGCTACTGGCTGGAGAGAACACAACTGTGTAAGCCTGAGGGAGGTTTGCATAACTTGCAAGGATTGCAGACAGCACGGAGAGGTGCGGCTGGATGGTAGACAGCACGGAGAGGTGCAACTAGAGAGCAGCCAGCCCGGAGAGGAGCAGGAGTCTGACAGTGGTGCGGCTGGAGTACAGACAGCACGGAGAGGTGCGGCTGGATTGTAGACAGCACGGAGAGGTGCAACTAGAGCGCAGACAGCCCGGAGAGGAGCAGGAGTCTGACAAAGCGCTGAAAGCTGTTTCCATTTGAAAAGAGGATGAGAGTGGGGATTGGGGGTGCTGGGAATGTAGACAGAGTAGAGTGAAGGTTTGTGAGGGATTCTTGTCAGTGGGAGCCAGTTCACTTGGCTTTGCTGTGCTTCCTGAGGCTGGTCCTGCCATTTTCTTGATTCCTGCTGCAGTTGCTCAGGCATCCTATTCCTCAAGATAGGTGAAAGGGTCTGCGTTCACAGCAACTTTCTCCTGGCCTGGCCCTTAACCAGGTGAGAGTTGCTTATTCAGGCGGGGGTTTTCGCCATGCTGTGGGGACTGAGGAGGGGCCTGCTTTCTGTGTTGACCCTCAGACAGTCAGGGCTGAACATGCAGCCGCCTGCAGTGGATGAGGTGCTGGGTTTGTCGGTGGGGCCGATGTTTGAAGTGCTACAACAGACTGTTGATGCTGCTAGCAGTGCTGTAGGGTCCTCTGCTCCTGTTTTGTAGCTGACTGAGGGTTTGGGGATACAGAAGACTTTTCAGTGTTCTGGTCCTGGGATGTCAGCTGTGTCAGGAGTGGTAGCCTTTGGTTCTTCTTTGCCACCTAAGCTGAGTCCTGCTTCTTCCTCTGTACAGGTTGGCATTATAGGTTTGGGGGGCTGAATTTTACTGTACGTTCAGGAATGAGTGTGTCATTTCAGTGACAAATGGCTGGTGGTGAAGTCTCAGGCCTTTCATTTTAGGGGGGAGAGTGGAGGGTGGTCATAGAGTCAATATAGATTTCTCAAGTCAGATGCCATTTCCATGGCCTTTGTTCCCCACAGCTGGTTGTGGCCCTTTGAGGATTTTGGGGGCAGATGCCAGAGCAGTAGCCTTTGTGGCTTCCCTCTCTGGGATTGCCTCCATCTTGGCTAATGTGGCTTATGGTTCCTTGGATTCCTCTTCAGTTGCTTCTTCTGTTTCACAGGCTCAGGTTGGGGTGTCACCCCTGGATTCTTCTGTTGGAGAGAGAAAGTCCATAAAGCAGGATGGTAGAGTGCAGGCATGAATGTTTTTGGATCTCTTAGGTTCTGCCAGACCTGCCATGCTTGAAGGAGGTGCTACAGGAGATGTCAGCTTCATTGGCGGTGCCTAGATCAGGTGTGCAAATTGTAGGGGTGGAGCAGGGCAGAGTACAAGGCCGCTTGGGTGAGCAAGGGGGCAGAATGAGTGCAGGGTTAAAAAGGAAGGGGAGGGGTAAGAGGAAGATCATCTTCTTCCTCTGCTTCATCTACAGAGTTCGAGAAGCCTTCATTCAGGTCTGGGGAAAGAGGTACCCCTGCTTTAGTTGCGTATGTGGAATTATGGGAATTGGTTCCTAAAGCATTGCGAAACAGTCACGACAAAGGTGACCACAAGGGTTACTATTCTTCTGTGGCCCTTCCGTGTCCTAAAGCATTGCGACATAGGATTCATAAGTGGACACGTATAGACGTTTTCTGGTTGATGGAGGGATAGTACGAAGATGGCTAAGGATGGTGAGCAAAAGCCTAAGTTTCTAAGAATATTGTGAATTGGCTTAAGTCCTTCCTGTGTTTGGTTAATGTATGGTGCAAGTAATCCCCAGAGCAGTACGGCATGCTTTTGACTTACCCTGATGCTATTTTAGGGGCTTATCAAATGTACCTAGGGTGGTGTTGACTTAATTATGATGAGGCATTTAGGGATAAGATGGAGGAGAATAAGCACGTTATCCAGGGGTACACCAGATATTAATATGTGATTGACATTCTTGTCCTCTAATGGATCATTGGGATCGGGTACAAGAGTGGTACAGGGGCCATAAAAAGTCAAGGTTTAGCATATATAGGTCAAAAACTGATCAAGAGGTTAGGGGCAAGAAGTGAAATTGAACAGGTTCACGGGCTTACCCACCTGTCCTTGCAGGAACTTGGAGGATTATTTGGGGGTGAGACCACATACAGGAAAACATTTGTATCTGCATGCTGATGGCTTACATTTAACCAGGTTGCAATTTTTGTCAGTTCTCCATCTCACCCTTATGGCAGTTGGCTGTGATCCATAGACTTCATTCCTTTTGAATTGATGTGGTCATGAGTGTGGCCTCAGCAAGGTTGGGGGTTGAGGTAATACAAAGGTTTGGGAGGTAGAAGCCATAGGCATACCAAGGAAATGTTAGTCTGGCTGAAAGACATAAGACTTCCTGTTTATTTTTCTTCTTCTTCTTGTGCAGGTTTGGGAGTATTCAGGACCATCATCTGGCTGGTTGGTCATTCCTTCATATATTGAGCAGAGTGTAAGGGTGCATCCTACCTTGTGAATCTCAGTGCGGTAGAATATGCTAGATGCAGCTTCATCCCATCATGGTTCATCACCTGAGGGGCTGTCAATGGCCATTGGTCCTCTTAGTGCACCTGGGTGGCAATGACCTTGGATCCTGGACGTGCAGACAGTTGATCAGGGCTACAAAATTTAAGTTTTAGCATTGTTGCTGGGTATGTTGTTGATATAGTCAGACATTATTCCGAGGATCTCTTTTAAAGGTCAGAGGATGTAGCCTTTGGGCCCAGTCAAGGTTAACCGACAAGTCAGTCGGTGGGTGGTATAATGTGGGGGCCATCATGTGTGGAATGATTGGGTGGATTTGGAGAATGAGGGTTTCTTTTTGAAAGATGGGGTCCATCTGTCGCATGATGGACAGGAATAATTTCTTAATGATCTGCAAGAGACCTTACAACTTCATTCTGTGTGTTGGAGGGGAGGGGGAAGGGCCAGGTGCATCTTGGCCTTTGGCAGGGTGCCTGAGTAAATTATTCTATATGGGCAAATATTTGGTATGGGGTCATTCTTTTACAATACTGTAGTCTTGGTAGTTGCCGAGCTGGGAGCTATGGTAATTCACAGCTAGTAGTGTGGCGTGAACTATGGCTATCAATTAGCTCAATGGTCATATGCACACTTAGCTATTAATATGGTGTATGGATACTATGGGTTTGTGGGTTATTTCTGTACGGTTATTTCCTTCTTTGGCTTGGGCTCATTTATTTCATCTGTTCAGAATAAAGCTGTGGTGAGGTTTAAACCATTTTATGTGCCATATGTGTGTTTTGATGGCTTGGGGTGGGAAGGTTTGGAAGTTATGGGAGTTCAGTGCTGGAATTATGAGTGCCAGATACCTAGGTTATAAGATGTTTGTTTATTTATTTTTCTTTTAGACTGTAGGATCCTGTGTTCACCAAGGACGTTGGTCATTATTACAGCTGTTTATTTTTGTTTTTCTTCCAAATACATTCATAAGCAATGAAAGAAGCTACGCATAAATAGATTTTAGAACAAGGCACCTTAAAAGGTGAATAGTGCAGTATTTAATGCTTATTTTATATAGAATCATCCACAAAGTTCCTCCAGCCTAGTGGTTAGTGCAGTGGACTTTGATCCTGGGGAACTGAGTTCAATTCCCACTGCAACTCCTTGTGACTGTGGGCAAGTCACTTAACCCTCCATTGCCCCTGGTACAAAAATAAGTACCTGAATATATGTAAACCGCTTTGAATGTAGTTGCAAAAAACCTCAGAAAGGCAGTATATCAAGTCCCAGTCCCATTTCCCTATTTGAGATTCTACATGGAATGTTGCTACTATTGAGATTCTGTTGCTATTATTTGAGGTGGCTATTCCAGTAGCACAACAACATTCCATGTAGAAGCCTGCCCTTGCAGATCAGCAACGCGGCCAAGCAGACTTCTGTTTCTGTACATGCAGGACATCAGACTCACAGAAACAGAAGCCTGCGCGGCCGCATTGCTGATCGGCAAGGGCAGGCTTCTACATGGAATGTTGCTAGTGGAGGAGTAGCCTAGTGGTTAGTGCACTGGACTTTGATCCTGGGGAACTGAGTTCAATTTCCACTGCAACTCCTTGTGACTGTGGGCAAGTCACTGAACCCTCCATTGCCCCTGGTACAAAAATAAGTACCTGAATATATGTAAACCGCTTTGAATGTAGTTGCAAAAACCACAGAAAGGCGGTATAGCAATTCCCATTTCCCTTTCCCTTATATTATTAATATACCTTATGGATATAAATTGAGCCATCAAATACAGAAGATTCACATAGCAATATTTTGTTTTAGTTGGTCTTCCATAATCTTGCATCAGTCCAGTACTTAAACATCACTCCCATTATCTAAATACCACTTCTTATTGAAAATAATTGCAATTTAGATGTTAAGTGAATTTCTCCTGTTATAAACATAGAAAGATTATGGCAGTTAACGACCATATGGCCTATCCAGTGTGCCCATCCTACCATTTACTAATCTCTACTATCCTTTCCTCTCCCTTAGAGATCCTTTGTGCTTATCTCATGCTTTCTTGAATTCAGATACAATATTTGTCACCACACCTCTGCCAACCTTTCCTAAAAAATATATTTCCTTGGATTATTCTGTCTATCCCCTTTCATTTTCGTCTTATACCCCCTCATTCCAGGACTGCCTTTCAGTTGAAAGTGGCCTACCTCCTATGCAGTTATGCCACAGAGATATTTAAATGTCTCTATCACTCATGTGCCTTTATAAAATTAGCATCCAGAATGCATGCAGATGTGCACATTTACACCTGCTCCGAGGTTCATGAATGTATTTTTCAAGAATGTATGTACTTTGCAAATCTGTACCTGCCTCAGAATACCTGCACACAGCAACACATAAATATATGCAATTTTAGAAACGTCCCCTGTCAGCATATGGAAGAGGCTTTACATGTGGAAAAGCCTCTCTATAATGACTTTCCTAGTATTCCAGATCCAGATGTGCCCTTGAGTTAGAGTTGACTCCTGGTGACCACACAAAGAGGGATCACCTTCCTCATAATTTTCTTCTCATGATACAGTAGTGGATTGCTACTGCCTTCTCCTGTGGCATAGAGGGTTAGGTGACTTGCCCAAGGCCACAAGGAGCTGCTGTAGGATTTGAACCTGGGCTTTTTGGCTCCCTGCCCACTGCTCTAACCATTAGGCTACTCCTCTTCTCCTTCCTAGTATTAATGTATCTTATTTATCCAAAACAGCTACTTCTAATGCTATATCCAAAATAGCTATTTCAGTAGCTTGCTATTGAAGTAGCTAATCTGGATATAGCATTAAAATATTTCATGTCAAGTTACAAAATATTTGTAGCATTGTCGGGGACCATGAGATCTTGAAATCAACAGTACTTGAACAGAACCTGTGTAAAGAATCAGGTGATTTTCCATCTTCAGTAGCCTGTTTTAGGTGTTATTGATATTGGCACTCTAAGGCGTCCTTATAACAAGCTGCTGTAAAAAGGGCCCTGCAGTAGTGGTGGGGGGCTGTTTTTTTCTATGCGCCAGGGCCCTTTTTACTGCAGTGGGTAAAAAGCCCCTACTCTTACCGCGTGGCCATGCAGCAGGGAACACTTAACTGACACCCATTCAGGTGGAAGTAAGAGCTCTCACAGTAACCAGGCAGCGATTACCGCCAGGTTAGCGCTGCGGTAAAAATTACAATTTTCATTTTGCCAGAAATGGCACACACTCAAAGCAGAACTACCGCTGAAGGCTGTGTTGGACCAACGGTAGTTCCAGGTTGCCACATGGCAACCCTTTAGTAAAAGTGCCCCTAAGTGAGGCATCTACAGTTAGGCAGAAAAACATTTATTTTAGATTTAGCTCATGGCAAGTTATAATCGGGTATGCTAGATGTTTTTCTGTATCTACAAGAGCTTAAATCTTAGGCCCCATTGACTAATTTTTTTTTTTTCACATAGACATGTAATCAGAGCCAGCTTTAGCAGCAAGCCTCTTATTGAGGCCCCAAACCAGGGGCGTATCTGGAATCCGGCGGTAGGGGGGGGCCAGAGCCAGAGAGGGGGGGCACATTTTTGCCTCCCTCCCCCCCCCCCCGCCGCCGCCTCTCTCCACCCCCTCCCCGCCGTCAACCCTCCCCCGTTGCTTACTTTTGCTGGCGGGGGGTCCCAACCCCCGCCAGCCGAGGTCCGACCCGCAATCTCCATATTTCGTCTTCCTCCGTGGCCATGTGCTTCAACGAATCAGCACTGCAGCGTTACTTCCTTGAAGCACATGGCCACGGAGGAAGACGAAATATGGAGATTGCGGGTCGGACCTCGGCTGGTGGGGGTTGGGGCCCCCCGCCAGCAAAAGTAAGCAGCGGGGGAGGGTTGATGGCGGGGAGGGGGGCCAGGGCGAAATCTGCGGGGGCCCAGGCCCCTGTGGCCCCACGCAGATACGCCCCTGCCCCAAACATATGAGAAACTGAAGGGAGGCATCATCTGCAGACAGCTTTTGGAGTCCCCAGTTTCTGTCTGGGTCCTCAGTGAGGGTCATTTGTATTACTTGGCACCAGAAGTTAGGCATTTTGATGTTCCTCACTGTGCACCAGGTCTATAACAGCAGCTTTGCACCAAGATCATTTTATAGAATAGTAGCAATAAGTTGGCATCAATGTGCCTCCATTTAGGAGCACCCACTTATGCCAGGTCTATGGCTATTGGAAATTGGTGCCCCTAAGTGTGTTCAACTTGTAGTATTCTATAAAGTGTGTATGCAAATCAAAGACATGCCCATGTGCCCCCACATGCGTGCCCCCTTGCAGTTATGTGTTATAGGATAGAGCTTAGTGCATAAATCCCCACATTTGGGCATACTGCTAAGATGCACATGAAACTTAATTGGCTAATGAGTTGCTATTGTCAATAATTGGATGCTAGCCAATTATTGATGTTAATTGGCACCAATTAGGATTTGCATATGCATCTTGCTTCATGTTAGCACCTAAATCCCATAGCATGCAACCTAAAAAGGGGCATGGTCATGGGTGGGTCATGGGAATTCCAAAAAGTTACACAGTGTTATAGAATAATGGGTCTCCACATCCAACTTGAGCATCAGGTTTTCAGCAGTTCTTAGCACTGAACTTTTCCGGTACCCATTTTTGAGCACTATATTATAGAATTTCCGCCTGATCCTATAAATGGTGCCTAAAATTAATGCGCATTACGCAATTATGCCTAAGCATATTCTAAATACCGCAAGTAAATCTACACATGGTATTTAGAATGTGCTTAGGCATAGTTCATGTGACTAAATCTATGAGTGTCCAATGAAAAGCTGGTGTAAATCCCTGCATGTAGATTTACATGCACTGGCCCATATTTTATAACAACGCATGTAGATTTTGGAACTCCCATGAAACACCCATTTCCATGCCCCTTTTTGCCTGCACATGTTAGTTTATATGCAGTCCATTACAGAATGTATGCATGTAAATTCTAATTTTTGCCAATTAGTGCTCGTTATTGCTTGTTAAGAGTTGTTAACAGTGCTTAGCACTTAACAGCTTGTTAAAACAATCTACATGCATAGTTATAGAATACACCTAGATTTACATGCAGAACTTGTGCATACCTCACCAATCTATTACATTTCTTTGAAGGGGTGAACAAACGTGGATAAAGGTGAGCCGGTTGATATTGTGTATCTGGATTTTGAAAAGGCATTTCACAAAGTGCCTCATGAAAGACTCCAGAGGAAATTGAAGAGTCATGGGATAGGAGGTAGTGTCCTATTGTGGATTAAAACTGGTTAAAAGAAAGAAAACAAGAGAGTAGGGTTAAATGGTCAGTATTCTCAATGGAGAAGGGTAGTTAGTGGGGTTCCCCAGGGGTCTGTGCTGGGACCGCTGCTTTTTAACATATTTATAAATGACCTAGAAATGGGAGTAACTAGTGAGGTAATTAAATTTGCTGACAACACAAAGTTATTCAAAGTTGTTAAATCACAGGGGGATTGGTAAAAATTACGAGACTGGGCATTTAAATGGTAGATGACCTTTAATGTGAGCAAGTGCAATGATGCATGTGGGAAAGAGGAACCTGAATTATAGCTACGTAATGCAAGGTTCCACGTTAGGAGTCACGGACCAAGAAAGGGATCTAGGTGTCGTCGTCAATGATACGTTGAAAGCTTTTACTCAGTGTGCTGCGGTGGCTTAAAAAGCAAATAGAATGTTCGGTATTATTAGGAAAGGAATGGAAAAGAAAAATAAGGACGTTATGCCTTTGTATTGCTCCATGGTGCGACCGCCCCTCGAATATTGTGTTCTATTCTGGTCACCGCAGGTTTAGTGGAATTAGAAAACGTGCAGAGAAGGGCGCTGAAAATGATAAAGGGGATGGGACGACTTCCCTATGAGGAAAGGCTAAAGCGGCTAGGGCTCTAAAGCTTGGAGAAAAGACGGCTGAGGGGAGATATGATAGAGGTCTATAAAATAATGAGTGACGTGGAACGGGTAGACATGTAGCGTCTGTTTACTCTTTCCAAAAATACTAGGACTAGGGGCATGCAAGGTAGCTACAAAGTAGTAAATTTAAAATGAATCTGAGAAAAATTTTCTTCACTCAACATGTAATTAAACTCTGGAATTCGTTGCCAGAGAATGTAGTAAAGGCAGTTAGCTTAGTGGGGTTTTTAAAAGTTTTGGACAGCTTCCTAAAGGAAAAGAACATAGAACATTATTAAAATGGACTTGGGGAAAATCCACTGCTTATTTCTGGGATAAGCAGCATAAAATGTTTTGCAATTTTTGGGGATCTTACCAGGTATTTGTGACATGGATTGGCCACTGTTGGAAATGGGATGCTGGTCTGTCCCAGTATGGCAATACATATGTACTTATGTAACTGTAGGTGTGCTATATAGAATTTGGGGGGAAGTGCAGTGGGATTTGGACCTGACTTTGTTTCATCTCAGTCTGCTGCTCTAACCATTAGGTTACTCAATGATCACTAACAAGGCAAAACAAAAACAAATACTTCAAAATAACTTTTAAACATGGCCTCCTTTCTGACTGGCAAATTAAATAGTCTATATAGTGCACGGTAGATAACTCTATAAAAGAAGCTACACATTTTTTTAAATGTAGGTATGTTTTTGAAGTAATGGTGCATAGAATTAATAAAAGGATGAGCCTTTTGTTAATGCAATTCATTTGGGAGTTCTGGGAATTAAATCTATACTGATCTCTTATATATAGGAAACCACATAAAGGTATGCACTGGACCATATCAGAGATTGTACTTGCTATGATTTGTGTTGCTTAAAATACAGTAATTTATTAGAATACCACACAGGTTTTTTTCGGAAGGGTGTTGTCTAGCACATGACTGCGTTTATCATTTGCTGTAATTTTACACTGCATAAATCTACACAGCGCTCTGTGGCTTATGCACAAATCACCACTCTTTATAACATGGGTGTACTACAAATTCTTGACCGTATGTGATGTGCGGATTTGATGTGCACCGTATGTGATGTGCAGCTCATAAAATAGAAATTTCATTTGTATTACTGTAAATGGTAAAATCCAGCTCAAAGAGCTGAGAAAACCTGTAAGTCAATTGTTGAATTTTTTTTTCTTTCATTTGCAAGAAGTGACATCCCGGAAACACGTTCTCTATGGAACTTTAAATAGGCTGATGGCATGGCACAGAATGCTGAATGCTTTTTCATGGGTTGTGCATCCATTAAATTTCTTTCACCCTGAGCACAATTGACTCTCTCCCCTTTGTCTTCTCAATCAGTGCACATTCCAAAAAGAGGGGGAATGAGAGTGGGACAATTCAAAGATGTTCCTAGTCAAAAGTGGCAAATGTACATCTTCATATGAAAAAGTAGCTAAAATACCAAATGATGTCCACATGTTTGTGAAAATTGCTGCCACGTATGTAATTTTGATACCAAAGAAAACAAATTGGGCTAAGAGAGATAGAAAATTCACCTTGTGAACCCATTTCTGCCTGTTTTATTACTATGGGAGTAAATAAAATGCCAGGTTTGGGGTTTTTTTAGTGTTACTGAATCCTGTCCTCTGCCAAATAGAGCTGGTAAGATATAATTTGTCTTAATGCTGTCTGGGCAAAAAAGGAATGTGTGTATTAGTCACTTAATGCTCACTGCTTGGCGCCTCCTTGCTACAATGTAAATGTAATATCCTAGTCCCCTCTTGTCCTTCTGACTGAGATCGAGAGCCTGCACAATATGGTTGGAGAAAGGGGGTGCTAACGCCCTGCCAGCCAACCTTAGAGATATTAAACAAAAAAAAAAAACTTTGGTACCTGGCCAAACTGGGAGGATTAAGCCCTTTTGCTTAAAAAAAAATGTTGCTAATACTCAGTGACAGAAATCAGCATGCTCTCTATTCACCAACAAAAGGATCCATAATTTCAGTAACAAGCTCTGTATTTAGCGATGAAAGAGAAGTGCATTACCTAAATAAATTGGAATACTTCCCCATTCCGAAGGTTTTTTTTTGTTTTAATGAGGCAATTTATTAGTAGAGAAACCTGAAAGATCCCCATAGGACCAGTAATACAGTGGTAAATACAGCTTATATTGTATAAGTGTTTTTAGTAAGGTGAATTTTGAGTTTGCATATGACGTTCACTCTACTTTAATCAATGACAAAATCATTGACTTTCACACAGTGCTTTCTAACTGTTAAAGAAAAAAAATTCTGCACATGGCTAAGGGAACACCCATTTCCATTTGTTTTATGTTATATCAACGTCTAACCACTCCTGGTGATTTCATTCAAAGAAAACAGAAGGAACACATTAGCTCTGTGGTTAGGGAGATTGATGGGCTTCAAACATTTTAAGCAGAGAGATTTTTTCCAATTGTAGAAACTCATGTTTTTGATTTACATAGCTTTAAGAAAATGTGGATAATTTCATTCAACAAAGCTGTTTTGTGATCTGAGGCTGATATCATGCTAAGCATTTTTAATTTGTGTTTTAATAGCTCGGTACACTGGTCCAAAGACGGTGAAATTACTCAATAACATTTGTAAAGGCTACAGTCAAAACTGTTGTGTATATATATATATACATTGTGAAAAAGGCTAAAATGTGTGCATTTATTGAATTTCAAATGCTCGTGTAGACCAAAACAATAAGGTTCTGTTCAAGCAGGTGAAACTCACTGTAATGCACACACCCATCTTTTTTTATTTTATTTATTTATTGCATTTGTATCCCACATTTTCCCACCTCTTTGCAGGCTCAATGTGGCTTACAATACATCATGAATAGTGGAAATAAGTAGAAATTAGGCATTTGGTATTACAGAAGGATCTTGGGTAACATGATAATGGTAGAACATGATAGTAATATAACAAGTAAACATTATAAGACAGTTCTTGATACATGTGGAGAAGTTCACATATATTGATCATTGTGGTAGGTCTTGTTAAAGAGATGGGTCTTCAGAAGTTTCCGGAAGTTAGTTAGTTCATAGATCATTTTTAGGTTGCGCGGCAGCGCATTCCAGAATTGCGTGCTCATGTAGGAAAAGGTTGACGCATGCAATAGTTTGTATTTTAGCTCTTTGCAGTTGGGGAAGTGAAGATTAAGGAATGTGCGGGATGATTTTTTAGCATTCCTGGGTGGTAAGTCTATTAGGTGAGCTTTTATAGATATAGAGCCGGGGGCTTTTTGAGGCAATACCTCTGTAATCTAAAGATTTAATCTTTGATCAGAAGGAATGCCAGTTGTGCTCCTATTTATCTCCTTCACTATTAAGTCTATTAGGTCTGACATGTAAGCTGGGGCTTTGCCATGAATGATTTTGTGAACTAGGGTACATATTTTGAACGTGATGCGTTCTTTGAGTGGGAGCCAGTGCAGTTTTTCTCGTAGGGGTTTAGCACTTTCGTATTTTGTTTTTCTGAATATGAGTCTAGCTGCAGTGTTCTGGGCTGTCTGAAGTTTCTTGATTATTTGCTCTTTGCAACCAGCATAGAGTGCGTTGCGGTAGTCTAGATGACTGAGTACCATTTATTGTACCAGGTTACGGAAGATGGTCCTTGGGAAGAATGGTCTTACTCTTTTTAGTTTCCACATTGAGTGGAACATCTTTTTGGTTGTATTTTTCACATGACTCTCAAGTGTTAGGTGTCGATCAATGGTGACTCCAAGAATTTTTAGGGTATCCGAGATTGGAAGATTCAGTTTTGGTGTGTTGATGGTGGTGAATTTGTTCGTGTTATGTTGAGAGGTGAGTATTAGGCATTGGGTTTTTTCTGCATTAAGTTTCAGCTGGAATGCATCTGCCCATGTATGCATGTAGGCTTTGGTTGATGTCATTGGAAATCTCCTTTAAATCTTGTTTAAATGGGATGTAGATCGTTACATCGTCTGCATATATGTATGGGTTGAGGTTTTGATTTGATAGTAGTTTGGCCAAGGGTATCATCATTAAGTTGAATAAGGTCGGTGATAGGGGGGATCCCTGTGGAACTCCGCATTCAGGTGTCCATGAGGCTGATGTAGTCGAATTAGATGTCACTTGATATGAGCATGTGGTTAGGAACCCCTTGAACCCCTTGCCTCCCATACCGAAGTACTCGAAGATATGTAGTAGTATTCCATGGTCAACCATATCAAAGGTGCTAGACATGTCGAATTGTAGAAGTAGGATATTCTTGCCAGTTGCAATCATTTGTTTGAATTTAGTAATTAGAGTAACTAGTACTGTTTCAGTACTGTGGTTAGACCGAAATCCTGATTGGGAGTCGTGTAGTATTGAGAACTTGTCTAAATAGTTTGTGAGTTGTTTAGTCACCATCCCTTTTTCATAATGTACATAGAAAATATCATCAGAGTTAAGGTGGATTGATAGTAATGCTTCATTAACTGTTCTGAATGAAGACCAGGGCTTCCAAAAAATATGTCTTCCAGTTGTGTTTTTAGATTCTCCATAATAAGTGTGCATGACATGAATCAGGATGTGTTGGCAACCCGGCATATGCAAATTTATCTTATGCATATTTGTTGTGGGTGTCTTGACCTAACTGCCTGTGGTGCCTAGCTTAATTTCGTTCAACCCAAGAAAGCTGCTCTATGATATTTGTCATGAGACCACCATGCAAGTGTTGTGTAAACTTGCAGTCAAGTCAGGGTTTATGGGTTCAACTCCCTTCGTTGCTCTTCCACTGATTAGAGATGCCGTATGAATAATTAAAAGATGTCTGCTTCCTTCTCTACTATTCTTTGTGTCATTTTGAAATTTTCCTTATTCTTGTGCGGTGTATCCAGTATAGGTGAAAAAGTATATGAAGAAGCATGTGATGCAAAGTTTTTCTTTTCTTCTCTAGTTGAATACTAGCCAGTGGGACAACTTTTAGAACTCATAGCCACTGTGCTCATTATACTGACAGCAAAATAAGCAGATACCCCTAAATGTAATTTTCATATTATAATCTAATCACAGCCATGGAAGCTTACAGGAACAGAGCAGGACTGCTGCAATAAACAATAGGGTCTTTCATTTTCCTACCTCTTGTACTGTCACAGATTTGATGTTACCCCTGGCTTCACTCCTTCATTTTGTCTTCGGATCCTCTGCACCTTTTTCATTATGTGTTTAAGTCTTGATGTATTTTGCCCTATCGTCTCCATCAGGATGTTGTTCTGTACATCCACCACTCTGTTTCTAACCCTTCATGAAACTATGTCCTAAATGTGTTTTCCACTATAAAGAGCTTGCCCTTTTGTGCTTTATGTCTCTATCATACTGTATCCTATCTCTTCCAGTTATGCATGTTTGTACTGGAGAAGAGAAGGAATATGTTACTGGAAGAAAAGGCAGGTAATTGAAGTGGCATTTTGACATAATCATGTTGATTTGTACTCTACTGTGTGTGCAGAATTGGCAATGAAAATAACTTATTGAAGAAGAAAAATATTTCCTCCAATAAAGTTTGGCCAAAATCCAAGTGCTCCTAGCTGGCTTTTAGTTCTCTGCTTGGCAGCGTAATAGACAAGCTCATGGCACCAGGGAGGAGCAGAGAAATGGAAGAACGATTTATTGAATGTTCAAAAAAATAATAGAGAAGTTTTAAAGATTTTTTTTTAAACTATATATATATATATGTGCTGAGTAGGTAGGCAGTGCTATTTAGCATGTCTATACATCTCTTACAGTCATATGGACTAAATAAAAACATGATATCATTTATCACACTCGAGGGCTCATTTTTGAAAGAGAAAAATGTCCAAAAAGTGTCATAAAGCACCATTTGGACATTTTTCTGTTCAAAACCTGTTTTGGAGACGTTTATCTAAGCAATTCATCTGCAATGTCCCCAAATCACATGGGGGGGGGGGGCGTGTCGGGTGTTTTAGGTGTTTGGCTTAGGGTATTCCTAGCATTTGGACATTTTTCAGCTATAATGGAACAAAACCAAAGCGTCTGGGCTGAAACTTCAACATTTTGGTCTAGTCCTGTTTTCAGAACGAATAAGGCAAAAAAAAGGCGTCCTAAATCACCAGATGAACACGAGGGAATCGGGGGGGGGGGGGTGACCCCCAATATCCCCCAGTGGTCACTGACCCCTTCCCACCCTTCAAAAATGTGAATAAAAATATGACAACAGCCTCAGATGTTATAGCCAGGTCTATTAGAGCAGCATGCAGTACACTATGGATTGGGGGACTCGGGTCCATATTTCCTGTACCTGTCCACTTGTGGTGGAAACTGTGACCCCTTCCAAGGTCACCGAGACCCTACTGTACCTACATATAGGTGCCCCCTTCACCCATAAGGGCTATTGTAGTGGTTATAGTAGGGGGTGGGGGAGCAGTGGGTTTGGGAGGACTCAGGGACAAGATAAGTGAGAAAAGGTGAGGTGTATACCTGGGAGCAATTTTATGAAGTGCACAACAGTGTCCCCTAGGGTGCCCCATTTCTCTCCTGGGATGTCTGGAGGACCAGTCTACTAACAATGCTGACTCCTCCTACATTCCAATGGCTTAATTCACTATGGGCGTCTTTTACTAAGGCGCGCTCACGTTTTTAGCGCGTGCTAAAATTATGGGCATGCTAAATGTTAGAGACGCCCATAGGAATGCATTGGCATCTCTAACGTTTAGCACGCCTACAATTTTAGCGCGTGCCAAAAACGTGAGCACGCCTTAGTAAAAGATCCCCCTGTTTTGCACTTTTTTTTTCTAAAAATGTGCCCAAAAAAAAAAAAGCCCAGAGTCCAAACCTTTGTTCAAAAATACCATAGATAGATGTTTTGCTTTTTTCGAAAATGGGTTTATTTCTTCGGATTTCGGAAGTTTTGCACAAAACGTCCAAAGTCTGACTTAGACAATATATCGAAAATGCCCCCCATGTGGTAGCTCTCTATTTTAAATAGGAAGGGTAAATGTCTGTTCTAGTTTTCATGTTTGTCCATGTGGACATGTACAATTTATTGTAATACTAGCCGTTAAGCCCGTAACAACGGGCTAGTTTTTTGTTTTCCTATGGCTTCCCCCCCGTCCACCAACCCTGCTCTCTCCCCTGCCCTCCACCCAGCGTCTGTTTCCCTCAGTTCCGCCCCCTCCTTTCCTCCCTGTTCCACCTCCAACGATTTCCATGCCCATGTCCAAGCCCTCCTCCCTATTGGGCTGTACTGCTGGTGGAGGCGGGGCTTGGACTTATACACTCTCAGCGTTCCGACTCTACTGCGCATTTGCAGGTGAGTTGGTCACTTGCCGTTTATATGTTTGAGTGTCAGCATAGAAAAACTTCTAAAAATTTTCATCTAGAAAAGTGCTACTATTACTACTAATGACATTTGTATAGCACTACCAGGCATACGCAGTGCTGAACATGAGACACACAGAGATAGTCCCTGCTCAAAAAGCTTACAATCTAGGTAAAACAGACAGACAAGACATTTACGGGCAAGGGAATTACTGGTAAAGAGGGCATCTGGGCTGAACTACAGTCTGGTGTATACAGCGCGTGCCTTAGACACAATATATGAACTCTGTCCAATTATTTGTGCACAGGGGGGGGGGTGGGGCGTTTTCATAATGGTTCTGGCCGGCACACACGAGCAGGAGACCAATACAGCTTTCTGCCCGTGTGTGCCTACCTGCAGGTTAAATATGACTGAGGGACCCATTTACTAAGCTGTGCTAAAAAGTGGCCTGCGGTACTAGTAGTGCGATGCTTTTCCGCATGCTGAGGCCACTTTTAAAGCGGCAATAAAATGGCTGCATTTCTCATTTTCTGTATTAATGGTCATGCGCTAATTTCCCAATTAGCACATGGCCATTAGCACAGGAGCCCTTACTGCCACCTGTCCTGTGCTAACCATGCACTAATTGATTAGCATGCAGTAATGCAGTTGCGCTGATTAGCGCTGGGCACGTTTACTGTCCACCCCCCAAACAGGCCCTAAAAATATTTTCAAATTTTTTAGTGCGTGGGTAGTGTGCACTGAACACATAAATACCACGGGTCGCCTGAGTGTCCCCCCCCCCCCCCCCCCCCCCCCCCCCCCTGGGCAGTAGATTTTAACCTGCGGTAAGCACTCATTAGTACTTACCGCAGCTTAGTAAGAGGGCCCCCGAGTTTGACTGTCTGGTGTGAAATTCTGGAGAAGAAAACAATAACATCTTCTGATCTCACACAAGTAAAAAGAATGTTTCACTGTGTTCTATTAAATATACTTCAAAGGGAAATCTGAGTTTAGTGAAACACTCTTGAGAGACTGCAGGGGGAAAAATGAAGTCTCCAGTTCGCCACAACAGCACAATTAGGATTTGTTTCTTATGTTCCAGATTCCCAGAACTAACCAAGAGTAAATGAATTGCAGCCAGATAAGCATATCCAGTCTGATACTTTTTTCAGGTTAGACAGTTTTGCTTTCTGTTTATAATGTCTTTCTGTTTTCTTTTACTTCCTTTTGAATTGTCCATATTCATAGGTTATTCATGCAAATAATATCGGTGTAGTTTTCTGCGGCAATGCTGTATTTAGGGTAGAATATTGAATTAACTGGTCTTGTGTTGTGTCTGGTTTATCTCATATAAGAACTTAACTGCCTTTGAAGTTAAATTCTGATTGACACACATACCAAAAGTTTAATAAAAGACTCTGTGTAAATTGTACAAACCAGAACTGGTGGGTGTTCTAGAAGCATCATTCCCTCTAATCTGAGCGGGAGTCCTCCAACCGCATTACTGCCAGTAGGGGGTGGTGCTTCAATATTGTGCTTTCAGTTGCTAGGGACAGGCAGGTTCCCTGGAGTCCCGCAGAGCTTGCCTGTTCCTCACTGTTGAAAATATGATAGTGAAGCTGCACCCCCCATGGTAGGGAATGTAGGTGGAGGACTCGCATTCAGCTTAGAGAGAACAGTGTCTAGAAGCACTGACAAACAAAATCGTTGGATTGGATTTGGTTCTGTTCAGTAGGCCCTGCAGGGGAAGCTGAAGAATGAACTAAGGAGCTCTTTTGTTAAAGCATGTTGGACTGTTAATGTGTGGTTTAGTGCATGGTAACAGCAAATATACAAATTGTGCATTAATAGTTTGTTTGTTTTTTGCTAAGGGGCAAAACTAGGTAAAGCATAGGCAGAGAATGGACATGGAGAGGTTTCAGCAGTTAACGTGCTGCACTTACTACACACTAAGACGTCCTTTTACAAAGCAGCGGTAAGCCCAACACGAAGTTACAGCTCGCTAAAAGGGAAGTACCACTGGGCTACCGCACCAGCCCGGTGGTAGTTCCCACCCCCAGCGCATGTCATGACTCATATCTGGTGGCAGGGGCGTAGCCAGACCTTGCCAGGAGGGGGGGGGCCAGAGCCTGAGGTGGGGGGCACTGTTTAGCCGCCCCCCCCCGAGCCGCCGCCACCGCCACCACATCGGACCCCCCATGGCCCTGGCCCCCTGCCCCACGATCCCCTTCAACCCCCCTCCTGCCACCAACTCTCCCCCACCGTCGCCGCCCGCCCCGTCACCGCAAATGTTACCTTTTTTGAAGAGAGACTTCCTTCCGTGCTCGAGTAGCGCCTTTCTTCAACGAAGTTCCGGCGATCAGCTGTTTCGACACCGGCAGCATCACCGGCGTCGAAACAGCTGATCGCCGGAACTTCGTTGAAGAAAGGCGCTACTTGAGCACGGAAGGAAGTCTCTCTTCAAAAAAGGTAACATTTGCAGTGACGGGGCGGGCGGCGACGGCGGGGGAGAGTTGGTGGCAGGAGGGGGGTTGAAGGGGATCGTGGGGCAGGGGGCCAGGGCCAAATCTACGGGGGCCCGGGCCCCCTCAGGCCCCACGTAGCTACGCCACTGTCTGGTGGTACAAAAATATGTACACATTACCTGTCTCAAAGCCAGAAGGATGGTTAAGCGTGTGGATATTTTTCAGAGTTTAGCCCATAATAGCTCTCCAGTGAATGTGCCCCCTTTACAGTGCAGAGGCTGTGGTAGAATCCAGCCAATGGGAAAGGCTCTAGTAATCAGAGGAAGGGAGGGACTGAGCTGCAGGGGCTATGGGGGAAGCTGAGCTCTGCTCAGGGTCTTGGAGAGAATCCTGAGTGTTCTTGGGAAGGGGGAGAGGTGTGGGATATTGTTGCAAAGGAGGGAAAAGTGTGAAGGGCCTGCTGAGGAAAAGAACAGGCAGGAAATGCCAGAATTTTACATGATGGTGGGCAGACCTGCTGGGAGGTGGGGGCACTGCTTAAATGAGCACATGAGCAACAGCAGGACAGAAAAAGAGAGCTAGAAAGTGCATTGCATGTACTTGTGGATTTTTCTGTTTATCTGGTGAGGACAGTCTCCTAGAAATTAAGATTCCCTTTGAAAATCTGGGCTAGAATGGGGAAGTTGGTACAAATGTAGCTGTGCACATACTAAGTGAAGGGAAGTTTTTAGCCCAGGGAATTTACCCTGTTATCTATTAAATTACTCGGCCAAATTCCTTTGAACACTGTCCTAATACTGCCTCTGTTGTTTCAGAAGCATAAAAAAACAAAAACCTAAAATATTTTATTTTGCTTTTTCAATTTGTGAACATTTTTTCACATGTAAAACTTTGTAAATTTATATCTGGACCCATTGCCCTTAAATCTCACTCTTTCAGGCAGTCCATCCTTGGAATCTCTAGTTTGTATCAGAGGCAACAGAGAGTGAATATGACTTGCCCAGCTTCCCTGGTTCTGAGCCCACCTCTGCAGAGCTGCCAAATTACCCAGCTCCAGTTCAGGAGAAAGACTTCTTGGCCTGGCCTGTTTTTGAACTTGTATCCCAAGTCCGTGTTCTTTTTGTAGTCTCTGATATCATCAATTGAAATCAGCCCCTTCGGGCCCCATAATGTACCAGGATAGGGTTGCAGAAATCCAGGACTGGCTCAGAATTTCTCTCCTGGAACTGAGTAACTTGGCAGCTCTCTTTCTCTACCCATTAAGCCTCTCTACTCAAAGCAAGTGCTTGCGTAATCTCCATGGTCACTCACAAACTATTACTGCTATCATACCCACAGCTAGGCTCTGCATTTTCCCTACTTCTGGAGAGGTGAAATGGTGGGGGATGGGGTCCTTGGTAGGGGGGCCCACAAATATATGTTTGCCTAGGGCCCAATATAGAGTTAATGCGGCCCTGAAGGCAGGACCACTTATCAGCTCCCATATAAGGGGCAGTAAGTGATTCCCTGTTAACCTCAGTACTATGGAACTTTTCATGCAGGGGAATAGATGATGTTAAATTTGCAGCTAGTGCACAGTAAAATCCCGCGTTAAGCCACAGTAACTTTAATAAAAAGACTCCTAGGTCTAGATTAATGTCCCTCTAGATTAAGGTTTCTCCTCTTTGCAAGCTCCTAGAAACAGAAAGTGGCGTTTTGTTTTGGGCTAAATAGCATGGACCAGTGGTGATCCTAGGTTCGCTGCCACCCGGGACAGATCGCCGCTACGCACCCCCCCTACCCAGGGTGCAGCACGACACCCTCCCCTCCCTGGTGCACGAAGCCCCACCAGTGCAATGACACCCCCCTTCCCCAGTGCATCAAGCCCCCCTTTCCGGGTGCATTCTTGGCTGCTGGAGGGTGCAGAGAGCAGCCGCGCGCCTGTTGGCTCCACTGGCTCCCTGCTCCCTCTGCCCTGGAACAGGAAGTAGTCTATTCCGGGGCAGAGGGAGCAGGGAACCAGTGGAGCCGACAGGCGCGGCTGCTCTCCGCACCCTCCAGCAGCGTGCACCAGGGGCAGACCGCCCCCACTGCCCCACCCTTGCTACGCCACTGGCATGGACAGAGTTCAAAGTAAATTCACAGAATGAAGGAGTAGTACAGTGGCCTGAGAAGCAGGGAACTGGATTTGATTCCCACTGCAGCATGTTGTGACTGGGCAAGTCATTTAGGTGCAGATGCTGCAAAGTCCAGCGCTGTTCTAAACAGTGCCAGAAAAATATCTCCACAACAGTGCTGCAACATAGCTTCCTAATGCTCAGCGCTAATGATATGGAAATTTAAGTGTGATGTCGGTGCTGAGCATTAGGAAGATGTTTCGAGTTCTGCGGGACAATTGTGTCTTGGCATACAAATGCCCAGACAAAGCAGAGAAAAGCCCTGACCTGTCAAACCTGGAGGTCTGGTGGCCCCCCAGAACCCCTACCTCCCCAAATGCCAAAAGCTATGGTGGTCCAGTGGACCCCAGACCCCCCAACCCCAAAACATGTAAGGGCCTGGTGGACCCCTAGACTCCCACCCCCCTCAAATAAATCAAACCCTGGTGGTCCAGTGGGACCCCTGGCAAGGACCCTCCTTTCCAAAGACTAGCCTTGTCCTGGCGGCCTAGCAGTTTCCCCCCAAACCTAGAAGGATGAGAGACTAGGATTCCTTCCCTCTTCCTGCTGGGTGGTCCTCAAAATGGCGGCACCCTGCCCTGCCTAGTGCATTCTGAGATGCACCATATATGGTAGTTAGGCCCTGCCAGTGCGTCCCAGGATGCACAGGGCAGTGCAAGGTGCCGTCATTTTGATCTTTGTGCTACTGACAAATAAGGTGTGCTGCAGTATTGTGTAATGTTTGTAACCTTGACAATAAATACTCATGGCAACCATCATAAACCACATTTCAGTAGTCCAGGTGTGTTAGAATTAGAGCCTGGACAATAATCTGCATTTCAGGTGTAAAATTGGAGCGTATTCTCCTTAGTTTCCATAATGCCCTAAACAATTTAACAGAAACTGCTCTCACTCGAGCTTCAAAGGTAAGATAGTTATTTACATAATATTATATTATACTTATTTACATAATCTTATAAATTATAGATAAAAAGGCAGTATCAGAAAAAAAGAAAATTGAGATTACATCATCATAAAACCAATAGATGCTAAAACAAGAGTTTTCTGTTAGTGTCATCCAATACCCCATACCCAGACCCCCAGTTTATAAAATAAAAGCTCTTTTGAAAAAGAAGTGTTTTGAGCATGTCCTTAATTTTTTTTTAGGGACCGTTCGAGTCTAAGTTTGGCAGAGCATGCCACATGGTGCTCTTTAAAAACACAGAACTTTAAATGAGAAGACCACTCATAAGTTCTATAGGGCAAAGCACAAGGAGTGGAGGAGTGGCCTAGTGGTTAGGGTGGTGGACTTTGGTCCTGGGGAACTAAGGAACTGAGTTCAATTCCCACCTCAGCCACAGGTAGCTCCTTGTGACTCTGGGCAAGTCGCTTAACCCTCCATTGCCCCATGTAAGCCGCAAGCCACATTGAGCCTGCCATGAGTGGGAAAGCGCAGGGTACAAAAGTTAACAAAAATAAAATGTGCTATACTGGTATATAGAATAAACAACCAGGAAAGAAATAATGGTTGACCGGAATGAAAACTCTTAAATTAAATTCTTTTGGCTAAATAAAGCTGTTTTGGGACCAAGTTATTAACAAAATGAGGGACAAAAGGTTCCCTGAGAGCCTTGCAGAACTTGGCTGTTCCTCACCACTGAAAATGCAGTTTTGAAGCACCAAGCTCCAACTGGCAGGAATGCAGGCAGAGGACTCCCATGCAACTTAGAGGGACCATTGAGAGACACTGAATTATGGATTAAGTTAAATGCCCACACCAGCATTTAACTTAAGTTGGTGACCATGCCGACTGAATACTAGGCCTAAGGTGTCCTTTTACGAAGGTGCACTAATATTCTATAACATCAATATAATTGATCATATATATAACTACATTATGTGCAAACATATAATTCATATCTTTGACACAATTTCGTAACAGAATGGCTATTATGATTTAAAATTTTAAATGATAATTTCTTAATTGTTTTTTCAATTATTGTTCTTTAATTATTGTTTTTTAATACTGCTTTAAACAATTTAAATCAACATGTTTTCATTTTATGTTTTTGTCTGTATCTCAGTATTGTCGTTCTGATTGATATGTTTATGTATGTTTAATACAGACCCCTGATGTAGGAGCTAAGTGCCGAAACACGGCCCGTGTTGGGTCTATTTTGGAATTTTGACAGTTGTTAATAAAGAATTGTGTCCCATTTCCGAAGGCTCTTGGTGCTTCTGTGGTTTTCCTAATTTATGGTACAACACACAACAAAGGTGACAAACTGACAAATTACCAAATGTCAAGGTGTCAAACAAATCTTTAATAAGTTGGCAAATTTAAGACGACATGAGTTGTGTTTCAGCTAAAAGGCCTTCATCAGGAGTATACAGAAAACCAATGCTAATAACACTATCAAAATAGTGCCGTTGGACTATGCCAACTCGAAGACTTTGAGGGCTTTGAAAATGACACTACACACTCAAAATACTAAAGCAATGCAAAGCGTGATGTCAAACAGTTGATAATAAGGGATTGCAAAAACTGTGTTCTTTCAGCTACTGATTGCAACTATTTTGTTTTAGTTGAAGATTGTTCTGTGTTATACATACACGACCAGATTATTTTACTAGTCCATCATTTCTGTCCAAGGGTCTATTTATGGTGGAGCTACACACAAATTATTTCTCTTTATGGTTTTGATACACTGCTAAAACCTGTTGTTTCTTTCTCTATAATATCACCAAAATTCACCCTTTCCTTTCTGAGCACACTACCAGAACCCTTATCCACACTCTTATCACCTCTCGTTTAGAATATTGCAACTTGCTTCTCACAGGCCTCCCACTTAGCCATCTCTCTCCTCTTCAATCTGTAGAAAATTCTGCCGCACGACTTATATTTCGCCAGTGTTGCTATGCTCATATTAGCCCTCTCCTCAAGTTACTTCACTGGCTCCCTATCCGTTTCCGCATACAGTTCAAACTCCTCTTATTGACTTATAAGTGCATTCACTCTGCAGCTCCTCAGTACCTCTCCACTCTCATCTCTCCCTACACTCCTCCCTGGGAACTCCGTTCACTGGGTAAATCTCTCTTATCTGCACCCTTCTCCTCCACCGCTAACTCCAGGCGCCGTTCCTTTTATCTTGCTGCACCATATGCCTGGAATAAACTTCCTGAGCCAGTCCATCAAGCTCCATCTCTGTCCATCTTCAAATCTAGGCTAAAAGCCCACCTTTTTGATGTTGCTTTTAACTCCTAACCCTTATTCACTTGTTCAGAACCCTTATTTTATCATCCCCCACCTTAGTAATTCCCTTATCTCTTATTTGTCCTGTTTGTCTGTCCTAATTAAATTGTAAGCTCTGTCGAGCAGGGACTGTCTCTTCATGTTCAAGTATACAGCGCTGCGTACATCTAGTAGCGCTATAGAAATGATAAGTAGTAGTCCTCCACATTTTTATCCACCAGTTTGCCTGGTTAAGCTCTCTTCACTCGTGCACTTACTTTGTCTGTCTTTCACTACCTTGGTATACCTATAATGTAAACTACACTGAATCCTGAAAAGGGGATTTTAGGGGTATATCAGAATTGATTTGATTTAACAACCTCGGTCTCTAGCATACGTCTCATTAAACTTCCAGATTGAATTGAATTGGGTCACGTCTCCACCACTATTCCCTCTAAGCTGAGTGGGAGTCCTCCACCTACATTTCTGCCAGTGTGGGGCGCTGTTTCAATATCATATTTCAATAGTGAAGGATAGACCAACTCTGCTGGACTCCAGTGAACCTGCCTGTCCCTAGCAATTGAAAGCACAGTATTGAATCATCACTCCCTACTGGTGGCAATGCAGTTGGAAGACTCCCACTCGGCTTAGAGGAAACAGTGGTCTCCACCTTTTCAGGCCATGTATAAAGCATTTCAATCTAAATTAAGTCAATTCTATACTCTGTTTTATTTCCACCTCAAAATATCAAAATTGAAAGAAGAGTGTGAATTTCTGTCTTGCAAATGCCTTCAATAGCTCTTGTATCAAAGACCTTGTCAATTGTTTTGTTCTGTGTATTAAAAAAAAAAAAAAAAGCAATGATTTGCTTCCTGTTTTCTGTTCATTATGACATATTTCTACACTAATTCCTTCTTACCTGCATGCATCGGCTGCAGTTATATCCTTTCATAGCTGCTTCCTCTCCCTTTTCTGACTTCAGGAACACATTCCCATCTCAAAACATATACATCCCTGTGAAAGTGCATATAATCTGTCCCGATTTCCTTCCTAGTTTGCAATTCTTGCAATATGATGGTGCTGTTAAGTACAGTTTTTCTTTTTTTCTGAAAACTGTCTGTAAGTGCCTCTGATTCCATCATAGCTTCCAATACACACATCTAAAGCACAAAAGTATTAATATCTCCACTGAAGTAGTTAGATCAAAGATATTCTTTCTGTCCTTCTTCAATGAGCATCTGCTATTTGACAGATCTTAATAATGTTGACAAATACCTCTCTGGTCTGATTAAAGGTATGGTTATGCCCATCCCTCAACACTGCTGTTCAAAGAGTGATAGAAATGCAGCTTCTTTGTTGGGAAGGAAAGTAGTTTGACTTGCCAGGTGCTACTAATGATTGACCATGCACAGACTATCTCTGTGGGGTGCATTGACTTAAAATAGCATCCATCTCCTTTCTGCAAGCGTTTTACCTAACGATATGCTGCATTGTGGGGCACAAAATTAATAATCTGTTCAGCAAACACATACTGTTATTGATCCTCCATACTGCATTTGGCAAAGCGTTGCTCTGGTAGTTCTAAGTGAAAGTGTTCTGAAGTTCAATTTTATTATCCATTTATAGAAGTCCAGTGAATACAAATGTGGAAAGTGGAGCTTGCTGTTTCCTAAATGGCAAAGTAACATTTTTGCCTTCATAATTTCGACAAATTGGCCAGCTGCCCATAAGCATGCCTATATATTATACCCCTGCATGTCAAATTCATCATGGAAACACTAGTTATCCTACAATGATCTAAGCTGTACTGACATCTTTGACTTGACACCTACTGTTAGATCGTGTTAGGGTTTATTTAAAAATGTATTTTAAAAGTAAAAGTTAAAAAGAAAGTTGAAAAGCTGCAATAATAGAAAATTCACATAAGGTTATTTAGTATTCTTTGTGCTAATTGTTTGGTTTCAACAGTTCATTCAAAATGTGGATATGTAGGCTAATATCAGTGATGAAAGGAAACCAGTAATCTGTTCCTAAGGGTCCTATTGAGCAGGTGTTTTAGATACACATGAGCCTCCAACTGGTCCCTTGAATTTGCCAGTTTAGAGCTTAAAAATGCTGTATGTGGCCTGTTATTTATAACTGGACAGGGCCTTCCATGTTTAACAAAAATTAATATAATTTATAAGAGGAAGAATGTATTAAGTGAATAATCACTGATTTTTTTTAAGGATAACTTAAGGTCTTAGCTGTTAAAGATGCTTGCCACGAGCGGGAAATGTGATCGGTTGCTATTGAATTAGACTCATGATTAGTGTTACACAGGACAGTCTTTTCAGAGTAAATTATTATAGATATTTACATAGACCACATTCGTATATAAGACATCTCATTTCAGGTGTCTATAGAATTTAAATTTTATTATTGGTTAACAATGGAGGGTTTGTTTTGAAGATAGGTTTTTTTTTTTAGGTATCTCAAATTTAGGGCCTCTTTTATATAGCCGCGCTAGAGGTTTCCAGTTTGGCGATGCCAACAAGCTGGCTCTGTCAGCATTGCCGTGTGAGAACAGCTAGTGCGGCTTCATAAAAGAGGCACTTAGGGGCCCTTTTGCCAAGCTGCGGTAAAAAAGGGGCCCTGCACTAACAGCAGCGCACGTTTTTGCTGCGTGCTGAGGCCCCTTTTGCCGCAAAGGGTAAAAAGGCCCAAAAAAGAAATGGCTGTGTGGTAAATTCCCACTTGCTGAGTGGCCATTTTGGGGGAGCACTTACTGCCACCCATTGAGGTGGCGGTAAGGGCTCCTGTGCTAACCTGGTAGTAACCAAATTTCCATAGCACCAGAAATGGCATGCTCTAGGGGCGAAATTACTGCCGGGCTGCTGCGGTATCCTGGTGGTAGTTCCTGATTGGTGCACAGCAAGCCTATTGCCATTCGCCAACTCTTTAGTCATAGGGCGCCTTAATAATATAAGAAGCCTTATTTCAAATATTTTCTCAACTCTTCCCAGTTTTCTTAAGATTCTTCCCCCTATCCCAGAACAGCTCCAATACTCTCTGGCCACAGTCTATAGCCTCTATAGCCCCAACACAGCCTCCACCTCTTCCACCTACTCTCTGCACACCACCCTGTTCCTGGCCAGAAAAACCTCAGCACTCTTCAATTCACCACCACAGCCTCATTGGTGACTCTGCATTTCAAGGGTAATGTGTTCTGTTTGAATCAAGAGCATCATAAGTACATAAGTACATAAGTAGTGCCATACTGGGAAAGACCAAAGGTCCATCTAGCCCAGCATCCTGTCACCGACAGTGGCCAATCCAGGTCAAGGGCACCTGGCACGCTCCCCAAACGTAAAAACATTCCAGACAAGTTATACCTAAAAATGCGGAATTTTTCCAAGTCCATTTAATAGCGGTCTATGGACTTGTCCTTTAGGAATCTATCTAACCCCTTTTTAAACTCCGTCAAGCTAACCGCCCGTACCACGTTCTCCGGCAACGAATTCCAGAGTCTAATTACACGTTGGGTGAAGAAAAATTTTCTCCGATTCGTTTTAAATTTACCACACTGTAGCTTCAACTCATGCCCTGGGATACTATAAACTGTATTGAGATTCACGCTTCTGTGGTTCAATAAGTTGGACAGTTTGAAACAGCTGAAATTACCTGATTCAGATGGACACCCCCCCCCCCCCAATTCTAGAAATCTGTGTACCCAGATTTGCCACTAGCAACCAAATTTGTGTGTATAAGGTATAGAATTACGTAAGTTGTGTGTGTAACATAATTTAATAATGAGACGATAATTGACTTTAACAAGCTATAAATGTTTAATTCATGCTAATTGGCACCAATTAGCAGGTAGGGGCTTAACTACCCTTAGTTGGTATTCTATAAATTTCATGCTCAAATTCCAGAGAGCTCAACCTCAAGGGGGGGAAGGGGCATGGGTCAGGGGCATGTCAGGTAGTTAGACGTACAGGTTATGGAATACTAGCATAAGTGCTTTCACCTAAAGATAGGTACATAAATGTGGACTTTTGCTAGTATGCTATAATGGCAAATGAATACACAACTGCCATTATAGAATTTGCACTTAGCATGCAAAAGTGGAAGTACTTAGCTTTGCACAATCTTTGCATTTGGCTTTGAACAAGAGTGGGAGTAAGGAGGAGGTTAGGAATTACAGACCTGTCCGTCTCTCCTCAGTGGTGAGTAAGCTAATGGAAACGCTACTAAAGTGGAGGATTATGAAATTTCTTGAACTGAATGGAATGCAGGACCCGAGGCAGCATGGCTTCACTAGTGGCACGTTATGTCAGACGAATCTGACTGACTTCTTCGACTGGGTGACCAAACAGTTGGATGTGGGAGGGGCGCTAGATGTGGTATACTTAGATTTCAGCAAAGCCTTTGACATGGTTCCGCACAGGTGACTGATAAATAAATTGAGTGCCCTCGATATGGGGCCTAGAATAACTGATTGGGTTAAAAATTGGTTGAATGGAAGGAGACAGAGGGTAGTGGTAAATGGAACTTGCTCTAAAGAAAGGGATGTTGTCAGTGGAGTACCGCAGGGATTGGTCCTTGGGTTGACTCTTTTTAATGTCTTTATGAGCGATATTGTGGAAGGGCTGTCTGGTAAGGTTTGTGTTTTTGCGGATGATACCAAACTCTGCAACAGGGTGCACACCCTGGAGGTTGTGAATGACATGAGGAAGGACTTAGTGAAGCTGGAGGAATGGATCGATATTTGGCTATTAAGATTTAATGCTAAAACATCCAGGATCATGCACTTGGGCCACAAGAATCCGAGGGAATGGCACAGTATAGGAGGTGCTTCAGTGTACGAAGTAAGAGCGGGATTTGGTGGCGATTGTGTCTGATGATCTTAAAGCTTTCAAACAGGTAGAAAAAGTGACAGTCAAAGCCAGAAGGATGCTTGGGTGCATAAAGAGAGGAATGACCAGCAGGATAAAGGAGGTGACAGTGGCCTTGTATAAGTCTCTGGTGAGGTCCCATTTAGAGTACTGTGTGCAGTTCTGGAGACTGCACCTACAAAAAGATATAAACAGGATGGAGTCTGTCCAGAGGGCGGCTACAAAATTAGTAAGCGGTCTTGAACACAAAAAATGTAGGGACAGGCTTATGAACCTCAACATGTATACGCTAGAAGAGAGGAGGGAGATATGATAGCGACATTTTAATGTACAGGAAGTGAGCCTTTTTCAACTGAAGGAAAACTCTGGAACGAAGGGGCATACGATGACGTTAACAGGGAACAGGCTTAGCAGTAATCTAAGAAAGTATTATTTCACAGAAAGGGTTGTGGAAGTGTGGAATGGCCTCCTGGTGGAGGTGGTGGAGTCGAGGACTGTTGCAGAATTTTAAAAGGCATGGGATAAGCATGTGGGATAGTTTAGGAATAGGAAGAATTAGGGGTTACAGAGGATGGGCAGACTGGATGAGTCATATGGCCTTTATCTGCCCTCATGTTTCTATGTTTGAATACAGAACTAAAGTGCAGTGAATTTTTGCACTTATCGTGCAATAAGTGCAAAGCCTGCGTGCTATGTGTTAGCAGCATTGCCATCATGTTTCCATACAATTACTGCACAGAGGAATTAAAGTGTACTTACAGATAGGATGGATGCACTTAATGCCTTGATCTCCACCCATTTCCTGCTTGCTATGTAGTTATGTGTGAATTAGCATTAACTAACTGTCATGCAGTGGCGTACCAAGGGGGGGGGACAGTGGGGGCGGTCCGCCCCGGGTGCACGCCGCTGGGGGGTGCTGTGGCGCGCACCTGTTGGCTGCGAGTTTGCTACGCTAAATTCTCTCGTTCGCTGCAGCCCCTGTTCCGGGGCAGAGGGAGGGAGCTGCAGCGAACGAGAGAATTTAGCGTAGCAAACTCACAGCCGATAGGCGTGCGCCGTGGCACCCCCCCAGCGGCGTGCACCCGGGGGGGGTGTCATTTCACCGGGGGGGGGGGGCGCATCGGCGACCCGCCCCGGGTGTCGTCGAGGCTAGAAACGCCACTGCTGTCATGCAAGCACCATGTCTTGGTTGTGCAGTTTTATTAAGCGCTAATTCACATGCTAACTGCTAAGCTGAACTGTAAGCATCTCCTAATGTAAATATTCCTGCCATAATAAACCTCTCTTGAAAGGTATGATGTGTTTAAAAGGATCTTGTTTATCCAATGATTTGCAACTCTGAGATCGGAGTATTTGAGGAACTATGGACTGTCTTTCTTCTATGTTTGTGCAGCGCTGCGTATGCCTTGTAGCGCTATAGAAATGCTAAATAGTAGTAGTAGTTTACCCTACAAGTCTCCATCACCTAAAAGACCTTTTCTGCACACGATGAGGCCAGTGCAAGGCTCAGTCAGTGTGGCAGTTTTAGCAGCAGCATGCTTTGAGGGTGTGTATGTTGGAGATTATTATGGCACTGTGCACTCTGCCTCCGGGCCATGTGGTGACCTCGCCTCCTCTTGATTTTCGTAGGGAGAAGGAGGTGAGCTCCTTTGGTTCCCCACAGGGGGCATGACTTCATTTGAAATGACATGGGGGAAATGTCCACAACATGCCATTTCTTTTCAAACCCGGTATTTTCAAAAGTGTGCCCTGTTTGCTCAGTGATGCGCCGGTTTATCAACAGGTGAAATAATGAACACTATTTGAGCCATAGCGCGCACTACTGAGGACATTTCCCCAGAATGATCAAACTCAAATGTAACCCTGAATAAAACGAAAAACCGTGTTAAACGACACAGGAAACTAAACAAAATGGCAGTTTTTGGCATGCACATGCATGTTGCTTCTGCTGCTGTTATGTGATCAGACTTGGGATCGATCCTAACTTCTATGGACAAGGTCCACAGGGCAGGGCGACGATCCTTGATCCTAGAACTGATAGCTCCTATTTTCGCAGTGGGAGTGTTTTTCACTGGGTTTATCAACCCTTCACTGATATTCAGAAGCACTGCAGCAGTGCTTATCAATCTTTCTGTGGCTCTGAGCCTATTTTCGTAGTCACAGAAAGCATGTGACCCCTGGAGGCCTCCCTTTCACTTTGTACTGCTGCTGCTCCCAGCCCAGTGCCCTCTTACAGCTTTGCACACGCTGCCATCACCCCCCCCCCCCCCCTCACCCTTTTGTGGAACCCACACAGACTCGACAGGAGGTGCAGGGAGGCTGCTAGATCGTGACTCCCAAATGTGGGGTTGCAACATAGCTGACCCACAGTTTGGGAAGCTGCTGCCCTACACACACATAGGATGCCGAGTGCTTCAGCAATACACGTTATACCCATTACACAGTAACTTACAGGAGGCAGATGCTATGGAAACCATTGCAAGTTGACACAACCATAACCCCCAAAGCTAGACGGAGATTAAAAAAATTTCACAAGCACTGCAAGGTGATTAAATTTGAAATTAAAACATACTTCCGAAGTACAAACACGCAACTTATAAAACGAAGATAATTAAAAGAAAGCTCAGACGATTAGTCATTCTTGGTGACTCAAAATATTTTAATCAATGTAGAGTACCGATGTAAGTTTTTATATTCCAGGTTAAAAACAAAATAATTGATGCAAAAATACTGTAGTTAATTATTAGACTGGAAATGAATTGCCTTTTTAACTGTTTACCTCCACCCTTTGTTTAAAAAGTAGAAGTAATTAGTACTACTCATTTTGTGCTCTCTTTTGAAAAGTTTGTGAGCCACATAAGCGACTGAATAGCTGGAGACAGGTGGCCTGAAGCATTTTTTTTAATGACATTGCAAAAGAAAAACAAGAAAAAAATGGGGCGGGGGGGCTGGCTCAGGGGACAAGAGACTGTACGGCAGTATTTGTTCTCCTGTGCCTTATTTGTTGCATGCCTCTGAATTCTGCAGCAGAGAGACCTTCTGGCTTCAGAGCAGCTGACAATTTTTTTCAGCAATTAAAAAAAAACTGTAGTTCTTTTAAAAGGGACGAATTATGAAAATAAAAATCTGTGTCTCGTAAAGGTTCCAGAAGGAGAGCTGCTTTCTCCCCAGTTTGAATCTGAAAGGAACCAGATCACACCCCCATGTGTACAGCAGACTGACAATTTACACCCTCTCGCTGATGCTGACAAACCACAGCGTTGCCCAAAGCCACAGACATCAAAGTGGTTAAAATCTAGTTCTTCGTTCGCATTCTCCAACTGCAAACAATTTCATTTTAACTTTTATTTTCTTTTTAAAATCTGGAGCTGCCATGGTTCTCTAGACTTCTTTCTCTTTACTGTTTAGGTAATAAGACTTTCTTTACTAGGAATACAGAAAGGTATTGAGAGATCTGAAAAGTGCTCTGGTGGCCATATTTTACCCAGACCCACAAAAATTATTCTTATTAGTTGGAATATTGCCTTTTATTTTCTCCTATTTAATACTTGATAACCCCCTTTTTTTGTGGACATTTGGAGCAATTTCTGTATTATTTAGATGTAAAAACTTACTTTATTTTACTATCAAACAGTTCTGTACAAGTGTATTTTATTTATTTATTTGTAGCATTTGTAGCCCACATTTTCCCAACAATTTGCAGGCTCAATGTGGCTTACATTTGCCGTAATGGCGGTTGCCATTTCCGGGTAGCAGAATTACAAATGGTAATGTGTTAAGTTGCATACATACATGGTAACATACATGTAACATAACATACGTGAACAGATCATGGTATAGACATATATCATGTGCATATATATGTTAAGGAAGAATACATTATAGTATCTAATTGTATCTACTTGACTGATTTGTAATAACATACACAAATAAAAAAAATAATACAAATTATTAAAAGTTAACATTGTACTGTATTTCAGAAAGAAAAAGCAACGGATAGAGTGCATTGTACCCAAAGCTGAGCTTTGAACCTAACTGAAAGAACATGTGACGCCTGCTGCTTTACCTCAAGTTATGCTACACTGGGCAGATTATAGATATAGATATGTGTATGTTTATATATGTTCTGTTTAGAATAAAGTATCAAAAATACTTAGCTAAGCTAACAGCCATGTGTGGCGTTCACTAATGAAAACCATATTTAAAAAAAAAAATCTCATGTCACAGAAAAAGCTTTCCTATAGGGTAGGCAAATAAAAAGAAACAAAAACTGTAACCTAGGATGTTGAAGTAATGCCTTGCTTTTCTGCTCCTTACGCTGTGAAGGCATTTGAGGTTAAAATATAGGCCAAGATGTGCTCTGTGCAGGTGCAAGCTTAACATAGGAACACTCTTGTTTATATAAGTCTTGGGGCCCGGTTTACTAAGCTGCCCTGTAGGCAAGCTAACTTTTTAGCGTGTGCTAAAAGTTAATGCGTGCTAATGATAGAGACACCCATTATATTCCTATGGATGTTTCTGTGCAACTTACCAAGCCGCACTGTAGGCATGCTAACTTTTTAGCGTGTGCTAAAAATTAGCATGTGCTAACAATAGAGACCCCCCAGTATATTCCAATGGGTGTCTCTAGCATTAGCACGCACTAATTTTTAGTGCACGCTAAAAGCTTTGCGCACCTACAGCACAGCTTAATAAACTGGGCCCTAAGTTTTTAGGTGAATGGAAGACACAGCATAAGATCAAGCGATGGACAGACAGGGGCTCTTTTACAAAGTGGTGGTAAGCCCGCCACGATCTTACTGAGTGCCAATCTGGAACTACTGCAGGAGCCCGGCGGTAGTTCCCACCCCTTGCACTAGAACTTAACCGGTGGTAGCGGCGCTGCCCAGTTACTACTACTACTACTTAACAATTCTAGAGCGCTACTAGGGTTACGCAGCGCTGTACAGTTTAACAAAGAAGGACAGTCCCTGCTCGAAGGAGCTTACAATCTACCGGGTTAGCATAGGAGCACTTACCCCCCACTTCAATTGCCATTGCTGCATGGCCATTTCTTTTCTTCAGAAAAAGACAGTCTTATACCCGTTGCGGTAAAAGGGGGGGGGGGGGCCTCAGCGTGTGTCAAAAACATGTGCTGATGCTAGCACAGGCCCCCCTTTACTACAGCTTAGTAAAAGGACCCCTCAGTTAACTATGCAAGCTAGCTGTTTATTAAACAGATTTGTGGGCCACTGTGCTACCTTATCTAGGGGCTTATTATCAACTAGTAAAAGAGGCCCGTTTCGAACAGAAAGGAGATGGGCACTAGCAAATTTCCAGGGCCCCCTCCCCCTCCTGTTCCCCCCTCAGCCTCTCCTCCTCCCCTCCCCCTCCCCTCTTTTCCCTCCCTCCTCCTCCCCCTCCTGACCCCCCCTCCTCCTCTGACCCCCTCCTCCCTTATTGGGGGGTAGGGGGGGCCTTGGTTGGCAAACTGGGAAGGTGTGGCTGTGGGTTTTTTTTTCCCATTGGGAGGCTGATGTATCCTTGAGACCATGTTGTTGCATTTTGGTGTGTCTTTCTGACAGAGCTTTTGTGTGTTTGGGGGGGAGGGGGGTAGCGTTGCTGGTGAGCTGGGAGGGTGTGTCGTGTGTCTGGGAGGGGAGTTGTGAGGGAGGTGGCGAGTGGTTTGCAGGGGGGTCTTTCTGCTTCAGTGAAGTTCTGTGTGTGAATCTGTGTCCAGGCACGCGGGTTGCGCTATTCTTTGAGTCCGTTGGTGTGCCTCGTGCTGCTATCGTGTCGTTGGTCAGTGCTGCTTGTGACGAACCAGGAAGCATGCTAACTTCAGGACTGGAGATGGATACAGCGTTACAGGCAGCACGAACCCTACAAACCCTTCACTGCCACGGAGTCAGCTTCAGAACGTTGGAGGTGCTTTTTATTATATTAGATATGGACTACTGTTAGGACCTGTTATTTTACCACTAGCTCATGCTATTTTAGCACAGGCTCTATTTTATGCAGTGAGACCTATAACAGGGGTTAACAGTAAAATAACATAATAGCCCACTGATAACTCCCCCATCCCAGTGATTTATAGCAGTCCCTATTCTTTCTCAGCTTCCCAGGTAATTAAACTACTGTTTATTTAAGTTTGGTTAGCTAGAATATTAACCCCACCAAAACAGAAACAGATGTTTCCCTAATTAGAGGGGTCTTTTACTAAGGTGCACTAGCATTTTTAGCTTGCGCTACAAATCAGCTGGCACTAAATGCTGAGACACCCATTATGGGTATCTCAGCATTTAGCACCAGCTAAAAACGCTAGCGCACCTTAGTAAAAAAAACCCTTAGTCTATTAAAGTTATGATTTAACTAGGTCACCTGAATCAAACTGAGCAGAGGTCAGTGATTTCTAATTTGCTGTAGGGTTTGCAGCAACTTGATCTGGTTTTTCTAAGTACTGAAAACACTTTGAGGGGGAAAAAAAATTGGAGAGATCCTTCCTGTGATTAAAGATGCAATTCCCTGTAGGCTAATGAAAAATGTTAGTCCATGTTTCTCCATTTGGGCACAGGTCTATTATAAATCCATGCATTATATCTGATATATTTTTGTTACCACACTTTGCTTGTTTTTAAGCTTAAAATCAACAGCATTGCTATTGCTGGAATTTTGAAAGGAAACCATTGCCAAAAAGTAGCAAAAGAATGCAAGCAAGCCGGAGACAAAATCTCAAGGGTTTTTTTTATTCCCAGGGTCTTAAGACTTCCTACATAAATACCAATATCTCATAATTTTCTCAAACCAAACTTTTTTTTTTTTTGTTCTTGGTGCTAAGATTCCCATTTTAGGGATTTATTAACTGCCTCTGCTTTATGTAGCTCAGTAAATCACATTAACATGTTCAGTTGATCAGAGATGGGGGGAAGGGTTGTTTCATGCCTGACTTTGTACCAGCTCATTCCACTTCTTGTAGCTTGAGACTGGATTATATTAGTCAATGTATATAGATAAGCCAGTGGAAGAAATCGTACTTGCTTTATTCTCAACAGTTCAAAAACATGACTTCCACAACTGCTGCACATGCTGTGTAGTTGCTTCAGTTTCACTTGTTTGAGTCAACTCATGCAGAAAATAAGGCATTGCATTTTCCATATTGAACTAGCCATTAACAAATTTTACCTTTGAATGTATATATTGTGTGTCCAATGTTGTAATGTATAAAGAAGAGAATGGCTGTGTTAAAAAAAAACACCAAAAAAACAAAGTCCTGTGTAGGAGGAATCTAAGCAGGATGCTTAAAATATATGCCTGCAGTTGCTTAACACACAATTGGCAAATTTTACTATGTGATAAGGATGTGCATTTATTTCTAATAAAATGAAAAATGCAATAGAAAGGCTCATTGTTTCATTAGAAAATAAAGCAAAAAATTCTCATAAATTTGCCTTTTAGTCATTTCCTTTTGTTTTGGGAACAATAGAAAAGACTGCTGTCTCCATTAAAAATTAAAAAGCCTCCCCCCCTCCCAAGGCTCTGTGTTCTGGCATCAGCTGATCCTCAGAGGCAGGGGTGGCTGGGGAAATGTGACAGAGGCGGAGCGAGGGCATGAAAGGGGGCAGGGTGGGTGTGAAAGGGGGTGTGGCTATGTGTGTGGTGGGGGCTGGGCATGTGTCCTCCTTTTTGGGGGACAAAATATGGTAACCCTACCTGTGCAGCAATGCCCACAGAGCCCATTCAAAGTGAATGGGCTTTGTCAGCATTACCGCACTGGGAGCAACGAGCGAGCGTGGCTTGATAAAACATGAAGTCAGTGCTTCTCATCCCTCTCCTGGAGAAACACCCTGGCCAGACTCAATACTAACTCTATATATGGCGCTTTAACTTGTGCACTTGGCCAAGTTGCATGCACAACTTAATTGATTAACAAACCAATCAGTGCCAATAATTAGTACTTAACAACCAATTAGTGGCACTAATTGGTTTAATTAGAATGTACACACATACATTTCTAAGCATATTCTATAACGCGGTACACATAAATTCTAATACACGCAGTCGAAAAGGGGGCATGGCCATGGGTGTGGAATGGGCAGGTTGTGGGTGTTTTGAAAAAGTATGCGCACTATTATAGAATACACCGATCTGTGCCTAACTTAGGTGCAAGTATTTAGGCCTGGTTTTAGGTGGCGTAAATGAGTGAGCCTAAATTTTAGTCACAAGAGCGGCGCGTGAACATATTCTATAAACTATGCATAACTTTAGGTGTAGTTTATACAATCATGCTAACTGCATGGTTTTTCAGTGACGATTTTTAAGGCACAATTTACAGAATTTGGCCCTTAGTACATCAGGACCTGAAGGAATAATTTTATATAGGCTTTTTCATGCATATATGCATGTAAAATACTCTATAAAAGTATTCATGCATACTAATATGCACTATGACACGTGCACTCAATGGTGTATGTGATCTGGGTGTAGGCATACTCAGCGGAGTACAAATCACAAAGCGTATTTAAGAGTTATAAAATACACACCTGCTTGAGTACTTCGGCTGTAAATGTATGCGGACACATTTTAGCCATGATTTCTACAGGTTTAATTTCATTAAGACACGTGGAAGGACATTTTCAATATGATGTCTATGTCAGACTTTGGACTTTTTGCACAAAATGCCCCAAATCCGAATAGAAGACATGACCATTTTCAAAACTGCAAATCATCTTATTTTTTTTCTTGAAAATATCATTTGTAACAAGTTTATGTGCTCTGTTTGTTTATCTTTTCAGGCCATTAAAAAAAAAAATGTACAAGTGAAAAACATAGAAATTCAAGCCCAGACATCCCAGCAGAGCAATGGGGGCACCCTGGGTGGACACTGCTGTGGACATCATATAAATGCTTTCAGGTACACATTTCAATGTTGCTCCCTTATCTTGTCTGCTGAGCCCTCCAAAGCCCACCCAAAACCCACTACACCCCAACTGTACACCACTACACCTTGCGGGTTAAGGAGGAACCTATGTGTGGGTACAGTGGGTTTCTGGTGAGTTTTGGAGGGTTCACAGTTTTCCCCATAAGTGTAACAGGTAGGGGGAGGTATGCAGGGCTGTTGAGAGACTGAAGTGGGCCCGGGGCAGGGCCGTTGCCCCCTGCCCCCCTCTGGGCGGCCCTGGAGGTATGGGTCTGGGTCCACCTGTCTACAGTGCACACTGCACTCACCAATAGAATACTCCAAGGACCTGCATGCTGCTCTGATAGATCTGGCTATAACATCTGAGGGTGTCATAGAGGCTGGTAAATACTATATTTATTCATATTTTTGGTGTGTGGGAGGGGGTCAGTGACCACTGGGGGAGTAAGGGAGGGGGGTCATCTTTGATTCCTTCCAGTGGTCATCTGCTCATTTAGGGCACATTTTTGTGCCTTATTTGTTCTAAAAATAGGTCCTGACCGAAAAGTTGAAGATTCAACCATAGACGTTTTCATTTTGTTCCATTATGGCTGTAAAACATCTAAGTGTTTGAACACCCTAAGCTCACCCATGAAACACCTCCAACACACCCCTTGTGATTTGGATACACTGCAGATGAATTGCATAGAAAAACGTCTGCAAAATAGGTTTTGAAAATACCGATTTGGATGTTTTGAGAAGAAATTCATCCAAATGCTGCTTTGGACATTTTTCTCTTTCGAAAATGAGCCTCATAGACACTGCGGTGTCATTTGGCTTAAAATAGGTGCCTACCTGACCTCCCAACCTAGCCAACCTGTTATAACATTGCCTCTATATGCATATATATTTTTGTGAAAAGCAGATCAATTTATTTATTTAGGGGCCCTTTTACTAAGGTGTGGTTAAAAGTGACCTTAGTGTGTCCTTACGCAGGTATTTCCCGTGCGCTAAGGTCATTTTTCCACAGGGGTAAAATGGCTGATTTTTTTTCATGTTCAGCATTAATGTCCACGTGCTACTTTTCCCATTAGCATGTGGTCATTAGTGCATGAGCTCTTTATTTTGTAGGCGGTAAAGGCTGACAAACTATCCAAGTGCTAATCGCTTACCCTGCAGCAGTGTAACTGCACTAACTGATTAGTGCAAAACACACCCACTCTCCACCCCCCACACCCACCCCAGTGCTAAAAAAAAATTAAAATTTATTTTTAGCGCCTGGGTAGCAGCACGCACAGATCCCCAAACTACTGTCGGATGTCTGAGGGACTCTTTTACATAGCTGCAACTTAATGTGTGCCAATTTGGAGCTACTGCCGTCCCAACGTGGGCGCCAGTGGTAGTTTCAGACCTTGTGTGCACCATTTCCCCTGCAGTGGACAATAGGGCTCAATTTTTTTGCGCAGTGGTTACTCGACGGTTCTGTCTGTCTACCTGTCTTAGCTAGATTGTAAGCTCTGTCTTTTGTGTATGGTGTACAGCGCTGCGTATGCCTTGTAGCGCTATAGAAATGATAAGTAGTAGTAGTAGTAATCGGGCAGCACTGCACGCTGCCCGGTTACTGCCGGGTTAGCATGGGGGCCCATTGAGTTGGTGATAAGTGCTGCCCCCACGTGGCCATATATTTTTGCAGCCTCTTTACCCGCTGTGGTAAAAAGGGCTTCAATGCATGGCAAAAATGACTGTTACCGCAGGGTCCTTTTTATCGCAGCTTGGTAAAAGGTCCCCTGAGCGTATTAGTGCTTTTTGCAGCTTAGTAACAGGCCCCTTAAAGATTTATAGGCTGCACAATCTACCATCCTGGGTGGTTTACATCATAACAAACGCAATCTATTAAAACATTATGATGTACTACCGTACTGGCACAATAGCAGAACATAAAATCACGAACTACAAAAATATCATAGTTCTCTCACCATCGGTTCTAATATACTTACACTATTCAAAATGGACATGCTACAATAGTACATTCTGCAAAATTATAAAATCTCAAATGTTAAATCAGGTCATCTTGTTTGAAACCTTTCTCATTACAAAAAGATTGTTAAATAGGAAAGACAGGTAAGAAAAACAAACCCTTTCTTACTAAGTCCCAGAGGCATAGGATCAATGTTGTAAATGTGCATTAATACAGGTGCAAGCCCAAGATACCCCCCACCACTGTTACTGTGAATATTAATTAAGACACATTTACAAAGACCCTCAGCACTGAAAAATGTACATTGTTTAGCTAATGTACCTATGTTTTAAATGTTAACACACCTGCATGTGCTAAACAAGTACATTGGATGCTAATTACCTCATTATTCATTAGTGCATTAAGTAGTAAGATACCCTGAGCAGAAGATTCATTTCACGTTCTTTTTTAGCATTTTAACTGTGGGAAAGATATGTCATCAGCCTTCCTTCAAAAATGTCCTAATCCCTATCTAGTCCACACAATAGTCAAAAGATATCCTTCCTCATCCTCAGCTCCTGCCTCTGTTGGTCCAAGAATATTTTCCTCCATCTGCCTAACCCCTCATCTTTAAAAAATAAAAGCCCCTCCACCTGCTGATTCCTCTTTTTCTCTGATCTGCCAAAAGCATAGCACACTCAGTTTACTATTGCCAGGTTGGCCCTATCTTGCAGGGGCTTCAAGCTATCAGACCTCTATAGATGAAGTAGGCAGTAGGAGGTGAGGCCTATTTTTTTGCCAATTAGTAGTGGAAAGGATTTAAGGGAGCCTTTTGTTTCATCTGAGAGGTATAAAGGGGAATTGGGAGTAGGCACCAAGAAAGTAATTTGTTTTACATTGGGTAGGTAGAAGAGGGATCAAGGCTAAAATGCCATTTGTTTGGGATCAGGTGGATGGAAGGGTGTGTACTACTTTTCCTTTTGTATCATGGAAGGGGAATCTCATGTGCTGAATATCCTTAGGTCAAAACAGAAAGTAGATTGCAGAGGTGGCGGGTTTAATCCATGAATGATTTTCCTGTTTTCTAACCACCTGACAATATTCTTTACTATGAGAAATGGAGTGGAGGAGTAGCTTAGCAGTTAGTGCAGTGGGCTAAGAATCAGGGGAACTGGGTTTTGGTTCTCACTTTGGCTCTTTAGACAAGTCTCTTAACCCTCCACTGTCCCAGGTACACAAAACTTACATTGTGAGCCTGTTAGGAACAAAGAAAATACTTGGAAATCTAATGCTGGGGCTTTTCTGGAGCCAGCTAACACATAGCCTGTTAAGGGTGATATTCAACACTTAGGGGTCCTTTTACTAAGCAGTGATAAAAAGAGGGGCATAATCGAAAGGGACACCCAAAGTTTGCTGAGGACGTCCTCGCAAAACGTCCCGATGGAGGGGCGTGGAAACCCGTATTATCGAAACAAGATGGACGTCCATCTTTCGTTTCGATAATATGGTCGGGGATGCACAAATTTTAAAATTTAGGTCGTCCTTAGAGATGGTCGCCTCTAGACTTGGTTGTTTCTGATTTTCGGTGACAATGGAAACCAAGGACGTCCATCTCAGAAACAATCAAATGCAAACCCTTTGGTCGTGGGAGAAGCCAGCATTCATAGTGCACTGGTCCCCCTCACATGCCAGGACACCAACCAGGCATCCTAGGGGACACTGCAGTGGACTTCATAAATTGCTCCCAGGTACATAGCTCCCTTACCTTGTGTGCTGAGCCCCCCAACCCCCCCTCCAAAACCCACTACCCACAACTGTATACCACTACCATAGCCCTTACGGGTGAAGGGGGGCACCTAGATGTGGGTACAGTGGGTTTGTGGTGGGTTTTGGACGGCTCACATTTACCACCACAAGTATAACAGGTAGGGGGGGATGGGCCTGGGTCCGCCTGCCTGAAGTGCACTTTACCCACTAAAACTGCTCCAGGGACCTGCATACTGCTGTGATGGACCTGAGTATGACATTTGAGGCTGGCACAAAATATTTTTAAAGATGTTTTTTGAGGGAGGGAGGGGGTTAGTGACCACTGGGGGAGTAAGGGGAGATCATCCCTGATTCTCTCCAGTGGTCATCTGGTCAGTTCGGGCACCTTTTTGTGCCTTGGTCATGAAAAAAACAGGACCAGGTAAAGTTGTCCAAGTGCTCGTCAGGAACGCCCTTTTTTTCCCATTATGGGTCGAGGACGTCCATGTGTTAGGCATGCCCAAATCCCGCCTTTGCTATGCCTCCGACATGCCCCCGTGAACTTTGGTTGTCCCCGCAACAGAAAGCAGTTGGGGACGCTCAAAATCGGCTTTCAATTATACCGATTTGGGTGACCCTGTGAGAAGGACGCCCATCTTCCGATTTGTGTCGAAAGATAGGCATTCTTCTCTTTTGAAAATGAGCCTGAAAGTGTCTTGCAGTAGTGTGGGTGTGTGTTTTTGGCATGCGCTGGGCCATCTCTAAGGATGCCCCAGCAAAGGGGCAGGGCATCCTGTATTATCAAAACAAGATGGGCGTCCATCTTTCGTTTTGATAATATGGTCGGGGACGGCCAAATCTCAACATTTAGGTCGACCTTAGAGATGGGCGAACTTGGTTTTCGCCGATAATGGAAACCAAGGACGGCCATCTCAAAAACAACCAAATCCAAGCCATTTGGTCGTGGGAGGAGCCAGCATTCGTAGTGCACTGGTCCCCTCTCACATGCCAGGACACCAACCAGGCACCCTAGGGGGCACTGCAGTGGACTTCACAAATTGCTCCCAGGTGCATAGCTCCCTTATCTTGGGTTCTGAGCCCCCCAAAACCCACTACCCACAACTGTACAACACTACCATAGCCCTTAAAGGGTAACGGGGGGCACCTAGATGTGGGTACAGTGGGTTTCGGGTGGGTTTTGGAGGGCTCCCATTTAACAGCACAAGTGTAACAGGTAGGGGGGATGGGCTTGGGTCCGCCTGCCTGAAATGCACTGCAGTACCCACTAAAAACTGCTCCAGGGACCTGCATACTGCTGTCATGGAGCTGAGTATGACATTTGAGGCTGGCATAGAAAAAATGTTTTTTAATTTTTTTTTTTGGGTGGGAGGGGGTTGGTGACCACTGGGGGAGTAAGGGGAGGTGATCCCCAATTCCCTCCGGTGGTCATCTGGTCAGTTCGGGCACCTTTTCAAGGCTTGGTTGTGAACAAAAAGGGACCAAGTAAAGTCAGCCAAATGCTCATCAGGGACGCCCTTCTTTTTTCTATTATCGGCTAAGGATGCCCATCTCTTAACCACGCCCCCGTCCCGCCTTCGGTACACTGCCGACACGCCCCCTCGAACTTTGGTCATCCCTGCAACGGAAAGCAGTTGAGGACGCCCAAAATCGGCTTTCAATTATGCAGATTTGGGTGCCCTTAGGAGAAGGACGCCCATCTCCCGATTTGTGTCGGAAGATGGGCGCCCTTCTCCTTCGAAAATAAGCTGGATAATCTCCCAGTTGCCACTTTCAGGAGCCACAACCCTCCTTTACAGCCAGTGATCATGCTCCTCACGTAGGATTCCCCTTCTCTCCTTCTGGTATTTTGGCAGGGGACCATCAGGCAACCAAAGATGACCCCTCTATTGGCATATTTCCAACCTTTTATCCCCTTTGCAACTCCTCCTCTCTCCTCATTCTGTACAAGGGCAACTCTTTTCTCCTGCATTCTGTTTCCAAAGGACTCCCCATGAGCTTGGCCTCCTCCCACTCAGGGACATCCTACCACTCCAGCCCTCTAGCAGGGACCTCCCTCCCCCCAGGGCTCTGGAAAAATCTATCACTTTAGTAATACCCATTCCCATAAGAGGATTCAGACAGGAGGTGAGCAGGCATGGAATTGCAGAGCTTGGGACCAGCATAGCTGATGGAAGAGGCATGTGTGGAGTCAAGATGGACAGCAGAAGGAGAAGGGAGAAAACCAGTAGTGGCAGAGTGAAGCGAGCGAGAAGGGGTGTAAGGAATAAGGGTGGATTCACGGAGATTTGTTGCTGTTTTATCAAAAAAATTCAGTTTGTTTTTTCACCTTACAATTTTATGAGAATATTGGAAAAGAAGATCACAAAACAAGTCCGATGTGGACAGAGAGACAAGATCTTCCTTTCTTAATGGTTGTTTTAAAGTCACTTAAATACTGCTTCAAGTGCTTCTCAGTTTTTTTTCAATCCTATTTTAAATTTAAAGGCATTACAATTACTGTGCCATCAAGCAATGCTGACGTTTGTTTACAGTTTCAAATTGCAAATAGAACCAACCCTGTTGCCATAAAACACTTCTTTACTGCTCTGTTACAGAACAAGATTAAAAAAAAAAAAAATCTTTCAACTGTGAGTTAATCGCTATAAAAATGTTACATTATAAATTAAGAGGCAGATTTTAGATAGGATGTGGACAAGGGAATTCATATGTCCAAGTCAGGATGCATGAAATTCTAAAACTATTTTACAAAAGGCTCTGCCAGATTTAAAATAGGAGCAGGGTTGTATGTCCCAGCCTCTCCACATTCAGAGGGAGCAGCGATTGTAGAATGCTGTACTTAGGGGGATGGGAGAGTACTTCCCTCTCTCCCATAAACAGATGTGGAATCAGCTTTCTAACATTGCTGTTCCTATCAGTGGTGCCCCCCCCCCCCCCATGACACCATCCCCCCTGCCGCATCAGGAATCCTCCTCACTGCAACCTCCACTACCCCAGGCTCACACCCTGACAGCCCCCAATGGCTCCCTGATGGGTCTTCTGACAAAAGCACCTTCCCTATGGTAGCCTTCTATGCCAGGAAATTCCCCTCAAAGAAGGTCCCCCGCTGCACACCGAGGCCCCCTTTTAACGCAGCCTGTAAAAGGCTTTTTTTTTTAAAGAAGTGGCCATGCAGCAAGTGAAGCACTTGCCATGTGGCCATTTCAGGGGGAAGCAAGTACCACTACCCATTGAGGGATCCCACACTAACCCGGCAGTAACTGGGCAGCACGCGGCACTGCCCAATGACCGCTGGGTAAACACTGGCGCTGCAAAAATAAAAAATATTTTTGTAGTGCTGGAAATGGTGCGCAATGGGGGTGGGAGCTACTGCCGGGCTGCTGCGGTAGCCCGGAGGTACTTCCAGTTTAGTGAGCAGTAAGCCCGTGTTGGGCTTACTGCTGCTTAGTAAAAGACCCCCTAAGTTATCAACTAAGCTTATTCTATAATCGGCGCCTAAATCTAGGCACCGATTATAGAATACGTTTAGTTGGCACTGATTTCAGCGCTGATTTTTTAGACATCATATATAGAATCTCCCCCTATATGTGTATATGCAAAGAGCACATGCACACATTGGAGGAGTGGCCTAGTGGTTAGCACACTGGTCTTACAATCCAGAGGTGGCTAGTTCAAATCCCACTGCTGCTCCTTGTGATCTTGGGCAAGTCACTTAACCCTCCATTGTCTCAGGTACAAACTTAGATTGTGAGCCCTCCTGGGACAGAGAAATATCTAGTGTACCTGAATGTAACTCACCTTGCTTGAGCTACTACTGAAAAAGGTGTGAGCAAAATCTGAATAAATTATTTGAGATTCTGTTGCTACTATCTGAGATTCTACATGGAATGTTGCTATTCCACTAGCAACATTCCATGTAGAAGCCTGCCCTTGCAGATCAGCAACGCGGCCGCGCAGGCTTCTGTTTCTGTGAGTCTGACGTACGTGCAGGACGTCAGACTCACAGAAACAGAAGCCTGCACGGCCGCATTGCTGATCTGCAAGGGCAGGCTTCTACATGGAATGTTGCTAGTGGAGGAGTAGCCTAGTGATTAGCGCAGTGGACTTTGGTCCTGGGGAACTGAGTTCAATTCCCACTACAGCTTCTTGTGACTTTGGGCAAGTCACTTAATCCTCCATTACCTCAGATACAAACTTAGATTGTGAGCCCTCCAAGGACAGAGAAATATCCAGTGTACCTGAATGTAACTCACCTTGCTTGAGCTACTACTGAAAAAGGTGTGAGCAAAATCTAAAAAAAATAGATACATAACTTGGTGCAGGCATACATTTTTGTGTGCTATTGCAGATCATAGGAGTCTATTGTACAAAGGCACATAGACACCTATGTTGCATTTAAATTTGCAGTCGGTACCTGATAATAAAATTTGCCTCTTACTGCTTTTTGCATAACCTTCTACACTGATTCCACTTCAGATTTCATCTAAGCCACAAAAGTTAAAAAGAACTCAATCATGTTTTCAATAACCTCAGAGTCTTTTTGTCCTTCTTGACTTACAAAAAGTACATTTTACACAATTGTCCTCTGAGATCATCTTTATCAGGGGCCTGAATTAGTGCCTTAAGAGAGATTTATCCTGCCTCTTGTCATCCCTAGAGAAGATTCTCCTGTGTACCAAGACCTGGGATGTGTCATCTCTACCACCATCTCCATATGCTCTTGACACCCAAGCACATTTGTTTGTTTGCCTCCTCTATAATTTTCTTGAAACATCGTATTGAAGGTTTGATTACTTTTCATCAGCAAGAGAAACATTTTGAATTCAACACCTTCTCTTTAACCTTTATCCTTGACTCTGATATCCAAGTCTCAGAACTCTTTAGATTTGGTACTCATTTCTCTCTCTATAGACCATTATTAACTACTTCAAGCACAGCTAAAAATTGGTTTCTTCATTTTTAGCATACTTCTATAGGTGTCGATTGTGTAATAGCAACTTCTGTATATCTCAGTGGGGAAAAGGAAGATACCTTAAGGTTGAACTTAAAATTAGCAAGTAAAAAGTTAGTTAGCAATATTTATTCATTTATTTTAAAACGTATACCCCGCCTAACAAGAAAACTAAGTGGCTTACAATTGAAACGCACATAATTTAAAACAATACATCATAAAAAACAGTTAACATTAAAGCCCATTCAGCTCACAGTAAAAATGACTCATTAAGAAAATGCCTACAAAAATAAACATGTTTTCAGCACCTTTTTGATTGTTGGATTGTTGATTTAATCATGTATTGATTATTGATGTAGCCATAATAATAATGCGGCTCTGGCCACCTTGTTGAGCAGACTGAATGCACTGTGTAGGTTTTGTTTGCAATTATTTACTATGTTACAATGTTACTGTGTAAATTTGTCTGGATTTTCAGCCACAGCTAGCCAACTACATTTCAAAAGCCATGCCCTGGGGCACGAGAGGGCCCCAAATCAGTCCCGCTAAATCTGTGGACACACCAATTTTGTTCAGACAGATTTTAGACCGATGGAGGATACTGATAGAGGAGGGGGAATTTTTAACCAGTTATATTTTGTGTGGTTAAGAGTTGAATTTATGTGTAATATTTCTTTCTAGATTTTGTAATGCAGTATTTCCAGTATAGCTCATATTTCTCTGTGTCATTTGACAACATGCATGCTTAAAAATAAACATCCAAATAAGAAACACTGAAAAATGAAACAACCAGTATGTGTAAAGGGCTCCTTCTTTAAATCTCTTCACCTTTCCTTCCTCTCCCATCCCATTCACTCTTGCCTATACCAGATTACCAAGCATATATATCAGTTGTAGGTCAACCCCAGACCCTATTAGAGGTATAAGATCATGTGATGCGGGAACTATAAAAACTCAGGCATGATCTGTGTGGCTGAAGATGGCATGAATGGTTTCCAAGTGTACCAAAATGTTGCCCCTTTTTACTTGGTTTGGCCATTGTCCACTCACTCCATCAGCCTCACGCAAAGCTGAATATCAACCACAGCAGCTGAATTTAGCTCTACTTATATTCCGTTCTATTTCCTCCAGCCTTCTAATGTTTTTCTTTCCTGTCCCTTCATATATGTTAGTCACAAGTAATACTACACAAGACTATACCACTGCACCCTGTATATGAAATACCCTTCCAGTGTCAGCAAGCAATGTACTAGCCATAAACACCTAGATTTTGCTTCACTGCCCCTTTCTGCCACTGGCTGCCACTGAGTCTTCCTGTTATCAGACTTAGATCATTAGGCACTGAGTGAAAGAGTATTGTCTGTATATAGGTAGCATTAGTTAAATTGTGCATACTATAAATATTATTTACTGTTTGTATTCATTTCTGTGTACACAACTTTTTCTTTCTTCATTTATTGCTAACGTTTTCTCTTTGCCAATTCACGCTTTTACTGTATACTTTGCACATTTCACTGGCTTTACCTATGTTAATAAATATGCTATAGGACTGGAATTGCTTTCTGTAATACTTATGCATTACAATAAATTCAGATAGCACGAGTTTAACGGGAATAGCTATTTTTAGTCTTGGGAGATAAATGCTGCATAAAGTGCTCTGGCCTCCTTATCGTGATCAGTTACGTTACCCAGACCCAAGGAAAGAGAATAAGTTCATTATGAACTCTAAAGTATCTATTATTCCTCTGTGATAAACACACAGTGTCTTCAACCCAAATAAAAGCATCTGCTCTTTGCCAAACACATACAGGCTGACAGAGTAAAGAGTAATGTTGCTGTAGGTCATGTAAGAAGGTCGTATCACTCCAAGGAGAGGTAAGGTATATCCATGCACCTTCATATATGTGCATTGTATTTAAAGTGACACATTTCATTCCTACCAATTTTGGTTCATTAGGGCTAGATTAGAAACATAGAAACATGACGTCAGATAAAGGCCAAATGGCCCATCCAGTCTGCCTATCCTCCATATCCCTTAACTCCTCTTTTTCCTAAGGGATCCCACATGCTTGTACCATACTTTCTTAAACTCTGACACAGTCCTCGTCTCCACATTCTCCACCGGGAGGCCATTCCATGCTTCCACCACCCTTTCCGAAATTAATACTTTCTTAGATTCCTCCTAAGCCTATTTCCTCTTAACTTCATCGTACACCCCCTCATTCCAGTTTTCCTTCACTTGAAAAAGGCTCTCTTCCTGTACGGTAATGCCTCTGAGATATTTAAATGTTTCTATCATATCTTCTCTTTCCCTCCTCTCTTCCAGTGTATACATGTTGAGGTTCATAAGCCTGTCCTTATATGTTTTATGTTCAAGATCGCTTATCAATTTTGTAGCTGCCCTCTGGGCTGACTCCATCCTGTTTATATCTTTCTGTAGGAGCGGTCTCCAGAATTACACACAATACTCTAAATGGGGCCTCACCGGAGACTTATACAAGGGCACCATCACCTCTTTCTTCCTGCTGGTCATCCCTCTCCTTATGCATCCATGCATCCTTCTGTCTTTGATCATCACTTTTTCTACCTGTTTGGCCACTTTAAGGTCATCAGACACAATCACCCCCAAGTCCCACTCTTCCTTTGTACAGAGAAGCACTTCACCCCCTATATTGTACTGTTCCCTCAGATTCTTGTGACCCAAGTGCATGACCCCCGAGCCGAGCCTGCATGCTTTTTACAGCTGCTGCCGCCCTAACCCTGACGAGGTAAAATAGATGACTTTTAAAATTCGGAGGGAGGGGGCCTGGATTTTGAAGGGAGGAGGAAGGGAGGGAAAGAACTTCTGGTGGGTGAATGAACTTCCGGTGGGTGAAATATTGGGGGTGCTCAAGCACCCACAGCACCCACGGAGTCGGCGCCTATGTATCTATCTATCTATACCTGTGTAAGTGTATGTGATCCACTGAGTGAAACGGTACCAAAAGTGAGTCATGTGACTTATTTATATCACAAGACAGAGGAATATCAACTGCGTAATCTTATAAAATTTCAGTTTCAGGTATGGACTGATTAGTTCTTTAGAAAATGAGAAACATTTATTAATAAAAAAAGTAATTAACCCCCAAAATCATATACTCCACTTTAGGTTCTTGCAGTTGTCCCATTCTACTGACTCAAAGGACACAAAACTTTCAAAAATGAAAGTTACCCCTCCAAACTTTTATAGGCTTGATCCCTTTTAATTGTAGCCTCACTTTTGATAGATATGTGTATGTTTATATGTATGTATGTATCTCTCTCTCTGTATATATACTACTACTACTACTTAACATTTCTAAAGCGCTACTAGGGTTACGCAGCGCTGTACAATTTAACATAGAGGGACGGTCCCTGCTCAAAGAGCTTACAATCTAAGAGACAAGTGAATGGTCAGCTATATATATATATATATATATATATAGGAGTAAATATTCAGTCATCAGTGTTTTTGCTGAGCCATGTCCAGGCACCAGCGTTGAATGTCCAGGTTTATGCAGCCGACTATCTCTTATCCAGTTAAAAGCAATATTCAGCACTTAACTGCCTACATGAAACCAGATAAAGATAGGACTGTGTTTGATGTGGTCCAATTTTTTTTTGTTACATTTGTATGCTGTGCTTTCCCACTCATGGCAGGCTCAATGTGGCTTACATGAGGCAATGGAGGGTTAAGTGACTTGCCCAGAGTCACAAGGAGCTGCCTGTGTCTGAAGCAGGAATTGAACTCAGTTCCTCAGGACCAAAGTCCACCACCCTAACCACTAGGCCACTCCTCCACTCAGGCAGTTAACCAGATTTGTCTGGTTAACTGTTTAAATGCTGACTGTCATTGGAATGCCTACAAAATGGCTGGTTTTCAATCTAGTGCTTAGTGTGATAAGCAGTGACACTGACCAGTTAGTGCCCCTAAATACCAGCACTAGCAATCTCACCGGCCAGGAATCTCTTCTGCCCAGTTAAATCTCTTTGAATATCAACCCCATAGAGAGATTCTCAGTATACAGTTACAAATCACCCTGCTTAATATCCCTGGCATTTTTTCCCCTGTTAGAATCCAACTCCCCATTCATTATTTAAAGTAGTCATTTTAATACATTGTAATGAAAATAATTTGCTTCCACATATTATTTTCCATCCGCACAGATCTTCAAACTCTTTATAAATGCTGAATATACACTAGTGTATGGGGGGAAAAAAAGCATCAATTTCTTCTTTTCTCTGTACCCTGCAGTACTGAGGGGATAGGGAACTTAGGCCTGATGTAGGCATTAGTAGAGCTAGAGGGGGTTTTACACTTAAGAAGTTAAGATCATAAGGCTTTCAAGAGTATTTCTTTCATAATAATATGATGAGAGGATCAATGTTGTTACAGATCCAAGGAAAATGATGTTAAAGAAAGATCTGAAAAAAAAAAACTAATTAATGATGCTGATGCATTATGAAAGCTATTTAGAAGTATTTAGAAAAGCATAGCTATCTTTAAAAAAAATCACTTATACATGTGAAAAATCTCAGACTGTAAGCTCCATGGGGCAGGGACCCTCTTACATGTACCTATATAATGCTGTGTATGCCCAGTAGTAGTAGTATTAATGGAAAACATATACCCACTGAGGCTGTGCAATGAAAATATTTTCATTTTGTTTAATTATTTAATTTATTGTTCGCTTATATCCCACATTTTTCCACTCATGCAGGCACAATGTGGCTTACAAAACATTAAATAAAATTACAAAATAGGAAACTTAGAAAAGTATACAAGGAGTATGCTGGGGGAAAAGCATCTAACAGGGTGAACTAGCAGGGTAGGGGGTCTGGGATGGTGCATCAGTCAGTGATATAAAGTGAGGAGTAGGTCTTGGCAAAGAAGTAGGTCTTCAACAACTTCTTGAAGAGGGCGTGGTCCGCTTGAGTTTTGAGGTGTTGCGGGAGAGCATTCCAGTGCTTAGGGCTCCAATAGCGGAAGGACGAGGCTAAGATCTTCTTGTACTTGACACCCTTACAGTTTGGGAAGTGAAGGTGGTTTAATTTCATTGATATTGAACTGCTTCATATAGGGGTCTTTCCATAAGAAAATTTAAGGGGTCCTTTTACTATGTAGTGTTAAGCACAACCATGGGCTTCCTGCGGTCCAAAATGCACTTCTGCATTGCGCTCTCAGGCACTCTGCAGTAGTTCAGGCATCTGCATACACTTCCTTGGGGCTAGTCCTAGGGGCGTGTTTGGGGCAGAGAGTAGGCATGCCTAGCACTAATCAGTTAGCACAGCTACATTGCCACATGCCAATCAGTAAGCGAATGGTTAACACGTCAGCCCTTTCTGCCTACTAAATAGGTGTTGGTAAGGGTTTATGTGCTAATGGCCATGTGCTCATTTGGAAATCAGTGCCTGATCATTAATGGGAAAACTGGAAATGCGGCCATTTTACCCCTGCATTAAAAAGTGGCCTCATCACGTGGGTTTCCCCTGTGCTAGTAATAGTGCAGGCCATCTTTTAGTGCAGCTTAGTAAAAATGGCCCCTAAGGTTGTAAAACTGTGTGGATGCATTTGTTTTATGATAGAACAAAACAAAAAATTAAGTCTTTTCAGTGTGTGTGTAAGAAAGGGGTTTGTAATTGTCCAGGGTGTGGAACTGCCCTGGAATAAAAGAAAGGGGCTTGGAATTGCTCGGGGTTATAAAAGGAATTTGAGAACTGCACTTGGTTTGGGAAAAGGGGAATGTGTTTAAAAAAGGGAAACTTGTGTGGGAGTAAAGATTTAATTAACTTTCTATCATATCATTATGCTGGGAAGCCAAGAAATATTTTTGTTGCATTCTTACTCTCTGGAAGGTGAAAAGAGCAGCTTTGTTTAACTGAATGAAAGTTGTGATATGCAGAATAAATTGTATTTGGTTTATGCCAAACCTTCTGAAGCCTTGGTTATTTGCTAGGCATCTGCCTAGACCAGAGAGGGTGGCTGATAGCTAAGGGGTTAAAGTAGTGGGCAGGGTAGCTCAGCCCTAGTATAAAAGGAGTCCCTCAGGGCCAGCCCTCTCCACTACAGAAAAGTAGACTCCAGTCAAGCAGTTTTTGGCACTGCTGGAAGCGTCAGGACCGGGACAAGCCCACTAGGGCACCCCCTAGTGGTGACAACACACATAAATGTAGGCAAGTGATCCAAACCTATATTTTATGCATATCCCAAACAAGGGGGCACTGAAATGGAAGGGTCATTGGCATTTAAGGGAGGAGCATAGGCGTGGATTCCAGTTACGCTCACAATTATAGAATAAGGGGGTTCCATGCATAAATTTAGGCAGGGGCATTTGTACTCATTTTTGTTGGTGCAAATACACGTGACTCCCTATGCTTAAGCACTATTCTATAAACCACTATTTATAGAATTCACCCCTATAGAAGTACTTTTCTATAGATCACCTAAAGTTAGATGCCAGGATGGTGTGTGCTAAGAGCTAAATCTGTAACAGCAGCTATGTGCGTATCTTGTAATAAACTTCGTAACAGTCCGGGCGGAACGCTCGAGCCTCTTGGCCCCGCCAAGCGGGTCTGTTTCCGCCCTGCTCAATAAAGTCAGGCTGTGTTAAGACCAGTCCTTTCCAGCTCGGCTTCTCCTAGAAAAGTTCAATTAGCCAAGCTTTTAAACCCAGTACAGCACTGCTTGGCTTCTCCCCGCAAAGTTCAATCAGCCAAGCCTTTAACCACAGTCCAGCAGTGCTTGGCTTCTCAGAGCAAAGTTCAATTATCCCAGCTTTTACACCCCGTCCAGCACTGCTTGGCTTCTCCTAGCCAATTAGCCCAGCTTTGAAACACAGTCCAGCAGTACTTGGCTTCTCAGAGCCACGTTCAATTAGCCAAGCTTTTAAACACAGTCCAGCTCTGCTTGGCTTCTCCTAGCAAAGTTCAATTAGCCCAGCTTTTAAACACAGTCTAGCAGTACTTGGCTTCTCAGAGCCACGTTCAATTAGCCAAGCTTGTAAACACAGTCCAGCTCTGCTTGGCTTCTACCAGCAAAGTTCAATTAGCCCAGCTTTTAAACACAGTTCAGCACTGCTGGGCTTCTCCTAGCAAAGTTCAATTTAAACACCGTCCAGCTTTGTGCGGGCTCAAAGCCTCAGGTCCCACCCTCTTGGTCAGCCTTCTACTTTCTGACCTCCTCCCGCTTGACCCGGGCAGCCCCACTATACCTCCTGCTCTGGTCTGCTGAGAGCCAAGAGTTCCATGGGTTCCTCTGAGATGGGTTCCGGTTCTCCTACTTCCATCCCCTCTGGCTCCCCTATCTCTGGAGCCCAGTCCATTTTCTCTCCTCCTTCCCCTTCCTCTTGTTGAATCACTTCCCTCTCCTTAAATGGGCCTGGGTATTTTTCTTTCCCCGCCCATTTGTGCCACCACCTCTTCCACCAGGGAGGTGACTCAACCTTTTCTTTTCCCTGTTGGCCCTCTACTGGAGCTTCATGGGGGAGCAGCCTATTCCGCCTCCTTATCCTAGCTCTCCCGGGGCTTTCTGGGAGTTGTAGTTTTCTCCTCCTAGGTTCCTCTTTCTCCCCCCCTGGCGCCCTCAAAGGAGCTTCTTTCGGCCCTTTGGAGCTGGGCTTCATCCCTAGCCTTTCTTCTTCTGCATAATCCTTACATACCCTCCCCCTTAAGCTTTTACTCTCCCCCGGTTTTCCCCCTTTCTCTTCGGGATCTTCTCCCACCCGGGATAGGGCATCTACATTCCCCACGTCCTTCCCTGGACGATGCTCCACCGTGAACTGGAATGGTTGCAAGGCTAAATACCAACGCATAAGCCTGCTGTTATTGTTTTTCATTAAATTGAGCCACTTCAGTGGAGCATGATCCGTGATCAGCGTAAATGGTCTCCCTTCCAGATAGACTGTGCACTCCTGTACCGCCCATCTTATGGCTAAACATTCCTTCTCTATTGTGGAATAATGGGTCTCATGCGGCAGTAGTTTTCGGCTCAGATAGAGAACCGGATGCTCGGCTCCTTCGTGATCTTGGGACAGTACCGCCCCCAGCCCTCTACCTGAAGCATCTGTTTGCAGTATAAAGGGCTTTTGGAAATCTACTGCCTTCAACACCGGCTCTTGGCACAGGACCCTCTGCATCAGCTCAAAAGCCTGCAACTCCCCCTCCTCCCACCTCAGCTGATCAGGCCTCTTACCCTTCAACATATCGGTCAGGGGGGTGGCTATTTCGGAAAAGTGGGGAATGAACCTCCTGTAATACCCCACCATACCCAGGAAGCTCCTTAATTGTTTTTTTCGACTAGGACGGGGGAATTCTTGGATACCTTGCACTTTGTTTAACAAAGGACGCACCTCTCCGCGGCCCACATTATAGCCCAAGTACTTGACCCTATATTGGGCAAAACAACACTTCCTTGGGTTAAGGGTGAGCCCCGCCTGTCTGAAAGCTTGTAGCACCGCCCCAACCTGCTGCAAATGCGTGTTCCAGTTCTCGCTGTGAATTACCACATCGTCCATATAGGCCGCCGCATAGGCCTGATGGGGTCTGAGGACTTGGTCCAGCAATCTTTGGCAGCTGGCGGCGGCAGAATTTAGACCGAAAGGCAGCCTTTTAAATTGGTATAACCCCATGGGGGTGCTAAAAGCCGTCTTCTCCCTTGCCTCTGGCGAAAGGGGAATTTGCCAGTACCCTTTCGTCAGATCTAGGGTGGTCAGATACTGGGCGGCCCCTAACCGGTCTACCAGCTCCTCTATATAGGGCATGGGGTACGCATCGGGCTTAGAGATAGTATTCAGCTGCCGAAAATCAATACAAAAACGCCATTCCCCTTCAGGTTTGGGACTAATACCACCGGGCTCGCCCAGGGACTATGAGATTCTTCAATTACCCCAAAGTCTAACATCTCTTTCACTTGGGTAATGACTTCTTTCTTTTTCATTGGGGAGAGTCGGTAGGGCTTTTGCCGCACTCTCTTCCCAGGCTCGGTTACTATATCATGCTCCACTAAGTGGGTACTCCCCGGACAGGCTGTCAACACATCCGTAAAGCTCTCCAAGATCTTTCCTATCTCCCTCCTTTTCCCCTGGGGTAACTGAGGATTCACTCCCGGCTCCCCATGCTGGAAAATCTCCCTTATTTGGGGCCCTAACTCCTCGCTCTCCTTCTCCTCCCCCCTGGTTTGATATCCTACCCTAGCTATCCAAGGCTTCATCAGATTAATGTGAAAGGTTTGTACCCTACCCTTCTCATTTGCCACCTCATAGGTACGGGGACCGAGTCTCCGCTTTACTACCCAGGGCCCTTTCCACCTCGAGGCGAATTTATGGGGGTCTTCCGAAATCAATATCAGAACCCGGTCCCCTACTGCAAACTCCCTTTCTCGGGTCCCCCAATCATAGTATCCCTTTTGTTGTTCCTGGCTCTTTTCGAGCCTTCCCTGGGCATACTCTTGTATCCTAGCTAACCGGCCTTTTAGATCGTGCAAATACTCCACCACGGACTGATCCGTAGTTTCAGGGGGTACCCACTGCTCCTGTACAATATCTAATATGCCCCTAGGACGCCTGCCAAACATTAATTCAAAAGGAGACACGCCTAAGGAGTCCTGTTTCTTCTCTCGGTATGCATATAATACGAAAGGTAAAAGCTGATCCCAGCCTGTTCTGTCGGCGCCTAAAGCTTTTTTGAGCATCCCCTTTAACGTCCGGTTAAAGCGCTCCACCATCCCATTTGTTTGCGGATGGTAAGCGGCCGTGCGAATATGGTGGATTCCAAAGGCCTCCCATACCTGCCGCAATGTCTGCGACATAAAATTTGAACCCCTGTCCGTCAATACCTCCTGGGGAAACCCCACCTCACAGAAAATCTTCAGTAGCTCTCGGGCAATATTCCGGGCCGAAATATTCCTTAAGGGCAGGGCCCAGGGATATCTGGTGGCCATATCCATAACTACGAGCACATAGCTAAACCCACTCTGGGACCGTGTCACTGGCCCCACTATATCCATGGCCACCCTCCTCCCCGGCTGTTCTACCCTAGGGAGCGGTATTAGAGGGGCTTTGGAGGGGAACCGGTCGGTCACTTTCTGGCAGTTGGGGCATGATTTACAGTATTTTTCCACCTCATCATAAACCCCGGGCCAATAAAATCGTGCCAATATTTGTGTCAGAGTAGCTTGCGATCCCTTATGCCCCCCCAGGGGATGATCATGGGCCAGCCTAATGACCAAGGAGCGAAAAGCCTGGGGGACCACTAATTGCTTTCCCCCCCCAGAGGTTTCCCTGCTAGGTACCCTTCTATATAATATGTCCGCCTCCACCAGGAACCCGGGAGCAGCCTGCTCGCCCCCTTGCCGGGCTCTCTCCCAGGCATACTCCAGAGTAGGGTCCCTGGCCTGCTCTCTGTGGAATTGGGGAAACTGCTCCCTCAGTTCAGCCGGCAACACCGGCAGGTAATTTTCCCTTTGCACCCTCAGAAGAGCCTCTCGTCTATCCTTTTTTTTCACGGCCTTTCCCTTCCTCGCTCGGCCGGGCTCCCCCAGGACTTCCCCCCTAAAAGGGAAAACCCCTCCTAGGGCCTCTTCTTCCCCCTCTGCCCCCCGGCTCGACTGAGATCGGGTAGTGACGTACACCTTCTTTTCTCCTAGACAGTCTCCAAAATGGGGCCAATCCCTCCCCAAGATCATCTCCTGGGGCAGCCGGGGCAGAATAGCCACCACCAGTCTTACTTCTCCCTGGGACCCCTGTACCTTGACCCTTTTTACCGCATAAGGCGTTCTAGCCCCATGAATACACTGGATGGACACCCTTCCTTCATAGGTCTCCTTCCCCGGGGGTCTCCTCCTTCGTATCCTCTCCCAGAGCCCCCTAGAGAGCATGGATTGATCGGCACCCGAGTCCAACATGGCCGTAATGGGTTCCCCTTCCACCTTAACCTTGGTTAGGTATTTGGGGCTACCTCGCCCGGTCACCCTAGAGGTCCACCCCTCCCGCCATTGGCAATCTTTTCTTAAATGTCCACTTTTACCACATTTAAAACACATTCGGTTCCCAAACGTACCAGCCTGTTTACTCGGGCCCGTCCCTACCTCGGGCTTCTTACTCCAAGTCGGGGCCTCTGGCTTGGGGGGGGAAACTTTAGGCTGCCCCTCTTTCTCTGGCCCCCGTGCTCTTCCCCCCTCCAACCCGGGGATAGTCCACTGCTGGGCCTCTAGGTAGCACTCCAACCCCGAAGTCACTCCCTCCACCGTCTTACAGCCCCTTTTTATTAATTCACCCCTAATTCCTTCGGGAAGACCCTGAAGGAATTGTTCCACCACGAGCTCCTGCAATACCTCTTGCAGGCTGTGTTGCTCGGGCTCCAGCCACTTTTTCACTAGATCCATGAGTTTGTTAGCTACTGCTTTAGGGGGGGTCCCCTTTTCCCACTTTGTGGCTCTAAACTTCCGTCTGTAGGCTTGGGGGCTAAGACCATATCTGTCCTTAATCGCCTCCTTCAGTCGGGCATAATTGGCAACCTCCTCAGGCGACAAATCCCTGAAGGCTGCCAAGGCTTCCCCAGATAGCGAAGGCACTAACCTCATAGCCCATTGTTCCCTAGGCCAGCCCGCCGCCCCAGCCACCCTCTCAAAGGCTGTCAAAAAATCGTCCACATTATCCTGTTCTGATAGCTTCCCCCAGTTAAGTGTGTGTAGGGATACCGGTCCTACCGCTCCTCCTCCACCGATCCCTTGTCCAGGTGTTCCCGCTCCTTCCTCCCGTGGAGCACCTGCCCCTCTCTGGAAGAAGTCCTGAAGCATGGTCAATACGGGCTGCTGTTGATCCCGGGCGGCGGTCAGGGAGTCTGACTATTTTGGCTGTCAGCTCCTGTTGTTTTTGAAATTGTAGCGTCATCCATCTGAAGATCTCCTTGGGGTCCATCTCGCCTCCGGAAACACCACCTGGGGAAAAACCAACAGAGAACCACCTCCAAGTGCGATTATCACTTGGATGTTGGATTCTTAGACCCCTTTTAATCCCCCCACGTTAGGCCCGCTTACCAGAGCCCCAGATGGGTCTGCGCCTTTCTCAGCGTTGGCCCTCCCGTGAGGCTTCTCCTTCTGTCCGGTCCCCGTCTCCTCTTACGCGACAGGTTCTGCAGAAGAATTAATCCCACCACTGCCACCACTTGTAATAAACTTCGTAACAGTCCGGGCGGAACGCTCGAGCCTCTTGGCCCCGCCAAGCGGGTCTGTTTCCGCCCTGCTCAATAAAGTCAGGCTGTGTTAAGACCAGTCCTTTCCAGCTCGGCTTCTCCTAGAAAAGTTCAATTAGCCAAGCTTTTAAACCCAGTACAGCACTGCTTGGCTTCTCCCCGCAAAGTTCAATCAGCCAAGCCTTTAACCACAGTCCAGCAGTGCTTGGCTTCTCAGAGCAAAGTTCAATTATCCCAGCTTTTACACCCCGTCCAGCACTGCTTGGCTTCTCCTAGCCAATTAGCCCAGCTTTGAAACACAGTCCAGCAGTACTTGGCTTCTCAGAGCCACGTTCAATTAGCCAAGCTTTTAAACACAGTCTAGCAGTACTTGGCTTCTCAGAGCCACGTTCAATTAGCCAAGCTTGTAAACACAGTCCAGCTCTGCTTGGCTTCTACCAGCAAAGTTCAATTAGCCCAGCTTTTAAACACAGTTCAGCACTGCTGGGCTTCTCCTAGCAAAGTTCAATTAGCCCAGCTTTTAAACACAGTTCAGCACTGCTGGGCTTCTCCTAGCAAAGTTCAATTTAAACACCGTCCAGCTTTGTGCGGGCTCAAAGCCTCAGGTCCCACCCTCTTGGTCAGCCTTCTACTTTCTGACCTCCTCCCGCTTGACCCGGGCAGCCCCACTATACCTCCTGCTCTGGTCTGCTGAGAGCCAAGAGTTCCATGGGTTCCTCTGAGATGGGTTCCGGTTCTCCTACTTCCATCCCCTCTGGCTCCTCTATCTCTGGAGCCCAGTCCATTTTCTCTCCTCCTTCCCCTTCCTCTTGTTGAATCACTTCCCTCTCCTTAAATGGGCCTGGGTATTTTTCTTTCCAATAACATATCCCACTCCATTACATGCAATTGGAAAATGAAAAGCAGAAAAAAAAAATCCACCACAAAATTTTTATATGTTTTCCTATGCTGTCAACAGTGCGTGCTCTTTCGGAAAGTGCGGACACTTATTCATGAAGAGGGTACCGTATTCAGAAAGCGTGCACTCATAACGAAATTACTGCTATGATGGAAGAATGAAAACAAATCAACAACAAAAGTAAACATTCCCAAAAATGACATGTGAAAGAACATGAAATGAACATTTTTTTAATAACTACCTCTCTTAATGCTGTAATTTGCCTTTTAACATCTCCAAACAAGATTTCAAGAAGAAAAGCAACACTCTTAATGGTCTGCTTTGCATTTGTTCTTCTTTCACAAGTCAGGAAGTTTAATGCTTTTTCCATGTCAATGAGAACAGACTACATTTTTTCTGCAACAGAGTTTTCAAAGACTTTTGTTATATTATCTCGTGCTACTTTGCATGCATATGCTGTAGCTATCTTATCTTTGGGATTGCTACATCTTCATCTTCTATACTAAAGCAAAACAGCAGCATAACTGAAGACTGTAGTAATAAAATCCTAGGGGTCCTTCTACTAAGGCACGTTAATTAATTTAGGGGTCCCTTTACAAAGTTGCGGTAAAAAGTGGCCTGCGGTAGTGGGGGCATATCTTTTAGGTGCACGCTGGGCCATTTTTTTTTACCATGCCTGGGAAAAAGGCTATTTTTTAATGGGCCGGGAAATGGACCTGACCTAATATTAAAACTAGCACATGCCAACTTATGGCCTGAGCCCTTACTGCCACCCATTGACCTAGAGGTAAGGGCCACATGCTACCTATGCGGTAACCATGCAACATGTGCCAACATGGGCACGCTGCCAGTTACCACCAGGAACGCCCCCTGCGGAAGAAAATAGAAAACTATTTTCTACCATGGGATTCGACATATGCCAAAATCATAATTACTGCTGGTTGCACACACTACCCTAGCAGTAGTGCTGATTGGGTACATGCTACCCACATATTAGCCTCCTGTAAAAGGGCCCCTTAGTGCATGCTAATGATAGGCACGAGCTAAATATCATGCAGCCCATTAGCATGTGTTAATCGTTAGAGCATGCCTTAGTAAAAAGACCCCTAGTTTCTTTCAAATATTCTTTGATCCCACATGAGTTTTAATAAAAAATCAACTTGTAAGAGTAAACCGTGGATCACGGACCAAGATGGTGTCATGAACGGACGCTCGAGCAGGAGCTCCGTGTTGTACCACATTCTGTCTGCCCAGTTTGGCACCTTACCCATTTGATGATAAGGAAAAGGAGAGGGAACACAGGGCCTCCATTGTCGAGTGGACCCTTGCCTCTGAGGCAAGCTACACTGGTCTCCTTCAGCCCTGCTCCCAGGCCAGTCCCACTTCAACCCAGAAGCTCTCAGTTTGCTATGCAGAAGGTCAGCATGGAGGAAGGGATTGCCTTGCCTGGACTGAACCTGGAGGATCTTCGAGCTCTCAGTTGCTCGCCTGGGGAAGATTCTGGCATGGGTTCATGAAAGCAGTGTTTGGAACCATGGTTTGTGAGTACAGTGGCCATTCCAGGGGAAGCAGCCTCCGGGATTGCGGTGGACATACTGGTCAGACCGGCTATTCTTACATTGGATATACTGAGGGAGGTTATTCATAATTTTAATTCTTCTTTAATGGAAGTGGCTACTAAATTTTCCTCTGAAGTTGGGTTGGTTTCTGGATCTTTGACTGCCCATTTTCAGGCATTGAACCAGCAGTCAGATAGAGTAGCTGCATTGGAGATAAAGGTTTTTGAATTACAAGGAATTTGTGGGACCTTTATTGAGGATAAAAGCTTTATACTAACAGGAAGATGGAATATATGGAAAATCAACTAAGAAGAAATATGTTAAGATTTTAAACTTTCCATGGTCATCCCATGGAAAGTATTTAGAGAAATGCATCAGCTCTCTCCTGAAACATTGCCACCATTAGTGAGAGCAAATTATTTGGTGTTGACAGGTGCTAGACAGAAAGAAGATATTCAGGAAGTAAACTTAACAGATTTCTTAGAGTCATCATCTTTGGAATTTATAACCCAACAAACCACTCTTTTAGTGAATTTTACCTTAGAACTGGACAGAGATGCTGCTCTGAAATTATATTTTCATTATATGGATTGTGAATTCTTAGGATCTAAGATTAGAATTTTCTCCGATTTATCAAGGAATATCCAGAGGAGGCGCCAAGAATTCTTGGCCCTCTGCCCTCGGGCACAAGCTCTGTATATGAGTTTTCTGTTATGGTTTCCTTGTACTTGTTGCATCAGGGGCCCTTTTACTAAGTTGCTTAGACACCTATTGTGCCTAACGTGTGCCAATTCAGAATTACCGTATGGCCTGGGTGGCAATTTCATTTTTTATGTGTGTCCACTACGCACACCAGAAATTTTCCGGTGCATGGAACTAACTGGGCAGAAACACGTGAGACCTTACCACTAAGTCAATGAGTGACAGTAAGTTCTCATGCCCAAAATGAATGCGCAGCAATTTTTATATTTTGCCGCACATCCATTTTCGGCCAAAAAAATGCTGAAAAGTGGCCTGCGCTGGTGTAGATGTGTGTGTTGGACACACGCAGGTTCATTTTTCAGCACACCTGCAAAAAAGGCCTTTTTTTTTGGCCGAAAATGGATGTGTGGCAAAATAAAAATTGGCATGTGTCCATTTTGGCCTTGAGACCTTACCGCCACCCATTGACAGTGGTAAATGGGCAGTAATCCTCAGCATGTGTACAATGCCAATTACCACCCGGTTAGTACTACGCACCAGAAATTTTCTGCCACGCATTGTGGGTGCACGTAAAAAATGAAATTACCGCCCAGGCCACATGGTAGCTGGGCAGTAGTTCCGAATTGGCGCACATTGGGTTTGCGTAGCCATCTACGTGGCTTAGTAAAAGGGCCCCTTAATTTTGGAACATTGTAGGGCTGGCTGAGGTCTATCTCTGAATTTGGTGTCTGATCTGTTTTATATTGTTATTTTTCCTTAATTATGTCTGTATCTTGGTCCTATTTTCCTAAATTTATTTATTTGTTACATTTGTATCCCACATTTTCCCACCATTTTGCAGGCTCAATGTGGCTTACATAATAACATTAGGCAATCGCCAATTCTGGTATGAACAAAATACGGAGTGAAGTTGTAGTAGGGTAAAGTTCATGTGTGACAAAAACATTTGGGGATTGTAAAGAGGGTTTAGTTATTTCCAGTATGGTTTTGGTTTCGTTGTGTTGCAGGGTTCAGGTATTTAGGTTGGATTATTAGGGTATGCCTTTATGAACAGGTTAGTTTTTAGTGCTTTCTGGAAGTTTAAGTGGTCATAAGTTGTTTTCACGGGGCTTGGTAATGCGTTTCATAGTTGCGTGCTTATATAGGAGAAGCTGGATGCATAGGGGTGAAGTTATACATTTTCTTTTTCCTTAGTATATTTTTGATTGATGATATTTTTTATGGATTTCTTTAGTTACGTTGTAAAATGTGATTGTATATTTTGAAAATGTAAAAATAAATTAAAAAAAAAGAGTAAAACTTGCCAGTGGCGTAGGAGGGGGGGGGGGCGGGAGGGGCGGTCCGCCCCGGGTGCACGCGTTCTGGGGGTGCCGACCCCGCTGGTTCCCTGCGCCCTCTGCCCTGGAACAGGTTACTTCCTGTTCTGGGGCAGAGAGAGCAGGGAACCAGCGGGGCTGACGCAGCTCCGAGTGACGTGCACTCAGGGCGGATCGGCCCTCCCGCAGGTAAGAATGCGGTCCGGGGGGGGGATTGCGCTCCGGGGAGGGGTGCGCCGCAGAGGGGGGTCGCGCCGTGTTGCACCTGGGGGGGGGGTGCGCAGCGGCGACCCGCCCCGGGTGCCATTAGCCCTCGCTACGGCACTGAAACTTGTTCAATGGACAGTAAGTCAGGACAAAAGTATGTTGAAAGGGAGATAAATGCAGACCATTGAAAAACAGTTGTGTTGCATTTTAAAACTAAACTGAGGAATAATAAAGACAGCCATGAGATCAATAGCTCTATTGTTACTATGTTGCTATTGTTCAGGAAAGGTGGAAGTGAACCTGGCGTTTTTCATAAAGTAGAGAGAAGGAGGAGAGAGTGGAATCTTTGTCAGTAACCAGAATTTTCTGCCTTATGTTTCTTCTCAAACAAACAGAAAAGTGGGCACAAAACCAGGAGTCCCAGAGACTGGATCATAGTAAAGCTAAAACCAAATTTTATTAATTAGTATATTTGACTCGACACAACCGTTGTGTTTCGGCCAAAAGGCCTGCATCAGGAGTCTACAAATAAAAACAGTAAAAATAGACATTTAACATATAAAAATTAATTGATATATAAATCTAAATAAGACGTATATAAAACAACATAAAAACATTATAAAAATATGTAGAATATTAATAAAAATACAAATACAAATGCAAAATATATATCAAATGATCAGAACAACAGCAAAATCATAATAATAATAATACATGCGTAACAATTAAGAATGTAGATATGTATGAGAGAATAAATAAAATGAATAAAACAAATAAAACAAAACAAAATGAAAAATGTGTCAGTAGGGAAATAATTCTTAAAACACTATGCAACAGTATAAAACAGAAGAAAAAAGAAACGTTATGTTTCTTCTCTCCATGTCACCCACAATTTATCAATGCTTGTCTATCATGAAGCTGAAAATAAAATACATATAGGGCTACATTCTATATATAGCACCTGAAAATTCCATGCGGAAAAAAATACACCTAGGCTTATTCTGTAAAGTACACATAACTTTTATAGGTTTAGATTTCTGTGCAGTATATAGAATAACGCCGAGCACCTCTCCATATGACCAAATGTAGTGATGGCCATTTAAACCATGTTTTACTTGGTGTAAATCCCGACATCTAAATTAGGCGCAGAGGGGGTGTTTTATGTTTTTATTGATATTATGTATGCTTTTTTGGTTACCCGCTTTGTGTAAAGGCAGGATATAAATAAAATAAACAAATAAAAACTCACATAGATTTTAGAAATGCCACACCCTGCCCATGGTCACACCCCCTTTTCAACTATGCTACTTAGAATTTAGGCACAGTATGTTAAAGAATATACTTTGCAAGTTGTGCACATAAATCTTAATTAATGCTAATTAGTGCTGATAACGCTTCCTGACATCTAATTAACAGTGCTGATTAGCTAGTTATTCAGGGGGTTCTTTTGCTAAGGTGCGCCAAAGAATGGCCTGCACTGGTGTAGACACGTGTATTGGACACACGAAGGTCCATTTTTCAGCACACCTGCAAAAAAGGCCTTTTTTGGGGGCCGAAAATGGACATGCGGCAAAATGAAAATTGGCACGCGCCCATTTTGGAACTGAGATCTTACCACCATCCATTGACTTAGTGGTGAGGTCTCACACATTAACCAGGCAGTAATTGTCAGTGCACATACAATGCCGATTACTGCCCATTAGTGCTATGTGCTGGAAAAGTTTCTGGCGCATGTAGCGGATGCATGTAAAAAATGAAATTACCGCCCGGGCTACATGGTAATCGGGCGGTAGTTCAAAATTCACACGTGTACGACACACATACGCGGCTTAGTAAAAGGGCCCCTCAATTAAGTTATGCGCATTGTTATAGAATCCGCTTTGATTTCTTTGCAGAGATTAAGGCACCATACAGCTGAATTCACCATTACTCTTACAGTCACAACCACATAATACAGAAGTCTACCTGCATCAACAAATGTTGTTTCAAGAGTTTTTTTTAAATGCTGTCAAATTCCTCTGCATTATGAGTGCAGCTGGTAGCTTATTCCATTCTATGGGTCCAGCAATGGAAAAAAAAAACCCTCCTCCTTTATACTGAAGTCAAAAAAAGCCAAAAATAAGGCACTTCCTGTAAACAGGAGTCTTCAGACCGGAGAGTCCATCTAGGCCTGTACCAGTGTAGACACTCTGTTAAATATTGCGACGACGATTCCTGGTACAAACTCTGATGAACCAATACCACCAATAGTTTATCCTCTCTGACAGTGGCAACCACTGCAGTTTCTTAAGAAAAGGGGTGACATGATCACATTTAGACAACCCGCACAGCCATGGAAGAGTAGCATTTTGTAGAATGTGCAAAGAAAGAACAGATGTCTTCCAACCCCTAAATTTCTGCGGAGAGAAAGAAGCTATAAATCTTTACTCTATATCTCACATTGTCTAAACACAAAGGGACTGCATCTGTAATCACTGGTGATCATTACTGACCAAACTGCATTTTAGAAGCCAGACAAGGAGGGCTTTGACCTTGTTAGCAATGCAATACATTTTAAAAACAAATCAGCCATGTCCTCTTTCTCACTGATCTGATTTGCATAGTTGAACCTTGAATGCATGATAAATAGAGTTGCAGCATCTCGGCTGGCAATGTGCCCGGCAATGTTCAGGTGCCAGATTCACCGTGTAAAGCTATCCTACCACAATAAGAAAACAACTAAGAGACTACAGACAGATGACAGATTTTGCTGTAGCTGTTTAGAGATGAGGAGCGTCATTCTATTCATCAGGATAATCTAGAGCTGACAATCAATGAACTCCTTGCAAATTGAGAAACCATCCGTTATTTTGGCTAATTAAGATTAATATTATTCCTGTGACATGAACCTAAAGGTTATATGACAGCAGAAATCACCCAAAGACACCCATGAAATACAAGAATGTTTGCATACAGTTTTAATTGTAGGAAAATAGCTTTACATAAGACCCTAACTGAGTGGAAGAGTAGCCTAATAGTAGCCTACAGAGTTCAAGTCCTATTTTTTCCTACTGCCGCTCCTTGTAACCTTGGCTAAGTCACATCACCCTCCGTTGCCTCAGGTACAACTTAGGGGTCCATTTACTAAGGTGCACTGAAAAATGGCTTGCGGTAGTGTAGGCTAGATTTTGGGCGTGCGCCGATCCATTTTTCAGCATGCCTGTTTAAAAGGCCTTTTTTTAAAAAGATTTTGCCGAAAATGGACATGTGGCAAAATCAGAATTGCCACGTGTACATTTTGGGTCTGCAACCTTATCGCCAGCTACTGACCTAGCGGTAAAGTCTCATGTGGTAACCCGGCGGCAATGACCTATGCGCGTCAAATGCCACTTGGCGCGCGTCCAATACGTACACCCGAAAGTAAAAATTATTTTTCAGCCACGCATATCGGACAAGTGCCAAAACTGAAATTACCACAAGAGCCATTTTGGCACGCGTTGGGCGCGCATAGATGCTTAGGCGGCTTAGTAAAAGGGCCCCTTAGTTAGTAAGACAGGGAAACAGCATGGGTATCTGTTTGCAACTTGCCTTACATAAGTACCGCCATACTGGGAAAAGACCAAGGGTCCATCAAGCCCAGCATCCTGTCTCCGACAGTGGCCAATCCAGGCTTTAAGAACCCGGCAACCCCCCCCCCCAAAAAAAAACAACAACAACTTAGATTTCAAAAGACAAGTAATATCATCCAGATTCAACTGCAGCAATAGCTCTTTCTGGTTGAGTATTGATCACTGCTTCACAGTACAACAATACTTTTATAACAGAGTGCCTAGGTTAGGTAAGCAGGAAGGTACTTATTCTGGTGCTGTTTTATAAAGATACTAGTAAAAAAGGCCCATTTCTGACACAAATGAAATGGGCGCTAGCAAGGTTTTCCTCAGCTCCCTGCAGCCACCCATTTCCAGCGACCCTCCTCTCCCCCTGCAGCCACCCATGTCCAGCGACCCTCCTCTCCCCCTGTGTCCACTACAGCCACCCATGTCCAGCGAACCTCCTCTCTCCCCTGCCCCCCTGCAGCCACCCATGTCCAGCAACCCCTGCCCCCCTGCAGCCACCCATGTCCAGCGAGCCTCCTCTCTCCCCTGCCCCCCCCTGCAGCCACCCATGTCCAGCGACCCTCCTCTCTCCCTTGCCCCCCCGCAGCCACCCATGTCCAGCGACTTTCCTCTGGACATGGATCAGCTGTGAGGCATGTTTCCCCCCCCCGGGTTCTGAAGTTGACATCATAATGGCTATGGTGATGTCAGCCTGATCTATGGAGCCTAGCAGATCAACTCGGAATGAGCCACGGTCCCAGGCAAGTCAGAACATTGGAGGTGAGAATTATTATATAGGATATAGGCATCTCATCTATGTGACTTGATAAAATACAAATGCAAATCCATCAGCAATAGCACCTATATTCAAGACACAGACATTATGCCTGCTCAAAAGTAGGTATAAATGTTAAACTGTACTTCAGTGCTTATCTTTATGTTTATGTTGATTGTGTACACTTATTTATCAAATTTATATCTGTCTTTTGAATACATCAAAGCGGGTTACAACATATGCTCATAAAAATAAAACGTAAAACAAAGCTAAAACATATAATACAATAAAACAGATATTTCTATAACAATATCTGTAAGCACGGTTTACAATCAATAAAATCCAAGATAGTGAAAGGAAACTAGAAAAGACAGCATTGATCAAACACAGAACCTAAAGTTTTATAGAGCCATAAAGGGCAAATAGAGGAAGGGGTACAAGGAGATAGGGAAGCAAAGGTAGGGGATAGAGTCTGCTCTGTCTCCCCAGATGACCAGTGCTAGAGCAGGCCACTTTTTAGCGTAGTTTAGTAAAAGGACTCCCCCCCCCACTCCTATGAAACCCCCTTCCCCCAAACACAGTGGCTTTCAGTTTATAGAAAATTGTCAGGGTGGAGATCCATACCTTCTAATAATGGTAGGGTAATCCCACCTTATTCCAACCGGAGCCAAAAAAATTTAATTTCAACTGAACTAAAGCAGAACCACTGGATTCTTCATCATAGACTGTCCAACCTCGGCCCTCGCCAGGTCAGGATTTCCCCAATGAATATACATGAGATCTATTTGCGTACAATGAAGGCAGTGCATATAAATACAGCACTGCGTACATCTAATAGCGCTATAGTAGTAGTAGTAGTAGCAGATTTCATGCATATTCATTGAGAAAATCCTGAAATGGAACTGAATTGCGGCCCTTAAGGACCGAGGTTAGACACCTCTAACTTAGAGGGTCTTTTACTACGCAGCATTAAGCTGCAAGCACAGGTTTTACCACAAGTTAGATGTTAGCAGAGCTCTGTGCCAATGGCTAATGCATGTTAAAAAAGCTAGTGTAGCAAAAATCCATACTAGCTGCCTATGGCACTGAGTGGACATGAAAGGGGCAGAGCAAAGGCATGGCCATTGATGACAGTTAGTTCTCAAAGTAGTACTGTACACTAGCTGGTCATGATCACAGATAGCATTGCTGCACTTAGCAGAATTTCAAGAGGAGGAGCTAAGTGCATCCAGACTTCCAGCAGTCCTGCAGCGTGGCCATGACCCTTAGCCAAAAATCTTCTGACCCCCCCTTCCATTCCCTCCCACGTCTATGTGTCCACCCTGACACTCCCAAGACTCAAGTTCCTGACCACCCAACACCAAAACCCCTATAATAATATTCACCCCCCCCCCCACAATGCATACCCCTCAAATCTCTCTCCCCTCCTCCTTCCCACCAAACATCATGATTCAACTGGCCCTTGACCCCACCACTACCCAAAGCCTCTTCATCATGTAAAGTTAAGAACCCTCCCCCATTCACGCCAGCCCCCCTCCAGGCCCCCAGCAACCCCGGGTCCCACCCAGAGGTGATCATTGGTGGTATCATAGGTCAGGACAGGAGCGATCCCCCTCTGCTCCTGCCCGTTCAGCTCCTTATATGGAAGTCTGACCTCTAGCAGTAGTAATGCGAGACAAGCACTAGAGGTCATAGTAGCCATTTTGTGTGCTGGATTTAGTAGCCATAAATCCATTTTCATCTTTCTGCACCATAGGATCTAGAGTTGTGCTCAGTGACATTGCTAAGATCTTGGCATATATCTTAAAGACATCATTGATCAGTGAGATAGGGTGATAATTAGCAATAATAAAGATCTCTTCCTGGCTTTTCTAGGACTATAGCCTGTCTAGTTACAGGAGTTCCAAAAAATTGTTATACAGATGCAGAAGATGAGGGGAAAACAGATCTACACAGTATTGGTACAATTCAGATGTTAATGCTATCTTTTCGAGAGGATTTTCTGGGAAGTCATGTTTTGAAAGCCTGGTTAGCTTTTGAAGAGATGCATTTGTCTAGCATTTCCTTTTGAATAGGGGAGATAGTATAATGTTTAAGAGTTCCCAGAAATTGACCAGTAACATGAGGATCTAATTGAGACTCTAAGGAGTGTAAGTTTGTATAATAGCCCTGGATCAGTTTGGCTATCTCATCATTCTTACACACCAGATGCCCTTTGAGAAAATAAATAAGATTTGATTTGTTCTATATTACATTTAGCTTTTAAATATTGTGACAACAGGCACCCACTTTTCTTACTTCATCCTAGTATCTGGCTTTGTGAATACATATATAGGCACTGGCCTTCTGTCTCAATAATGTATTATATTTATATTTCAATCATTACAACCTTTTACTAAGCTGCAGGAAAAGGGCTCTGTGGTAGCGGCAGGGCCCTTTTTACCACATTGGGTAAAAAGAACCCCCAAATGGCCACGTGGATTGATAACTCTTACCGCGGCTGGGGGCACTTACAGTCACCCATTGAGGTGGTGATAAGGGCTCCCATGGTAGCCTGGCACTAACAGCGTCATGCCTGATTACCACCAGGTTACTGCCATAGTAGAAAAAAAATTAAAAGATTTCTGGAGCGCTGGAAATGGCGCACGCTTGATCCAGGCCTACCGCCAGCGGCCGTTCAGAATTAGGGGCCCTTTTACAAAGCGGAGCTAAGCCCCACATGGGCTTACTGTACATCAATTTGGAGCTACCACTGGCCAGATGCAGGTGGTAGTTCCAGCCCCAGTGTGCGCCATTTCCTGTGCTGGGGAAAATAGGATTTGATTTTTTAACGCAGTGGTTACCCGGCGGTAATTGGGCAGCGCCACGTGCTACCCGGTTACTGACAGGTTAGGGCAGGAGCCCTTACCACCACCTCAATGGGTAGCAGTAAGTGCTCGCCCCCGCATGGTTACATGGTAGGAGAAATCTTACCACATGGCCTTTTTACCTTCTGTGGTAAGAAGGGCCTCAGTGCTTGACAAAAATGGCCGCTGCCGCTACCACAGGGATCTTTATATTGCAGCTTGGTAGAAGGGCTCCTTAGTGCACAGGAATCACCAACATAAGGGTGCACTAAGGCCACTTTTAACTGCTGTTTGGTAAAAGGGAGCCTAGGTACCCTTATGGACCAGAATACTAGCTAAGTGTTCTAATCTTATAAACTCTATTAAACAAATATGCTCCAGAATGCTATTCTTACAGTATGAAAATATTTAAAGCACATAAATGATATCACTCTAACTTCACTCATATCAATTGCCCATTTCATTCAACTCACTTAACACTTTTATTTTTGTTACATTTGTACCCTGTGCTTTCCCACTCATGGCAGGCTCAATGTGGCAGGCAATGGAGGGTTAAGTGATTTGCCCAGAGTCACAAGGAGCTGTCTGTGGTGGGAATTGAACTCAGTTCCCCAAGACCAAAGTCCAGCACCCTAACCACTAGGCCACTCCTCCAGACAGGCCAAACAAACAAATCCAGTATTATCTTGCCCAAAAACCGATAATGCAGCTTGTAGGTCAATTAAGAAAGAAACCCTATTTTCATTGATGTGTCAATATCCAAGGTTATATGTGGAGGGGCATAATCGAATGCGAACGCCTATCTCCATGGGGGTCTATGTCCGAAAACGGGTACGTGAAGAGGCGGGACAGACCATATTTTCGAAAAAATGGACGTTTTTCAGCTGGGCGGTTTTTTTTTTTGCAATAATGGAAACTAAAAACGCCCAGCTCAAAAACGTCCTAATCCGAGCCATTTGGTCTTGGGAGGGGCCACGATTCGTAGTACACTCGCCCCCTCTGACATGCTGTAACGGTATCAGTTTATTACTGAAATATGTAGCATATTTGCTGGATATATATACAGCAATATATTTGTGTATCTTTTAAAAATATATATTTGACACTGCAGCAGAGAAAATAGTCTCATTCCAAAAGCCCTCTTCCCTCCCCCTTTGGGGCCTCATCTTGCCTTTTCTCATTCCTCAAACAAAAGACTTAAGACTGCTTTAAAGTTTTAAATTGACTCTATTCCTCTGTCCTCCCACCTAACAAAAGATGGACTAAGGTGGGCACCTGAATAAAACAAAGGAAGCATAAACAGGACATTTGCTTGTCAAAGGTATACCTGCCCCTCCCATCAGCTTCCAGACATGTGCAGAAAGGAATGTGTATCTGCCCCAGAGACTGAACAGGACATCAAAAGACATTTGCCAGCAAAATCCAGACCGTGATGTCATAAGACATGAGACCAACTCAGGGGTTGTGTGCAGACATGAGACTACATTAACCATAATGCCTTGCAAAATATCCAAGACATGCACACACCATGCTTCTCTGCTAACATTATAAAAGGCCTGGAAACAGCCCAGCTCGCTCTCTTGGGACCTGCCGCTCTTGGAACCTGCCTCTCTTGGGACCTGCTCCTCTGGAAACCTGCCTCTCTTGGAAACTGCTGCTCTCTTTGGGGTCCGCTCCGCTGAAGCCTTGCGCCTAAAACATGTGCTTACCTAATGCTGTTCATACTGTGTAACAAGGACTTGTGAGTAACAACTTTTGATCTACCTGCTACTTTGTTCTATTTTAAGCACAGATTACCTGTAAAGATCCCTTTTAAAACCTACCTCTTGTGTGCAATTGTAAATTAAATCAATCTTTTTGAAGCTAAAAATATGGTCTCTTTGTGTTCTGAATATATATATACTTAATTTATTTAATTTATTGCAATTATCACCTTTGGTGATTGGTGGAGAAATCAATATAAATACAGCACCTGCTCTTAAATTCTAAGCAGTGGCGAGTTGCTCTAGAGCTATTTTCCCCAAAATAACTCATTTCTTCCAACATATTAATTGCTGGAGAACTGGGTAGAATTTCTTGTAACATATTAATTCGTGGCGAATGTGGGCAGAAAGTCTAACATATTAATTGGTGCAGAACGGGGGCAGGTATTCTGTGCAATTAGAATGAGATAGCACTGTTCTTAAATTATATTTTTGTATTTTGCTGCTTTATAGAGAACTGAGTATCAGGTTTCATTAATTAAATTTCCGATTGATAAACTGATAAGGTTTTCAGGTATTCAGAATGCTGTGCTGGATGGATGTTTGGTCTTATTTAGGTACTTATGCACTCATGTATTTTATGTATTGCATAATCAAATCTTTAGGCATGCTCTGGCATAAAATAAAAAACAATTTTGCAGTTTCTTTTGAGAAGGACATAGATAACCCCACTTTGCCTAAGCAATGCGTAGAATCCTCTGTCCCTAATCCTTGGACCCATAATGTAACTGAAACAAAATGTGATTTATATTCAATTAAGGAAGGGAGCAAGAGAATTTCTGCATGCACTTGGTTAATGTGGGCCATGTGTGAGAAAGCCTTAAAAGAGCATGCAGAATTGAATGAGAAATTACTAGCCAAAGAGAGAGAATGTATGCAGATAGAGAATGAAAAGGAGTTCTTAATCACAATGACTAGTTGCTTAAGTTATCAAGTAGATTCTCTTAAACAGCAAGTCCAACAGCAGGTAGCCCAAGACAATCAGATGCAGACCCAAATTTCAGCCTTAGAAATACAAGCCAGCCAGGTCCCAGACTTGAAGCATTTAGTCAGAGAGTTATCACTGCAGACTCCCACTCTAGGTGAAGAGCATGCACATTGTCACAGGGAGATACAAACCTTAAAACAAAAGCTACAGGATTCTCGCTTGCAGGTTTCAGCCATTACGGATCTCCCATGTGCTCCTCCAGACCCAAATACAGCTACAGCCATGCCTGTTTCAGCTATGGTAACAGTATCACAGTCCACACCTGTAGCAGGAGGTTCAACTAGAACCATTAGTTCTCAGACCCCCTCACAGCATCCAAAACCTCAGCACATATGTGCACAACCTGTTCTGCAGTCTGATTTAAATGCTCATGAAGGTAAGCCTCCAGTTAAATGTTCAGCTCCTCAGCACACAGATGCACCACCTGGGCTGCATTCTGATCTAAGCTCCCATGGAAGGGAACCTCTAATAAAGAAATCAGCTCCTCAGTATGTAGCTACTGAAAACCACCAGCAAGCATGGGACATTTTAAAATCTCATGGAGCCTTGCAGATATTACAGATAGCTAACAATAACAAGAGAAATTTGCCACCAGATAAACAGAAACTTATAACTGCAAGTCCTGCTGGACCAGAAACTGACATTCTGTCAGCCCTTCCTGCAGATTAATTCCTAGAAACATGAGGAGATGCATCCAGCCTGGACTGGACTTCTCCACAGCATGACCCACTCTGCAGATGGCAGGGAAACCCAGGTGCTAATTAAAAAAAAAAAAAAAAAAAAAAATAGGTTGGACAGGAATATAGAAAACGTTTTTTGCAATGGCCCTTTGTAACACTGATAAGAATTAAAGATGTAGCTTCTATTGTTCTTTTAATTTTAAATGTAGCTTTATTGTTCTCTTGATTTAAAATGTAGCTTCTATTGTTCTTTTAATTAAAAATATAGCTTCTATTGTTCTTTTGAACATTTAAGATTTAGTAATGTCTCTTTGCAATAAGTCAGATTTAAAATGTCTCTCTGTGATAGCTTCTGTTGTAATTTGTTTTTGAAATGTCTTTTTTCTGATGAGTGACTCCCACTGGAGTTGAAACTAAAATACTGGGTAAGAAGTTTTAAAAATGCCTCCTTATAATAGGTAACTCCCGCTGGAGCTGAAACTTAATATTGTGCTTTAATGTGAATTAACAAGATATGCTATTTTTATAGAAAAGAAACTAAAGCTTAAGAAAATAAAGCCTGTCTGCACTGCACGCTGCTCGTATACAATGGTCTAAGATTATGGGAAGGAACTGTGAACAAGAGAGGGATCCCACACCAGAACCGGAGAGCCATGTGACCTGCTAAATTAATGTATAATGTGTTTTTCTGTCTTTTTCAGAGTTCGAGTGTAAATCTAAGATTAAATCTAAGATTTTATGGTGCTAGGAATTAATATATATATGGCTATCTCAGATATATTTCTAAATAAATAGATCCGATCCTGTTCTACTTATATTTTAAAAATAAACGGATCTATGCTGTTCTACTTGAGATAAAAACCATATATAATTTTGCTAATTGTTGCTTATTTCTAAATGAATGAGACTGCGGTGGTAATCCAGATGGATGCCGCAGGTGATGCTTTTGGTGCTCTTCGTGCTTTATTAATTTTGCTAATTGTTGCTCACTTCTAAAAGAATGAAAATGCTTTGGCAAATCCAAGATGGATGCCGCGTACGTTGCTTTTGTGTTCTACTTACAGGTTAAGCTCAACCCTGGATCTGGAATGGACGATCGGAGACCTAAAGGCCTAATAGAGTTCTTTGTTTGTTTGTCATGTGGTCTCCATGTTACATGTTTGTTTTATGTTATGGGGTACACAGAGAACTATAAGCAGACATTAATAGACCCTCCCTACTAACAGTCCCTCCATTAGTTCACATTGTACCATGTCCTTGCCCAAGAAAAAAAAAAAAGAGAGACCATTTTCACTGGCAGGCAAGCTATAGAAAAGAATCGTTCAAGCTATGGCTCACATATATTAAGTTCTACCAATTGCTATCTAAGGTTATATATTCACAGGTGTATATTTGAAAATATGAGCGAAGGTTTCTCTTTACATGATCTATCAGGTACAATCAGTACAGGGAATGTTTCTGACCTTTTTAGTGTACACAGCCAGTACGTGGAAAATGCTCTCTCTGGAATGAAATATTGGCTGTGTGCAAAGCAAAATTAACATATCTTTTCTAAATTCTTTACAACATTAAACACATGAGTATTGTCTATTAATTTGCTACATTAAACACTGCTAAAGCAGATAAATATGGTAACCTTTTACCACACTCATTACCCATAAAAGGTTTCTCTCTGAAGAATAAAAAGTTTCTCTCTGAAAGGTAGTCCATGGCACTATACCATGACTCTGTTTTTGTTTATGATTAAGTAAATATTATTGCATAGGAATGATAGGAATAATTGTTTTGTGTGTAAATTATTATAATTGCATACATATGTCTTTCTTGTTTCTAATGAAACAGTAGCCTCTGAAATAGAAAATATAGGGAAACATTCACAGTGTTAGGAAACATTCATAGAATATTTTTCCTTGGAATGTCAAACGCTGAAAATATGACTGAATAGATTGTTCCACCCCATTGCGGTGGTAAATTGGTCAATTGTGCACTCTCATGCTATTGATTTTGGCTAGCAGGCTAGCATACTGGGTAAGATATCCTGTGGCACAAACTTGGGAGCAGCCTATGCCCCTGAGCAGGTGACACAAAAGGAGATGGTCTCTGGAAATAGAGCAAAATGACGCTTGTGTGGCTGAAGTCATATAAAGTGTACTTGCAATCCTATTTTAAACCAGAGCAAAGCCATACTCTGCCACCTGACTGAATGGAAGCCTAATGAAACTGACCACAGAAAACTTAACCCTAGCTACCTAAATGTAAGTCATGAGCAAACAAAAGTAATAATGATGAGTCTTTTTGCTTATAACAGTCATATTCCAGCTAAGGACATATTCCAAGATTCATAGTGATGTGACATAGTAGATGACGGCAGGAAAATACCTGCACGGTCCAGTCTGTACTAGGTTAGAGTTGTTTTTTTAATTTTAGCTTTTATAGTTCATTTTATGGCTCCTCATTCCAATATATTAAAAATTTATTTTCACTCGGAGCCAAGAGAGGGAATGTAACGGTATCAGTTTATTACTGAAATATGTAGCATATTTGCTGGATATATATACAGCAATATATTTGTGTATCTTTTAAAAATATATATTTGACACTGCAGCAGAGAAAATAATCTCATTCCAAAAGCCCTCTTCCCTCCCCCTTTGGGGCCTCATCTTGCCTTTTCTCATTCCTCAAACAAAAGACTTAAGACTGCTTTAAAGTTTTAAATTGACTCTATTCCTCTGTCCTCCCACCTAACAAAAGATGGACTAAGGTGGGCACCTGAATAAAACAAAGGAAGCATAAACAGGACATTTGCTTGTCAAAGGTATACCTGCCCCTCCCATCAGCTTCCAGACATGTGCAGAAAGGAATGTGTATCTGCCCCAGAGACTGAACAGGACATCAAAAGACATTTGCCAGCAAAATCCAGACCGTGATGTCATAAGACATGAGACCAACTCAGGGGTTGTGTGCAGACATGAGACTACATTAACCATAATGCCTTGCAAAATATCCAAGACATGCACACACCATGCTTCTCTGCTAACATTATAAAAGGCCTGGAAACAGCCCAGCTCGCTCTCTTGGGACCTGCCGCTCTTGGAACCTGCCTCTCTTGGGACCTGCTCCTCTGGAAACCTGCCTCTCTTGGAAACTGCTGCTCTCTTTGGGGTCCGCTCCGCTGAAGCCTTGCGCCTAAAACATGTGCTTACCTAATGCTGTTCATACTGTGTAACAAGGACTTGTGAGTAACAACTTTTGATCTACCTGCTACTTTGTTCTATTTTAAGCACAGATTACCTGTAAAGATCCCTTTTAAAACCTACCTCTTGTGTGCAATTGTAAATTAAATCAATCTTTTTGAAGCTAAAAATATGGTCTCTTTGTGTTCTGAATATATATATACTTAATTTATTTAATTTATTGCAATTATCACCTTTGGTGATTGGTGGAGAAATCAATATAAATACAGCACCTGCTCTTAAATTCTAAGCAGTGGCGAGTTGCTCTAGAGCTATTTTCCCCAAAATAACTCATTTCTTCCAACATATTAATTGCTGGAGAACTGGGTAGAATTTCTTGTAACATATTAATTCGTGGCGAATGTGGGCAGCAAGTCTAACAATGCCAGGACACCAACTGGGCACCCTAGAGGTCAGTGCGGTGGACTTCAGACAACGCTCCCACATGCATAGCTCCCTTACCACGGGTGCTGAGCCCCCAACCCCCATCCCCCAAAACCCACTACCCACAAATGTACAACACTACCATAGCTCTTAGGGGTGAAGGGGCACCTACATGTGGGTACAGTGGGTTTTGCAGACCTCCCATTTACCAGCACAAGTGTTACAGGTAGGGGGGGATGGGCCTGGGTCTGCCTGGCTGAAGTGCACTACGGTACCCACTAAAAGTGCTCCAGGGACCTGCAGGCCTCTAGGACTTGTTGCTGCTATATAACATTGGCACACCAGTTGACACCTGAAAACTAATCTCTCCGAAAACGTCCTTTATTGGAATAAGCACGCTTACTCACAGTTAACTGCAGATCAGAGGTTGTGCCCCACTGGCAACGAGTCTCCCTGGTACTGAGATGAGCCGTAGGTCAGAGCTGGCAGAATGGTGTACAATGCCCTCTTTCAGCCACATTCAAGGTAAGAACTAAGTTCTGTAACGTGACCTAACGTGAAAGGGATCTAAAAGTGGCTTACAAAAATGGCCACTACCTCATGGACTACCGGAAACAAAACAGGGCACACTCTGATCCAGTAAGCAGGGGGAAAAGCACCATGGGAGTAGAGCCTACCAACTACCAACATCGTGAGCATTTGCCACAAGCTAGTGGAATCACGGAGCCCAATACCCTACACCCACCACCATAGGCGCCTGGTATAAGAGGCTTGGGGAGGCTAAGCCTCCCCAGCCGCTTGCAGCAGTCTGATTCTCTGACACAACGCTGGCCCGGCACGCCGTCTTTCTTTATCTTTTCCGTTCTTCTAGACCCGTCCTCTCTGCCTCCAAATCTCCTGGCTCATCCGGATGAATCGGCCCGACGATTACCTGCACTCCCCAGCCCCGAAAAACTCGGTGCTGCCCCCTGCAGCGGCTCTCTTTCAACGCTCCTCCCTTCTTGCGCCACCTCGTCCCGGTGGCAGCCCCGACATCACCACTTCCCCACAGAAATGGCCTGAACCGACGACGCACGGACGCTTCAAACGCCGGCCCTGGAAAAATTAGTGTTGCTCCCCGCAGCTCCTTTACCACCAACAGCCCAGCAACCTTGTCCCTACCCGAACCCCTCCAAAGCCCAAAACAACGATACTGCTTCCTCCCGCGTTCCCTTTTGCAGCTCTCCTTCCTCCTGGCACCACGCAGTACCCGGAGCGCTCCTCTCGCGCTCCGGTCCTCGGATCACCTTCCCGAAATGGCCTTAACAGGCCCAAAGATAACCTGGCACCCTGACCACATCGAGAGGGCCCCATTCAGCCAGCATCTTCAAAACCCAGCCTGCTCTGCCTTGCCGTTCCAGTGCGTCGCGTCCCTCCTCCTCCTCTTCTTGCATGACGCGGGGATCCCGGATGGGGACAGTCAGAGCACGGGGAAGGGGCGAGATGGATCAGCGGATCCTCGGAGGGTTGACTGCACTGTCGATGGGTGGGATATTCGTGATGTGCAGGTCTCAGCCAGTCAGTCTTCCCTATGCGAGAGCGATGCAACTTCCTGTTCCGCGCGGGAGGGGCCGTCACTGAATAGGGAAGGGAAGGCTCAGGTTAACAGTGGCTGTCTGAGGTGTTCCCACTTCCTTCCCAGACCCAGACCATAATAATTCAAGTGGAAATTGTGGCACGCCGAGCACGTTGGATTTCAAGAGAGGTAGGTGCTGATTCTGGAGGTTTAAGTCAAAATAAATATTTTGTTTCATGTAGATCTCTTTTGTTTAAACATAACTAAATGGGCTATAAGCCCCTAATGCTTTTGGTTTTCCTATATTTTGTTTGTGATGACTTATACTGTGCCAAAATTGAAATTTGAAAACTGTTATCTCTATCTGGTTGTTAATAAAAGGATGTTTTGTGGCTGTACATGACATGAGATTTGTGATATGATCACTTGTTTCATATTGTTGACAGTCTGTGATGTTGTCCGTTTGGGTGGTATATGGTGTATTACGGTCTGCCCAGTGTAATATTTATGGTACAGTAAGGTTCTGAGTGTGTTTTTGCACAAAGTTGTGCATAGTGTTTTGTGGTTAGTATATGCCTTGAGCAACCACTTTATTCGACATATGATATATATCTAATATCTAAATTTAATAAAAGGTATTAATTGTGACTATTATATTTTTACTTATTTTTTTTCTGTGTGTTGTCAGACAATTATGGATGTAAGCTCCGCCCCTGGCCCCATCCCTAACCCCGCCCCCTTTAGCCTCCCCAAACAGTTGGGTCACCGACCGCCTATGCCCACCACAATGCATTGTTGATGTGACTCTGCAGTGCGCATAACAGAAAAGGTGTCACACTCACCCGAGAGCCACATCAGAACCAGGGAAAGGCTGTCACAGGATAGAACACATTCTGCTGTCATGGAGGTGGGTACGGCATTTGAGGCTGGCATAGAGGCTGGAAAAAAAGTTTGTAAAGTGGGGTTTTTTTGGTGGGAGGGGGTTAGTGACCACTGGGGGAGTCCGGGGAGGTCATTCCCGATTCCCTCCAGTGGTCATCTGGTCAGTTGGGGCACTTTTTTGGGACCTGTTCGTGAAAAAAAAAGGTCCAAAAAAGTGACCCAAAATCGCGGTAAAAACGCCTTTTTTTTTCGATTATCAGCTAAAGACGCCCATCTCTCCTCGGCCTATAACCACGCCCCAGTTCCACCTTCACCACACCTCCAACACGCCCCCGTCAACTTTAAACGTTTCCATGACGGATTGCAGTTGGAAACGCCCAAAATCGGCTTTCGATTATACCGATTTGGGTGCCCACGGGAGAAAGACGCCCATCTCCCAATTTGGGTCGCAATATAGGCATTTTTCTCTTTCGATTATAAGCTGGATAGTCAGTTGAAAACTTTCAAACCAAAGTATTTCATGCAAATCATTGGGTGTTTCACGTAAATCCTATGTAAAGCATCTGGGCTCGTTAATCTCTCTATAGTAGTGCCAACTCAATGTCAAATCTTCAAAACCACCATGGTTGTCTGGTCATATGGTACGTAGATTCCATCAGCTAGACAAACTAGCAAATTCACTAATCCATTGTTTCCCAATGCGGGACCACATTTCGATGTCTTCTTTAGGAGCAACAGATAAAATTCCAGAACGGTAACAACCAAATCTCGTCCTCGATGAACGCCGACCTCAAGCAGTACCCCCAGTTGGTGTAATAATGTTCTAATCTTAGGCACCCCAGTTTGAGTTGACCCCTAAAGGGTTTTGAGGTAGTTTGCCCATTTCTGTGCATTAAGCTACACATTACTAAATTTTTCAAAATGTTTTCATTCAGAGGATATGGCATGGGCAGAGAGTGGTTGTGGAAATATTAGCCAACTACTACCTAGCTAACACACTGATAATGCTGGAGCACTTAAATAAGAGATTGTAAGCGCTCCCACATTAACATGAATTGGAATAACTGATTAATCCAAATGTTAACTTACGACCTGCAATAAAAAATTGTGGGAATGCCCCTTCTTGAGGCGGTATTAGTTTTGGGCTTGCTGCTTATTAAAATTCAGCATTACAGTCCATTAACCCCTAGATTCTATATATGGCGCTCAAAATTGCATGTGCAAATTTGGGGGTGTGTGTAATTTGCATGCATAATTTAATTGAGTAATGAGCCAATTAGTGCCAACAATTGGCTACTAATGATTATTGGCATTAATTGGGAACAATTTGGATTTGCGCATGCATCTTGCAAAGCGCTATTCTATAAACATGCATGGTAAATCTTTTAGCATACTACTGAAAAGGGGGTGTAGCCTTGGGAGGGGCATGAGTGGGTCCAGGAAGTTCACTAAAAATGAGTGCAATATTATAGAATTTGGGGGATCTGTGCCTAATTTATGCATGAGGATTTATAGTTTCAGTTGGTATAAATCTTCACAAGTTGGGCGCTGATCCTGGTACTATGGGCTATTCTATGAACGGTGTCCAACTCGGTGCGTCATTTATAGAATAGCACTCTGCACTTATTTTTTTTGTACGCCTAAATTTGGGTGCTGTTTACTGAATCTAGTCCTATGCCCAAAGTTAATGCATTTTAGTCAGTGGTGTGCTGGAGCGGGCTCTCACGGGCTCGCGAGAGCCGTTTGTTAAGTTTTTAAGAATTTTGGGAGCCGGTTGTTAAAGTAGGCCTCCCCGTGGCTACTTTAACAACTGACTCCCAAAATGTGTGCTTGGGCCCCCTCCTGAATTCTCTTTTACTTTGCTGGCGGTGATGCTGGCCCCACCAGCCAAGTAAATAGACTGCTGCTGCTCCCTGCTCCTTGTTTCTGACTCTGAGCATCAGGCTGGGGCTTTTCATGCAAGCGCAAGAAGGTTCCATCATGCTGCTCAGAGCCAGAAACAAGCAGCAGAGAATGGTGGCAGTCCATTTATTGGCTAGTGGGGCTCGGCAAAGGTCTACCTAGCGTGCCCGCACAAGGGAGGGGAGAGAGAGGCATGTATCCCCCCCCCCCCCCAAAAAAAAAAGAATTTCAGGGCCGACTATGCCTGGAGAGAGAACCGGTTGTTAAAAATTTACCTGCACACCCCTGAGTTTAGTATAAGACCCCCTTTAGATTGTAAGTACTCCAGGGATAGGATCATATGTACTATACCCGAATGTAATTTGCGTTCAGCTATTACAGAAAAAGGAGTGAGCTAAATTTAAAAAAATAAATGCTGCTCTTCTAACATCAGTGAGTTACCGGATGGGTTGGTGAAATGCGTGATGTACAAGATTTGATTTAGGATAGAGTTGCTTAGTAGGCTACACTGTACGCAGGTAAGCACTTACATTGTAGAAAAATCTCTCTTTGACAAGAACTTTATCCATGCTCACAGCCTGAAAATGATTCCTGATGCCAAATGCTGATTGTTAAAAGGCAAAAGAATCATGGAGACACGTTTCTGGACAGCTCAATCCCAAGCATATTTAACTGTCACACAGTTAATCTCTTTGATTAATAATTGCTATTTCTTTTAGAGATATTTGTCCTTATATATGGGTGTGGGGGGGGGGGGGGGAGTTTCACACATGCATATACCCTGTACTCTTCTCCTTAGCCTTTCTGAATGATTTGCTGATCTTCCTACATTTTTTCCAAAGTTCCAGAGTCCAATATAATAATCCTTGGCCCTGTCATCACCATTAGCAGAAAAGAAACAATATATCACAGACTGTCTCAAAGCAGAGTTCCTTTCTGAGAGTGTGGGCATTAATCTGATTTATAGCAAGGGGATTTTAGCTCAAAATTTATTTTCTTCTAGGCATTACCTACCTCTAAGACATAAACACTCTTGAAAAAAAAATCTCAACATGTTAATACTTTATGATCCAGGATCCTCACAGATATCATTTAATAGTTTTTAACCTTTTTTGTATCTTTTTTTTTTTTAAATTTCCGCTAAGGATTTATGATTTGGCAATACCTCTGCTTTTCATCAAAGATAGAGGTATCCAGCTTTACACACTCAACATAAATGCTGCATTGTTCTGAGGCCTATAAATCATTAGAGTTTGGAAGTAATCACCTTTAAAAGCAGGCTATGAGAATCTTTGTCAATGGATACAAAGACCTTTTAAGTATAACACTAAAGGACAGGAACACTTTTAGTTCAGAATTTTATAAAGGAAGGATTTTTCTTGTAATAATTCTCTGTGTTGTAACAGTAGTTTCCCTTCATGATGGTTTTATGTTGATTTAAACTAGATTTTCATGAGGTTGAAAAGCACATTTTATCCTTATACGGAAATGCATGAGTGTTACTGTAGAGCTTTTTTTCCTTGGCAACACATTTAAAATATAACCATATATCTTACACTGAAATCATATAGTTTGATGTGATTTTTCATAGACTAAGTGATAATTTTTCATGCCATTTTAAAAACCATTACATTTGAGAAGGTGAAAACAATATTTTTTAACAATAAAAGTTGTTTCTTATATAGAATACAGATTTCCTTTTAGGATATCCAGATGATTATTCTTGAGCTATATCTGAGTATAGTCAACACTAAAAAAAATTTATAGTCCAGCTATTGCTTCTACACACTCCTCTTGCAGATAAGCTTTGCCTCCTGTGTAGACTTACAACACCGCACACGTATTAGCTGCAATATTATAGCACATCAAAACAGGGACTCCTCTCCCTCCCCTCTCATTTCCTAATATCAGGGTAGGTAAGTATTTTATTCTTCCTTTTCCGCCTCTTTGGATATTATGGGGGGGGGGGGGGAAGTGGGAAAATACTTATAACTTCTTGTTGCTGGGGTAATGGGAAGTGCAAAGAACAAGTTGTGCTACCTGCCATATTGTTAGTAAAAAACCAAACAAACAAAATAAGGGGTCCTATTACTAAGGCGTGCTGAAAATTGGCCTGTGGTAGTGTAGACGCATGTTTTGGGTGCGTGTAGAATTAATTTTCAGCACACCTATAAAACATGCCTTTTTAAACATTTTTAACGAACATGGACGTGCGGCAAAATGAAAATTGCTGCACGCCCATTTTGGGTCTGAGACCTTACCGCAAGCCATTGGCCTAGCAGTAAGGTCTCATGCAGTAACCAAGCGGTAATGGTCTACGCACGTCAAGTGCCACTTGATGCGCGTAGCTGCCACACATCAGAAAATAAAAAAATATTTTGCGGACACGCACCAAAATGGAAATTACCACCATGTCCATACGTTAACAGGGCAGTAACTCCAATTTGGCACGCATAGGTGCTTACGCAGCTTAGTAAAAGTGCTTCTAAAGTTTTGGGTTTCAAAGGAGGGACTGGGTACATTTTATTGACAATATGGCAAACTTTGAGTAGCAATTTTATGAGTGGAAGAGTAGCCTAATGGGGAGTTCAGTTTAAATCCCACTGCAGTCACTTAGGGCCCCTTTTACTAAGCCGTGTAGGCGCCTACGCGCACCAAATGCATGCCAAATTGGAGTTACCACATGGTTACTGCGTGGCCCTTACGGTAATTTCAATTTTGGTGCGCGTCCACTATCCTGCTTATTTTCAAAGGAGATCGCCGGCCATTTTCCAACACAAATTGGGAGATGGCCGGCCATCTCCTAAACCCGGCCAAATCGGTATAATCGAAAGCCGAATCTGGCCGGGTTCAACTGCTTTCCGTCGTGGAGCCGGCCAAACTTCAAGGGGGCGTTTTGGAAGGGTACAGAAGGCGGGACTGGGGCGTGGTTACGAGATGGCCGGCTTCGCCCAATAATAAAAAAAACAAAGTCGGCCCTGACGAGCATTTCGCCGGCTTCACTTGGTCCCTTTTTTTTCAGGACCAAGCTTCATAAAGATGCCTGAACTGACCAGATGACCACTGGAGGGCATCGGAGATCACCTCCCCTTACTTTCCCAGTGGTCACCAACTCCCTCCCACCCAAAAATAAAAAAAGATTTTTTTTGCCAGCCTCTATGCCAGCCTCAAATGTCATACCCAGCTCCCTGACAGCAGTATGCAGATCCCTGGAGCAGTATTTAATGGGTGCAGTGCACTTCAGGCAGGTGGACCCAGGCCCATCCCCCCTCCTATCTGTTACACTTGTGGTGGGAAATGGGAGCCCTCCAAACCCCCCCCCTCAAAACCCACTGTACCTACATGTAGGTGCCCCCCTTCATCCCTAAGGGCTATGGTCAGTGTGTTTTTTCTCCTGAAAAAGGTGCCGGTACTCAAATGCCAGGGCCACCCTTTGGAGTGGGGTGATCACTGAGGGACCCACCCTATAATAGCCAAGCCTTCTGCAACCAGTCACAGAATCTATGACAAGGCACAATTGGTGTGTAGAGCCTGAACTCTTTCATTAAAACTTGGAGATCATGGGTCAATTTTAGCAGACAATGGAAAAGGTGCTGGTACTCAGTACCCCCAAGTACCCCCACAAAAAAAGCCCTGGCTATGGTAGTGGTGTAGAGTTGTGGGGAGTGGGTTTTGGGGGAGGATTTGGGGGGCTCAGCACACAAGGTAAGGGAGCTATGCACCTGGGAGCAATTTTTGAAGTCCACTGCAGTGCCCCCTAGGGTGCCCAGTTGGAGTCCTGGCATGTGAGGGGGACCAGTGCACTACAAATGCTGGCTCCTCCCACGACCAAATGGCTTGCATTTGGCCAGGTTTGAGATGGCCGGGCCCGGTTTCCATTATGTCCGAAAACCGAAGCCGGCCATCTCTAAATCTGGCGAGCTCAACATTTGACCTAAATGTTGAGATTTGGCTGGCCCCAACCGTATTATCGAAAGAAAAGATGGCCGGCCATCTTTTTCGATAATACGGTTGGCTTCGCCCCTTTACAGAGCCAGCTGTAGAGATGGACGCCCACGGAGATGGCTGGCCCCGTTCGATTATGCCCCTCTATGTGTCTGAAAAATATTTTTTTATTTTCTGGCACGCGTCCGCGTAGGTCATTACCACCCAAATTCTTTACCGCTAGGTCTATTGATGGCGGTAAGGTCTCGGACACAAAACGGACGTGCGGTAATTTTGATTTTTAGCAAAAATTTTTAAAAAGGCCTTTTTTACAGGTGAGCTGAAAAATGATTCTGCACGCGCCCAAAACCCGCGCCTACACTACCGCAGGCCATTTTTCAGCGTGCCTTTGTAAAAGGACCACTTAGGCCCTTATGCACCTTTGTGAAAGAGCCTCTCTTTCTCTTTCTCTACACACATATAAACTGTAGGCACAAATATACAGAGAGATAAAGAAAAAAATTAATCCACGTATGTAAGTCAAGAAGAAATGTTGAACAATCCTGGGTTTAATAACAATTTAACAAATGATAATGCTGTTATGTTCTACAGGCAGCTATAATATTTTGTTAATATTTTTTTTGGAGAGCTTTCAGGATTTGAACAATCTGATGTTTATAGCTGTATAAACTACATAATTATCAGGTTGCTCAATTCATTAAGTATAAAACATTTAAAATCTCTTATCATAATATTTCCTTTTTATTTTTTCATTTTTCTTTGCATTCAGTACTATCAAATGCAAAAATAGCTTTTTACTTACCGTTCTGGGAAAGATGAAATTTATCATTATGCCATAAATACCCTGGAAAGCAAAGAAAATATTATTAGTTTATTCTGCCCTCATCCACAGGGATCATAACTGCCAAACAGAATGCATCAACAGCAAAACAATGAACAAATGAATCTGTTGAAAGAAGCTCAAATCACTGGTTAATGCGGATATGAGGGCACCTTATGCTTGGCATTTTTGAATCACTTAAATAGTTCACATGTCATTGTATTTAACTGGAGAAATTTGCTGATTTCACTTTGTATCCACTAAAACATTATGCTTTATACATACAAGAAGAGTGCAAGGAAACTGATTTTGCATTGGGAAGGATGCAGAGTTTTGAAAATATCCTCAGAATTATTTTTTGAATAATTTGGGGCAAAGTATTGGAAATAAAGGGGCTCTTTATTTATGTAGATTTTGCTCACACCTTTTTTCAGTAGTAGCTCAAGTTGAGTTACATTTAGGTCCGCTGGATATTTCTCTGTCCCAGGAGGGCTCACAATCTAAGTTTGTCCCTGAGGCAATAGAGGGTTAAGTGACTTGCCCAAGGTCACAAGGAGCAGCAGTGGGATTTGAACCAGCTGCCTCTGGATTGCAAAACTGGTGCTCTAACCGCTAGGCCACTCCTCCACTCTTCAACTGAGCAATGCCAAAATCTGGGCTTGGAGCATACAAATGTTGGAATTTCCAATGCGCTAAGTCCAGATTTACCACAGTCTATGCTTAAAGCTTTTTCTTTTTAAATTTGCAGGTCATGCACTAATGTTTTCTTTAGTGCATGGCACCTGCAAAAAAAAAAAAAAAAAAAAAAAAAGGTGCAGGAACACTTACCCTTGGATTCTATATATTGCATTAAAATTCTGCATGGCAGCTTGGGTGCATACCCAGTTTCTGCTCACAATTAACTGTATAACAAACCAATTATTACCAATAATTGGATGCTAATAAACAATTATCAGACCTAATTAGCAACAATTAGAATGTATGTGTACATTTTGCTAGGCGTATTCTATAAAGACTAGAAAAACAGGCCCGTTTCTGACACAAATGAAACGGGCGCTAGCAAGGTTTTCCTTGGAGTGCGTATGTTTGAGAGAGTATGTGTGAGATTGACTGTGTGTGAGAGAGAGAGAGAGTGAATGTGCGAGTGTATGTGTGTGACAGAGAGAGAGTGAGACTGCTGGGTGTGAGTGTGTCTCCTCTGTCCCTCCGCCCAGCCACCCAGCAATTCTCCTCTCTCCCCTGCTCCCCCTCCAGCCACCCAGCAATTCTATTTTTTCCCTTGCCCCCTCCAGCCACCCACCGATGCTCTTCTCTCCCCTGCCCCCTCCCCCCCTCCAGCCACCCAGCGATTCTCCTGTGTCCCCTGCCCCCTCCAGCCACCCAGCGATTCTCCTTTTTCCCTTGCCCCCCCTCCAGCCACCCAGTGAATCTCCTCTCTCCCCTGCCCCCTCCAGCCACCCAGCGATTGTCCTATCTCCCCTGCCTCCTCTCCAGCCACCCAGCGATTCTCCTGTGTCCCCTGCCCCCCTCCAGCCACCCAGCGATTGTCCTATCTCCCCTGCCCCCCCCTCCAGCCACTCCTCCACTTTAATCAGCATATATTAAATTCCCCCCATGTGCTACAGAAAAGCATCGAGCACATCCTATATAATAAAACGCACCTCCAACGTTCTGAAGCCGTAGTTCCGGAACGTTGCAGGAATGTTTCAAGGCTTGAAGGCTTCACTTTCTCGGCTTCAGAACGTTGGAGGTATAGGATGTGCATGAAAATTCTAGTACATGGATCTGAAAAGTGGGTGTGGTCATAGGAGGGGCATGAGAAAGTCATGGGCATTCCAAGAATTTGCATGCACTGTTATAGAATGCACATAGGCACAGGGATTTACACCTGGATTCAGTTGGTATAAATCCTAATGCCTGAAAATTAGGTGCGGATCCTGGTGCTAGTCACTATTCTATAAATGGTGTCCAACTTGGAGTAACAAAGAGAAAAGTAGTGTAGCCAACACAGCTCTTCCACAAAAAAAAACAAAAAACCAGGAGGACGATGTAGATGGAAAAGGTCTTTATTTTTTTTTGTTACACTTGTACCCTGCGCTTTCCCACTCATGGCAGGCTCAATGCGGCTTACATGGGGCAATGATGGGTTAAGTGACTTGCCCAGAGTCACAAGGAGCTGTCTGTGCCTGAAGTGGGAATCAAACTCTTAAAAGGACCCGACATGGCACTGAGTTTCGGCTAAGGGGCAATGGTGGAAGGGAAAGAATTGGGGTTGGGATAGGGAGGATTGATACGAAGGAAGCAGTGCACAGTTTTTCATTCATATAAAGCACTTGAATGAAAAATAGGTAGCTGAGGAGCACTTTTACTAGGAGCGTTTTAACACAATACTTTCCCATGTACTAAGCCCATTTCTAACATGTCTCAAATAGGACTTTTTTTCTTTTTTGTTTTTGCAGGTCCTGATTAATTATTCTATTAGCACATGAGACCTGCAAAAATATTAATGTATTTATTTATTTGTAACACTTGTACCCCACATTTTCCCACCTATTCGCAGGCTCAATGTGGCTTATATAGTACCGTACAGGCGATCGCCAATATCGGTATGAAGAAATACAAAGTGAAGTTGTGATAGAGTAAAGTTCGTGCATGACAATCAGATTTAGGAATCATAAAGAGGAAGAGGTAATTTATGTCCAATCGAGTTTTGATTTTGTTGTGTTGCAGAGTTGAGGCATTTAAGTTGGGATGTTCGGGTATGCCTTTTTGAACAGGTAAGTTTTTAGTAGTTTCTGGAAGTTTATATGGTCATATGTTGTTTTGGTAGTGCATTCCATAATTGTGGCTTATATAGGAGAAGCTGGAAGCGTAGGTTGATTTGTATTTGAGTCCTTTGCAGCTTGGGTAGTGGAGATTTAGGTATGTTCATGTTGATCTTGTTGTACTTCTCATTGGGAGGTCTATGAGGTCTGACATGTATCCCAGGGCTTCAGCATTGATGATTTTGTGTAAGAAGGGAAAGGGACTTGATATACCACCTTTCAGAGGTTTTTGCAACTACATTCAAAGTGGTTTACATATATTCAGGTTATTATTTTGTAACAGGGGCAATGGAGGGTTAAGTGACTTGCCCAAAGTCACAAGGAGCTGCAATGGGAATCAAACTCAGTTCCCCAGGATCAAAGTACACTGCACTAACCACTAGGCTGCCCCTCCACTCCCATTTCATTCTTACCATTTCCTTCTTAAGCTGGATAACGCTTCCACACCCATTCCCCACCCACGATTTACCCCCTCCAAAAAAAAATTAAAAAAATAAAAAAGCAACCAATTAGCGCATGCTGACAGATAAATTACCACAAAATGCTTTAGTGCATTTTGAGATAAGCCTTTTCTCATTTGCTAAGCCTGCATTACGGCTTAGTGCACTTTAGTGAAAGGGTCCCTATACGAAAGAGTAGCCTAGTGGTTAGAGCATTGGCCTGACAACCAGAGAATGTGGTTCAAATCCTGCTGCTTCTTGTAAATCTTGGGCAAATCATTTAATCCTCCTTTGCTCTGATAGAACGGGCTCCTATTGCCTGTCTTCCAAGCCCTTAATTGGAGGCTTCTGTTATCAAATCGTCCCCCTTACTAATGTGGAAAACAGCCCCAGGTTAGGTGACTCTGTCAACAGAGAGAGAGAGAGAGCAGGAAACCCACTAAGCACTGTGGTGTGTGTTGCTCCTGGTAGATTTTGAATTACTAAAAAAGATGTTGGGTTTTCCGATCTTGGAGAGGGCAACACATTCTAGATTCTATGGAACTGTAACCCTCAGACATCAAAGTGAGACAAAAATAAAAGGAGAAAAATCTGAATATTTTAATTCAACATCAGTTCCCACGAGACAACAAACTTATAAAAAAAGGAGTTATGTGTAACTATAGGTTAAGTCAAACTTGTGTCTGGTTACAATTGAGCATATTCAAATTAGCACCTAAGGGCAATAAGCTGTCAGCCGCTAGAACTTCTAGGAGGACTTCATTTTAACTTTAATTCGGTGCATGTATTTTCCTATTGGCAGTGCATTGACTGTCAAATCTACTAAAAGGGATAGATTTAATTATCTCACTTCTTGCACATTTCATCTCAATTGCTATGGCAACCTTCAGTTGCCTCAACAGCACTGTACACTTTAATCAGATTTCCCCTCACTCATATCTTTCTACGCCACAACAATGTAGTCAAATTTACAGCCAAACCCCTCTGCATCTGATAACACCTTCTGTGATTGAAAGGTTATGACCCTCCACCCACATGTTCAAACACATCCGAAGAGGTTGGGACCCTGATGAGAAATACATGATGAGTATAATTTAAGCTTCTTTTTCTCATTGATTTGTTGCTTTTTTTTTTTTTATCACTGTTCCTTCATTCTACAGAGTTTATGCCCATTAAACAATGCAGTTCAAACCCACCCAAGCCAGTAAAACTTGGGCAGGGGTTCTGCTTGTTATAATATAACCATTTAAGGAAGCATTATATTCCACCATACAATACAGCTGCCTCTTGATTTCTCTCTCCTCAGGATAAGATGCTCCACCTCAATTAATGTTCTCACTACAGTCTTTTGCATCAACATCACTGTAGTTTAAAAGTTACAGTGTATCTTCCAGTTTTCTAAGACAGAATATGAGAGGTAGTTTAAATAAACAACAGCATCCAAAGAGAGAGAGAGAGAGTGTAGATTTTTTGACCTAGAATATTTGGTTAGATATCATTTGGAGAATAACTTCTTTGCAAAGAAACCTCCTAGATCAAACATTAGCAATACTTTCATATCAAGGAGGATGAAAATGTTTCTGGAAAAGATTCAATTTAGCTGAGCTGTTTATCTAGGAAGTCACTCATAGTTCACCTCCTTCAAAAAGGATGCAATAGAGTTATCCTATATAATAATTCTCACCACCAACGTTCTAATGTGGGGCTGGCTGTGTCTGTGGCTCCTGGAGTTGCTGAGCTAGGCTCCGTAGCCAGGATGATGTTACTAACAGCTGATTCCCAGGCAGGGGGAGGAGTAGGGAAACACTCGGAGTGTGTTTCTCCACTCCTCCCCCTGCCTGGGAATCAGCTGTCAGTGCGCCGCTCCCTGCCACTTCGGAGCAAGTGGCAGGGAGCAGCGCATCAAAACACTACAAGCGCGGCACCACAGAACCCCCCACCCTGGCGCATCACCCAATCCCCCCGGCACATCAAACACCCCCCTCTCCCCACCCGAAGCACATCAACACCCCCCCTCCCGGCGCATCAAACCCCATCGCCACCCACAGATGTCAGTAGTAACGCTGTCCGGCCGCTGCTGCTTCTCCTGTTGAGCAGCAGCGGCCGCTACAAAAAGAAAATAAACCATAAATGTTTTTAAACCCAGCCCAAATCATTCGCAAATGCCCGAGTCTTACAACGCAGTCTCTGCAGCCGCTCCTCCTCTCGCCTCCACATCACTGCCCCTGGAGTAAGACCCCAGAGGAGCGCAATGTGACGTGACAGGTGAGAGGAGAAATGGCTACAGAGACTGCATTGTAAGACTCCGGCATTTCCGAATGATTTGGGCTGGGTTTAAAAACATTTATCGCTTCTTTTTCTTTTGTAGCGGCCGCTGCTGCTCAACAGGGGAAGCAGCAGTGACCAGAAAGCGTTACCACTGGCAGCTTGGTGGCGAGGGGGTTTGATGCGCTGGGGGGGGGAGGGGAGGGTCGCTGGACATGGGTAGCTGGAGGGGGGGCAGGGGGAGAGGAGGGTCGCTGGACATGGATGGCTGGAGGCGGGGCAGGGGAGAGGGAGATGGGGAGGGGGTCCTGAGACCAGAGAGGTGGGGGTGGGTGGGGGCCCTGTGAGAGGGGGGTGGGGGCTCACACTCACTCACTGTCTCTCACATACACTCTCTCTGACACACTCCCTGTCTATCACACTCTATCTCTTTGTCACACACACACAGTCTCACACACACAGACACTCTGTCTCTCACACACTCTCTCTCACACAAACACACACACACGCTGTCTCTGTCTCTCTCATTCTCTCTCTATGACACACACACTCCATCTCTCACACACACTCTCTCTCAAACATACACACTCCGAGGAAAACCTTGCTAGCGCCCGTTTCATTTGTGTCAGAGATGGGCCTTTTTTTTACTAGTTTTTAAATAAAAGGCTAGACATCAGCTTAAAAGGTTTCAGATTATGGGAGCTATTTTAGAAGCATTTCCACATGTTAACAGTGGCATCCATACATGCAGATCACAAGCTACTGTTAAGATGTGGTATTTAATGTTAACCCCAGTTATTAGTAACTAGGTCTTATTGCATAAAATAAGATCGGTGATAAAATAGCATAAGTTAATAATAAATTAAAACATGTTAACAGTAGAATAGGTTAGTAACTATGCTTTGAAATGGCAATTCTAGAAAGCTGTTATTTGTATGGGATTAAAAAAAAAAAAAAAGGAAAACACTACAGTAACAAACACAACCAAAAAAATGGAGTAGTGTAGTCAACATGACATTTCTGAAGAAAACAGAGGAATGACGTAAATGTTTCAGAAGAATTTATTATATAAAAGACCTGACACGGCACTGTGTTTCAGCTGTAGTGCCTGCCTCAGGAGTCTTGTTGGATAAATGTAATGCAAAAATACAATAGTAATGTAAAAAATAATCACAATCTTTAGAAAGACAAGATTGCCAAAGTAAGAACAATCCTCCAAAGGGGGTAGAAAGAAAGTAGCAATCTGAGGAAATCCACACCATGTAGAGATTTTAGTAGGGCCTTGTATGGGTGAACCATAGGCAGTTGAAAAAAAAATATCTACATGTATATTCCTGATTTTGCAATGGAAATACGTGTATATGGGAAAATGTTTCTTGTTTGATTCTGAACCAGTTCAAAGGCAAGGAAGTGTTAATTTTTCCTTAATCTACTGTTGTTTATTTCCACTTACTAAACAGAAATACAAAATAGCATGTAGCCCCAATTTCTGCCTGCTGGACACCTGGTGTAAATGTCGGTGCCCAACTCATGGCATTTGTGTGCATAAATTTTGGTGCTATTCTATAACAGTGCACACAGATTTTTAGGATGCGCCTGACCCGCCCATGCCCCTCAAATGGATTATAAAATAGTAAGCATGTAGAAATCCAAATTAGTGCTAATTAATGTCAGTAATTGATTGTTAGCATCCAATTATTGACTGTAATTGACTCTTTAACTAAAGGGCCCTATTACCAAAGGGCGGTAAGGCTGCTGCCGGCTTGGCACATGGCAAATTGGTCCTACTGCCAGGCTTATCCATGGGTGACCTTTATTGAATCTGGTGGTTAACTAGAGTGAATTACATTTTGCAGTTATTGTGGCTTAATGCAGCAAATTATTGCACAGTAAATGCAAACGTAACACGGTCACTATTGATGGCATTCCCTGCATTTTTCAATACAGGTTCTACATTAAAAGTTCCCCTAGTGTGCAATACTGAGATAGTAGTTAACATGGAAGGCAGTAAGTGGTCCTATACTAACTGCCTCAGATTCAGGTTCAGTTTATTCTTGATATACCATGAATCATAAAAAAAAATAGCTAGGTGGTCTACGTGATCAAAAAGGGTAATGGGTGACTGGGTTAATAGTGCAAATGGTAACAAAATTTAAGCGGCACACACAAAACGATAGTCTATTAATTACAATTTCTTTCAACACTGGGAAAAGGATGGGGGATGAATGGAAAGAGACAAAAGGTTTTGCAGGATGGCCAGGGATGAGCATGGTCTGCAGGCTCAGAGGGTCAGGGATGTAGAAATGCCTGGCTAAATCAACTTTTGTTAGTTATAATGGGGACAACCTAGGTGATAACATTAAAGTGCACCTTATGCGTGTAAATGTTTAGGGAACTACTATATACATGTGTTATGCTAGCAAGTCACCTAAGCATTGTTCTACAGGTTCTTGCATAACTTACATAGCTTGTATTTGCAATGGATGCATACACAGGGGTAAAGCGTGGGAGGTACATAAGCAGGGCTTCCTTGTACATGTGTACTTAAAGAATACATTACACGGATCCCTTCCTTCTGCAGGTGCTCACACTATACACCAGCTCTATGGCTGGCGTAAACATGAGTGCCTAAATGTTAGGTGCATCAATACTAAGTTATGCTAGTATATAATGGAACCTATATTCCTTTATAGAATAGGCTCCTATCAGACACCCTTGGGCGTCTCAATAAAGGCACTGTTCGGGGAGTGGCATCTCCCCTTACTTCAATTTACCTTCTTTCTTCATGTTCCAAAAGATAGCAGTTGCAGTGATTCTGATACACTGCCCTGCCACCGGCACCTGCCTCTTCTCTTTACTGTGGCCGCTTCTCTGATGTAACTTCTTGTTTTGTCAGAGGCGGCCGCAGTAGAGATGAGGACAGTGTCAGCGGCAGGGCAATGTATTGGAATCACTTTCGCCGCCAGTTTTGGAAGATGAAGACAGAAGGTAAACTTGGCCCGGGGCAGTGGGCAGCGGCATCTCGGCCTGGGGGAGTGGTGGCATCTCTGCCCCGCCTCAGCATCATCTTGCCGTGGGCCACCCCCATATCCAGTTATAAAATTTCCCTATGTGCATGTATGTATGTATGTTATAGAGTACCCCCTGGATTCTACAAATAGGGCCCAGATTTGCATGTGCCTGAGATAAAAGTGCACATTAATTGAATAACGAGCTCTGACCCATCAATAACTGGGTGCTAACAACCAATTATTGATGTTAGTTTGCACCCATTAAAATTTGCATGTGCATAAGTATGTATGTACATAAGTATTGCCACACTGGGACAGACCAAAGGTCCATCAAGCCCAGCATCCTGTTTCCAACAGTGGCCAATCCAGGTCACAAATACCTGGCAAGATCCCAAAACAGTACAATACATTTTATGCTGCTTACCCCAGAAATCAGCAGAGGATTTTCCCCAAGTCCATTTTAATAATGGTCTATGGACATTTCCTTTAGGAAGCAGTCCAAACCTTTTTTAAACCCTGCTAAGCTAATGACTCTGGGCAAGTCACTTAACCCTCCATTGCCCCATGTAAGCCGCATTGAGCCTGCCATGAGTGGGAAAGCGCGGGGTACAAGTGTAACAACAAAAAAAAAACAACAACAAAACTGCCTTTACCACATTCTCTGGCAACGTCTGCTGGCTGTGCAACTGGCTGTGTGCTATTCTGTAAGGCAGGGTGCCGAATTCCCATAGCTTATATCTCAAAAGGGGGCATGGCTACGGGAGGAGCATGGGCGTGTCAGGGGAGTTCCATAAAGTTTCACGGGTAGTTATGGAATACGGTCTCAGTACATCCAATATGGCTGCCAGCATTTACACCAGGTTGCAGCACGCGTGAGTCTGACACTCCACGTTAGGGCATGGGAATTGGTTCTAAGCGCTATTCTATAAAGGGCACATGCCCTTTATAGAATAGCGCTGAGCTCTTTTATTTTTTTTGGTGCCCATTTTTTAGCCCTATTTATAGAATTCACCCCTATGTGTACTTCAGCTTAAGTGATTTAAAAATGCCTGTGATAGTCAGAGGGGCATAATTGAATGCGAACACCCATCTCACGGGCGTCTATGTCCGCGAACAGATACGTGAAGGGGCGGTTTGAACCGTAGTTTTGAAAAAGATGGGTGCCTATCCTTCGTTTCGAAAATACGGGTTTTGTATGGACCAAATGCCATGGATTTGGTCCTTTCTGAGATGGGCGTTTTTTTTTTTTAGCGATAATGGAAACTACAAATGCCCAGCTCAGAAACGTCCTAATCCAAGCCATTTGGTCGTGGGAGGGACAAATGTACAACACTACCATAGCTCTTAGGGGTGAAGGGGCAAGTATATGTGGGTACAGTGGGTTTTAGAGGCCTCCTTGCCCTGCTTCGACTCGAGGGCCGGAAACCCCGCTGGATGCGGAAGGCGCTGCTGGTGGGATTTCGGTCGGCAAGGTACCTCGAAGATCGGACGGGGAGGACTTAGGGTCCCAGGAAGAACTGGGAGAGATTACCCTGATGGCGGTCTGGAAGGCAGTACAGGCATTGACATTAGCTGTTTCAAACTCAACAAAAGAGTTCGCTGTAATATTGAGTAAAATTGAAAAATTTGATCAATCTTTGGAGAAAATTAAGAATGATGTGGATGCCCAAACACAAAAGACACATGAGGAAATGACTGGTTTAAAATCCTCAGTGACGGCTTTAATTAAGGACAAACAAATAATTCATAGGAAAATCGAGTCAATGGAGAATCATAATAGACGTTTGAATTTGAGACTTTTGAACTTTCCGATTTCTTCTTTATTGAAAGCAAATGAGCTATTTTCAATGTATTTGAAGGATATCCTGCAGTTGCCAGATTCAACTTTACCTCCTTATACAAAAATCTATTATTTACCTCAAAAGAAAGTTTCATCTGTAGATTCTGCAGGATTGTTACAAGGGGAGGCTCAGAAACCTCAAAATTTAACTGCATTTCTTGAGGACTTGAATTTTGAGATTACAGACCAAGGAACATTGTTAGTTCAGTTTGTATTTGAGAAAGATTTGAATCATGTGTTTAAGTTATATTTCAAGAATTCTGTTAAACTGTTTTATGGACAAAAAATCTGGATGTACCCTGATGGTGCGAAGGCAACTCAGGAGAGAAGGAGACAATTCTTGGATTTAAGAAAGAATGTAAAAGCTTTGGGTGCATCATTCTTGTTAGCTTATCCCTGTAAGTGCAGAGTTAACTTCCAGGGAAATAAGTATGTTTTTTTCTGAACCATCACAGCTAAAAGATTTTGTGGAAGCTAAGAGCATTCAGACCCCCACAGTGTAATAACATCAGACCAATTAAGACATTTTGTGGAATAAAGGTTAGCCGATTTATTTAATTAATAGTTATGTTTATAAAACTTCTCCTCATCTTTCTTAACGCCCCCCTTCCATAATTGAGGTCTAAGGAAGAATGAAAATTGTCATAATTTAGACAAGGAAGTGTTTTGTAATTGATTCTTGATATTATTTCCTTCTGTGTTTCCTATGCAAGTTGTTGTACTTGTGAAATTGAAAATCAATAAAGAATTAAAAAAAAAAAATGCTCCAGGGACAAGATTTGTTGCTGCTGTATAACCTTGGCACAGCAGTTCACACCTGAAGACTAATGTCGCTGAAAACGTCCTTTATTTGAATAAGCACGATTACTCACAGTTAACTGCAGATCAGAGGTTGTGCCCCACTGGCAAAGAGTCTCCCTGGTACTGAGATTAGCAGTAGGTCAGAGCTGGCAGAATGGTGTACAATGCCCACTTTCAGTAGCTTGGGTAACACATGAAAGGGAGCTAAAACTAGCTTACAAAAATGGCCACTACCGTATGGACTACCGGAAACACAACAGGGCACACTCTGACCCAGTAAGCAGGGGGAAAAGCACCATGGGAGTAGAGTCTACCAACTACCAACATCGTGACCAATGAACACAAGCTGGTGGAATCACAGAGCCCACTACCCTACACCCACCACAATGCATTGCTGATGTGACTCTGCAGTGCGCATAACAGAAAAGGTGTCACACTCACCCGAGAGCCACATCAGAACTAGGGAAAGGCTGTTACAGGATAGAATACATTCTGCTGTCATGGAGGTGGGTACGGCACTTGAGGCTGGCATAGAGGCTGGGAAAAAAACTTTATAAAGTGTTTTTTTTTGGTGGGAGGGGGGGTTAGTGACCACTGGGGGAATCAGGGGTGGTCATCCCCGATTCTCTCCGGTGGTCATCTGGTTATTTAGGGCACCTTTTTTGGACTTGTTCGTGAAAAAAAAGGTCCAAAAAAAGTGACCCAAATTTGCGCTAAAAACGCCTTTCTTTTTTCGATTATCAGCCGAGGACGCCCATCTCTCCTCGGCCAATAACCACGCCCCAGTCCCGCCTTCACCACGCCTCCGACACATCCCCGTCAACTTTGCACATTTCCGCGAAGGAGTGCAGTTGAAGATGACCAAAATCAGCTTTCGATTATACCAATTTGGGTGCCCACGGGAGAAAGACGCCCATCTCCCGATTTGGGTTGAAATATGGGTGTCTTTCACTTTTGATTATGAGGCAGTTAATATAGTATCTAGTCAGTATGAATGAGTTGTACTTGTCAACGTAGTAATGCAACATGCCAGTAATGTTTGTGCTTTTATAGCACTACATTATTGAAGATCCATAGTCCCCTGGATGTGTGCTTTACAAGTGAGAAAGGAATCACCTGCATGTAGAAATCATGTGGATTGCAAGGATGAGTGAATGCGGTATAACTGAATGAGTATGAGGGGGAAAATAAACACGTGAATGTAAATACAGCTAGGCTAAGAATAGGCTGGGAAATAGTATTACACAGGCTAATGTAGTTATTTGCAAAAGCTAAAGCAATTATTGCAAGGTGTGTGTACTGATCACCAGCAGTACAAGAGGTGCTGACCATTTAAAAGTTGTTTCTCCACAGGAAAATATACTCAGTGCTTCAAAAAACAGGGGAATTAGTAAAATCTTTGTGTAGTGTCTTCTAACAGAGTAAAAGCAGGAAATTTCCAAGTTGGTTGTCTTAAATTTTTACAAGACAATCACATTTCAAACATGTCATCAATGCTTCCTAGAAAGTAAGGGGAGATGCGTGATGGCACTGGACATGAGTTTAAACAAATGTTTTCAGGTCTGAAGGCAGCCTAGAGGTTGGAGACTTAGAAGCAATGTCAGGAAATACATTTTCACAGATAGGTGGTGGATGCCTGGAATGCCCTCCTGCGGGAGGTTGTGAAGACAAAAATGATGGCGAAATTCAAGAATGCATGGGATAAACACCGAGGAACACTATAGAAAAAGGATGGCATCCAGTTAAAACAAAACTTAAATGACCTCATAACTGGAGTAACCTTTAGAGGTTGGGAAGTAAGACCAATACCAGGAAGACTTCTACGGTCTGGGTCCCCTAAATGGCAAAAGCAGATCAGGATCAAGGCAGGAGTGGGCTTCGACGACAACTGCAATAGTTTGGAAGTAGGATTAGTGCCAGGTAGACTTCTATGTTCTGTGCCCCAAAATTATGCTTTACCAGTGTTAAATCATGAAGAAATGGAACATGTGCACAGTGCCAGATTCAGCTCTGGCCACCTTGTTGGGCAGAATGGATGGACTGTGCAAATCAAATCAAATCAAAACTTCACTAGATAAGTGTTCAATATCTAATAGACCAACTGAAAGACATTGAACTTTTCTAGTATTTTAAACTTTTTATAAAGAGGAGGAAAAAGCTTGAGAGATATGCAGCTGTATGAAAAATTCTGCACCTGTCTCATTCAATCATGGGCTTGAAAAAACTCCACAATTTCTAATCTTTTTCTTATGAATAAAAAAATGATTTAAACTTAACTTTTGGCTCTGCCTTAATCACCCTGATGTTGGCCACCATTTTGCGGTGCCAAAACTGCTGCTTCAAGGGGTAGAGACCTTACCAAGAAAGTGCTTTCAGGTTCAACTCTGGCATACTGAGCACCTTTTCAAAGGTGAAAGCAAATATTATATTTGGATTATTAGACTATTGAACACTTAGCTAGTGAAGTTTTGATTTTGTTTGATTGGTTATATTTAAGACACTCCTCTTTGAGGTATTTGTAGTCTTTATCTGCATATCAAAGAGAAACACCAGGAGCCTTCAAAATCGGGACACAATTTCTTTAGTAATACACTTTGAACATCAGTTTCTTCCTTAATGACCCGACACAGGCTGTGTTTCGGCGCACAAAGCCTGAGTCAGGGGTTAAAGGGGTACTGATTTTACAGAACAACTAAAACTTCCTCCTTTGATGACGACAAGATAAATGTCCCACTTCTTACAAAATTAATGCACTGAATCGTTCTCTTCATTATCAATATGTTTATGAAGGGACCGCCCCGGTTCTAGCTTCATCGAATGATTCAGCGCATTAATTTTGCAAGAAGTGGGACAATCATCCATCTTGTCATCATTGAAGAAGAAGGTTTTAGTTGCTCTCTAAAATCAGTACCCCATTGACCCCTGATGCAAGCGCTGTGTGTCAAAACAAGGCCTGTGCCGGGTCCTTAAGGAAGAAATGAATGTTCATAGTGTATTAATAAAGAAATTGTGTCCCGATTTTGAAGGCTCATGGTGCTTCTCTTTGATATTTGGACTTGTTCTGTACTTTGGACCCTCTCTGTGCCATTTTGTAGCCTTTATCTGCAGACATCTACCATGTTACTATGAATGTATTTGTATCAATACCAATTGTATAAGCAAAGCTTTATTGAATGGCTTCTCATATATCGTAATGATTTTCTATATGCATGTGATGTATCTGATTCAACTCATCTGACCAATAAACATAATTAAACATGATTGCCACCCAAATATCTGCTTTTGCAAGAGTTGTTTTGTGTGTTTTTTTTCTCAATATTCACTCTCTATAGGCCAAAATGGCTTGATTTGTAAAATGGCAGCATTGCCTTCTCCTGCCTTATTTTTAAAACCCAGCAAGGATGCTTTAAAAGACTGCGAGCACTGAGGATTAGAACTCATTTTCCTCTTCAGTTGTGGCTTTCCCCATGAGTTGTAAATCTGCTAAAATGTAACCAACAGTGGTCCTATTACAGCATATTCTCAACCTCAACTAGAGGCTGTCTAGCACTTCCATTAATGAAAGCAATTAAAGTTATTATGTTGTTAAGGTGGTTTTCTAAGATCAATTCTACAAGTCAGTAGTCAAAGTAACTATTTTCAGCTAATGTTTATAGCTGGGCAAATGAGTGCATCCTAATAGAACATGATAATAGGCCTTAACGTGTGTGGCATAAAAGAAGCTAATGTACAGTATTTAACATTTGTGATCATGTAAAAAAAAAAAATGCACATTGCGTGCGTGTGGATGTGTTTATGCATGCGTAATACTGCTTCAGTATATACTATAATGGAATCCTGCTATAGTTAACCATTTTTCTCTTACTAGGGATCCTCTGATGCAATGAATATTGTCTGGCACCCCCTGTTTCCCTAATGTGCTTGTTATAGTGAATGAGTCCCCTGCTATGGTGAACAATTGCTGCAGCACAGGTCCTTTTAATGGAAATGTCACTTAAGCCAAAGCTTGACGGGCCGGTTCCACTCTCTAATTACAATGCAGAAGGCAAACGATTCACAATTGCATAATAAAGTGATTTAAATGCCTGTGTGTATGCTTTATTGCATGCAGTGTGCATCTATTATGTTTTTTTCATGTTCAAGACAAAAATCAAGGGGAAAATTTCTCCTCTTAACATGGGGAGCTTTCAATCATGAATTTGATCCAGAATAGCACTAAGGAAGGAAGGTGAAAATAGATTTCTTTAGGGATGTAAATAAGTGGTATGTCTTTCTTTACTAGTAGCAGAATCCTAAGTATTGCCTGTTTTCTTCCTCTGAACAGAATAATGACTTTCCAATCTGTTTTCTTTTCCAACCTTGAAATACATATATATATATATATATATATATATAGTTGTTCTAAGGATATGATATACTCTTTCTGTGGGTCCAACCAAAGTGGTTTACACATATTATATGCAGTTTCTTTTTCTGTCCCTGTAGTGGGCTCACAATCTAAGTTTTGTACATGGGGCAATGGAGGGTTAAATGACTTGCCCAGAGTTCCATGGAGCTGCAGTGGGAATCGAAACTGGTTCCCCAGTTTCTCAGCCCACTGCACTAACCATTAGGCTACTCCTCCATTTTGGAGAGGTAAAACTATGGAGTTCTAGTTTTGTCTGTACCAAATTTTGGGGTTTTGATGTGGTTTTGCAAACAGCCAAAACTTAAGTTTAACCTGAATGTGTGCAAAACATTAAATTATTCTCTGTTGTATGCACAAGTCATTTAACATGTGTTGCATATTTTTTTCCAACTCCCATCATTTCACTTGCCATCAAATTTGGAAGGAACTGAGTTGATAGAGTATAGAAAAGGCATGGGTGTGAATATGCTGGAAGGTTATGGAAAGTAGGAATGCCATGTTACAAAAATGAAATATGCTGCTTGTTCTTTGGGGTCATAGACTGGCCTCTACTTCTAGAAGAACAGGTCTGCAGGGAAGGGGAGGAAGGGAACTGGCGAGAAGCAGAAGTTGAGGTCAACAGTGGGATTTGCTAGTTTAAAGACCAAACCGACTTCCAGCCTCTTTTCATAAATACCAGTCAGACTAGTCAAGGAGTGATAGAGGAACAGGAGGATGATTATCTTGCATTTTATTGCCTCTTTAAATGCTCTTTGGGGTTGAGCTACAGTTCTGGTAATGCAATAAGGCACAAAGAGTGAAGGACAATGTATTAAGTTGAGCCAATATTCATAAATGCACTACAATGGCAAATAATGCACATTATTTCATTTGCAAGCATTCTAGTCACAGTTCTATAACTGGGTACCTCCATTTAGACACCCTGAGGCCATGCAATAGGATCCTTCTATAAAGCAACCAAGATGCCTAGGTTTCATTATAGAATGTTAGAATACCCGATATTAGAATGCCTAACATCTAGCTGTTTGCACTTATGTCAGCTATAGAGCTAATAAAAAGAAAGAAAACAAAACAAAACAAATGAAAGGAAAATAAGGTGATACCTTTTTTTATTGGACTAACAATGCATTTTTGACAAGTTTTCGAAGGCAGAGCCCTCTTCTCTACATTAGATATGAGCCACAGAGCTGCATTAGTGCAACGAGGGGGGGGGGGCACATAACTTACAGTATTCTGTACTGTATCCCCCTAATAGGTTATGTGGCCAGATTTCTGACTAGTGCGCAAATTTGTGCATGTAACTTATAGAATAAGGTATGTTGCGTGCGTAACTTAATGAATTAATTGTTGACTATAATTGCTTTTAATTGGCCCAGATTGGCACTAATTGCCAGTTACGTGCATAACTGTCCTTGGTCAGTTTTCTAAAAGTTGTGCACTCAAATTCCAGAGTGTATAATGCCAGGGGTGTGTTAGGAAGTTATGCACCCAGGTTATAGAATACTAACATGTACGTTCTTAACTGTCTAATCACTCAAAGTTAGGTGCATAAATGCAGACTTATGCTAATGGCATTTGCCCACACAACTACCGTTATAGAATTTGCGCTTAGTACACATCATCCTAGTACCTAATTTTAAGCAATCTATAGATAGATACCCATTATGGGATGAATTCTATATATGATGCCCAAAAAAATCATCACTGAAAACATTATAGAATAGTGCTTATACCCGGAAATCCCACCTAACTTTAGGTGTGGCCATTTGCACCTGCTGAAACACGGTGTAAATCTTCACAACTAAATTAGGTGCATATCTCCATTATTCCATAATTATCTGTGTACATTTTAGAAATGCCCCTGTTCTGCCCATGACCCTACCATTTCCGCAACCCCTTTTTGAACTCACGTGAAAAATTTAGGCTCAGATCCTGCGCCTAAATTTACATGCATATATTCTACTTAAATGTAATTAGTGCCAATAATTCCTTGTTCACAAGCCAATCAGCGCTAATGAGCTCACTATTTAAATTGCATGCTTAAACTGGGTATGCAATTTTTAGCAACTTTTGTAGCATTTGGGGTTATATGCACAACTGGGAATCCTGCCTGTGTCCCTTCCATGCTCCATCTCTGTGTATGCCCCTCTTGCAAATACACATTATGCAAGTAAGCAGTTGCTTGTAGAATATTGTTTTAGGCAGAATATTGGCAATTATGCACATATGTGATGAAAGAGGATGACTTAGATTTAGTGGCTATCACATAGATGTGGTTCACAGAAAAACATGACTGGGATCTACAGTAGTTATATCAGGCTATAATCTATTCAGGAAGTATTGGGTAAGAAGAAAGGGAAGAAAAGTGGTGTTATATGTTAAAGATAATATTAAACCAACAGAATTGCAGGATTTATGGTGTAAGGACGAGACACTGTGGGTTACTCTGGAAAGAGGGAATGGAAAATCTATTTACACTGGTGTGATATACAGTCCTTCTACACATGCAGAAATGAACAGAGATTTAATTGAAGACATTCACAACATAGTTTGATTTCAATATGCTGGATGTTGAATAGGGCATCCCTGCTGTGGGGTCATCTAGAAGCAGGGAGATCTGGATTCTCTACAGGGAGAACTGTTACAGGAACTGGTAATAGAACCTATGCCGGATGGGACCATATTGGACCTAGTGCTTATGAATGGGAAGAATGTTTCTGATGTTATAGTGGATGATCACCGGATGGTGTGGTTCAATATTAAGACAACATCTGGAATGACCCCAGGTAAAAATAAAATCCAAAAGTTGCCTGAAGTTAGTTGTCAGAAGGAAAAACAGCCTCAAAGAGCTCACTGATATAATGTATCTATAGAGCTGAATCGGATCACACAGATCCTCTCTTCATCATTGGCACGTAAAAAACCTTCAAGAACTGGAATATGAACCACCTTAATAATGTGGCAAAACATGCATTAATTGTGCAACATCAAATCAACTCCAGAGTTAACTGAGCTATATATATTTCAAGCTAAACAGTTGGTAGAATGTGCTTGAATACAAAGCCAGCACTTATCTTAAGTAATTTAGTAACACCAGGCTTATCCTGTGCCTGTGTCTGCTGAACGAATAGTCTAGAATTTGGCAGCTAAAATTTAATGCTACAAGTGCAGGGTTATGTATTTGGGCTGCAAAAACTTGAAAGTACAGCACAATATAGAGAGTGAAGTTCTTCTGTGCATAGGTGGAACTTGGGGATAATAATATATGATGATCTAGAAGTGACTAAACAAGTAGAAAAGGTAATGGCAAAATTCAGAAGGACGCTTGGGTGCATAGGAAGAGGAATGGCCAGTAGGAAAAAGGAGGTGATAGTGCCTCTGTATAAATCTCTGCTCAGTTCCCATTTAGAGTACTGTGAACAATTCTGAAGACTGTGCCTTTAAAAAGATGTAAACAGGATGGAGTCAGCCCAGATGCGAGCTATTAAAATGGTCAGTGGTCTTCATCATAAAACTTATGGGGATAGATTTAATAATTTCAATATGTATACTTTAGAAGAAAGGTGAGAGAATGGAGATATGATAGAGATATTTAAATACCTCCATGGCATAAATGCACAAGAGGCGAGTCTCTTTCAACTGAAAGGAAGCTCTGGAATGAGGGGGCATAGGATGAAGGTGAAAGGGGATAGACTCAGAAGTAACCTGAGGAAATACTTCTTCATGGAAAGGGTGGTGAATTTGTGGAATGGTCTCCCAGAGGAGGTGATGGAGACAAAAACAGTATCTGAATTCAAAAGAACTTAGGACAAGTACATAGGATCTGTATGGGAGTGAAAGGGAGAGTAGGTGGCATGGATGGGCAGACTGGACTGGCCATATGGTCTTTATCTGCTGTCACTTTTAATGTTTCTATGTGTGAATGTATGTGCTTACATGTCATTATTCTAAATGTGAGCTCTTGATTTATAGCATTCTCCTTCACTTGCCTCTCTGTGCAGATTAGCCCCATGCCTTCTTGGAAGCAAGAAGCACTATTATTTTGAGCTGAAGTATCCTATTCCATTAAGGGATCCTCTGTGTATATTTCACTCCTTTTTGAATTCCTTGCTGTTTTTGTCTCTACCACTTCATCTGGGAGATGATTCCAGGTAGCAGTATCCTTTCCATGAAACAATATTTCCCAGTATTGCTTGCAAGTCTTCCTGCTTGCAGCTTCATATCATGTTCTTATTTCTACATTTCCTTTCCTTTAGAAAGTGATATTTTCTTGTGCATTAATACTCTCCCTGCATTTAAACCATAAATTATATTACAGTGGTGATGTGAAGAGGAAGGGGCAGGATGGGGGAGGATTGAAATCTGATTTACTTTTTATTTCCTCTTATATATCACCTTTTCAGTTCCAAAGAATTGCTCAACGTGTTTTATAACCAACCAATGCAATACAACTCATACTTCAGTATATAATTAGAAAATAATAATAAAAATAAAAGTCATTCTCCTCAAACATCCTGCTAAACTTAAACCCCACAATCAGTAGGACATTTTTGGCTGTATTACAATAAACAAATTATTTATTTATTTATTGCATTTGTATCCCACATTTTCCCACCTCTTTGCAGATAATACAAAGATAATACAAATCTAAAATATGTCGTCCAAACCTCCCACATACATAATCCATTCTCCTCCAAATTCTCAATAAAATTCAAAGAGAATATTAATCAGAGAATAAATATTTGACCTACTTAAAAAAAAAAGACACCAGAAAGGAATAGCATAAATAATTCCCATCCCTTTCAATCATTGGACATGGAAGCCTGTGAAGCAAGGAAAGATTTAAGCAAGCAGGAGGGTGTGATCTGAAGATAACAGCAGGTCTTGAAGGCAATATCATCTTATATTTTGACTTGGTCATTTTGTTTCTACCTGATGAAGGGGGTATGACTCCTGAAAACTGACCAAGCAAGGTATAACGAATCCCCTCCCTCCAAAAAAGGTATACATAATAACATAGTAAATGACACAGATGAAGACTTGTATGATCCATCCAGTCTGCCCAAAAGGTGGCCAGCAACAAATGATTATCTGTTGCTCCTCACAGCTTATACCCCCTCTAGGCACTGTTTAAAGTGTGAAGGTCATTACGGGGGTAGTATACAAGTTGCATTAGGACAGTAACCCATGTTATTTTCCCTTAACGGGATCTAATGCTTGTTTCAGTGCCATAGTACAGCATTATTTAGGTTACCTTGTGGTACATAATAATGAGATGCAAAGTTTGCAAATGCATGCAAAACACCTTATTACAATGTAAATTCTATAATGCACCTTTTCACAGCAAGCCACATTATAGCTGAAAAAATAATTCCAACACAATGTTGAGGTTATTTTATCATCCAGGGAGCACTGGGCTGCAAATCTATGGCCAGATGCTCCCAGACCACATCTTAAAGGGATGTCTCTTAGCATCCGTAAGGTGCCCCACAGCCCCCCCATCCCTAAGCTTAAATCCCCTCCTGAGATCCTTGTCTCAAATAAAGGATCCCTTCAATACAACCCTAATTTGAAACCGACCAATCCAGAATCACTCCCCAAGTCATGCCCCCCCCCAGAATTCCCCACTTCACCTAAAGACCCTTTGAGTATGAAACCTCCTACAAAGCAAACCCAAAGACCTCCAAGGCCTACCTTAATAAGTCTCTGGTCCCTAATGGGTTCAATCAGGAGCATTCCTCCCTCAATCACCTTATATGGAAACATGACTCCTAGTAGTAGCACCACAAGACTACTGTTAGGGGTTGCCGGAGATGTGAAGACATTTTGATTTTGAACCTGGCACTAGCAAATGCAGGAGTGACTGGGAATCGTTCAAACCTGAACAGATTATGGACAAGGGATTTGTTAAGATAGGCCCAATGGACGGCCTTCAGCAGAGTGTGTGTGTGTGGGGGGGGGGGGGGGGAGATCTAGCAGAGGTGTTTCTCTATTTGAGGGGATCTTGGGGGATTTCTGGGGAGGGTAGATGAGTCTGACTAGGAGAGAAGTCTGGATGTGCCTTGGTTTTGTGGCCAGATGCTCCTGGGATCGTGGCACTATGCTGCGGCCGAGTTGTGCCATACCAAATACATTGTGTCTTGTGATGTATTAATGCGGTTACTGCTATAAAATTGTAAACCGAGGTCTCTCGGCTGCCTATGTTAAAGAGAGGCGTAGTGCCCCCTCGGGTGCACGGAGCCGGAGATAACATGGTGCCGTGCACCGAGGGGACATGCGCGTTTGTGCCAGCAGGGTGCCCTAGGAGGAGCAAGGTGCTGCTTGCGAGGTTGCTTAAATCAGTGTTATGTTTATATCACGGGAGTCAGGAACCTGCGATACTACAGGTTTAATGACTCCCATGGTAAATCAAGTTGCAGTAAAAGCCCCTTGATAACTTCCCCCTTAATTTTGCGTTGATTTCACGTTCTTTATGTATAGGGATCCTCTGCATTTATTCCATGCATTTTTGAATTTATCAATGTTTTCTTCTCCACCACCTCAAATTGGAAGGCATTTTAGGCATCCACCATCCTCTCCATGAAAAAGTATTTCCAGATGTTACTCCTGAGTCTACCACCCTGCTATCTTCATGTTCTCTTTATCATCTAATATATATATTTTTAAATGTATGTACTTTTATTTTCATGCATTTAAATGAATGAACATGGCAGCTGTGCTACTTTATCCTAGATTGGGAAAGTCATTTTTGTAACAGTTTGGAGAATCCACAAAACCTCCATGGATTTGTTGAAGGCTTTATGGCTGTTCTGAGGTAGCAACAATTCATTACAACATCTCACTTGTGCATTTTAAAATAAATTCCCTTTACTGTTCTTTAGTATGGGATAAATATGCCTATATACTGTATAATTTGAATTTTAATTAAATCATTTGATATACCTCTTTGTGTAGAAATAGCAAGTTGGTTTACAATTTAAACCCACTAAAACAAGATGGTAAAACCAACAAAATAACAAGAAACATAAAATCTAAAAATTACAATCAATCCAAAGAAGAAATATAAAAGAAAACATAAATGAAGCGAGAAGACAAAAGACTAAAGTGCTGTACAAGCCTAACAAGGATTGCATAGACTTGTATGCCTGGATAGATAACCAAGTGCTCAATATTCAAAGGCATTTATCTGAATAACAATCATTGTTCTCTGAATAAATTCCTTAGCTAGCACTGGCGGTGGATATTCAAAGGCACTAACAGGACAGTGCCATTGAATATCCTTCTAGACTGCCTTAGTATTATCTAGATACTAACACTGAATATCCTTAGACTGCCTCCGCACTATTGATGGTGCCACTGAACATCCTTACAAACCAACTCAGTACTATCCAGATAGTACCACTAAATATCCTTATAGAACACCTCTGTGCTATCTAGATAGTGCCACTGAATATCTTTATAGAACACCTCAGTATTATCCAGATAGTGTCACTGAATATCCTTAGACTGCCTTGGGAATATCTGATAGTACCACTAAATATCCTTATAGAGCACTTCAGTGCTATCCAGACAGTGCCACTGAATATCTTTATAGAACACCTCAGTATTATCCAGATAGTGTCACTGAATATCCTTAGACTGTCTTGGGAATATCTGATAGTGCCACTGAATATTCTTATAGACCATCTCAATACTATCCAGATAGTGCCACTGAATAACCATATAGAATGCTTTGGCACTATTCAGATAGTCCAATAAGTTTTAAACACATATGATAATATTCGAGAGAGAATATATACATTCACATACTCATAAAAAGTGGAGAAAAAAAAGACCTCAGTGAAACTACTCCAGCCAGCCAAACTTTGGCTTAAGGTTCAAGCTAAACATACCATCACAGGTGTAGAAAAAAAAAATCCACTCTAGACTTAATGTCCTCAACTCTCAGAGTATAACACCACACATACATCCACAGGCAAAATATACACCAAATGATACCCTCCACACAGAAAAAGTTGTTATAATCCACTTAGCTCACACTGTCTTCTTAGCCACTGTAGGAGTATATCACAGACTGCATCAGCATGCTTTGTAGTTCCAAAAGTCCGCTGTCCTCCAAATGTAAGTAGGGGTCAAAACAGCACACAAGCAGATCCCCAATACTTGACAGGGAGTCCCTGTTTCACCAAAGCTGCATCAGGGGTAGTAATCCTGTGCCATAGTTAGTGCCAATTAATACCTTATTTAATAATTAAGTTATGCATATAACTGGCAATACTCTTTAACTTGCGTGTGCAATTTTGAATGCTGAGCATGAATATGGGTGTGCAAGATCATAGAATTAGAGAGTTAAGGGGCCCTTTTATTAAAGTATGCTAAACAGTTAGGGTTGAATTCTATAAATTGTGCATTAAATACTGACATAGAAAAAAATCCGCTTAAGCACTATTCTATAAGTCATGGTTTATAGAATAGCGCTTAAGCGCAGAGATCATGCTTAAATTTAGGCACATCCATTCACACCAACGAAAATGTAGTGCAAATGCCCCACCTAAATTTATGCATGGAATCCCCTTATTCTATAATTGTGTGCATAACTGTAATCCATACCCATGTTTCACCATGAAATGCCCATGCTGTCCTATTTCTGTGCTCCCTTTTCCAGGGAGCACATGTAAAATTTAGGCACGGCTCATGTGCCTAAATTTACACGTGTACATGTTAGTTGATTTCAATTAGTGCCAATAATTGCTTGTTTAAAAGCTAATTATTGACAATTGGCTCATTATTTAATTAAGAACATAAGAACATGTACTAATTTATTAGCACACGCTAAATGCTAGCGTACCTTAGTAAACAGGGTCCTAAGTGCAGCTCGATGTATAATTACAAATTAGTGCCAATTAGCTAATTAAATGCCACTTAAAAGCTATTATCAGTATTTATTACTGATTTGTGCCTAATTTATCAATTAAGTTAGATGCACAACTGGCACTATTCTAGAACTTGTGTGCCCAAATTTCCAAGCTAGGCAGAAATTTGAGTGCCCCACTTTATAGAATCCGGGTGTTAGTCTTGCTGGACCATTAAAATGGAATGAATTGACACTACAGTAGAAATCAGAATGATGATAAGTTTTGATACTTTTAGGAAACATGTAAAGAGATATTTGTTTTTTCATGCATGTGGCATATATAAGCAATGATATGATTACCTTTATGGCTATGAATGTTTTGTTTTGATTATATGATTTGTTTTAACTATTTTATGTATATTTTTATTGTACCCTACTTATAACTGTGGACATTTGTGAGTTATATTTTAAATAAATAAATACATGCATAGTATAAAATAAATTTATTCCTGAATTGATAGTAGGTGATGTTCAGTGGTTAAATTCCAGATGAATTTTACTAGGCAGCAGAAGTAACAAATAGCTCAGATTAGAAGATCTGAAAGCGTGCTGAATGCATGGGATGAGGCAATCTGCCAAATAAGCAGAGCACTGTGTTGCAAAGATCCTGAAAACCATAATTAACCAGTTAAATTTAATCCCATAAATCACAGACCACCAGTGCTACTCTGCTAACAATGGAGTAGCATGCTCAAATTTCCAAGTAGAGCGCTACACTCTAATGGTGGTATTTTGAACTGGCTTTAGTCATTTTAAGTTGTTCTATAATATCATTAACACATCCCATAGTGCAATTGACTAAGGGCTAGAGAACTCTGCAAGAGATAAAGATTATTTTGCTCTAAGTATGGATGAAAGAGACAAGTGTGAAAGGTGCTCAATCCATTTCCAAATGTCAAACTCATTTTGCTCTGTGCGCAAGTCCTTCTGAAGAATTTGTCCTCATTATTATGCAGGGCCACTGAGGGGGGGGGGGGGGGGGGGGGCAGGGGTAAAAAAAAATTCTCCAGACCTGGCTTCTTCCTGCCTGCTTCTGGGACGGGTCTGTCTTTTCTCAAAGAGGTTGGTCTCCCTCCTGTTGCGTGCCAGGACCTGGATGACTGTATTAACGCAATATTGCAATCCGGGCCCCAGGCGGCACACGCAGCAGGAGCAGGAGAGGACAGCAGCAGTTGGTAAGGGGGCGGGTGGCGCAAGTTGGTACGGCAGCGGTCTGAGTGTGAGTGGGCGGTGTGGCAGCAGTGGCCTGAGTGGGGGAGGGGGTGCACAGTGGTTCTGCCCCAGGCCTGGCTGGGTTTCTCGGCAGCCCTGTTATTATGTTGGATGTTTCACTTTCCTCCTACTAGATTTCTAACAAAACACTTTCTAAGGGCCCTTTCACTAAACTGTATTACACACTAATGTGTTTAACCTGTCATAGCATGTTAATTGTATGTTCTTTATTTTTTTTCTAATTTTTCAGGAGAGAGCAAGCAATGGGCGGGGAATGTGCATGGAAGCATCATCTAGATAGTACAGAGATGGGCAGACATGGTCCCTGAGGGCTACAGCCCAACCGGGTTTTCAAGATTTCCACAATGAATATGCATGCGATCTATTTGCATACAATGGAAATAGTACATGCAAATCAATCTCATGCATATTCCTTGTGAAAATCTTGAAAACCCGGCTGGGTTGTGGCCCTCGATGGCCATGGTTGCCCACTCCTGAAATAGTGCATTCTGATTAACGTGCTCTAAATTCATAACAAGGATCTAACAAAGGAGCATTTAGTGCCTCCTAAATAGGAGGTGGAAAGTGCTCCTATGTTATTTATTTATTTATTTATGGCAAGTTCTGTACTTTAAATGAAAAATTAGCACGGAACCTAAAAATATCCTTAATATACTGCCACATTAAATATGGGCTTAGCATGCAGAAAAGTCCTGCGTTAAAATGCACTAACCCTGGGATTCTATATAGTGCGACTTAAGTTGTGCGTGCAAATCCAGTCATATTCTGGATTTTCGTGTGCAAATTAATTACTTAATAAGTCAATCAGCACTGATAATTGCCAATTAACAAGCAATTATTGACACTAAGTCCTGAAAAAAATAAAAAAAAAGTCTTAAGAGAAACTTTAAAATCTTCCAGATCTTTCAGTGAGTGGATATTTAGTGGTAACTCATTCCACATCTTGGGTCCTGCTGCATGAAACATAGACAATCGGTTCTCTTCCAGATATAACTTACGAAAAGATGGTACATCTAATAGATAAGTAGCTGCTGAATGCAAAGAGCGAGATGACAGATGCAAATGCAAAGTTGATGAGACAACCGGAGAAATTTTGTTAATCAAAACCTTAAACACTAATAAGAGTATCTAGTAACACATGTGGTATTCGATTGGCAACCAATGTAATGCCTCCAAGACAGGAGTAGTATGCTCATATCTAGAATGTCCAGAAATTAATTTTGCAGTGGCATTCTGCACAATTTGCTGGGATTTTAAAACTCCTGCAGGAACACCTATTAACAGACTGTTACAATAATCAAAATGAGGTTTCTTAGAGTGCAGCGGCACCATTGTTCCTGATACAAGTTGGAAGTTCATCTTGGGAGTGTGGCCAAGAAGGTGCTTTAAAATGATACGTTAAAACCCGTGAAGCCTCATACAGCAAAATACAGTCTTGTGTAGGGTTTGACGTTGTTTAAAGCGAAGCGAATAAAACTTGTGAACATACGAAATGGACAGAACCGAGGGAACAGCATTGTGGATATTTGCCATATGAAGAAAATTGCATCAGAAAGATAGGGCATTGTTTGAGATACGTGTGGGAACTACAATCATTGGAACGGAAGTAACAGTGATAAGTGGACATCGAGGTTAACCATTTGAGAAATGATGGACAAATATTGAGGAACTGTGTATTGAAACAGTTTCTGTGTGAATCAGAAGTTTAAACAGCCCAATGTTTCTATAATACCTCATGCTTGTTAGCATTTATAGTGGTAATGTGGAATGAATGAATGAATGAATGAATGAATGGTGAGAATGAGATAGAGTATAGGGTTAATATTAATTAAGTGATTGAAGATTTTATATAATTATATATTTGAGAGTTTTTCAATAAAGAAGCTATTGGAATTATTTAATAAAGTGTGAGGTAGTTACTTTTGTATTGTAACTGGAGTGGAAGAGGGATACTCATACAAAGATTTGTATATCTATTCATTAGAGATATCCTGAAACCCTGGCCAGTTGGTGGCCTGTGAGGACTGGGAGTGAAGGCCACTAATTTAAACCATATATTGGCAAAAGCGGAAGCTGAGTTAATTAAGCTACTCCATCATAGAGAAATACTCAAAGGTAGGAAATCCATTAATGCCCCTGAAATGGTTGGTGGGACCACTCAGTGTAATTTAGCTGTAGAGGAGACGATGTCCACATGCCTGACACATACCTGAGCTATGTTGGTACTTGATAGGGATTTTTCTCCAGCTTGTGAATTGGGTAGTAAGCCTAGTGGAGAAATAGCGAGATAGGGTTCAAATTCCACTGATACTACTTGAGACTTTGGATGAATCACGTCACCTTCCATGGCCTCAGGTATAAAATTGGATTGTAAGCCCTCTTAGGACAGGGAAATATCTACTGTAGTTGAAATGTAACTTGCACTGAGCCACCAATGAAAGTTGTGAGCTAAATAGTAAATACATTTTTCACTATGACAGAAGAAAAAATATTCAGATTTGCATTGATATTTTGCACAGACCCATGATTCACTACTGCACATAAGGATAATTAATGATAATAATATGTAAAGAGATAAAACCAGATGTATTAAACATTTTCCCCATGGACACATGAAGCGGGAAGAACACTTTAGCACATTTTGCTCTTAATGTAATAACCATCAAGGGTGCTACAGTCTCTCTCTCTGCTGAGCTTCATTCACTGAAAAATGGGTCGTCACATTCTTTTTAAACTCAGTTAACAGATCTACCTGATGTATTTCCCATGGCACAAAGTTCCAGATAATTAGAGCAATATGTCAGAAGGGCTTTTGAGATGGGAATCTCACTTTCAGATGACCCTCACTGATAAAAAAAGACATTACCTGTAACAGATCAAGCAGCCAGCTGCTAAGCCTGCTCTAAGGCATCATTTGTCCCAAGGCTATGTACTATAGAAGTCACCCAGCATTTGTAGTTTTCTGTTTTAGAAAAATATCTATCTATCTATCACAGTACATCACCTTCCTACCACTCAATTTATACAAGTACAGCGTTAAAAATGTGATATATCGGCTGATCAGACGAGGCAAGATGGCGGCAGAGTAAGACGTACGTGAAGCAGCTCCTCTGATATTTTGGATTTACCTCATAAAAATTATCCTCTGATGCCCAAGAGAAGAGGCAGGCAGCGCACTAGCCCTGCGGTGCTGCCGATGCCGTCTTTTGGACCTCTAGACCGCTTCATGGTTCCGGGAGTAAGTTCGGGAATGCCCTCCTCGCTGCCGCATAATATGGAGAGAGGTCTCACATCTTTGCGGCTTGAGGCTGAGACATCTTGGAGCCCCGAAGAGCGAAATCCCCCCTTGATGCCGGCGAGAACCCCGGAAGCAGTTCAGGAGTCTCAGGACGTTCGAACGTCGACGGGGCCTCCTAGCATGGGCGCTGCTATGGGATTGCAGACGCCGACATTCCCCGCTTTGGAATTAGCGGGTGAACAAGGGGAGACGGCCACTGGAGAAAATCTGGCGATACAAGAGGCACAGCTAAAGAAGAACCCGATGGAATTAGGCTTACCAAGTAAGTCATTATTACCTCAGAAACCTAAGGAGATTTCACTAGATTCAATTTGGGAAGCCTTAGTTTGTCTAGAAACTTCCTTTGCCTTGAAATTCACATTTGTAAATCAGCAAATGGAACTCTTGTCTGGAAAATTACCTGCTATTGAACAAAAGTTGGAAACTTTGAGTAATAATATAGAAAATAATTCTTTAGCTATTCAAGGATGTCAACAACTGCAAATCAATTTAATTAAAGAAAATCTTTTTCTACAAAATAAGGTGGAAATGCTTGAAAACTTTCAACGCTCTAACACATTGCGCTTATTAAATTTTCCAAAACAGCCATTGATATCACCTCTTATTACCTTTAAAAAGTATCTTACAGAAGTTTTGAAGATACCTGAGCAGTCATATCCTCCTATTTCAAAAATTTTCTATATAACATCTTCCTTGAAAAGAGTTCCTGAACAACTAGAAAGAGTAGAACCCCCAGCATCAGCCGGGGATATGAACTTGACACAAATGATAGAAGACGATATGGCGGGCCTTACATCAGCAACGCTCAAAGTTACATTTATTTTACAACCTGATAGAGACTGGGTACTAAAACAATATTTTTTACATAGAGAACAGAATTTCCTTGGTTACAAAATACGAATGTACCCTGATGTATCTAAGGTTACACAGAAAAAGAGACAAGAATTTCTTAAATTGCGCACAAAGGTTTTTCAATTGGGCGCATTATTCTGGTTAAACTATCCTTGCAAATGTGTTATAAAATTTAATTCTGTAAAGTATATATTTTACGATTCTAAGCAATTGAACTCTTTTTTGGATTCTAAATTAGCTGGCTCATCTATTTCGCCACCAGGACCGGTAATAACTTCTACGCCATAATGTTGGAACACCTGGACTTCTTGCTCTTCCTTCCTTTTTCTTTCCTGTTTCTTTATTGAAATTGGAGCACTATTCCTAGATTGTAGTTTGTAATGCCTCTGAATATAGTGGACTAAAGATGAGAAAGGATCATATTGTGATTTATTTGGGATTGTAATAATATTCTCTGTTAATATATATGACCAATGACATCTTTTCTGTTTCAAGATTTAAACTTGAATAATAATGTAAAATGTGATAAATAAAATAATAAAAAAAAAAAAAAAAATAAAAAATTGTGATATATCAGACAAACAGCACGATGGTACCACGAGGCCTTAAGCAGATGGACTGTCAGAGACAGTGGTGGCCATGTATTTCCAGCACCCAAGTGGCCAATGCTTACATTTGCAACCCTCTCCCAACTTATACCACATCATAATGCCCTGAACTTTCATTTTTTGGACCTTCCAGCTCTTTCTCCAACATCCCTCTTCAGGCTGGTGCCTAGAGACTATGACCCCATTTCCTCCTCACCATTGGTCAAGAGTACAGACACTTCATAGTACAGTGGGCCTGAGCTCTAGAGAGAAGTTTCACCTCCCATTGTTCTTCTAACTCCTTTCAACTGACTTAGATGGTAGCATTAGGGACTCAACCACTCACCTACCTACTGAGTAGGAGAATTTTGATCATTACTAGCTTAATTTTTATTTATTTATTTGTTTTACATTTGTATCCCACATTTTCCCACCTATTTGCAGGCTCAATGTGGCTTACATAGTACCATAATGGCGTTCGCCAAGTCCGGTAGAGAAACAAATACATGGTGATGTTGTGGTCAATTAAGGTTCAGGCACAATGGGGATCGAAGAGAGGAGAGGTTATATAGTGTCCATTACGAGCTTTGGTTTTGCTGTGTTGCAGAGTGTAGGCATTTATGTTGGGTCGGTAGGGTATGCCTTTTTGAACAGGTTGGTTTTTAGTGATTTCCTGAAGTTTAGATGGTCGTAGGTTGTTATGTGCCTGTGCATGCACTACTGGAAAGTACCACCATACATCTGAAAAGAAAATAACTCATAAAATTATGTTATTTCGTCGAATCCATGGTTGCTGAAATGGGTGGACCACTGGAGCTATGGCCAGAGCAATATTTGACCAACAAAGAGCTAGAGGATGTGACTGGATATAGGTTGATTTGGTCTCTCCAACTAAGCAAGTGTTCTACTGCCTCTGACATCTTCCCCCTCCCCCACCCCCCCCCCCCGCCAAGATGCTTAATACCACAGGCAGCATTGAACTCAAATGCTGACTGAGGTGCTTACATTTGTGCCACGGTGGTCAGAGCTGATTTTCAGCAACATTATCCAGATAATACTGCTGAAAATCATTGACTGGACCCAGTGAGTGCTAGCTATTTGGGCAGCAGCACCTACTCCTATAAAATACTATCAATTACGTGCCTAACTCAACTGCTTACAGTTTGACGCTAGCATTTACAGAAGCCATTGAGCTAGCACAAGCACTTTTGCCTAATGTTAGGTATGTAAATGCAGACTTACACTAGTATTCTATAGCAGCAGTTCTGCATACAACTGCCATTATACAATTTCCCCCAAATTCTATATATGGCATCTAAAGTTATGCATGATAACTTGGCCACATGGCCAAATTGCATGCACAACTTAATTGATTAACAAGCCAATCAACATTGATACTTGGTACTTAACAACCAATTAGTGGCACTAATTGGCTTTAATTAGAATTTAGATTGTAATCTCCTTCGAGCAGGGACTGTCCTTCTTTGTTAAACTATACAGCGCTGCGTAACCCTAGTAGCGCTCTAGAAATGTTAAGTAGTAGTAAGTAGTAATTAACGCACACAGCTTTCTTGGTGTATTCTAAAATGTGTTGCACAGAAATTGTAATGCATGCAGTCATAAAGGGACATGGCTATGGGTATAGAATGGGCGGGTTGTGGGCATTTCAAAAAAACTATGCGCACTATTATAGACCTGATCTGCACCTAATCTAGGCGCAGGTATTTAGGCATGGTTTTAGGTGGCCTAAATGGGTGGGCTTAAATTTTAGTTGCAAGAATGGTGCGTGAGCATATTCTATAAACTACACGTAACTTTAGGCATAGTTTATAGAATCAAGCTCACCACGTGGTTTTACGGTGCTGATTTTTAAGGCGTCTTATATAGAATTCCCCCCTTTATGCTTCACTAGTAAAAAAGGCCCGTTTCCGAAACCAATGAAACGGGTGCTAGCAAGTGGTTTTTTGTGTGTGTGTGTGTGTATGTGTCACAGAGTTATTTTGTGTGTGTGTGTGTGTGTGTGTGTGAGTGTGTGAGGGTGTGGTGTGTGTGCAGGTTGTTGATGTGTGTCTTTTTTTGTTTTGTTTTGTTTTTTGCTTGGGGGTTGGGGGATCTGCTGTGCTGTGCTGGCAAAGTGGGTTGGATTGGTGTTTGGCTTTGAGGGTGTGTTTCTGTTGTATTGTGTGTGTGTGGTTTTGTCTGTCAATGAGGTTTGTGGAGGGGGGTCTTTCTGTTGGTGAAATGTAAATGTGGTTGTAGGGGGGTCAGTCTTTGTTGAGTGTTGTTTTTTTTTTTTGTGCTGTGCTGAGGTAGCAGTGTTGTTTTAGATGGGCGGAAGGTAGAGGAGCACGTTCTTTGTCTGTCGGTATTTTTTGGCCGTTTCAGGGCTGCTGTAGGGGAATGCTGGAAGAGAAATGTGCTGTTGGAAGCAGCGCCATCTTTTTCCATTGGGCTGGGGTTCTGGGCATCCTGGAGGTGGGTGACGGCTTGCCTGAGGACGGGGATGGTTGTTTTAAGTTGGTGGAAGGGAGAAGAGCACGGTCTCGGGCCGTCGGGGAGTGATCCGGTATGTTTGGTCCATTTCAGGCCAGCTGCAGGGGAATGCTGGAACATTTATGCGCTGCAGGAATCAGCGCCGTCTTTTTCCGGGTGCTCGGGGAATCCCCGAGGTGGGAGACAGCTTGCCTGAGGCTGGGGATGGTTGGGCACGTCCTTGGCCGCTTCGGCAAAAGGGGAAGAGGAAGGGGGTGGGTAGTTACCTGCAGCCGCCTGAGAAACCATGTATTCTTTGTTTGTTTTGTATTATTAGTTTGCATTTCTGTTGAAGAAAGAGTGGATGCCTTTCGAATGATGGAGGTGGTGCGTCGGTGTGCGGTTGTTTTGTTAGTTTGGCAGCCAGTCTCCAGCGATTCCTAGGCAGGGAAGGAGTACTCCTCCCCTTCTTTGGTCGCTGTTTGCTGCTGGCTGGGTCGCGGGTAATCCTTCCAGTTGGGCCGCAGCTTGTCCTGTTCGCCCACGTCCCAGATGGTGATGGGCACGTTGTTTTCCGGCTCCTCTGTCTCCATGTCAAGCGATCCCTCTGGCACTCTTCAGTACTGGCATTAGGCATTTAAAAATTTCTCCACCCCCCCCCCCCCCCGGTCTATTTTGCACATACCCACAGCAGAAATATTCTTCTCTCGTTCCAGCGGTGGTTCTGTGCTCTCCGTGCTGCACAGATAATGAGCCATTCTGCTGGGGATTGCTCCTCCCTTATTGTCACATAGTTTCCTCTGATTGGTCCGTCTTATGTTGCCTAGTGTTGCCTGGGAACGGTGTTGTGATGGTCCTTTGTGTTTCAGAATATTGAGGGTGTTTTTTCTGATTGGTCCGTCATGCGAGGGCGGGGCAGAGAGACATGGTCAGTGTTGTGGCTTCACCACCATGAATCCATGAACCCTTCAGTGAGTGACTGAGTGACTTCAGAACATTGTCTTCAGAACGTTGAGGGTGAGTTTTATTATAGTAGATGTGCATCATCCAGACACCTAAATTTCAGTGACCTTTTGAGAATTTATTTTACCCAGGTGTGCCTTGCATTTCTATGGCTCACCACTAGCTTAGGTCTTACATCTCAGTAGGGGCAAATCCTACGACTGGCATCAGATGGTAGAAGAAGGAACCTAGATCAGACCAGGCAACATGTTTTATATATAAAGATGGCTGTAGTGGAAAGTTATTTGAACTTGTCTTTCACAATACAGCTCAGCAGTGCTACTTGCCTTCAACTCATCCAGTTTGCTGATTTTTGTCTAGCGTGCATTATTTAAGAAGGGTTGGAGACCAGCTTTGATCTAGGGGAGAAAACTGCACATATGGAGGAATGCTTGTGGTAAAGATACTACCCCAAGATAAATGTTACCATATATTTTTCCAAAATATACTTTTCAGCAGATCAATTTAATATTCATTGTCCTGACAATTATAGTGCAATTCTATTTATATTTGAAATGTTTTAAAAAATGGATGAAAAAAAACCACAATCATTTGTGGGGCTGATGAAAGATTCTCTGGCATGCCACAGAAGAGATACAATAATAAAAAAGTTGATTAATTTTGTTCTTTGCTATTCAAAAAGTCAGTTCAAGAATTATTATTATTATTTTTTTAATAATCACAACACTACTTCAAGGGTGATGAGGAAAAGAAAGTTCACGCCCTGCTGCCATCCCACTGACTGTCAATAATGAAAATGTAGACATTCATTTCTTTAAGCCTTTTGTGTCTCTTTCCATAGCTTACCAAGGTAATTGGGGGTTTTTGGCTAATTTCTAAAACTGTTTAATAACACCTCCTGCCAGACGTCTTATGTAAACTCAGCACGAGGAAGCGTCCCGAGCAATAGAAAAGACTTTTGCTCATTTTAAAGCTCAAATTCATACTCTCCTCAACAAAAGACATCCCTGCTGTTTGAGTTTGGCAACTGCCATGCCAACTGCACCGGGGAAGGCCGGATTAAGAGGGGCAGCTGACTGTGCAAGAAAGTCCCTACTCTCCAGCAGCATTTTTATGTAAATTCCATTACAGTTTGTGCTTCCTGAGATAATGAAATGGATACAAAGCACTCAGAGGTTTCCAAGTCAGCAAAAATAATGAACAGGACAAGCAAAACCCTGGTTTAATACACTTTTAACATTTGGTCACTTTTATGAATACATTTGGAATTTTTACAATGCATCTCTCACAAGGAATTCGTTTTAGTACAAATTCTTCAAGCTCCTAGCTCTGCAGGACATTAGTGATGAGTGAACATCAGCTAGAGAGTGTTTTATCACCCTTTAAAGTGAAGTAGTACAGATATATAAATGCCATTGTGCTTCTTTAAAAATAAGGCTAGTGATTCAATCCTTTAGACAAGCATTTAACTTTACAGCTTAACAATGCTGCAGAAAAAAAAAGACATGCCAATTTACCACAAGACCAAAAGAAATTGACTGGATGACCAGCCACTGTCTTCATTCTTAGTAAGCCCTGGGCTATGACTCATTGAGCCAGATTCTATAAATCACACTCAAAGATGGGCGCTAAGCTCGATTCTATTAAAGGTACACACCCTCTATAGAATCATGGTTGGTACCGATTCCTGCGCCCTAGCTTTGGGTGCCAGACTTATGCGTGCCTGCTGAAACCTGGCGTAAATTCTGGTATCCAACTTAGGCGCAGAAACCCAGTATTCTGTACCAAACACGTGCAACTGTTTGGAATGCCCTTGACAAGCCCATTCCCCTCCCATGTTTTTTTTTAAAGAATTTTATTTACTTTCACATTGTGCATTACAAATAATAATAATAAAAAAAGAAATATAACAGTCCACATCATTGGCGAAATAGAGAGAAAAGACAAAAAGGAAATAAGAAACAAAGGCAGTCAGGACTTAAATGTCCACAAACAATTCCACAAAATATTTAGGCCTAAACATTTCATAAGCATTGCCATACTGGAACAGACCAAAGGTCCTTCAAGCAGTGGCGTAGCCACAGGTGGGCTTGGGTGGATTTATGGCTCAGGCCCGCCCAACAGTAGCACATGTTTAGTGGTAACTGGTGGGAATCCCAAGCTCCACCAGCTGAAGATTTTTCCCTGATGGTAACAAAAACTCTACTCTCCATGACACCGGCACCTGCGCATGCTCAGTTTTCAGTGCATGCCTGCTGCCAAGGTGGAAAGAAGTGTTTCCCCATCAGCTGAGTTAATTATTTTTTTTTTTTTGGGGGGGGGGGGGGGGAGAACACTTGGTGCCCACCCAATTCTTGCCTAGGCCCACCCAAAATCTGTTGTCTGGCTACGCCCCTGCCTTCAAGTCCAGTATCCTGTTTCCAACAGTGGCTAATCCAGGTCAGAAGTACCTGGCAAGTTCCCAGAATGCCTACTCTCGCTATCTAGTAGAAAAGTCTCCAAATGAGAAGAATCAATGAAAACATAATTCTTTTCTTCATAAGAAATTAAACATTTACAGAGAAACCTCAAAAAGAACATTCTCCTACAGCTAACACACATTCTTTTAACCCCAGAAATTGTTTCTGCATCAACTGAGTAGCTCTAGTAACATCAGGAATAATACAGACACTCTGCCCACAACGTTTATCATCTTTCTTAGAAAATACATCTTGAGTATTTGTCCCTCCCATGTTTATGCTCCCTTTGAGTTGCAAGCGATGGGATTTGGGCATCATGCGTTATAGAAGAGCGAGCAGCCAGATGCACACACAAATCCTAATTGATGCCAATTAGCATCAATAAATGGTTGTTAGTGGCTAATTATTGCTTGTTAATTGCTCATTAGCCAATTAATTTGCATATGCATCTTGGGAATCGTGTGCACATTTAGGTGCCCAAATATGGGCACCATACATAGAATTTTGTATATATTTGTAGAATTGGTTTAAAATGCTTGACAAGATAAGCACTCTATAGAGAATGACACGAGGACAAAGTTTGTCCCCATCCCCACCCCATCTTGGTAAACTCAAACTCCATTCCTACCCCAGTCCCACAAGCTTTGACCCCATCCCCATCCAAGGAGCCCCTCTACTGTTCAAAGTGAGCCTATGCTGCATGGAAACATGCTAGTTGGTCTCAATTAATAGCACTTAATTTGCCCAAGAAATAAACATACCAGAGTTTCTGATTTTTCTGCTCCTGTCACAGTTATAAAGGTGCCTTCGTTTTCCTGGCCAGCAAGTTTCTAGCTGCTGCTATTATGATCTGTAATATCTTGGCAATCCTGTCATTGATGCCCTCAGGTAGTAATTATAGTAAAAGAAACTTGCAGTAACAGGGGGAGAGATATGCCGACAATTGAGTTCAGCAAGTCCCAAAACTTAATCCAAAACCCCAGAATCCCAGGACACTCTCACCACAGATACAACATCGATCCCTTGTGCCCACACTTTCTCCAACACACCCTAACTTTATGTACTCCCAATTGAAATAGGTGCTGCGGGATGAGGTATAAATGAAACAAATGTTTAAGGCCATATTTAACTAAGCAAGCTAATACTGAAATTTTATGCGTGCTTTCTTTTATTTTGACACAGGAAGACTGATGAAAAAATTTCCCCCAACTCCTGCTCCCAGGCCCTTTCAAGCTTAAGGTCAGCAAACTCTCTTCCAGAAAGCTATAAAGCTTTGATAACAGCTTCTTTCTCTGTCCTGCTCCCATCTTGTAGAAAGCCACTCAATGGGAGTCACATGATGCAAGTCTTCCTTAAATCCTATACTCATTAAAATATGTCTAAGCTGCCAAAGTTTTCATCAGTAATTTGATTTGACAGTATGAATCCAGAAAATTCAACAATACTCTGTCCTCTATTTATGATTTTCAAGCCCCAAAGACAATTTTACAATTATGCAGAAGAAAGCAGGGTGAAACATGCCCCCCCCCCCCACTCACACACGCCTAGCCAGCTCCTTAAATAAAGCATCCACTGCTGAGCTTCATTTTACTGCATTCCATCAAGATATGAAAACAAATTAAGACCCTCTTGACTTGCTCATTTCAAAGGTGAAATATGCTTCAACACAAACAGGTGTATATCTTGTATATATCTAACTCTTCAAGTTTATTCTAATGATGTGTGTATAATGAGTTGTTTTTCAGTGAAGAGATACTTTTTAATTTTTTTTTAAATCTTTGTTTGGGTAAATATTTAGTTCCAAGAACTAGTCACATACTGCATGACTTAAAGAAAATACACTGTGCTCCTTAAAAAAAAAAAAAGCCACACCAAAAACTGACCTTGGTTGTAAAGAAATAGAATTTACTGATGTTTTTTCTTGTTCAGAGTTACCTGTTTGACTGTAGTAATGAAGGTTTCTTTAAATTCTACAGAAACATGGTTGGCTTAGGGGCCCTTTTACTGAGACGTGTAGACGCCTACGTTCATACAACGTGTGTCAAATTAGAACTACTGCCCGGGCTACTGCTTGTAATTCTAATGCTTTTCCAAAATACGCAGCAGAAAATAATTTCTATTTTCTACCGCATGGCGCTAACCTGGCGGTAATCGGCAGTGTACGCTTGCTGATGAATACTGCCCGGATAATGCATGAAACCTTACCACTAAGTCAATGGGTGGCGGTTAGGTCTCAGGCCCAAAATGGATGTGCTGATTTTTATTTTGCCGCATCCAATACACATACCTACACCAGCGCAAGCCATTTTTTTTGGTGCGCCTTAGTAAAAGGGACCCTTAATTAGCTAAGGGCTCCTTTTACTAAGGTTTGCTAATGGATTTAGCAGCATTAAATGCTAGGAAGCCCATTTTATTCCTATGGGCATATTAGCATTTAGCGCATGCTAACAATTAGCGCATGCTAAATTCTCTAGTGCACCTTAGTAAAAGGAGCCCTAAACCTAGTAAAAAAAACAAAACAAAACAAGACAAAAAAAAAAAAAACATCAGCTAGGCAAGAAAGAAGCATCAAGGATGAAAAAGTGCTTCTGGTCATAGTCTGTAAATTGGCACCTCAGTTTAGGTGTCCCAATGCCTTGCACTTAGCACCAATTTTGTGACACACAAATTCCATAATAAAATACTAGTGTAATATCGGCATGAGTTCATCCATGTTCCAGTGCACCCTCTTACACCATGTCTGGTGGATGTAAGTGACGCATGTAATCTATAGTATTCTCTAAACTACACAATTGAAGACACACACATGGCCTGCCAATGCTAGCTCACATGTAGTTAGGCACTATGGCATGTAGGAGCTACCTTATAGAATAGAACCTAGTACACATAAGTGCCTGTCAATTAATAGTGCCCTTGACACATGTAACTCTAGGCACCACTCTATAGAATTGCCCTGATTTTGTCACTCCGAATGAAGAGGTAAAACAAATTCTGGAAAGGAACAGAATTAAATGTATTTGCTTAGCAAAAGAATAAGAGTAAGCAAATATTGGAAACCTTTCTGCTTAATTTGGACTAGATTTGGCTATTATATGACAGTTATAAAACATCAAGAACAAAATAACACCAAATACATGATTATGGACGTTTCCTGGAGAATAAATAATGTAAAATTACAAGCATAGTAACTCTCAGAAGCCCTAACACAAATATGAAGGATCACACATACAGCTGGGCCTGGGGACAGACCTAGAAAGGCCAGATGCTGGGCAACAACCACAATAATATTAATACCTGTTTAGTTTGTTATGAAGCTTTGTGGTTAGACGATAGAAGGAATGGGTGTCGGATGTGGATTATGTGGGGGACCTTGAATGCTCAAATACCCAAGATGGTAGAGAACATAGCAGAAAGATGACAAAAATATTCCAGGATGAAGAGGGATCAAACTCTGTGACTGGCAGCTGGCTCTGTCCTTAGTGGTATGGACAGGAATGGACAGAATGGATTGGACAATAGGATTCTTTTTCTTTATCTACTGTGGAATATATTGCTACCATGGAAACCTGGATAGATTGTTCTAGGGCTGGACATTATGAGGTAATTTTATAGGTGAGCTAGCATTTCTTCTTCCCATGTTCCTTGTTCCCTCAAAGGTGACACATCCCTTTCTCCTCTGAGATATCCACAGCACTGCACGATTTTTAAATGCAACTAGCTTCTCCCAATGATGCCACCTATGCAATGGGAGGAAGCCTGGAGCAGTCCAACAGTGGGTATGGTGGCTGGGAGAGTCCCTCTTTCCACGTGACTCTCCTGTTCCCTCACAGGTCACGAGTACAAGTATACACAGTATAAGCTGGCACATAATTTTACAGTGGGTGTTCACAGGATTGGAGTTTGGGCAACATATGGGCAGAGTCACGGAATATGCGCTAACATTTACACCTGATCATAGATGCCTAAATACAGCCAAAATAGGTGCTTTCCTGTTCACTTCATCAAGGTGCCATGTTATAAAATGAACCCATAAAAGTATTCATTGCAAAGATACAATTCTGATATGTAACATTGTTCTATCTTATCTTGATGCTTTCTTCCAATGATCTAAGCATTTAAGAAACAGAAACAATATGAAATATAAGAATTGCTGGTTACTAATGTCAAGAGCTTGGCAATCTTCTTACAATTGTAGCTGTTTTCACATGTGGGAGTCAACGGATAGGATGTACAATTATGGATTCGATTTACCAAAAGTCTTTATACATTTTAAAAGATGAATAGTGCAAAAAACCCCTGGATAATGACTACCATTAAAGTAGATATCCAGGCAAAAATCATTTTGAAAACCTGAAAAAGAGATGGGGACTAGAGAGAGAGAGAAAATGATCAAATATAAGAAGAGGAAGGTGGGCTCATGAAAATGTCAAAGGGAGGATTGGGAAGGAATCAGGAATGGAAAGAGGATGGAAAAGGGAGATCTGTAACTGGGGGATGTAGAGGGTGGGAAGAAAGGAAGGTAGGAGAAAATGATATAGGCCTGAGGAGCATTTTCCATCTCACAGATAGGCTGCAGAGAATACCTTCTCCTGCTTTAGACTTAGCCTGGCCTCAGAATGACATCCTATAGTATATCTCCTATCAAACTGAGCTCTCTTTTTCATCAAGCACTGCCATTTCCTCCCCTCACCCTCCCCACTGACAGTTTGAACTTCGTGGGTGTGGCTTGGATCTCTTTCAGGGAGAGAAAACTAACAACTTATAGCAGCAGCTTCAGAGAGCATTTTCCATCTCACAGATAGGCTGCAGAGAATACCTTCTCCTGCTTTAGACTTAGCCTGGCCTCAGAATGACATCCTATAGTATATCTCCTATCAAACTGAGCTCTCTTTTTCATCAAGCACTGCCATTTCCTCCCCTCACCCTCCCCACTGACAGTTTGAACTTCGTGGGTGTGGCTTGGATCTCTTTCAGGGAGAGAAAACTAACAACTTATAGCAGCAGCTTCAGAGAGCATTTTCCATCTCACAGATAGGCTGCAGAGAATACCTTCTCCTGCTTTAGACTTAGCCTGGCCTCAGAATGACATCCTATAGTATATCTCCTATCAAACTGAGCTCTCTTTTTCATCAAGCACTGCCATTTCCTCCCCTCACCCTCCCCACTGACAGTTTGAACTTCATGGGTGTGGCTTGGATCTCTTTCAGGGAGAGAAAACTAACAACTTATAGCAGCAGCTTCAGAGAGCATTTTCCATCTCACAGATAGGCTGCAGAGAATACCTTCTCCTGCTTTAGACTTAGCCTGGCCTCAGAATGACATCCTATAGTATATCTCCTATCAAACTGAGCTCTCTTTTTCATCAAGCACTGCCATTTCCTCCCCTTTGAACTTCGTGGGTGTGGCTTGGATCTCTTTCAGGGAGAGAAAACTAACAACTTATAGCAGCAGCTTCAGAGAGCATTTTCCATCTCACAGATAGGCTGCAGAGAATACCTTCTCCTGCTTTAGACTTAGCCTGGCCTCAGAATGACATCCTATAGTATATCTCCTATCAAACTGAGCTCTCTTTTTCATCAAGCACTGCCATTTCCTCCCCTCACCCTCCCCACTGACAGTTTGAACTTCGTGGGTGTGGCTTGGATCTCTTTCAGGGAGAGAAAACTAACAACTTATAGCAGCAGCTTCAGAGAGCATTTTCCATCTCACAGATAGGCTGCAGAGAATACCTTCTCCTGCTTTAGACTTAGCCTGGCCTCAGAATGACATCCTATAGTATATCTCCTATCAAACTGAGCTCTCTTTTTCATCAAGCACTGCCATTTCCTCCCCTCACCCTCCCCACTGACAGTTTGAACTTCGTGGGTGTGGCTTGGATCTCTTTCAGGGAGAGAAAACTAACAACTTATAGCAGCAGCTTCAGAGAGCATTTTCCATCTCACAGATAGGCTGCAGAGTGACATAGACATAGAGTGACATGTCTTATATAACCTCCCTATCAACCCACTCATTACTTTACCTCACCCATTTCTATTCTTCTATCACCTTCTCCCACTACTCCAACCAGAGTTACACCTAATCACACTGACCACCCTTCAACATCTTCTGTCCTTCTGTGACTGTTCTCTTGTGCTTGACTGCTTAAATATTTTAAATTTAAATGCTTTACTTTTTGTCTATTAGATTGTAAGCTCTTTGAGCAGGGACTGTCTTTCTTCTGTGTTTGTACAGCGCTGCGTACACTTTGTAGCGCTCTAGAAATGTTAAATAGTAGGAGAGCGTGGGAGGATGAGAGGATCCTCACCCTTACATATACAACTGTTCATTGACAATTCCATTTGTCAGCCTCACACCCTTCCAGTTAGATCTCTTTCACTCCTACAATCCCCCTTCTCATTCACCTCTTGTTCCTTTCCTGTTAAATTCCCTATCACTACCAGTTCACCCCACTCTCTCACACTTTTCATTCCTTCCATTTTCCTCTCTCTTAGTCCCATTGTGTGTTTTCTCTATCATCAAGGGTCTGACTTGTGCTTTGAGCAATGCATGATATGTGGCACGAGATGGGCCCTAGGAAGCAGAGGGAATGGATGTAACCCAGTACACTGCCATTATCTTCTTATTGCTAGTCTGGTTATTAATGTGAAGAGAGAGAGAGAGAGAGAGAGGGGTATAAAAACATGCCCACATGTCCCTGTGTGATACTTTGAGCGAGGTGGTCTCAGGGCCCAGATAAAGTGACTCCACACAGCAGGTTAGAGTGAGCAAAATTAAAATTTTATTAAAGGTGTTGGGAAAGGGGGTCCAGTTGAGCTCACAGGAGAAGGAGAAATCCAATGCAAAACTAGTCTTTGAACATAAGAATGTGGCCTACTCCTGCAGGGCCACTGCATACACTACAGTCTCTTGGCAAAGCAGTTCTTAATATTTCACCAGCCAGTCTGCCTCAGGCTGGATACAACATGCAAAGCTGCAAGGTCGAAGTTAAACAGCCTACCTGGCAACAATAGTGCACGGCCATTTTCTGGATGCAGCATAAGGGCACGCTAAGGCCACTTTCTGTTGCAGCTTAGTAAAAGGACCCCTAACTAATGAACTAAATCAATCAATCAATAAAAGGTAGTCAATATTCAACCATGACATATTTAGTCAAAGTTAACCAGATAACTTATCTGGTTAATTTTAACTTGATATACAGAAATTTGGCCATTTAAGTCACTGGCAACAAATGCACTAGCCTTAAGCTATTCAGATAAGTTATCTGGTTATATTTAGCAGAGCAAGTTTTCAACTTGTCTTCACTGGTTATCGGATACCATTGAATAGCACCATAAAGTAATGTAATCTGGTTAAAGTTTTGCCATGTCCTCAAAACTTTGACTCTTCCCATACTTTGACTCTTCCCATATTTAACCAGTTTACTTCTTCTAGAAAGCTAGTTAATAGAGATCAATTAAGTAAACTGGGCAAATATGGAAGGAGTCAGAGCTTGGTGAATGTCATAGTTACACTTCAACCAGATCGTATACATTATTGCACTTCAGTGATTTTATTGGTTTTATTAGAGCTAATATTATTATTTGTATATTTTGTAATAAATGTTTGTATGTTATTGTTGATTATATATGCTTTCTTTGTAAGCACTGCTTAGTAATTTATGATAGGCAGGTTATAAATTTAATAAATAAAATTCCATTTTTGATACATTTAAATACCTTGGGGCCCACTTCAAACAATGTGTCTAGGTAACTTTAGGAATTGTCCAGAGAAATTATGAATTCTTGAGCCTACAGATCACTTGAACTATGTTCAGACAACTAGTTGGCTGATATCCAAATGCTTTGTCTTCAGGAGTTACTCATAAAATTTTTAACTGGTGTATGGGGTGAGAAATTCAAAAATAGTCTGAGTAATTCCTGATTTTAAGCATAATTTTTTTTTTTGGAGGGGGGGGGGGGGGGGGGGGGGGAATTTGACCCAAAGATATCTGACTGGATCAAAAAATCTGTATATTGCAAATTATTTTCCCTTTGGTTTCTATTTAAAAATTGGAGGTGCATTCCTATATACAGGAAAGCAGACACAAGAAATAGCCAAAGCTAAGAACTTTTATTTTTGGCAATGTTGTATCCTTTCCCCTCTTTTGTTTCATCCTCTGGATCATCATCTCCTTCATTTGTCTCATCTTATGTATCATATACCTATTCTAGTTGGACAAAGCCATCTTTCTTTAGATCCTCTACCTTTTCTGTTGGATCATCTGCCTTATCTTTTTGTTGTGTGTAATGAGAAACATTCATGGTCTTTTCTTTTGTAAAATATGCATTCAATCACAGTTATTTTGAACATATCCTCTTCTGTTTACATAACTTCCTTTAGAAGTTAAGCATATTTGTGTTCTTGTGAAAATGTTTACACTATGTTCATGATGGATATTATGATCCTTGAGGATCTGCAAACCTTCCTCAAATTGTGAAGGACTTTGGATAGTTGTAGAGTAGAGAACTTCTACAATCTCATTCTCTTTCACCTGTTCTATTTGCATCAGATCCTCTTTTCCATATGTTTGCCATCAACCTGAGCATACCTGATTCTATGATGTCTTCAAAACCAATATCATATATGAGGTATGGACTGAATTTGTGGAGAGTGTGAACATGTTGGTAACTTATTCTTCTACATCCCACTCAAATTCTATGGTTGATGCTGACAACTGTGTTCAATATTTTGTGGTTTCATTAAAATTACCAAATTGTTGACTAATCTTTTACTTCTGTTCCATTTATGTGCTGCCAAAAAGTTTGATTTATGATACAAAAAACCCCCCAAAAAAACAAAAACCAAAACCCTTGAATGTGCCTCTTGCTCCTTGATTCTTGGCTTGAACCCACACTGATATATTTGATTTAGAGATGGGAGTAACTAGCGAGGTAATTAAATTTGCTGATGACACAAAGTTATTCAAAGTCGTTAACTCGCGACAGGATTGTGAAAAATTACAGAAGGACCTTACGAGACTGGGAGACTGGGCGGCTAAATGGCAGATGACGTTTAATGTGAGCAAGTGCAAAGGTGATGCATGTGGGAAAAAAGAACCCGAATTATAGCTACGTCATGCAAGGTTCCACGTTAGGAGTTACGGACCAAGAAAGGGATCTGGGTGTCGTCGTCGATAATACGCTGAAACCTTCTGCTCAGTGTGCCGCTGCGGCTAGGAAAGCGAATAGAATGTTGGGTATTATTAGGAAAGGTATGGAAAACAGGTGTGAGAATGTTATAATGCCATTGTATCGCTCCATGATGCGACCGCACCTTGAGTATTGTGTTCAATTCTGGTCGCCGCACCTCAAGAAAGATATAGTGGAATTGGAAAAGGTGCAGCGAAGGGCGACTAAAATGATAGTGGGGATGGGACAACTTCCCTATGAAGAAAGACTAAGGAGGCTAGGGCTTTTCAGCTTGGAGAAGAGACGGCTGAGGGGAGACATGATAGAGGTATATAAAATAATGAGTGGAGTGGAACAGGTGGATGTGAAGCGTCTGTTCACGCTTTCCAAAAATACTAGGACTAGGGGGCATGCGATGAAACTACAATGTAGTAAATTTAAAACAAATCGGAGAAAATCTTTCTTCACCCAACGCGTAATTAAACTCTGGAATTCGTTGCCGGAGAACGTGGTGAAAGCAGTTAGCTTGGCAGAGTTTAAAAAGGGGTTAGATGGTTTCCTAAAGGACAAGTCCATAAACCGCAACTAAATGGACTTGGGAAAAATCCACAATTCCAGGAATAACATGTATAGAATGTTTGTACGTTTGGGAAGCTTGCCAGGTGCCCTTGACCTGGATTGGCCGCTGTCGTGGACAGGATGCTGGGCTCGATGGACCCTTGGTCTTTTCCCAGTGTGGCATTACTTATGTACTTATATTTTGGAGCCAGACCCTGTAGGTTGACTGGGTGGTCATGGCATTGTCTATGAAGAGGAATACCTTGTTAGAAAGATTGTTCTTCAAACCGTAGCATTTGAATGCAGGACAAAAAAGTGAATTACTCCTGAAAAGTGTTCATATTCACCTAAGCTTTCTTATTTGATCTTGATATCACCAATACAATTGGTTTTGCAGAATGGCAAGTCAGCAAAAGGCTTCAGTTTAAAATCACCCACAGCACTGCCTCCCAGGAGGAATGTCAAATGATCTTTGGCAGGTTTAAAACATAATGCAGACTTTTCTTCCTTGGCAATAACAGTTCTGTCAGATGTTCACTTTCAGAAAATGCCTGTCTTGTCAACACTGAAAACTTCTTCTGGTTTGTGTCTCCTTTCTTCAATAATTCTTTTCAGCAGCTCAGACTAATTACATATAACATCTATATCAGTGCTGGTTCTTTTGCCACTCATCTTGATGTTATGCACTGTGCAAACCGTGATGTCTCTTAAATCTCTGAAACCACTGTATAATGGCAATAAAAGTTTCCATTCCAGAGCTCTCATTTGTGCTCATGCTGTAAGTATTCATACAGACTTTCAGTCTTATTTTAGATAAGACATAGAAATTGGAATGGAAAAATCAAGTTTAGGATACGTACAATTCTAAAAGTATTTTAAAACAGAATTGGCCAACACAGAACTTCTTCTAAAATACATGCAGGAATGCATGTGTATGTGGCAACATGGGCAGTGGGAGCATCCATGTTTACAAAATGGAAAAAAAAATCAGTGGAGTAAACATAGCTTACTGACATGTGTGTTGACACTCATTGAAGTGTCAGTATACACATGCGTATGTCAGCCATTTTGAAAACCTACAAGTGTGAATGTCATTGATGAGACACAGAGCACACAATAGTCATTGCATTCTGTATTACAGGGAGTAAATAAACAATGGGGATTAGGGAGGATACTACCCTTCCTCCTGTACAGAGCTGGTCTAAATGTGCACTTTTGAAACACTGTACAAACAAAAGAGCATGTGTAAATCCTGATGTGCAAATTATCTCAAATACACCTTTATTCCCTTTGTGAAATAGGGAATAAGCAATGTAGATTTTAATTCTGCCCAAGCCCCACCCATATCACTCCCAAACTATGCCTCCTTTCAATCTACTTGTGTAAATACTGGCTTAAATCATGCATATCATGAAAAGGACTTTTCTTGGACCATCGTCATACTTATAGAACTATGATAATGGTCCTGGTCTTCAGTCCAAACAACAAAGGTATTTCCATGTTTGTCTTGACATTACTTTTATAATGAGACCACTCAGCTGCATTTAAAGATGTTGTGGTTTGCAAACTTAGGGGTCCTTTTACAAAGCCACAGTAAAAAATGACCTGCGGTAGTGTAGGCACGGGTTTTGGGCAGGCGTAGAATTATTTTTCAGCGCACCTGTAAAAAAAGGCCCTTAATGACTTTGATCTTTGGATTCATCTTTTAGCAGTTAAAAAGATTCAGTAAAGTAATCTCTCATTTGTTGGTAATGCAATTTAGTTCTCTTTTTGCACTTTTATTTGCAGATATCTTACACTTTTGCTTTGGAATGAAAAGGTTCGACATACCTTTTTGTAATAGTTTTGGATTACAGCAAGCTTCCACACTGCAGGATGATCCCACATTCACACCTGTCGTTAATTGTTCACAATAAAATGTTATCTGGAGAAAGTTCAGTAGTATAGAGAACATGCCAGGACACATTTCTATTATAGTGAGTCTCTGCATTCCATATGTCAAATTCATGTCCTAATATATAAATTTTGTTACAGTGAAATTCTGCTATATGACTTTCCACATAATAAGGTACTGCTATGTATCATTACTGTCTGTATAGAGCTAAACAGAAAACAACGGACACCAGAATGAATAACAAAATGTTTCAATTATTTGAGCAGATCTTCAGGGAGAAAGTTGTATTGCCTACAGGATGTTTTTTTTGCCCATCTGCTTCCTATTGGTATATAAAAATCATGATCCTTTCTTGATCTTCACTCCAAAGCATGAGGGTTTCATTCACTGCTCTCTCTAAGCTGAGCGGGTGGCCTCCAACTGCATTGCTACCAGTAGGGGGTGATGCTTCAATATTGTGTTTTCAATCACTAGGGATAGGCAGGTTCCCTGGAGCCCTGCAGAGCTTGCCTGTTCCTCACAATTGGAAATGTGATAGTGAAACAGCGCCACCCACTGGCAGGACTGTAGGTGGAGGACTCCTGCTCAGCTTAGAGGGAGCAGTGGTTTCTTCCTATATTCACAAAAAGAAAAACACAAGTACTAAAGCTGAATGTTAATCTTGCATGAAATATTAACCTATGATGACTACTATACAGATATTGGTTAATCAGGCAATCAAATAAGAGAAGAAAAGAAGTCAGAGAATACCTTGTGATAATACAGTAACATCATCACAGCTGAAAGCATATTATTTTATTTATTTATTTGTTGCATTTGTATCCCACATTTTCTCACCTTTTTGCAGGCTCAATGTGGCTTACATATTACCGTTAGTCGATTCCGGTTTGAACAAATACATGGTATGAATGAATACAAGGTGATTTTGTGGTAGATAAGGTGCATGTATGGTAGGTACAATTGGGGGAAACCTAGGGAGGGGGAGGGAGGAGGAGTCAGGCATAGGAACTGTTGGTAGGGCCGGATTAAGTCCAATTTATGCCCTATGCACAGCTCAACAATGGTGCCCCTCGGCCCTTCCATTGCTTAACTGACAAGATATTAAAGCTCAATATATGCAGAGAAATATTACTATTATATGAAACAAAACATCATATATATTTATAATGATTAGAAAAACACTGAATTCATGTTGGACAATGGATGTGGCAGACAGCAGTAAGAGTTAAGGGTATGATAGCTAGGGGACAACACTCAGTTGTCCCCATTCCCACGGTGCCTCCTAAGCACTTGCTTATTTTCCTTAGGGCCCTGTTTACTAAGTTGCACTATAGGCATGCTAGCATTTTTAGCATGTGCTAAAAATTAGCGTGCGCTAACCCTAGAGACACCCATAGGAAAATATGGGTATCTCTAGCATTGGAAAGTCATGTGATAGGAGTTAGTGTTCTATTGTGGATTAAAAACTGGTTAAAGATTGAAAACAGAGAGTAGGGTTAAATGGTCAGCATTCTCAATGGAGAAGGGTAGAAAGTGTTGGGACCGCTGCTTTTTAGCATATTTATAAATTATCTAGATATGGGAATAACTAGTGAGGTAATTCAATTTGCTGATGACACAAAGTTATTCAAAGTTGTTAAATCTCAAGAGGATTGTGAAAAATTGCAAGACAACCTTACGAGACTGGGAGACTGGGCATCCAAATGGCAAATGATGCATTTAATGTGAGCAAATGCAGTGATGCATGTGGGAAAGAGGAACCCGAACAATAGCTATGTGATGCAAGGTTCTGCGTTAGGAGTCACTGACCAGGAAAAGGATCTGAGTCATCGTTGATGATACTTTGAAACCCTCTGTTCAGGGTGCTGTGGCGGCAAAGAAAGCAAATAGAATGTTAGGTATTATTAGGAAAGGAATGGAAAATAAAAATGAGGATGTTATAATGCCTTTGTATCACTCCATGGTGCGACTGCACCTTGAATACTGTGTGCAATTCTGGTCACCGCATCAAAAAAAATATATAGTGGAATTAGAAAAGGTACAGAGAAGGGTGACAAAAATGATAAAGGGGATGGGATAACTTCCCTATGAGGAAAGGCTGAAATGGCTTGGGCTCTTCGGCTTGAAGAAAAGATGGCTGAGGGGAGATATGAAAAAGGTATATAAAATACTGAGTGGAGTGGAACGGGTAGACATGAATTGCTGGTTTACTCTTTCCAAAAATACTAGGACTAGGGGGCACGCAATGAAGCCACAAAGTAGTAAATTGAAAACGAATCAAACAAAATATTTCTTCAACTCCAGTGGCGTTCCTAGGGGGGATGACACCCGGGCGGATCGCCGATGCGCCCCGCCCCCTGGGTGCAGTGCCCCCCCAGATGTAGTGCGACCCCTCCCGGCGAAAGGACACCCCCCCACGAAAGAACCCCCACCCGGGTGCACGCCGCTGGGGGGGGGGTGCCATGCGCGCCTGTCCATCATTCGTTCCATGCTCCCTCTGCCCTGGAACAGGAAGTAACCTGTTCCAGGGCAGAGGGAGCATGGAACGAACAACGGACAGGCGCGCGAGGCACCCCCCCAGCGGCGTGCATCCGGGGCGGACCGCCCCCACCGCCCCCCTAGGAACGCCACTGCTTCACTCAATGTGTAATTAAACTCTGGAATTCGTTCCCAGAGAATGTGGTAAAAACAGCTTAGCAGGGTTTAAAAAAAGAGTTGGATAGCTTCCTAAAAGAAAAGTCCATAAGCCATTATTAAAATGAACTTGGGAAAATCCACTGCTTATTTTTGGGGTAAGCAGCATACAATGTATTGTACTGTTTTGGGATCTTGCCAGGTACTGGTGACCTGGTTTGGCCACTGTTGCAAACAAGATACTGGGCTTGATGGACCTTTGGTCTGTCCCAGTATGGCAACACTTATGTACTTATGTAGCATTAGCAAGTCCTAAAAACGCTAACACACCTTAGTAAACAGGGGCCTTAATGGTTAATCAAGGGCTGCCTGTCAGCACTGTAACTTCAAACATTAGACTGCTACCTAGAAGCCATCTGTATAGCTACCTTTCCTACAAGATGCTAGTAATGCCACTATAGATGTTATGGAAAAGGCAAAAAGCAAGAAATACCATGACTACAAAGAAAACAAGTCCTTTCTAGCACTTTTCAACTTTGATCCTTTTGAAAATGAGCTCACCATTATCAAATCAAAGCCATTTTCAACAGGATAGGTGCCAAGCCAATGCTCTGCTTTCCTGATTGGTGAATTTTCATGAACACTGTCAAGTCTTTGAATGAATGGACAGATGGACAGAATGAATTTACCCCTAAATGAAGTTTTTGAATTAGTTGAAATAACTTAAAAGGCCTGATAACTATAGTCTGGATAGTATAATAGAGGGACAACAAAGAGAGGGTTCAAAGCTCAGAGCAAGGTCCAAGAAACAGAAAAGTACTAGGAGCCTTCACATGCAGGACAAATCCTTTAATTGCACAACATGTGTCTTGTTCATCAATCTTGTACCATTGATCCAACATGGGCCGTGTTTCAGCACAAAGTGCCTGCGTCAGGGGTTATTCAATCTCTGTTGTTTAGAAAGCAGAAACCAGCTGAAAGCTGAATGCACAACAAAAGGGACTTAAGTACATGCACAGCGTATGCAAAACGTTCCTGCTTACATCTCCCAGAGACTCATACTGTCTGTGGCATGCTTTGCTAGAGATAAACATTTTTTTAATGGTGTCAGTTGAGACTTCAAAATGCAAATCATTGCGTCAGGTAGCGGCCAGTGAAGCACAGCATGTCTACCTGATGCCCCATTCTATGGAGAAGATCTCTGTTTTGGTGCCATTCACCAACACTGCAGCCTGTGGATTGGTGTAGAGCACCTCTAGGCATTATTTTATAAACAAAAGTAGGAGTCTAGAATAATGTACACCTGTCTTGCAGGCACAGATGTTTACACCAGCCTAAGTATGCATGCAAATGATAGTATCTAATCTACTTACGTAAGTGTGCATTATTCCCATGTTTTGCCCAAACTATACCTCTCTGGATTCCCACCAGCAAAGTATGCACTATCATATCAAGATGTGCACATTTATGATGGATGGTACTTTCTAAGAGATCGTTTATGTGTATGTGTGTTTTATGTTTACATTTATGAGATTCTTGTTATACCATCTTTCTGTGGTACAATCAAAGCACTTTACAAATTTCAGATGGGTACAGTAGTCATTTTCACTGTCTTTAGTGGTCACATCTGTACTTAAGTGATTAAAATACCCGTAAAGTAGGCATGTATATTACTGGGCAATGTATATACCTCCTTTAAAATTGCCCTCCATGGAGGCAGTTTTATAAGTTGTGCACCTCCCTTTAGGTGATCCGATGCTGCATGATGAAAGCCTATTCCATAAGGGCATCTGGGTGCTCAGATTCTGTTAATGACTACTAGCATAACCCAGCATCAGTGGTCCTTACATTGAGGCATTCCACAGTTTCATCAGCCTGGTGTAACTGCAGGCATTCCAAAGCAGCAAGGGCATGCATAACTGAGAGCCCCGTCTATGCTCTGCCCATGTATGCTCTCCCCCTTGCAGTTGTGTTCTACAGCCCTTCATACACCCTTGTAGAAAAGTGCTTAGGACACTTACATATGTAAGTGCTTCTTTCCATTGCATTTGTGCATGCAAAGGGGCACATTACCATGAGCACCGAGCTATAGACTTGTCCTTCATGTGTCTAATATCTATGGGAAAAATGCTTAGTGCTTAGGGTCCTTTGATTCATCATTGTGCCTCTGGCTAAATTGGAGCTTTCAGAAGCTTCTGGAATGAAACTGAAATGCAGAACATATAAGAAGGAACTATGCAAGTGCTACTTTCCGTTGCATTTATGCATTTAAAGGGGCACATTACTATGAGAATGAGTTATAGAATTGCCCTTCATGCATCTAATATCTATGGGAAAAGAAGAAGTAACTTAATAAGTTTGTCTCAGCTGCCAGTTTAATTATATAGTTTTTACTTTTGCAAAAAATACTGCTGCCCTGACAACAAAAGTTTTTTTAAAGATAAGCAAATGATAATGTATGTTATTAAATAATTTATTCATGTGAATTATTTTAATGCAATGTAAAATTCTTCTCTCCTTTCCTCACCTCAACAATGTTTTCAGATCATTGTACTCCATTCATTACTGTAAAGTTATACATCCATTAACTCAACATGCTGCCTTTCCAACACAGCATGAAAGTGAAGACAGTTGTCTCCATAAGCACTTTAGACAATAAAAAAAATCATTTCCCCATATCCAGATTAGACAATTAATAACTTTTTGGTGCCTTCAGTTGAAGGCTTAGAGCATGTTAAATAGTCAGCACATATGCATTAGGAAAGCAAAATTACTGTACATAATCACAATATGTAAAAGGGTAATTTGATTGGGAACAATTGAATAAAATGTAGCATTTCACAAATTGCATACTAGTCAACTAAATGAAAATATGGACTACAAAAAGAAGATAAAGGGATTGAGTATTAGATATAAACCATTGCAAAGATGTATTTTAATAAAACTTATAAAACAACCCGTGTTAATAAATTAAACTTACTGAAGTCACATTGGTGTAAAATAATAAACAGTGATGAGTAATGCCCACCTAAAGAGAACTTTCATATGTTCATCCTTTGATGTATATGGTGTTATAACAAAATGCTATTCTACTCTATGTTGTTATACGGCACATGGGGGAGAACAGAATTTTCAGAAGATTATTTATGGGTAAATGGGTATTTATCACAACTGGTAACCAAAAGTGGAAAAGAAAGATTCACATATTAATCCCAGCTAAAAACAAACAAACCCTATACTATAGTATAGCAGGAGGAAAAAGACCTCAGAAGGTGCAAAGAATTTTTACCCACCCAGTGAATCACAGGTTTTAGTGATGTATCGGTCACAGGTTAAAAAACCTTCTTCCTGCCAACAATCTAAACTTTATTAATTTCAATGCAGGTTTTCCAGTTCAACTTATATTTTTAAATCTTTTATAAATATGTTAAAATATTGATTAAAAATATAAGTTGAACTGGAAAACTTGCATTAAAATTAATCAAAGAGCATCTTCATATCTGATGGGTTTCTCATAAAGTGTTTTACAAACCATGTCTCTAAAAAGGCAATTTGAATTAATCCACCCTGAGTGCACTTTTCGATGCATTGGTTCTTAGCTGCGGAGTAATCTCTCACACGGTATTAGGAAGATTAAGGATTATCCTGTCCTTTTGAAGTCATCAAAAAAAACATTTTTGTTCATAACAGCGTTTGCATGATTGTGATCACTCCTTCCTGTTTAGTTCTGATGAATGGGAATGTAGCTCAAAGCACTTGTAGGCTCTTACATCAATGTACTATTTTATGCCTAGATTTCCTCTACTGTGCTCCTACACGCTAATATACATTGATAAATGCTATTTACAGCAGATCCCATTTTCACCTTCTCCATACATCGAGAAGATAAGTCTGATCATAGTGGTTCATGCTCTGAAACCCCATATTGCTCTGAATAGATTGGTTAGCTCAGGAATTATTTTCAGATTTTGGATTTCTGAATTGGAAAGTTGTTTTCACATCACAGGTAGACTACTGTAATGCCTTGTACATTGACCTGTTTACAAGGAGGTTACACTAGCTCCATTTAATTCAGAGTTCTGTAGTATGACTGATAAAGGGTCAGAAGCAGCTTGAATGTATTGCACCCTTCCTGCAAAAATGTAATTGCTACCAATACCCTACAGGCCAAAGTTAAAATTCTATTTCTGATCTTCAAGGCCCTCAGAGGAAATGGGCCAAAGTATCTATAAAATAGTTTATATATTTTTATAGCCTCTAAGGTTAACCTAGGGAGCATCCCTATCTTTACCAAAGGAACTCATGTGATGTTGTAGCAGTGCTTTTATTTTGCCAGTACGCGCCAGTACGGTATACCGGCACCTTTTTTGTGAGGTCCGGCTCATCTGCCCACTCCCTTCCGTTCGTGCACCTGTGATCCCCCCCGCCCTCCCTCAGCTCCCCGACTTTCCTTGAAATCTTCAATTTACCCGAAGTCGCGGCGAACCGGCAGTAAAAACAGCTGGCAGGCAGGCAGGCTTGCCTCCTCATCGCTTCCCTTCCCTTTCAGCGCGTCCCACCCTCGTGGAAAGGAAATTGCATCATAGGAAGGCAGGACGCGCTGAGAGAGAAGGGAAGCGACGAGGAGGTAAGTCTGCCTGCCTGCCTGCCTGCCTGCCAGCTGTTTTTACTACTGGTTCGCTGCAGCTTCGGGTTGTACCAAGGAATTAATTCATACTTGGGGATAGCTAGAGCACTCACTAATGTTTATCCACCACTTACCTATAAGGTAAAAATGATTTACAATTGCAAGAATACAAAGGAATTAAATGCTATATTTCTGTAATTTCACTAGCATGTATTGCAAGATTTAAAAGTATGTACTCAGAGCATGGCACTAAATTTTAAAAATGACCATGTGCTATCAGTATAACTTTAAAAGATACCATATACTCAGAACACAAAGAGACTATATTTTTAGCTTGAAAAAGGTTTATTTAATATAAATAATATTGCAAACGAGAGATAGCTTTTAAAAGGATCTTAGAACAGAGAATTTGTGCATAAAATAGAACAAAGTAACAGGCTTAAATCTTAAGGTTATAGTTTAACTTACAGGAGAGTCTTTGTTACTGAGCATGCTGTGGTCCAGCTGATTGATGAGCACATGGTCAGGAGCAAGGCATCAGCAGAGATAGATCTGGATTGCAGCTGAAGAGAAGAATCTGTGTCTTGGGGAAACAGCTTTTGCTTTTATACTCTTAGTTTGCAGGGAAGAATGAGTGCATGTCCTGTGTGCATTTTCTTCCTGGTTTGCACACGACCCTGAGTAGTTGCAAAGCATTGTGGTATCTTGGTCTCATGTCTTATGACATCACAAGACTTCCTGTCTGGATTTTGCTGACAAATGGTTTATTGAAGTGCAGGGCTTCCTGCTTAATTCTCTGTGATAGATACTCCTCTGATAAGATTTGTCTGGGGCGGCCAGCAGGTGTCCTTTGTCTTTAGTAACTGGATTTTACACCTTTCCCGCCTGCCTGTCTCCTTGCCTCTTTGATCTTTGTTGTGTTGATCAGCCAGGCTTTTTGATCAGAGGAAGAGAGTAAATTTAAAACTTTGAAATAGTCTCTTACTTGAGAATAGTCTTTTGTTAAAGGGGGAGGAAGGGGGGAGCACTGAGTCCTCTGTGGCAAGTGGTTTATGGCTTCTTGATGAGCCTTCAGATATCCACCTTAGTCATGCTTTTGTTCAAGTTGGAGGAGAAGGAAGTTTTATATCTCTGTGAAGCAGTACCCTTTTGTCTCTGTTAAGTGTTCCCAAAAGTTTCCCAGAAAAAGGGAGGGGGGAAGATGGCCTTGAAATGAGAGCCAGTTTATGCTGCAGTTTCAAATATATTTTTAAAGCTGTATTTTTGTATTGCTATATATATTTGTATTTGATTCAGCACAATCAACTGACATACTGCTCAATAATTCTGACACCATGTTACAGGATAAATTAAAGATTTCAAGGAAAGTCGGGGAGCTGAGTGAGGGTGGGGAGGCTGCAGTTTGAATGAATTGCTGGACATGGAGGGGACGGAGGGCAGGAGAGAGAGGAGAATTGCTGGACATGGAGGGGAGGGGAAAAAGGAGAATCGCTGGACATGGATTTGAAGGGAAGGCAGGGAAGAGAGAATTGCTGGACATGGATAGGAGGGGAGGGCAGGGGAGGGCAGAGGAGAGAGGAGACATGCTGGATATTGATGGGAGGGGAGGACAGGGGAGAGAGGAGAATTGCTGGACATGGATGGGAGGGGAGGGCTGAGGAGAGAGGAGAATCGCTGGACATGGATGGGAGGAGAGGTCAGGGGAGAGGAGAATCGCTGGACATGGATGGCAGGGGAGGACGGGGGCAGAGGAGAATTGCTGCACATGGATGAGAGGGGAGGGCAGGGGAGAGAGTAGACACACTGGACATGGATGGGAGGGGAGGTCAGTGAAGAGAGATTCGTTGGACATGGATGGAAGGTGAGGGCAGGGGAGAGAGGAGAATCGTTGGACATGGATGAGAGGAGAGGGAAGGGGAGAGAGGAGAATCGCTGGACATGGATGGTAGGGGAGGACAGGGGAGAGAGGAGAATCGCTGGACATGGGAGGGGAGGGCAGGGGAGAGAGGAGACATGCTGGGCATGGATGGAGGGAAGGGAAGACAGGAAGGAGATGCACATGGATGGGAGGGGAGGACAGGGGAGAGAGGAGAAATGCTGGAAATGGATGGAGAGGAGAGCAGGAGATAGAGGAGAATTGCTGGACATGGATGGATGGAGGAGTTGGCGGGGAGAGAGGAGAAATGCTGGACTTGGATGGCGGAGAGGGGAGAGAGAATTATTGCTTTATATGGATACAGGGGAGGGAAGAGAGAGGAGAAATGCTGGAAATGGAGGAAAGAAAAAAAGAAGAAGATGCACATGGATGGAGATGAGGGAAAGGGAAGACAGGAGAAAAACTGCACATGGATGGAGAAAATATGGAAAAGCTGGATCCACGTTATACCTCCTCCAGTCAATTCCACGGAGGAGGACCCAGCTTTTATTTATGGATGTAGGGCAAGAAATGAAGAAGAAAGGAGGAAAGTAAAGAAATATATGAAAAGGAAGCCCTGGAAAAGGAGTTAAGAGAACAGATAGCGAGCAGCAGAATCAGAAACTGGGACCAATATGGATAGAAAAACAAAGTCACCAGACAACAAAGGTAGAAAAAATCATTTTATTTTCATTTTAGTGTTTGGAATATGTCCAATTTGAGAATTTACATCTGCTGTCTTATTTTGCACTGGGTATACTGGAGCTGTAACAGCTTACAGCAATTATTTATAATGAAAAAAATTCACGTTATTTTTTTCTCCTATACTAGTATAATATTTTCAATGATGTCTGTTTATATGCGCCATGGCTGGTATAAGGGCTGTGGCTAATGTGGATGTGGCTATAATAGGGGTGGAGTCATATGTGGTGACTCCACCCATAATGAGTAGCGGCACCTTTTTTTCTACAAAAAAAGCACTGTGTTGTAGTAAATAGTTTTATTAAAACATCCAAGACCTGACACAAGTTGTGTTTTGGCCCGAATGACCTGCTTCAGGAGTCTTCTAGTGGATGTCAAACTGCTAGCTAACCTGTAGATAGTGATTATGATAATATATACTACTACCAAGGCAATTAAACATATTGAATTAACAAAAATGCCTAAAGAAACTTGTTGCAAATCTCTTGCGGACAAACGCTAATTTGTAATTGTTCAGAAATACAAACAATCTGGAACTCACTATTGTGCTGTCATTTCTGATACATGAAAGTTCTGTTATGCTGTTTTAATATGCATGACATTGACATTGTACATATCTTATTATTGCTATTACTTTAATTTGTCTATTTTCAAGTTTACCTCACTTTTCTGATTCAGGATTATGCTGAGATTTGGTTTTGCACTATAGTTATGCTGTATCTTCAGTGTACTTTGCCTTTGGTACACCACCTTAAGTGAATCTCTTCATAAAAGCACTTAATAAATCTTTACTAATAATGTATATTAACGGTGTTAGTATGCTAACATGGTAGCACATTTTTGGAAATCTTGCCCTTAGTTTTGTGATGTAGGTAGGAAACCTATATAGCTCTGAAGAGATTAGTTTACTCCTTTTTTAAATTTCTGCATTCTGGATTTCCACATTGGAAACCTATTTTAAATTTGTATTTTGAGTGATTTTAGGATTTGTATTTTCATTGTTTGTTCTGTTATATATTATTGTTGTTTGTTTGTTTAGATAACCATGGTATTAAAATGTTGTTTTACATACTGTGTTGACATTGTAAGTAGTATACTATGCTATACTCTGTATTGTTATTTGAATATTTTTACTGATGTAATTGTTTATGCTCATGTTTGATTTATTCTTCCGTACATCGCCTTGAGTGAATTCCTTCAAAAAGGCGGTAAATAAATCCTAATAAATAAAATTATAATCTGCCGTTCCTCTCTAAGGGTAAGTAAATTGTGCACTCTAAACTGGTTCAATGTGCATGATATCCAGTGTCCTATTCACTAATAGCTTGTGAGCTAAGATTCCTGCTACCACTTTAGTGAGCCGATAGTAATCTTTAATATCTAGCTGCATTCTAATAAGCATAATCACTTGCAAATGAAAATAAACCTGTAGAAATGATCATACTGTTCACTAAACTAGGCGTTAATTAGCAACTGCATGCTGAGGCTCAAAATTATCACCCTATCTAGACCTAAAATTAGGTAGTGAATCCATATGTTATAGTGGTGACCTGCTGGTCAGAAGCAGTTTTGTGGAGTAAGGGAGGATTTTTTGGCTGCTGCAAGTAAAGATGTGGTATGTACAGAGCAGAAAGAAAGAGGAGAGAGAAAGAAAGAAAGAAAGAAAGAAAGAAAGAAAGAAAGAAAGAAAGAAAGAAAGAAAGAAAGAAAGAAAGAAAGAAAGAAAGAGGAAACCAGGAGCAGGGACATAACAAGGCAGGATAAGGGGGGGGGGGGGGGGGGGGGGTAAGAGAGAGAGAGAGAGAGAGAGAGAGAGAGAGAGAGAGAGAGAGAGAAAGCAAGAAGCCCATGTCTCTGAATTTTCAGGTTCATAATAGCTTGACACTGGCAACAGTGCCACCTGTACCCCTTTGAATGTCAGGTATGGCTGTATACTTTGCTTTGGCTCTTTCTAACTTCTCAGGTCTCAATGGAATATGGAGTTAATGACTGGAACTTTTCTTTGCACCGCTTCCAGTCTTTTTACATCTTTAGCAAGATACAGCCTCCAGAACTGAACACAATACTCCAAGTGGGGCCTCACCAATGACTTGTAGAGGGGCACCAACATCTCTGTTCTTCTGCTGGTTATACCCCTCTCTATGCAGCCAAGCATCCTTCTGGCCATGGCCATCGCCTTCTCACATTGTTTCTTCACCTTTAGATCCTCTGACACCAACACCCCAAGGTCTCTCTCCTTGAGTCGAGCTTACTAATCTCTCCCCTCCTATCCGGTATCTCTCTCTTTTGGGTTTCTGTACCCCAAGTGCATCACTCTACACTTCTTGGCATTAAGTTTTAACTGCTAGACCCTTGACCATTCTTCTAACGTTCGGAGATCCCTTCTCATCGTTTCTACTCCCTCCAGGGTATCCACTCTATTGGCTATTTTCATGTCATCTTCAAAAGGGCAAACCTTTCCTTCCAACCCTTCAGCAATATCTCCCACAAATATATTAAATAGAATAGGCCCCATCACCGAGCCCTGAGGAACTCCACTGCTCACCTTACTTTCCTCTGAGCGGATTCCATTTACCACCACTCTTTGCCACATGTCGGTCAACCAGTTTCCTATCCAGTTCACCACTTTCAGTCCTAAGTTCAACCCTTTCAGCTTATTCACGAGTCTTCTGTGGTGGACCGTATCAAAGGCTTTGCTGAAATCCAAGTAGATTACATCTAGCGCACGTCCTTCATCTAGTTCTTTGGTCACCCAGTCAAAGAAGTCAATAAGATATGTTTGGAAGGATTTTCCTTTGGTAAAGTCATGTTGCCTCGGGTCCTGTAACCCATTGGCTTCTAGAAAGTTAACTTTTTTTCAGCAGAGACTCCATTATTTTTCCTACCACCAACATGAGACTTACTGGTCTGTAGTTTCCCACTTACTACTATTACTACTACTATAAATCAGTTCTATAGCGCTACCAGTTGTACGCATTTTTGTGGAGAGGGACCACATCCGCTCGTCTCCAATCTCACGGTACATCTCCCGTCTCTAAAGATCTATTAAATAAATCTTTAAGAGGTCCCGTCAGGACCTCTCTGAGCTCCCTCAGTATCCTGGGATGTATCCCATCCAGCCCCATAGCTTTGTCTACCTTCAGATTCTCAAGCTGTTTAAAAATTCTTTCTTCCATAAACGGCACAGTATCCACTCTATTCCCAGATGTTCCCTCCGCAGCCAACCACAGTCCTTCACCAGGATTTTCCACCGTGAACAGCGAAGAGAAATAATTGTTTAGCACGTTCGCTTTATCTTCATCACTCTCCACATAGCCATTCTCATTATCTTTCAGTTTCGCAATTCCATTCCTATCTTTTCTCCTTTCTCCAATATATCTGAAAAAGGTCTTGTCACCTCTCTTTACATCTTTAACCATTTTTTCTTCTGCTCGCGCTTTCGCTAGCCATATTTCCCTCTTTGCTTCTTTGAGTTTAATTCGATAATCTTCGTTGCATTCTCGTTGCATTCTTTTGTATTTCTTGAACAATGCCTCTTTTGCTCTTATTTTTTCAGCTACTTGTTTAGAGAACCATATAGGCTTCCTGCTTCTCTTGTTTTTGTTTACTTTCCTTACATAAAGATCAGTCACCATATTTATAGCAGCCTTTAGCTTGGACCATTGTTTTTCCACATCTCCTACACCTTCCCACGCCAACAGCTCCTTCTTCAGGTATTCCTCCATTTTATCAAAATCAGTATGTCTGAAATCCAGTACTTTGAGTTTTGTGCGTCCATACTCTGCCTTTGCCCTTATATCAAACCATACGGTGTGATCACTATTATATAGGTGGGCACCCACCTGGATATTGGAAATACTTCCTCCAATCGTGAGCACTAGATCCAGCATCGACCCTTCCCTCGTGGGTTCCGTCACCATTTGTCTGAGCAAGGCACTTTGACAGGCATCCACAATCTCCCTACTTCTTACCGATTCTGCAGATGGGACATTCTAATCCACGTCAGACAAACTGATATCTCCCAACAGTAGCACCTCCCCTTTCATATCAATCTTTTGAATATCTTCTATCAGATCCTTGTCTAACTTCTCTGTTTGTGCAGGAAGTCTGTAGATAACCCCCATGTAGATACATGTTCTGGCTTCTCTTTCCAGGACAATCTATAAAGCTTCTTCCTTTCCCTAGGTTACCCGCATTTCAGCTGCTCTGATATTGTCTCTCACATACAGCGCCACTCCTCCACCTCTTCGGCCCTCTCTATCCTTCCCAAACAGATTATATCCTGGTACTGTCACATCCCATTCATGGGAATCGTTGAACCACATCTCCACAATAGCAACAATATCCAAGTTTTCTTCAAACATCCGAGCTTGCAAATCTTGAACCGTTTTACTTAGACTGGAAGCATTTGTGCTCATTGCTTTCCATGTGCTTAGTGAGTTTAGGTGATGTTCTATATTTACATCATGTTTATTCTGGGGGTGACTTTCTGAAATCCCTTGTTTCCTTTTGTCACACCCACCCTCTAGTTTAAATGTCTAGAAACATTCCTAATTTCTTTCAGTATCGAAATTTCAACTATATTCATTTTAAACCCAGTAGGGATGACCTCTTCTGGGGAGCCTGACAACAAAAGAATTTGGGTTTTTGAAATGTGTAGTTTTAACCAGTTTCCTTCTATCCGTTGGGTAATGCTCTTGAGATATAGTCACAATTTTGCAAAACTATCCTCAATCAAAATCTCAACTGGTACTAGAAAATGAGTGTCATTGCCGTATAACTTGTACTGCACCATTAGACATCTCAATAGTGAACAAGGTGGTATAAGGAAGAGATTGAAAAAAATATATGAAACTTCCTATCAGTCAAAAAGGAATGAAACCAGTGAAGTAAAACCCCTGTCAATCTTATTGTTTACAAACAATTTAATAAAATGTAATGGTTGATGGTGTCAAAGGCTGAAGAAATATCTAATGTCACCAAAAGGAACTTCTTCCCTTTATCAAAGCCTGCTTTGACAACATCAAGAAAAGAGATCAGCAATGTTCCTGTGTCATGATTTTTTCAAAATCCAAATTGATGTTGATCTAGGACCTCATGTTTTTGAAGGTAGTCATCTAATTATTCTAGCACAACTCGATCAATCACCTTTGCGAAAAATGGCAATGAGGAGATTGGGCGATAGTTGTCAACAATGGTTTGATCAATTTAGGGTTCTTCAATAAGGGTTGGACAGCTGCTGTTTTCAAATCAAGGGGTAGTATTCCCTCATTTAGGGAACCATTCACCACTTGAGCATAAAATGCCAGAAAAGAGGTTTTTTTTAGAGCTTTTACCATTGATGGATGAACAATATCTAATTTGCACAATAAATTATTAATAATTACCAAGATCTTTTCTAATTGAGATTCAGAAACAACTGAAAAGACAGACCAATGATCTGATTAATTTACAGGTTTATATGATTCCACTGGCAAAGATACATCAGGGCTCATTTTCAAAGCACTTAGACTTTTAAAGTTCCATAGGTTACGTAACTTTGTATGTCTAAGTGCTTTGAAAATACACCTCGTTGTCAAATTGACAAACTAAGTTCTTCAATTTAGAACAAAAACCCTTGGCAAAATCCTGTGAAGAAATACACAGCTATGGTATATTGGTAAGGAAAGTTTTTGAACTATAGAAAGCAACTGTGTTGCTGATGAAGGTGCTTCCTCTATTCTTTTATTAAAATAACATTTCTGAGCTTCCGTTCTCGCAATTTGATAAAGATGCAACTGTAGGTTATAGTCCTCCAAAATGAATCTACATGGACAATTTCTTCATGCTCTCTCAGTCTAAGTGTTTGCTTTTTAGTTTTTAACTCTTCAGTGAACCAAGGTACATAATGTGAGCGAGAGGTTTTATGTAGCTGTAATGGGGCTATTTCATCTAATGACTCCAATCAGGCTATCATTCCATATATTCCATTTCATTGCAAATAATGGCCCATCCCTACAATCAATACATTATGTTACCACAACATATATTTTATCACAGTCATTTCTATGGAAAATAAGACAATAACGGATGGAAATAATACAACTTTGATTTACATAGTAACATAGTAAATGGCGGCAGCTAAAGATCAACAAACAACAAAAGGGAGCATGGGGGTGGATCAACTGGTTTATTATGATAAAACTGATAGGAAAAGTACTGCAACTGATATTTGTGACTCCAGATGGAGGCTTTTGTGCCAAAACATGGCATGTATCGAGTTTGTCTTTTGAAAATGTTCTATTTGACCTAAAATAGGCACTTGCATATCTATTCGATTTCATAAATAATACGCTGGCTGTTTTCAATTCCTTTTATTTTTTTTACATCACTTTTTTTTATAATAAGCCTCTTTTGTTGTTTGTTTGATTTTTCATAGGGGAGCCCAGGGCCACCGAGAGACAGAGCTGGGACAGAGATGGGCTCAGGCCGCCATCACCCCCGCCCCCTACCTTCCTGCATCAGTGCATCTGTTCCTCCCCGACCTCCAAGGGAGGCCTTGCACCAGGGTCTGTCTCTTTCCTCCTCCTGTATTCCAGGACCAGGTTATCACATTAACACAATCACCCGGGTCCCGACAGGCCTGGGGAATTTTGCTTCCCCTCCCCCCCCCCCCCCCCCCCCCCCCCTTGGCAGCCCTGGGAGAACCTGTCTCCTTTGAGTTTTAAATCTTTCCTTTGGCAGATAAAGATCTGCACAGTCTATCCAGATTTGCTGTTAGTAATCTGTAACCTGTCGTTAAAGTCATCCATAGTACCTGAAGAGTGGAGGGTGGCCAATGTGACGCTGATTTTTTAAAACAGGTTCCAGGGTGATCTGGGAAATTACAGACTGGCAAGCCTGATGTCAGTGCCGGGGATAAAATAGTGGGAACTATTATAAAAGAATAAAATTATGGAATACATAAACATGGTTTAATGGGACAGAGTCAGCATGGTTTCAGCCAAGGGAAGACTTGCCTCACCAATTTGCTTCATGTCTTTGACGGCATGAATAAACATGCGGATAAAGGTGAGCCAGTTGACGTAGTGTATCTAGATATTCAGAAAGCTTTTGACAAAATTCCTCATGAGAGACTCCTGAGAAAATTCAAGAGTCATGGGATAGGAGGCAAGGTTCTGGTGTGGATTAGGAATTGGTTATTGGACAGAGAAAAGGGGAGGGTTAAATGGCCATTTCTCTCAATGGAGAAGGGTGAATATTGGAGTTTCACATGTATCTGTACTGGGACTGGTGCTATTTAATATATTTATAAATGATCTGGAAATCAGAACAATGAGTGAGCTGATTAAATTTGCAGATGACACAAAACTATTCAAGGCTGTTAAAACACATGCAAACTGTAAAGAATTGCAGGAAGACCTTAGGAAATTGGCAGATGAAATTTAATGTGGATACAGGCAAAGTAATGCACATTGGGAAGAATAATCTGATTCAAAGTTACTTGATGCTAGGATCCACCTTGGGGGTCAGCACCCCCCAAAAAAGATCTAGGTGTTGTTGTAGATAATATGCGGAAATCTTTTCCCCTATGTGCAGTGGCGACCAAAAAAGCAAACAGGATGCTAGGAATTATAAGGAAAGGGATGGTAAATAAGACTAAAAATACTATAATGCCTCTGTATTATTCCATGGTGAGACCTCACCTTGAGTATTGCATTCAGTTCTGGTTGCCGTATCTCAAAAAAGATATAGCAGAATTAGAAAAAGTTCAAACAGAGTGACCAAAATGATAAATAGGATGGAACTCCTCTCATATGAGGAAAGACTAAAGAGGTTAGGGCTTTTCAGTTTGGAAAAGAAATGACTGAGGGGAGATATAATTGAGGTCTACAAAATCCTGAGTGGTATAGAACAAGTAGAAGTGAATCAATTTTTTACTCTTTCAAAAAGTGCAAAGACTAGGGGATACTCAATGAAGTTACATAGAAATACTTTAAAAACAAATAGGAGGAAATATTTTTTCACTCAACAAATAGTTAAGCTCTGTAACTTTTTGCCGGAGGATGTGGTAACAGCGGTTAGTGTGTCTGGGTTTAAAAAGGGTTTGGATAAGTTCCTGGAGGAAAGGTCCATAGTCTGCTATTGCGGCAGACATGGGGAAGCCACTGCTTTCCCTGAGATTTGTAGCATGGAATGTTGCTACTATTTGGGTTTCTGCCAGGTACTTGTGACCTGGATCAACCACTGTTAGAAACAGGATACTGGACTAGATGGGCCACTGGTCTGACACAGTATGGCTATTCTTATGTTCTTATGTTCACTGCAGTGGACTTCATATAAAAGCTCCCAGCTACACTTCTCACCATTAATCCCTCATCCTGTATGTTGAGCACTCCAAAACTGACCAAAAACCTACTGTACCTAACTGTACACCACTACAGTAGCTCTCATGGGTGAAGGGGTCAACTATAAGTAGGTACAGTAGGTTTTGGGGGAGTATGGGTGGGCTCACATTTTCTATCACATGTGTAACAGGTAGAGTGGGATATGGGCCTATCCTCCTCTCTATAGTGCACTCCACTGACCACTATACCATTCCAGGGACAAGCTTGCTGTTCTAATAGACCTGACTGTAACATCTGAAGCTGCAATAGAGGTAACTTAGTAATATTTTTAATTACTTCTTTGGAGGGTGGGAGGTGGCAGTGACCACTTAGAGAGTAAGGGAGGGTCATCCCTGATTCCCTCCAGTGGCCATCTGGTCATTTAGGGCACATTTTTGTGCCTTATTCGTTCTAAAAAGAGAACTAGCCAAAAAATATTGAAGTTTCAGCCCTAGATGCTTTCGTTTTGTTCCATTATGGCTGTAAAACATCCAAGTGCTAGGAACGCCCTAAGCCCGCCCACAACACACCCCTGACACATCCCCTTGTGATCTGGATGCACTGCAGATGAATTGCATAGATAAACATATGCAAAATAGGTTTCTAAAATACCAATTTGTACATTTCGAGAAGAAATTAATCCAAATGCTGCTTTATGACACTTTTGGGATGTTTTTCTCTTTCAAAAATGAGCACCATAGTAAACTACTTGAACCTTTGTAATTTGTAGTATATTAATATACAATAAATGAAATGTAATTTCAAAAAGCAGAATCATGTGAATTTGTTTGCCTACCAATGGATAATACGAAGTAGCCTGCAGGCTCTGGGAGCACCATGCCCTATTTCCATGCCTGTGCTGTTTAGGCCCAGTGTATTAATGAGTGACTACAAGTATTTGAACAATCAGCATTTCAGTATTTGCATGCAAACTCTCATGCTGTGTAATTATACACAGTGCTAGCACTCAAATTAATTAAGGCTGATTTTCTCTGTCACTGTAAACTGGTCATATTCCCAGTCTTGACTTCTTATGAAGTCATCACCCTATATTCAAAGTGACACTTTATTTCCCTTGCATTCTCAACAATGCTAATATGCAACAACAGTAAATTAGGTAATATTTTAAAGATCAGCTTACAATGGTTGATTGCTAATTTTCTGCAGAGGGAAAGCTCTAGCCACTTTCAGAGTGCTTGCTTTGTAATTATCTCAAATAACAATATAAACAAATTACATGCATTGTCTCCACAGTTATCCACCCATGATCAACTAGAGTTTGCAGGAAAGTTGTGAAAGGAAAAAAGAAAACAAAAGCTAAACAATGTTTAATTGATGCCAACACGTAATTAGAGCTTGCTAATTTTGGTGTTTGCTAAAAATCTGAAAAGGCTTTTGAATAGCACAAAACTTGTGCAGTTCCGAATTATGGAGCTGGTTCAGTGAGGAGCTCAAGGAAGAATCCATGCAAAACTGTTTTGAGTATGAATGAATAAAGTCTGAAATTAAGGTAAACCAAGAAACTCGTTTGTGGTAAAGATTCATAAATGGCAAATAATGAGTCAGGCTCATCTGCACATGCACATCCCTGAGGGCAATTAAGTAACTGCCTCATATTTTCACCACTCATTGGGAATAGCTATTGCTGATACAGTGTTCAGAGAAACAAAGGCACTTATTGTGGTCCTTGTCTGTAAAAGAATCATGTGATTTCAACTAATATGGCCATTTGAAACTAAACTGTTGTTTAAGAAACCAGGGCACAATATTAGGGATTACACAGAGTTGTTTAGATTAAATAAGTATACGTTGGCACTAGAATCTAACAGAACCAAATTTGTCTCTTAGTCAACCAAAAAACTTCCTAAACTTCCCTCTAGTGCTTGCTTCCCAATGGGGGGGGGGGGGGGGGGGGGGCAGAGTAGAGAATGCATGGGAAATGAGCCTTACAGTCAATGTGGAGGTGGCTTCCCCTCGTTAACTGTTAATATGGAAGATAACATGGCACAGTTATCACCATCTAAATAGGTGTAGCTAACCACATCATATTATTTATATTCAGTTACCCAATACCAGTTTATAGAATATGCTTAGTTGACACCCTAGTGACTAAATCTGTGTGCTTCCATTTACACCAAAGAAAGCATGGCGTTAATCCCAGAATGTAGATTTAGGTGCAGAGGGCCATATTCTAGAATAGTGCGCATAAATTTTGACACACCCATGAAATTTCCATTTCCCTGCCCATAACCATGCCCCTTTTTGACTGCACACATTAAAATTTACATGCAATGCGTTACAGAATATGCTTAGGGAGTTGTGTATGCAAATTCTAATTATTGACAATTAGTACGCTACCAGAACCCTTATCCAAACCCTTGTCACCTCTCGCTCGAATTATTGCAATTTGCTTCTCACTGGTCTTCCACTCAGCCATCTCTCTCCTCTCCAGTCTGTCCAAAATTCTGCAGCACGACTTATTTTCCGCCAAAATCGTTATATCCACACTAGCCCACTCCTCAAGTCACTTCACTGGCTCCCTGTCTGCTTCCGCATACAGTTCAAACTTCTCTTACTGACCGTTAAATGCATCCGTTCTGCAGCCCCCCATTACCTCTCCACTCTCATCTCTCCCTACATTCCTCCCTGTGAACTCCGCTCACTGGACAAATCTCTCTTGTCGTCTCCCTTCTCCTCCATTGCTAACTCCAGGCTTCGTTCCTTTTCCCTCGCAGCACCTTATGCCTGGAATAGACTTCTTGAGCCTGTACATCTAGCTCCATCTCTACCTGTTTTCAAATCTATGCTGAAAACCCACCTTTTCACCACTGCTTTTGGCTCCTAGCCACTACTCAATTGCCCTCCCCTTGTTCCTTCTCACCCAGTACTTTCTTTGCCCTTAATTGTCTTGTCTGTCTGTATTTTTAGATTGTAAGCTCTATTGAGCAGGGACTGTCTCTCTGTGTCAGGTGTTCAGCGCTGCGTGCGTCTGGTAGCGCTATACAAATGCTAATAATAATAATAGTGCTCATTATTGCTTGTTAAGTGCTGTTACCAATGCTGATTGGCTTGTTAAGCCAATTGTTATGTGCGTTGTTACAGAATATGCTTGGATTTTGGCGCAGAATGCTAGGTGCACTATAAAGAAACCGGGGGATAGTGTATAACAACAAAGGGGTAGAGCAAGAGAGGCACGTAAGCAGGGCTCCAAGTTGCTTTTGTAACTTACAGAATAGTAACTTAAAGAATACTGTAAATTATATGCGCCCATGCCTCATTTATTTGCCTGAAGTTCTATCAGGTCTATGGCTGGTATAACTGTAGGCAAATAAATGTTAGGTATGCCAACACAGGTTTACACTAGTATTCTATAACAACACCTAGGTGACTGGGTATCTTTATAGAATATGCTGCTATCAAGCTTTATGAGGGTGCCTAACTAGAGGCGCCCTGTTATACAATTGCTCCCTTTATATTTACACTTGCCTCTGAGCAGAAATTCTGGTGTTTTGTGTTCTAGAGCTGAGAAATTCAAGTCTTCTGCTGCTGTAGGTGGAAGAGGTGGCAAGCAAGAAATGTGGAAAAGGAAGGCCTCTTCCACCAATATACCCCTTACAGCGTTCAAAGACATAAGAACATAAGAATAGCCATATTGGGTCAGACCAATGATCCATCTAGCCCAGTATACTTCTTCTAACAGTGGCCAAACCAGGTCACAAGTATCTGGCAGAAACCCAGTTAGTAGCAACATTCCATGCTACCAATCCCAGGGTAAGCATTGGCTTCCCCCATGTCCATCTATTCTATTCTATTGGGGTCTTCTGTACCACCCTTTCCCATTAGGATTCATGGCGGTTTACAATAGAGAGAGAAGCTCTTCATACAGAGTGATATGACATCGTGAGTTACAAGGGGGAGGGGGAGGCAGCCTCCCAGGTGTTCAGGGGATGCTAACATGGTGCTGGGCTATTTGTCAAACAGATGGGCTTTCAAAGCTTTTCTGGAGGTGGGGTAAGAGGGTAGGAGCTTCAGAGCTGGTGGCAGTGCATTCTCAATAGCAGACTATGGACTTTTCCTCCAGGAACTTATCTAACCCTTTTTAAAACCCAGATACGCTAACCGCTGTTACCACATCCTCCGGCAAAAAGTTCCAGAGCTTAACTATTCGTTGAGTGAAAAAATATTCCCTCCTATTTGTTTTAAAAGTATTTCTATGTAACTTCATTGAGTATCTCCTAGTCTTTGTACTTTTTGAAAGAGTAAAAATTGATTCACTTCTACTCGTTCCACACCACTCAGGATTTTGTAGACCTGAATCATATCTCCCCTCAGCTGCTACTTGATTCTGAGAACATATATATAGAGGCATTTTTGACATGAGAACTAAGTCATATTGTGGTCATTTTGCTGAAAACGTCTAGAAATGTCATCCGTAACACGGCAATTTTCGAGGTTGAAAAACATCTAACTTTTTGTTTTGAAAATGGCTATTTTCTAGATGTTTTTTGCTTAGTTCATCTTTCTTTAGATATTATTAAAAAAAAAAACCAAGAAAAAATGTCCTAGAGAAAAACACACAAAAACAAACCATTGGGATATCTGGGGGCCAGCATTCTGACTTTTCACACAAACATCCCAGCACAGCAGTGTGGAAGCCTATAGGACACTGCAGTGAACTTCACATACAGGATCCCAGCCACGAATCCCACCTTAACACCTTTATTTTGTATTGTAAGCCCTGCAGGAACTCCAAAAAACCCACTGTACCTAACTGTACATTATGACAATAGCCCTCGAGCTTGCAAGTGTCTCCCATATATAGATGACATAAGTAGTTCGTATTTTTTTAAAGGCTCACAATTTCCACCAGAAGTGTACTAGTTAGAATGTGATATGGGCCTGGCTCTCTTTCTCTACAGCCCACTGCATTGACCACTTGCCTACTCCCAAGATCAGGTTGCTGCTCTAATAGGAATGGCCATAATTTATGATGCTGTCACCATCACATCTTAGGGGGTAGGTGGGAGGTCATTGACCACTAGAGGATTAACGTGAGAGTCATGCCTTAATCCCTGCAGTGGTCAGCTGGTCAGTTAGGGTACGTTTTGTGGCTTAGTCATGATTGAAACAGGTCTAGTTAAAAAGTCCCAATTTTTGCCCTAGACACTATTGTTGAAAAATGTTCAAATTCTGGGCCCACCCAATTCCCGCCCAAAATATAGCCCAACATGCCTCTCTTGTGATTTAGATGAACTGAAGAGGAAAGCATCTCAAATATGAGTTTGAAAATCCCACCTTAGTAATTCCCTTATTTGTTCTGTTTGTCTGTCCTAATTAGATTGTAAACTCTATCAAGTACGGACTGTCTCTTTATGTCCAGTATACAGCGCTGCGTATGTCTAGTAGCACTATAGAAATAATAAGTAGTAGTAGTAGTGCATCCCCAGTATTCTATAACACTGTGTCTAAATGCGTGGAATGCCCTCGACCCATCCATGCCTCTCACATGGCTGTGCCCCCTTTTGAGTTGTGTGCTATGGAATTTGAGCATCCACTGAATAGTGCGCAGGTAGATGCATGCACAACACCTAATTGGTGCCCATTGACATCAATAGTTGATTGCTATCATCCAATTATTGCAGATAATCATTAGTATCATATCTATGTTATTTACTTGTTCTATTGTATATTAATAAGATGTTTCATTAGTGTTCTGTTGACCACATTTTATCTGTTATTTGAAGTTCAGTGCTGTTAAATGTGTATATTTTTGATACTGTTTCATGGTAGTCTTATTATTAGGTTTTAATTTGCTGTTCTCATTTATTGTATTTATTCATATTTTGTCAATTACTGTTATGCTGTTAACATAATTGGAAGTTTGAAGTCAAACTGTACCTGCTGTACATCGCCTTGGGTGATTCTCTTCATAAAGGCGGTTAATAAATTCCAATAAACAAAACAAACAAACAAACAAACAAAGTCATTATTATTTGTTAATGGTTCATTAACTATTTAAGTTGGGGTACATGTTAGGGTGACCTTTATAGAATCCGGAGGATAGGCGGATGCTCAAGCACGTGTAAATGTCCATGGAAAGATTATTCTTGGATGTATGTAGATTAGCATATTTTATAATGCATGAGAATATTTGTGGGCTTTGCCCATGCTCCTCCCAAAGTCTACCCCTGTACATGCCTACTGACAAAGAATGTGCCATCATGTAATGCAGTATTAACAGTATCATGAACTTCTTTCGGTGGAGGGGGCTCTTATATCTCTGAACCAAAATACCCAGGTCCTATCATGTTGAAAAAATTGCTTTGAATAATACAATTATTTTTAGTAGCTCTATTGGATCTATCAGATGCGCATGACACCACTACTATGGCTCAATCTATTGAGCTGAGCATTGCTTAGAGTGGGCATGTATTCGTCATTGATCCAAAATTTTAAATACTTTTTTTAATATTTTGCTTATAAATTATTTTTTGTCAAAAAACTCTTATATTTCAAAATCAAATTACTTAGCTTGAAAGCTTGGAAGCGTCTTCCTCTTTAGTCCATAATTCTCTCTATATTATAGTGGAGGAGACTTCTCATGCCAACATGAATCCATGTTTCGCAGAATTGCTGTATCAAGGACTATCTCCACTATAAAGTACACTGCATCTTCATTTCCGTGGGGCATTTTTATACCTCTTGGTAGTTTATAAGGGGCCATTTACACACATTTTTGGCCACATATGTGCAAAAAAGACTGTATAAATTTACCACCCCTCAATGTTCAGTTAGTACTTTGACTAGATTCTATGAGGTGCTTACAAACTAGGCTTTGTGGTCCAAACCTGGGCATTTGGCAACCTTAGCTAGCTAGATGAAGATTAGGAAAGAAAAATCAGTGCATAATCATGTTTTTTATGTTTATTGCCAAATTTGATATACCACTTTGCAAACTGATTTACAATACTGTACAATACAAGAAGGCAGAAGAAAAGATAAAAGAAGAAAGTGAGAAAATCAGACAAGATGCCTATATTCTATCAACCCTCAAATGGCGGACTGAACAGCAAGGCCTTACGAGAGGATTTAACTCGTGGTAAAGAGGCCTATACTTAGAGGAAGCGTTCCACAGCAGTAAAAATGCACGAAGGTAATCAAAGAAGCCCAGAGAAACATAGCTACATTCTGATTTCCTTTGGTTCATACCAGTGAGAGGAAGTTAGTCGGAAAAACATACACAAGCTTTTATTGCTCAGGAGCGAAAATTAAAAATGAGAGAGAAAGAAAAAGGAGGATTTGATTAATTTTGTTTTGCTACTTATTAAACTACATAAAATATTTTACTAGTGATACTGTTTTAATCAGGGAAATTGAGATTTTGAGAAGTTGAAATAAAACCACATGGTGCTTGCTTAATATTATTCAAAGTCCTTACAGTTTCTTTCAAATTCATTCCCCAAGGTATTCTTTTCCACATCTTTCTGTCATCATAATGACTCAATAAATTAATTTCTATACCCTATTTGTCCTAAAATTTAATTGATAGCTTTCTGACCCTTATAATTATTCATCACTAGTCTAAAAATCACACAAAAAGAAGGCATGACTTACAGCATCTCCAGTATCTTCCTTTCATTACCACTCTCTTCCTTAAAGGACAGGGGTTTCTTTTATTCCTTTTGCTTCATTTTGGAGTTCTGTCTCATTTTTTCATGTTTTTTTTATTATGAATAAGAACACAATATGAATCGAATGCACTATTTTACAATAGCATACATTAAACAAAAACATTTTAGGAGAAGGTTCAAGGTTCTTACATTGATTTTTAGGGCCTTTCTTGAGGGCATGCCATGCTATTTAGCCTTGCTTGTTGCTCTCTGTCTTCCTGTTAGGCCATTACTCTGTCTAGGGGCTTCTAGGTTAATGATCCCTCCCCCATCAAGGGTCTATCATTAGCACACTCACAAGGGTGCTTTCTTCTGTCTAGGCCCTTTGCTCTGGAATGACTTATCACTGTCACTGCACGCAGAGTTGGTTCAAAGTGTTGCTAGTCATCAAGCTGGGAGCTGTGCTTCAGTCAATGGGCGTGCCTGAAAAGCAACACTATTATTTATGTATTTATGTATTAGGATTTATTTACCGCCTTTTTGAAGGAATTCACTCAATATGTCAAACAGTAGTACAAATATTCAAATAAAAATACAAACTATGGCATAGTATACTACTTAAAATGTCAACACCATATGCAATAAAACATTTTAATTGACAGCATAGGGTGTAAGCAAAGACAGAACATATAGATAGATAAAATAGATTAACAGGAGTTAGAAAATAAGGGGACTAATTTAAAGCACACTACTTCTTAGCCTGTTCATGAGTGGTACAGCGGTTTCTTTATTTCCTATTTACAACTGACATTCCTTTCTCTCTGGGTATTTGCTTTTTCTATTATATTTGTACACTGCCTAGACCTGAAAGCCCCCTACACCCTCTCTATCCCAATCTTTCTGATACTCTTTTTAAGGTTAAAAAAAAAAGGGGGGGGGGGCAAGAGCAGTCATCAGTCACTCCTGTCCGCTAGTGCTGGACTTCAAAATAGTGCCAGCTGGCTAACAACTGAAACCATTTTGGATTACAACACCAGAAAGATAGGAGAGACAATGGATTACTCTTGCCTTGTTTCCAACCACATGTAGGGTAAGACGGGGCTGGGGACTTTGAGCAGCTATGTTTCCGTAAAAAAGAGAAACAAATAAAGTCTGCCTAGCCACAGCAATAATCTCTTCCTGTCCCATGCTTTCTTGAATTCAGATACAGTCCGCATCTCCAACACCTCTGCTGAAAGGCTTTCCATATATCCACCACAATTTCCATAAGGAGATATTTCATTAAATTATCTCTGTCAATCTCCTTTCATCTTCTTCCTATGCCTCCTTGTTTCAGAGCTTCCATTCAGCTGAAAAAGGCCTGTCTCCTGTGCATTTATGCAAAAGATGTATTTAAATGTCTCTGTCATATTTTCCCCTCTCACTTTTTTTTCCAAAGTAAACACATTCCATCTGAGATTCAGCTGGCAGCAATAGGTGGCGTCTGAGCTGCTCAATGCCACAGGCTGAACTAACCCCAGATATTCAGTTCTGTGGCATGCAAGGCTCCTGGCCTTTAATATCCAGGTATCAGCGGTCACCTGGAAGTTATTTATTTTCAGAATGCAAGTGATCCCTGAGATGACTGTTTGGCTCATTTTCGAAAGAGAAGGACATCTATCTTTCGACATGAATCGGAAGATGGACGTCCTTCTCCCAGGGACATCCAAATCGGTATAATTGAAGCTCGATTTAGGACGTCTTCAACTGCACTCCGTCGCAAGGATGGCCAAAGTTCAAGGGGGTGTGTCAGCAGCGTAGCGAAGGCGGGACTTGGACGTGCCTCTCACTTGGATGTCCTTGACCCATAATAAAAAAAAAACCAAGACGTTTCTTACGACTAAGGCACAAAAAGTTGCCTGAAATGACCAGATGACCACCAGAGGGTATCGGGGATGACCTCCCCTTACTCCCCCAGTGGTCACTAACCCCCTCCCACCCTCAAAAACATCTTTCAAAATTTCTGCTGCTGGAACTGTTGCTGTTGCTTGATAGGAAGATGAAAGGCCAAGGGCATCCCTCATGCTCTCTATTGCCTGCTCTTGGTCCTGGCAGTATCACTTCCTAACTCCTGGTGTTGTTCCCCTTCTATCATATTAGTAATTAGCTTATCCAAACTCTCTCCAGGTTCTGAACATTCAGTTCCTTCAAATACTAATTCATCTGATTCAGAATCTTCTACAAACCTTCGCCACACACTTTTCAGGAAAGAACAGGGTGCACCTACTACTTCACTGTGTTGGTTTTATCTCCTGCCACTCCGTCCTTCCCCCAATTGAATTGCCTTCTTTTTCTTCTTTGTGGAGATGGAAGTAAACGACTGGTATTTCAAATGCTCAGTAGAACCTGCATCTGCAGTGCTGAGTTCAAATTCTGAGCAAGCTATGCATTCACTAGCAGCCAGAGAATGCATAATTTTCTTTCCTGTATATTTGCAAAATGTAGTTGGATATTTATTGGGTTGTTTAAATTGGTAAATGGCCAGATACTAACCAATCAATATTCTGCCAGTGGCCGTGAGTGTTTTTTTAGAATGCTTACAACCGCTGACCGAAACAGACCCAGATATTCAATGCTGGGCCATGTCTGGACACTGGTATTGAATATCTGGGTGAATGGCAATACCTGGAAGATGTTAATGTTAATAAGAGTCTTATTAACCAGTATTTTCCCAAATGGGTCAATGCGGTGCACAAAGTAAGAAAACAAAATACAAAGTCATGTGTGCACAACATAATAATAAAAATATGCACATATGGAATGCACTACCGAAGGCCATAAAAACAACGCAGGATCTAGCTACCTTCTGAAGGCCACTGAAAACTGACCTGTTCAAGAAGGCATACCATAAACAACCATCCTAATTACTAAACAAAAAGACTGATCACGAACGAGACAGAACCGATCTCTCATCACATGACTGATTAACCTCATTGCTATTAATGAACAAACACTGCCACTTCTAACCTAATGTCGAAAATGATTTCTTTATAAATGATGACCCAACATATGTTACAATCCAATCTATTACTCAGGAACTTGTATGCAATCCCATAACGTATTTTTCTCTACCATGTATGTACGCACCTTAATGCAGTACCACTTTAACCCTATGTCGAATAAGATCTCTCTATAATTGATGACATAACATAAGTTACAGTCCAATCCATCATGCAGGAACCTATATGCAATACCATAATGTATTCTTTTACCATGTATATGTACTTGAATGCAATATCATTTGTAATTCTGTTAACCTGAAATGGCAATCGCCACTATGGCAAATGTAAGCCACATTGAGCCTGCAAATTGGTGGGAAAATGTGGGATGCAAATGCTACAAATAAATAAATAAAATAAAATAAAAAAGAGCAGAGAAAAATAATTTCTTGTCACAAATATTACCATGGCTAGAAGGATGCTAGGCTGCATAGAGAGGGGCATAACCAGCAGAAGGAAGGAGGTGCTGATGCCAGGGGCATCAACACCTCCTTTCTTCTGCTGGTTCTATGCAGCATAGCCCCACTTATAGTATTGTGTTCAGTTTTGAAGGGCATATCTTGCAGCGCTGCGTATGCCTTGTAGCGCTATAGAAACGCTAAATAGTAGTAGTAAAGATGTAAAAAGAGTTGAAGAGGTGTAAACAAAAGCTACAAAAATGGTATGGGGATTTGCATTGCAAGACATACGAGGAGAGACTTAGAGGCATATTTTCAAAGCACTTAGACTTACAAAGTTCCATAGAGGCATATTTTCAAAGCACTTTGGGAGGCTAAGTTCCATAGGTTTCTATGGAACTTTGGGAGGCTAAGTGCTTTGAAAATGAGCCTCATAGTAACCTATGAAACTTTGTAAGCCTAAGTGCTTTGAAAATGAGCCCCTTACTGACCTGAACATGTATACCCTGGAGGAAAGAAGAAACAGGGGTGATATGATATAGAAGTTCAAATATTTGAAAGGTATTAATCCACAAACAAACCTTTTCCGGAGACGGGAAGGCGGTAGAACTAGAGGACATGAAATGAGGTTGAAGGGGGCAGACTCAGGAATATTTTCAGGAAGTATGTTTTCACAGAGAGGGTGGTAGGTACTTGGAATGCCCTCCTGTGGGAGGTGTTGGAGATGAAAACAGTAATGGAATTCAAAAATGCATGGGGTAAACACAAAGGAATCCTGTTTAGAAGGAATGGATCCAAAGAAGCTTAGCGGTGATTAGATGGCAACACTGGTAATTGGGAAGCAAAGCCAGTGCTGGGCAGACTTCTATGGTCTGTGTCCTGAAAATGGGAAGGACAAGTCAAAGACAGGTATACATATAAAGTATCACATACAGTGAGTTTATCGTGCTAGGCAGACTGGATGGACCATACAGGTCTTTATCTGCCATTATCTACTATATTATTATGTAAAGTAAGGTGATTTACTAAACAAAAAGGTTTTAACTTTTTTTTACGAAATCTTAGCTATTGTGAGTTCTATTTGTGTTCTGCCCTTTCACTGGGTATAATTAGCATGCAGTTTAAACCAGAGTATAGAACACTTGAACCAAAATCTTCCTTAATACAGTAGTCTGAACAAGAAACAATAGCTTACAGTTCAGATGTGCTGGACAAGAGTTTTTGCCTTGCAAATTGGGAGTCTGTTCTCAACCAGCTCTCTCTCTCCATGCAAGAGAGAAGCTGGGAGGAATTCAACAGTAGTAATGCTGTTTATACTTTTACACTGGTGGAATCTTGAGAGTCACAGGAGCTTGAAAGAATCATAGAATCATATAACAGAATGCAACATAGTTTCAGTTCACAGAGGAGATACGCTGCAGACTAAATCTCTAGACCCAATGGAGAGAGAAGGGGGGAGCAGCTTGCCTATTAAACTTAGAGAACAAGGCAAACCAATAAAAAGGGTCCCATAAGACACAAAGAACTGGACATGTGGTCTGAAAGAACCTATTAGAGGGACTACAGGATTATAGGATTTGTAGTCTAATTATATATATCCTACCATCTGCCTCTATGCAAATGAGGGGGCAGAACAATGTGACATCATGAATAGAAGAACCAATTAGAAATAGGATACCTTCTTAAACAGTTTCAAACCATTTGCTTTTGGTTTATCTGTCTGTAGAATTGGATGTTATGGGATAGAGCTGCTAAAAATCTGGTCTGACTACCACGGCACTATTTTGGTAATTCCAGGGCAGTCCAGGGGTGGAGCTAAGTTAGAGTTGGAAGTTATCTGGATACCACAGATATTCAGCACCAGTTCTCAGATAACTATCTGGTCAAGTTAGGTCTGCATAATAGCTGTAAAAAAAATCCATGATGACCATAGGTTTAATATTACCTCCATAGTGTTTTACATCACCACTTGTAGCAAAGCCATTTCAGATGTGTTTTCATAAAAGCAAGGCTAGGCAGGAGAAGACTAAGATAATTTCAGTGTAACTGTTTAATACAACATATTCATTGCTTTACTTGCTTAAAGTTCTAGAATATTATTTTCAAAAGATTTTTGTCATACAACAGATTGTGAGGATATTTTTAAAAATAATGCCAGTGTCTGGTATTTGAAGATAAATTCTGTACTGTAGTGAGTCCATGCAGAGATAATATTACCTAATGTATAAATATTCAGCAATGAATGAGGGTCATCTCTTTATAAACAGTATGACCTATAAAGTTTCAAAACAAATGCTAACAATGTCTAAGTTGTTAATCAGTCAAGACTGTGTGTAACTCTGACTCTGTAGCAGCTGGTTCACAGAAGGTCTGTGGGCCCCTTTCCTCTTTAGCTGTGGAGGCTGGCGTGCACATATTAGATCTGTATGAGACATGCACGCTGAATAATGCTTAAATCATTTGAAGCTATAGCTAGAACTTTGTGAGAATTTTTTGATAAACAGTGCTGCCTGTACATGAACGTCTGAGACCACACAAATTCATTCTTCAAATGTGACCCATTTGAACCTGTGAGGTCGTGAAAGCTGACGTGTTGCAACAACTTGTTTGTCGATATTTGCCAATTAGTAAGGCACCTGTTCATCTGGGACCACTTTGGGTTTGAAATTTTGATTTCTATTTCAAACTTATATAATGCTTTTCTAGACTACCAACGGACAACTCAAATCATAAAGCAATGCACCAATACATAATAACAAAATCTATCATGCTACATATAATAAAAGTGCATCATGCAATACATAGTAAGGTCTATATATCTACATTTATCTATCTATATGTAATAACAATATAAAAGACAATGCCAGTGAGTGGGCAGGGAGAACTCATGAGCCAAGCATTTTAAAATGAGGCATCGGTGCATGCTGTGTTTTACGTCAGGTAAATGTTATTCAGATTGCTACATCAGTTATTCTCTTTCACAAACCCATGCTCAAGGCAAGTCACAGTTCTGGAATAGTAGGTAGGTTGCTGCCCCAAAGTGAATTTATAATTTATGAACTGTAGTTACTAATGTGCACAATTTTTTTGAGTGCATTAAACACCCTTTATTTTACTGCAAGTCTCATTCCTCCTAATTCTATAAAGTTGTTGGCAATAGTTGGTGTTAATTGGCAGCAATTAGCTGTCATGTGCATAAATGCCGCTAGTCAATATTCTATAACCTGTGCACAAATTCCAGAATGTGAAACTGCAAGTGGATGAGGACTTTGGGAAGGGCATGGGTGGAAAAAAGAAAGACTAGTTCACAAGATGTCAAGCATTGATACAATACTTTGTATTGATATTTGAATACGTTTACTGTTGTAATTGTCTATTGCTCATTTTTGATGTATTCTTACTGTACACCGCCTTAAGCAAATTCCTTCAAAAAGGCGGTAAATAAATCCTAATAAATAAATAAATACACAACAACAACAAAAAAAGGAAGGACGGTACATGCACTGTCATTTAGTTCAAAGAATAACTGAAGAAGTCAACATTTTTTGAATAACATAAAATAGAAGACAGTCCTATTTGCAGTCAACAAATGGGAAAACAAAATGACCCAACTGTGTTTCTGCAAGAGTGCCTGTGTCGGGAATCCGCTTATGTGTGATAGTAAATATATGCACGCAAACTTTGATATGAATGGAACTGATATGTTGTCAAATTGAAAGTAAAGGACTGTCTACAGCCAACCAGAAACTGTAAACTCTGAGACCCCACCCCAGAACTGCTCTGATTGGTCCTTCCCACAAAGGGGATGCCAACCAATGTTGATCTGGGTGGGCCAGGGATATGCCTAGCAGTTACATGCATGGGTTACAGAATACTTGTTTGACTGGGGTAAGTGCTCATGCCTAAAGTTAAGCGTGGAACTACAGACTTATGTTAGTCTTCTATAACATCAATTGTACGTGCAGCATGCAGCATCCTGACACTCAACTTTAGGTGACCTTTTGAGAATTACCCCATTCCCCCGATTCTATATAGCATGCCTAGGGCTTTGTGCCGGAATCCAAGTGTATTCTGTAACAACACATGTAACTTAATTGGCTTAACAATTTTATTTTACTTATTTATTTTATTGCATTTGTATCCCACATTCCCCCACCTATTTGCAGGCTCAATGTGGCTTACATAGATTTGGTAACATAGTCATAACTGGATATCTGATACAGTTAGTAGTGTGTAGCGATTAAGGAAGAGGGGAGGGAAGAAGGGAGAGAGTTGTTAGGGTAGTTATAGACGGTGTGTGTTCATAATTGAGTGGGCTTAGTGAGGTTATAGGTTTTCATTGTAGGCCTTGTTGAAGAAGAATGTTTTCAGAGATTTTCAAAACATAGTTGTTTCTTTGATTGCTTTCAGTTCTGTAGGTAGTGCATTGATAACAGCTCTTAACATGCAATAATGAGCAATAATTGGCATTGGCAATAATTAGAATTTAAGCGTACAACTTGCTAAGCGTATTCTGTAACGCACTGCGCCTATCTTCTAAAGCACGTGGGCAAAAAGGGGCATGGTTATGGGCAGGGAAATGGACATTTTGTGGGCATTCTAAAGTTTATGCACGCAATTATAGAATATGGCCAATGCGCCTAAAACTATGCACCGGATTTATGCCATGTTTTCATTGGCATAAATAGACATGCATAGTTTTAGGCACTGGAATATCAACTAAGCATATTCTACATACCACTCCTAAATCTAGGTACTGCTTATAGAATACGCTTAGGCAGAAATGTTTTCCGCACAGATTTTTTAGGCACCATATATACATACAATTCCCCCCCCCCCCCCACCATTGTGTGCAATAGTAGGGTTACCATATTTTGTCCCCCAAAAAGGAGGACAAATGCCCCACCCCACCACACACCCACCCCGCCCCCTTTCACACCACACCCCACCCCTTTCATGCCCTTGCTCCGCCCCTGTCATATTTTCCCCTCCCCCTGTCACATACCCCATCACCCCTCTCCCCGTCACCCCCCTCCCCTTACCTTACTACTGCCCCGGTGGTCTAGTGACCTCTTCAGGGCAGGAAAGAGCCCCCTCTTTCCTGCCCGGAGCGCTGCCCTGCATGCATCCTTCCTGTTGCTGATCTCAGCGCCGATTCAAAATGGCCACCGAGAGTTGAAGTCTCACGAGGTCACTTCAACTCTCGGCAGCCATTTTGAATTGGCGCAGAGATCAGCAACAGGAAGGATGCATGCAGGGCAGCACTCCGGGCAGGAAAGAGGGGGCTCTTTCCTGCCCCAAAGGCGAAAGAGGTCACTAGACCACCAGGGCAGTAGTAAGTAAGGGGAGGGGAGGCTAGCAATCTGTCCGTTTGTCCGGATTTCTGAACAAATGGGCAGGCTGGTGGGCGGGCCGTCAACAAATGGGCCCGCCCACCAGCCTGCCCATTTGTCCAGAAATCCAGACAAGCGGGCAGATTGGCAAAATCCGCCCGGTTGCCCGGACATGTCCTCAAAAAGAGGACATGTCCGGGTAAATCCGGACATATGGTACCCCTTTGCAATAGGGCCTAATTACTAAGAATGCACATTAACCATGCTAGCACATGCTAAAACAAAAATGCACGTTAGTGACCACTGTGCTGATTTGGCTGGTAGAACTGCACCTAATACTTTGGTTACTGCTTTCCTGTGGTACGGCTGCCAGTGTCCCTATTTTTAATATTTCAATTACTCTGAACTCGGTTGATCAAAAAAATCTAGCAGCTTGAAAGCACAGAGAATATTTCAATTTTATTTTGACGATAGGCAGATGCATTTCAGTGTCCCACGAGCTTCCTGCCATTAGGATTCAATGCTCATTTACTTAGCAGTTTCTGTCTGTTTTGTTCTTCTACTTTTGAGTAATGGTAGGTCAAAGTACTCCAGATGATTTTGTTAATGACATGCTAAAATCAACCATATAGAAACTGCATGATTACAGATATAAATTATCCTTTTTTTTAACAGGAAAGTAAACAAGTACTTGTTTGGGCTCCACCTGCTTTGCTGCTGTTGGGGTTTGCATGCCATAAAGAAAACAATTCCCCCTTCTCATGGCTAAACTAAAATTAGGCTCCACCTGCAAGATGCTAATGAAATCTTACACAGCTGCATTCCAGAAACAAGTTCGACAGATTGCATTTGGAAAGCTCCTTGCACATCGAACAAAACTGCCCTTGAAAATTTGCCACATTTTCTGAAAATGCTATAATAAATGATAATTATTATTACTGTAAACAAGCTGAGCTGCAATCTCTTAAATAGGTCTTGTAACACCACGCATCTTGTAATAATCTTTCAGGCTTACACTCCACATTTTGCACTTTATAGACATACTTTAAAGCACTTGTGAACAAGTGCAAGTTTCAGGTCTGTTTCACATCAGTACTCAATAAGCATGCAAACCCCGGTCAGACTATGGAATTCATTCCTCAGTTCGTAACTGCTAAAGCACAAATCCATAGTCCATCTGGGGACTGGCAGTGAGATACATCTTCATTTTTCACTTCAGCTGCCTTTTCAGCATTAGTATGAAAGCACTCTCATTTTAGGAGTATAATTTCTGAAAACTGCAGCATTTATATAAGAACCAGTATTAGTGTCTGGGTAACCTGTGCTCATGTACATCCATACATGCTTTTTAACAGTGGGTTATAGATAGCTTGTCCCATGTGTTTAAGATCTTACCTCCTCATTTTACTAAGCTGCTTTATTTATTTATTTTATTTTGTTGCATTTGTCTCCCACATTTTCTCACCAGTTTGCAGGCTCAATGTGGCTTACATTAGGCCATAATGGCGATCGCCGTTCCGGGTAGAGAATTACAAATGGTATTGCATTAAGACACATACATGGTACAATAGAATACAAAGTGATAATGCATAGAAGTTCCTGAATAGTGGAGTGTATTATGAAATAAGTTAGATTATCAACTATAGAAAGTTCATTTCCGATATAAGTGATAAAGGTCAATTCCATCTTGAGAAGTGGTAATGCGTGTTGTGTAATTTTCACTAGTAATGTAAAGAGTTTCACTAGTAATGTAAAGAGTTTGTTATTGTATAGTTCAGGCAGAGTCTAGTTTCCAGGTGATTAGGATGGGTCTTTGTGGTATGCCGTCTTGAACAGGTTGGTTTTCAGTAGTTTTTGGAAGATTGTTAGGTCATGCATTGTTTTTTATGGCCTTTGATAGTACGTTCCATATTTGCACACTTATGTAGGAGAAGCTGGATGCATATGTGGATTTATATTTAAGTTCTTTGCAGCTGGGGTAGTGGAGATTCAAGAATGTGCGAGCTGATCTTTTTGTGTTTCTAGTTTAACATTTTAATGCATATTAATTCACATTACCATGTGTTAATACGAGCTAAGGGGTCCTTTTTCAAAGGTGCGGGAGGGTGCGTATGCATGTACAGTGCTTGTCAAATTGGCAGTACTGCCCAGCTAGCTTGTGAGCCGGGGGGGGGGGGGTAATTCCAAATTTATCGTGCACCGAATCCTGCAGTAAACAGCAGTAGGCACACGCTGCATGCAAATCACGCGGGTAGTGAGACATTATCGCTAGGTCAATGGGTGGTGGTAAGTTCTCAGAACGAAAATGCACGGAGTAAAAATGTGGCCCAGCGTGCGCCCAAAAGACGCACTCGCACTACCACTGGCCACTTTTTACTGCGGCTTAGTAGAAGGACTCCTAAGTGTATAATTAGTAAATAGGAGCCGATAAGAATAATGGGGATTGTTATTTAAAGTGTGTCAAATTGTAATAGGGTGTGTTAAGGTTAACCCAGCTAGGACCCAACTAGCCAAAGCCCTTTGGGTCCTTTTACAAAGGCACGCTGAAAAATGGCTTGCGGTAGTGTAGTTGCGGGTTTTGGGCGCATGCAGAATCATTTTTCAGAGTACCTGTAAAAAAGGCCTCTTTGTTTTTCCCCAAAAATGGACGTGTGGCAAAATCCCAAAATTGCCGCACGTCCAGTCTCAGATCTTACCACCAGTCATAGACCTAGCGGTAAAGAATTTGGGCGGTATTGACCTATGCGCATCAGATGCCACTTGGCACATGTCCGCTGCTCATGCCAGAAAATAAAAAAATATTTTTCAGACGCGCACCAAACTTGAAATTACCACAAAGGCCACGTGGTAACCAGGCAGTAACTCCAATTTTGCACACGTTGGGCGCGCGTAGGCGCCTACGCGGCTTAGTAAAAAGGGCCCCCCCCTATTTACTACAGTGTGGTAAGATTTGGCAGTTATCACACAGTGATTACTAAAATTAATGTGCAATTACTGCAAATCCACGGTGTTAGCTGTTGGCATTCCCAGCGTTTTTAGGAGGGCAGCTGTGCAGTTAAGACAGAGAAAAAGCTGATACATTTAGCTGCAGTGCTTGGTGTAGTACCTGCTGCATTTACTAAAAGGCACAGTCTCAGCCTATTCCCAACCCCAAAACTGTTTTCCTCATTAGCTGTTTAATATGGGAGTTAGCATACACTACCTGAGACTATGAGCCCACTAGGGACAGAGTGCATGAATGCAATACGTAAACTGTTTTGATTGTACCATAGAAAGGTAGTATAGAAATAAATCTAATAAAATAAATACATAAATGAAAAGTCAGTGTATTTTGCTGTTAGTATGGGTCCACACTATGGGACCCTTTAACTAAAGTATGTTAAGTACTTACTTCTTAATTCTAAAAAAAGCTGCCAAAAATTGCCCTTGCAAAGTTGAGTGTGCGCCCAATTAGTATGCGCAATTGAATTAAATAACAAGCTAAGTAGCACCAATAATTGGCTTTTTAACAAGCAATTATTGGCACTAATTAGATTTAATTGGAATATATGCACGTAAATTTAGGTGTGGGATCTGCGCCTAAATTTTACGAACAAGTAAAAAAAAGGTAGTATGGAAATGAGAAGGTTCCTAGTATTTATGAACGTTATTATAGAATAAGGGGGGGGGGGGGGATATGTGTCTAATTTAGGTGTGCACATTTAAACCATGTTTCAGTAGGTGCAAATGGCCGCGCCTAAATTTAGGTGTGATTCCTGGGCATAAGCACTATTCTATAAACTGTGCCTAACTTTAAGCGTGACTTAACGCTTTTTCAGTGCCATATATAGAATTCACCCCTAAATGCATGGTTAGGTGTGAAAATAGGCGAATGCCCAACTGCGTTAAGGCATTTTGCAGTAGTTTGCCTGTTATTGCTTGGTAAACCATGCATTCATGAATTTCTCTTAGGGAGCGTTGCATGGATGTGGAAATGTTACCCACTTAGGGCCTTATTCTATAAATGTTATGCTCCTAAATTTACATTCCTAAATTATGCTCCTAAATGTATGCTAAATCTATGAGCATCGTAGGACCTAAATTAGGAGCATAAATTTAAGAGTGTAAATTATGCTCTTAATTTAGAAGCATAAATTTAAGAGTGTAAATTTATAGAAAAAGGCCCTTAGGGGTCCTTTTACAAAGGCACACTAGTGTTTTTAGCGTGTGCTAAAAATAAGCATGCACTAAACTCTAGAGACACCCATATATTCCATTAGGCCTTTGTAAAAGTACCTCTTAGTGCTTTATATTTCCCCTGCATTAACTGGCTAACGCACAATTAGGTCCAGATTCTATAAAGGGAACTGAAAATTAGGCGCCAGAAAAAATTGGAACTAAGCACTATTCTGTAAAGGGCGCATGCCTTTATAGCATAGTGCTTAAGTGCGGATCTCATACCTAACTTTGGGCACCAGACTTACATCTGCTGAAACTTGGTGTAAATGTTGGTGCCCTAGGGGGTCAACCCGGAACTACTGCCGGTCCAACGTGAGTGCCAGAAGTCATGGCCGCTGAGAGACTGGGCAGGACCTGGGCAAGGCCGCACCCGGGGCCCCGCCCCCGAGGTCATCGTTGTCGCTGCCCCCAGGGCCACCGAGTGACTGGGCTGGGCACGGGGCAAGGCCGTCCCTGGGGCCCCGCCCCACCCTCGAGGTCATCGTTGCTGCCCCCCCCCGGGTCGCCGCGCTGCAGTTCCCATCCGCCCCCTCCGTCCACCACCAGGTTGGGCCCTCTGAATTGAAATCACAGCGCCTCACCTGTCACCTCGCTCCCTGACTGAAAGTGCAGCAGCGGCAGATCGGATTCGCCTCCCTTCGGAAGTTACATCAGAGGAGGGAGGGACACAGGGAGGGAAGGCCCGAAGGGAGGCAAATTCGATCTGCCGCTGCTGCGCTTTCAGTCACGGAGTTGACAGGTGAGGCGCTGTGATAATTTCAATGCAGGGGGCCTGGCCCGGTGGCGGACGGAGGGGGCGGGTGGGGACTGCGGCGTGGCGATCTTGGGGGCGGGGGTGGGGCCGAGGGTGGGTGAGATCAGGGGCTGCGGCGCCGGGCCCTCCTTGGAGGCCCGGGCATGTGGAATTTTGTCCCCCCTGCCACCCCCTCTTGGCGGCCCTGCCAGCGGTAGTTCCACCCTCAGCGTGTGCCATTTCTGGTGCTAGAGGAAATATTGAAAATATATTTCCACAGTTCTTACCCGGCTGTAATCAGGCAGCGTTTGCACTTTCCGGTTATCACCAAGATAGCACGGAAGCCCTTACCGCCACCTCAATGGGATCCCGCGCTCCCTCCCCCCGAAATGGCTGCATGACAACTGTGAACTTACCGAACGGCCATTTCATATTTTGGCTATTTTTACTTTCTGCAGTAAAAGGGGCCCTGGCGCATGGCAAAATTGGCTGCTGTATCTAGCACAGGGCCCCTTTTACCGCAGCTTAGTAAAAGGGGCCCCAAGCTAGGCTTGCTTACCCAGTACTCTATAACTATCCAGCTTATTTTCGAAAGAGAAAAACGCCTATAGTGCGACCTAAATTGGGAGATAGACGTTTGTCTCGCAAAGGCGCCCAAATCGGTATAATCAAAAGCCGATCTTGGGCGTTTCCAACTGCACTCCATCGCGGAAATGAATAAAGTTGACGGGGCGTGTTGGAGGCGTGGTGTAGGCGGAACTGGGGTGTGGTTATCAGCCGAGGAGAGATGGGTGTCTTTAGCTGATAATCGAAAAAAAAAAAAAAAGGCATTTTTACCATGATTTTGGGTCACTTTTTTTGGACCCATTTTTTTTCACGAACAAGTCCCAAAAAAGTGCCCCAACTGCCCAGATGACCACTGGAGGGAATTGGGGATGACCTCCCTGGACTCCCCCAGTGGTCACTAACCCCCTCCCACCCAAAAAAAAATCCACTTTAAAAACTTTTTTCCCAGCCTGTATGCCAGCCTCAAATGCCGTACCCACCTCCATGACAGCAGAATGTGTTCGATCTTGTCACAGCCTTTCCCTGGGTCAGATGTAGCTCTCGGGTGCAGTACAGGGTCACATCAGCATTGCATTGTGATGGGTGTAGGGTATTGCACTCTGTGATTTCATTAGCTTGTGTTACAGTCTCACAATGTTGGTAGTTGGTAGGCTCTTCTCCCATGGTGCTTTTCCCCCTGTTGTGTGCCCTGTTGTGTTTCCTGTTGTAGTCCATGCGGTAGTGGCCATTTTTGTAAGCCAGTTTTAGTTCCCTTTCCTGTGTTAGCCATGTTAGACAACTTAGTTCTTACCTTGAATGTGGCTGAATGAGGGCAATGTACAGCATTCTGCCAGTTCTGACCTACTGCTCATCTCAGTACCGGGGAGTCTCGTTGCCAATGGGGCACAACCTCTGATCTGCAGTTAACTGTGAGTAAAGGCGGTTATTCCAATAAAGGACGTTTTCGTAGAGATTAGTCTTCAGGTATCAACTGGTGTGCCAAGGTTATATAGCAGCAACCAGTTCTAGAGGCCTGCGTGTATGCAGGTCCCTGGAGCACTTTTAGTGGGTACTGCAGTGCACTTCAGCCAGGTGGCCCCAGGCCCATCCTCCCCCACCTGTAACACTTGTGCTGGTAAATGGGAGGCCTTCAAAACCCACTGTACCCACATGTAGGTGCCCCCTTCACCCCTAAGAGCTATGGTAGTGTTGTACATTTGTGGGTTTTGGGGGAGGGGGTTGGGTGTTCAGCACCCTTGGTAAGGGAGCTATGCATGTGGGAGCTTTTTCTGAACTCCATCGCACTGACGTAGGGTGCCCAGTTGGTGTTCTGGCATATCAGGGGGGCGAGTGTACTACAAATCCTGGCCCCTCCCACGACCAAATGGCTCAGATTAGGACGTTTTTGAGCTGGGCGTTTTTAGTATCCATTATCGCTAAAAAAACAAACGTCCAGCTCAAAAATGTCCATTTTTTCGAAAATACGGTTCGGCCCGCCCCTTCACGGACCCATTCTCGGAGATAAACGCCCATGGAGATAGGCGTTTCCGTTCGATTACGCCCCTCCACGTATACAAAGTTTTGGAACACCCTGACACACCCATGCTCCTCTCATGGCTACAGCCCCTTTTCAGGTACCCGCTATGGGAATTAGACACACTGCCTTATAGAATAGTGCACAGCTAGATGCATGCACAAATATTAATGAGTGCCATTTAACATCAATAATTGGTTGTTAGGACCCAATTATGTGTGTGCACAAATTTGAATGCACAAATCTGGGTGCCTATATATATATATATATATATATATATATATATATATATATATATATATATATATATATATATAATGCAAACAAAAAAAAAACCCAGGGAAGAGGTAACAGTTAATCCATAGATGTGAACAACCAATCCCCTATATATATATTTATATGCCATTTTTTATTTTGTTTGAGATTCTTGTTAGAAGTTCACATTGGCTTTGTGGAGTCCAGTGTAGGCAATCTGAATTGAAATCCCTGTCTGAAGGTAATATCCTTTCCTACTCCCTCAATATTTTTATTTACCTTATTTTAATTTAATTTGCATGTCTGTTACATTTTAGTAGTGTCACTTTCGATGTGCATTTGTCCATTCTGTATGTATTAGCAAGCAAATAATTTATATATATATATATATATATATATATATATTTCTGATTAATTTTATTTTTTTATAGGTGTGTTATTTGCTCCTGTTAAAAAGACTGAATGTATCCTGGATGCAGGCAGTCCAGCTGCCGAAACATGTCGGGCGATGATTTAATACACCTATGTGGTAGGGCAACATACATCACACCTCGTTATTAAAGATTGCTTCTTTTTTATTTATTTATTTTTCTTTGTTGAAACTTATAAATATTTCCAGAGAAAGATAAGAAACCAACAATATCAAATATGGCAATTATTAAGAAAAAAAGAAAAAATATTTAGAAGCATTCAGCCCACATAAATTGGGGAAGAAATGGAATAAATCAAACAAAATAAAACAAAAAGGAAAAGAACTGATACTGCCTCATTAAAGATTTCTTCTTAAATAAATTCCCTACTTATCAGCCACTAGTTGGTTCTTCTGGCTGTTGTTTTGTCATTTCTGGACTTTTACTGCGGCTTGGCTTTGCCTTTCTGTATCCAGAGTATTCTAATTGGCTTATACATTTAAATGACCTGTTATGGAACGAGAGGGGAGGGGGGGGGGGGATGTATTGAGTCAGACCAATAAAAAGGTATCACATTATTTTTCATGCTTTGTTTCTGTTTTTATTTTTATTTATCAACAAATGTGAAAAAAGTGTTAACAGACTGTCAATCTGCTTCACTGGTGTGACCACTGAGACTTCACTTAAAAGATATGGCAGGATGCAGGATTGTGGTCATGGGAGAGTTAGCGGATACTTAGATTTCTCTCCTTCACTTCTGGATCCCCGAGGAACACTGCATCCAGCCAGCTGCACCAGCTCAGTGCATGGTGTAACTTTACATTCTTCTCTAAGTCCCTCCTGATCTCTTCAGTTCATGTTTTGCAGGCTGTGCCAGAAGAAAGCAGTGAGAAATGTTTTCAAACCCTCCTTATAAATAGAACCTATACAATATAGGACCAGTTTAGTCAGCAAAAAGATTGAAACAAATATCCCTGAAGCTAATAAGAGCCATTTTGTAAAAGTTTGTGATTTTTGTGTTTGCTGGATGCAGTGGCGTTCCGAGGGGCGCTGACACCCGGGGCAGATCACCGATGCGCCCCACCCCCCTGGGTGCAGCGCCCCCCTCCGTGCAGTGCGACCCCCCCGGCGAAGGGACACCCGCCACCCCGGCGAAAGAACCCCCCCCGGTGCACGCCGCTGGGGGGGTGCCGCGCGCCGGTCAGCGTCGTTGGTTTCCATGCTCCCTCTGCCCCAGAACAGGAAGTAACCTGTTCCGGGCAGAGGGAGCATGGAAATCGACGACACTGACTGGCGTGGCACCCCCCCCAGCGACGTGCACCCGGGGCGGACCGCCCCCCCTTGGTACGCCACTGGCTGGATGAAAATAACATGCCTTTGCTAGAATCTGTTCAATAAAACACAGTTTCTGCCTGATTCTATATATTGCGCCTTAATTTCTGTGTGAAAATCAAGAGCGAAAAAGGAATAGGGAGAGTTGGATCTTCTCAAACAATGAAGGACACGTGTTGGCGGCTAAGAGACCCTATTACTAAGTCACGTAGGTGCCTAAGTGCACTGAACGTGTGCCAAATTGGCATTACTGCCTGGTTATCTCATCTGAAAAATATTTTTTATTTTCTGGCATGCATAATGGATGCACGCCAAGTGGCATTTGACAGTCATACAGGATCATACACCTGCACAAGGCTGGAATGGGCTACAAAACCATCAGTAAGACGCTGGGCGAGAAGGAGACAACTGTTGGTGCCATAGTAAGAAAATGGAAGAAGTACAAAATGACTGTCAATCGACAAAGATCTGGGGCTCCACGCAAAATCTCACCTCGTGGGGTATCCTTGATCATGAGGAAGGTTAGAAATCAGCCTACAACTACAAGGGGGGAACTTGTCAATGATCTCAAGGCAGCTGGGACCACTGTCACCACGAAAACCATTGGTAACACATTATGACATAACGGATTGCAATCCTGCAGTGCCCGCAAGGTCCCCCTGCTCCGGAAGGCACATGTGACGGCCCATCTGAAGTTTGCCAGTGAACACCTGGATGATGCCGAGAGTGATTGGGAGAAGGTGCTGTGGTCAGATGAGACAAAAATTGAGCTCTTTGGCATGAACTCAACTCGCCGTGTTTGGAGGAAGAGAAATGCTGCCTATGACCCAAAGAACACCGTCCCCACTGTCAAGCATGGAGGTGGAAATGTTATGTTTTGGGGGTGTTTCTCTGCTAAGGGCACAGGACTACTTCACCGCATCAATGGGAGAATGGATGGGGCCATGTACCGTACAATTCTGAGTGACAACCTCCTTCCCTCCGCCAGGGCCTTAAAAATGGGTCGTGGCTGGGTCTTCCAGCACGACAATGACCCAAAACATACAGCCAAGGCAACAAAGGAGTGGCTCAGGAAGAAGCACATTAGGGTCATGGAGTGGCCTAGCCAGTCACCAGACCTTAATCCCATTGAAAACTTATGGAGGGAGCTGAAGCTGCGAGTTGCCAAGCGACAGCCCAGAACTCTTAATGATTTAGAGATGATCTGCAAAGAGGAGTGGACCAAAATTCCTCCTGACATGTGTGCAAACCTCATCATCAACTACAGAAGACGTCTGACCGCTGTGCTTGCCAACAAGGGTTTTGCCACCAAGTATTAGGTCTTGTTTGTCAGAGTCATTACTGCCCATATTCTTTACCGCTAGATCTATGGCTGGCAGTAACATCTCAGACAAAAAAAGTACGTGCGGCAATTTTGATTTTGATGCACATCATTTTCAGCAAAAAAAGAGGTCTTTTTTACAGGTGTGCTAAAAATTGGATCGGCTCATACCCAAAACCTGCGCCTACACTACTGAATGCCATTTTTCAGTGCACCTTTGTAAAAGGACTCCTTTATTACAAAACATCAAAATCCACTTGATACAGCAGCTGTGTTTCGGTGCCTGAGCGCCTGCCTCAAGAGTCTTATGATGTAATGCTGATATCAAAAAGAATATATTTATCAAAACTTTGTAGACAAAGGGGTATTAGCATAACCCAGAATCAAAGAAGTCAATCTTCGTGGACTGCCAAAATGATCAGAAAAAGAAAGTCACCAGACAACAAAGGTAGAAAAAAAAATCATTTTATTTTCATTTTAGTGTTTGGAATATGTCTAGTTTGAGAATTTAGATCTGCTGTCTTATTTTGCACTGGGTATACTAGAGCTGTAACAGCTTACAGAAATTATTTATAATGAAAAAAATTCATGAGTTATTTTTTTCTCCTATACTGGTATAAAATTTCAATGATGCCTATTTATATGTGCCAAGGCTGGTATAAGGGGTGTGGCTACTGTGGGTGTGGTTACCATAGGGGCGGAGCCATAGATGGTGACCTCATCCACAATGAGTACTGATACCTTTTTTCCTACAAAAAAAAAGCAATGCAAAGGACCATCATGAAGAAAAATCTACAGTGGCAGCTTTAGCAGTTGGGTCAGACAGACAAACAGGAAGTGGAGAAGGAACTTCTGGATTGACTTCTGGTGGGACACATCAGCATATATAGTGTTGTGAGTGCTCTGGGATTTCTGGTGTTAATGTTTAGGTGAGGGTGGGTCTAGTTTGACAAAGAAAAGTGGCAGAGGTGTTAGGGCATGAGAGGGGGTGGCTTTGCAGAAGCATTTGAAAGACAAAGTTTTTGTGCCAGTTACAACATATAGAGTGTCTTTTACTAAGATGTGCTCACGTTTTAGCCTGCCCTAAAACTGTGGACGTGCTAAACATTAGAGACACCCATAGGAATGCATTGGCGTCTCTAATGTTTAGCGCACCCAGAATTTTAGCGCGTGCCAAAAACGTGAGTGTGCCTTAGCAAAAGACCCTCATAGTGAAGCATTTAGAGAAAAGGTACAGAGGGCAAAAGGGGGAGAAGGGGATGTTATGCAGGTAGGGGAGTCTTTGGACTCCTAGGATTTTTCAGTGACATTGGATTCAGATTCAACGTTTGAGGATGAGTTAGTGGCCCATAGGGCGAGTCCGATGTCTGGGCTGGGGAGTAGTTTGGGTGTTAGGGCTTAGGGGTCTAGGAAATGGCATATGTGATTTGCATTTAGATTTGCAGTTCTCAGTTAAGTTGTGGCAAAGAATTTTGAGAGGTCGTTACATTAACGGAACATGAGCATGAAGGTAGGGACCAAAAAAAAAAAGATGATGATAGTAAGGATGATAAGAAACAAGGAAAAGGGAGGGTTTCATGTTTCAGGCGCCATATATAAAATCTAGTCCTTGATGTGTAGTTCCTGCTAGCACAACCACAACTGAGAACTCCTTTCCTCCATTTTTACACACACTTATTTTTTTTAGCATGATTTATTGCAAGGGTGTCGAACTGCAATCCCGGACAGCCGCAAAACAGTCAGGATATTCTGTGTATCCGCTCTCAAGTTTGACTTTGTCCTTGACTGCATCCTGTGACAACATTTGTGTAAGAAGCAATGTGGTGTGTTTTAATCTTCAGGACTGCGCTACGTATAAGAGAAGTCTCAGTTAGGGGCTCTTTTACTAAGCCATGGTAGGGCTAATGTTCAGGTAACATTTGCCAAATGGACACTACTACTGGACTAGCGTGGGTGCCTAGTGGTAATTTTGAAGTTGGTGCGCACTTTTTCTCACAGTAGGAAATATTTTTCTATTTTCTACTGCAGGGGGTGTTCCTGGTGGTAATCGGCAGTGTGGCCACATTAGCATATGGTACCTGATTACCACACAAGCAGCATGTGAACCTTTATCACTAGATGGAGGAGTGGGTAGAGCACTGGTCTTGCAATCCAGAGGTGGCCGGTTCCAATCCCGCTGCTGCTCCTTGTGATCTTGGGCAAGTCCCTTAACCCTCCATTGCCTCAAGTACAAACTTAGATTGTGAGCCCTCCTGGGACAGAGAACTATCCAGTGTACCTGAATGTAACTCACCTTGAGCTACTACTGAAAAAGACATGAGTAAAATCTAAGCCACACTGAGCCCACAAATAGGTGGGAAAATGTGGGATGCAATACAATAAATAGCCACACACTACTTTTAAATTTAGAACAAGGCCATTTACTGTCTCACTAAAAAAGCCCTATTTCCTAGCCGCGGTAAAAAATGGCCCAGCACACACCAAATTCACACGTCCAGACTATCGCAGGCCACTTTTTACCTTAGCTTAGTAAAAGATCCCCTTAGCAGTCTAGATAGGCTATTTTTTTAATTTGTAGAATTCTAATTAATAAAAGTTTGAATATCGTTTATATTTGTTGTTAGTTAAATATTGTGAATGATTTTCAGAGGTATTGTTTTGATATTGGAATCACTGAATTATTGGATAGCCCATTTTTTGTGATAATGCATATTCATGAGACAGATTTGCATGCACCTCCTCCATTGTATGCAAAATACATTGCATGCATCTTCATTAGGGATTTCCTCAAAACATGGCTGGTTCGTGGCCCTCCAGGATCACAGTTTGACACCCCTGACTTATAGCATTTGTACCAAAGTAAAACATTTATAGATTGTCTGAATGTCTGTTATGACAAGTTTAAAACACTCATCTTTGTTTGAAACATTTTTTCTAAAGTCATTTGTCAGCTCCAGTTAAACAGCCTGACAAATCTGTTTGCTGCAGTTTTATGGCAAATGAGACATTTGTCTAAAGCCTCCACTGCTCACACAGCAGAAAGAAGTACACATGCCTGCAACTAGGCTGGGACCCCATTGGTGCAAAACCTATTAATGCTTTCTCTAGCAGTCCTCTTTAAATACCAGCCATAGATTCGTATGTTTCATGACATGGGCTTACTCATAAGTTAGCATAACCTGTTAGCTATCATTTTAATCAATATCAAAGAGGTGGAGTTGCTGAATAATAATAAAAAAAAACCAATGTGGAAATCTATGAAAAATTGCAGAAGAGATCATTCCCCAACTCTGTGTTCTTGCTTCCTCTCTCACTGTATGCTTCCAGTACAAAGACTAGGGAGCACTGCATGAAGTTACATGGTAATACATTTAAAACTAATATAGAAGAATGCATTTTTTTCACTCATTGAATACTTGGTACTTGTTGTCGGAGAATGTAGTAACAAAAATTGAAGAGGTATAAAAAAGAGAACAAAACTTAAAGAACCCTGTATATGAAAATGATCCAAATCAAATTTAAATTTGTCCCAACAGGCAAGAGAGCTTCAAAAACCAAAACAAGCTTATTTTCGAAAGAGAAGGGCGCCCATCTTTAGACACAAATTGGGAGATGGGCATCCTTCTCACAGGGTCGCCCAAATCGGCATAATCGAAATCCGATTTTGGGCGTTCTCAACTGCTTTCCGTCGCGGGGACGACCAAAGTTTACGGGGGCGTATCGGAAGCATAGCGAAGGCGGGACTGGGGTGTGCCTAACACATGGGCGTCCTCGACCGATAATGGAAAAAAGAAGGGCGTCTTTGACGAGCACTTGGACTACTTTACTTGGTCCATTTTTTCTTACGACCAAGCCTCAAAAAGGTGCCAGAACTGACCAGATGACCACCGGAGGGAATTGGGGATGACCTCCTCTTACTCCCCCAGTGGTCACTAACCCCCTCCCACCCTAAAAAAAAAAACTTAAAATTTTTTTTTTGCCAGCCTCTATACCAGCCTCAAATGTCATACTGCTGCATCCCTACCTTGTTCTTCTGGCAGCGGCCATATTGGCAGGATCATCTGATCAGCAACCATTTTGGGAAGATCATCTGAGGGGCAGCCATTTTGGAAGGATCATTTGAGGAGCAGCCATCTTAGGTAGCTCATCAAGGAGGCAGCCATCTTGAATGTCTTTTGGGCGTGCCCTATGAGATCTCTCGCCTCTCAGCTGAGACCAGGATCCTCTGATTGGAGGCCTATTTAAGAGCTGGCCTGGGACACCATCTTTGCTTCGGCTTCTATCTTGTTAGAGGTTTGGTGCTTGTATCGTGTGCTTCACTACTACTCGTCTGCTTTATCTGCCTTGACCTTTGGACCATTCCTGACTACCCGCTGTTTTGCTGCCTGCCTTGACCTTTGGACCGAATCTGACTACCCGCTGTATCGCTGCCTGCCTTGATCTTTGGAACGGACATGATTACCCGCTCTGTTGCTGCCTGCCTCGACCTTTGGACCATACCTGATTACCCAAGTAGTGCAGCCTGCCTTGATCTCTGGACTGTACCTGCTTACCTGCCAAGTTACGCCCGCTCTTACCACTAGCCAGGTCAGTGGCTGCCCAACCCCATCCGGATCTCGAAGTCCTGGTGGCCACCTGCAAATGGGGGCTCAACTCCTGGGGAATGATGGTCGCTTCCCAGGTGAAGCTAGGGGTTGTCTGGTTGCCTGACTGAGTGCGGCGCTGCTCTTCATCCACCATGCTCAGTCGTGGCACAAGGGCTCACTACCCAGTCCTAACACATACCCAGCTCCCTGAGAGCAGCATGCAGGTCCCAGGAGCAGTTTTAGTGGGTGCAGTGCACTTCAGGCAGCCGGACTCAGACCCATCCCCCCCACCTGTTACACCTGTGGTGGTAAATGTGAGCCCTTCAAAACCCACCAGAAACCCACTGAACCCACATGTAGGTGCCCCCCTTCAACCCTTAGGGCTATGGTAGTGTTGTACAGTTGTGGGGAGTGGGTTTTGTGGGGGGGGGTTGGGGGGGGCTCAGCACTCACTCCTAGATAGGATTTTATATAGTGCTGGGGAGGAGACGGCTGTCTTGGTACATGTGGGTACTAATGACATAGGAAAATGTGGGAGAGAGGTTCTGGAAGCAAAATTTAGGCTCTTAGGTAGAAAGCTGAAATCCAGATCCTCCAGGGTAGCATTTTCTGAAATACTACCTGTGCCACGCGCAGGGCCCAAGAGACAGGCAGAGCTCCAGAGTCTCAATGCGTGGATGAGACGATGGTGCAGGGAGGAGGGCTTTAGATTTGTTAGGAACTGGGCAACATTCTGGGGAAGGGGGAGCCTATTCCGAAAGGATGGGCTCCATCTTAACCAGAGTGGGACCAGGCTGCTGGCATCGGCGTTTAAGAAGGAGATAGAGCAGCTTTTAAACTAGAAATGGGGGGAAGGCCGACAGTCGCTCAAAAGAGCATGGTTCGGGATAAGGTATCTTTCAAAGATATCACCATAACAGGGAAGATAGAGTATCCTGATAGTGAGGTTGCAAAAGAGATTGTAGTAGATCGGGTATCTTTAAATAACAATAAAAATCAGACAAAAGATTGCCAATTAATACTGTCAAGTACTAAGCATGATGTACTTAGGAACAACAAACATAGTTTGAAATGTCTATATGCGAATGCCAGGAGCCTAAGAAATAAGATGGGGGAGTTGGAATATATTGCACTAAATGAAAAATTAGATATAATAGGCATCTCTGAGACCTGGTGGAAGGAGGATAACCAGTGGGACACTGTCATACCGGGGTACAAATTATATCGTAGTGATAGGGTGAATCGGATTGGTGGAGGGGTAGCATTGTATATTAACGAGAGCCTTGAATCAAATAGATTGAAAATTCTGCAGGAAACAAAACACTCCTTGGAATCACTGTGGATTGAAATTCCATGTGCAAAGGGGAAAAGGATAGTGATAGGAGTGTACTACCGTCCGCCTGGCCAGGACGAACAGACGGATGCGGAAATGTTAAAGGAAATCAGGGACGCAAACAAACTGGGCAACACAATAATAATGGGGGATTTCAATTACCCGCATATAGACTGGGTTAATGTAACATCTGTACACGCAAGGGACATAAGATTTCTTGATGAAATCAAGGACAGCTTCATGGAACAGCTAGTTCAGGAGCCGACAAGAGAAGGAAAAATACTAGACTTAGTCCTTAGTGGTGCTCATGATCTAGTGCAGGGGGTAACGATACGAGGGCCGCTTGATAACAGTGATCATAATATGATCGGTTTTGATATTGGCATTGAAGGAAGTGAAACTAGGAAATCAAGTACGCTAGCGTTTAACTATAGAAAAGGTGATTACGACAAAATGAGAAAAATGGTGAAAAAAAGACTGAAAGGAGCAGCTTGCAGAGTAAAAAACTTGCATCAGGCGTGGATGCTGTTTAAAAACACCATCCTGGAGGTTCAGGACAAATATATTCCACGTATTAGAAAAAAGGGAAAAAAGACTAAACGTCAGCCGGCGTGGCTAAACAGTAAGATAAAGGAAATCATTAGAGCCAAAAAACAATCCTTCAGAAAGTGGAGAAGAGAACCAACTGAAAGTAACAGGATAGATCATAAGGAATGCCAAGCCAAATGCAAAGCGGAGATAAGGAGGGCAAAAAAGGACTTTGAGAAGAAATTAGCGTTGGAAGCAAAAATACATAGTAAAAATTTTTTTAGATACATTAAAAGCAGGAAACCGGCCAAAGAGTCGGTTGGGCCGCTGGACGAAAATGGTGTTAAAGGGGCGATCAAGGAGGACAAAGCCGTAGCGGAGAAATTAAATGAATTCTTTGCTTCGGTCTTCACCGAGGAGGATTTGGGGGGGACACCGGTGCCGGAAAGAATATTTGAAGCGGGGGAGTCGGAGAAACTAAACAAATTCTCTGTAACCTTGGAGGATGTAATGGGTCAGTTCAGCAAGCTGAAGAGTAGTAAATCACCGGGACCTGATGGTATTCATCCCAGAGTATTAATAGAACTAAAAAATGAACTTGAGGAGCTACTGTTAGAAATATGCAATCTGTCCCTAAAATCGAGTGTAGTACCGGAAGACTGGAGGGTAGCCAATGTTACTCCGATTTTTAAGAAGGGTTCCAGAGGAGATCCGGGAAATTATAGACCGGTGAGTCTGACGTCGGTGCCGGGCAAGATGGTGGAGGCTATTATTAAGAATAAAATTGCAGAGCATATACAAAAACATGGACTGATGAGACAAAGTCAGCACGGATTTAGTGAAGGGAAGTCTTGCCTCACCAATCTAATGCATTTTTTTGAGGGGGTAAGCAAACATGTGGACAATGGGGAGCCGGTTGACATTGTATATCTGGATTTTCAGAAGGCGTTTGACAAAGTGCCGCACGAAAGACTCCTGAAGAAATTGCAGAGTCATGGAATCGGAGGTAGGGTACTATTATGGATTAAGAACTGGTTGAAAGATAGGAAGCAGAGAGTAGGATTGCGTGGCCAGTATTCTCAGTGGAGGAGGGTAGTTAGTGGGGTCCCGCAGGGGTCTGTGCTGGGTCCGTTGCTTTTTAATGTATTTATAAATGACCTAGAGATGGGAATAACTAGTGAGGTAATTAAATTCGCCGATGACACAAAATTATTCAGGGTTGTCAAGTCGCAGGAGGAATGTGAACGATTACAGGAGGACCTTGTGAGATTGGGAGAATGGGCGTGCAAGTGGCAGATGAAGTTCAATGTTGACAAGTGCAAAGTGATGCATGTGGGTAAGAGGAACCCGAATTATAGCTACGTCTTGCAAGGTTCCGCGTTAGGAGTTACGGATCAAGAAAGGGATCTGGGTGTCGTCGTCGATGATACGCTGAAACCTTCTGCTCAGTGTGCTGCTGCGGCTAGGAAAGCGAATAGAATGTTGGGTGTTATTAGGAAGGGTATGGAGTCCAGGTGTGCGGATGTTATAATGCCGTTGTATCGCTCCATGGTGCGACCGCACCTGGAGTATTGTGTCCAGTACTGGTCTCCGTATCTCAAAAAAGATATAGTAGAATTGGAAAAGGTACAGCGAAGAGCGACGAAAATGATAGTGGGGATGGGAAGACTTTCCTATGAAGAGAGGCTGAGAAGGCTAGGGCTTTTCAGCTTGGAGAAGAGACGGCTGAGGGGAGATATGATAGAAGTGTATAAAATAATGAGTGGAATGGATCGGGTGGATGTGAAGCGACTGTTCACGCTATCCAAAAATACTAGGACTAGAGGGCATGAGTTGAAGCTACAGTGTGGTAAATTTAAAACGAATCGGAGAAAATTTTTCTTCACCCAACGTGTAATTAGACTCTGGAATTCGTTGCCGGAGAACGTGGTACGGGCGGTTAGCTTGACGGAGTTTTAAAAGGGGTTAGATAGATTCCTAAAGGACAAGTCCATAGACCGCTATTAAATGGACTTGGAAAAATTCCGCATTTTTAGGTATAACTTGTCTGGAATGTTTTTACGTCTGGGGAGCGTGCCAGGTGCCCTTGACCTGGATTGGCCACTGTCGGTGACAGGATGCTGGGCTAGATGGACCTTTGGTCTTTCCCAGTATGGCACTACTTATGTACTTATGTACTTATGTACTTATGTACTTATGTACTTATGAGCTATGCACCTGGGAGCAATTTATGAAGTCTACTGCAGTGCTCCCTAGGGTGCCCGGTTGGTGTCTTGGCATGTCAGGGGGACCAGTGCACTACGAATGCTGGCTCCTCCCATGACCAAATGGCTTGCATTTGGTCGTTTCTGAGATGGGCATCCCCTGTTTCCATTTTCGCCGAAAATCGGGGATGACCATCTCTAAGGACGACCACCTCTAAGGTCGACCTAAATTTCACGATTTGGGCGTCCCCGACCATATTATCGAAACAAAAGATGGATGCCCATCTTGTTTCGATAATACGGGTTTCCCCGCCCCTTCGCCGGGACGTCCTGTGAGGACATCCTCAGGAAAACTTGGGTGCCCCTTTCGATTATGCCCCTCAAAGTACATTACAAAAATAAATAAATAAATAAATAAGTAAATGAATAATAATAATAATAAATCATATGGTGGAAGCTCATCCTATTAATTAACTGAATTCCAATGTTATTTCACACCATACTCATGGTCATGCACCAAAAAATCTTTAATATAGTATAAACATCTTCAGCAATCAGCCATCAGTACATAATATTCAAACCATTTGTTGGATCTTAACAGGGTCCCGACATGACATGAGTCAATGTTCTCCACAGACTGTTTTTACACTGCAATGAACTACAAAGAGGAGATTGCATTTATGTGAAACCATTTATTGGGTTCCTTGAAAAAGCACCTAGCAAAACATGATCCGTGTCGGGACCCTGTTAAGATCCAACAAATGGTTTGAATATTATGTACTGATGGCTGATTGCTGAAGATGTTTATATTATATTATATTAAAGATATTTTGCTACATGACCACGAGAATGGTGTGAAATAACTTTGAGATTCAGTTAATTAGTCGGATGAGCTGCCACCACATGAAGATTTTTGTTATTTGTTTTTTAGTTTTGTAATATACTTTGGGTTTTTGAAGATGTCTTCCCTGTTGAAGAATGTGGTAACAGTATTTAGCATATCTAGGTTTAAAAAAGGCTTGGGCAAGTTCCTGGGAAAAAAAAGTCCGTAATCTGCTACCAAGATAGATATAGGGAAAGCCACTACTTATCCCTGTGATCGGTAGCATGAAATCTTGCTACTCTTTGGGATTCTGCCAGGTATTTCTGACCTGGATTAGTCACTATTGGAAGCAGGATACTGGGCTAGATGGACCATCAGTGTGACCCAGTATGGCAATTTTTATGTTCTATCTAGTAAGTAAATTTGCTTGCTCAGATCAGGATCATTGTTCTTAGCTGCAACCCCAAGTAGTGGCTCCCCAGCTCATGTTAATTCTTTACTAGTAAAAAAGGCCCGTTTCTGTTTTAAAGGAAACGGGCGCTAGCAAGGTTTTCCTCGGAGTGTGTATGTTTGAGAGAGTGTGTGTGAGAGTGACTGTGTGAGAGAGAGTGAATGTGCGAGTGTGTGTGTGGCAGAGAGAGAGAGTGAGACTGGGTGCGAGTGTGTGTGAGAATGAGAGTATGTGCCAGGGTCCCCCCTCCCTCCCACCCAGTTCTAGGGTGGCGGCCCCCCTGGTCTGTCTCCCAGTTGCAGGGTCCCCCCCTCCGTCCCAGTTGCAGGGGGTCCCCCTCCCTCCCTTTTTCCCAGTTGCAGGGTCCCCCCTATCCGTCCCTCCCTCAATTTAGAAAACGACAGTGTGAAGCAGCAGCTCCTAGTTTGGCTTTTTTTTTTTGTGTACACGAATGATGGCTTCATAGGGGAGTGGAAACAGAGATTAACCAATGTGCTTCCTTGCTTACCTCCCCTCCTTCCCTCCCTCCCTTTTTCCCAGTTGCAGGGTCCCCCCCCATCCGTCCCTCCCTCAATTTAAAAACGACAGTGTGAAGCAGCAGCTCCTAGTTTGGCTTTTTTTTTTTAGTGTATACGAATGACGGCTTCATAGGGGAGTGGAAACAGAGATTAACCAATGTGCTTCCTTGCTTACCTCCCCTCCTTCCCTCCCTCCCTTTTTCCCAGTTGCAGGGTCCCCCCTCCCCCTCTGACACCCCTCCCTCCTTCAATGTAAAAACGACAGTGTGAAGCAGTAGCTCATAGTTTTGGTTTTTTTTGTAGTGTATAGGAATGATGGCTGCGTAGGGGAGTGGAAACCGAGATCAACCAATGTGCTTCCTTGCTTACCTCGGCTTTCGTCGTCTCCGACGGTCGGACCCACTGCTGTTTCTCTCCCCCCTGTATTCCGATTCGCCAGTCGCGCCATCTCGCCGCCCTCCCTCTTCGTCCTCTCCGATCTCTGACAGTCCGAATGTTGGGGAGGGAGGGCGGCAGCGTTTTTTTGAGGGCGGAGTGTTGAACTGGGTGGGAGTGGTGTGAGGGTGGTTAGGTTATGTGGAGGGGGGTGGAGTGTGGGAGGGGCGTGAGGGGGAACGTCAGAGTGTGGGAGGGGCGTGAGATGGGACGTCACTGATGGTGCCTCGCAGACCACCGGATCCGTGGTCCCAGGCACAGAACGTTGCAGGTGAGAATTATATTATAGGATGAGCTTCTGAGGCCCATGCTCTTTGTACCTCTACCCCTGCAGCCTGGGAAGGAGGTCCCTGGTCCAGTATTCATTCAGTTTTTTGTTCAAAGAAAAGGTTCCCTTATCCCATGCTGACCACATAAACCAGGAAGGAACAAAAATAGCGAGGGAAAATGCAAGAAGCACCAGAAGAGCCAAATGGTAAAAATGTTATTGATTCCAACAGGATGAAAACCAATAGCCATCTAACTATGGCTCTATGGCACAAATGACCACACTCCACTACAGGTAGACTAAAAACACTCAAATCCCAAACTGGAGAAACCATTAACAGTGCATTAGCATAAGAACTGGGGGAGGGGTTCTTTGGAGGTAGGTGATATCGAGGATGTTGGGGAGTCCAGGGCAGCCTGAAGGGGTGAAATGGAGGGTTGCATCAACCCCTTGATTTAGAACCCAGGTCTAAACTGGGAGCTGGCATTTGCATGTGCCTTGGAACCAGTGCGTATTTCCTAGTAAAAAAGGTGCCAGTACTCAAATAGTAGGCCACTCTTCAGGGGTGGGGTAATCACTGAGGGACCCACCCCATAATAGCCAGGCCCCCTGCAACCAGTCACAGAATGTATGACAAGGCAGGATTGGTGTGTAGAGCCTCAGCTCTTTCATTAAAACTTGGGGTCCATGGGTCAATTTTAGCAGACAACAGAAAAGGTGCCGGTACTCAGTACCCCCAAGTACCCCCTCAAAAAATCCCTGCTTGGAACAGCAAAAGCTGATTCATCACACCCAAGCCACTCCAATGCTGAATTCCTTTTTAATTCTCTGCATCCCAGGGTATATACTCATGCAAACAGCACATGTATGTTCCCCAGGATGCAGAGATTTATGTGTGCTTCCTATTTTAAATTAGTTATTTGCCCTTATATGCAATCACCTATTTATGATCTATTTGCATGTGTTATTTACAGGTCTAGATGTTTCTAATATGTTCTCTTTAACACGTTATGCGCTCAGGTCCCAGCCTGAGTGCATAGTATGCTATTTATAACTTAACTTTGCATCTTAGCTGCTATTCTGTTTAATTTTTGTAAAATTTCTTAGAGCAAATCCAAAATAAAATGTGATGATGAAGATGACAGCATGAATGCTAAACTCAGGTTAGAAGATATTTGCAGGCAAGTGCAAAAATAAGCGTGTACCACATGTAAATGAAAGGAGATTTAATGGGTGCATAGGAAATAGCAGGAGAGGTCTATGTCATCTACTTTGTAATGCGCATCTGATAAACGCTAAACTTCAACACCTCTCTTGGGCCAGGTGATTACCTTTTAGTGTGCTTGCTATTGAAGGGACTCGGCAGTGGTGCTCAGAGATGGAGGGGGTGTAAAAGAAATTACATGATAAAACTTTATCCACAGGCTTTGTAGGACAACAGCTTTTCCAGCACTTGTTGAATATTTCACAAGGCACAGTGCTGTCATGAGTAGGAATAAATTATCATCCCACTATTTCTTAGCCATTGTCTCAATTGTGCACAAACCTCTCAAAAGCATGGTCTCAGATGGCTCTCAGAGTCTGCAAGACAGCTGTCTTAGCAGTGAAAGCCTGCTGCAGGTCAGGGCTAAGCTCTTTACCAAAGGCATCCAGAAGGAAATATGAAGAATGACCCTGGAGGCATCCTTTCCACTAAAGCTTCAGTGTCTGTTGATGAAGCAGATGTAGTGGAAGGGGGTTGAAGCCTGTAAGACAATCATCCAAAGGAATGCTACAGGGTTCTAGCTGTGTGTTCCTAATTGGTGTTCATATAATACAGATAACTCATCTTACCCCAATATATACAAGGTGCTATATCTAAAGAGTCTGCAGGACCAGCGATGAAGTACAGATCCAGCCTCTCAGCACAGTTTTGTTCCAGAGTTGCAAAGCAAATGTCACAGACCCGGCCATTTTCTTTTGAAAGGGAAACCATCTCAGCTGATGTTTGAGACCCTGTTTAATGTGCTGAAATCAATGTTTCACTTGTGTTGTTCTGGGGATGAAGCCGAGTCTGCTCGCCTCTGATGCTGTTTTGTTTCCAAAAATGTGATCCATTGCTGGAAGAGATTTCCTTCTGGAGCCACTGTCAAAGAGAATGCTGAAAATTCCGAGGACGATCTCCAGAGTGCTGTAATTTTCTTCCTGAGAAATGCACCACATCCATTAGCATAGTGGTTCTCATGTTCTATAACTCCTGGTGCAGCTTTCTACTTTGCTTTCTCTTCCATCCACTCCTCTTCTTCCTGCCTTCTTCTATTTTTTGTGCCTCCATGTTTATTTATTTATTTATTGCATTTGTATCCCACATTTTCCCACCTATTTGCAGGCTCAATGTGGCTTACAATGTATCATTATTGGTAGATAATGGATTAGAAGATAACAATTTGTGTTACATAGAGAACATGGATGACATAATAGTAATTAAACAAGCAGGTATAGGAAAAATAGAAAGAAGCAGTTCTGATTATAGGTAGTGTGTAGATGTGTTTTCTTTATAATTGTTGATCTTTGTGGTATGCCATGTTGAAGAGGTGGGTCTTCAGAGACTTACGAAAGTTAGTTAGTTCGTATATTGCTTTTAAATTGATCGGTAATGCGTTCCATAGTTGTGTACTCAGGTAGGAAAAGTTTGATGCATGTATTAGTTTGTATTTTAGACCTTTACAGCTGGGGAAGTGGAGATTAAGGAATGTGCGAGATGATCTTTTAGCATTCCTGGGTGGCAGGTCTATCAGGTCTGACATGTAGGCTGGGGCATCTCTGTGAATGATTTTGTGAACTAGAGAGTATACCTTGAACGTGATATGTTCTTTAAGTGGAAGCCAGTGTAGCTTTTCTCTTAGGGGTTTAGCACTTTCATGTTTTGTTTTTCCAAATATGAATCTAGCTGCAGTGTTTTGGGCAGTTTGAAGTTTTTTTTGATGATTTGTGCTTTACACCCAAGTTAGTCCTGAACCTATTAAGTGATGCTATAGTATCCATATTAAGGTCTTTATTTTAGAAACACTGTTCAGGTTTTAGACATATATAAAACGGCATTTAGACGTGTATATTGCATAAATGGAGAGTTATGGTTAGCGTAGCTGTCCATAAACCTGGCATTGCGGGTCCAAGTCCTGCTATTAATTAGCATTATAGAGGAATTAGAAAAGATTCAAAGAAGTGAGGCCACAAATGATAAAGGGGAATGGAACTCCTCCCATATGAGAAAAGGCTAAACAGGTTAGGGCTTTTCAGCTTGGAAAAGAGATGGCTTAGGCAGGATAAGATTGAGATCTTCAAAAATTCTGAGTGCTGTAGAATGAGTAAAAGCGAACCAGTTTTTCAGTCTTTCAAAAAGTACAAAGATAAGGGGACACTCAATGAAATTACATGGAAATAATTTTAAAACAAATAGGAGGAAATATTTTTTTCACTCAAAGAATGGTTAAGCTCTGGATCTCGTTGCTGGAGAATGTGGTAACAGTAGTTAGCATATCTGGGTTTAAAAAAGGTTTGGACAAATTCCTGGAGGAAAAGTCCATAGTCCCTATTTGAGATTGATGTGTGGAAGTCACTTCTTGCCCTGAGATTGGTAGCATGGAATGTTGCTACTAACTGGGTTTCTGCCAAGTTCTTGTGACCTGGATTGACCACTGTTAGAAGCAGGATACTGGACTAGATGGACCATTGGTCTGACCTAGTATGGCTATTCTTATTTTCTTAATGCCTAAATTCTAATTTTACAAAGCTGGGATATACACAGCTAAAACTAAAAAAAAAAAAACATGCATCTGGGAAGGGGACAAGGACTGGGCATGTTCTGGGTGGACCTAGGGCAGGCCTAAAAAATAAATGTGCATTTCCCATTTCAGAAGGGAAATGCACGTCTGGGTCCAAAAAGATCAATGTTAGGATTTACACCTGCTACCTGAGACATTTGATTTTCAGAGAAGTGCTCCTATTCATCAGTGCTCCACTGGAGGTATTAAGGGAAATCACCCTCTTAGTCCCCCAATGGTTTATGTACCCCGACCCCTCGAAACAGAAACTGGCAAAGGATGCTGAACTCTGTTACAGCTTCAGGAAAACAACAAAAGGTTATGGTTTCTAAAATGGCTCATGTAAGCATTTATGTTCTGGCACAGAAACGTCTATGCTGCTGTTTTATACCCTAAATATTTATCTACTGCTATATAAGTGTTTACGTGTTCATTTTGGCCCATTCATGTTTAGACATTTAGGACTAGATTCTGTAAATGGCACTGAAAGAAATGAGCACTCAGCACTATTCTATAAACGGCACATTGAGTTTGACACTGTTTATAGAATAGCGCTTAGCACTGGGATCCGTGCCCAACTTTTGGCACAAGGGTTTACACCAACTTAAACCTAGTGTAAATACACATAAATTAGGCACAGATCTCCCGAATTCTATAATACTGCACACATCTTTAGTGAAAGGGGATGGGACTTGATATACTGCGGGTTTCGTAATATATATAGATACTTATTTTGTACCTGGGGCAATGGAGGGTTAAGTGACTTGCTACCCAAGGAGTATGGAAGGGACACGGAGCAACCAATCCAGGTGGGACACCAAAAGCTGAGTAGATAAAATCTTTATTACCAATGACCAGATATAAAAGACTCAACACGGCTTAAGCGATATTCTTGGTTGCTATCCTTTTTGAGGTTTAGCAAAGGTAGCTTTCCAGTTACAAGACTGCACAACTGCACACTGCTTTACAAATCTTTAAAGTGGCCTGAGAGAAAAGGATGATAGGGTGGCAGTGGCAGTTGTGCGGGTAGTAAAGGGTTGTGGGCAATATGGGAGAGATGCAGGACACAAGAGAATGGGCAAAGAGAAGAAGACATAAGTACATAAGTATTGCCATACTGGGAAAGATCAAAGGTCCATTGAGCCCAGCATTCTGTTTCCAACAGTGGCCAATCCAGGTCACAGATGCCCAACAAGATCCTATGTTATACATAGGAGGTGAAGAGAAAGGGTGATGCTGGGAACTTGGTAGGAAATGATAGGGAGGAGAAGAGAGATGCTTTGACACTGGTGATGGGGGAGGGAAGGGAAAGCAGAGATGCTGGGCACCTGGTAGGGAGATAAGTAGAGGAGAGTATAATGCTGGGCTCCTGATTGGGGTGGGAGAAAAGAGAGATGCTGGACACCTGGTCAGGTAGAAGACTAAGGAGGGAAGGAGAGATGCTAGAATACATGGGAGGGATGTGCACAGCTCAAGGTTCACCTAAGATGTCAGATACCCTTGGGCTAACTCTGATTGTGGGACACCAAAATGTTCTTTCCTTGCAGTAGCAGGCGAGACATTCTCAGTCCCTACTCCAGAGGAATGCCACTCCCGCACCAGGTCCCCACCCCTTATCTGATAGAACTAGCCACCATCCTGCTTATAATCGAAAGAGAAAAATGCCTATATTGCGACCCAAATCGGGAGATGGGCGTCTTTCTCCCATGGGCGCCCAAATCGGTATAATCGAAAGTCGATTTTGGGCGTTTCCAACTGCAATCCGTTGCGGAAACAGGTAAAGTTGATGGGGGCGTGTCGGAGGCATGGTGAAGGCGGAACTGGGGTGTGGTTATCGGCCGAGGAGAGATGGGCGTCTTTAGCTGATAATCGAAAAAAAGGCGTTTTTACCGCGATTTTGGGTCACTTTTTGTGAACAAGTCCCAAAAAAGTGCCCCAACTGACCAGATGACCACTGGAGGGAATCGGGGATGACCTCCCCAGACTCCTCCAGTGGTCACTAACCCCCTACCACGAAAAAAACCCCCACTTTAAAAACTTTTTTTCCAGCCTCTATGCCAGCCTCAAATGCCGTACCCACCTCCATGACAGCAGAATGTGTTCTATCCTGTGACAGCCTTTCCCTGGTTCTGATGTGGCTCTCGGGTGAGTGTGACACCTTTTCTGTTATGCGCACTGCAGAGTCACATCAGCAATGCATTGTGGTGGGTGTAGGGTATTGGGCTCCGTGATTCCACTAGCTTGTGTTAAATGCTCACGATGTTGGTAGTTGGTAGGCTCTACTCCCATGGTGCTTTTCCCCCTGCTTACTGGGTCAGAGTGTGCCCTGTTTTGTTTCCGGTAGTCCATGAGGTAGTGGCCATTTTTGTAAGCCAGTTTTAGATCCCTTTCACCTGTTAGCCACGTTACAGAACTTAGTTCTTACCTTGAATGTGGCTGAAAGAGGGCATTGTACACCATTCTGCCAGCTCTGACCTACTGCTAATCTCAGTACCAGGGAGACTCGTTGCCAGTGGGGTACAACCTCTGATCTGCAGTTAACTGTAAATAAGCGTGCTTATTCCAATAAAAGACGTTTTCGGAGAGATTAGTCTTCAGGTGTCAACTGGTGTGCCAATGTTATATAGCAGCAACAAGTCCTAGAGGCCTGCGTGTATGCAGGTCCCTGGAGCACTTTTAGTGGGTACCGCAGTGCACTTCAGCCAGGTGGACCCAGGCCCATCTCCCCTACCTGTAACACTTGTGCTGGTAAATGAGAGGTCTCCAAAACTCACTGTACCCACATGTAGGTGCCCCCTTCACCCCTAAGAGTTATGGTAGTGTTGTACATTTGTGGGTAGTGGGTTTGGGGGAGGGAGTTGGGTGCTCAGCACCCGTGGTAAGGGAGCTATGCATGTGGGAGTGTTGTCTGAAGTCCACCGCACTGACCTCTAGGGTGCCCAGTTGGTGTCCTGGCATGTCAGGGGAGCGAGTGTACTATGAATCGTGGCCCCTCCCATGACCAAATGGCTCGGATTAGGACGTTTTTGAGCTGGGAGTTTTTAGTTTCTATTATCGCTAAAAAAAACAAATGCCCAGCTCAAAAACGTCCATTTTTTTGAAAATACAGTCTGTCTGTCCCGCCTCTTCACGTACCCATTTTCGGACATAGACGCCCATGGAGATAGGCGTTCACGTTCGATTATGCCCCTCTATAGCTCTTAAGAAGAATTATTTTTTATTTAAAGAGCTATTCTATCAACAGAACAAGGGGGTTGCCATGGGCGCCACATGCGCCCCTTCTATTGTCTGTCTTTACATGGTGCGATTTGAGGACCATTAGCTGAGAGAGAATCCCTGGAAACAATTGGTCTTTGCATGGCATCGATACATCGATGACATCTTTTTGCTATGGAAAGGCAACCCAGAACAGCTGCAATCTTTTTTGAATGGCTGAATGCCATTACAAAACAACAATCCCTCACTCAAATCAATTTCCTGGATGTCCTGGTCACTCAGGATAGATGATCATTCAGTACTAAAGTATATGTGAAGCCCACGGATCGCAATACTCTCCTCCATTACCATTGCAATCACCCTCTACTAACAAAGAAGAGCTTGCCATTCTCCCAACTCCTTAGATACCATAGGATCTGCAGTGATAAGAAAACTTTTAAACACCAAGCAAAGTCTCTACTTCACAAATTCAGCACAAGACAATATCCAGCAGAGATTTTTAAAAAAGCCTACACTAGAGCTAAGTATAACGATAGAGACACTCTATTACAGTCTAGAGCAAAGTCTTCAGATCTACAGCTACAAACATGTGTCTTGAGATACACTCATGGTATCAGAGGAGTCGTCATGATATTGAAAAATCACTGGAGAATAATTCAAGTTCACCCGGCTTTTCGCGATCATCAGTTGCACATAGCCTATTCTAGAGGACAGAACCTTCAGGATATTATGCAGCTCAGGTTAATTGATAGGAACGCTATCACAAATGCTGGTCATAAGGAATGTGGTAATTGCATTTATTGCGCGAATATGATCACTACGGACAAGTTTATTAATCCTAACGATCACAAAAAATATAAGTTGAAATACAACACTGACTGCAATAACTCTCATGTAGTCTATGTCCTAATGTGTACCTGTCCAAAATTATATGTGGGGAAAACAACACGTGCACTCAAACAGCGACTTAGTGATCACAACTTTAGCATTCCCCACAAGCGTAAGGAAGCCCCCCTAGTGACACACTGTATGGAAATACCTCACATTTTCTCAGATTTTAAGTGTATTGCTATAGACCATATAGCTAGATCAATCAGGGAAGGTGATCGGGATTGAGCTTTAATTCAAACAGAACAGCGTTGGATTTTGAACAACCGCATAGAGTGAAAAGCGTTTCTGTAACAAGACAGGTTGATTCTTTAAGAAAGTACTTTTCTTTTAAGAAAGTACTTTTCTTTAAAAGACGAGTCCCTTTAAGAGACAGGTCCCTTCAGATTGGAAGGATGAGGTAGTGTCTGTTTAAAAACAGGCGCCATTTTGACTGTTAGGAGTACCGCAGTAGGAACAATCTGGACTCACGAAGGTAGGATTTTTTCTCGCAGAACTCATTGCAGCACAACTTCCTCGGTCCTCTCTCTGAAATGTTATATTGGCACATTTTTTCAGGGTACAGCTCCTGAAGAAGCACTCGAGAAATAGGGGCTCTCTGTCGAGCATACCCAATCGATTAAGCTATAGCCCAGATAAGTGCAAAAAAATGTTCTATTTGTGAAACCATTATGGTAAATTGGTGGGAAAATGTGGGATACAAATGCTACAAATAAATAAAACACAACCGTAGCTAACAGCATTAAATTTACTAAGTGGAGGTTTTCTGACTTATGAGGAGCCTGCACCATATCCTACTATAGCAGAAAAACGTCTGCAAGAGATACGAGGCAGCCTGTCATTCATGTGAATATAACAGGGAGTGAATGCAGCGCATCTGAAGTCTTTCCTCTGGTAAGAAGAACATTGAGAGTATTTATCTTGCTAGTAGTGTATATTGAATGTACACTCCTTCTCTATGTAATTTGTTCCCAGTGAAGGTGTATGATGTTAATGTTTTAGGACAATGTTAAAGAGTTTTTCTTTGAGGAGGCTTTTTAGTTACTGTATTTACTTGAGTATAAACCAAGACATTTTTGCATAGAAAAAAGGTCAAAATTGTCTCTCAGTTTATATTCAAGCCCTTGTGATGTCCAGCATTTTCCCCTTATCTTCCTCCCACAGCTGACAATGTGGGAAGGAGGACTGTAAATAAGTGGATTAAAAATGTTTTAAATAAGTAAATAATTTCCAATCACACAAGAGGGTTTGTGGATTTTGTGGTAAGATGTAAGGTATAACTGAATAAGTACATCATCTACTGTAAAATGTGAATTGAAGTAAGAAAATGGGATCATATTGTGAACTGCTCTAAAAGTTTACTCATGATCGGTATATCAAATAAATTGAACCTTGAACCTTGATCATAGCTACTCAAACACATTAGTTTTCCACTGTGCTAGGATCAAGAATTTCTATTTAGTCTTATTCTGAATATATGAATTCCCGGGACAATGCCAGAGTTGAATGTCTCTCTTGTTGCCAGTCAAGGTTAGTGATGTCTCAGTAATGGGTCATTGCTTTATTAGCCTACTTGTTGATAAATGTGTACATGTGTTCAGCATCTGGAATTAAGCAGGCTATCTTTTTTTCATTTAAGATCCCTATTCTTCCTTGGAACTTTCATCTTTCAATGGAGATATTCTGTCCCCTAAGAAAATGCACATTAACAAATATGCCCTTTTTCCAGTTTCAGCATAGCCTGAATATGGCACACCTTCTTCCTCTTCCAGATCGGATGCAAAGGATTTATACATACATGTTAAAAGACAGCTGCTGATCCATTCAAGTAACAACATCCTATATAATAAAACACACCTCCAACGTTCTGAAGCCGAGAAAGTGAAGCCTTCAAGCCTTGAAGCATTCCTGCAACATTCCAGAACCATGGCGTCAGAACGTTGGAGGTGCGTTTTATTATATAGGATGTGCTCGGTGCTTTTCTGTAGCACATGGGGGGAATTTAATATATGCTAATTAAAGTGGAGGAGTGGCTGGAGGAGGGCAGGGGAGATAGGACAATCGCTGAGTGGCTGGAGGGGGGGCAGGGGAGAGAGGAGATTCGCTGGGTGGCTGGAGGGGGGCAAGGGAAAAAGGAGAATTGCTAGGTGGCTGGAGGGGGGCAGGGGAGATAGGACAATTGCTGGGTGGCTGGAGGGTGGCAGGGGAGAGAGGAGAATCACTGGACGGCTGGAGAGGGTGCAGGGAACAGAGGAGACTTGCTGGGTGACTGGAGGGGGAGCAGGGGACAGAAGAGACTCGGTGGGTGGCTGGAGGGGGGACAGAGGAGACATACTCGCACCCAGCAGTCTCACTCTCTCTCTGTCACACACACACAGACTCGCACATTCACTCTCTCTCTCTCTCTCACACACAGTCAATCTTACACATACTATCTCAAACATACACACTCTGAGGAAAACCTTGCTAGAGCCCATTTCATTTGTGTCAGAAACGGGCCTGTTTTACTAGTATACTATAATTCTCTCAGGGGGTCTTTTACAAAGGTGCACTAGCGTTTTAGTATGGCTAAATGCTAGAGGCGCCCATAGAAATATATGGACATCTCTAGTGTTTAGCGCACGCATTTTTAATGCACATGCTAAAATCACTAGCGTGCCTTTATAAAAGGACCCCTCAGTGAAGGTAGCTAGGCTAACTCAATCAAAGGCATTTTCCATTGGCGCCTCTTCTTATTGGTGTTCCCAGTGGAGGTTCGCAGTAAGCAGGATGTTAAGTATTTTAAGAAGACGTTAATGAAATTTTTCTTTGAGCAGTATTTAACTGCTGATGTTTTTCTTTTATACTGTTATCTTTCCTGTGTTTCTATTCATTTAATTGTGTATGTTAGTAATGTATTCCACACTTGCTTTTTTTTTTTTTTAATCAGAATTGCGGTCTATAAATGGGGTTTAAATAAAAATGAATACAAATAAATCTACTACCAAGTGAGCAAATAAACTTCAGACTCTGGACTTCTTTTAATAATCATAACATTCCTGCATCGTGGGCCTGGAAATCTAACCCTTGCACATGTTTCATGGACCTTGTAATATTGTTTACATTTTCTATGGATGTTAGGATCCAGATGCCACTTCCCTTCCTCTCCTCTTTCAGCTTGTGGCTGAAGTGACACAGTACAATGTATTGTGACTTGAGAGGCTCACATTTAAGAACAGACTAATGTTCCCAGGCTCCCGGCCAAAGGAGGCCTAGAATGATTGGAATTTAGAGCCAGGAGAGTCAGGGAAGCTGACCAAATGCTATGTAGGCTAACAATCTACAGTAAAAGTGAGGTTGGAGGAGAAAATAAAAGCATAGATAAAGGTCAGATTAGGAAAGGATTAAAATCAAAACACTTGTGTACAAACTGTGCTTTCATCCATCAGATGCAGAAGCCTGTAGGTGTTTTACTTTCAGATTTGTTTATGCATCCTGAAGTGTATGTGGGAATTTCTATATATGGCGCTGAACATTAGGCTGAACTTTCAGCGTGAAAAAAAGCATTCTAATGATTGCAAGATGCCGCAACAGGGCAGAAAGAGCAGATCCACATGAAAACACACTTGCACACCGATTTTGTAGAATAGCGCCTGAGTGTTTCCATGTAGATATGCAAAGGGGTTGTGGCCATGGGAGGGACATGAGCAGGCCAAGGACATTCCCTTAAAATGCACGCAGAGTTCTAGAATTCTAGGGGTCTGTGCTTAGCTTGTGCACTGCAAATTATATTTGGTTTCAGTTGGCGTAACTTCTCATGACCAAAGTTGAGCACAAGTCCTGACACCTATTATACAATTCCTAAAAAGGGAATTGTGAGACTGAAAGATGCTGAGAACCGCTATATAGATAATGATGAAGAAAAAGCAAATTTGCTAAATAGATACTTTTGTTCTGTTTTCACAGAAGAAAATCCTGGAGCGGGACCACAATGGACAGGCAAAAGTACAAGAATGGAGTGGATATAGCACCGTTCAGGGAAGAGAGTGTGTATGAACAACTTAAAAATCTAAAGGTGGACAAAGCAGTGGGACCGGATGGGATCCACCCCAGGATATTGAGGGAGCTCAGAGAGGTTCTGGCTGGTCCTCTTAAAGATTTGTTTAATAAATCCTTGGACATGGGACAGGTTCCGGGGGACTGGAGAACGGCGGAGGTGGTCCCTCTTTACAAAGTGGTGATAGGGAAGAAGCTGGAAACTACAGGCCGGTAAGCCTCACTTCAATTATTGGAAAAGTAATGGAAGCGATGCTGAAGGAAAGGATAGTGAATTTCCTGAAAGCAAATAAGTTGCAAGATCCGATACAACATGGTTTTACCAAAGGGAAATCGTGCCAAACGAATCTCATTGAATTCTTTGACTGGGTGACCAGAGAATTAAATCAAGGACGTGCTATGGACGTAATCTACTTAAATTTCAGCAAAGCTTTTGACACGGTTCCCCACAGGAGGCTCTTGAATAAACTAGACGGGCTGAAGATAGGACCCGAAGTGGTGAACTGGATTAGGAACTGGTTGGCGGGCAGACGCCAGAGGGTGGTGGTAAATGGAGTTCACTCGGAGGAGAGAAAGGTGAGTAATGGAGTGCCTCAGGGATTGGTGCTGGGGCCGATTCTATTCAATATATTTGTGAGTGATATTGCCGAAGGCTTACAAGGTAAAGTTTTCCTTTTTGCGGATGACACCAAGATTTGCAATAGAGTGGACACCCCGGAGGGAGTGGAAAGCATGAAAGAAGATCTGCTGAAGCTAGAAGAATGGTCTAACGTTTGGCAATTAAAATTCAATGCGAAGAAATGCAAAGTGATGCACTTAGGGAGTAGAAATCCACGGGAGACGTATGTGTTAGGTGGGGAGAGTCTGATAGGTACGGACGGGGAGAGGGATCTTGGGGTGATAGTATCTGAGGTCCTGAAGGCGATGAAACAGTGTGACAAGGCGGTTGCCATAGCTAGAAGATTGCTAGGCTGTATAGAGAGAGGTGTGACCAGCAGAAGAAAAGAGGTTTTAATACCCCTGTATAAGACGTTGGTGAGGCCTCACCTGGAGTATTGTTTTCAGTTTTGGAGGCCGTATCTTGTGAAGGATGTTTAAAAAATGGAAGCGGTGCAAAGAAAAGCTACGAGAATGGTATGGGATTTGCGTTACAAGACGTATGAGGAAAGACTTGTTGACCTGAACATGTATACCCTGGAGGAAAGGAGAAACAGGGGTGATATGATACAGACATTCAAATATTTGAAAGGTATTAATCTGCAAACGAACCTTTTCCGGAGAGGGGAAGGCGGTAGAACGAGAGGACATGAAATGAGATTGAAGGGAGGCAGACTCAAGAAAAATGTCAGGAAGTATTTTTTCACGGAGAGAGTGGTGGATGCTTGGAATGCCCTCCCACAGGAGATGGTGGAGAGGAAAACGGTAACGGAATTCAAACATGCATGGGATAAACATAAAGGAATCCTCCTCAGAAGGCAGGGGTCCCCAGAAGCTTAGCCAGTGGTGGGAGGCAGGGCTGGTGGTTGGGAGATGGGGATAGTGCTGGGCAGACTTATACGGTCTGTGCCAGAGCCGGTGGTGGGAGGCGGGGATAGTGATGGGCAGACTTATACGGTCTGTGCCCTGAAAAAGACAGGTACAAATCAAGGTAAGGTATACACAAAAAATGGCACATGTGAGTTTATCTTGTGGGCAGACTGGGTGGACCATGCCGTCATCTACTATATTACTATGTTAATACTGTTCAGTGGCAATTTTTTTTTGCGCTAAATTTTGAGTGCCATTTATAGAATTTCTCCCTATGTGTACACAAAGGGGGACCAGAGAAACAGGCCAATACTTTGGAAGTTCTTTACAAGCAAAATAGATTCTTCCTTCCTTGTAGCCACTGCTGCCTAAGCCTACAGACAAGGGGCCCTGTTTACTAAGCTGCGCTGTAGGCGCGCAAACATTTTAGCATGTGCTAAAAATTAGTGTACCCTAACACTAGAGATACCCATAGGAATATAATGGGTGTCTCTATTGTTAGTGCGCATTAAAAAGTTTGCCCGTCAACAGTGCAGTTTAGTAAACAGGGCCCAAGAAAAGGTAATACTATAAGGAGCAGGACTAGTTTTAGGTGGCGGAATACACATAAAACCCTTAATTCTATAAAAGTCACCAAAAACTGAGTGCACAATTTAGTTAAATAACAAGCTAATTAGTGCCAATATGGCTTTTCAATTATTAGCACTAGTTAAATTTATTTGGACTTTATGTGTGTAAATTTAGGTGCAGGATCCGCACTTAAAATTTTCATGTGATTTGAAAAAGAGGGTGCAGACATAGGAGGGTCATAGGTGGAACGGGGTATTCCTAAAATTAACATGCATTCTTATGGAATAATATGGACATATATATTTGCACTGCGTTTCAGTTGGGGCAAATGGCCACAACAAAAGTTAGGCACCGTTCCCAGGCATAAGCTTTATTCTATAAGCCGTGCCTAACTTTAAGCATGGCTTATAGAATAGTGATTTTTTTTCAGTGCTGATTTTTTCAGTGCCATATATATAATCTAGCCCAAATAGTAGTACTCTTGTCATTTATGCACATAAGTGGCATCTTGTAGAATACTGACTAGTGGAAAACTTCTGATTAATATTTTCATGGTACATACTTTGCTAGTAGGTGTGTGCACAAACAGAGTTTGGGTGGAGAATGGATGAAGCAAAAAAAAAAAAAAAAAACCCTTAAATTATAGTACTTTATAATTTACACATGTTCTGGCTAATATCTAGCCACAAGCATTTATACCAGCTAAAGGCTTGGTTTAAATGATTGGACCTTAAATGTAAGCACATTTTCCACCGATTGCTCTAATATGCCATAAAGAAAACTGGTCACCCACTTTACTTAGGTGCCCTGTTATAGAATTATTCTCAAAATGCCACGGGCTAGTATTCAGATCTCATGAATATCAAGTGAAGCCATCTATCGTTTCATTGCATATTATGCTGCAGATGAAGGTGTCTGACAGCATAGACCTTCTTTAGCAACAAGAAAAGAACAACAGACTTCACAAAACCTGGTTCTATATAAGAGGTAAACGAAGATGATGGTACCTATGCAATAAAGATGTGCTTCTGTATCAGGCACCTTTGGAATGAGGGAGCTAATACAGACGGTTTCTTTGTTGTAGTTGATAAACCTTGCTGATAGAGGACAGTACCTTGAGCACCTTTTGGCCAAGCTATCGTAGACTAGCATGATGTAGCCTCTGTGAAAAAAAAGGAATCTCTTACTGGAATGAAGAAAATATTATTAAAAAAAAAACAATCCTGCAATGTATGCAGGGCTGCAATTAGAGGTCGATCCATCACTGGTTAGTTTGGCCTCTAGGAGGCAAAGAGAACATGATATCTAACGCTGTCAACAGTAATTATCTCAGCAACACTTTGTGTAGAGATAAAACAAGCACTGACGCTCACATAACCTTTACATGTTTCTCCCTACAGCTTTTTTTTTTCATTTCCAGTTAGTGTCTAAAAGAATACATTTTACTGCATCTTAAGACAGTTTCATTTATTTTGTCAACAAAAGTGACTTGATTTTTTTTCCGGAAAGAGAGAAATAAGTGTATTTACCAGAGGCCATTATGACTATATATATATAGTTTTTATTTCTTAGTCATAGGTGCTTTAGTCCTAAGCTTGTCAGTTGTCCATTGAAGCTTCTTGAGAAATGAAATCTCCAACACTCTAACTGAATTTTCAATCAAAAAGATTTTACTATACCTCCATGCAACTTGCATTCTTCAAGCATATAGCATTAATATGTCATAGGAGGCTGACAAAAATTACCTATGGTGAGCTGTGGCTAATCACAAACTCCAAAAAGTGTCATCTGCAAGCCATAAATATCCTTCTTATTCCAGCCTCTGCACACCTTTATAAGCTCTTGTTTTGTATAGAAGGAACAGTATAAATTCTCTTTTCTTTCCATGAAATATCTTGGCCCATGACACATTATACCTTTTTCCTTTGCCACGGAACTGTAAACATTTCTCATGAAAAATGTGCAAAAAAGTCCCATTTGAAGTAGTTTCTGTGAACATTTAGGGTTCTTTTTATAAAGCAACCTAGGAGTCATCTTTGATTCCTCCCTCTCCTTTTCCGCTAACATCCAGCAGACGGCCAAAACCTGTCGCTTCTTTGTCTACAACATTAGCAAAATTCACCCCTTCCTCTCTGAATACGCTACCAGAACCCTTATCCAAACCCTTGTCACCTCTCACTTGGATTATTGCAATTTGCTTCGCACTGGTCTTCCGCTCAGCCATCTCTCTCCTCTCCAGTCTTTCCAAAATTTCTGCGGCACGACTTATTTTCCACCAAAATCGTTTTACCCACACTAGCCCACTCCTCAAGTCACTTCACTGGCTCCCTATCCGCTTCCGCATACAGTTCAAACTTCTCTTACTGACCTTTAAATGCATCCATTCTGCAGCCCCCCATTACCTCTCCTCTCTCATCTCTCCCTACATTCCTCCCCGTAATCTCCACTTGCTGGACAAATCTCTCTTGTAGTCCCCCTTCTCCTCCACTTCTAATTCCAGGCTTCATTCCTTTTCCCTCGTGGCACCTTATGCCTGGAATGGACTTCCTGAGCCTGTACGCCTAGCTCCATCTCTACCTGTTTTCAAATCTATGCTGAAACCCCACCTTTTCACCACTGCTTTTGGCTCCTAACCACTACTCAATTCCCCTATCCATGTTCCTTCTCACCCAGTATTTTCCTCACCCTTTATTGTCTTGTCTGTATTTTTAGATTGTAAGCTCTATCGAGCAGGGACTGTCTTTCTGTGTCAGGTGTTCAGCGCTGCGTGCGTCTGGTAGTGCTATACAAATGTTAATAATAATAATAAAGCGGCATTGCCAATTAGTGTGCGCTGAATGCTACAAAACCCATGAGTATTGAATGGGCTTCTTCACATTCAGAACACCACTAATCAGTACTGCCGCTTTGTATAAGGAGTTTATAGAGTCTTAGCCGTGGCGGCTGGAGCACATTACAAGACTTGATAATATTTTGTTGTAGATTTTAGGGTTTATATCTTTATTAGATGTTATTATTTACTGTTTTGTTGTAAACTGCTTAAAGATAGAAAAGCATATCAATGCACCAACCACACTTTCCCATGGGTGTGGGGGGGGGGGGGAGGGGGAGCAAGAGGGACATTTGCTTCCCTCCCCCAGATTCTCATCAGCATCAATCTTCCTATTACTACCTGCCCCCCCCCCCCAATACTTTCTTAATCATACCTTTCTCACAATATTTTAAATAAACATACACCCTCTGGACCTATTCTGTAAACATGAACTCACACCCCTGCATAATCATTCACAAAGGAGTCAAATGCCAATAGAAATAGATCACGCTTTTTTATAAATTACATAAAAATAAACTAAGCATTAATGTTAATTTTTGAGTGGCAGGTAGCGAATGGATTTGAGATTATTCTATGCTAGAAGGCATGGCTAGCCAAGGTTTGAGATGGCTGTGTTACAGGAGGTTGCAGGAGTAGGATGGCAGGACTCCCTCTAAAATGCATGACTGCTGTGGATACAGGACAAGAATGTAGTGACAAAGCACTTGTGAATGACAAATAGGGATTCATTGGCATATTCCCCTAGTCTTGTTGGTGGTGTAGAAGGGAAATACAAGATTACAAAACTGATGCAGCAGTGCAAGGATTGAAGATAGGAGAAATTACCACTGTACTATCAATACTAATCCTTCATGGAGAGTATATCTGTGAATGTAGAATAAATATTGCGAAGATGGGGGGAAAGTGTTTATTTTTCTTTACATTTGGATACATGCTGTCCTTTCATGCTAGCAGTTCCTTTTACTCTCCATCTTGCTAAAACATTGGCATTTTGTTTTCTGTTTTGCATTTGTGTGAGTTGTGATTTTTTTCAGATCTAGAATGAAGCTAGAATGAAGAAGTGTTTCAGAGAGTATTTACATAAAATCATATGGAGACAAAGGTGTAGGATAGTTTATGTTCTTTTTCTTAGTGTAGAGGCTTCCAAACCAGTCCTAAGATCATCAGCCAGTTGGGTCTTCAAGTCTAAGCTAAAAGCCCAACTTTTTGATGCTGCTTTTAACTCCTAACCCTTATTCACTTGTTCAGAACCCTTATTTTATCACCCTCATCTTAATATTCCCTTATCTCTTATTTGTCCTGTTTGTCTGTCCTAATTAGATTGTAAGCTCTGTCGAGCAGGGACTGTCTCTTCATGTTCAAGTGTACAGCGCTGCGTTCGCCTAGTAGCGCTATAGAAATGATAAGTAGTAGTAGTAATAGATATCTACAATGAACATGAGTGAGATACATTTGCCCGCAGTAGGGGCAGTGTATGCCAAAGTGTCTCATGAATATTCATTGCAGATCCAGAAAATTAATTTGGCTGGGGGGGTTCCTGAAGACAGGTTTGGGAACAACTGGCTTAGAGCATGATGGCATGATCACCCAAGTATCCACAGTCTTTGTTGCTTCCTTGGTATTGGGGCCCAAAATCACTGGAGTCATTTTGCATATCCAAAAAGGGATGGTGAGGTTCATTCATTAGGAAAACAGGTAGCTAATGAATTCCACTGCTTAAAGTAGGATAGGCCAAAAAATATTTCAATAAACATCCATTTCTACCCATATTTGTCCCATCCAGTCTCCTACACAGAAAGTACTCCAACTTTGACATATAAATATTTTTATTCACTGTCCTGCTTACTTGAATTGCCATTTGCCTCAGCCTCCTGTCCAATCTCAAAATACTATGAATATGCACAAGCAAAATATTTCAGTTCATTTTGGGGTTTTTTGTCCTTTTCTCCTGATTTTTTTATACTTCTTACCCCATTTGTTTCACTCATTTATTTTAATTAAAAAAAAAAAAAGCACATTAGAGTTTTGTGTGTATTATTTTATAGGTTAAAGCAAGTTAAATTGATTTTGCATGAAATAAGTTTTTAAGCACGCTAACAGACTATGTTTAGGCTAATGAGTGCAAATCCTTATAAAAACAAGTTAGTTGTCCCCTTAAAGGGTAGTGCTTAGAGCTCATAAATGCTGGGATTTATTCCAGAAGAAAATGTGATCTAAGCAGGTTTGTGAATGAACGGGCTTCAAAAGCATATCTGATAGGGGAATAAAACAGTGGTTCCCTTGTTACTGTATATGTGCAAGGTCATATTAAACAATTATACACCAGTTGATTTATCCATCCTTTATCATAAACACAACTAAAGACAGCTCTTGCATCTTTATTGGGCCCAATCTGTGATTACAGGTCTTTAGTTATATAATTAATGATCGTTCCTGGGTCCTCCAGGGTAGAAATGAAAGCCTTTGAGGTAAATGCAGAAGAAAATGGCTCCTATTACCTCAAAATTTTGCAAATAAGCAAACTTATCCAAGTTCTGTATTTCTGCATATTTTATTAAAACTAGTTGGAGGAAAGCACAGCAGTTGTGTTTTTTAAACTGTGCATTCAGCAGTTAGATCTTTTCCTGAAGTGACAACACAAACTTTGTGTTACCAGTGAAAATTAATAATTCTTTGATAATGTTTTGTTCAGTGAGCAGGGGTAAAAAGCTGCTTATCACAGAGAGTGGTGAACGGCACTTTTCCTGGGTTAGTTTTAGCACAACAAAACCCGCTAGACCTATGGGTCTTACAGAGGGAGGGTCTTTGGGGAGCTTGCAAATATTCTCTTTGGTTACAGACAGTAAGCTCTTCAACTCAAACTGTGTAGCTGTATGTTTTATTCATAGGCCATCATAGAGGCCGCCAAACAGATTATCATGTTTACATCAGGCTTCCTTGGAGAGATAAATTCTTTAATAGTTGAACCGGCAGGGTCAGGAAGTACAGAGATGCCTGCCGGGTGGCCAAATAATAATAATAATTTTTAAAAAAAAGACAGAAAGAGAGAGAGAGAAATGAAATCAAATGTTGAGTATAATGATGTCCTTCAGCAGTCACCAATCAATATGTTTTATCTCTAGCTGAAAAGGTTATACTGAGGTTTCATCATTTATAGTGGTATCATCCTTTTCATGCAATGAGTAATTGCAAAGAAGAGTGCATGAAGCAAATCTAGCAAAACATTAGGCTCACTGAATTTGACAAATACCTATTTGGGATGTTGCATCTGTTTAGTCAAGTAGGTTCCTGGGGTGTTCGGGATGTCAGATGGAATTTTCTGGAAGTTTACTCTCTAATTAAGTGTGTTCTGTTCAGAAAAGCAGCTCCGTTTATTAATGTCATATAGGAGAGGCTGGACTCAACGTGCATGCGAAGCTCTTTCTGGGGCTCTTGGAAACTTACCTGATTGTGATGCAACAACACTGAAAGGGTTTAGTTACACAGTGTAAAACTGGCAGCCAAAAGTAAAGGGACTGGGGGGAAATTGAAATTGGCCTTGTGCCTCTAATTTAATATTCTCAATCACAGCCTTAGAGACAGGAAAACTTTGGAATGTGCCCTAGGTCACTATGAGAGGAAGAGGGAAAGATTGTTATGGAAATCTGTAACAGAAAAAAAAAGTAAAACAAGTTCACTCATATTCCAGAAGTTCCTGCAGAAGATAATATATTTGAATAACTATGAGAAATGAGATTATAAGGTTAAGGATCTAGATTTAAAGGAAAAGCTTAAAAAATTGTTCCACTGTTTTGATCGTTATCTCTTTTTGTTTCGTGCTGTTTCCTGGAATGTTCATTTTATTTGCTTTCGTCATTTTGTCATTCCATGCATGTTCTTTTAAAAGAGTGCACACTTCCCAAAAGTGTGCACAAGTGCATACTATTTCCACATGCACAGTGCTTCAATGAGATATCCAGAACTGAGGTGAAAGGAACCATTGTTTTGACCCCGGCAGCTTTATACTAGTTGTACAGTTGTCACGGTTGTGACTGTATCCCATGCCTAAACTCACCTCGCCTCCTGGTGACCAGGCCCTATGGCTGCTGTGGACTGTCTTCTCCCTGTTTCCCAAACGTGTTCCAGAATCCGGTTCCAGCCAAGCCCGTTCCAGCATCTGGTTCCAGCCAAGCCAAGCTCATTCCAGTTCTATTCTGATGTTCCAGCATTCCAGACTTACTTGTGACCTCATCTGCAGTGGTGCTCCTAGGGCGGCTGACACTTGGGGCGGATCGCCGATGCACCCCCCCCAGGTGCAGCGTCCCCCCATGGTGAAATGACACCTCCCCCCGGTGAAACGACACCCCCCCCGGGTGCATCTTTACCTGCTAGGGGAGTGCCGCGCGCCTGTCTGCTTCGCTCGTTCCATGCTCCCTCTGCCCCGGAACAGGAAGTAACCTGTTCCAGGGCAGAGGGAGCACGGAACGAGCGGCGCCGACAGGCATGTGGCACCCCCCAGCGGCGTGCACCCAGGGCGGACCGCACCCACTGCCCCCCCCCCCCCCAGGAACACCACTGCTCATCTGTAATTGCCTTTATTAAGCACCTGGGAACTTTCAGGCTTGCCTTTGCAACAGAGGTCTTCAGATGAGTTTTCGTCTGTGTGTGTTTGTTGCAGTTCCAGCCCTGCTAGTTCTTGTCTTGCCAGTCTTCAACTTCTACTCCAACCCTGCTTGTTCCAGCCCTGCAAGCCTTCAGCTTCAGTTCTAATCCTGCTTGTGTTTGCCCTGTTTGTCTTCAGCTTCCGTTCCTCCACTGTTTGTTCCAGCCCTGTCTGCTTCACTCCTATTTCGAATGTCATAAAATTGTGTTTGCTATCACTCTTGATCTTTCTGCAGCCTTTGATCTTGTTGATCACTTTCTTCTTCTCTCCCACCTGTCCTTACTGGGTATTTTGGGTAAGATTTTATCCTGGTTCACTTCTTTTCTATCACATCGTTCCTTTCAAGTATTTTCTTCCAATTCTATCTCTGAGAAAAGGAGCTACACTGTGGCGTCCCTCAGGGATCATTTTCCCCCCTTATATTCAATTTATTTCTCAGTCCCCTTGCTGCACTGATTCAGACTTTTGGTATTTCAGTCCATCTATATGCTGACGATATACTTTTACTCTATCCCACCTCTCCACTTTCTCCGTTGCTTGGTCCACTCCAACTTTGTCTTGATGCTGTTGCTGCTTGGCTAAAGGCCCATCACCTAGTCCTCAATATAGAGAAGACAGTTGCTTGCTGGTTAATGAATACTTTATCACCACCTTCCTCTCCCATTCAATTCCTCAGGACTTCAATCAGTCCTGTGACTAGCTTCTGTTATTTGGGCAAAATTCTTGATTTCCCTATCTATCGTGCCACAAGTATCACATCTGTCTAAAGTTAGTTTTATGGGGTTTTTTTGGCAACTTCGAGCAATTTGTCATCTTTTTGATTTCAACCAGTTTTACGCACTCATTCTCTCCTCCTTTACTTCTTGACTCAATTATTGCAATATTATCTATGCAGGCTTACCACATGTAGCAAAAAAGAAATTACAAACCATTCAGAACACTGTTATCCATCTGCTCTGTTGTGCCTGTCGTTATGATCACACCACACCACTGTTGAAACGCTATCATTGGTTGCTGGTCCAACAGCGAAATCTTCAAAGCTTTCCTAGCAGGTTCCACTGATTATTGTTTGTATCTCACAATTCCTTAATCACCAACTAGAGTGCTTCGTTTCATAAATGATCACCATCTTGTCCTTCCAAGTCCCAAATTCGTAGCCTTGAATTTACAAGCCATAGTGCATTTTTCTTTCTTGCCCCTCATACTTGGAACAATCTTCCCCTCCTTCTCCGTAGCAATTCTTCCTTTAAGAACTTTAAATTAGAACTTAAAATGTGGCTTTTCAAACAGGCATTTGGAATAGCAGACAGTTAGAGATCACCAGCCTCCCCTCCCCCTTTTTCTTGTTCTTATCTCTTCCTTCGTTCTGTCCTCTCCTTTCTTCACTCTCTAACCTCCTTCTCCCCTCTTTCCTTTAGTTCTCCTACCTTTTCTTTTTCTTTCTGTGTTAAATGCACTATTTTTCTATCAAAAAATGAAGTTTCTTTCTTTCTTTCTTTTCTGCAGTGTTTTAGTTTGTACACTGCTCTGCCTAGTCAGCTAGAGTGATATATATTTTTGTTCCACAATAAAAGTCGAACAAAAAGATATGAAGGTACCCAAAGAGAAAAGAAACCCCCAAATCACTAATGTTGAAACGCATACCAAGAAATGTAGATGAAAAGCGATGACTACAAATGCTCGCAGTCTAAGCAATAAAGTTCATGACCTTCAGGCCCTGATGCTGGAGGCAGACTTGGATGTTGTTGCAATCACGGAGACGTGGGTCAATGGTTCCCATGAATGGGATGCAAACATACCAGGCTATAATCTATTTAGGAAGGATAGAGAGGGTCGTAAAGGTGGAGGAGTAGCTCTGTATGTGAGGAATGATATCACTGTGACTGAAATGATAGGGACCTGGGGAAAGGAAGAAGCAATATGGATCACCTTAAAAAGAGATGATAGAACCTCTGTCCACGTGGGTGCAAATGGCCTCACCTAAAGTTAGTGGCAATTCCCGCATGTAAGCGCTATTCTATAAACCACACCTAAATTTAAGCACATTTTATAGAATAGTGATTTTTTTCAGCACCGATTTTTTTAGGCGCCTTATATAGAATCTAGGGCTATGCACAATACCTCCTCATTCTACAAAATGTACCAAACGTTACATGCCAATTTGACGCATATTTGGTGCTAAATTGGAGATTACATGCCAAAGTTATGTGCAAAGGTGCACTAAGGCACTATTCTATAAGGTAGTGGCTAAGTGCTTTAGGGGGTCTTTTACTAAGCCACGGTAGCACTTTTAGCTCACGTTAGATATCAGCTGGCAGTAAATGCCAAGATGCTGGTCTTAGCTTTTACCGCCAGTTGATTTCTATCATGAGTTGAAAACACTACCAAGGCTTAGAGAATGACCCTCTTAGTGCTTAACTGCAAAGGGGACATGCATGTGGGCACAGCATGGATTTGCATATGGATAGGCAAAGCTGCTGTTATAGAATACTAGCTTAGTGCTCAGACTCCATAGTGCATGCTCTTGCCTGATAAGTGTACACCATTATTAGCAAACGATAGCCCATCCTTTAATACCAGCACATTTCCTACTTTGTAAAATCAGGATTTAGATGTGCATATAATATATGCTTCTACATGTCGGTTTATGCACATCTAAAATATGAATAACGCTTCTAAAATAAGTGCCCTAATTAATGTGCATTTATAGCATACATGGTGAGGACACATTATAAAGCTTTTCATCTGCTAAAATAAAATCTCCCATGAAACATGATTCCTTCCCAATAAAGCCATGGAAATGTGGTGGAAATAGGTTTCCATTTTCAAAACCTTGTGTCTACCTACCATCTGTACATTCTACCTCCATAAAGATAGGTGTAAATGTATGTTGGTGCATTGGCTCTGCTCATCCACAATGGGACAGATATTCAAAGGGGAAACCTGTGCAATTTCCTTCTGCAAATATACTCAAGGTCCTGTGGGAATATACAACCTGGTGCTCCATATCCTATTTAAGATCTGCCCCCTATATTTCTCCTCATGCATAATTATTTATTATTTTTCAGTTTTTCACTTTGATCCCATTTTGTCCCTCAATTCAACATTTTCGGGAAATTTACATCTCTATTTGCAATTGATATTTGTGACTATGAGAACTAGGAGGAGAATATTATGGGTAGTTCAAGTGTTGGTGGATTAGGTGAGAGAAAAGAGCTTGAAGCCATAGAAGCAGATGACTGTGGACTGGTAGCAAAGAGGATAAGAACATGAGCATTGCCATACTATAAGGTTGTAACTGGCAGGATCCCCCAAAGTAGCAACATTTCATGCTACTTACCCTCAGGGATAAGCAATGGCTTTCTTCAGGTCTATGTTAATAACCTTTATGGACTTTTGTTCCAGGAATTTGTCCAAACTTTTTAAAGTCCAGCTACAGTAGCTTTAAGAACATCAGGAAATAGTCCATACAACTGGGAAGCATGGCAATGTTGTGAAATTTCCTTCTCTATGTCTGTCAATGCTAGGAATGAATGGCTCTGTGTGTGAAACAATACCTTCAAGCTCTGATACATCATTAATAGGATCACATTCCCATCCCTCAGGAAGCCCTTTCAACAAAATGGTGCTAACTGAAAAGTGAAAGTAAGGCAGGCTTACTCAGAAACTCAGAATCCCCAGGAAATGGATTTACCAGATACATAGCACACTTGTCAACCAGCCTTTGGTCACCTTTCTAATTTTAAGCTGGTGAAGATTTTTTAAGCTCAATTATAAGCCATACTGGATATTGAATTTCAGGGTTTATTTTAACATTAAGAAAGAATGATTATAATTCCAAGAATGTCATGGATAAAGAGCTAAATAAACAGAACCAATGGGATGTAAGTATGTGGGAAGAAAGGATGCTTTTTCATCAAAAGCATAACTTTACAAGGGGTGCTTAGTTTAAGAGGGCAAATAGGCACCTACTTGACAGCTATTTTATAAAGACAGATGGGTGTTTATGTGTCTTTGTAAAATACTAGGCCAAACAGGTAGAAAAGACGATGGCAAAAGCTAGGATGCTTGGGTGCATAGGGAGAGGAATGCCAGTAGGAAAAAGGAGGTGATGATGCCCCTGTATAAGACTCTGGTGGTGAGATTTCATTTAGAATATTGTGGAGACCACACCTTCAAAAAGATATAAATAAGATGGAGTCAGCCCAGAGGGCGGCTACTAAAATGGTCAGTGGTCTTCGTCATAAAGTGTATGGGGACAGACTTAAAGATCTCAATATGTATACTTTGGAAAAAAGGAGGGAGAGGGGAGATATGATAGAGACATTTAAATACCTATGCGGCAAAAGTGCACAGGAGGCAAGAATCTTTCTATTGAAAGGAAGCTCTGGAACAAGGAGGCATAGGATGAAGGTGAAAGAGGATAGATTCAGAAGTAACCTGAAGAAATACTTTACGGAAAGGGTGGTGAATTTGTGGAATAGCTTCCCAGTGGAAGTTTTGGAGATGAAAACAGTATCTGAATTCAAGGAACAAGAACATAGGATTTCTAAGGGAGTGATATGGAGAGAAGATGGCATAGATAGGCCATATGGTCTTTATCTGCCTACGTTTTTCTATGTCTCTATGGATTCAGTAAATCACATTCAAAATTTGGCACCCAAAAAACTCAGCGCTAAGTGTGATTCTCTAAACGGTGTGCATGCTTTATAAAATCATGCTTAGGGCTGATTTTGTGCTGAACTTTTAGGCACTGGATTTACGCCTGGTAAAACCAGGTGTAAATGCTGGCACCAAATTTCAGTGTGCTCAGTCTGCATTCTGTAAATCCACTTGTTACTTTTTGGAATGCCCCCAACACACCTTTCCCCCTTTTCAGATACACACTATGAAAGTTAAGCACTGAGCCTTATAGAATAGTGCACAATCAGATGAACATGCAAATCCTAATTGGACTCAATTCACTGCAATAATTGGTTATTAACACCCAATTATTGCTAGTTAAGGAGTTTGTTACTCAATTAAGTTGTGCATGCATCTTTGGGTTCCATATATAGAACCTGGGGACTGGTGTACTGTAAGTAGCAGAAATCAAGCTTGCATTGCAGATGTGGTCATTCACATCTGCTCTCGAACTGGGATAGATGTTTGTGCCTAGATTGTATAAGTACAGGTGAAGATTAACATATTTTATAATATACACACTTTGAACTACACCCTGACTCCTCCCCTGTACATGCCTACTAGCAAAATATATGCCATCATGTACTTTTAGCTAGTTGGTATTTTATGAGGCTATTTCGTGCCACTAACATATGAAGAAGACTTAAAAAAAATTACCCCCATGTGCTTCATTTTGCTTCTTCTTGGATTTTGTTTCATCTTCTGTCTAGCCACTTCATCTTCACTGAACTAGCCACTGAAGGGGTGAGCTTTGAAATCTGATACAGGTCAGTACTTAGAGGCATAGGAGCCAACTTTGCAAAATGATTGGGGGTGCTCAACCCAATAGAAATTACCCATCCCTGGACACAGTAAGACATTTTGCTCAATACTGGGGGTGCTCAAGTACCCACTGCACCCACAGAGCTGGCTCCTATGTGTAGAGGAATATTTAGCAGAGTACTTATCAATATGAGCTACCATTAAGATGGGCTATTTCGCCACTAACTCATGCTATTTTAACACAGGTCCAGACCTAATTACGAATAACTGGGCTAACAGTAAAACAATACGTCTAAATGGTAGTCCATGTTGATAACTTTCCCCATTAGTGGTCAACTATTTTTGATAATTAGTTATAGTTATGTTAGGGGTGTAGTTATCAATGTGGGCTACCATTAAGAGGAGTTATTTTACTCCCAGTTCTTAGTAACTAGGTCTTATTGTATAAAATGGGACATGTTCTAAAATAGCACAAGTTAGTTGTGAAGTATTTTATTAAGGCGTGCTCAAGTTTTTAGCGCATGCTAGAATTGGGCACGCGCTAAACATTAGAGACTCCCATAGGAATGCATTGACATCTCTAACGTTTAGCGCACACCCAATTTTAGTGCGCACTAAAAACGTGAGTGCGCTTTAGGAAAAAGGGGTCTAATTCCATTAACAGGTTATGTAATGAGACCTAATTCCATTAACATTTTATGCACACTATTAGTAAATAGGTCTGATTGCATAAAATTGGGGCCTGCACTAAATAATGCACATTAATGTATGTTATAGCCAGGGCTTTTTTTGAGGGGGTACTTGGGGGTACTGAGTATCGGTACCTTTTCTGTTGTCTGCTAAAATTGACTTATGGTCCCCAAGTTTTAATGAAAGAGCTCAGGCTCTACACAACAATTCTGCCTTGTCATAGATTCTGTGACTGGTTGCAGGGGGCCTGGCTATTGTGGGGTGGGACCGTGGCCTAGCATTTGAGTACCGGCACCTTTTTCACTAGAAAAAATGCACTGGTTACAGCAATATTTGATAGGAGTGGAGGAGTAGCCTAATAGTTAGCGCACTGGGCTGAGAACCTGGGGAACTGGGTTGGTTTCCCACTGTGGCTCCTTGTGATTCTGGGCAAGACACTTAACCCTTCAATGAGCTAGGTACAAAAACTTAGATTGTGAACACATTAGAGACAGAGAAAGTACCTGCATATAATAAATGTAAACCACCTTAGTTGTACCACAGAAAGGCAATATATCACATCCATGACCTTTTATCCTTTTAATAAATTTAGCTTAATGTTCATATATGTTGTTTTTGCATATATGCTGTTGATGTATACTATTTTGAGGTTCACATGTGTTATTTGTTACAGAACTCATTGCACAAAATGAACTTTGTATATGCAGTGGAAATGACAAGAATAAACCTGAAAAAGACATGATTCTATCCACTGTCATTAAGTTTCAGCCTTTCCCCCCCACCCCAGTGTTAATAGCTTTCAGGCACCAACCAGCATTGAACCTGCTATAGCCAGCCCATGGCTAGCTGCGTCATGCATTTCTGGTACTCTTGGTTCCTGTTTTCTAATTGGCTCTTTGCTTCAAATAAAGCACTTCTTGAAGGTATTATGGCTTTAAGACTTAACTTGAGGAATCCTAGACCTTTGTCTTCTTCTACTCTAGAATTTAAGCCTCAGGAGTTCTAGGGACTCTGTGACAGAATGAACCAGTCAGAATAAAGGTACTGAATGACCAACTCACATCACTTAAAAAAAAAAATCAGATATCAGAACTCAGATAAATTTGAGTCTAACCCAAAAGGACAGGAAAAAAAAACCTCTCAAAATGGCAGGTTTCATATCAGTGTTGGAAAATTTTAGCATTTTTTTCAAGTCTAAATAGCTTTCATACATTTCTCCTCCCCCCCCCGATGTGAATAGTTATCATGCACAAAGCAACCTTGAACCTGTGACCTTCAAGGTCAGAAAGCAATCACATTCCAAGAGGAACCATTCTACCTTTTGAGAACATGTTTAGCCAGGGCATGCCCAGCTGTGTCTTGTATTTCTTTAATTGGTTTTGCTATATAGCTGCCACTGACAGGCAGAACCAAGTGGTGTACAGACTAAGAACAGATAGAAAGGAAATGCAACATTTACATTACATAGCATAACCTAATATCAGAATTTGTATTCTGCTTGTACATCCTCAGTTCTAAGCGGATCACAATCAACCCCCCCCCCCCCCCCCCGTTTACTAAGCCACGCTAGTGGCCGTTGTGCGCAAATGCCGACACAGCCCATTCACTTCGAATGGGCTGTATTGGCATTGCCGTGCGGCAGCCACTAGCACGGCTTAGTAAACGGGAAAAGAGACCAGAACAGTAGCTGTGAATTACATATTAAAACACCAAATTAGTGTTTAAATCCACAATTGTAAAAGAGAAAAGTAATCATTGATTAATACTAGTCATATTTCAAATGGTGTTATCCCTTTTTCTAATCCTTAAACGAGACATATTTATGGAACAAAATAGTTTTGATCCTCCTTCTGAAATCCTGATAATTAAAAGACAACCACAGAAATTTGTCTTTTCCTAATCTTGCTACTTTAAAGGCAAATAAGTCTTCCAAAATTTTCATATTTTTTTTTTTTAACCTTGTAATGAAGGAAATCTAATATGGTTTATAAACATAATGGGTTTCTTTTACTAGGCTATGCTAAAAAGTGGCAGCTGCTGCTTTCAGTGCGTAGGTTTACCATCTGCTACGGCCACTTTTAAAGTGGCTGTAAAATGGCCACATTTGTTATATCCCTCATTAATGGCCACACATTAATTTCCTAATTAGCACATAGCCATTAGCACAGGAGCCCTTACCATAACCTTTTTACTCGATGGTAAGGGCTCCCAAGTTTTTTTCCCACAGTAACCGGGCAGCACGCGGCAATATGCCCATACTACCTGATTAGCACAGGGCACGATTACTCTCTGTCCATAGGCATGCCTCCCTTGCTGAAAAATAAAAATATATTTTTCAGCATGGGATTAGCACATGTTGAGAGGTGCACTACCGCGGGATGCCTCAGCACGTCCCATGGTAGTGCTTTTTAGTGTACGGTAGCTACATACTAGTGCTAATGCGGCTTAGCAAAAAAGGCCCCAATATGATTATAGATATAAAATGGAGCCACTCCAAACAAAATTTTATAAAGAATGCAAAAGAAATCTGAGGGGCTCTTTTACAAAGACACGTTAAGGGCCTACGCGTGTGCAGCTTGCATCAAATCGGCATTACCGCCCGGCTAGTGTGTGCACCTGGTGGTAATTCTGAGTTTTTCACGTGCTGAAAACCTGTGGTAGAAAATAATTTTCTATTTTCTACCGTGGGGGTGTACCCGGTGGTAATTGGCAGTTGGCACACGCTGGGTGGTTACCGCACGGGTAACGCGTGAGCCTTTACCACTAAGTCAATGGGTGGCATTGGTTTTCATTTTGCCGCACATCCATTTCCTGGCCCAAACCCCCTCTTTTTTCCAGACGCAATGGAGAATTGGTCCAGCGCACATCCAATACACTCGCCCACAGTACCGCAGGCCACTTTATGGGCCCCAGAAATTGTAACCTAGCTTCAATGGGAAGCCAATGCAGAGATATATAAAATTGTGAAATTTTATCATTTTTCTTAAGCATGAAAATCAGACAGATAAGTAGGTCAGACACACTGAGAGAGAAAGAAAAAAGGGGGTTGACAGGAGGGAGATGGGCAAAAGAGAGTTGGGAATGGATAAAGGCAAATGCACCCATGGACCCAGGTTATGGAAAGTTCACTTTGAATTTCCAAGGGAAGGCTATTCCATAGTGTAGGAGTTGTAAATAAAAACTTGCTACATCTTGTATGTTTGTGTTAGGCCTGCCTTGTATTTGGGAGGACTTTCCTGTGTCCATTGAGGGAACAAAAAGCGTGGGAAGGGTTGTAGGGCATGGTGAGAAAAGAAAGGTAGGGAGGTAGTCCAATGCAAAAAGCCTTAAAGGCCAATAGGACTTTTTACTGTATATGATATGGCACTGGAAGCAAATGATGGTCTTTCAATAGGGGTAAGAATCTATTATGACAAAGGAGGTGAGTAGCAGTATTTTGGAGTGACTATAATATCTTTAAAGAGGATTGGGAAGAACCGGAATATATGATATTACAGTAGTTGAGTTTGATAATGAAAAGAGATAAGAGAAGAGCATGGAAAGAATCCTGGGAAGAATATTGTCTTACAGAACGAAGTTGTCTGAGAGTGAAAAATACAGACAAGTAATGATGAGAATTGAGGTGAAAAAGAAAGTTGGGAATCAAGAAAGACTCCAAGATGGTGGAAAGAGTCAACAGAGGTAATAGGAAAATCCAGAAGGTTCAATGTTTGTGTTGGTTTTGTAGTTCTACCAGAGATCCAACAAACACTAGTTTTATCAGTGTTAAGAACAAGACAATGTGAAGAGAGCCAAGTTGTGACTGAATTGAGGCAGATATGAAAGGGGTTATGAGAGGGATGCCAGGATCCATGTAATAAATAAGTAGAATGTTGGCATTAATATGTCAATATGGAATAATCTTATATCATTGTATCCAACAGACTAAAGAAAAAATTGAAGAGGGGAAAGGATAGACCCTTGGGGAACACTGTGAACTAGAGGTAGAGAAAAGGGTCAGAACTTTGAGAGAACAGTCAGATAAAAACGAAGAAATCCGTTGTAAGACTGTTCCAGTTAGGCCTAGTGAAGACAGATAAGATAGCAGTAGTGAGTGATCGATGAGGTCAAAAGCAACTGACAAGTCTAATGAGAGCTGAGACTTTTATCTATATTTGAACGGATTTCACTCAAGATTCCAGTCAGAACTGTTTCAGTACTATAATGAGATCTATGGCCTGATTGTCTTGGATGTAGCGCTAGAGTTTTCTCAGCATAGGATAAGAGCTCATGGAACACAATTTTTTCAAGAGCTTTAGAGAGAAAACAAAGGTTGGAAATCGGATGATAATGGCTGGGATAGAAGGGTTAAAGGGGGATTTTTTCTTTTTTTTTTTTTTAAAAGAATAGAGCATACTACTGCAGTTTTCCACAGGGATGGCACACTTGTCCAGGGGACAAACTAAGACTGATCAAAGAAAGAGCAGTCAGAAGCAAGTCGAGATGGGAGAACTTCAGCAAGCTTGAAGGAAGTGGATCCAAGATGCATGTAGAGGGGTTCATCTGAGAGATTAATTGTAAGAGGGAGGATAGAGGTTGATGTTCAAAAGTGGACCAGGATGAGATTGAAATTGAAAAGTGGTCCAGGATGAGATTTAAGTTTACTAGTGGACTGTTGGTGAGATTAGGGGAAAAGAGTAGCATTTTGGAAGTGAGTTCTACAGAGATGATATTTTAGTACTGAAAAACTGGATCATGTCATTTGCAGGAGGTAAAACCTTGGACTCGGATGAGTGAGGGATGATTGTATGGGACTGATAGATGGAATAAAGTTCCCTTTAAGGGTTTGAAACAGCAGAGATGCAGATTTAGAAATAGGAGGCCTTCATTTTTTTTAGATAGTAGTTGAAATCTTTGTGACGAGCTCAACAGAGTTCACAATCAACAATTAATTTAGATGTTTTGCACTTACGTTCAGTCATTTGTGCTTGGCATTTCAGTACATGCAGAACACTATGATACCATGCCATATGAGAAAAAGAAGAGAGTGGATAGAAACAAAGGGGGCAATTGAGTCAAATGCAGTGGATAAAGTAGAATTGGTAGTTTTGTTTTCTGACAGCCCCAGCAAGAAGCAGCTCATGGCAAGCCTGAGCAATTCTGCCACACCTCTGAACTTGTTTTCTGCTGCTCTTGGACAAAAAAAAAAAGTTTCAATTTTGTTAGGACTTAATATACTGCTCTTATGCAGCAGTCAGAGTGGTTTACAATACAAAAATGAAAATCAGAAAACAGGAACGACAAAAACTCAAAGGATATAAGGAGGAAGGGGGAGGATGGGCTAAGGCTAGGACGCTCGCCTCTGTGGTAAACTGTCAACAGGCCGATCCACAGGTAGTCATGAGCCTAATGCATCAGTAGATAGATACGTTTTAAGGTCCTGGTTAAATTTCCAAAAGGAGCTTTCTAGATGAAGAGAGAGGGGTAGGGCGTTCCAAAGGCAGGGACCAATTATACTGAAAATGCGAGAGAGGATGAAGTTGAGCCAGACAATATGAAGAGAAGGAATGACAAATATAGTTGCTGATGGGGAATGAAAAAAGCCTTGGTGGCACATAAGTCAGGGAACAGGACAGGTAGAGGGGTATACCAGAGGTGTAAGCCTTGTGAACTAGAGTGAGAAGTTTGTGTGATTCTGTGGGTAACTGGAAAACAATGTTCTGACAAGAAGGGGAGTAACATGATCAAATTTATTAGAGCCGGTGATGAGTCGCATGGCCGCATTTTGAATGAACTTGAGGCAATGAATGTCGTATTTTCCTCATACCATGAAGTAGAGAATTACAGTAGCCTAGAAGAGGGGACAAAGACACAGTGAGCAAGGAGATGATGAATGGAGTAGATTTATTTGAGTCTATAGAAGCAACTTTTAACAGTGTTAGATACCTAAGGTTTAAATGTTAAGGTTCCATCAAGGAAGACTCCTAGGACATTTACAGATGAAACAAAAGTTATAGGCTTCCCTGCCAGCATAATTGGGGCAGTTATGTGACTATCCTGGGAGTGGCTAATAATGAGATCCTTAGCTTTCTCAGGGTTGAGTCGAAGTTTATGGGGATGAAGTCAAGTGGCTATGCAGTCCAGATGCTGATTAAGCATACGGATGTCTTTGCCATCAGTAAAAAAGCCTGTGTGCACATCCCTAGCAAATAATACATATTAATAACATTAGTGAATGTTAGCTGTTAGTAAATGATCCCCTTTGATCTCTCCTTTGAGGATTTTTTTAAAAAGTAGAATATAAACAGGTTAAAAAAAAAAGCTATGAGTGAACAACTACCGAAAGTCCTTCTGCAAAGAGTTTCTTATATCCTCATTCACTCATGTGGGACCAATCTTATATGATCTGTCAACAAGTATTAATATTTCATTAGAATTCATTGCTAGTTACTTTGATTCTATGCAAGTGTGGCTGAATGCCATAGAACAGAAATTTTGAAATTTTTGTGGTAGATTGGATAGTACTGAAAATCTCATTCTTGTAATGGAAGAGATGGTGAGTGAACAAAAAGCTGGTGAGTATTAATAAGAGAAAGATTAGTGAAGAGGATAAACTTCACTGTTTATGTTTATTAATTTGATTAATTGCCTGTTGAGATAAATTCACAGGGACCTTTTTCAGGGGGTATTCGGTGCACTGGCACCTTTTCAATTGCTGGTGAAAACTGGCCCATGATCCTCAGGTATGTAATTTCCTTTAATGGATTTTTGGACTAGATTTATTAATGTGCATTATACTCTATGGGGGTAATTCTCTATAGAACTCCTAAAGTTAGGTGCTGGGATAATATGTACTAAATGCGAATTCTGTAACAGCAGTTGTCCACACAACTACTATTATAAAATACTAGTGTAAATTCACATTACATGCTTAACTTTAAGCATGATCGCTTACGCTAGCTCAATGGCTGGTGAAAATGTTCACGCCTAACTGTAGGCCATTAGGCACATAAATGCTAGTTTTGTATAACCACACATGTAACTGACAGACATGACCTTGACCCACCCATGCACCTCACCCCCATGAAGTTCCACACTCTGTAATTTGAGCACCCAACTTATAGACTAAGGGCAGTTACACATGTTAACTGCCAATTAGTGGCAATTAGCACCAATTAATACAAATTATAGTCACTAATTGGTTAATTCTAACTGGCAGTTAATTAAGGTGCTCTTTTACCAAACTGTGATAAAAAAGTGGTCTAGTGTGCCCTTATGTGGGTCTTTCCCATGTGCTAAGGCCATTTTTAACCACACCAGTAAAATGGCTGCATTTCCTTTTTTTTTTGTATTATGGTCACACGCTAATTTTCCACGTGAGCCCTTACCACTGTTACAGTTCAAAGAAGGTGAGCCTTGTGCTGCAGTCAAGTTAGCACTGCCCGGTCAACCTGAGGCTGAGGGTTAGCCGGCTCTGACTGACAGCAGGAAAGTCATCTGGGCAAGGCCTAGGCTTAGCAGGAACTGAAGAGTAGGTGACAAGTTAGGCAAGGCTGAGCTGGACACTAGTCAGGCAAGGCTGGAGCTGGAGACAAGGCACAAAGGTAAGGCCAAACACGTAATGCATGGCTAGAGTCCTTGTTGCGAAGGCAGCAATAGAGAGTGGAGCTGCCTTAAATAGATGCCAGTCTATGATGTCATTCCTGGATGTATGGGCAGGTTTCCTGCCACTGCCTTGAGAAAGTTGGGGTCGCAGTGACCACACGAACTTAAGGAAGGCGGCACTGCCAGCCCATTACTCCGATAAAGGGCTGATACCTTGGGGAGGTCTGCGGGACCTAATCCCAGTGCCCCCAGAAGTGGGAGGTGAGTCACATGGCCATGACAACCATCACCTATCTTGTAGGCAGCAAGGGCTTACGTGCTAAGAGCTTATGCGCTCATCACATGCTAATCAGTTTGCACATGACAATGTAGCTGCATTAACTGATTAGCACAGTTACACCCACTCTCTGCCCCAGGCACACACCCTCTGTGTATGTGTGTGTGTGTTGTGTTGTATGTTTTTATGTATGTGTGTTTATGTGCATTTCTGTATATTTTATATTGTATGTATGTGTATCTGTATTATTTACCGGATTCTATATAGGTTGCTCAAAGTAGGGTGCACAAATTTTGGTGCAGATCTCAGATGCACCAGTAAACTAATTAGTCAATTAGGTGCTGCAAATCAATTATTGTTGCTAATTGGAGTTGATTGGTTCTTAACTGGTAGTAATTAGTTTTATGTGCATCTGCCCTACTCCCTATTCTATAACATGCATACCTAACTTTCATAGAGCACAAGTCAAAAGGAGGCATATCTAGATTTACACACCCAACTACCATCAGTTGGGTGCAAGGACTTACACCAGGTTTCAGTAGGCATAAGTCTTTGTGTCCGAAGTTGGCCAAGGGAATCGTCAGTAAGCGCTATTTTATAAAGATTGCTTGTGTTGGCACTTAGGACTAGATTCTGTATATGGGGCCTGAAAATTCCATGCAGAAAAAAAATACACCTAGATATATTCTCTAAAGTATGTGCCTTTCTACGTGACCAAATTTAGTCATAGCAATTTACGCCATGCTTTACTTAGCGTAAATCCCGGCACCTAAATTAGGCACAGAACGGGTGTATTCTATAACAACATGCATAGATTTTAGAAATGCCCGTGCCCCACCCATGGCCATGCCCCCTTTTCAACTATGTGACAGAATTTAAGCGCACCATGTTACAGAATACGCTTAGTGAGTTGTGCACGTAAATCTTAATTAATGCCAATTAGTGCTATTTGCTTGTTAACAACCAATTAACAGCACTGATTAGCTAGTTAACCAATTAATTTACATGCATTGTCATAGAATATGCTTTTGCATGGAAATTAAGGCGCCATATATATAGAATCGCAGGGTTAGTGTGGATCTTAACAGTGTCTAGGTTTGGACACCATTTAATGAATCTGGCCCTATATGTGTATACTGTGGTGGGTATACATGTGTGTGTGTGCTATATATTTGTGTGGTATGTTTTTTATGCATGTATTTCTGCTGTGTGTCTGTGATGTGTGTGTGTATCTGTATGCATGTTTTGTGTGCATCTGTATATTTGTAAGGAGTGTATGTGTGTGATTGTCTATGATATGTGTGTATATTTGTTGGTTCTAGGTTTGTCTTTGACCTGGGGAGTGGAGAAGAGGGTAGAGACAGTTTGTTAGGAGCCATCCCCTAACTTCTGTATTTCACTGTGTTAAAGTTTCCATGCTGAAGAAGCTGGAACTGCTTGTCCCATAGAAATGCAGTGGGCTAATTTTTTTTTAGTGAGCTTATTCCTCTAGAATTCCTTGTCTGATCTGCTTGATTTTGTGAACTCCAGTATACCTTTTCACTGGTTTTTCCCCATGCCAAATTTAAAGATATTTTCCCCATACAGACAGAAAGATATGTTCAAGCCCTTATGTGTAATTCTTTCCAACGTCCATTGGCATATAAAGAATAAAAAAAGAATATAAATCAGACAGAAAATTAAAAGGAAAAGGAGATATCACTCAACAGGACAAAAATTACAGAGCCAAGAAAAGTTACAAATCAGTTGATGAGAGCCAGCAAGAGAAAACAGAGAGAGAGAGAGAGAGAGAGAGAGAGAGAGAGAGAGAGAGAGAGATCTTACAGATCAAAAAGACAGAGAAAGCCAATTAAAGACGACTGGGATCATTAGTAGAGTTGCAAACCGGTTTCATTTTTTAGAATAGGTTGATGCAGTCCTGGTTTTATCCTCCTGAATACATAAATTTGTAGTTCTGATTTCTAGAAAAGCAACACTAAGGCTTATGTTATATAGCCCAGTCTTCAGGACAGGTATTCAAGGTATCCACAATAAATAAACATGAGTTAAATTTGCAAGCACTGACTCCTTGTATGCAATCTGTGATATGCATATTCATTATAGGTATTCTGAAAACCCAACTGAGTGGATGTGTCCCGAGGATTGGGTTGAGAACCACTGGTATACAAGGAAGGAAAACCAGAACTGAATTAACTTTTTCTTAAAAAATTGATCCAGTTGAGAACCCTTAAACTGTAAACATTAACTGTGGACCCTGCAAATTTGTCTTATGGTTTAATAGAGAGGTTTCCAAATCTGTCCTGGGGGCTCCCCAGCCAGTCAAGTTTTTAGAGTATCCACAATGAATATTTGTGAGAGAGACTAGAAACAGTGCATGCAAATCTCTCTCATAAATATTCATTGTGGATATCCCAAAAACGTAACTGGCTAGGGGGCTCCCAAGATATGTTTGGGAATCACCTATAACTAAGGGCCCCTTTTACAAAGCAACGGTAAACCCACGGGCTTACCGCTCACTAGAAAGGAAGTACCTCCGGGCTACTGCAGCCAGCCCGCAGTACTTCCCACCCCCAATGTGCTGTCATATCTGTCGCTACAAAAATATATTTATTTTTGTAGCGCTGATGTGTACCTGGCAGTAATCGGGCAGTGCTGCATGCTGCCTGATTACTGCTGGGTTAGCGCTGGTACCCTCAATGGGTGGTGGTAAGGGCTCCCCCTCTAAAAGGCCGTGCAGCAAGCGCTTCACTTGCCGCATGGCCATTTCTTTAAAAAACTAAAACCTACCTTTTACCAGCTGCAGTAAAAGGGGGGCCTTGCATGTACCAAAAACACGTGCTGACGCTAGAGCAGGCCCCCTTTGCTGCAGCTTGGCAAAAGGGGCCCTAAATATAGTAGCGTATCGCTTACCTGACCTTTGCTTATCATTCAGGATTATCTGATCTACCTCAGTGATGTCACAGAATTGTCATTGAGATTTGTGTGTGTGGAGGCCCCTTTTACTAAGCCGCATAGGTGCCCACGTGTGCCCAACGTGTGTCAGTTTGGAGTTACCACCTGGCTACCACGAGGTCCGGGCGGTAATTTCATTTTTTATGCGCATCCACTACGCGCACCGGAAAATAATTTATTTTCCTGTGCGCAGCAGAAACTGGGTGGTAATCATCACTCTACGCACATAGATGATTACCACATGGTTATCTTGTGAGACCCTTACCGCTAAGCCAATGGCTGGCAATAATGTGTCAGACCCAAAATGGACGCGCGCCAATTTTTATTTTGCCACACGTCCATTTTTGGCAAAAATTTTAAAAAGCCTTCTTTTATAGGCGCGCTGAAGAATGGATCTACGCGTGCCCAAAATACGCACCTACACTAGTGCAGCCCATTTTTCAGTGCACCTTAGTAAAAGGACCCCGGGCTTCTCTTTCTCTTTCCCAGCATCACATTTACTTAAAGGCAGCAATGCTAGGTAAGATTCTTGGGCACATTGAACTTTAAACTCTTTTCTTGCTTCATCTTTTGAAAAATGCATTCAATAAATTTCTTTTTTTATTTCTCATCCATCTTTTCTGTATTATCCAGCTTTTTGATTATCCAACAACCTGTTTACATTGGACAATCAAGACATTACTGTACCTACGTTTTTGGGCAGGTTACAATCAGAGTTTCCAGTTTCCCATGATTTTGCTGCAGAATCTGGGCCTTGTTGTGGAATTACAGGAACTGCTGCCTCTTTTTTTCTCTGGTCTGATCAAGGCCTTCTTTGCTGTTCCTAGAAGGCTCTGCTTCAGGTCCTACAGGGACATCTCTGATGATGTGTGCAATGTTTTCACTATCACCACTTATCTAGAGTTACCGCCAGGCTCAGTGCTATTCACCCAACTGACCTGTGAGATGCAAAGGGCGGGGGGGGGGGGGGGGGAAGAGAAGAAGCTTAGGGGTACTTTTACTAAGCCGCTTAAGCATCTGCGTGCGCCCAACGTGTGCCAAAATGGAGTTACTGCTCAACTACCGCATGGCTTTTGCGGTAATTTCATTTTTGGCGTGCGTCCGAAAAATATTTTTTATTTTCGGGTGGGTGTAATGGACGCACGCCAAGTGGCATTTGGCGCACATAGGTCATTACCACACGGTTACCATGTGAGTCTTTACTGCTAGGTCAATGGCTGGCGGTAAGGTCTGAGATCCAAAATGGACGCGCGCCAATTTTCATTTTGCTGCACGTCCATTTTCGGCAAAAATTTTAAAAAAGGCATTTTTTACAGGCGTGCTAAAAAATTGATCAGTGCATGCCCAAAACCCGCGCCTACACTACTGCAAGCCATTTTCAGCGCGCCTTTGTTAAAGGACCCCTTAGAAAATAGGTGGGAAGGAGGGAAAAGAGTTCATGGGAGGCAAGTGAAAAAAGAGTACTTGGGAGTGAGGAAGTAGTGATTACTTGAGAGGGAGGGAAGGAAAAATATGCATGGTAAAGTAACTGGGGATAATGAAGAGTGTGGATGAGAGAGAATAAAGTGACAGAAGTAGAATAGATGGAGAAATACTTAGAAGAGTGACAAGGACTTGGAGTGCAAAGAAAAGCTACAAAAATGGTATGGGATTTGCGTTGCAATCTGTATGAGGAGAGACTTGCCGACCTGAACATGTATACCTTGGAGGAAAGGAGAAACAGGGGTGACATGATACAGACGTTCAAATATTTGAAAGATGTTAATCCGCAAAAAAAACCTTTTTTGGAGACGGGAAGGCGGTAGAACTAGAGGACATGAATTGAGGTTGAAGGGGGGCAGATTTAGGAGTAATATCAGGAAGTATTTTTTCAAGGAGAAGGTGGTGGATATGTGGAATGCCCTCCCACGGGAGGTGGTGGAGATGAAAACAGTAATGGAATTCAAACGTGCGTGGGATAAACACAAAGGAATCCTGTTTAGAAGGAATGGAGGGTGGAGGAGTGGCCTATTGGTTAGGGTGGTGGACTTTGGTCCTGGGGAACTGAGGAACTGAGTTCAATTCCCACTTCAGGCACAAGCAGCTCCTTGTGACTCTGGGCAAGTCACTTAACCCTCCATTGCCCCATGTAAGCCACATTGAGCCTGCCATGAGTGGGAAAGCACAGGGTACAAATGTAACAAAAAAAAATGGATCCATGGAATCTTAGCAGAGATTAGGAGGCAACACCAGTAATTGAGAAGCAAAACCGGTGCTGGGCAGACTTCTATGGTCTATGCCCTGATCATGACTGAATAGATATGGATGGGCTGGAGTATAAATTTTAAGGGGTTTCAAATGTTAGCTTCAGAACTTAGTACAAGAACAGTGCTGGGCAGACTTCTACGGTCTCAGCCCTGAGAATGGCAAGGACAAATCAAACTCGGGTATAAAGTATCACATACCATGTAAAATGAGTTTATCTTATTGGGCAGACTGGATGGACCATACAGGTCCTTATCCGCTGTCATTTACTATGTTACTTTGTAAGGTGAGCAAGATATGAGAGTGACAAGAAAGAATAAGTAAAGAAATGGAAAGAGAATATAAAGAGCAAGAAGAAGGGATTGAAATAGAACAAGTCAATTGAAAGAAGAAAAAATAGATTTGAAACCTTCCTATTTTTGAAACAAAAGCCTCAGAAAAGTTTGCACTAAGAATTTTACATTGCAATTAATGTAAGATGTATGCAAATTTATGCAAACATACAGCACAGTTGCACAGAAATTTGAAAATGACACCACTGAATTTTCTGATAGCTCTGAGCTGCTGTAGAGGGCCGGAGGCTGCAATCATAACATTCCTGGTGAACTGGATATAATTTTCAGTAGATTAAGATGACTACCACATACAGTTGTTCATGTTATTCTAAGCAAATATGTTGTTGCTACCCACAGGCAGAAAAAGCTAATGGGTACTGTTAGTAATTAATGCGTGTACCTATGTTAATCCATTAATTTATGCTGCCAGCAGGCTGTTCAAACAGGGTGTATTTTATTGCTCAGACATCTTTCTTCAACACACACATTCAATGTAATGCAATCTAATGAGAGGGAGATTGGCAAGGTGAACTAATGCTCAAATTACGGTGTATGGCAGGCTTTTCTTTTGTTCTGGAATACACAACTGAGAAAAGAGCTGGAAAAGGCTATAATTGTTACAATATAAATTTTGACATCCATTTTTCTGTTGCTATTTAAAGGTTAGTATAATGATTTTTTTTTTCTGCCCATATGGTTATGGAGAGCAACTTTCATACTGGAGTGGCCTAGTGGTTAGAGCACTAGTCTTGAAATCCAGAGGTGGCTGCTCCTTGTGATCTTGGGCAAGTCACTTAACCCTCCATCGCCTCTGGTACAAACTTAGATTGTGAGCCCTCCTGGGACAGAGAAATATCCAGTATACCTGAATGTAACTCACCTTGAGCTACTACCGAAAAAAAGGTGTGAGCAAAATCCAAATAAATAATAATTAATAATACTGAATAGGTGTCATTCTCCCCCAATATTCAAACCAATTCCAGACATGGTCACTGACCAGTTAAATAGCATATCAACACCTAACCACTAATATTCAGTGGAAGATAACTGGTTATCTCTGCTGATTACTGCCTAGTGCATAACCAGCTATATCGCACAACTTATCCGGTTAGGCGCCAATATTCAGTGCCTAAACAGATAAGTTTAGCAGTCAAATAGAACCGTGTAAATAGCTGCCCTATCATTAACCCTTAAATAGTTAACCGGTTAGTGCTGAATATTGATATAGCCAGTTAACATTTTAGCAGGTAAAAAAAACCTCAGATATTCAATGCTGGTTGCTGGAAATGGCCTGACATTGAATATCTGGGTTTAATGATGGCGGTGGACAGCAAAAGCACTGCCCGCTGCTGGCAGAATATCGGGTCCATTATATTCAGCAGGGACTTTGTATTTTGCATTGGTTCTAATCAGTGGAGCACTAAAGTTGTATATCTAATGCTTACGGGAGTTCTATATATGGTGCTGAACATTAGGCGTTAATTCTGCACCACATTTTCGGTGCAGAAAAGCATTCTAATGGATGGGAGGTCCTAAAATGAGGCAGAAATGGAGGATCCATGAGAAAATACACATGCCCATTTATAGAATAGCATATAATTGTTTCCGTGTGGATCTGCAAATGGGCGTGGCCATGGGGGGGCATGGTGGGCCAGGGTGTTCATTTAAAATGTGTACAGTGTTATAGAATAATGCAGATCTGCGCTCAACTTGCATGCTGGAATTTACACCTGGTTTCAGTTAGTGTAACTCTTTGTGCCCAAAGTTGAGCATGGATCCTGGCGCTACGTGCTATTCTATAAAGTGTGCTAAACCCAGATCATCCATTGTAGAATACCGTTCAGTGCCAATTTACTTAATCCAGCCCGTAATGTGGCTAATTTTATAACGGAAGCCCACACAGAAGATCTATCGCTGTTATAATAAATCAGAACAACTTTCATTCAAGAAGGTATCTTCAGACCATCAGAGCCGGTACTCCGCTATTAAGTATTGGTGCAGTAGCAATTTCCACTTTTTTGTATGTATTTCGTATATACGTATTTCCACCTTTTATGTATTTAGAAACTTTTTAATTAAAAATTTTTTAAAAATATTTAGGGGTCATCGAAAAAATGGCCTGCGGTATTGTAGATGTGCGTTTTGGACACATGCAGAATTATTTTTCAGCACACCTACAAAAAATGTCTTTTAAAAAAGTTTTGCCGATAATGGACGTGCGGCAAAATGAAAATTGCCGCGCATCCATTTTGGGTCTGAGACCTTATCACTAGCCATTGACCTAGCGGTAAAGTCTCACGGAGTAACTGGGCAGTAATGACCTACATACATCAAATGCCACTTGACACGCGTCCGATATGTGCATCTGAAAATTATTTTTCAGATGCGCGTATCAAAACTGCATGCCAAAAATGAAATTACCGTAAGATGCACACACTAGAGCCGGGCAGTAACTCCATTTTGGCTGCGTTGGGTGTGCATAGACGCTTATGCGGCTTAGTAAAAGGGCCCCTTAAACAGCACTCCATAAATGCTTAAGATTAAATTGAATCTGTGCCTAGTGGTTAGTGCAGTGGACTTTGATTCCCACTGCAACTCCTTGTGACTCTGGGCAAGTCACTTAACCCTCCATTACCCCTGGTACAAAATAAGTACCTGAATATATGTAAACTGCTTTGAATGTAGTTGCAAAAACCTCAGAAAGGCAGTATATCAAGTCCCATTTCCATTTCCCTATTTGAGATTCAACATGGAATGTTGCTGTTGATACTATTTGAGATTCTGGAATGTTGCTACTATTTGAGATTCTACATGAAATGTTGAGATTCTGTTGCTACTATTTGAGATTCTACATGGAATGTTGCTATTCCACTAGCAACATTCCATGTAGAAGCCTGCATTTGCAGATCAGCAGTGCGAGACGTCAGACTCACAGAAACAGAAGCCTGTGCAGCCGCATTGCTGATCTGCAAGGGCAGGCTTCTACATGGAATGTTGCTAGTGGAGGAGTAGTCTAGTGGTTAGTGCAGTGGACTTTGATCCTGGGGAATTGAGTTCGATTCTCACTGCAGCCCTCTGTGACTCTGGGCAAGTCACTTAACCCTCCATTGCTCCTGGTACAAAATAAGTACTTGAATATATGTAAACCACTTTGAATGTAGCTGCAAAAACCTCAGAGAGGTGGTATATCAAGTCCCATTTCCATTTCCCTATTTGAGATTCAATATGGAATGTTGCTATTCCACTAGCAACATTCCATGTAGAAGCCTGCCTTTGCAGATCAGCAACGTGACTGCGCAGGCTTCTGTTTCTGTGAGTCTGACGTCCTGCATGTATATGCAGGACATCAGACTCACAGAAACAGAAGCCTGCATGGCCACATTGCTGATCTGCAAGGGCAGGCTTCTACATTGAACATTGCTAGTGGAGGAGTAGCCTAGTGGTTAGTGCAGTGGACTTTGATCTTGGGGAACTGAGTTCAGTTCCCACTGCAGCTCCTTGTGACACTGGGCAAATCACTTAACCCTCCATTGCCCCTGGTACAAAATAAGTACCTGAATATATGTAAACCACTTTGAATGTAGCTGCAAAAACCTCAGAAAGGCAGTATATCAAGTCCCATTTCCCTTTAGATAAAGGTTTCAGAGGAACCTGCTTTGAGTGGGAAAGTGCAGGTTAAAAATGTAATAAATAGACTTTAAATCCAAACTCGGTTCATATGAGGCTGTGTATCGACATGTGTTTCACTTCAGCTTTTTCAAGGTAAGCCTTACTGCTTATATAATGGTACAATTAGAGTGTGGCCATTAATAAGGAAAATAGAAAAATCAACCATTTTACTCCAGGAATAAAAATGGCTTTAGAATGCGAGAATAACCTCCATAAAACCATGCTAGGATCACTTTTTACCACTGTTTGGTAAAAGGGCCCTCATATATGGGCTCCAAATGGTTTTTTTCCTTTGAAATCCACCCCCCCCCCCCCCCATGAATCAGATAGCATAAAAGGAAAAGGTATGTTATTGTCAAGATCCCATGATTTTCCTTCGGAGGAAAAAATGCATTAAAAAAAAACCCTTTTCTGTTATTTCCTATGGGAGGTAGATGAACACATAGGAGATTGCTCTGAAATGGAGTAAATCTGTTCAGGGGAAGAGACTTCAGGGAGGTAAATAAAAGTTGCTCACATTAGGTGGGTGATTTGCTATTTGTGGGGAGGTATTGAAATGGATCTTGATAATGAAAAGTATCGCAGGGGCTGCTGCACACTTCAAATATATTTTTTCAAGCCTTGTGAATATCATTTTTTTTTAAAGTTTGAAAACAGGTCAAATAGCATTCAGTAAACCCCAGTATTTAAATAGCATTTTGTTTGCTGGGAAGCCAAAACTATCTAAGGTAAACTGAGTCCCTTGTGGGTGTTTTGCATTTCACACCAGTTTTGTTCACAGACAAGTCTGAGGTGGTGCTTTCTTATTTGCTTTTATCATTAAAAATAAATATTTCAAAAATAAAATGCACACGGAATCCAGGTGCAAAAACATTGACTGCTTTCTCATGTTTAGCTTTACTTGAGAAATCACTTGCTTAGCGTTAATATGCAAGTTGGTTTTTTTTTCCCCCTTTCTGTTCTAAAATGAGCAGTAATCACAGCTGAGGTTAGTTTCTGTTGTGCAATTTCACACAGCCCATTTTAAGCCACCATTATTATAATTGGGGATTGGAATAAGATTGTTAAAATCTCTTTTTTTCATTTTCCAGCGTTCAGCCTCTTGGCTGAAAGTAAAGCACTAGAAATACCAGGTACTCTTTCTAAAATTATATTTGTAGATTGTGGCATTTTGATAGATACCTTGATATGTTCTCATTTTCATTATTTCTGCATCATTCTTCCTGCTCATTGCATTGTGGGAGAAATTGTACATTCTGAAGGGCATTAAGGTGATAATTTGTATTGACTGTGTTGTTTGCAGTGGGCAATTTTAGCCCACTTACACTGCAGCTAATTTTCAAATAGAAACTCCTATGCAGAAGGGAAGTAGGGCCAGTGCTGGTCTGAGCCCTGAAAATAGCAAGGACCAATCAGGATTCAGATATGTGCATTTTATACCACATTCATATTGTATGCTATGAGTACAGGTGTTGCATATCTCAGTGGGGGAGGGGAAAGACATCTTAAAGTGGAACTTAGCAAGTAAAATGTGTTAGTATTGGATTGTGGATTCAGTCATGAATTGATAATGAATGTGTCTGTTGGGCAGACTGGATGGACCATGGAGGTCTTCATCTGCCAACATTTATTATGTTATGTTACTATGTATTATTTTCTCTTTATAAACTAGCAGCTACTAACTATGGGGCCTATATATTCAGCCATGTTATGTCAACAATGTATGTTAAAACACATGATAAAAGCAAATAAATCATGAACAGTGTTTAGTGTATATTAAAAGGTAAATTCTATAAATAGCACTGAAACCAGAAACCTCCCCCCCCCATTTAAGTGGTATTCTATAAGCCACACGTAAAGTTTAGCATGGTTTATAGAATACACGCTTAAGTGTAAAGTTGCATGTAAATTTAGGTGTGGCCATTTGCACCAATGAAAACATGATGCAAATGCCGACGCCTAAATTTATGCATAGAGCACCATTATCCTGTAATTATGTGTGTAACTCAAAAATTCCCTGTTCCATCTTGAAACGCACATCACCCTCCCATTTCCACATCCCCTTTTTTGGAATGCGCGTAAATTTTAGGTGTGGATCCCACACATAACTTTATGTGTGTTGGTCCCAATTAAATCTATTTAGTGACAATAATTGCTTGTTAAAAAGCCAATTATTGGCACTAATTGGCTTGTTATTTAATTAAATTGCATGCAAATGGGGAATGCATCTAAATTTGTGCGTGCAAATTTTTGGCAACCTTGACAGAATCAGAGGTAAATCTCCATAATGCATAAACCTGGCCCAACAAATGTTAAAAAATAGTGAGCTGCATAACATTCAAATGCAGGCAAAGCAACTTATTTTTATACAAATTGAATAACGAAGCTTGTAGTAAACTTTGCAAACTACATTATTCCTGGAAAGTTAACAACACCTCCAGAGATGTTCTTGACTTATCCCTGGTAGTATTAGAATGGTGTGAACCTGTTGCTAAGAAGGTATTAAAAAAAATTGCCTCTTTACTCCCTCCCTAGCAGTAGAAATCCATGGTGGTGTAGCCTCTCTTCCTTGCACTTATATACAGTTACATGTGCTACGTTAAACTTTTCTAAGCACAAACCCTTTCTTCAAAAAATCATAGCCCCCCCCCCCCCCCCATGACACCCATACATCCAGCCCCTTATGCCTATAGGAACATCCCTTGGGCTTGTGGGCATCAGCAATCCTTGGTCACTCCTGCCATGGTGGTTTGATTTTCAAAAATGGTGCTATTTTACCCACTTGCACTAATTTCACCACAGTACCACTAGGGGCCAAGCTTAACAGTGGCTCCATGACACTGCTGCTAAAGGGATATTTTTTAAAATGGAGAGCCCGATATTCAGCCGTGGCAATCAGCATTTTGCTGTCCACCGTTGGCATTAAACCCAGAAATTCAATGCCGGGATATGTCCGGGCACTGGTGTTGAATTTCTGGGTTTCTGGAGCCAGCTAACACATAGCAAGTTAAGGGCCCCTTTTACCAAGCTGCAGCACATTGGGCCAGCACTGGCCAAGGCCCCCTTTTACCACAGCTGGTAAAAGGGAAGTCTTGCCTTCCTGCAGGAAATGGCCATGCGGCAAGTAAAGCACTTGCCACACGGCCATTTCGGGGGAAGCCCTTATCGTCACCCATTGAGGTGGTGGTAAGGGCTTCTGTGTTAACCCAGCGGTAAATGGGCAGCATGTGGCACTGCCCGATAACCACCGGGTACACTCTGGTGCTACAAAAATAAATTTTTGTAGCGCCGGAAATGACGACCCACTAGGGGTGGGAAGTACCACCAGGCTGCTGTGGTAGTCCAACGGTACTTCCTGTATAGCGAGCGGTAATCCCGCATTGGGCTTACTGCTGCTTATTTATTATTTTAGTGCATTTCTACCCCACATTTACTCACATGAGCAGGCACAAGTAAAAGGAGAACAAAGATAGGGCTGACTTTTATGCAGTCCTATTTATGTGGTTAACCTGGCTGCTTAAGTCCTGAATATTGGCACTTAACTGGCCAAGGGGCTCATTTTCAAAGCACTTAGACATACAAAGTTCCATAGGTTACTATCAGGCTCATTTTCGAAAGAGAAGGACGACCATCTTCCGACATAAAAACCGATTTCCGAAACACGATTTTGGACGTCTCCAACTGCAGTCCGTCGCAAGGACGTCCAAATTTCAAGGGGGCATGTCAGAGGTGTAGTGAAGGCAGGACTTGGGCATGCCTAACACTTGGACGTCTTTGAACCATAATCAAAAAAAGCAAGGATGCCATGACGAACACTTGGATGTTTTCACCCGGACATGTTTTTTTTACGAATAAGGCACAAAAAGGTGCCTAAAATGACCAGATGACCACTGGAGGGATTCGGGGATGACCTCCTGTTACTCCCCCAGTGGTCACTAACCCCCTCCTACCCTCAAATATTTCATTCCAACCTCTATGCCAGCCTCAGATGTCATACTCAGGTCCATGACAGCGCATGAAGGTCCCAGGAGCAGTTTTAGTCGGTACTGCAGTGCACTTCAGACAGGCGGACCCAGGCCCGTACCCCCCCTACCTGTTAGATTTGTGGAGGAAACAGCAAGCTATCCAAAACCCACCACAAACCCACTGTACCTATATGTAGGTGCCCCCTTCATCCGTTAGGGCTATGGAAGTGGTATACAGTTGGGGGTAGTGGGTTTTGGGGGGCTCAGCACACAAGGTAAGGGAGCTATGTTTCTGGGAACATTTTATGAAGTCCACTGCAGTGCCCCCTAGGGTGCCCGGTTGGTGTCCTGGCATGTCAGGGGGACCAGTGCACTAAAAATGCTGGCTCCTCCCACATCCAAACGGCTTGCATTTGGACGTTTTTGACTTGGACATCTTTGGTTTTCAAATCACCGAAAGTCAAGACATCCAAATCCAAGGATGTTCAAATCTAGGGACGTCCAAATTTAAGGATGTCTTGGATTTGGACATCTCTGATGGTATTTTCGAAACGAAAGATGGACAGCCATCTTTTTTCGAAAATACGGTTTTCCCCACCCCCAGATTTCAACGTTTGGCAAAAACGTCCAAATTGCAACTTGGACATTTCTTTGAAAATGCCCCTCTATGTAACTTTATAAGTCTAAGTACTTTAAAAATACATCTCCAAGCAACTCTGTCCCTAGAATGCCCCCAAAATAGAGAGTTTTCATTTCAGTGCTAATTGGTTATTTTCAGCAGCTGAAAATTTGCCCTAAACGGTTGATTTAACTGGGCAGAATCTATCTCTGGCCAGTTAAATCACTTGAATATTGATCCTGGAGCTGCCAGGACACAATCAACTGGAGATTGCTGCCACTAGATCCACATGAAGGTAACTGGTAGGTGCAAAAGGGATTAGAGACTGCACTGTAATGGGTAGGCTTTGAAGGAATGTTTTCCTTAATATATTTTGCAATCATGTGAGGGGGTCGGAAGGAGTGGACATACCCCTCACCGCTATTCTACTATTGTGCATTTTTACCTCTGGAAATGTGTAAGATGGCAGATAAAACCAATAAGGCCCATTGACTCTGTCATGCAAGGTTCTTAGGGTTGTACCTGCAGCACAGTACAGATTCCTTTCCTCATGCTGCCTTGTTTCTGGGGTTGTACTTTTCCCATGATCTCGTGGAAGTGCAAAAATAATTTCACAGCTGTTCTGAGCTGAAGTGTTGTTTGCTTAGTTTCCATTCTCTTGCCATTTAGGATTCCACTGTGTATATTTCACTCCTTTTTGAATTCCAACACTGTTTTTGCTTCCATCACCTCGTTTGAGATGGCATTCAGGCACCCACTACCCTTTCTGTGAAAAAAATATTTCTTGCTATTGTTTATGATCCTACCTTCCTGAAACTTTATCTCATGTCCTCATTTTCTACAGCTTCTCCTCATTTGGAAAAGGCTTGTTTGTTTAGCAAATTTTTCAAGCATTTAGGGGTCCTTCTACTAAAGGGATAAAGGGCCATAGATTTGATATTCCTCCTTTCCGTGGTACAGCTAAAGCAGTTGACATATATATTATGTGCTCTGTGCCAAAGGTCACAATAAGCTACAGTGGGAATCAAACTCCCAGGCTAATACTTCACTCCAACCAGGGCGGCCCAAGACAATCTGCTACCTGAGGCGAGGATTCATCCGCCGCTGCCACCACCCTCCTGTGGTGATGAATGAGCCACTGCTGCCACCCCCCCCCAAGGCGAGGAATGAGCCACTGCTACTGCCCAGCCACTGTCCCCCCTATGGCGAGGAATGAGCTGCTGCCACCACCCCCCCGAGGCGAAGAATGAGTTGCCGCCCCTCCCCCCATGGCGAAGAATGAGTTGCCGCCACCACTCAGCCACCGCCCTCCTGAGGCGAGGAATGAGCTGCTGCCACTGCCCCCCTGAGGCAAGGAGTGAGCAGCCGCTGCCATCCCCCCACCACGATCTGCCACCTTCCCCTTCCTTCACCAGCCCCCTTCCACCAATTTAATTTTTTCTCATTTTTCCAAAGGCTGTGATTCCCAGAGGCTGTCCTGCTGCCGATTCCTGCCCTTTCTCTCTACTGTGGCCCACCTCCCTGATGTAACTTCCTGTTTCCTCAGAGGTGGGCCGCAGTAGACAGAAGGGTCCAGGACCAGTGGCAGGCCAGCCTCTGGGAATCACTGCTGCCGCCTTTCGAAGAAAGAGAATGAAAAGGTAAATTGGTGAAAAGGGTTTGGAGAAGTAAGGGTGGGAGGCCTAATGGTAGGGCCGCCCCTGACTCCAGCTATGTCTCCACTCTACTAAAGCATGTTACGCACTTACCCCTGGATATATCACACCCAAAACTGCATGCCAAAATTTGGGCATGCACCCAAGATGCACACATAACTTACTTAACATGCAATCATTGGGCGCTAATGACCAATTATTGCAGTTAATTCATTTTGATTAGAAGTTGCACACACATCTGGCTGCACACTAGTCTATAAGGATCAGCACCCAACGTTTTTAGCACATATCTGAAAAGGGGACATGGCTAGGGGCATGTTGGGGCATTACAAGAAAGTTGCACATAGAATTACAGAATTTGGCCTGAGCACGCCTAACTTTTGCTCCGGCATTTATACCTGGTTTCAGTAGTTGTAAGTCCAGTGCCAAAGAACTAGGTGCGGGATCCACACCTAAGAGCTATTTTATATAAGTTGTGTGCTCTTTATAGAATAGAACTTAGCGCCAAATGTTTTTAGTGCTATTTAATGAATTTCCTCCTTAATGCATAGTTAATGTCATGATAACTACTAGTGCACAGCAGCATTAAGGGGTTTTTGCAAAATTTGCACAGTTAAAGTGCAGTAAACTGCACATTATGTGCATTTTGTGTCAGAGGTTGTGGCATGGGTGGTGAATGGGCCTGGAAGGCATTTGGCAGTTAATACGCTGCACTCACTGTGTACTAAGGGCTAGATTCTATATATGACACCTGAGAAAAATCTGCGCTGAATAAATTTCCGCCTAAGCGTATTCTATAAGCAGCACCTAGATTTAGGCACGGTATATAGAATACGCTTCGTTGATATCCCAGCGCCTAGAACTACACGTATCACCAAGGGAAATATGACGTAAATAACAGTGTGTAGATTGAGGGGCAGTGCGTGTAACGCCCATGAAACGTCCATTTTCCTGCCCGTAACCACACCCCCTTTTGGCTCTGTGCATTACAATTTAGGCACTGTGCATTACAAAATATGCTTAGCAAGTTATATGCGTAAATTCAAATTATTACCAATTAGCCCTCATTATTGCTTGTTAAGTGCTGTTAAAAACACTAATTGGCTTGTAAAGCCAATTAAGTTACGTGCATTGTTATAGAATATGCTTGGAATTTGGCGCGGAATGCTAGGCGCGATATATAGAATCCCGGGGTAACTGCCTAATGCAGAGTTAATGCAGGCTGACTTACCGCCTCCTAAATCGGAAGTACTAAGCGCTTCTGTGGTAGCTGTGAACAGGTACCATATGTTATTCTGAATGTTAATGTAGGTCCTGCATTGTCCTTGAAGGGCCCAGAACAATATTTGGACAAAAAAGACATCTAATGCATGGGCAGGGATTGTGTTCCTTTCCAGAGCTTTGACTTGCTTATGGGTTGCCTTTTTCGCAGTGCTATAAGTGGGTTCAGCTTGTACATGCTTTGAAAGACTGGAAGGGGAACTTGGCATTGCTGCCTGTTGCTTCAGAGATACAGGTTTCATATGCGATCTCTGATCAGCTGACAACATCTGCATTTTACCAGCTGGTGTATTCTACAGGGCAGTCAGCCAAATCTTCAACTTTGCGCCAGATCTGGGAGAGGGAGGTGAGAGATAAATTTGCCTGCTGAGTGGTGGAGATTTTGGCCTCACAGCATTTGCTGTACAGCCTCTGCTTCACTAACACAATCCATGTTTTTCCTATTGCTTAGACTCTTGTGGATGTCTGCACTGGATGAGTCTGCAAGTATCTAATCTGTGCTGGTCTTGTGCATTTTCTGTTGGAACGTTGGACCATATGCTTTTTTCATGTCTAGAGGTTAAATCTTTTTGGCAACAGGTGTGGCACAGGATGTGTGCCGTCTTCCAGCTTGACCTTCCCTTGTCATATGCAGGCCTGATAATTAGGCCCCCAGGGGATGTTCTTGTTTCAGGAGCTGTCAGACTGTACCATTTTAAGACTACAGTTGCTTACCAGGAAATTTGAAGGAATGGAAAATATCTTGTGTTTTGGTGGAATTCTGTTTGCCAATTGAATAAGTTTGAAGCAATAGCAGCTCAGCGTGAGGGGCGCTTTGACAAGTTCTATAGTGCCTGAGCACCTCTGCAGTGTTATTTAGGTTTAGTGGAATAACCTAGTGTTATATTTGATCATTTCATTTCTTAATGGAGGGGGGTGGGTTGCACTGTTTGACATTGTTCATGACCTTATTGTTATTGTATTGTATTTGATTAATAATAAAGTTGTGAACTTAAAAAAATGTAGGTCCTGCATTAAAAAAAATAATGGGAAAGCCTTACTAGAGGAAATGTTTCATTTGCAGCTACCTTGTGATAAAATCCGGTGTTAAGCTGCAGGAACTGCAAATTTTGTTGCATTTTAGTGGAAAAGCCCTTTAAATGTCTCCTTTCCTATATACATCTAGGGCCTCTACATTTTCTCATAAGTCTACTGAAGGAGACCTCTTACTATTTTGGTAGCATTCCTCTGGACGGACCGCAGGTCATTATGTTCTTAAGTCAGTTCCCGCCTCCAAAACAGCACACAGTACTTCAAATGAAGCCACACCAACATCATCGTTTCTGTTTGTTGTGCTCCTTTCATTGCAGCCTAGCAGCCTTCTGGTTTTGGCCACTACCACCTCATCCAGGGCAGCATAAATCAAATCAAATTACCACAAGGTTTCTAACTTGCAGTACTGAAGTTCTACTGTGTTAGTGAATTGCACAGTAATTTTTCTGTGATAAAATACTGTGCAAACACAGTTTTGTCTCAGTTTAGTAAGTAAAAATTGCCTGTGTGGTTTGAACCTTATGTTCATGCAAGTCGCTAAGCTATGGCAAAATAGCACATGTATATTTTTAAATCATTCTAAATATGTCCAAAAGAATGACTCAAACTTGGTTAAAGCACATATGTGAACTGTGAAAGCACATGTGTACTTATAACCTGGCAGAGGAAGACATTTTTCAGAAAAGTCAATTGTACGGGTAACTCACTAAGGGGTCCTTTTGCCAAGCTGCGGTAAGCACTAATGCCGAGTGGGCGTGTCTGGGAGGGGTGGAGAGTGGAGTGCTACACCACACATTATTTATTGCTTCGTAACCTGTACTGTATTGTGAGCCAGTTTTCTTGCCTGCTCTGGTGGCTCTTTTGTTTCAGTTTATATTCTGAATGGACTTTTATATCAGCCTGAAGTTTTGACTCCTGATGCAGGCTTCATAGCCGAAACACGGTGACTATGTCGGGTCTCATTAATAAAGACTCTTTGGATTTGCACATCATTTTATGTATTTTGACTCCATCCCTGTTTGGCTGTTGCTGTTTACTTAACTGTGGAGTTTTGTTCTTCCTTTTTGTTTTGTAGATGGTATGCTTTAACCAAAGGTGGAACTGATTCAATTGGAAACGTAAGAACAGGAACAATAAACTTTCCCCCACAGATTCTATAGCACAACTTATGTTGTGCATGCAAATAGATGCGTACTCTGTATTTGCAAATGCAACTTAATTAGTTAACAAGCCAATCAGCACTGATAATTGCCAATTATTGACACTAATTGGCATTAATTAAAGTTTATGCGCAGAACTGTCTAACAAACAGTATTCTATAATGTGCTGCATGTAAATTCTAAGTTACATAATTGAAAAGTGGGTGTGGCCATGGAGGTGGAATGGGCATTTCTAAAATCTATGCAAATTGTTATAGAATACACCCGTGAGCGCCTAATTTAGGTGTCTTGATTTACACTAAGTTTTACTTGGTGTAACTGCCTGTGACAAAATTTACTTGCATGGACCGGCACTCGGCGTATTCTATATACTGTGCAGAAAGGTTTATTCTATTAAGGCGTATTTTATAGAACACGCTTAGGTGATTTTCATTTTGGCGACTCTTTCTGTAAGCAATGTTCCATCACCTGTCTGCAGCCTGTCATTCATGTTTTTTTTTGTTTGTTTTGCATGTTGATAACCCCCTCCCCCCACACCACCAAACAATGCAGTTCTGGCCTGGCATCTCTTCAGTCCTCCAGCCCCTGCTGCCCCACCCCATGCATATCTTATACTACCCACAGTCTGCAAAAGGGGCAGAAATCCATCATAGTCTCTCCTGCACACTAGCTCATTTTGAAATAACATATAAAAGAAAGAGTAAAGTAGGGCTGTACATCGATTAAAATTTTTATTTGCACAGCTGGTAGTGATTAAAATGTTTAATTGCGCGGTTAATCACGTGATCCAAATATAAAAGAGTTGAAATAAATTTAGCATGTACACATAGAGCCCTGCTTACTAAGCAGTGCTATAGGCATACTAGCATTTTTAGCATGCGCTAACGCTAGAGACACCCTAAACATTCAACCAATAAATGATTCCAGTTTCCTTAAAAAAACACAATTTCTTCAGGCAGGTGGAAGGCAATTCTATAAACCTGCACATAGAGACGTGCGCCAATTAAGTGCCAAAATTGGCTTGAATATATTGGATTTAGTTGGCATCTTTCTCAGTAGCAGCTGTAGGTGAGCTACATTCAGGTAAACCAGGTATTTCCCTGTCCCCAATAAGAATCTAATTTTGTACTTGAGGCAACGGAAAGTTAAACGACTTGCCCAATGCTCGTTCCCTGCTCCCTCTGCCCCAGAACGGGTTACTTCCTGTACCGGGGCAGAGGGAGCAGGGAACGAGCGAAGCCGACAGGCGTGTGGCACCCCCCCAGCAGGTAAAGATGCACCCAGTGGTGGGGGGGGGGTCGTTTCACCGGGGGGAAGTAAACTGTTCCGGGGCAGAGGGAGCAGGGTACGAGCGTTGCCGACAGACATGCGGCACCCCCCCAGCAGGTAAAGATGCACCCGGGGGTGTGTGTCCGTCCTTTCACCGGGGGGGGGGAGTCGCACTGCACCCGGGGGGTGTCCGTAGTTTCGCCGGGGGGGGGGGGGGGGGGCGCGCTGCACCCGGGGGGAGGGGGTGCTGCACCTGGGGGGGGGTGCATCGGCGATCCGCCCCGGGTATCAGCCACCCTAGGAACGCCACTGGTCTCCTACTACCCAACCCCAGCCCCATGGTCTGCAGATTTTGCAACTGGGTAACTGCATACTTGTCTTCAGTTTGTACAATTTAAAGTATGCTAATCAATGTACACTAATTTATACCTTAATGTATATTAAATCAATTTATCATGCATTAAGAGGCCCCCCTACTAAAGGGCGTTGTTTTGGACTTAAAACACTATAATGCAGGATTTTAGCGTGCCAAGCCCAAAATTGTCATTGAGGCTGGTCACATTTGTGGCCATGCCCTGCACCCTGGCTCACCTTCCGCCGTCGGTGGGCATCGGGGTTGGACCCCGTGACTCTCTGTAGGGCTCCTGGCTGTTTCCCTGGTGTGGCAGGCTGCCGGTGCTGCTGCCTTCTGCACTCCTGGGCACCCCGCCAGTCATGCGGGCTGCTCCCTCATTGGTGCCTCTGGCATTGACTCTCCTAGGTAAGCACACACACTAGAGAGCTGCACGGGAACGGGGTTTGCGGGAATCCCGCGGAACCCGTGGGATTCCCGCAGGGATGGAAGCAGTTCCTGTGGGGTTCCCATGGAATGTAAGCTACACGTGCATTAGCCTCTCATCTACCGAGTACCAAGTTCTTTGAGTGCTGTCTCCTCCTTCTCCTCTTCCTCCTTGCTTTAACAGCACAAATGTGGAAATTTTTTCATTAAGGAGGTGATAGAGACACAAATGATGATGGAATTAAAAAAGGCATGGGATGAACACAGAGAATCTCTAATTAGAAAATGGAAGTTATAAAAAACCTAACCTTAAATGGCTGCATGTGTGGATGTGTGAAGTAATGCTTAGATGGCGACTCTGGCTGTGATTAACTAGGGCCAATACCGGGCAGACTTGTATGGTTTGTGTCTAATATATGGAAGTCTGGTTTAGGATGGGCTGGAAAGGGCTTAGACAGCATCTTCAGTGGCTGGAACATAAGGACAGTTCTGGACAGATTTTTATGATCTGTGTCCCACAAATGAGAAGATGAATAGGCTGGAGTGGGCTTCATCGACAACTCCAGCAGTTGGAACATAAGGATAGGGCCAGAGACTTCTATGGTCTATGTTCCAGAAACACAAAAGAAAGACCATAATCAAGTATATAATATCACACTCATTGATTTAATCATGAGTTGATAATGAGTGTGACTATTGGGCAGACTGGATGCACCATGCAGGTCTTTATTTGCTGCCACTTACTATGTTACAATTAATCTTCTTTGCTCCCGGGCTGAGGAGCAGACCTCAGCTCTGACACAGGCATGAGCATCAGATGTCACCTGACCTACTGGCGCATGCATGTGGTGACCTCTCAGCACAAAGTGCCAGTAAATCAGAGACAAATCTTACAGGTGCACACCAGAGTGTTCCAAGTTTCAGCTTCCATTCCTCCCTTGCCTACAGTGCTGAGGCTCAAATCCAGAGAGAGACTGAGGGAGCTGACTGGAATTTTCTTTTATGTACCATTAAATTCTTACAGTGATGGGTGGGGATGGGTTAAATTCTTGGGGGGACGGGTGGGGATGGGCTAAATTCTTGCGGGGACGAGTTGGGATGGGTTACATTTTTGCGGGGATGGATGGGGATGGGTAAGATTCAAGCAGGGACGGGTGGGGATGGGTAAGATTTCTGCCCCGTGCAACTCTCTAACACACACACACACACTGTGGGCCCTAATTGTTAAACTGTACAGCGCTGCGTAACTAGTAGCGCTTTAGAAATGTTAAGTAGTAGTAGTAGTAGTAGTAGTAGTAGTAATTTAAAGAACCAGCAATGGAAGATCAACAGGATTCCCGATGATGACATCATGAGCTGGTGTCCTTATAAGGAATCTTGAGGCTCTTTTGCATTACCTTTGCAAAAGGTCTCCTAGCTTCAGCCTGGTGTGAGTTTCTACACTTGGTTCCTGTCTGCTGTATTTGTCCTTGAATACGCTGCCTCCTCTGCTTGCAAATCTATCTCATGAATATTCATTGTGAGTATCCTGAAAACCTGGCTGGCTGGGGTGCCTCCAGGACCAGGTTTCGGAACCACTGCTTTTAGGGGTAAATTCTACATATGGTACAAAAAACATTGGCACAGAAAAAAGCATGATTCTACAAAACACACTTCAAGTTAGACACAGTTTATAGAATAGTGCTTACGCCTAGGAATCGAGCCTAACTTTAGGCATGGTCATTTGCAACAACTAAAATACTACTACTACTACTAATCATTTCTATAGCACTACTAGATGTACGCAGCACTGTACACATTATATACAGGTACTTTCGCTGTCCCTAGGGTGCTCACTAAAATGTGGTGTAAATACCCAAGCATAAATTTAGGGACAGCTGTCCTTAGTCTCTAACTACACTTGTAATTTAAAGGAACACCCCTGATCTGCCCATGACCCTCTCATGACCCTTCCATTTACATACCCCCTTTTTTCACTTGCGCATAAAATTTAAGCGCAGATCCCACGCTGAAATTCACACACATACATTTCAATGAAATCTAATTAGTGCCAATAATCAGTCAATCATCAGCGCTAATTAGCTCCTTAATCAATTAAATTACAGTGGTGGAAATAAGTATTTGATCCCTTGCTGATTTTGTAAGTTTGCCCACTGACAAAGACATGAGCAGCCCATAATTGAAGGGTAGGTTATTGGTAACAGTGAGAGATAGCACATCACAAATTAAATCCGGAAAATCACATTGTGGAAAGTATATGAATTTATTTGCATTCTGCAGAGGGAAATAAGTATTTGATCCCCCACCAACCAGTAAGAGATCTGGCCCCTACAGACCAGGTAGATGCTCCAAATCAACTCGTTACCTGCATGACAGACAGCTGTCGGCAATGGTCACCTGTATGAAAGACACCTGTCCACAGACTCAGTGAATCAGTCAGACTCTAACCTCTACAAAATGGCCAAGAGCAAGGAGCTGTCTAAGGATGTCAGGGACAAGATCATACACCTGCACAAGGCTGGAATGGGCTACAAAACCATCAGTAAGACGCTGGGCGAGAAGGAGACAACTGTTGGTGCCATAGTAAGAAAATGGAAGAAGTACAAAATGACTGTCAATCGACAAAGATCTGGGGCTCCACGCAAAATCTCACCTCGTGGGGTATCCTTGATCATGAGGAAGGTTAGAAATCAGCCTACAACTACAAGGGGGGAACTTGTCAATGATCTCAAGGCAGCTGGGACCACTGTCACCACGAAAACCATTGGTAACACATTACGACATAACGGATTGCAATCCTGCAGTGCCCGCAAGGTCCCCCTGCTCCGGAAGGCACATGTGACGGCCCGTCTGAAGTTTGCCAGTGAACACCTGGATGATGCCGAGAGTGATTGGGAGAAGGTGCTGTGGTCAGATGAGACAAAAATTGAGCTCTTTGGCATGAATTCAACTCGCCGTGTTTGGAGGAAGAGAAATGCTGCCTATGACCCAAAGAACACTGTCCCCACTGTCAAGCATGGAGGTGGAAATGTTATGTTTTGGGGGTGTTTCTCTGCTAAGGGCACAGGACTACTTCACCGCATCAATGGGAGAATGGATGGGGCCATGTACCGTACAATTCTGAGTGACAACCTCCTTCCCTCCGCCAGGGCCTTAAAAATGGGTCGTGGCTGGGTCTTCCAGCACGACAATGACCCAAAACATACAGCCAAGGCAACAAAGGAGTGGCTCAGGAAGAAGCACATTAGGGTCATGGAGTGGCCTAGCCAGTCACCAGACCTTAATCCCATTGAAAACTTATGGAGGGAGCTGAAGCTGCGAGTTGCCAAGCGACAGCCCAGAACTCTTAATGATTTAGAGATGATCTGCAAAGAGGAGTGGACCAAAATTCCTCCTGACATGTGTGCAAACCTCATCATCAACTACAGAAGACGTCTGACCGCTATGCTTGCCAACAAGGGTTTTGCCACCAAGTATTAGGTCTTGTTTGCCAGAGGGATTAAATACTTATTTCCCTCTGCAGAATGCAAATAAAGTCATATACTTTCCACAATGTGATTTTCCGGATTTAATTTGTGATGTGCTATCTCTCACTGTTACCAATAACCTACCCTTCAATTATGGGCTGCTCATGTCTTTGTCAGTGGGCAAACTTACAAAATCAGCAAGGGATCAAATACTTATTTCCACCACTGTATGTGCGCGAATTGGGCACATGCCCAAATTTGCATGCACAATTTTTAGTGACTTTTATGGAATCAGGGGGTTAATGCAGTCCTGTGGTAGCCCGTTTCTGCGTCTTAATGGCACGTCAAGGGCTTAATGCCCATTAGTAAAAGGGCCCCTAAGGTTTTAAGATGAGCCAATGTACCGAATACACACTAAAAAAATGCATGCCCCTGCTTTATTTCCTTGCCCTATGTAGCAGTTACTTATTGTCAAAGTCAATAAGCAGTTGAATATTAGACTCTTAAAACATTTCCCCTGTGCACAGTTGTATATATACATTTAACTGTATTGATGTTGAAACTGCAAGTCGTCACTGCTCCAAAACGGGTATTATGAAAAACAGGCTTTACATTTAACTGATGTACAGAACAGCAACTTGTGTGGCTCTGGAAGCTTTTGAAATCTATTGTGAAAACTTTCAGCTGTAATTAAATTCAAATCAGCTTTAAACTGGCATATAACCATGACTTTGAGGCTATCAACACAACATATCTAAAACAGCCCCTAGATATCATCCTAATAGAATGCAAGTTGAGGTGACATTTGAGATTATTAATGGAGCCCTGCCAACATTAGGCTGTCATAAGAAGAGACCAGTGTTTTGGAGCAGTTTAACCTTTAATGGATGGATCATGTGGAAATGTTCACTTAATTATATCAATGCAGGAGTGTGGTAATTTATTGCCATATTTACATCTGGTATAGATTAATAAACATTTTCTGAAAAAGGTGACAACAGTGACACACACATGACTCGGGCTACATACGTAATTCCATCACCTGCTAGAACTTTTATTGCATGCAATGGTATTAGCTAGGTTGTTCAGCATTACCTTGCCTCTGTCTTGGTTCTATTGTTTCATCATTTGATCTCCATGCCAGAAAATCTCCTTTGTTGTTCTGAAGTCTGGTTTGATGGTTTCCATATCCTAGTACAAGGCAAGCACCTTTCATGATGGCTATTTCTCCTGTTGCTGCCTTTATTAAAATCACCCTTTGTAAACCAATACTTCAGTCAGTTGTGCTTTTTTTCAAGCTTTTCAAGTATCAGTGTGGTGCCTGGTTCTCATACAGCAACAAGAGCGGATCAATAAGGGCCCTGTTTACTAAGGCGCGCTAGCGTTTTTAGCGAGCGCTAATGCTAGAGACACCCATATATTCCTATGGGTGTAACTAGCATTAGTGCACAATAATTAGTGCACGCCTACAGCATGGCTTAGTAAACAGGGCCCTTAGAGTTGGCTAAGTGAAAGTAAAAAGAAACCCACCAAAATCTCAGGAATAAAATGAAAGAGGACAACTTAAACATGCGTAAATAATTTAGGGACCGTTTTACAAAGGCATGTAAGGGCCTACACACATCCAGTGCATGCTAAATCAGCATTACCGTCCAGCTTCTGCGTACCCTGGGCGGTAATTCTGAATTTGGCATTCACTGAAAACACATTGTAGAAAATATTTTCTATTTTCTACCACGTGGTGCTTACCCGGTGGTAAACGGCAGTGGATGCACACTGCATGCCTACCATCCGGGTAGCGCATGAGACCTTACTGCTAAGTCAAGGGGTCTCAGGCCGAAAATGGACATGCGCAGGTTTTTATTTTGCTGCACGTACATTTTACGGGCCCCTTAAAAGAGGCCTTTTTTCCAGGACACTCCAAAAACTGGCCCAGCACGCGCCCAAAAAAGAAGCTTGCACTGCCGCAGGCCACTTTTTGCTGCAGCTTAGTAAAAGGGCCCTTCACATAGGTAAAATGACACGATTGAAAATTGCCCTCCTTCAACTGCCTGATAGAGGGTAATTCTATAAAGTGAGCACCAACATTTAGGCACCAAGGTGGGGGGTGGATTCTATATATGGCGCCGAAAAAAATCTGCGGGGAAAACATTTTCACCTACGCAGTGCCTAGATTTAGGTGCGGTTTATAGTATATGCTTAGTTGATATCTCAGCGCCTAAAATTATGCGTGTCCATTTACACCAGTGAAAACATAGTAGAAATCCTGCCATCTAGATTTAAGCGTAAAGGAACATATTCAATAACTATGCACGTAAATTTCAGAATGCCCATGAAATGCCCATTTCCCTGCCCATAACCATGCCCTTTTTATCTGCACACATTAAATCTGCATTTTCTAGCCCATTATAAACCATGAAATTTCACTGCTTTGTCACCCTGTGATCACCATGCATATCTCCCTGTCCCTCATCCTCTCAGCCCTCTCTGTTTCTCACCTAGCCCACCCCTCCCTAATCTTTTCAGACTGTCACTGAAATACTTTGATGTTTCACTTATATATGCTGTTACTTATCAAAATTTGCTTATTTCTGATCTGACGAAGAAGGGCTACCTTCGAAAGCTTATCAAAAAATGTATTGTTAGTCCAATAAAAAAATGTATCATCTTATTTTCTTTTCTATATTTTATTTTATTCTATTTCTATTGATTACCTTTAAAAGTGGACTAACATGGCTACCACATCTCTCTACTGGATATCCTGAAAACCCAACTGTCTGGTGTGCCCCGAGGACTGGGCTGAGAAACAGTGCTTTAGTATAAGGATTAGGAACATGCAGGCAAAAAATATTTGTTTAGCTTCCTTTGTTGTTTGAAGATTTTTTTTTCTGTTTTAATTTTCATTTTGGAGCAATTTCATTAATAGTGTAGTAACGCGTGCTATTGATAAATACCGTCTGCTATTGAACAGTAGTTCACAGTTCAGCGATGGTGCACATTATTGAGCTATAGTTTGTGCTATTGAACAATAATATTCACTATTAACAACTCCAGATTTTGTTTTGTTCTCTTATTCTATCGTTTCATACAGAAATGATATGAAATGACACATGGTTTTGAAAGAATGAATATCTCTATTATGGACATGACAGAAGTACGCAGGAAACCTGGCCACCGCATTAATCATCAGCTGCTGTGTGTGTTACATAAAACAGTTAGTTTTGCAGCCCGGTGAATGAGTGTTGCTTGCTTCTGTTGCAATGCAGCATTCCGTTGCTGGATATCCCTTCATTCCTGGGGATCCAAGTGTACAGAATGTATGTCGAGTGCCAGCGTGGTTATGAGGCATGATTGAATCATCATGGAGCCCTTTTACAAAGCGCCGGTAAGCCCAATGCAAGCTTACTGCTCGCTGAAAAGGAAGCACTGCCGGGCTACGGCAGCAGCCCGGCGGTGTTTCCCATCCCCAGTGTGCAGTCATATCTGGTGCTACAAAATGTTTTTATTTTTATAACGCCGGTGTGTACCCAGCAGTAATCGGGCAGTGTCATGTACTGCCCAGTTACCGCCGGGTTAGCGTGGGAGCCCTTACCACCACCTCAATGGGTGTCGGTAAGGGCTCCACCATGAAATGGCCATTTCCTGATGAAAAGAAAGGCCTACCTTTTACCCACTGCAGTAAAAGGGGGCCTCAGCGCATGTCAAAAACATGCACCGATGCCAACGCAGGCTCCCTTTTGCTGCAGCTTGGTAAAAGGGGCCCTATGTGTCACAAAGGAGAAGTGAAGCTGTAAATGGAAGTAAAACTAGGTTCACAATATAAGATTGTGGTCCCTGTTTACTAAACCACACTGTAGGCGCGTTAACTTTTTAGCGCACTAATGCTAGAGTCACCCAGGGCCCTGTTTGTGGTGGTTTCCTGATCTATGTATGGAGACACAGAGGAGGAGGAAACACTTCCTACAATTGAATTTTTTCTTAAGTAACCAGCTGAGGGGTCCTTTTACTAAATTGTGATAGACACTAACATGAACCTATTGCACCAAAAATGGTCTAACGTGGCATGTGCTAAAACATCACGCATTAGGTTTTACATGCAGTAAATATATTTTTGCATTGTTGGGGGATTGTGTCAGGGACGGAGAATATCAGGCTTAATTTCGAAAGAGAAGGGCGCCCATCTTTCGACACAAATCACAAGATGGGAGTCCTTCTCACAGGGTCGCCCAAATCGGCATAATCGAAAGCCGATTTTGGGCGTCCTCAACTGCTTTCCGTTGCGGGGACAACTAAAGTTCACGGGGGGGGGGGGGTGTCGGAAGCGTAGTGAAGACGGGACTGGGGTGTACCTAACACATGGGCATCCTCAACCCATAATGGAAAAAAGAAGGGTGTCCCTGACGAACACTTGGACAACTTTACCTGGTCCTTTTTTTCTTACGACCAAGCCACAAAAATGTGCCGTAAATGACCAGATGACCACTGGAGGGAATCGGGGATGACCTCCCCTTACTCCCCCAGTGGTCACTAACCCCCTCCCACCCTAAAAAAAATTAAAATATTTTTTCCAGCCTCTATGCCAGCCTCAAATATCATACCCAGCTCCATGACAGCAGTATGCAGATCCGTGGAACAGTTTTAGTGGGTGCAGTGCATTTCAGGCAGACGGACACAGGCCCCCCCCCCCCCCACCTGTTACACTTGTGTTGGTAAATGTGAGCCCTTCAAAACCCACCACAAACCCACTGTACCCACATGTAGGTTCTTCTTCCTGGCTGTTCCTGATGCTCGTGCTCCTGTCCTAGTCGCTGCTGCCCTGAAGTGATTAAATCTAAAAGCAAGCTAGAATCCTGACTTCTCAAGCTGGACATCACATCCACCTAAAAGAAACTGCTTCAAGCTCATCAGACAGCAAATCTACAAAGAAACTTCCTGTTCCAGCAAGGATCTCCTGCATCACTCTCCATAGCAGCCTCCATCAATGTGAGTTTTCCAGCTTAATTTACAATCAAACCTGTTATTTTGTAGCACACTTCCATTGGTAAAAGATCCTCTCTAAAATTTCCTCTCTATTGTAAACTTGTTACCTTGCCTGTATTAGAAATGAACATTTTCTTTTTAAAGTTAACTATCTGGCCTTTATATTGGGAAAAGCACATGTCCTCACATGTGCAAGCCCCGAATGCTTTAAGCACATGTTCCTAAACGTACAATGCAGGTTAATGTAATTAATTCAAATTTAGTGTATTTACTTCCCCTTTTCCTTACCTTATAGGTAATTGGGGAATAATAAAACAGAATAGAATCAAAATATAAATACAGCACATGTTGCGACCACATGCTCTGAGCGATCCCCTCTATTCTTAAACATCATTTTGGAGGAGTGGCCTAGTGGTTAGGGTGGTGAACTTTGGTCCTGGGGAACTGAGGAACTGAGTTCGATTCCCGGCACAGGCAGCTCCTTGTGACTCTGGGCAAGTCACTTAACCCTCCATTGCCTGCCACATTGAGCTTGCCATGAGTGGGAAAAAGCGCGGGGTACAAATGTAACAAAAATTTTAAAAAATATAAAAATAAAATGTAGGTGCCCCCCTTCACCCCTTAGGGCTATGGTAGTGGTGTACAGTTGTGGGGAGTGGGTTTTGGGTGGCTCAACACATAAGGTAAGGGAGCTATGCACCTGGGAGCAATTTCTGAAGTCCACTGCAGTGCCCCCTAGGTTGCCCGGTTGGTGTCCTGGCATGTGAGGGGGACCAATGCACTACAAATACTGGCTCCTTCTTTCATTCTTGCTCACCCCATCCCTATCACTTAAACTCTCTTTGTGATATGAAGTGTGCTATGTGAAAAGTTTGGGAGTCCTTGAAGCAAAGGGAGGAAGGGCAAAAGGTCAGGGCGAGCATTTGGGGGATGGGGAATCATGGGGTAGAGGGAGAAAGGGCACTAAGAGGCCCTTTTACTAAGCCGCGTAAGAGCCTACGCGTGTCCAACGTACGTCAATTCTGAGTTACTGCCTGGCTACCATGTGGCTCGGGTAGTAATTTCATTTTTTATGCACATCCATTACGCACGCTAGAAAATATTTGTATTTTCTGGCTCACGAGCGGTAATCAGCATTTGAATGCACGTTGACCATTATTGCCCAGTTAACACGTGAGACATTACCGTTAAGTCAATGGCTGTCAATAAGTTCTCAGAACTAAAATGGATGTGCACCAATTTTCATTTTGCCGCATGTCCATTTTCAGCCAAAAAAAAAAAGAGGCATTTTTACAGGTGCGCTGAAAAATGATTCTGCACACAGCCAAACACGTGTCTACACTACCGCAGGCCATTTTTCAGCCTACCTTAATAAAAGACCTCTAAGGGAAGGAAATCACAAAATACTTACCTGCTCCTTTTAAGTCAGATACTGGGCATACTCAATTAACCAGCCACAGAGTATTCCATCAGCATGTTCGACAATGAGGCTTTTTATTGTATTTATTAAGGGAGATTAGGAGTTTGTGGACATGCCCAATATTTGCATAAACATTTCTTCAGAGGAGATGGCATGTTTCTTCTTTTGAAAGGACCATGCAGTTACTTTGTTTGATTGAATGAGTGAAAAAACAGCAACAGATGTTTAAATAGTTGACATTTAGACTGACTTGAAAAAGACACAAGAGAGTCTCAGGAAGACTAATACATAAAGTCTTGTTGAAACAAATGGAAATGAAAGCAAGTGGGATGAAAAAGCTCAGTGTTAAATCTTTCCTGGACAAAACTAATTTTAGTACACTGCTTCAATGGGTGAAATGATTAGGAGCATGTAGTATGCTTATTCTTTTATAAATATCATACTTTTAACAAAATCACATGTTTCTAAGCAGAATATGCAAAATCTGTACTTTCTTCAGATTTTTTTGTGGCCTTTTCTTAGCTACTTAAGCAGTGCACCTTGCATGTCTCACTCCCTTCCTCTCAGCATTTCATTTCCTATATATTCACTTTTCTCTCCAAATTACTTGAGCGTGCTGTTCACCGCCGCTGCCTTGATTTTCTCTCCTCACATGCTATTCTTGACCCATTACAATCTGGTTTTCGCCCTCTCCACTCAACCGAAACTGCGCTTACTAAAGTCTCCAATGACCTATTACTGGCTAAATCCAGAGGTCAATATTCCATCCTCATTCTTCTTGATCTTTCCGCTGCTTTTGACACTGTCGATCACAGCATACTTCTCGATACCCTGTCCTCACTTGGATTCCAGGGCTCTGTCCTTTCCTGGTTCTCTTCCTACCTCTCCCTCCGCACCTTTAGTGTTCACTCTGGTGGATCCTCTTCTACTTCTATCCCTCTGCCTGTCGGTGTACCTCAGGGTTCTGTTCTTGGTCCCCTCCTCTTTTCTATCTACACTTCTTCCCTTGGTTCATTAATCTCATCCCATGGCTTTTTCTACCATCTCTATGCTGATGACTCCCAAATCTACCTTTCTACCCCTGATATCTCACCTTGCATCCAAACCAAAGTTTCAGCGTGCTTGTCTGACATTGCTGCCTGGATGTCTCAACGCCACCTGAAATTAAATATGACCAAAACCGAGCTTCTCATTTTCCCCCCCAAACCCACCTCCCCACTCCCCCCGTTTTCTATTTCTGTTGATGGCTCTCTCATTCTCCCTGTCTCCTCAGCTCGAAACCTTGGGGTCATCTTTGACTCTTCTCTCTCCTTCTCTGATCATATCCAGCAGACCGCCAAGACCTGTTGTTTCTTTCTTTACAACATCCGTAAAATCCGCCCCTTTCTTTCCGAGCACTCTACCAAAACCCTCATCCACACCCTTGTCACCTCTCGTTTAGACTACTGCAATCTGCTTCTTGCTGGCCTCCCACTTCGTCACCTCTCCCCTCTACAGTCGGTTCAAAACTCTGCTGCCCGTCTCATTTTCCGCCAGGGTCGCTTTACTCATACTACCCCTCTCCTCAAGACCCTTCACTGGCTCCCTATCCGTTTTCGCATCCTGTTCAAACTTCTTCTACTAACTTATAAATGTATTCACTCTGCTGCTCCCCAGTATCTCTCCACACTCGTCCTTCCCTACACCCCTTCCCGTGCACTCCGCTCCATGGATAAATCCTTCTTATCTGTTCCCTTCTCCACTACTGCCAACTCCAGACTTCGCGCCTTCTGTCTCGCTGCACCCTACGCCTGGAATAAACTTCCTGAGCCCCTACATCTTGCCCCATCCTTGGCCACCTTTAAATCTAGACTGAAAGCCCACCTCTTTAACATTGCTTTTGACTCGTAACCACTTGTAACCACTCGCCTCCACCTACCCTCCTCTCTTCCTTCCCATTCACATTAATTGATTTGATTTGCTTACTTTATTTATTTTTTGTCTATTAGATTGTAAGCTCTTTGAGCAGGGACTGTCTTTCTTCTATGTTTGTGCAGCGCTGCGTATGCCTTGTAGCGCTATAGAAATGCTAAATAGTAGTAGTAGTTATTTCCTCTGTGAGCTTTTCATTATAAATCTGCTTGTGCTTTGCTTTAAATAAAAATGACCACCCCTAAAATAAGCAATAGAAACCACTGAACTTGTGAAGCACAAAGAAAAAATAGAAACATGATGGCAGATAAAGACCAAATGGCCCATCCAGTCTGCCCATCCTCTGAAACCCCTCTCTCTTTCTTTTCCTAACCGATCTCACGTACTTATCCCATGTCTTCTTAAACTCTGACACAGTCCTCTACTCCACAACCTCCACCGGGAGGCCATTCCATGCTTCCACCGCCCTTTCTGTGAAATAGTACTTTCTTAGATTACTCCTTAGCCTGTTCCCTCTTAACTTCATCATATGCCCCCTCATTCCAGAGCTTTCCTTCAGTTGAAAAGAGCTCACTGCCTGTACATTAATGCTCTTGAGATATTTAAATGTCTCTTTCATATCTCCTTTCTCCCTCCTCTCTTCCAGCGTATACATGTTGAGGTTCCTAAGCCTGTCCCTATATTTTTTGTGTTCAAAACCGCTTACTGATTATGTAGCTGCCCTCTGGACCGACTCCATCCTGTTTATATCTTTCTGTAGGTGCAGTCTCCAGAACTGCACACAGTACTCTAAATGGGGCCTCACCAGAGACTTATACAAGGGCACTATCACCTTCTATTTCCTGCTGGTCAGACTGCCATATACCCAGAAGCATATATACTGCTACCCAGCTATCCATAAGGATCCTTAACACTGACTGCAAGGTGAGAAGCCACTGCTGCAGGTTTACACTGAGGAAGGACTATGACAGGAGCTTACAAATAAAGGACTAGATTCTATACATCACACCTAAAAATTTGGCACCAAAATGAAATTCAACTAAGCACATTCCATAACGTTTGCCTTAATTTCCGCATGGTATGTAGAATATGGCGAGTGGCCATGACAGCACCTAACTCTAGGCGCGACCATTTACGCCAAATTAAACTTAGTGCAGAGCAGGTGTATTCTATAATCCTGCAGGTAGTTTTCCGGAATGCCCATGACCCAGTCCACACCTGTAGCCACACCCCATTTTGGCAGCATGCTTTAGAATTTACATGCACCGCTTTGCAGAATACGCTTAGTGGTTAGTGCGTATAAATTCTAATTAATGCCAATTAGTGCTGATAATTGCTTGTTAATATTCAATTATCAGTGCTGATTAACTTGTTAGCTAATTAAATTATGCACATTGTTATGGAATACGCTTTGATTTCAGTGCAGAAATCTCGGCACGCTATATAGAATCCAAGGGAAAGTACTGCTTCCAGTATTTTTCATGTTCCATACCTGGCATTGGGGTCTCTTTGTTGAAACACATCATTATTGATAAGGTAGTTTTAGATTAATTAAACAATTATTTAAATAATATGACCTATTAGATTAAGTTTCAGGGCTGGCTATTCAATGAAGTCTTTATTGCTGTAGCACTTCTGATATAATCCCTTTCATTCATTCAATAGATTTATATCCAGTCTATCATATTCTTCTCCCTCACCCTCTTGTATAATTGTCTTCCCCTTTCTATCTCTCCCACCTATTGTCATGATCATCTTTATACCTCTTCCACAACCTTAGTGCAATAATCTGAATTCCCCCTCCCAGCTCATTGTGCTAACTATCCTTCCCCTCCCCATACCCTGATGCAGTCATCTTCCTCTTCATTTACAGCCCCAGTGCAATCCTATTCTCTCTCTACTCATTTGCACCCTGAATTCCTGCAGTACACAGACTTTTCCTCTGTAAGCTCATATTCCTGCAGCTAAGGCCAAAGCTACTATGTGCGGTACAGTTTTTGTCCTGCTCGTCCCAGCCATGAATCTCATTGTTGACTGCTGTTCTTCTGAGAGAGGTGGGATTTCCACTGCTGGGGCAGGTTCCCACAATCATCTGTTTCCTGAAAGGGGAAAGGGAGTTAGTATTTTCACTGGTTCTCATTCTGTCCACTCTTCACAGGTTTGCTGCTGCACACTCTTCTCTTGGGTTGCTGCTGTTCTGCTCTCCCTCTCTCTGAGATGACAGAGGCTTTTTTTTTTTTAAAGTTTCAAACTCATGGATTTTTCTGGCACATTTTATACATTGTAAGATTGCAAAAGTCAAAGATTAGGAGAACCCTGACTTCTAAAGTAGACTTTAGCAATGGGATGGAGTCTTCAGCCCACCTCCTCCTCCAAACCAGGGCGGTCTCCAGAGGTGGTGGCACAAAGGGGTTCTGTGACCTGCTGTCTCCTCCAGATGAGTGCAGACTTCAGAAGCAGAGGTAGAATGGGTTTCTCTGCTATGATTCCTCTGACTGGGACATCCTCCACTGGCAGGGACAGTGGGATAAGGTCCATGGTATACCATCAACTGTGGAACCAGAACAGCTTCCAGTGGTGGTAGAGGGATGGGTTCTGCAGTCAGCTGTCTCTTCCTAGTCAGGACATCCTCCAGAGGAGTGCCAGGATAGCCTGCACAGCTCACAGAGCGTCTGTTTGTGTGTGTGTTGACACACTAGGGAACAATAACAGGAAGACAAGCCTAAGAGCTACAAACATAGTATCAGGTAAGCAAATGCACATGCAAAAAATAGGGAACTTACTTCAGTTAACATAGGATGACTTCAAGAAGAGACAAACTCTAATGCTACAAAAAAAAAATCAAGCTAGTGAACTCATTTTGGTTGTATAATAGAAATTAGGTGCATTCATATACATATACAAACTTACGTCATTATGAAAAAATCCATCAAGTCAATGAGAAAATAATATGATTCTCAAAAACCAAATTAAACTAATGAATTATAAACAAAACTTGAAAATGCAAACAGAAGAAACTATCAGGCTTATTTTTGAAAGAGAAGGGCGCCCATCTTTCGACACAAATTGGGAGATGGGCGTCCTTCTCACAGGGTCGCCCAAATCGGCATAATCGAAAGCTTTCCATTGCGGGGATGACCAAAGTTCACGGGGGCGTGTCGGAAGCGTAGCGAAGGCGGGACTGGGGCGTGCTTAACACATGGGCGTCCTCAACCGATAATGGAAAAAAGAAGGGCGTCCCTGACGAGCACTTGGGCGACTTTACTTGGTCCATTTTTTTTACGAGCAAGCCTCAAAAAGATGCCCGAACTGACCAGATGACCACTGGAGGGAATCGGGGATGACCTCCCCTTACTCCCCCAGTTGTCACCAACCCCCCTCCCACCCCAAAAAAAACCTTTTTAAATATTTTTTTGCCAGGCTCTATGCCTGCCTCAAATGTCATACCCAGCTCCATGACAGCAGTATGCAGGTCCCTGAAGCAGTTTTAATGGGTGCAGTACATTTCAGGCAGGCGGACCCAGACCCATCCTCCCCCCTACCTGTTACACTTGTGGTGGTAAATGTGAACCCTTCAAAACCCACCAGAAACCCACTGTACCCACATGTAGGTGCCGCCCTTTACCCCTTAGGGCTATGGTAGTGGTGTACAGTTGTGGGGAGTGGGTTTTGAGGGGCTCAGCACACAAGGTAAGGGAGCTATGTTTCTGGGAGCAATTTCTGAAGTCCACTGCAGTGCCCCCTAGGGTGCCCGGTTGGTATCCTTGCATGTGAGGGGGACCAGTGCACTATGAATGCTGGCTCCTCCCATGACCAAATTACTTGGATTTGGTCGTTTCTGAGATGGGCGTCCTCGGTTTCCATTATGGTCGAAAATCGGGGACTACCATCCCTAAGGTCGACCTAAATTTCACGATTTGGGCGTCCCTGACCGTATTATCGAAATGAAAGATGGACGCCCACCTTATTTTGATAATAGGTGTTTCCCCGCCCCTTCACCAGGACATCCTGCGAGGACATCCTCAGGAGAACCTGGGCACCCCTGTCGATTATGCCCCCCCTTATAAAAAGGAAACACATGAACAAGCAATATTTCAGCCCCTCAAATACTGGCTACTGGCTGCAATACCACGCAACAACTAAATAATAAAACTGTTCAAAGTAAAAAACAACAACAACAACAACAACAAAAACCATATAAAATCAGAAGAGGAAGCTTGATAAAGTTCTGGGTTACACACCTAAATATTGTGATTTAGACTGACTTCTGGATCAGTCCTCATTCCCTCCTCCTCTTTGTCCCAGCCAGGTCACCAACCTAATTCCTAGGTCTCATGAGGATGTAGGGTTTGACTGAAACACCAGGATGGGGGTCTCCTATAATCTCTCCCATATTATATTCCTCTTCTGATTTTATATGGTTTTTGTTGTTGTTGTTGTTTTTTACTTTGAACAGTTTTATTATTTAGTTGTTGCGTGGTATTGCAGCCAGTATTTGAGGGGCTGAAATATTGCTTGTTCATGTGTTTCCTTTTTATAAGGAGGGGCATAATCGACAGGGGTGCCCAGGTTTTCCTGAGGATGTCCTCGCAGGATGTCCTGGCGAAGGGGCGGGGAAACATCTATTATCAAAATAAGATGGACGTCCATCTTTCATTTCGATAACCTTTTTTCCCTAGATACGTCTTCCGCACCCTGGTACAATCACTAGTGATAAGTCACCTGGACTATTGCAATGCTATCTTTGTAGGATGTAAAGAACAGACCATTAAAAAACTCCAAACAGCCCAGAACACCGCAGCTCCCGTCTTATTTTTGGAAAACCCAAATACGAAAATGCAAAACACCTAAGAGAGAAACTACACTGGCTCCCGCTCAAGGAACGAATTGAGTTCAAGATCTGCACGACCGTTTACAAAATCATTCACGCAGAGGCCCCAATCTACATGCTGAACCTAATAGACTTACCACCCAGAAATGCCAGAAGATCAGCCCGTAAGTTCCTCAACTTGAACTTCCCCAGCTGTAAAGGAACCAAATACAAACAGGCATACGCTACTACCTTTATGTACAAAAGCACACAACTATGGAACGCACTACCCAAGACCCTGAAAACCACGGACAACTTAACCAACTTTCGCAAAACTTTGAAGACATTTCTCTTCAACAAAGTCTACAAAAATAATCCTTGATGAATCAAACTACAAATCTTTGAAGACATTTCTCTTCAATATAGCCTACAAAAACAATCCTTGATGAATCATACTACTCCATACATCACCCAAACGCTATAAACACTTCGACACGACCTTACCCATTATCTTCTAATTAATTCCTCTTTTACTTCCAACTTATTACCGACTGTATCTAACACTATGTAACGATCATACCAAATTAACACCCAGTAAGCCACATTGAGCCTGCAAAAAGGTGGGATAATGTGGGGTACAAATGCAATAAATAAATAAATAAATATTAACCATATTAAGGTAGCAAATATAAGCTAGACAAGATTGTAATCATAGAGTTACCACCATTATAGGAAAATGCTAGCATAGCCTACTTTTTTGGCTAGCTAGTTCAGGAGTTCTGAATGACAGTTCTAGAGGACTGTAGAGAGATCTGTTTCAGAGTAATCTAAGTATGCAACTCAGCCTTGACAGGAAATGAGATCATAGCTATGGAATTAAATCTGATGAACATTTATCATTGACATCCTGAAAATCAAGACAGTTCGGCAGCCTTCACTGTGAATCCTGGAGATGGAGTATTCTGAAATGCTTTAATTTCAAAACATCATTATTATTATTATTTTAAATGTGTTGACCAGAAAAATCCAATTAAAACAGGCACCTTGTTTTCAACTGAGTCCTGGAATGCTAGTGAGATAAAGAGATGTGTCTCGGGCTACACAAAGCCTTGGGGGGAGTGTTGACCTCATGCTCTAACCGCATAACTATTCTTCCTCCCTAGGAAGCGTGGTCTCTCCTGCTCAATTTTTAATTAGTGTATGAAGTTATTATTCATTAGATTTCTTTCCTACCCGTAGAATAAACCCTGGATGAGTCAAAGACCTGAGAGTGGAAATTATTTCCTCTGGTCCATTTTTTAAAAAATGCACCCATACAAAAAGTAGAGAACTTTTAATTGTTGCAGCAAACAAAAAAAACCACAGCTGATAGAAACATAGAAAAATGTAGGCAGATAAAGATCATATAGCCTATCCGATCTGCCTATCCATGCCATCTATTCTCCCTGCCACTCCCTTAGACATTCTATGTACTTGTCCCAAGCTCTTTGAATTCAGATACTGTTTTTGTCCCATCACTTCCACCAGGAGGTTGTTCCACGAATTTACCACCCTTTCTGTGAAGAAGTATTTCCTCATCTGAGTCTATCCCCTTTCTCCTTCATCCTATGCCCCCTTGTTCCAGAGCTTCCTTTCAATTGAAAGAGACTTGCTTCCTGTGCATTTATGCTGCACAAGCATTTACATGTCTGTATCATATCTCCCCTCTTACAAAGTATACGTGGAGGGGCATAATCGAACGAAAACGTCTATCTCCATGGGCATTTATCTCCGAGAACGGGTCCGTGAAGGGGCGGACCGAACCGTATTTTCGAAAAAAATAGACGTCCATGTTTTATTCGACAATTTGTGAGCTGGGCGTTTTTGTTTTTCAGCGATAATGGAAAATGAAAGCGCCCAGCTCAAAAACGAATAAATCCAAGGCATTTGTTTGTGGGAGGGGCCAGGATTCGTAGTGCACTGGTCCCCCTCACATGCCAGGACACCAACCGGGCACCCTAGGGGGCACTTTTACAAAAACAAAAAAAAAGGTAAAAGAGCTCCCAGGTGCATAGCACCCTTCCCTTGTGTGTTGAGCCCCCCAAATCCCCCTCAAAACCCACTGCCCACAAGTCTACACCATTACTATAGCCCTAAGGGGTGAAGGGGGGCACCTACATGTGGGTACAGTGGGTTTGGGGGGGTTGGACGACTAAGCATTAAGCAGCACAATTGTAACAGGTAGAGGGGGATGGGCCTGGGTCCACCTGCCTGAAGTCCACTGCACCCACTAACAACTGCTCCAGGGACCTGCATACTGCTGCCAGGGAGGTGAGTATGACATTTGAGGGTGAAAATAAAAAGTTGTGAAACATCATTTTTTGTGGTGGGAGGGGGTTAGTGACCACTGGGGGAGTCAGGGGAGGTCATCCCCGATTCCCTCTGGGGGTAATCTGGTCATTTAGAGCACTTTTTGGGGCCTTATTTGTGAAAAAACAGGGTCCAGGAAGAGTGCCCTAAATTCTACCTACAAACGCATACTTTTTTTTCCATTATCGGCGAAAGGCGCCCATCTCTGTTTGGGTGATAACCATGCCCCAGTCCCGCCTTCACCATGCCTCCGACATGCCTCCGACACGCCTCCGACACGCCCCCGTCAACTTTGTACGCTTTCGCGATGGAGTGCAGTTGAAAACGTCCAAGTTTGGCTTTCGATTATACCGCGTTATTCGTTTTTGTGAGATAAACGTCCATCTCCCGATTTAGGTCGGAATTTGGGCGTTTTTCTCATTCGATTATAAGCAGGATAATGAGATCTTTAAGTCTGTCCCCATATGATTTATAATGAAGACCACTGACCATTTTAATAGCCACCCTCTGGACTGACTGTATCCTGTTTATCTTTCTGAAGGTGTGGTCTCAGAATTGTACACAATATTCTAAATGATGTCTCACTAGAGTCTTGTACAGGGGCATCATTACTTCCCTTTTCCTACTGTCCTTTCCTCTCCCTATGCATCCAAGCATCCTTCTAGTTTTCACCATTGCCTTTTCTATCTGTTTGGCCATCTTAAAATCATCACGTATGATCATACCCAAATCCTGCTCCTCTTTCATGCACAAATGTTCTTCACCCCCTATACTTTACCATTCCCTCAGGGTTTTGCAGCTCAAATACATAACCCTGCATTTTTTTAGCATTAAATCTTAGCTGGAAATTCCAGACCATTCCTCTAACTTTGCTAAGTCTTTTCTCATTCATCCACACTATTAGAGGTGTCTACCCTATTGCAGATTTTGGTGTAATCGCAAAGAAGCAAACCTTACCAGGCAGTCCTTCAGCAATATCGCTTACAAAAATGTTAAAAAGAACCAAACATTGCGGGACACCACTGGTAACATCCTTTTCCTCAGAATGAGCTCCATTTATCACCACCCTCTGTCACCTTCCACTCAACCAGTTCCAAACATAATCAGCCACTTTAGGGTACATACCGAGGACATTCAGTTTATTTATTAGTTGTCTATGCGGAACCATGCCAAAGGCTTTGCTAAAATCTAAATATACCACATCTAGCGCTCTCCCTTGATCCAACTCTGTGGCCACCCATTCAAAGAAATTAATCAGATTTGTCTGACAAGACCTCCCTCTAGTGAATCCATGTTGCCTCAGGTTCTGTATTCCATTGGATTCCAAAAACTTTATTATTTTCTATTTTAAAAGTGTTTCCATTAATTTACTTATCACAGAAGTCAGATTTACTGGTCTGTAGTTCCCAACCTTTTCCTTACCTCTGCTTTTATCGAGAAAGACCAAATCTGATCTTCTCCAGTCATCCGAAACCACTCCCAACTCTAGAGAAGAATTGAAAAGATCAGCTTGCAGAGCCGCTAGAACTTCCCTAAGTTCCTTCCGTACCCTCAGATATATGCCATCCAGCCCAATCGCTTTGTCCATCTTTAGTTTAGTCAGCTCCTCACGAACATAGTCCTCTGAAAATCATTCATAGACTACCACCCATACATTCCCATTTGTGTTTGTCTTCCACAGTCCTGCTCCCAGCCTTTCAGCTGTGAACACAGAACAGAAACATTTGTTAAGCAAGTTTGCCTTATCCTTATGAGCTTCTACATATCCCTCCCCTTCATCTTTGAGTCTTACAATGCCACTTTTGCACTTCCTCCTTTCATTAACATATATAAAAAATGTCTTGTCCCCCAATTTTACTGTATTGGCTATTTTTCTTCCATTTGCGTCTTTGCTATCCTTACTACTCTACCAACTTTTCTTAGCTTTTCCAGATATTATCGCCTGTCTTCCTCTTTCTGCAATCTCTTGTAGTTTATAAAGGATGACCTCTTTTCCTTTACCTTACTTTTATTTACTTTCCATACAAAAAAGTTTGTTACCCTTACAATAGCTCCCTTCAGTTTTGTCCACTGCTTTCCAACTTCTTCCAGATGTTCCCATCCAGACAATTCCTTGAGATAATCCCCCATCTGAACAAAGTTAGTTTTTTTGAAGTCTAGAACCTTCACTTTTGAATGAACCCTCTCCACACCTATCTTAATATTAAACCACACCATCTGGTGATCACTGGATGCCAGATAATCAACTACTATAACATCAGAAATACTCATCCCATTTGTAAGCATGGCATGTGAATCATGTCTCTGTGATCACCACTAAATATAAATTAGCCTCTTTCATCACAGCCTCAAGATCTAAAACCTTATTTTCCATACTTCGGGCATTAGTATTACTGCTTTCCATACGTTGCCCCTTTTTTCCATTTGTGTAGAGGTATTTACCCAGGATTCTATATATTGTGCCTTAATTTTCACAAAGAAATCGAAGTGTATTCTATAACAGTGCATATAACTTAATTGGTTAACTAGCTACTCAACAGTGTCAATTGGATGTTAACAAGCAATTATCAGTACTAATTGGGATTAATTAAGATTTATGCGCACAACTCAGTAAGGGCCCTGTTTACTAAGCTGCACTGTATGAATGATACCCATTATATTCCTATAGACCTATAGGAATATAATGAGTGTCTCTATCATTAGCGCACGCTAAAAAGTTAGTGTGCCTACAGTGCGGCTTAGTAAACAGGGCCCTAAGTGTATTCTGTAATGTGGTGCACTTAAATTCTAAGTTGCATAGTTGAAAAGGGGGCATGGGCATTTCTAAAATCTATTATAGATGTTATAGAATACACCTGCTCTGTGCCTAATTTAGGCATTGGGATTTATGCCAAGTAAAACATGGCGGACATGGCCACAACTAAATTTGGTCGAATGGAGAGGCACTTGGCATATTCTATATACCGTGTGGAAAATTAAACCTATTCTGTAAAATATAGATGTACTTTAGAAATAAGACTAGGCATATTTTTTTCCGCGCAGAATTTTCAGGCACCATATATAGAATGTATCCCTTAATGCTTCACTTACCTGTGGATTTGTACTTACCTGGGGGCATTGATCACAAATCAGAGCCACTATTATATTGTTTTCTATATATCTACTACTACTACTAATTATCATTTCTATAGCGCTACTAGACCTATGCAGTGCTATACACATTATATGCAGGTACTTTGTCCCCAGCGGGCTCATAATCTGTTTGTTGTACCTGGGGCATGGAGGGTTAAGAGGCGTTTTTTTAGCAAGCTGCAGTAAAAGGACCCCTGTGATGGTATCGGCACATGGGTTTGCCACACGCCGAGGCCCCCTTTTACCACAGTGGGTAAAAGGATTTTTAAAAAAAAAATGGAAATGACTGTGTGGTAAGTTAAGCATTTGCTGTGTGGACATTTCTGGCGGAGTCCTTACCGCTTCCTATTTAGGAAGTGGTAAGGGCTCCCATGCTAACCTGGTAGTAACTGGGCAGTGTGAAGAGCTGCCCAATTACTGCTGAGTAAGCCCTCGGCACTAAAAAAATAAAATTATTTTTTGAGCACTGAAAATGGTAGTAGGGTCAGTTTGCCATGTGCCATACCACAGTTTTGTAAAAAGGGCTTGCCCAACGTCCCAAAAACTGCAGTGGTAATCAAACCTAATTCCACAAGATCGCAGCTCACTGCACTAACCACTGACAGAAAACTCCTTTGCAGGTGTGTCTGTCTGTCTGTCTATCTATCTATCTATCTATCTATCTATCTATCTATCTATCTATCTATCTATCTATCTATCTATCTATCTATATATCTAATCTCTCTCTCTCTATATATATATATATATATATCCATCTATCAGTCTATATCTATATACATCTATATACTATATACATCAACTCAAATTCTAATTGTATTATTTCTTTGCAAAATATTTCTTTTATCTTGTTCAATCAAAAGTCAATAAAGCAAGTTCTTGCCCTGTGTCTACCTGTCAAGGTATCTAAGAGAGAATGTGTTTTAAAGGACTAGGAGTTAATGGTCACTCTTGAACTATAAATTCTATTGGCAGATTTCTTGCAGCCTGGGGAACAAAGGATGACTTTCTCCTTGAAAACTCTAATGAGACCATGCAGTAATGTACAATCTGCAATTCAGGAGCAACACCAGCAATTTAGAAGCTTTTAAACAATTTTATTTGTCTAACAGAAATATCTAGGCAGTTTTCCTGGCTGAAAACGGGCAAAATAGGTGCATTTTATCTATTTTATGAATAATTTCAGGCAGTACTACCTTTGATCTCTGATCCTGTCAAAATGCATAATGAGTATTTAAAACATCTTAAAGTAAATTCCCTAGAAGAAAAACTTTAATGAAACCATAATAGAAAGTAAAATATTGAATTCTCTTGCCAATTTTAACAAAGAACATTTAAACCCAAAGTACCACAAATAATTTCCAAGGTGTTTTCTTATTTCTTCACATTCTGGTGATTCAGACCTGTCTCAGTAAAGGGAACCTTATCTGATGTGGCTGCAGAATTCAGAAAAGATGTGCATGTGGCCAAATAAACTTGGATTATGATTGTGTAAGGTGGTTTATGGACATGTACATGCTATTGAAAACAGCCACCTGGCACCTCCATGAAAAAGAAAAACCTTGTAGTGGCAGATGTTAGAAAATTGTGTATCCAAATATATAGTCATGCACATCTACAAGTACCACAGCCACTCACTTTTACAGAAGATGTACACACCGAGGCAAATTATGAATCAATATCTATCCTCACCCTTATGGGCAAATGTGTATGTTGTTTGGGGGTGTCAGTCATGTGTGATAAAGCTTGATGCCAACTCTTCAAGACCTGTAAATATTCACAAGCAGCTGGGTGGTGGGGTGTCCGTCATGAGTGTGGCCATTCATCCTTGAGTCAGCCATGGGGTACCCATTCTTGAGAATGGACATGGAGTGGAGGAGTAGCCTAGTGGTTAGAGTGGTGGACTTTGGTCCTGGGGAACTGGGTTCAATTCCCACTGCAGGCTCAGGCAGCGCCTTGTGACTCTGGGCAAGTCACTTAACCCTCCATTGCCCCAGGTACAAATATGTACCTGTATATGTAAGCCGCATTGAGCCTGCCATGAGTGGGAAAGCGCAGGGTACAAATGTAATAATTAATTAAATAATTAAAAAACCCTATGCTGACCATTGGACCGCTGTTCATGGGCATGATTGATCATCCCCATATTCACCTATGCTCATGATATTCAGAGCATGCAGCTTACTGCACGTCTTGGAAAACTGTGCAAGCCATGTGGAACCTTGATGATCTGTTTCCAGGTTGCATAGCATAGGGTCCCATGTAGGAGAAATTTAAATAAGCAAGATGGCTGCCAGGAAGGGACAACACTTCTCCTTCCCATGCCTCAGCCAGAAGGGTGTGGGAAGACATCTGTATGACCCTGGCAAGGTAAAACACAACAAGTGTCCCCATTAGTCCACCCTGTTTGCTGCCGTGCTGCCTGCCCTACTTCCCCACCCCAATGCGCATGCTCAGTTTTAGTGAAATGAGCATGCACGAGGCTTGGCACATGCTCAATTTCATTAAAACTGAGCATGCGTGCCGTGGGGTGAAGCAGGGCAGGCGGTGTGGCAGCGAACAGCGCTGAATGAAGGCTTCTGCTGGCGGGGCTTGAGGACCCCCACCAGCCCAGGAATGTGGGATTGCAACAGGGGGCAGAGAGCAGCAGTGAGGCGGGGCAAAATGTGCTATGTGCCTGGGTGACAGTATGGTTAAGTAAACAGATTAATAAGCAGTCAGCCACCAGTGACTCAAACATCTCATACATCTTCTGTGTTGCAGGATATAGAAGTTGTGACAGGATCCAGAAAAGTGTGGGGGGGGGGGGGGGGAGGGGGGGGAAATAACATTGGTGATCTCACCCAGGGCATAGCACACCATCTGCATGTTTAGTGAGTGATATGCCTTCCTTTTCCAGTATATCGGCTCGATCCCGGTTCAAATCCCACTGTTTCTCCTTGTGATCTTGGGCAAGTCACTTAACCCTCTGTTGCCTCAGGTACAAACTTTGATTGTGAGCCCTCCTGGGACAGAGAAATATCCAGTGTACCTGAATGTAACTCACCTTGAGCTACTACTGAAAAAGGTGTGAGCAAAATCCAAATAAATAAATAAATAAATAAATAAAATCCCTCTGGATTGCCAAATAGTCACATGGATGCAGTCTATGACCCCCAGTAGAGAGGAGAAGTGGGCCTTCTAATAGAACTGAGTCATGGTTACCTGCCTCTGTTGCACAGTGTAGGGGAAGGCTATGTAGTCAGAGGTGTGGGAAAGGCTGAAAAGAACTGGGTAATGCAGTGTCTGATGGCTCACTGAGGCCCACTGTGATTGCTATGACTGACTGAAAGCTCCCAGTGCAATAAAGGATAGGGCAGTTGTGATCTTGAGATGCACAGGTTGTGTTGGCCAAGAGGAGAGGCTCTAGTTCCTGGCACAGATGGAGGATGACTGCCTTATCAAAACAGTACCTAGTGAGGTACTGTTCATCAGTCAGGTCTAGGAACTGGGCCCTGGGACTATATACCTTGTGATATGAATGCCTCCTGCAAGCTCTCTTCTTCTCCTCTGTGTAATGTAGTAGGACCTGCAAAGCCCAGATGTAGAAGTAAGGCATGTCTCCCATTACCAGCACCAAATGAATCCCACCACCATCAACACTCAGCCCCCTTACCCCCACCCCCACACACATACACACTGCACTCAGACTCCCCCCCCCCCCCCCCCACACTGTTCTCAGATAGAAACACAAGAATAACATGCATGGACAGAGAGGGTCACAGAACACAGGGATGCGGTGAGGATGGGGTTATCAGGCAGCAGGGCACAGGCGTACAGACACTGATTGAGGCAGGGTGGATTCAGGGATGAGAACAGAGGGTGGAGAAGCAGAGTTGGGAGTGATGGAAGTGGAGAGGTGTATACAAGGGGCTTGCAGAGGGATATTTCAGAGGTTCATGAGAGGGTGGGACACAATGGTGGGACACATGAGAGGGTATTGGACAGCAAATGACAGACCTGGTGTACAGAGATGGCACTCAGATGAACAGATTGCTCTCAGCTCTGCTGCAGTCTGGTGCTATGCTAGCAATCCAAACAAACAGGTGAAGCCAGCATTTGGACATCTCAGTAGGTGTAAATGATGACATTTATATTTTTCACCCTGCTATGCTAATTTCAGTAGAACGTCTATGTCGCGTTAATGGCACGCCCCGACATGTTTTCTTCCTGGACGTTAATCTTCCAACATCAATGATAATGAATATTCAAATCTCATCAGTTTTAAAATAGCACCCACAATGTATTCAAGAGATGGATGTGCATATGCCACCATATCCATGTTCATATTGCGAATAGTAATTCCAAATTGAGTGCTATACTGCAATCCGCCTAAGTGCCAGACAGAAGAATTAAACTTTCACTGAACGGAGGAATGACATAGTAATGTGCCTAGAGTTGCCAACTTCTTAACAGAGAAAAACCCAACACCTGCACTGCCCCATATCCCTCTCCTTGCCCCACCCCTTGTTCTGCTGAAGTCCTTTGTTACACCTTCCAGCATTGCCCTTCCCAATGAAAAGATATCACCTTATTTTCCATTTTTTTGCTTTAATTTACTAACCTTTAAAGTAGACTAACATTGCTACCACACTACTTCACCCTACATTCAAAATAAAAAAAATTCCTACCTATGTTGTTTGGCCATTTAATATTTCTGTGTAGGTCCCAGTCTCTGGTTATTGCTTTCCTGTCTTCTCTTAGCTGTCTTTCCACGCTCTCCTGTTTGTTTTTCTTCTCTCTCTTCTCCTTCACTTCCTCCACTACATCCATCTCTGACGCTGATCTTTTCCTTTCAAATTTCTTCTATTTTACTGCCTCTCTATTCATTCAAGTTTCATTCACTCTTACTATCCAGTCTTCAATCTCCCTTTATTCACTGCATCTACCTACAGGGTTCCATATCTTTCACTCTATCCAGACCCTCTCATTCCTTTCCTCTTATTCCTCAGTCTCTTCTTCTCACTCACCCAGCATTACCTCATCACTCTATCATTCTGTCTCTTTTTCCCCATCCAGAATTACCCTTCTCTCTATCTCTCTTCTCCCCATGCTGCATTACCCCATCTCATTCTCTCTCTCTCAATTCACCCTACCCAGCATTACCTCATCTTTCTCTCTCTCACTTCTCTCCATCCAGCATCACCCCATCTCTCGCTCTCTCTCCCCATGCAGCATCTGTGTGTGTGTCTTCTCCTCCATCCAGCATTACCTCCTCTCCCTTTCACTTCTCCCCATTCAGCATTATTCCCCCTCTCTCTCTATCCCTTCTCCCCAATCAAGTATTACCCTGTCTGTCTCTTTTCCCCGTCCAGCATTACCCCATTTCTTGCTTTGTGTTCTATCTATCTATCTATCTATCTATCTATCTATCTATCTATCTATCTCACTTCTCCCCATTCAGCATTATTCCCTCTCTCTGTCTTTCTCACATCACCCCATCCAGCATTATCCCCGTCTCTCACTCTATCTCTCTGTCCCTTCTCCCCATTAAACATTATCCCATCTCTCACCCTCTCCTATCTCTCTCTTGTGTCTCTTTAACCTCATCCTGATCCAGTTTTGTCCTGATTCTCTCTCCCTCTCTTCCCCCATCCCCTCCTTCCTGCACCTCTGCTTTCTCTTTCTTCCCTCCTCTCTCCTACTCACCCTATTGCTGTTTTCCAGGTCGGGCCATATCATGTCTACAAGCAGAGACATGAGGGACCATTTTCCTGCACATGCCACTGCTAGCTCATCTACTCCTGCCCCTCTGATGTAAACTTCATGCGTGAAGGGGTGGGAGCAGCTGAGCTTGCAATGGCACGCACAGGAAAATGGTCATGCACATCTCTGCTTGTAGAAATGATTCCGAAATTCCGCCCATTCTGAGAAAACAGAGAGTGAGTGGGAGGAAGGGGGAAAGAGAGAGAAAGGAGAGGTGCTGGGGGGCTGGGGGTGGGGGTTGGAGGAAGAGAGATGGCGAGATAAAGAGGCACACTGGTGACCTGGGAACATAGCAGGAGAGAGGGGAAGGCAACAATGGGGATGAGATTTCATACCCGCTTTGAGGCTTGGGGAGGACATTAAAGGGAGAAGGAAGGGTAAGGGTCTTACTGACGCTCAGAGCCAGCCCAACTGTCTTGGATGGATGTTGTCAGGGCAGTGCAGGCTTTGCTGGCAGCTGCCTTTTACCACGGAGACTGGAGGGAAAAAAAAACCTGGCTTTTTATTTGCCGGTTTGAGGGTTCCGCCCTGCAGGGCCGCCGAGAGGGGGGGCAGGGGGGACAAAATTCCCCAGACCTGGGCTTCTAAGGGGGGCCCGGTGCCGCAGTCCCCTCCACCCGTCCCCCTCCATCCACCACCGGACCGGGCCCCCCTGAATTCAAATTATAGCGCCTCACCTCGACCTCGCTCCATGTGAAAGAAGCGCAGCAGCGGCAGTCTGCAGATTGCCTCCCTTCAGGCCTTCCCTCCCTGTGTCCCGCCCTTGTCTGACGTAACTTGCGCGAGGACGGGACACAGGGAGGGAAGGCCCAAAGGGAGGCGATCTGCAGACTGCCGCTGCTGCGCTTCTTTCACATGGAGCGAGGTCGAGGTGAGGCGCTATGATTTGAATTCAGGGGAGGCCCAGCCCGGTGGTGGATGGAGGGGGGGCGGTGACGATGACATCCTTGGGGGGGGGGGGGCAGCAGCGGGGGCGGGGCCCCGGGTCCGGCCCTTTCTCTCGGTGGCCCTACTGCTCTGGCCTTTCAAAAAGCAGCCAGTTGACAAACTTTATGTGTCTACACTGAATCACATTAGGCATGTCTTTGCATAAGAAGCAGAACAGCTTAATTTAAGCCTAAACATTTTTCCTGTATTGTAAAACGAGTCCTGCTTGAAGAATTAGACTTAACCGACATGCATTTTTCCTCTATGGGGCAAATAAAACAAAACACTGGTAACTGTACTGTTACTTAGAACTTCTGTGAAATTAGAAACCAGCTTTAAGTACTATTTGGGGTGTGCATCATACTCATTCATTGTACACTAAAAAGAGCACAAAAAAATCTGCTAGGAAAAACATCATTATTTGTGCTAAATCATTATATGTGTAAAACAGTATCATCACCAGTCAACTGAAAAATATATATCACATTGCCAAAGTGGGGCATTTTGAACTGGATATTTAACAGACTTTCAAAATTGTAGTTAATGTGCTTTCTGTAATGGTTTCTGCTTTACACCTTCAGCCATGATGCGGCTCCTTTTCTTCGTTTTGAGTCTTCACTTTTATTTAAATATTGACTTTGACACAAACCTATTTAAGACACCCTTTTATTAAGCTTCACTAAAAAGTGGCCTGCAGCATCAGAAGCACAGGGCTTTCCTGTGCGCTGAGGCCACTTTTAGCATGGCTCTAAAATGACAATTTCCATTTCACAAAACAACACAGAGGGTCCAAAGTACACAATGGAGTCCAGAAAACAACTAAGGGACAGTCTTTGTTTTGAACGTATTGAGAGATAACCTAGTAATGTGCATGGGAAAAAGTTCCGTTGCTGCACATTGAATCTATTAGATGTCACATCACATTTGACCCCTGACGCAGGCCCTGTGCACCGAAACACGGCTTGTGTTGGGTCATTAATGGAAGATTGTTTTTCAAGTTACACCATTAAAGAAATTGTGTCCCATTTTTAAGGCTATTGGTGCTTCTTTTTGTTTTCTGCAATTTCTCAAGTGCCAATTTCCCAATCAGCGTGTGGTCATTAGCGCGTAAGCCCTTACTGCCACCTATTTACTAGGCGGTGGCTCGCACGCTAACCCCACGCTAATGAGGCAATGCATGGTGATTTACACGTGATAACTGATTAGCACAGAGCATGCCTACTCTCTGCCTCCAAACATGCCCCCCATGTTAAAAAATAAACCTATTTTTTAGCGTGTGGGTAGTGCACGCCGATCCCAGAACTACCACTGGATGCCTCTGCCAGCCTCAGTCTTCACACTAGTTTAGTTGTAGTTACAGAGGATGTCACAAAATATTTTCAAACCTTTATATACCTTTATATTTCTTTTTTATTCTTTTATTTAGATTTATTTTCATTTCTTTAGCCTTTCCTTATTTTTACTTTTCCTTTTCCATGCTTCTTCTCCTGATTTCTATCCCTCACATTCTGTAACCTGGTACCTAAAATTAGGCAGAAAAGTGAAGGTATCAAGTACAGTCAATGGCCAAAGCAAAACAAGAAGCACAATTAGACCTTCAGGAACAGGACAGAGAAAACTCTTTATTGGATGGTCCTGACACGGTCCGTGTTTTGGTGACCAAGTGCCTACTTCAGGGGTCACAACACTGTTGAATACTGATGTATGAAAACGAAAGGTTTTGGCAGTATTTTGATATAATGGACTCCTTGCAGCAGGACACTAGGATTCATCACACGCAAGAGCGGTTTTTATCTCCCGACCTAAGAGCGGAACATTTTCAGAGTTGGGCTCTGTCTTAACTTTGATGACGCTACGTTTTCATACATCAATATTCAAGAGAATTGTGATCCCTGATGCAGCATGGACTGTGCCAGGTCCATCCAATAGTTTTCTTTGTTCTGTTCCTGATGGTCCAATTATGCTTCTTGTTTTGCCTATAATGAGGCACCAAGGGCCGGCAAGTAGCACGCGTTAAATTGTGCATGCAGCCAATTTACGCATGCTACTCAATTGAGTAATGAACGAAATAGTGATGATAATTGGTCAATTAGAACCAAGTAAAATCACTAAATGTCAATAATTGGAATTTACACATGCTTCTTTTTAGGCATAGTCTAAAAAGAGGTGCACATAAATTTCAACATGCATAGCTAAAAAGAGGGCATGGCCATAGGAGATATGTATGCTTACAGAGCACTTTGGCATAAAGGTTGCAGTGTCCTGCTATTCTTTTTACTCCTTTATCCCATAGTGCTTAGCTTCAAATTCACCTTAGTAATATCATATTCAATAGTCTAGTTCAGCAATACTCTTTAATTGGATCATCAGGTCCGCACAGCTACCTCTATAATGAATGAAATGAGCCAAGCGTATTTTGGAGGTAGTGTCGTAATCCTCATTGATTCTATTATGTGATTATATTTTTCAAAACGTTTTCTCTTTTTCATTAATTATCATTAAACTTATTATCTTAATACTTAGCTTTTTAGGCCTTTAATCTTCAATGTGCATAGTGGAGACTCGGTTAAACTGACATAGATCCATATTTCGCAAAAATTGCTGTTTCAAGGCAGTCTTTTTTCTCCTGACATTGGTACAGCAGGGAGAAGAGTGGTTTGAGAGGATAGGAGGGGGTAGTGATGTATTGCACTTTAAAGCCTTGCCCTGCAGTGTTGTGGGGGAGGGAGGTAATTCCCCCCTTTCCCCCCCAATATGTTCATGAGCAAGAGTGCATATTGTTAAGGTTTAGGCTATATGCCCCTCTGTCTATCCATGAATGTGCATCTGTTTGCTCATGCACAAATGGGTGTGCATCCCAAGCTATCTAGTTCCTGATGTTGTGCTGGGTAAACTATTGGTAGGGCTACGGCCCCTGTGGATCACCTTATTCTACTGTTTATGCTTTGGTTGCGCTGTTTTCTGTTACATATGTCTTTGTCTCTTTTATGATCACCTACTTGCATATAGGTGAGTGAATTTCTTTACGAAATGTCTTAAAGACTTTTCCATCCATAATATAAAAAACTTTCTAGCAGCCTGAACAATGTTAGTTCCATAATGTGGTATTGGTTAAACTTGAAATCAATGGTAATTTAATTAAAGTTTTCATAGATTGTATAAACGTTTGACTGAGTTTTCCCAAAAGCTCCAGCAGCACTGGGAATGTTTATATGAATTGCTTTTTTTCTTTTGAAACATACTCTCTGAAGTGGTCAAAGAATTGCATTTCAAAGAACAGGTATTAAATACAAAATAATAAATGCTATCTGTCTGGACATGTCAAAACTAATGCAAAGATAAAAAGGTAAAATATATTAGATATTTAGTATATATTTTAAATGAAAATACAACATAAAGCTTCTTTAAAACTGGGTTAACTTATTGTTGCAAAAATTATCCCGAATTGAATAGTTAGAAAAATATTTCTGTCATGTGGTAAAAGAAAAAAAAAATAGACTGCCAGATATTATAGCGATTGAACTACTTTGATTGCCTAAGTACCGATATTCAGTGATACTTAACCATACAGTGCCACCGAATATCACAACAAATCACCTCTGTACTGTTTTGTTACTACCAAGGTAGTCCATAAGTAGAACCTGGGATGTACTTAACCATTAGTAGCCATATTCATAACTCTAACTGGTTAACTGGTTAAGTAAGGCAGGGACAGGAAAAACAAAAACAAAAAACAAAAAAATTCCTCCAAACTGACTTTAGCTGCCAAGTTAACTGGGCACCGATCTAAATATAGACTGGTGCCCGGTTAACTTCAGGTGGTGCCACTTCAAGCCCTCTCTCTCTCTTCAGGCAGGTCAGTACCTGTCTCACAACAGTATTTTCCCTGGTGAGGACTGGACACCAGTTCTTTCCCCTTCTCTCACTAACCAGGCACTGCATTAATTTTAGGGTCCTCTTGCCCTGGGTTAGGTAGCCTGTTTACTCCCTGCAACCAGTTCTCTGTGAGGAATGTTCCTCCTGCCCTCAGACAGGTTGCTCACGTTCTCGTTCTCCTTCTCTCTCTCAGATCACAGCAGGCTTTTTACCTCAGGGTCTTCCCTGAGAGAAATGGCCCCACCCATTTCCAAGCCTCACTTTGGCTCCCAGGGTATACTGCTTACTGAGTCAGGAGCAAAGGCGGGATCTAAGTCCTGGCATATCCCTAAGGACTGACTCCTTTTTCCTCCAGGAAAGCACTACAGATGTGGAGCACTTCCCTTCCTGAGGTCATGTCAGATTTTCTCCCTTCCAGGGGTTCTCTGTTTGTCCTGAGAAAGCCATCACTAAGCACTACTGGGAAGGGTTTAGAACCTGGGAACTCTGCCCTCTTGGTAATTATGCTTGCCCCTCTCCTGCTGCAAGCCTTCCAGGGACGCACAGCCATCTTTCCAGGTAAAATTCCTCTCCCTTCGTATAGTATTTGTAGGACAATATGATATGAAAAGACAACAGGGAGAGCAGGAGTGTGTCTCATACATCACAATGGCTAACAATTTTCCATTGTCTAATAGACTAGAATATCTCTGACTCCTGAAGCAGGGCTTGCTGCACTGAAATGCAGGACTGTCGAGTCCATTAAGTCTTCTTGAAAATTTGGACTTTATCAGCTTTTGTATCTTATATGTTTTTAATGTTATTTCCAATCTGACGAAGAAGGGCAACCTTCGAAAGCTAATCAAGAAATGTATTAAGTTATGTCCAATAAAAAAGGTATCATCTTATTTTCTTTTCCATGTTTTATTTTGTTTGATTTCTATTGATAACCTTAAGAGTGGACTAACACGGCTACCACACTCCTCTACTTAATATTATCAATAAATTGTTTCCCCTGGTTGGAATTACAATGGTTTCCTCCAACTGTTTTTGGACTATAGAGGACATTTCTGGGGTTGGAGATGTGGAATTGGGGGGGGGGGGGGGTCAGGCATTATCACTGGAGGTTTGGGGGATTGAGGGGTTATCTCTAAGTTTGGCGCTGCACTTCACATCAGACCACCCTCTGCTCTGAAGCCAGGAGAAAGTTTCAGGTCCTCTAAGCGTCCTCTGACTTGGTGTTGGAACCCAGCTTTGCATTCAGACTTTCATTTTTCAGGGCACTTCTCTGCTAATAAATGAACTGTATTGTCATTTTTTAAAATGTGCAGTGCATTCAAGGCTTTGCATCGGCTTAATTTGTGCAGAAAAAGCCCACTTTTTGCATCATACACCCACAAAATTGTACACTAAAACCATACTATCCCTGCATAAATACTGAGCATGCTTTATTACATTGGCACCCTAGTTGGGTCATTGAAGGTAACAGTCCTGAGCATTGGACCATGAGCTGTCCAAAACATTAGTCACAAGGATGAATTTCTAGTGGATACTGAGCGGAAAAGCTGTGGTTCAATATATTTGGCAATTTGTTTATCTCAGGAATTTGGTAGAGAGAAGGCTCTGGTATTTACCCTAAAATATTTGCCAAAAGAGTAATCAGATGCAGCGCCGTACCAAGGGGGGGGGGGGGCGGTGGGGGCGGTCCGCCCCGGGTGCACGCCGCTGGGGGGGTGCCGCGCGCCTGTTGGCTCTTCGTTTTCATGCTCCCTTTGCCTCGGAACAGGTTACTTCCTGTTTCGGGGCAGAGAGAGCATGAAAACGAAGAGCCGGCGGGCGCGCGGCACCCCCCCCCAGCGGCGTGCACCCGGGGGGTTCTTTCACCGGGGGGGGGGGGCATTGCGCTGTTCTGGGGGGGCACTGCACCCGGGGGGCGGGGCGCATCGGCGATCCGCCCCGGGTGGCAGCCCCCCTAGGAACGCCACTGATCAGATGTGACAGATCCAGGAGGGAATTTCTCGGCAAAATGAACAACAACAAAACTATCTTGTTCTTGTACTTGAAAACTGGATAAAGCTGTCATAAAAACACTGACAGCCTTCTGCTTTTTTTTACAGTGGTACTTACTGCCTGGAGAGGGATTCTCAATATGTGAAAAACTAGTGATCTGACACAGGAATCACTTTAGGGTCTTTTTACTACTGCGGGAAAAGGGGGCCCGTGCTAGTGTCAGTGTGTGTTTTTTGACACAAGCTGTGGCCCCTTTTTACTGCAGCGGGTAAAAGGCTGTCTTTTTTACTGGAAAAGAAATGGCCATGCGGTAAGTGAACCACTTGCCGTTCGGCCATTTTTTGGGGGGGGAGCAATTACCGCCACTCATTTAGGTGACGGTAACAGTGGCGTAGCCACAGGTGGGCCTGGGTGGGCCAGGGCCCACCCACCTTGGACTCAGGCCCACCCAAAATTGTGACACTCTTGCTATGGCTGGTGGGTATTCCCAAACCTTGCCAGCTGAAGATTTTCTGTCCTTGGGCAGCCAGCATTCTTCCAAATGTCAGCCAGCAGCACTTGCCTTGAGCTGACGCTAAGACCGGCCCTTCTACACATGCTCAGTTTTCACACATGCAAAAGCACTGAGCATCCATGGCCTGCCGGCAGAAGCATCAGTTTGAGGCAAGTGCTGCTGGCTGCCATTTGGAAGAGTGCTGGCTGCTCAAGTAGTAGTAGGAAATTCAGCTGGCAGAGTTTAGGAACCCCACCGGCTCAAGTATTTAATATTTGGGGTTTGTGGGCAGGGAGGGATGGAGAGAAGAGGAAACTGGAGGGGCCGGGGGGGGGGGGGGGGAATTCCATGCCCACCCACCTTGGGCTCAGGTCCACCCAAAATTGGCTATCTGGCTAAGCCCCTGGGCAGTAAGGGCTCCTGCATTAATCCAGCAGTAACAGGGAAGCGATTACCGCCAGGTAAGCACCAGAGCTACAAAAATATTTCTATTTTTGTAGCGCCAGAAATGGCGCATGTTGGCGGAAGTTCCGGATTGGCGCTCAGCAACCCTTTAGTAAAAGGGTCCTTTTGTTCTTCCTGTTACAACAGTTAACATGACTGTGGCTAAAGCCTTCAAGTGCCCCAAGTTAGAAATAGATTTCTGCGGATTGAGAGTACTGTATCCTAAATGGTGCCTTGTTATTCAAAGTTATGGTACTGATGTGAAAACCGGCCAGGAATCGCTCTTCTCTGCTAAAAAAAACCCTCTTGTTCAGCAATATTGTTCTCTTTATACTTGGTCATGTTCACACAGTATACAGAACTTAAGCTACTTAAAACTTATTGGCGAAATCTGTTTTTATGCGCTTCACCAACTTTTCTTTTATTAGGGCACATTTCATTAAGCTAACTATGTTTGCTTTGTTTAGAAGAAATCCATACTATTAACACAACACAAACTTCTGTACGCTTTGCATTTAACCAAAGACTAGAAAATAGGGCACAAGCTAGTGGACCTATGAATCTGTTTACAGACATAGCAATCCTTCTACACAAGTTAATGTTTAGTCAGTAGCTTGTGATGTTAATAGTTGTTTTTTTATTTTTATTATAATAACCCTGGGATCAGGCTCCCTTACTAAAGTGTATTTGTATGTGAAGGCATTTAGGGCCCCTTTTACCAAGCTGTGGCCAAAGGGGGCCGGTGCTGGCATCAGCACCGAGGCCCCCTTTTACCGCAGCTGGTAAAAGGGAAGTCTCGACTTCCTGAAGGAAATGGCCATGTGGCAAGTAAAGCACTTGCCGCGCGGCCATTTCAGGAAGGAGCCCTTATGCCACCCATTAAGGTGGCGGTAAGGGCTTCCATGTTAACCCGGCGGTAACTGGGCAGCACGAGACAGTGCCCGATTACCTCCAGGTACGCTCTGGAGCTACAAAAATAAATACATTTTTGTAGCACCAGAAATGACGGCACGCTTGGGGTGGGAAGTACCGCCGGGCTGCTGTTGTAGCTTGGCGGTACTTCCTGTATAGCGAGAATGGTAAGCCCGGGTTGGGCTTACCGCTGCCTAGTAAAAGGAGCCCTTAGAAAGAGAATGTTTCAGTCCATGCTTTTCAAACCCTAGCCACAACCGGAAAAGCGCTTCTTAAGGAATCCAAATTGGAATGAGAAGCTGAAGCTAGCAAAGAGGTCGGAAAATACAGAGGCCCTTTTACTAAGCCGCGGAGGTGCCTACGCGTGTCCAATGCACATCAATTCAGAGTTACTGCCCGGCTACCATGCGGCCTGTGTGGTAATTTCATTTTTGACGCACGTGCTGAAACTCGGGTGGTAACTCTGACTTGACGTGCGTAGGCAATTACTGCGCGGTTAACACGAGAAACCTTACCACTGAGTCAATGGCTGGCGGTAAGGTCTCAGACCCAAAATGGATGCGCACTGATTTTTATAGTGCCGCACGTACATTTTCGGCAAAAATGTTAAAAAAGGCCTTTTTTTACAGGTACGCTGAAAAATGGATCTGCGCTCGTCCATAACACGTATCTACACTACCACCAGTGGCGATCCTAGGTTGGCTGCCATCCGGGGCGGATCGCCGCTACGCACCCCCCTGGTGCAGCAGCGTTCATCCCCCCAGGCTGCAGCACAACACCCCCCTCCCCGGCGCATCAAGCCCCCCCCCCCGGTACAATGACACCCCCCTCCCCGGCGCATCAAGCCCCCCCACCCCGGTTGCATTCTTGTCTGCTGGAGGGTGCAGAGAGCAGCCGCACGCCTGTCGGCTCTGCTGGTTCCTTGCTCCCTCTGCCCCGGAACAGGTTACTCCAGCAGCGTGCACCCGGGGCGGACTGCCCCCACTGCCCCGCCCTTGCTACGCCACTGACTACCACAGCCCATTTTTTTAGCACGCCTTTGTAAAAGGACCCCACAATGATTAAGGTGAAGTTAAACATTAAAGCTCCTCCTTGAATAGTCCTTCCACTCTGGAGTACACCAGGCCTATTCTTATTATTACACGGTGTATTACTTCAGAAGGCTAAACCATGTTTATGCAAAGCCAGATAGCAAGATAAAGATGAATCAGATGGAGCCAGAAACAATGCACACGAAACGGGAACAATATACATTTAGCCTTAGATTAATGAAAACCTTGTGAGAAGAAAAGGGACATGTTGTTCTATGTGGAAGGTATCTCCAAACCAGGAGGCTCTGAAGCTGACATAGCATGTATATTATATATCTGAAAATGTCCAAAGGAAAAACCAGAATGCTAGTGCCAATCTCCATGTTCATCCTATTACTGTAAACAATAATTTGAATCTGAATAATTTGCATTTGATAATGAGATAATTTACAGATAATTTCTTTAAAAGCATTTTGGATCGGAATGCTGAACTGAAGGAAGCGCTGCAGATGATCTGGGACAGCCTGCCGCAGGGACTGATCGACAAGCCTGTTAAGAACTTTCCAAAGCGACTGAAGGCCTATGTTAAAGCTGGGGTGGACAATTTTAGCATTCATAGTGACTACAAAATTCTGACACATTGTTAATTCTATTGTTTGAATGATGTTATTTTGCTGTGTTTCAGCTTGAACGTTTTAAATGTGCAAAAATTGCTAGGTAGTAACGTTAAAGTCTCAGTAACATCAACATAGCTTAAGATAATGAAATGCTAATATGCCAGTATGATGACTGAATAAGTACGTAAAAACTGGAAAAAAACTGTAGGGGGTTGCTTTTTTTTTTTTTTTTGTCTCACCCTGTACAATGTGTAAATTCTGCCATTAACATACATAGATACAATAACTCCAGTAATGCAGAATTTTCTTGCAGGAACATGCAGACATTTCTGCTCTAAAGAAGTTATAAATGTCTGCATGTATCTTATATATACACATGCATATTTTATGGTTCTAGCGACATAGGCATTATTGCCATAGACTTTGGTGGTGGCAACTTCTATTCTTAATAGCGTTCTATGAGTGGCTGCTCCTGAGGAAGCTGGATTGTGAAACGGAGGGCTCAGTTGAGCATTTGAAATTTCAGCTAAGTTCGATTATCTTTTCTTTGATTTGGTGCATTTATTGCATTTATTTTTGAAAAGATACATATTGTGAGGACGTTTTTCGGACTTGTGGTGGCCTCAGATTGAACTCAAAGTGACAGACTGTCTGAAGTTTTCTTCCTCCCACATATAGTAGTTATTTGAAAAGTGAAGATATTTTCTTTGGTGCACAGTACTATTTTTTTGTGATTGAACATTTCTTCAGTAAACCTTGTCTATTTGATTGGGATTGGTTTATTTAACAAAAATATACATATACTTTGTTGCACCCAAACTATGGGGCCCTTTTAATAAGTGGTGATAAGCCCCACTGCACGCCAATCTGGAGCTACCACCAGCCCAACGCGGGCACCAGCGGTAGTTCCACCCCCAGCGTGTGGCATTTCTGATGCTAGCAGAAGTATTTTAAAAATATTTCCACAAGCAATTACCTGGTGGTAATCGTGCAGCGCAGTGTGCTACCCGGTTACCATTGGGTTAGCGCAGGAGCCCTTATCGCCACCTATTGAGGTGGCAGTAAGTGCTCCCCCCCCTCCACATGGCCATGTGGTAAGTGAAATCTTACTGCATGGCCATTTCTTTTTTGCGCCTTTTTACCCACTGCTGTAAAAGGGTCTCAGCTCACAATAAAAATGGCCCCCGCTGCAAGCACAGGGCCCTTTTTACCACAGCTTAGTAAAAGGTCCCCTATGTTTCCAGAAACACCTATATGCAATTAGAATAAAAGTATACATGATTTTTGGGCCACAGATCTTTACAGGCATATACCCATGTGTAATTTTATAATAATTTTCTACCATATGTAAAACATGTTTTACATGTGGAAAACAGCTCAGCACCAAAATATATAGAGAGATATTTAGTCAGCGGCAGTTAGTGTTTTTTTAAACGCTGACTGCCGCTTGCTAAATTAGCTTTGGATATTCAGTGCTGGGCCATGTGTGGGCATCAGCACTGAATATCCAGTGCTAATTTTCGTTGTCCTGGCCGCTGGAGCTTATGTGGGTCCTGGCCGATATTCACCCAGGGCCCGCATAAGACAGTTATGCAGGCCCTGGCTGAACTTACAATTCTCTCCAAGCCCCTTCTGATCACCTCCCTGAAATGCTTCCCCCCCTCAACAGCAAACCCCTCCCCCATCACCATAGATCCTCCCCGGGCCTACCTACATCCCTGGTGGTCAAGTAGGGGGGTTGGTTGTGGTACTACTGAATATTACCAGGACTCGCATAACTACCAGCTGCTCCCCACTGCCACTCCCTGTACCGCCCCTGACCTGCCTACTTTTTTTGGGCTGCTGAGAGCTAATATTCATGGGCACTACCCGGTTAAGAGTCACTGAATATCAGCAGTTGTGTAGCCCCAGGCGATTTAAGCAGGCTTTGAATATTGGCTGGAAACAATACTATAGTGAAAGAAAATGATGTGCATTTGTTAATGCATTTTTTCAGTTTTTTAGTGTGCCTTAAAAAAATTAGTGCATACTAAATTGATTTAACATGTTAACTGAGAGCTCAACAAATTCTGGGTGGTAGGTCAGTCCGGTACCTTGAAAATGTTTCCTGGCACCAGGGATTTCATGCCCCTGACACACCATTTTTTAAGCAGTTCTGAAAGGGCTCAATTTAAATGCAAATGTCCACAATGGCTAGAAATTGCAAGGGGGTGTTCTGGGGGTGTGGTTTGGCATGTCCTGGGCAGGTTAAACATCTGTATATATGTTCCCCATTTTATAAAGGGAATGCACCTATATGACTTACAATTTCCAAGCTGGGATTTACAGCTGCTCCCTGGCACATACAGGTTTTTAAAAAGTGCTCATTTCGGCCAGCCCTTTAGGGAGGAATTCAGGAAGGTATCCTCCTCAATCCCCCTGTATTTACCCTAGCTAACTAAAAATAAAGATTGCAGCCTCTGTAGTTAATTAGCTGCATTTATACATATAGATTTGCAGGATGTCTCATATAGTAACATAGTAACATAGTAGATGACGGCAGAAAAAGACCTGCACGGTCCATCCAGTCTGCCCAACAAGATAAACTCATATGTGCTACTTTTTGTGTATACCTTATCTTGATTTGTACCTGTCCTTTTCAGGGCACAGACCGTATAAGTATAAGTCTGCCCAGCACTATCCTCGCCTCCCAACCACCAGCCCCACCTCCCACCACCGGCTCTGGCACAGACCGTATAAGTCTGCCCAGCACCATCCCCGCCTTCCACCACCGGCTCTGCCACCCAATCTCGGCTAAGCTCCTTAGGATCCATTCCTTCTGAACAGGATTCCTTTATGTTTATCCCACGCATGTTTGAATTCCGTTACTGTTTTCGTTTCCACCAACTCCCGCGGGATGTCTCATATGGACTTGTAAGTGCTGACACATACATGTACAAGTTGTGAAATACTGACTTAAACGTGCAAGTTGCCAAGTTTCCTCTGCTGCACTTTCCCTGTGTACCTTTGCAAAACAGCTGCTCCTGCTGTACATGCCAGCAAAATATGCATGCGCTCCTGCAGGTTTTTTTTTTTTAAGTTGTATGTTGGCAGGTTCTTTTCTAAAACACCATTGGACCCGAGCAGATTTCAACCTGGATGTCTAAGCTCTCATCCCTATTTAAAATGGGGCTTCTATTCTCTGAGAAAATTTATCATGAGCTGGAATTTTATTGCAAACCTTGAAATACCAGAGCCATTCCCAGACGTCTATAATAATAGGTTTTCCCTGGGAAAGAAACCAAACAGCATGTTGGTAAAGAGGCCCTATTAATAACGAAGAGAAGAATGATCTTGACATTTCAATTTGGGAAAGATATGAGTTTCCAAATGCAAATATTATTACACTATATTGCTGCTTTACTAAACTATATTGTTTGATAATGCTGTGCTACTAAACGCTGTATTGCTGCCTGCCACATGACACTACTGGTTAACCTTAGTTTAGTGTAAGTTGCTTAAAAATTGATACACTGCCTTTCATTAGGTTACACCCAGGCAGTTAAAGAAAAAAAAAAGAAATATAATAATTCAACACAACTTATAGGAAAGAGACACTTAGAGGGACAGTTTCGAAAGGACATCCAAGTCAGATTAGAGACGTCCATCTCACATGTATTTTCCTACAGGGAATACATCTATGTGGTAAGGCTGACCAGAATGAACAGCCATTATATAGAGCAGAGGGGCAGCCTAGTGGTTAGTACAGTAGCCTTTAAACCAGGATCAAATCCCACTTTATCTCTTATTTTGTAATTCTGAGCCTTCCAGGAACAGAAAAATACCTACTGTTCCTGAATATACACCACTTCAATAACCTTCAGGCTTGAAGGTGGCCTATATATTTAGGTACAGTAGGTATTTTTCTATTCCTGGAGGACTCACAATTTTGTTTTTTTTAAGATAAGTGGGATTTGAACCTGCATTCTTTGGGATGCAGTTCACTTCATTAACCACTATGCTACACCTCTGAGCCATGTACTGGTGTCACCAAAATGCTTATAATACCTGAAGCTGTTACAGATCCTGGGTTTTCCTTTCTAATTTCACTTTCAGGGGAGAGGGGGTGGGACAGCAACCATTGGTGGATTAAGGAGGTGTCAGCTACTCAATCAGAGTACCTTTTTGTACCCTAGAAGTGCCTGAAACAGGTCTAACTAAGAATGTCCTTCTTTTTAGACTTGGGCATTTCTTCTTGTTCAGTTCTCACTGAACATGACATTCAGATTTTTGGCCCTCCTTAGTCCCACCCAAAACATACCTACAACATGCCCCCCCTTGTTATTCGGACATACTGCCATGTTGGATGTCCCTCTTCTGCTTTTGCAAAATCAAGATTTGGATGTTTCAAGCACATAGACATCCATTTGGGCATGTTGAGATTGTTTGTTTGCTTTGAAAATAAGCACCATAGATATCATAGAATGTAAAAATCAGATAAAATATCCAAAGGAAAGCATTAGGATGGGAAGGGGCAATATCAGTATTAATGTCTAGAGTTACTGATCCCAAACCCACATTTCAAGTCAACCCAAGACAAAATCCAGGGACAATGCAAGGGTATTTCAACTTTACTCCCAAGATTTTGACAATTAAACTCAACAACCATGACCTCCCCAACAGTATCCCTCTCAGAAATGTATAATTGGACACCATACTTTAAATATTAAATTTTGCTTTATATATATACATGTTAGCACTTTCCCTCCAGGTAAAAGAATGTTGGTTCTTTGAGTAACTGGGGCTGTCAGGACCCTTTGTTTTTTGCTTTGACTGTTGCTGCTTTTTGCTCTCCTTCACAAACTGTCACTCTAGGTGACCAACTTGTCTTGCCTAATGGTTGAGCCAGCCCAGTCAAAATCCTAAAATGTATCTTTGTTCCTCATTGTTACAACTGGGACAATCATCTGAAAGGAAAATCCTCCTTACACTGCTACGTTTCAAAGAAGACCTGCATCTTCCACCACAGGAGATTACAAAAAAAAATCTTTGGCATGTGCCTGCACTGGAGATAATAACCGACCTGGGGTTATCTGCTACACTTGCAATTGAAGGTCAGGGTATTTGTGCAAAAGACAAAAAAGTTCAACCAAATGTATTTAAACTTTAATCTTTTCCACTATTAAAAATGTTTTCTTATGTAATCCTAGCTCCATCTTTATTTGTAGGGAATACACTATATTAGTAGTAAGTCAAAGTGTGCTTAGATAGTTCCAGAAATTTTATGGTTGAAAAAAATGCAAGCTATTTGATATCATTTATTTTGATTTTCAGAAAGAATCTCATAAAATTGCATATACTGAACTACTAAGGGAACTAGGAATTATAATGATTTGGGCAAGACATGAGGCATGATTTATGAACTGTTGGTAAAGACAGAGAGGCAGTTCAGTGCAGGAAACCGGTTGTAAAGCATCATATTAGGCTGAGAACACAGAATGCAGATTTTTTTGTTTGCATCAGGAAGGAAGAATTCTACATACACTACTCCTCATAGAAAGTTGTATTTATTTATTTTCTGCCAGGCTTGTCCTCCTCTACACCTGGAGTTTTGCTCAGAAGCCATCCAACAATTACTTGCCATCATTTAATGCAATGATAGTAAAGAAGATCGTTCAGCACTAGGCTGAGTATAATGGACTTTCTTTCCTAGAGATTGAAGTTTTATCCCTGATTAAATATTCCTTTCTTCCTCAACTGCTCAGCTATCACAGTGACCCTCTTCAACTTGCCCTCTCATCCTTACACAGATATATGGGACTCAACGCAATAACAGAGGAGGGCTTTGTCAAAATCTCAACCAACCACCTGCTCCCTTGATCCCTGCCCATCAAAGATAATGAAGCAGGCAAGTAGGGGCTTCAAAGAAGGGGCCACACCATACAACTTATGGATTCTTCTCCTTCTAATAACCAACCACCAAAAGCATTAAAAAGGGCAGTGGTGTGTCCTCTGCTAATGAAAAGTACCTTAGACTGGATAGGTCAAAAGTTACTGGTCAGTATTTAACATCCCATTTCTAGTAAAACTATTAGAAAAAATAGCTTTGGATAATACTATGCATTCTTTGGAAAGAGGGTGCACTCTTTTTCCAAGTTTGCGCATGAACAATGGCTCCACTATCAAGAAAGAACGTTTCCTATTTCCACACAGTGTGAACTATTTCCAAAGAGTAAGGAGATCAAGGAGGTGGACTTGGTCAGTACAAGAGAAATATTTTATTAGTTGCAAAATTACAAATGTGCCCAACATGGCTGTGTTTTGTCCTGAATGGGTTGCTTCAGGGGCAAAACATAAAGGGACCTTTTTACTAAGGTGCGGTAGGCCTACCGTGTGCTAAAAGATTACCACCGCAAGACATCCTGAGGCATCCCACGGTAGTGTTCTGCTTAGTGAGTGCTAATCCTGTCTGGAGGGTGTGAGTAGCATGGGAAACCTTACCACCTCTTAAAGAGGTGGTGGTAAGGACTCCCAGCGGTAATGGCCGCACGTTAATTGAGACATTAGCATGTAACTATTAAAAAAAAAACTCCCCTGAGCACAGCCATTTTACTGCTGTGGTAAAAGTGGCTGCAGCACATGGAAAACCCATGTACTGACAGCAGCGCTGGCCACTTTTTAGCACAGCTTAGTAAAAGGAGCCCAAAATGAAATATTTTTTTTCTGCTCATTCCTATGTTGGTACAAATGAAGGTCCATCTCTAGTCAAAGGCTTTGATCCAGGCCTTCTGCATAGCTGAACATAAGTCCAAGCTTTTCATGATCAATCTTTGAGGAGGGGGGGGGGGGAGATTAATTTTGACTTTGGAAGAATCTGTTAAAAATGTACACACTGGTTTAATTTTTTTTTTTTTACATTTCCTTATGCCTTTTTATTTTTGGAGGGGAGGATTTTATGGTTTTTCAATTTGAGCTTTTTCAGTTTTTTGTTTTGTTTTGTTTCATCACATGGCTGACAAGATAGTGAGTAATTAACTTAAAAGGATAGATTAGGATAAAAGCAAGAGGGGGATGTGGAGTGGAAATTCATTGGTTTGATACTCATTTCAAAAATTAAGCGCTCTTTTACCAAGCGGCAGTAAAAGATGACCTGTGGTGGCATCAGCACATTGGATTGCTGTACACCAAAGCCACCTTTTACCGCAGCAGTTAAAAGGTTTTTTTTAAAGGAGGCGGTAATTGTCCGTGCGGTACTTAAAAAATTGCCGCACAACCATTTACTGCTGAAGCCTTTACCCTCACCTATTTATGAGTTGGTGATGGCTCCAGCAGTAACTTGGTGGTAATAAGCCAGTGCGCGGTGCTGCCTGATTTCCACCGAGCACGCCCACTCCCTGTCCACTGGTGCCAGAAAATAATAAATATTTTCTAGTGCTGGAAATGGTGTGTGGCAGGCCCAAAACTACTACCAGACTCCTGGGTGAGCCTGGTGGTAGGGTCAATTTGTTGTACGCAAACTCGGCAGTAGCCTTACCATCCCTTCATAAAAGGGCCCCTTAGTTTGGAAAGGAATGTTATATAAATGAAGAGAAGCATTTGGAAAATTATGGAGAATAGAAAAGAATGTTTTATTTTCAGTTTCTGTTTGAAGTTTTTCCCAATTTTCAGATTTTTTTTTTCAGTTCATTTCACATACATACATATCAGTAAATTATTCATATTGGAACTTTTTAACATGGAAATTATAGGTTAATGTGCATTATATCGATTTTTCATGCCCTTTTTTAAGGCGTCATGAGGAACCAAATATGAACTAATGAATATATTCCTGTAGATAAATCACAAGGGAAAGAGAGGTTGTAACAAGACATTAATCTTAGCTTTTGCATATGTATTTTTTTTTTTTGTTACATTTGTACCCTGCGCTTTCCCACTCATGGCAGGCTCAATGCAGCTTAAATGGGGCAATTGAGGGTTAAGTGACTTGCCCAGGGTCACAAGGAGCTGCCTGTGCCTGAAGTGGGAATCAAACTCAGTTCTTCAGGACCAAAGTCCACCACCCTAACCACTAGGCCACTCCACTTGAGGAAGATGATACCAAAGATACCTCTTTGTTTTAAGTACAAATTTGAGACAGTATACCGCAGAGGCAGAACTGACAACCAAGGAATTGGTGGTTACTGACTTTTGGAATTGGACCAGAACTTTTTCTATGCAGATGCTGTTGGCTGCATACTTTTACTTTTGATATTGGACCTCATTTTTCTTTTAAACACAGGTATTGCAGTACATGTTCTGAATCTGTGAATGTATTGTGGAAACCTAGGCTGACTCCTGACAAAGGTTTTTCTGAAACTTGGCCAGGTTGGATCCTGTTTCCATTAAAGTTGACATTTGGATAAATTCTTGCTGTGTTTGTCCTTCCTTGGATTTGCTGTAGTTTGGTTGTCTGTCCTTAAGTACAAATTTGACAATGAAAACAATTCTATATAAGGGCCTCCTATGTATACGGGCTGTTATTATGGATCAGGTTTTGAAACTCACATTGCTGAATAATACTGTAAAGATTTTAAAGATGTTTTCATTTAAGACAAAGTAGAGGAGTGTGGTAGCCGTGTTAGTCCACTCTTAAGGTTATCAATAGAAAGCAAACAAAATAAAACATGGAAAAGAAAATAAGATGATACCTTTTTTATTGGACATAACTTAATACATTTAAGACAAATAAATGCAACAATAAGCTTATAGGCTTAGGAAGGCAACAAATAAATATGAAACTGAAACTGAAAACAAAAAGGTTATAACATCAAGGGCCCTGTTTACTAAGGTGTGCTAGCATTTTTAGCAAGCGCTAAAAATTAACACATGCTAACACTAAAGACACCCATAAGAATATATGGGTGTCTCTAGAATTAGAGTGCGCTACATTTTAGAGAACGCTAACAACGCTAGAACGCCTACAGCGTGGCTCAGTAAACAGAGACCCTAGAAAGTCCTTGGTACTGAAAATGACTGTACAATTCTGATACAACCTTTCATGTAATTGTAGTAACACAATGTATTACTTCAATTACTGAAATGAAGCATCCTTAAAATCCAAAACAAAATATTTTGTCCATATGGCTTGTTTCTTCCGTAAATACTTTCTTCTCTCCTGTGGAAACTGCATCTAGCTTTCCATCAGTATGCTGTGCTGGTATTTCAATGATTCACTTCTTAATGTCAGCCTATTTCTTCTAATCAAGGCCCTTGGAAGAGAACTGTCAATTTTGGGGACGGTGTTGCGACACTTCCTGGCATTTTGTCATCTGCCACTGTAGGGACTTTACACTTGCGCCATCAATATCAATACTTTTCACTGAAGGCAGAAACAACTGTCAGTATTATAGGCATCACAAGTAAATTAAAAAAGTGTCCCAAGTTAATATTCTCACATTAGAACAACAGTCTCTCCCATAAATTATTAAAATCTCTACAATTTATTATCGTGTCTCTAGCTATGAACGAGCCATAAAAAAGAGGAACATGCAGTATTAGAAGCCATTCTACTTAATTAATGATTTGGGGGGGGGGGGGGGGGGTTGGATAAGCTGCGGTTTATAAATCAAGTTTCAAGTTTATTGAAGATTTTCTATCACACCCAACAGCACAAGCCACTTGCTTAAAGGAAAGGTATTTACTGTCACTGTCCCTCCTAAAGCAGTGATCACCCCTGCCACAACCTAATTAATATATACACTGTTATTTTGGCATGAATTGCTTTCACTGCCTCCCCTTAGGTTATGCGTCTATAGTGGTAACCTTTCCATTGTTCTGAGAATTTGCAAGCAACTTCATTTGTGGCAGGTGAATGATGAAACGGCAAAAGCAGTACATTGTTGTGACTCCATCATATATGTGCACCTGTCTGTCTGCTGTGGCAATGGATATGATTATATCAGCCTATTGGCGAGCCAAACAGCAAAAACTAAAAATGAATTCCAAGACTAAAAGACAAAAATAAGCGTGTGAGGGCATGTTGCTTCAATAAATGTACTCTCAAAATGATAATTTCATTCCAAATTGCCATTTCACCCACACTAAGGGACTACACGGTAGGCAAGGGCATAAAAGAAATATTTTCGACTGGTTTGGAGTTGAGAAAAAATACATCAAATGGTGTACTCTGTTTATGTTTTGCCTCATAATGGAAATAAATTGGAACTCTGAATTTGAAATGGTGCTGTTGTGCAGAACCTTCCTTAAATTGATTTAGGCTTGAAGCTACACTTTTCTGATAGAGGAGATGATGAAAAAGACAGCTAAAAGATAATGTGAAATAAGGGCTACAATAACTTGGTCATGGCAGATATACTGAGAGATCTCTTCTGCGTATGTACTTGACATATCCTGATCTTACATAAGAACTTAAGAATAGCCTTACTGGTTCAGACCAATGCTCCATCTATGCCAGTATCCTGTTTCCAACAGTGGCCAATCCAGGTCACAAGTACCTGGTAGAAATCCAAATAGTAGCAGCTTTCCATGCTAACAATCCCAGGGCAAGCAGTGGCTTCCTCTTGACTGACTCAATAGGAGACTATAGACTTTTCCTCCAGGAACCTGTCCAAACCTTTTTTAAACCCAGATATTTTAACCTCTGTTACCACATCCTCTGACAAAGAGTTCCAGAACTTAACTATTCATTGGGTGAAAAATATTTCCTCCTATTTATTTAAAAAGTATTTCCATGTAACTTCATTGATTGGCTCCTAGTCTTTGTACTTTTGGAACGAGTAAAAAATTGATTCACTCCTACTTTTTCTACACTACTCATGATTTTGTAGACCTCAATCATATCTCCCCTCATCCATCTCTTTTCCAAGCTGAAATGCCCTAACCTCTTTAGCCTTTCCTCATATGAGAGGAGTTCCATCCCCTTTATCATTTTGGTCGCTCTTCTTTGAACCTTTTCTTATTCTGCTTTTTTTTTTTTGAGATACGGCGACTAGAACTGAATGCAATACTTATGGGGAATTCTGTATAGGTCACACAAAGTTGGGCACTCAATTTTGCGTGTGGATCCATGTTCTGCACGCAAAATATTTTGCTTACTTGGTGATAACAATCGATAATTGGCATTAACAAGCACCTAATTGGCAGTCATTGAGAGTTACATACGGATCTGTCCCACGCCCTATTCTATAACATGCATGCCTAATTTTCATAGCATGCAACTCCAAAGGGGCATGGTCATGGGAAGGGCATTGGCAGGTCAGGGGTGTTCCCAGAATTTAGGAACAGTGTTACAGAATACCTGCATTGGCACATCTAACTGCCATTAGTTGGGCATGAACATTTACCCCAGCCTTTGGTACACACAAATGCTGGCACCAAAATACTAGCTTAGGGTGATCTATACTGAATTCCCACCTCTGCCAGCTGAGGCCCTGCTGATCCTGCCTATGCCTCAGAGAGAGAAGGGCCAGCAGGACCTTTATGGGCTGCCTGCAAACTCATGGGCTAACTCGCCTGAACATATTGGTGCTCTGATAGGGGCTGATATTATTTGTTGGGGGGGGGGGGGGGTAGCGCAATTGAAATTTAAATTTTTTTTAGGGCTGCATTTTGATTAGCCCAATGGAAATGAAAATTAAGCCACTGCTCAACGGTATGTTTACATTCAGTACTGTTTGAAAGTTTCCCAGCTTCCTGGGGTTTTTAATCGTGTTTAATCACACGATCTAGATTTTTAATTGCGTGATTAATTGTGATTAAAAATTATAATCAAAATTCAGCCCTAAATATAAGAACTTAAAAGAACATTTTTATTAAACTATACTTAACCACACACCCTTACAGTCATATTCAAGGATACAGAGTTTTCATTAGAGAGGTTAGTGCAATCTGATTTCAGTAGATGAATCCCATAAGCCTTTAGAGATAGCACAATTACAATAAATTGTTAAATCTCTGGCATTTCCCAAACCATTTCAAATACCTTTTCAGTTCAACAGTGACTATTCTTAATCTTTACATCATAGTTGACCTTAATTTCAGATCTTGTACCTAATTAAACCAGTCACAGTCAATGAGTGGTCCTAATAAGAAAGTAACGTTTAGTTTCAGGAGGTTATAATTAGATATTTCATGCTATTTACATCCATAGCTCTATTAACTGAACAGTAGGTGATAGTGCCCTTGTATAAGTATCTGGTGAGGCCCCATTTAGAGTACTGTGTGCAATTCTGGAGACCACACATAAGGAAAGATATAAACTGGATGGAGTCAGTCTAGAGGGCAGCTACAAAATTAGTAATCGGTCTCAGCCATAAAACATATAGGGACAGTCTTAGGAACCTCAACATGTATATGCTGGAAGAGAGGCGAGAGAGAGGGGGGGGGGGATATGATAGAGAGATTTAATTACCTCAGTGGCATCAATATACAGAAGGCGAGCCTTTTTCAAATGAAGGAAAACTCTGGAAGGAAGTGGCATGTGATGAAGTTAAGAGGCAATAGACTTAGGAGGAATCTAAGAAAATACTCTTTCACCAAAAGGGTGGTGGATGCATGGAATGGCCTCCTGGTGGAGGTTGAGGAGATGAGGACAGTGTCAGAATTTAAGCAAGCATAGGCACATGGGATCCATTAGGAAAAGGAAAAGTTAATGGTTACTGAGGAAAGGCAGACTGGATGGGCCATAAGGCCCTTATCGGTCGTCATGTTTCTATGGGGCCCTTTTACTAAGCTGCAGTAGGCTCTATGTGCATGCAGTGTACACCCATATGAGACTTCCACCAGGCCAGCACATCCTCCTGGCGGTAATTTCAGATTTGGCACACACCCATAACATGTGGATGAATTATTTATTTCCTCCTATGCACACCAGTTCTGGTGGTAATCGGCACTTGGCGCGTGCCATCTGGCCACTGCATGTGTAGCTCATGAGCCTTTTCAGCTAGATCAATGGTATTTTATTCTAGTCTTTTTACTATCACCCCAAATTATTATGTACCAGCCACCCACAATTTAGAGTGATAAGAGACCAAGGCCACGTATGAGAAAAGCAAAAATTTTTATTACTTACGAAAGTACAGATACAATCAATAGTTTCTCATGGGAGGACAGCACTGCTACACTGCTACACATAGGTGTTATCTGTAACCGTCTCTCCAAAGTATTGTTCTGATTTAACTGCTTATATACCTTTATTTTAAACAACGCTTCACATAGGTTTAGCAAGTTCTCTTCCTCAAAGATAATCCTGTTTTCTTTCAACACCATCTGTTTCCCCTCAGTTGCTAAACCACATTTTTGTCTGTTGTAATACTACTGCTACTACTACTTAACATTTCTAGAGTGCTACTAGGGTTACGCAGTGCTGTACAAGTTAACAAAGAAGGACGGTCCCTGCTCAAAGGAGCTTACAATCTTGCTCCTTTCTCATGCCTGCTTGCATGCAGGAATGTCTTATCAGATCATGAGTTTCTGGTTCACATGCTTATCAGTTTTTGCCCTTTGGCCCTGTTCCCTGTGCTCATTATTTACAATGGGTGACATTAAGGGCTCAGGCCGGTTTTGGGTGCGCGCTGATTTCATTTTTCCCGCAGGCCCTTTTCACATTTCATTAAAAAAAGCCCTTTGTTGTAGATGCGGTAAAAACTGGCCCAGCGTGCACCCGATACATGCGCGTACACTACTGTAGGCCACTTTTTACCGCTGCTTATTAAAAGGGCCCCTATGTTTCTAATAGTTTTGTAGTTGGGATGATATATTATGGTGGTCCCCAACTTGATCCTAGAAGCATTCTAACCAGTCTGGTTTTCAGAATGTCTATAATGAATATGCATGAGATAGTTTTCTATACACTTAAGGCAATGCATGCAAATCTATCTCATGCTTCTTTACTTTGGATACCCTGAAAACCAACTTGACTAGGACCTCTCTAGGATTTGGTTGGGGACCACTAAGTTATTAATTTACTAAAAAATTCCTTTATGATTTTTTACCATAAATACACCATAACCACTGCGGGAAATTAGTTTAGTTTAGTTTTATTTCATATATCACCCTTCACATTACTTAAGAGCGTTATTTCATATACCTCCCTTCACATTACTTAAGAGTGGTATCCAAAATTTTGAGGAGAAGGAAAGGAACTACAACTTTGCATAGAAAAGGGATAGAGAAGGAACAGGAGAGAGATAAAAGACCATCACACTAGGTAGGCTGTGGCTCAGGGCCCAGGTCCCTTAGTGGAGGCCACAAAAAGAAATGCTGCTTTAAACAACTTGAGCCTTCAATAGGGGTTTAAATCGAGGGAAAGCTTGTTCAGATTGTAAGAAAAGGGGAAGAACATTGTTGCCAGTTAGGGGTGCTGCTTCAATATTGTGTTTTCAACCACTACAGATTGGCAGGTTCTCTGGAGTCCTGCAGCGCTAGCCTGTCCCTCACTATTGAAAATGTGATAGCGAAACGGCGCCCTCCGCTGGCAGGCCTGTAAGTGGAGGACTCCTGCTCAGCTTAGAGGGAACAGTAACCTGTACATTAAAATGGTGTAACTTTAGTACTTCTATTTTTGGTGTTTATAACTGTAAACTTAGCAGTACAATATTTAAATGGGCAGATCAATTAAATGTGGCTGTGGTGCTAAAAAATGAAATATTTAGTGCTGATATATATCTATAAGTATCTATCTTAGTGGTTTCCAAACGTGGTCCTGGAGGCACCCTGGCCAGTCAGGTTTTCAGGATATCCACAATGAATATTCATGAGCTCTCCTGCCCATTTTGAATATTGATGTCATAGGAGCCTTTTTACTAAGCTGCGGTAAAAGGGGCCCTGCGCTAGCGGCAGCAACCATTTTTGCCGCACGCTAGGACCCCTTTTACCACGGTGACAAAAATGGCCAAAACTACTACTACTACTTATCATTTCTATAGCGCTACTAGACGTACGCAGCGCTGTACATTTGAACATGAAGAGACAGTCCCTGCTCGACAGCTTACAATCTAATTAGGACAGACAAACAGGACAAACAAGAGATAAGGGAATATTAAAGTGAGGATAATAAAATAAGGGTTCTGAACAAGTGAATAAGGGTTAGGAGTTAAAAGCAGCATCAAAAAGGTGGGCTTTTAGCTTAGATTTGAAGACGGCCAGAGATGGAGCTTGATGTACCCGCTCAGGAAGCCTATTCTAGGCATATGGTGCAGCAAGATAAAAGGAACGGAGTCTGGAGTTAGCAGTGGAGGAGAAGGGTGCAGATAAGAGAGATTTACCTAGTGAATGGATTTCCCGGGGAGGAATGTAGGGAGAGATGAGAGTGGAGAGGTACTGGGAGCTACAGAGTGAATGCACTTATAGGTCAAAAAAGTTTGTACTTACTGTGTGGCCATTTCGGGGGGGGGGGAGGGGAACACTTACTGCCACCCATTGAGGTGGTGGTAGGGGCTCCTGTGCTACCCCAGTGGAAATATTTTTCAAATATTTCTGCTAGCACTGGAAACGCTGCATGCTGGGGGTGGAACTACCACTGGCACCCACGTTGTGCCGGCGGTAGTTCCGGATTGCCGCACAGCAAGCCCGTGGTGGGTTTACCACTGCTTAGTAAAAGGGCCCCATAATGTTTAATGGCAGCCATTAACATGTATAAACATTTTTGAATATTGACCCATTAGATATTTATTTCCCAGTTAATTATGGGTTCTTTGAAGATACAAAAAACTGTGGTGTATCCTTGTTTTCATGTCACAGGTTCTACTGCTGAAGAAACTTGTATGAAAGGTAGATCTTCCCCATTCATAATGAACAAATAAAAAGAAAAACTATGCCAAAAGAATGACAGAGCAGAATTTATTTGACATTTTACAAGTATGGCGAGTATAGTGACTAGAATAAAAAGCAACTATGTAACAGTCTTCATCAAAAAGCATGTATGTATGAAATATATGCATTTGATTTAATGTAATTTAATTTACATTCAACATTCTTTCATTCATGTGGGATCCTTTGGAAGAAGCAGTTTTTCCTTCTACCGCAGGCATGTTTGATCAAAGAAATCCCACCCATAATCCAGATGTTGGTAAACTGCTGTAAAAGGATACAAATTCCTTATATGGATATTTGTAGAAGACAGCCTAATGCAGGAGTTATAGACTGGAGTCATTTAAAACAGGGAATAAGTCTTTGTACTTCAGGGTGAGGCTGTATAAAATAAACTGCAGTTAGATAAACAGATAAGACAATGGCAAAAGCTAGGGGGATGCTTGAGTACTTAGGAAGAGGGATAGCCAACAGAAATAAGGTGAGAATACTGCTACATAAGACCCCTAAGAGACCTAATATAGACTGTACAATTTTGAGGACCACATCTACAAAATGATATCAACTAGATGGAATCAATCCAGGGAGCAGCTACTAAAAAGTTAGGGGTCAATATTTAAAAGGTTTTAACATGGTAGGAGGGGTCCTGAGCACCGGCCAATATTCAGTCTGCTAACCAATTAAGTAAATGCATAAAGGGCCCTTTTACTAAGCCGCAGTAAGGCTAACGTGTGCTAAATCAACACTACCGCTGGAGCAGTGTGGGTGCCCAGCAGTAATTTCGAAGTTGGCGCATGCTGTTTCCCATGGTTGAAAATAAATTTTCTATTTTCTACCTTGGGGGCGTTCCCAGCTGTAATTGGCAGTGTGTCTACATGGCTGCACACTGACTGATTAACACTCGAGTAGCGTGTGAACCCTTACCACCAAGTAAATAGGTGGTGGTTAAGCCTCAGGCACTAAATAGCTGCACGCTTTTTAAAATATTAGCATATGGACATTTAGTGCCTTATTGCACTACTTTTAATATTAGCACATGGCCATTTAGTGCTCCACCGAAAAAAAGGCCTTTTTACTCGTGGCAGTAAAAAAAAATGGCCCAGCGCGTGCCAATTTCATGCATCCAAACTAGCGCAGGCCACTTTTTAGCCTGGATTGGCCGCTGTCGTGGACAGGATGCTGGGCTCGATGGACCCTTGCTCTTTTCCCAGTGTGGCATTCTTTATGTACTTATGTACCGCAGCTTAGTAAAAAGGCCCCAAAGTTAGGTCAGTGAAAAGGCTGTCCTAGCTTTAAGCACTGAGTTAACTGGGCACCATTTTGAATATTGGTCCGCAATGGGTTAATTTCTGGGCTAGCGCACATACCCGAATATTCAAAGCTGGGAGCCATGCATGCTTTGGCATTGAATATCTAGGATTAGTTCAGCCTGTAGCTAGCAGCAGCTACAAAGCCACTTACCATGGTGGGCTAAAAATTACCCCATTAACAGCCTTCATAAAAAGGCACACAGGGAACAGATGGGAACAGAGAAATAGAGGCATGTAAGCACCTCCAAGGACTAAATGGACAGAAGGCAGACTCTTTCAATACAAAGACACCTTAGCTGTAGAATTATAGGTCATGGGACGAAGATGAAAGAAGTAGATAGACTGAGGAATAATCTAAGGCAAAATTTATTTACAGAATGAGTTGTATATGCATGGAAGAGGGAGTGGACGTAGAGACATGGGTATCTGAATTCAAGAAGTAAGGGACAACCCAGAGGGACCTCTAAGAGAGAAAGAGATTGTAGAGCTGAGCAGGAGGTATGAATGGGCAGACTGGATGGATTGTATATTCTCCAACTGCCATTATGTTCAATGTCTGTATGTTTCCCTGAAACTTTGTAAAGCCAAATGCCTCAAATTCAATTTTCAATGTAGAACTGAATATTAATAAATAAACATTAACCTATTTGAAATTATGTCCTAGAACGATTTGTATTTGTAAAAATCTATAGCAGCCATTTTGAGAACAGAGCTAGAATTGGCAGGAGTATCCGTGGATCGCTGCTGCTCAACTACACCCCTAGATCACTAGGGACTGGAATATAGGCCCAGGAGGGGGGGGGGGGGGGGGGGGGGAGAAATGGGACAAAGCACACATTTTCGGCTTCCACCAAAAACACACGTCATTTTTGGCCAAAACTGAAAACATGGCTGAAACAAGCAAAGTTCTTTTCTTTATTTTTTTTTCTTTACTATTTTTTAAATAAAGGACTGAGATACACATTGTGTTGCCAGTAGTCCTCACTGTTTCACTGCATATGGGATATACACTTTGGGCCAAATTCTATATATTGCACCTTAAAAATTGGCACCAATTAAAGACACACATAGAGGGGCATAATCAAAATCGAACGCCTATCTCCATGGGTGTCTATGTCCGAAAACGGGTACGTGAAGAGGCGGGACAGACCGTATTTTCAAAAAATGGACGTTTTTCAGCTGGGCGTTTGTTTTTTTTAGCGATAATGGAACCTAAAAACACCTAGCTCAAAAACGTCCTAATCCGAGCCATTTGGTCGTGGGAGGGGCCACGATTCGTAGTACACTCGCCCCCCTGACATGCCAGGACACCAACTGGGCACCCTAGAGGTCAGTGCGGTGGACTTCAGACAACGCTCCCACATGCATAGCTCTCTTATCACGGGTGCTGAGCACCCAACCCCCCTCCCCCAAAACCCACTACCCACAAATGTACAACAGCTCTTAGGGGTGAAGGGGGCACCTACATGTGGGTACAATGGGTTTTGGAGACCTCCCATTTACCAGCACAAGTGTTACAGGTAGGGTGGGATAGGCCTGGGTCCACCTAGCTGAAGTGCACTGCGGTACCCACTAAAAGTGCTCCAAGGACCTGCATACACGCAGGCCTCTAGAACTTGTTGCTGCTATATAACATTGGCACACCAGTTGACACCTGAAGACTAATCTCTCCAAAAACGTCCTTTATTGGAATAAGCACGCTTACTCACAGTTAACTGCAGATCAGAGGTTGTGCCCCACTGGCAACGAGTCTCCCTGGTACTGAGATGAGCAGTAGGTCAGAGCTGGCAGAATGGTGTACAATGCCCTCTTTCAGCCACATTCAAGGTAAGAACTAAGTTCTGTAACGTGGCTAACACGTGAAAGGGATCTAAAACTGGCTTACAAAAATGGCCACTATCTCATGGACTACCGGAAACAAAACAGGGCACACTCTGATCCAGTAAGCAGGGGGAAAAGCACCATGGGAGTAGAACCTACCAACTACCAACATCGTGAACATTTGCCACAAGCTAGTGGAATCATGGAGCCCAATACCCTACACCCACCACAATGCATTGCTGATGTGACTCTGCAGTGCGCATAACAGAAAAGTTGTCACACTCACCCGAGAGCCACATCAGAACCAGGGAAAGGCTGTCACAGGATAGAACACATTCTGCTGTCATAGAGGTGGGTACGGCATTTGAGGCTGGCATAGAGGCAGGAAAAAAAGTTATTAAAGTGGGTTTTCTTTGGTGGGAGGGGGTCAGTGACCACTGGGGGAGTCCGGGTAGGTCATCCCCGATTCCCTCCTGTGGTCATCTGGTCAGTTGGAGCACTTTTTTGGAACTTGTTCGTGAAAAAAAGGGTCCAAAAAAAGTGACCCAAAATCGCGGTAAAAATGCCTTTTTTTTCCGATTATCAGCTAAAGATGCCCATCTCTCCTTGGCCGATAACCACGCCCCAGGTCCGCCTTCACCACGCCTCCGACACGCCCCCGTCAACTTTACCTGTTTCCGCGACGGATTGCAGTTGGAAACGCCCAAAATCGGCTTTCGATTATACTGATTTGGGCGCCCATGGGAGAAAGACGCCCATCTCCCGATTTGGGTCGCAATATAGGCGTTTTTCTCTTTCAATTATAAGCAGGATAGTGTGATTTTATAAAGAGTACACACAACTTAATTGAACAACAAGCTAATCAGCGCTGATAATTTGAGAGATAATCAGTTATCAGCACTAATTGGCAATAATTAGAATTTAGGCACATATCCAATTCTATAACGGATTTCGCACATAGGAGGCATTCCTGGATTTTATGCGTGTTGATACAGAATCATGCCTAAGTGCACATAACTTAGATGCCAGTATTTAGGCTTGCTTATAACAGACCCAATTGTAGCCACCTACAATTAGACACACCTTAGTGCTAAGCTCAAATCTATAAAGGGGGCATACTTGTTATATGACAAATTGAAGGGTAGCAAATCTCCTGGACCGGATGGTATTCATCCCAGAGTACTGATAGAATTGAAAAATGAACTTGCAAAATTATTGTTAGTAATATGTAATTTATCTTTAAAATCGAGCTATCCACCCCAGGATATTGAGGGAGTTCAGAGAGGTTCTGGCTGGTCCTCTGAAAGATTTGTTTAATAAATCCTTGGAGATGGGAGAGGTTCCGTGCGATTGGAGAACGGTGGAGGTGGTCCCTCTTCACAAAAGTGGTGATAGGGAAGAAGCTGGAAACTAGAGGCCGATAAGCCTCACTTCGGTTATTGGAAAAGTAATGGAAGCGATGCTAAAGGACAGGATAGTGAATTTCCTGGAAGCCAATAAGTTGCAAGATCCGAAACAACATGGTTTTACCAAAGGGAAATCGTGTCAAATGAATCTCATTGAATTCTTTGACTGGGTGACTGGAGAATTGAATCAAGGATGTGCTATGGACGTAATCTACTTAGATTACAGCAAAGCTTTTGACACGATTCCCCACAGGAGGCTCTTGAATAAACTGGACAGGCTGAAGATAGGACCTGAAGTGGTGAACTGGATTAGGAACTGGTTGATGGACAGAAACCAGAGGGTGGTGGTGAATGGAGTTTGCTCGGAGGAGGGGAAGGTGAGTAGTGGAGTGCCTCAGGGATCGGTGCTGGGACCGATTCTGTTCAATATATTTGTGAGTGACATTGCCGAAGGGTTAGATGGTAAAGTTTGCCTTTTTGCGGACAATACTAAGATTTGTAACAGAGTGGACACCGGGGAGGGAGTGGAAAACATGAAAAAGGATCTGCAGAAACTAGAAGAATGGTCTAAGGTTTGGCAATTAAAATTCAATGCGAAGAAATGCAAAGTGATGCACTTGGGGAGTAGAAATCCACAGGAGAAGTATGTGTTAGGCGGGGAGAGTCTGATAGTTACGGACGGGGAGAGGGATCTTGGGGTGATAGTATCTGAGGATCTGAAGGCAACGAAACAGTGTGACAAGGCGGTGGCCGTAGCCAGAAGGTTGCTAGGCTGTATAGAGAGAGGTGTGACCAGCAGAAAAAAAGAGGTGTTGATGCCCCTGTATAAGTTGTTGGTGAGGCCCCACCTGGAGTATTGTGTTCAGTTCTGGAGGCCATACCTTGCTAGGGATGTAAAAAAAATGGAAGCGGTGCAAAGAAAAGCTACGAGAATGGTATGAGATTTGCGTTACAAGACGTATGAGGAGAGACTTGCGGACCTGAACATGTATACCCTGGAGGAAAGGAGAAACAGGGGTGATATGATACAGACGTTCAAATATTTGAAAGGTATTAATCCGCAAACGAACCTTTTCCGGAGATGGGAGGGCGGTAGAACGAGAGGACATGATATCAGAGTGAAGGGGGGCAGACTCAAGAAAAATGTCAGGAAGTATTTTTTCATGGAGAGAGTGCTAGATACTTGGAATGCCCTCCCGCGGGAGGTGGTGGAGATGAAAACGGTAGCGGAATTCAAGCATGCGTGGGATAAACATAAAGGAATCCTGTGCAGAAGGAATGGATCCTCAGAAGCTTAGCCGAGATTGGGAGGCGGGGCTGGTGTTTGGGTGGTGGGGCTCGTTCTGGGCAAGACTTCTACGGTCTGCATCCTGAAAATGGCAGATACAAATCAAGGTAAGGTATACACAAGAAGTAGCACATATGAGTTTATCTTGTTGGGCAGACTAGATGGACCGTGCAGGTCGTTTTCTGCCATCATCTACTATGTTACTATGTTATGAGCGTGGTACCAGAAGATTAGATGGTGGCCAATGTAACGCCGATTTTTAAAAAAGGTTCCAGAGGAGATCCAGGAAATTATAGACCGGTGAGTCTGATGTCGGTGCCGGGCAAAATGATAGAGACTATTATAAAGAACAAAATTACAGTGCATATTCAAAAGCATGGATTAATGAGACTTCATACATTTCAAATTCTTGCTGACCTCCCTCCAGTCTGCTCTTTTACTTGCCAAACAGGACTATTACATCCAGTTGACAGATTCTCTTGGCTCAAACCGTCGATGTCTCTTTGCCACACTGAACTTTCTTCTCAAAGTCCCTTCACCTCCAACTCCCCCTTCACTTTCTCCCCAAACTCTGGCTGAGTACTTTCATGATAAGGTTCAGAAGATTAAACTTGTATTCTCAACCAAGTCATCTCCACCTCTCCTTTCCTTAGTCATAGTAACATAGTAGATGACGGCAGAAAAGGACCTGCACGGTCCATCCAGTCTGCCCAACAAGATAACTCATATTTGCTGCTTTTTGTGTGTATACCCTACTTTGATTTGTACCTGTGCTCTTCAGGGCACAGACCATATAAGTCTGCCTAGCACTATCCCCGCCTCCCAACCACCAGCCCCTCCTCCCAACCACCGGCTCTGGCACAGACCGTATAAGTCTGCCCAGCACTATCCTCACCTCCCAACCACCAGCCCTGCCTCCCAACCACCGGCTCTGGCACAGACCGTACAAGTCTGTCCAGCACTATCCCCGCCTCCCAACCACCAGTCCTGCTGCCCACCACCGGCTCTGGCACAGACCGTATAAGTCTGCCCAGCACTATCCCCGCCTCCCAACCACCAGCCCCGCCTCCCGATCCTGACTAAACTCCTGAGGATCCATTCCTTTGGCACAGGATTCCTTTATGCTTATCCCACGCATGTTTGAATTCCGTTACCGTTTTCATTTCCACCACCTCCTGCGGGAGGGCATTCCAAGCATCCACTACTCTCCCCGTGAAAAAATACTTCCTGACATTTTTCTTGAGTCTACCCCCCTTCAATCTCATTTCATGTCCTCTCGTTCTACCACCTTCCCATCTCCGGAAAAGGTTCGCTTGCGGATTAATACCTTTCAAATATTTGAACGTCTGTCCATTCTCTCAACCCTCCAACCCCTGCCTCCTTTTCTTTCTTTTCTGAAATCACTGAAGAGGAAACTGCACATCTTCTTTCCTCCTCAAAACTAACTACCTGTTCCTCTGATCCAATTCCCACCCATCTACTTAGCATTATCCTACTGTCATCCCTTTTCTGTCATATCCTCGATCTTTCACTTTCCACTGTGACTGTTACTGATGGCTTTAAACATGCCGTAGTCACACCACTCCTTAAAAAACCTTCATTGGATCCTACCTGTCCTTCCAACTATCGCCCCATCTCCCTCCTCCCTTTCCTTTCCAAGATACTTGAATGTGCTGTTCACCACCATTGTCTTGACTTTCTTTCATCTCAAGCTATTCTTGATCCACTTCAATCTGGCTTTCACCCTCTTCATTCAACTGAAAGAGTATTTGCTAAAGTCTCCAATGACCTGTTCCTGGCCAGATCCAAAGGTCTCTATTCTATCTGCTGCTTTTGACACTGTCGATCACAGCCTACTCCTTGATATGCTGTCCTCACTTGGATTTCAGGGCTCTGTTCTCTCCTGGTTTTTTCTTATCTCTCCCATTGCAATTTTAGTGTATACTCTGGCAGATCCTCCTCCACTTCTATTCCACTATCAGTTGGTGTACCTCAGGGATCTGTCCTGGGACCTCTTCTTTTCTCCACCTCTACTTCTTCCCTTGGTACTCTGATCTCATCCCATGGTTTTCAGTATCATCTTTAAGCTGATGACTCCCAGATCTATCTCTCCACACCAGAAATTTCAACAGGAATACAGGCCAAAGTATAAGCCTGCCTGTCTGACATTGCTTCCTCGATGTCTCATCGCCATCTGAAACTAAACATGACCAAGACTGAGCTTCTTATCTTCCCCCCTAAACCAACCTCTCCTCTTCCCCCATGCTCCATTTCTGTGGATAACACTCTCATCCTCCCTGTCACTTCAGCTCATAACCTTGAGGTATGAAAAGAGTTGGATAAAACACACAGTTCTGCACAGAAGAGAACAAAAAACCCCATTTTTATTCAAATGAGCCTGATGCGGCCATGTTTCAGCTTGTGCCTTCATCAGGGGCATAAAAAATGTAGCCTTATTCAATCTCCAAGTAGTAAAATTATATCTGACAGACGTATCCCAATAATAATCCACTTATGAAGACTGGTCTCAAATCACAGGATAATAAAACTCCTTGTCACTGAAGCCTTGGAACTGTCTTTATAGAATACAAGCTTAAATAATTTTCACACCTAACTTTAGGTGCAGAAATGCAAGTATTCTGTAACCTTACCCCTAAATCCTGGGAATGCTCATGACCCACCCATGACCCTTGGCCATACCCCCTTTGGAGTTGAACGTGAGGTGAATTAGGAGCACTGGTTACAGAATAGGGGCACAGAGTAGATATGCAAATAACCAGTAATTATGGTTCATGATTTATTAACATTTATTTATTCATTCTTATATCCCACAATTATCCAAAAACATGTTTTGGTTCAATGTGGCTTACATTTAAATGATTCAGGAGTTCTACATTGTTGTGCAATTACAATACAGTGTGAAAATATTTAAACATTTGATAACACCGCCTTTAGTTACAGAGTAAATCAAGGCAATTCACAATAAAATTTAAACAAGCAGAACAGAACCTTATAAGGTACAGGACAGAGATCATTCATCCAGAGAAACAACCAAACTGCAAAATAGTAAATCAGCCTCAATGATGTCTAATGCAGACCCCCCCCCCCCCCCACCCCTACCCAGCCCACCCCCAGTCACCAGGAGTCATTTTCCTGCAAGTCCCCAAAGGCAATGGTAAATAAAATATGTTTTTAGAATTCGGTTTGAATTTGCAAAAGGACTGCTCAAATTGAAGGGCCAAGGAGACAGGGTTCCACAGAATAAAAGTCACTCTTTCTTGTTAAATCAAAATGAGCTCTTTATGGGTTTGGAAGAACCAGTCAATGATCATTCAAAGACCTTAAGACTCTAGGTGGAAAATAAGGGATTGTCATGGAGCCTGGATAATCAGGACTTCCAGAGGTGAGTACTTTATGTGCCAGCATCAGGAACTTAAATTGTATTCAATACTCAACTGACAGGCTTTCCAAAAATACTAGGACTAGGGGGCATGCAATGAAGCTACAATGTAGTAAATTTAAAATGAATTGGAGAAAATCTTTCTTCATTCAACGTGTAATTAAATTCTGGAATTCGTTGCCAGAGAATGTAGTAAAGGCGATTAGCTTAGCGGAGTTTAAAAAAGGTTTGGCTGGCTTCCTAAAGGAAAAGTCCATAGACCATTATTAAATGGACTTGTGGAAAATCCACTATTTCTGGGATAAGCAGTATAACATGTTTTGTACTTTGTGGGGATCTTGCCAGGTATTTGTGACCTGGATTGGCCACGGTTGGAAACAGGATGCTGGGCTTGATGGACCTTTGGTCTTTCCCAGTATGGAAATACTTATGTACTTAAATATGTAGGCATCGCTATGGAAAGGCAAATGCCACCCTAAAAATATTGCTCGTCACCCCAAACTCAGAGATCTTTTTTTTGTTGTTGTTGCCGGTTTCTATCCTAAGGCTTTTATGCTCAGTTTACAACTTCCCACACACTGAAGCCCTACTTGCCAGCTCTCACACAGAACAACGGAAGCAGTGTAAATGTCCTAGTTCCATCATTGGGGAATGTGGAGTGTGTTATAGAACTAGGAGTCACGAGTTTATATTAAGATTCTATCCCATCCTCTCTAGTCTCCAGCCTTCACTTCCGTTGATAGCACCAACGGAAGCGAAGGTTGGAGTATTATTTGATAGCACTTCATTAAATGGTATTCAATGAAGTGCTATCAAATAATATTTGAAGTATTATTTGATAGCACTTCATTGAATGATGCTATCAAATAATACTTGTTTTAATGGGTAGTTGAAACTGTCTAAAAGTGTTTCTAAAGCTGTTGGGACTTCTTATAGTAATTTTTATAGCTAATTTGAAGGTGGAGGAGGGGACAGGATGGCTGTGATCCTGTTCCCTCCTCCACCTCACATGGCTGTGATGTACAGAAGTGTCACTTTGGCTTGCCTCCCCCAATATCTGGGTTGCTTCCCCTGTGCCTACCTCAAATACTTTTGTCTAGTGACGCTACTGGTGGAGTGATATGATCATAGCATTTGGCAAGACACAGCATTCTTGCTGCAGTGTTCTGAGGAGTTTGAAGATGCTTCAGTTCTGATTTAGTGCCAATTAGTGCTTGTTAAGGCCAATAATTGAATATTACACTAATTTAGCCAATTTCTTTATGTGTGTATTTGCGATCTGCACCCAAAGTTACAAACCTAACTTTGGGTGACCTATACAAACTCTGGGAGGATAATGGGCAGGTGCTTTGGGAATTCTTTATCCTGCATAATTTGCAGGTGCAGAGTATATGAGGTAAAAATCTATGAGGTACAGAAAATATGGCAATTTCAAAATTAAAAATCCCTGAAGGTACTTTATCAGAAGCAAGCTCACCCCAGTCTCACCCCTTTCTCCCTCATGGCCTAGAGCAAGTCAAAAGATTTTTTTCTATAGGCAAACACTCATTTGCCCTTAGAAATTCCTTTAACATTTACTCCTCAGAATGCACAAAGGGTAAAGAATCTCTCTGTTTACATTATGAATGCTTTGCACGTTGGGATCGGTTGATCAGATTGCTCTCCGAATGAGAAAAAAAGTAAAAAAAAGACAAACAAGTCAGTTTAAGGAGACAGAAATGAGATAATATTTTCTAGTGTTTGCTACTATTTATGTTTATGTTTTAGCAGGATAAGAAGGCAATCAAGGAAAATGAATTCTATTGTATCCAGTCTAAAACAACACTGTCAACAGCTTCATTCCTTTGCTTAACCCCACAGACTGTGAATTTGTAGCAGTGTAGTCAATGCAGCCTAACCAGAAAACTGCATTACAATGCGTTCTACACAGTGTTGCATTTTTTTTTCGCAATCTGTTTCCTGTTACTTTTTGGAATCTTCCAAGTTTTTGATAGTTGGATACCACACGTACAGTAACAGCAGGATCTGATTATATTGTACTCTATTTACTTTTCCTCTCTCCGTTACCCCCAGACACGTGCATCTTGTATTAATACATGGGCCAGTTTTATAGCAGAATACATACCACGCTTTTTGCTTTCTGGTAAAAATTGCAAATAACAATAGAATCTTAAGTAGTAGGCCAGATGTCTCCTTGTATTAATAAACCTACAGAATTATGAGGATTGTGCAAAACTACAAAGGGACTGAAAAGGAGTGATCTCATCTGTATATGATTTTAATCAAGCTTGACTTACTGTTAAAAGGCTTGTTTAATGAAGACTGCATTTCCCCTTATGAAAGTCTAGACTCTATAGTTCAATATCAGCCAACCAAAGCTTGTTGCCTTAACAACAGCTTGAAGATTTGCCACAAAAACTGCTTTCATTTCATTCTCTTTCTGTTCGCGTATTTTCAGCATTATAACTAAATACAAGAAGAAGCCAGATAAGTAACACCTAGTTTATACAGGTTGTTCAAACTCAGGTATTGTATATATTGCACGATATTCATGATCTAGCTATCTGTATTATTGCTTTTTTTTCCCCTCATCTTGAGCAAAAATGTGCTTCTAAGGTCTGGAACCATTTCTTCAGTCAGACACTTTATAATGAAAACACTGAAAGCCCTAAAGACAATGAGATTAAACATATGGTTTAGCCTTGTAAAATGTACAAATACAAGGTGGTATATCGGAGTCATTGTAGTCACTGTTTAGAAGGCGATCAAAGAAAAGAGAAAGGGAACTGGAAGCATTTGTAACCCCCTCCCTCTGCTGAAAGCCTCTTTATGTGTTGCCTGCATCTGTCCCTTGTGCCCCTAGTTCTGCTTTTTTGCTGTTTATAAAGCCAACTCCATTTTAACATATTTTGTTCACTTAAGTGAAAGTGTTTTATTTCTAAAGAAAGGGCTCTGTCACAAAAAGGATAAACACCTCTAGGTTTGATTAATATAAACATTTTTAAAGCCAGAACATCTTGTCACCTTTCTTAGAAACAATCCTGGTGTAGCTGATGGGCAAAAGGAAATGTTAAAAGCCCTGAGAAATCCTATGAAACATAACAGCAGTGAGTATTAGGGGTGGGGGGGGGGGGGGGGGAAGGGGAGAGGGAAGAAGAGGAATATAAGTATTTCTGAACATGTTTGTCATTTTCTACTGGTGTGCACGTTTTGATTTGTACTATGAAGCTTTGTTCTCTAGTGTAACATTTCCATAGGAAAGTTAGGAAACTAGACAATCATCTAATTTAGAACGAGTCAAGCATACATACGTAACTTAGGTATGTTTACTCTTAAACATGTACACATAGCCCCTCATTCAGTGACTGGCTGCCTAAATTAAAGCAATGTTTGTGTGCTTAAAGAACACTGCCAAATTTAAGTGCACACTTAAGTGCATCAATGATAAAACACACTCCTAATCACTATTCTGGAGTTACCCGCTAATATGGCTTAGCACATAATTGCAAGGGAGTGTTCATGGGGGAGGGGCAAGGGTGGGGTATAGGTGGGACTCACATTTGGAGAATACTGGTGAAAATGCTAGTGCCTAATTGTAGGCACATTGATATTGACTGAAGTTACTATTCTATAATAGCAATTCCACACGTAAAAGCCTTTATAGAACAGTCTCGCAGCCCACATAAAGTGGATGCTTCAGTTGTGACGTTCAGTTAGAGATCTTCCCCCATGTTACATATTGGGATGTATTTACTAAGTTGTGTGGTTGCATTATCATGTAAATTCCTTTAGGGGTAGTGTCAAGAAAAGGCACCAAACGTTAGGTACAAAAAAATTGAGCTCAAAGCAAATATTCTATAATGGCAAAGTTGGGCACCGCAGCCATTATAGAATATTAGCATAAGTTGGTATTTGAGCATCTAGTTTTAGGCGTGAGCATTTATGCCATGTCAAAGGCTGGTGTAAAAACTCACACCTAAATACTGTCAGTTGTGCACATCACTGACAGTATTCTATAAACCTACTGTGTAAGTCCCTGACATGCCCCTGATCTGTCCATGCCACTCTCATGTTGACACTCCCTTTGCAGTTATGCGCTATAGAATGTAGGTATAACGTTTATAGAATAGCACCTAAGTGCACTTATGTGCATAAATGCAAATTAGTGCCACTTAAGAGTCATTATTGGCAGTTAAAACCTATGAGTGCCCACTTCAACAATTAAGTTAGGAGCTATTCTATAAGTTGTGCATGCAGTTTTGTGCACTAGTCGCAAAATTGTGTGACCAAGTTTATAGATTAGGGGGTTACCCCCAGATTCTATATAGCATGCCTAGTGTTCAATGCCAAAATCCAAGTGGATTCTATAAAAGCGTGTGTAGCTTAATTGGCTTAAGAAGCCAATCAGCATTGTTAACACCACTTACACATGCAATAATGAGTACTAATTGACACCAATTAGAATTTACACACACAAATCGCTCAGCTATTTCATGGAGAGAGTAGTGGATGCTTGGAATGCCCTCCCACGGAAGGTGGTGGAGATGAAAACAGTAACGGAATTCAAACATGCGTGGGTAAACATAAAGGAATCCTGTTCAGAAGGAATGGATCTTCAGGAGCTTAGCCGAGATTGGGTGGCAGAGCCGGTAGTGGGAGGCGGGGATAGTGCTGGGCAGACTTATATGGTCTGTGCCAGAGCCGGTGGTGGGAGGCGGGGCAGGTGGTTGGAGGGCGGGGATAGTGCTGGGCAGACTTATATGGTCTGTGCCCTGAAAAAGTCAGGTACAAATCAAGGTAAGGTATACACAAAAAGTGGCACTTATGAGTTTATATTGTTGGGCAGACTGGATGGACCATGCAGGTCTTTTTCTGCCGTCATCTACTATGTTACTATCCAGCTTATAATCGAAAGTGATCGCTGGCCATCTTCCGACACAAATCGGGAGATGGCCAGCGATTTCTTAAAAGCGGCGAAATCGGTATAATCAAAAGTGGTATTTTTGACAGCTTCGCCGCTTTCCCATCGCTTCGCCGGTGAAAGTTCAAGGGGACGTGTCGGTAGATTAGCGAAGGCGGGACATGGGCGGGCATGGGCGTGGCTACCAGATGGCCGGCTTTCGCCGATAATGGAAAAAAATAAAGCGGCGTTAAGCAGTATTTCGCCGGCTTTACTTGGTCCTTTTATTTTCACGACCAAGCCTCAAAAAGGTGCCCCAACTGACCAGATGACCACTGGAGGGAATGGGGTATGACCTCCCCATACTCCCTCAGTGGTCACCAATCCCCTTCCAAACTAAAAAAATAAAACTAAAAACCTTTTTTGCCAGCCTGTATGCCAGCCTCAAATACCGTACCCACCTCTATGACATCAGAATGTGTTGTATCCTCCGACAGCCTTTCCCTGGTTGCGATGTGCTCTCGGATGAGTGTGACACCATTTCTGTTAGGTGCCCTGCAGAGTCACATTAGCAATGCATTGTGGTGGGTGTAGGGTACTGGGCTCTACTCCCATGGTGCTTTCCCCCCCTGCTAACTGGGTCAGAGTGTGCCCTGTTTTGTTTCCTGTTGTAGTCCATGCGGTAGTGGCCATTTTTGTAAGCCAGTTTTAGTTCCCTTTCCTGTGTTACCCACGTTAGAGAACGTAGTTCTTACCTTGAATGGTGCTGAAAGAGGGCATTGTACACCATTGTGCCAGCTCTGACCTACTGCTAATCTTAGTACCAGGGGACTCTTTGCCAGTGGGGCACAACCTCTGATCTGCAGTTAACTGTGAGTAAACGTGGTTATTTGAAGAAAGGACTTTTTTAGAGAGATTAGTCTTCAGGTGTGAACTGGTGTGCCAAAGTTATACAGCAGCAATAAGTTCTAGAGGCTGTATGCAGGTCCCTGGAGCAATTTTAGTGGGTGCAGTACATTTGTGGGTAGTGGGTTTGGGGGGCTCAGCTCCCAAAGTAAGGGAGCTATGCATGTGGGAGCTTTTCTGAAGTCCACCGCAGTGACCCCTAGGGTGGCTGGCTGGTGTCCTGGCATGTCAGGGGGGGCAGTGCACTAAAAATGCTGGCTCCTCCCACGGCCAAATGCTTTGAATTTGGCCGGGGTTTGAGATGGCCGACATAACTTTCCATTATCGCTGAAAAACAAACCTGGCCATCTCAAACCCGGCGAACTCCACGGCATTTGGCCAGGCTAAACCATATTATCGAAAAAAAAAAAGATGGCCGGCCATCTTTTTCGATAATACGGTTCCGGCCAGCTGTAGCGCCGCCACCAACATAGCTCGCCGGCGACGTTCAATTATGCCCCTTTGGCATATTCTGTAATGCAGAGTGCCTAAATTATAATGTGCGCAGGCATATAGGGGCATGGTTATGGGCAGGGAAATGGGTGTTTCAAGGGCATTCTAAAATTTACACACATAGTTATAGAATATGATCTAGTGTACTTAAATCTACATGTCGGGATTTATGCTATGTTTTCATTAGTGTAAATGGATGCAGGTAATTTTAGGTGCTGGGATATCAACTAAATCTAGGTGCCGCTTATAGAATATGCTTAGGCAGAAATGTTTTCCACGCAGATTTTATAGGCACCATATATAGAATCTCCCCCTTAATGTGCATTGTAAGTACAGAGGTTCCATTGAATAAAACAGCACATCTGAACACATCAGTTCCTGCTAACATGGGTAGTACATTTTACTAAAATGTCGCCCATAGTTTATATATTTGTATACATGTGTGTTTGTGCGAGTGCATGTGTGGGTATATATCCTGTGTCTAACAGTTGCCAATCCAGGTCACAAATACATGGTATGATCCTAAAAGAATAGAAATAAGCAGTGGATTTTAATGATGACATATGAACTTTTCTTGTTGGAATTTTTCTAAACCTTTTTTTAAACCTTGCTAAGCTAACTACTTTTACCACATTCCCTGGCAATGAATTCCAGAGTTTAATTACACATTGAGTGAAGAAATGTTTTCTCCAATTTATTTTAATTTATTACTTAGGAGCTCCATTGTGTGCCTCCTAGTATTTTTAGAAAGAGTAAACAAGTGATTTCCGTCTACCCGTTCCACCTCACTCAGTATTTCTCAATGCCTGCACTTAGTGGTCATGTGTTAGGAATGAGAAACACAGTGAGAAATACAGAGTTTAAGTCAAAAAGAAAGGAAAAAAAAACTTGGCAGTGGTTAAAGAGAGGTGTGAAGGGTGAAGTTAGTTTCTTAGACGCTGCTTGTCATGAATGACCATGCTGCACATACAAAAGCAAATCCCAGTACCTCGGAAGATTAATTCTGAGAGAGGCACTCCTGGGTCAAAGTATACATATGCGTGTGCCTAATCTCAGAGAAATCAGGCTATTTTCTCACAGCAATTAAGCAAAGGTCTAGGGTTTCACCCACAGTGTATTTAAACACAGGATACAATTAAACCCTAAGGTATTAATATCTTGACTGTGCAGAATTGCTTAGGAAATACATTTTGTCTTCTTTGAAGAGTAAAATAAATTAAAAGGATGACTTCATTTTAGATAAGCATTTTCTCCTAATAAATTTCTAGCATGTATTTCTTCATTATAATATAATTATCCATGAATATGGGGGATATTGGTTTTTTTCTTTAATTTTATTTAAGTGGAACTTGAACAATCAGTACCATTTAGTGAAATATTTGATAATGTATTTTGAAAAATAAACCAGGCAAGATATGCCAGACAAATACAAATTTCCTTTCTCAAATATGATATTGTATAAACCATTACTACTTATCACACCAATATAATATGCATCATTTCAAAGCCATCTCTTAAGTGGGTAATCAGCCTAAAATGCCTAGAAAGTTATAATAGCTTAGAAAGATTTGGTTTTGGCAGTTTTACCTGACTGGAGACAGAAATACTGCAAACAAAGCAAAAGAACCCACTTGAACCCAATCACCAGGCATAATAGCAAACCTAATGATACGGATCTTCTACTACATAATCACCATATGGATCATAGGAGTACCTGCTGCCTCGCCGAAAGATTGGATCAAAATTCCTGTATGCATCACTGACAGATGACGGTCTCAACAACAACTAGAAAAGCCTAATCACACCCACCACAACAAAACAGAGACCAAACCAGCAGTCAACAACAACAAACCAAATCAGAACAACAAGCAACAAGCCCACATCCCCAAAACTGAAAGAACATACAGACAACTACAAACAATTAAACACGCCAACAGCAAATACAACAAATACACTTCAATACCAATAGGATACACAAATGCAAGATCGGCAGTAAAGAAGACAACACTACTCAGAGACTGGATAGAGACTGAACAACTAAGATTACTGCTTATAACGGAAACATGGTTACACTTCAATGACTCTACACTAAAACACCTCTGCCCACCGGGATACAAAATAATACACAAAAATAAGGGATGCAGAGATGCAATAATCTATAAATCTTGCTTTAAGGTGGAGCCTATTGCCAAAACCATAACCTCAACTATTGAAATTCTGGCATGCAAAATCACCGACACAACACTAGCAGATCAAATATGCATCACACTGCTCTATCACCCCCCCACAGGAAGCCGGTCAAATGCTCAAGATGACTTCATAGACTTCGTATTGAACATATGCACAAACCAACCAAATATCCTACTTATAGGAGACATCAACCTACACCTTGAAAAACAAAATGACACCAACACAAAAACTCTAATGAATTTCATAAAACAATGGAATTTCAATACAACTCAAGACACCTCAACGCACACAAAACGCCACACATTAGACATACTAGCACATAGATTATCAACAAACAACAACTACATACTAGAAAACCACAAATGGGAAGAAGTACCATGGTAAGACTACAACAAGCTCACTGTCACACTACTATGGAAGAAAATGGAAAAAGTAGAGAAAACAGAACGCCACAGAAGAAAGATGGAAAGTCAAACCTTCTGGATAAAAGCAATGAAGGAAAACACCATCATAACACCCAAGGACATCCACTTCATGAGAAAATGGGATGAAACAAGTGAAAATATACTAAATGAAATGACCCCACTCAAAACGAAAACAACCATGACCCTGATAATTACTACAAATTAAAAAACTATGCAGGAAACTTGAAAGAAAATGGGCCAAAAACAAAATCAACACAAAACCACATGGAGAAAAGCCATAAGAACATACACACATAGCATAAAGAAAGCCAAAGCAAACTACTACAACACATACGTCAACCCAGAACAGACCAAAACAAAAAATATTCAAAATGATATATAAACTAATAAGCACACAAGATGTACTAGCAGCAGCACAAACACCATCCACAGCAGATGAGTTCGCACAATACTTTGAAAACAAAATAACGAAGACAAGATCAGACCAAAAAAACCCCACAAACATCCATACTAGACTGCGTAGGTGACTGCGAAACAAATGACACCCATACTGAGGCAGACAGGACATGGTCCTCCTTCAAAACACCCAGCCTAAAAACAGTAAAAACACGGATGACAAAATACGAAACATGTGCACTGCATGCTGGACAACTGTCCAAACTATATGATGAAAGATCCACCAGAATGGTTCAGCTTCACCAAACACATCGCATATATGTTTTCAAAAGGTCAATTCCCAACGGACAAAGGAAACATTGTTCTCACACCAATCCCCCAAAACACAACCAGCAAGATCAATGATATCACAAGCTGTAGACTTGTGGCATCAATACCATTAATGACCAAAACAATGGAGGGTCTAGTAGCACAGCAACTAATGAAACACCTAGCCCAATTCTCAATACTTCACAACTCCCAATCAGGTTTCAGACCACAACACAGAACTAAGACCGTCGTAACCACCCTGATAACGAAGTTCAGAAGCCTAATATGCCAAGGACAGAACACAGTGTGTTCAACCTAGTAGACATGCTTGGACACAATGGAAAACTGGGCAACAACTTTAAAACTAAACAGAGAAAAAAACAAATTCCTAGTCCTATACAACCCCATAACAAATAATTTCACAGTCAACAATCAAACATACCAAATTGAAACACAACTGAAAATACTGGGAATCATTCTAGACAAACACCTATCAATGGGCAATCAAATATCAGCTGTAACAACAAAATGCTTCAGAACACTTTGGAAACTAAGAAGGATAAGAGACTACTTTCCCAAACAATCTTTCCAGACACTGGTATAATTAACGATACTATCTCAGACTACTGTAAAGCGGCGTATATAGGATATAAGGAAAGCACAAAAAAATCACTACAAACTATCCAAAACACAGCAGCAAGACTAATCTTCAGAAAGTCAAAATATGAAAAAGTCACCCCACTACTCGAATCACTACACTGGCTACCAATCAAAGTAAGAATAATCTTTAAAGCCAGCACACTCATTTTCAAAATACTGTTCAGAATGAGACCAGAATACATGAAAGACATGATAGAACTATCAACAAGAAACACAAGTCCAGAAACCAGAAGTTACCTACTTCTTCACCTACCCAATTGCAAAAACGTAACATACAGAACCACCTACACTGCAGGATTCAGCTACCTAGGATCAAAATGGTGGAACTCGCTATGAAAAGCCATAAGGAGCATCTATAACTACCTCCAGTTAAGAAAAGAACTCAAAGCACACCTTTCCAAAAAATTCTACAGTTAACCACACAAGCCACACACGTCCTCTTCAAGTGAGACTGTAAAACACTGTAACCACACTGTAAATTGTAAGCCACTTGGAACCGAAACTCGCTTTTGGATAATAGTGGGATACAAGAATGAATGAATGAATAAATAAATGTTCTAAAGCATTTTATTCTTGGAATGGTAACAGGAGGTAACTTCATTCCAACCATGAGAATATGAATACTGTGTTGGAATGAAGTTCTGAGAGAACACAATAAACTACTAAAGTCTTACCTCTTACACAAGGACTCCTTGAAGGCAACAATATTTCAAATTAACTGAGAACCTTTAAAAAAATCATCTATTTTTTTTTCTTATAGGCCTTTAAGAACCCTTTGAGTGTTGGTAGACTTTCACATTTATCACAAATATTGTTATTTTTCTTTAGTCTACATATCAGATCTATAATCCATTTCATCATCAAACCCTGTTTTGTTTTTTTGGGGAAAAAAAATCAATAGTTTTTCATTTACACAGCTGACTGGAATTTTCTATCAAGATGGCTGTTTGTACACAAAATGACACCCCCATCCATAGTGAGGAATCCTGTCACTTATAACTTCTGCTGCCTCTAAAAAGAGATAGCAAGGAAAAACACAGAATAATCAACATGCTAAACTATATTTTCATCATGAGGAATAGTTTGTTTAGTTGTAATTGTATGGATAGACAAGTCAGCTGGATGTAATTCTATTTTATACATTCTCTACTTGTGTTAACAATTGAAATTGGTCATGTACATTGACTTTTTGAATTGCAAAACATTATAAAAATGTGTCTTCTTCTAAAGTGTTGATGACAGGATACTAGGATCAAAGAAGGAGCAAGTTAGACTAGTCCATAACCTTTAAAAATGCAGCATTTCCCAAAACGAGTTACTTATTAAACAAGTGTTCTTTGCTGAGTGTTAGTGACCTTTATGTGATTGTTTCCCGTAACTTGCAACTAAGAGAATTTCACCTTTACATTTTTGATGTGCTACAGTGAGTGAATATATAACCTTTTCAGAAAATGCAATATACTGCAGAACACCAAATTACTGACTAGATTTAATAAACCACTTTTGGAAGAGCCACACTGTCTCCCTTCCCCTTCTTCACGTGCTCCTTAAAAGATTTTTTTTTTAATCCTTAAACTCTTGCAAAGTGAAAGCAAAGAAAAAAAATCCTTCTTCTGCAGTTTGCATCATACAAGGCAATTTATAAAACCATTTCACAAAACTAGAGCATCTTGCAAAACACTAAATAACCTATTAGTGTTAATGACTTTCCTGAGAAATGTTTATGCAGGCATTCCAAAAGGAAAATGGCTTTGGGGAAAAAAATATTCTTTTCATTTGATGGAAGAAAATAGAATCCCTGTTTTTGCACTTGTTTCTTAATTTAGAAATGATCATGTGATCTTCTATGCCTGTTGATAGTAGGTTATCAAATTGCATTTTATCCTTCACCCAGGAAAGAATTTTATGAACAAAGCTATGAAAAACATTACTGAGTGCAAGACAATGCAGATACAAAAGCCCTATAACGATTCTTCTACAGAACTGACCTGCTCCCTGTCCCCTCCACTCACCACATACCCCTTCAGCTCACAACCTCCCCCCTATTAAGCATAAAATAAAAAACACCAGTGACAGCCATTGGGGTTCAAACTTGGCCTCAGTTTTATTTGAACATCAAACAATTCCTAACTTGAGTCAAAATGACTAGGGGGCAACATATAACTTCAGATCTATTTTGAAAACCACCGCCACCTCCACCTAAGGATATATGTACACCCAGCCAGGTCAGAACAAACAGCCAGCCAAGTCCCAGCGCAGCTGCTCGTCCTTTCCACCATACCCTTTCTTTGTTTCGTCCGATTGTCCCCCCCCCCCACACTTTGCTGAATTTCTCCACCATCCCAGAGGAATTCAGGGGTAACTGCTCGAGTCCTCGTAGAGGCTGTTCTGAAACTGCATCCCCACAGCCTCAGTAGTCCATGAGCTTCGATTAATATCTTATGTCCCCCCCTTTTTAGCCCCCTCTGGCTTGCGTTTTCTGCCACAGCCACATGTAGGTACTACACATGGCCTCCCCACAAATAAAGTGTGGCCCTTAACGAGTGCCCAACCTAACTATTCTTTCCAAGGCCTTCTGCAAGTTATTATTAAATAACTACAGGCTGATATCTGAGAGATGGACACCATCCCCTCAAAAAAGGCCTTCCACCCCCCCACCTTGTATTCATTTGTGACTAACCTGAAAACCACCCTGTCCAATCACCAATTGGCCAATCAGCCTATTAATTTTCTGCACCCCCAAAAGCCACATTGGTTCTCTCAAAAACTTTGGCCAAGGAATAATATCTGACTAACGAATAACTACAGAAGGAAACAAACCCCACAGGGTAGAGAAATCCTTCCTCACCTGCTCTATAAGTTTCTGTCCCATGATCTTATAGAGATCCCACTCAGATGGACAAGGATCACACACGGAGACTGATTGCTGTCTGTGTGAGAGCCCAGTTCCAGCAGGAACTGATCCTAGCATATGCCATGTTTGTCCATCCAAATAACAACCACTTCAGCAGCTTTAAGAGCCAGTTGAGGTCTATAAGTTTGACCAAGGGCTCGTTGGAATGCACAGAATATACAAGAATGGCCCACAACATAGCCTGGAAGGTGGGAGATAGGGGCACATAAGATATTTATTTGGTGGGACCTAGGGCTGGGGGCTAGCCTTAGGACTGATGGACCGAGCAAGCCATGCATCAGACTGTCCATTCAAATAATAATCCAGACCACACCATGAAGTAACTTAAACAAATGGAACTTTACAATACTACCAATTAATGAAGCACAGGATCGTTAGAATGTCATATAGAATGCCACTTTACATACACTTGAATATCCATTCCTCCTGCTTACACTTCTGAAGTTCACTGCTACACAGGGTAGACAAGTTGATGGTTAACACAGATATAATACCTTAGCTCCTATAGCCTTATTACAGTTACAGGTGTTTTCCTTCCTTGATTTTCCACTACCTTGCCATGGATGTAGTGTCCCATAAAAATGGTGTATAGGCCATCTGGATGTTATGGCTAAGCATCTTAAGACTTTGCTCACCCCTTCCCTTATAGACCAAACAAGGCAAAAAAGGTCTCCAAACCTACTCACTATAGCAAGCCAACAACTTCTTTGATTCTGTCACTTCCTCCAAGTCCCTGAATCCTTGTCTTTGCAAGTGCCACTGGTGTCTAACCGGTTGAGTATAACCTGGCTGATTCTTTTGCTCTCTATGCCAGCTGCAGGCATTGGCATAAATGGGGCTCTCCCTTATCGTGTATGGTAAGTAGCAGGAGTGATTCCAAAGACAAAGTTTGGCGGCTAAGTAAGAGTTTAAATCTTCTTTGAAGGAGTATACTACTGCCACTAGCAACATACCTTCAGAAAGTCCAACTCCTCCCTTGCTTCTAGGCTCCCTTCCAGAAGCTATCAGAAACTACTCCAATTTTCTGGTAGGCTATGGTGCCAGAATGTCTGAGCACCTAGAACAGGATCAGGAAGCACACAGGAAACAGCAGGTCAAAAGTGCAGCCTAGAGACCCTAGGTCTACAGATGGCTTAAAACAAAATGCTGGAACAAATTGCAGGAAAAACAACAACAATTCACTCTTATTGGCTGACAAAAAGGAAAGCTGCCAGCCATCAGCTGGACACAGGCACTGATGTATGCTATAGCAAGGGGAAAAATGCATACAGCTATATGCTTTGATTGAGCAGCTGTCCATTGGATGGATTAAGGCAAGTCACCTCCTTAATCCCCCAGTGGTTGATGACCCCTTCCTCTTCCAAATGTGAAACTAGTAAGGGATACTAGGCTCTATGACAGCTTCAGGAACTATGGACAGTCATGGAAGTAAAATCTTTTTTCTTTTTAATTACCTTCTTAATAGATCATCATGCAGAGTTGAGGAGTAACTTAAGGCTTAGAGCAGTGAGCTGAGAACCAAGGGACCCAGGCTCAAATCTCACTTCAGATCTTTGTGTATTTATTATTATTATTGTGAGCCCTCCAAAGGCAGAAATATAGCTACTGTACCTGAATGTATAAGAAAACTGCAAGCCTGAATGTTATTGAAGCTTTGTACATTCATATACAGTAGATATATTTCTGTCCCTGCCTGGAGGGCTTACAATTTAAAAGAAAACACAACCACAAACAACTGAAGTAGAAATTGAACCTGTTCTTCCTGGTTCTCAGCCCACTGCTCTAGTCATTAAGTTACCTCTCTGCTCTACATGGATATCTATGTGACCATTTTATAAGATGGATGGTCCTATGCTGCCACAAAGCTGCCTATGTCCCTTGCTTTGCCCAGTTCAAAACTAGACATTTCAGTTTGTAAAATGGATGTTCATGCTGGATGTCACCAGCATTTGGATGTACGTTTGTCATGTATTTTAGAACAGGCTATATGATAGCAGAACTTGTCGTAAAATATATGAAAAATGGACGTCCGTATGTGTACAGACTCGGATGTCCACATTCTAAGTTAGATGCTGCTGTTTGTGGGTCCCTTGTCCCACTGGGAAATTTTATGTTTCAACAATTTTATTGATGACAAATCAATGTAAACACAACCATCAGCAATGAAACAGAAATGCCAGTGCCAAAAGTTACTTAATAAAACATTCTCCGGACATACTGCCAACAACTTTTCATATACCCATGTCCTGCTACTACATAGATTCCCTGAAACCATCCCTACTAGGTTGTTGAACTTCCCCATCCTCCTCCCAACCTTGCCCTACCCCCTACTCCCTTCCCCCCACCCCTAAAGACTAACATAGGTATCTCCTCCATTACCTCTGGGAAATTTTAAAGGAAAAATGCATGCATAGTTTTTCTTTGAAAATTAGATTTCTAGGTGTGTCAGTGCATTTTGCTCCTAAGCATGCTGTTCAAAATTCGTTCTCTCAGTGATCTCAGTTGAGAAAAATCTTATCCAAATGCCATTGAGCTATTTCACCAACCCCCTTTTCTAAGTTGCTCATTAGTTATGATGAAACTTTCTGTAATAATGGTTAAAAAAATACCTATTCAGAAAGAGAACCACTGCCTGTAATTAAGAACAGCTTTAATATTAATAATGAAAGGTATATAACTTACATGTTGTAAAGTTTCAGACAGGAAGCAAAGATTCTGTGACAGCTGTAGTCCCTCAGAAAGGAACCTGAAGTGAGTGTTTCTTGGTAGGGTTCAGTTCTAAAACAAACAAGAAGATAGGTGAGAAGACATGAAGATTGCCTTGTTCTCTCCAGACAAAGCAAGTCAGCTGTTTGATTTCTAAGCAGAAAGTTAAATAAACAGCAGTGTGGATAAATGGTTTCATTGTCAGGTCTTCATGCCATCTTTGCTCGTTAATTTTATATATCGGTGACAAACAATACAGAAAAAACTAACAATACTGATTCTGACAATTTGCCATAGTTTACATTTCTGTAAACTGTTTACATTGTGGTATATGCATATTTATGGCAATGACCTTCCTTTGAACAAACACTATCACGGCTCATACAGCTTGCATCCATTATGACTTGGCCAGTACATTTGCTGACAAGTGGAACTTTAATACTGTAAATTAAGTGTGCAACTCTTTTGACTTTGGGTCATCTCCCACCACTGACCATTCCTACTTAGGGGGATTCATCTGTTGATGTCTATGCCTGTAGTAAGTCTTCTTAGGGAAAGTACCAGCTTGCTCATACCCTAATGGTGGGGGCACTAAAGGCTAGGGTTGCCATATTTGTGGAGAAAAAAAAAGAGGACACACAAAAAAAAATAAAAATGGTTGCTACCTTTGCTAAAGAAATATTTAATCATAGCAATTGTGTAAATGGCTTTTAGTTGACAAACACAAATCAGTTACTGACTGACTGACTTACAATACAGCAGTAAGCAATAACTTACTTTTCAAAAACATCCAGATTTGGGTTTGACTGAGTCTGAGCCCAAGTGTACTTTTCAGAAGAGTGGATATTCCTCAACAACTTTGGCTGGCTTCTGAGATACGTGTGTGAAAGTCTTTGCATGATGACATATGCCTAATGTTTTGCTGCACAAATAAAGTTCCTTTGACAGATTCAACCAGCAGAGAAACAGAGAGGAGATCAGCAATGCCTTTCTCTCTCTTTAGCACCCCCATGTGCCCAGACTGACTAATAGGCCAGAGGTGGTATGTTGGTCATAGGCACATAAAAGAAAAAGATAACATTTTCCTAAAAGTTAAAAAACCTGGAGGACATACTGGAAAAAAAGACAGCTGAGGAGAGATATGATTGAGGTCTACAAAATCCTGAGTGGTGTAGCATGAGTAGAAGTAAATCGATTTTTTACTCGTTCCCAAAGTACAAAGACTAGGGGACACTCAAGGAAGTTACATGGAAGTACTTTTAAACAAATAGAAAATATTTTTTCACTCAACGAATAGTTAAGCTCTGGAACTGTTTGCCGGATTTGGTCACCTTGAACAAGGGGGCTACAAGTGTAGTTTTGGTTCATGTTATCGGTTCCCAAACAAGGCCTATTATTGTCTTGTTAGGTCTTTACATGTGCTATATCAGTGTTTCGAGCTTCTGTTGTATTTCCATGTCTCTAATCTTTGTGGTCAGTGAGAGCTTGGTTTCTAGCTCAGCTCTACATCTTCAACTGCAAGTCTTGGTGAAGTAGCTGGTGAAGTTTATTTTACGCATTATCAATATACTGTAAAGCAGCCTGTGCCTACCTGCTTAGGGTTACTGAACTCAGCTGGTCTATGTGCACAGACAGCACTTTGACCACAGATGTGACTTGTTAACTGTACAAGCTAGGAGGATAAATCCACAGAACAATACTTCATTCATCAAAGAAATCTGCAGTGGATTATAGCTACTCTGTGCTTAAGTCTGGTCTTAATTTAATGCTTATATTCAGTTTACAACCATAAATGAGCCCCTTATGAAGCATTCACTATGCAGAATTGACAACTCTTTATTTACTTTAAAAATATTTTTTGGCTAATAATATATGGTTAGAAAATATGCTACATGGTTTGTGTGGCTATTCACTTTCAGAGCTTAGTAGATTGAGATTTGTGGTAATTATGAATTATCCAAATTTGTGATCATGATGCAAAAAAAAAAAGAGGAAAAAATAACATCTTCCCACAGTTCTTTCTGAATGGGCAGGATCTACTGGTTCACAATCATGGATTCCCATAAAAATTATCCTTGAAAATCTCTCCCCTCACAATTTTTAATATCTGAGTCCCTGACAATTAGAAAAAAAAAAAAGATAGAGCCCTTTCTTTTAGATTTTGGCAGTCATTTTATAGGTGCTATTTGCTCTTTAAATGTCCCAATACTGGCACATTATAAGAAGCCAAAAGGGGTAGGACAAAATGTTGAAGCCACTAAAACATATAGGGCTAGTGGAGGCATGTTGGGAGTAGTACAGGGGAGTGTCAAGGGTAGTGCTGTGTCCACAATGTCTATCCCTGATTCTGGAAAGTATGCTGACGTACATCCAATAGCAGATGAATGTCGGGACTTTGACCACCTTTAAATCATGAATAAGTGCCTCCGCAGCACATCCCTGTGACTGTTTGGGTTGGTGCTGACCATAAGAGAGCTGAGAGAGTCTGTGAGCCTGATTGCTATTTCTGTCCACCTAGATATGTTATCTGAAACCCCTCTGTCTCCACACCTGCTACCTCCTCCACTTTCCAGTGCCATACCAAATATCTCTTTCTCCTTCCTTTCCCTCTCCCCCTCTAGGGTGCAGTGGTTCCCTTCTGTGATCCTGTCTGGTCTCTGCATGTTGAAGCCCCACTGCTGCTCATTGTAACCATGGGCAAATCACATAACTCTGTACTGCCTCATGTCACAAAATGCCTAGCACTTACCTAGAGTTAACCCTGCATCCACCTGGAGGGTCTGCCCACAGCACTGCTCAGGCCCGCCTGCACCTGGGCATGCACTCTATACTAGCACCCTCCACCCCACTGACTGGGTCCCACTTGCCTATGGGTGAGTCTCCCTTTCTCAAGTTATTCCCTGGTGATTTCTAGGTTACTGGGGCCACACTGTCAGGGGTCCCACAGTTCCTGGAAAGCTCCCACAGACCCAACACACAAACCACCAGGATTCTTAGTCAGTCCAAGACAACAGAGCCAATAAACTAACAAGGTTTATTGTCACAGAATTAGAACAGTGAACCATATAAAACAGATGGAAAAGTAACAGGTATAACAGGTAACTGAATAAGGATCAATATTAAAACTGTCTAAACACTTTGTCACTACCTGGGTAGCACCTAGGGAGTTTCAGGATTATAATTGCTCACGAGTTGAACAGGCTCTCAGTACAGAGATGTTTACCTCTGTGCTTCCATACTGAGACTAAAGATTACCTCATAGCTCAAGTGGGAAAAATGTTCATTTTTATAACAGCTTTACAAAAAAAAAAAAGACAGTCACCATATGCTGGTCAAACAAGAGAAATGCACTGAAACAAATATGTCATACATTCACATGAGAAGTCACAGAAAAAGTCCCCTGTTTTGCCACGCCTCAGGTATAAAATTAGATTGTGAGCCCTCTAGGAACAGGGAAATACCTAATGTATCTGATGTAACTCATCTTGAGTTACCACTGAAAATAATTTGATCAAACTCTAAGTGAACAAATATTTTGTAGTGCTAAATGTTTTGAAAGAGCTATATGCTTTACAATGACGCAGGCACTGAATGGACACCAGAGATGCCACAGGGACCTTCGTGGACACTAAGTACTTGTCCTATAGGGGCAAGATATGATGGTGTGAGCTCATGTGGGTAATTTTCAGTTTCATGACCATTCTTAAGCACCCTTTTTTCTGAAGTTTTGCATTACCACATTTTGAGACATCACTGTTGATGTGCAATACTTTCTTGAAGACTTTTAGGATGCCTTGGTCAGGGGGCGGCGATATGTTGATTTTACAATAGGCTTCTACAGTTAGTCCTATGCTTGTAAAATATGTTACAGGCTCTAGATGTTTTACCTAAAATGTCTATATACTGACATCCATGACTTTTCTAAAATGGCACTGTATACGTTTACCTAGAAAACTTTGTCCATCTAGCAATATCTGAATTTAGAGTGGATTTCTTTGAACAAAATTTCAAATCACAAATTGTCAGATGTTCACAACAGCTAATCATATAGACCCCTATTTACTAAAGCGTGTTAAGGTTTTGCAGTTACTGCATTGTAATATCTAAAATACATTTATGCTAATCACAAAACCATACATCACATTTAAGCATCTTTGAAAGGGCTGCTATGCAGTTAACACAGAGAAAAGGTAGTTCCTGCATGTTTACGGCATGGCTGATAATGCAAGATATAGCTAAGAGCATAAGAGTAGCCATACTGGTTCAGACCAATGGTCCATGTTGCCCAGTATCCTGTTTCCAACAGTGGCTAAGCTAGGTCACAAGTACCTGGCAGAAACCCAAATCGTGGCAACATTCCATGCTAGGGACTATCTTTTTGTGTATGGTGTACAGCGCTGTGTATGCCTTGTAACACTATAGAAATGATAAGTAGTAGTACCAATCCCAGGGCAAGCAGTTGCTTCCTCATGTATGTCTCAATAGTAGACTGTAGACTTTTTCTCCAGGAGCTTGTTCAAACCTTTTTTAAACCCAGATATGCTAACTGTTGTTACTACATCCTCTAGCAAAGAATTCCAGAGCTTCATTGAGTGAAAAATTTTTAAATCAAATAAAAATGCTACCAATAATAAAGAACGACAACGTGGATTGAGCAGCTCATGGTTTGCTTGGTTTGTTTTGGGTGAATGGGGATGTCGGCTGCGTGGAGGAGAGGGAAAGGGAGATTTCCCTAATTGGCTTCAGCATCTTTGATGTCTCCTGTTTATTTATTTATTTTTATTTATTTATTTATTTATTGCACTTGTATCCCACATTTTCCCACCTATTTGCAGGCTCAATGTGGCTTACAAAGACCTGTTATGGCGTACCAGGTTAAATAATACAATTGGTGTTAAAAAGAAGTTAATGTAGACAAGAGGATTTGTTCAGGCAGTTGTAGAAAGATACATTCTGAATAAAGTTGGATTGGTGTTGTGTTATAGTTAGTTAAGGGTTCTCGTGGTAGGCTTTGTTAAAGAGGAAGTCTTCAGGGATTTGCGGAAGTTGGTTAATTCGTTGATCGTTCTCAGATGAGTTGGCAGTGAGTTCCATAGCTGTGTACTCATGTAAGAAAAGCTGGTCGCGTGTGTTTGTTTGTATTTTAGTCCTTTACAGCTGGGGAAGTGTAGGTTAAGAAAGGTGCCGGAAGATCTCTTAGCATTTCTGGGTGGTAGGTCCACGAGGTCTAGCATGTAGGTCAGGGCATCTCCGTAAATGATTTTATGAACAATCGTGCAGATCTTAAATGTGATGCATTCTTTAAGTGGGAGCCAGTGTAATTTCTTTCTTAGGGGTTTTGCACTTTCATGTTTTGTTTTCCCAAATATGAGTCTGGCTGCGGTATTTTGGGCTGTTTGAAGTTTTTTGACGGTCAGTTCTTTACAGCCGGCAAAAAGTGCATTGCAATAGTCCAGGTGACTTAGTACCATTGATTGTACCAGGTTTCAAAAGGTGGCCCTTGGGAAGAAAGGTTTTACTCTTTTGAGTTTCCACCTAGAATGGAACATTTTCTTACTTGTGTTCTTCACGTGATCTTCAAGTGTGAGGTTTCGATCAATGGTGACTCCCAGAATTTTCAAGTTGTTTGAAACGGGTAGGGAAAAGTTTGGAGTAGTTATGGTGGTGAATTTGTTTGTATTGTGTTGTGAGGTTCTTATGAGGCATTGTGTTTTTTCTGCGTTGAGTTTTAGTTGAAATGCGTCCGCCCAGGAGTGCATGATTTGGAAGCTTTGGTTGATTTTGTTGGTGATCACAATTAAGCATCTTTGAAAGGGCTGCTATGCAGTTAACACAGAGAAAAGGTAGTTCCTGCATGTTTACGGCATGGTTGATAATGCAAGATATAGCTAAGAACATGAGTAGCCATACTGGTTCAGACCAATGGTCAATGTAGCCCCATATCCTGTTTCCAACAGTGGCTAAGCTAGGTCACAAGTACCTGGCAGAAACCCAAATCGTGGCAACATTCCATGCTAGGAACTGTCTTTTTGTGTATGGTGTACAGCGCTGTGTATGCCTTGTAGCGCTATAGAAATGATAAGTAGTAGTAGTAGTACCAATCCCAGGGCAAGCAGTTGCTTCCGCATGTATGTTTCAATAGCAGACTGTAGACTTTTTCTCCAGGAACTTGTTCAAACCTTTTTTAAACCCAGATATGCTAACTGTTGTTACTACATCCTCTAGCAAAGAATTCCAGAGCTTCATTGAGTGAAAAAATATTAAATCAAATAAAAATGCTACCAATAATAAAGAACGACAACGTGGATAGAGCAGCTCATGGTTTGCTTGGTTTGTTTTGGGTGAATGGGGATGTCAGCTGCGTGGAGGAGAGGGAAAGGGAAATATCCCTAATTGGCTTCAGCATCTTTGATGTCTCCTGTTCTCAATCTAACCTCCTTGGTCAGCTCTCTCCTTCCTTTCCCCCGGCACGGTCTGGAATTTATCCTTTCCTTCCTCTTCATCCTTCACAGTCTGGCAATGTGACAACTTTTTTTTCTTCCCCCCACCCCGGTACTACTTGCTCACTTCCCGCTCCCTGCAAAGCTGCCCTTCTTCAATTTTAAGGGGTGTCAGCAGCATCAGTGAGATAAGCACACTGCTTTCAGCGGCCCCAGAAGCTCTCACTCTGTTACAGTGTCCTGCCAAAAGGAAATTGTAGCAGAGAGAGAGAGCTTCCAAGGCCACCAAAGGCAGTGTGCTTACCTCACTAATGCTGCCGAAAGCCAAAAAAATTGAAAGACGGCAGTGCAGGGAGTGGGAGGGCAGCCAATAGTGCCCAAAACACAGGCACTTGACTGGCCACCAGGGTTGGGGGGCCATGAAGCTGGAATGGGGGGGTTCTTGGGCCCTTAAGGCTCCCCATAACTATCCCATTGGTACAGAGAGTGGAGACTGCATAGGCAGGAGTGTAGGAGGACTACTCCTGCCCAGCTGACCTGGCTCAACAACCAACTTGCAAAATTTAAAAAAAAAAACAACTGGCTCTCGCAAGCCGGTGCGAGCTGGCTCCAGCATACCACTGTATGTATACCTATTCTTGATTTATCATTGTCATTTTTAGGGCATAGATTATAGATGTCTGCCCGGCACTGGCCTTCTTCTAAAATATCTGAAGTTGCCAAAGCCCTCAAAAAGCTCCACTCCAGCCCATCAAAATCTAATTCAGCCTCCATCAGGGCACAGACCATAGAAGTCAGCCCAGCAGTGGCTTTCCTTTTTAGTATTTTTAGAGGTCTAAAAATACTGAGTAGTGCAAAATGGGTAAACGTAAATTGATTTTTTACTCTTTCAAAAAGTAGAAAGACTAAGGGACACTCAAGACGTTATATAGTACTACTTTTAAAACAAACAGGTGGAAATATTTTTTTCACTCAACGAATAAGCTCTGGAACTCATTGCCAGAGGATGTGGTATCAGCAGTTAGTGTATCTGGGTTTAAAAAAAAGATTTAGACAAGTTCCTGGAGGAAAAGTCCATAGTCTGCTATTGATATATATGGGGAAAGGTATTGCTTGTCCCTGGGATCAGTAGCATGGATATGGTTACTATTTGGGGGCTCAATCGGGTACTTATGACCTGAATTGGCCACTGTTGGAAGCATGATACTGGGTTAGATGAAGCATTGATCTGACCAGTAGAGCGGTCCTGCGGGTGCTGTGATGGCCATGACAAAGGTATCCATAGTTAGTCTCTTCCAATACGGTTGGTCCTGAGCAGCTGCAGTAAAACCATCCCAGAAGTAGAGTAATTTTGGTTCAGCTGCAATTTGCCCATATTAGGTCTTTTCTGGAACACTTTTTACATGCCTCAATGCTGAAGACATGGCCAAACTAGCAGAGGTATGATTATCTTCTCTTTTCTTCTGCTGCAAATTTCTTGTTGCAAATTTCTCAAATGTCATAAGATCTAGATTGACTTGGTGGTATGGAGCCCTCCAGGGGAATGGGAGCCTCCATTTTGTACTCTCTTTTGCCCACAGCAGATTCCCTGAATTCCATGCACCAGGGATGGTTAACAGGGACTGCAGAGGATCCCACAGATCATGCTTGCATTAAAATAGCAGCAGTCATGGAATCGGAGCTGCTGAATAAAAGAGCTGCCAGCTGTGCTCCTTGATGAGCCAGAGTTTTTTCTTTTCCCTATTTTTCATTTACTTTTTCATATTTCTAAAATAATAATAATTATTAGTATTTTGATCATCATTTGTATATCAATTACCAGATGCACACAGTATTGTACAGAAACTCATAAAAAGCCCTTGCTCTTTGGAACTTATGATCTAGTCAATACAGACAGACAAGACAAGCAATAGAAAAACAAACAAAAGGCTTTGATTTAAAGCTGTGAGACCAGTTGGGAAAAGCAAAACCAGGAGGGATTAATTAAGAGGCAGAAGAAAGCTTAATTGTTTAAAGCAGCAAGGCATGAGGTGTTTTAGGAGTCCATGTGGGGTCTCTGGTATAAGCGGGGCAATGTGGTTGGATTTCCAAAAGGACCAGATGTGCACCTTTAAAAAGAGTTGCAGCATATACCCACCACTTCACCTTTCATAGTAATTTATTTTTCTAGCAACAGAAGAATTCTGTAATCGGAATGACCACAGGCACTGTGAGGAGTTTTTCTTCTTTACCTCAACCACCAATTTTGGGAACCCTGCATGTCTTAATGATCCAACTCCTTAAGGTAGTAATTTTATAAATATACACCACAAAAGTCTCCCTCTTAAGATAGACTTACATTTTTGTAGACTATCAGAAAGTGGATGTATGTCAAACGAGTGTAAAGAAGAACACTCGCCACACCAACGCTTGCTAAAGGGTTGGCGCGTGGCAACAGGCTTGCCACATGCCAATCCAGAACTACCACTGGGCTACCGTAGACGCCCAGGGTAGTTCCCACCCCAGCGCTATTTTTGTAGCACTAGTGCTTACCTAGCGGTAATTAGGCAGCACTGCACACTGCCTGGTTACCGCCGGGTTAGCGTGGAAGTCCTTACTGCCACCTCAATGGGTGGCGGTAAGTGCTTTCCTCGAAATGGCCATGCAGCAAGTGGTTAATGTACTGCATGGCCATTTCTTTTCCAGCAAGAATACAGCCTTTTACCCGCTGTGGTAAAAGGGGGCCTCAGCGTGCGTCAAAAACACTAACGCTAGTGCAGGCATCCTTTTACCGCGGCTTGGTGAAAGGACCCCCTTAAATTCCTCACCAGTCCTTTTTTTTTTAAATGATGTTTCAAAGTTGTGAAGGAAACCACCCTACTAACGTCCTGTCACATATTTCTTACCCAAAGTATAATTAATCTACACTTATCTCCAAGTGGGTAAGCTGTCCATTAGTGCCTCTCAATATAAAACTTGCAATTCACAGAACTCCTGTACAGCATAGTGCTACGGTTTGCTTGTCCAGCTGCGTCAGGGAAACAAGCTTGGCATTTTGCTCAAAAGAGATTTGACACACTGTTCAGAGAGTAGCAGCTCTGGTTATAGAACCACATTTGTTTATCAGTAATTTTATAAAGCCATTTTTGCTTGTTTGTAGCACGAATACACATAAAAAGCCTCTTATAAAATACCAACCAATGTAAAAGTATATGCCATATGGCAAGGTGATATGTACTTTGCCAGTAGGCATGCATGCAAGGGTAGAATTGGGGCAGGGCATTTGGAGTTTGCAAGCACATGAATAGGTTGAAAAATTTAGATGTGCTTGAGAGCAGGTGCAAATGAGTGTGCCTGCAAGATAGCACTACATTTGCTGCTTATACTAATATTTCATCAAAACACATAGGCACTGATATGCTTTTAAGTAGGTGCATACTTGCCTTCTTAAATCAAGTGCATTCTTATAAAATTACCCTCCACATATCCTTATGACTATAAGTGATTAATAACCCCCAGGAAGGTAAGACACCAAATACCCTTATAGAAAGGGGAAAAAAGAGTAACATCTGGAGAGCCTTGTATGCCAATGCCTGTAGTATGGGAAACAAATGTCTAATTCTAGAGGCTGAAATGATAGAAGCCAACTTGGATTTAGTGGCGGAGAACCATGACTGGGATATAGTTTTACCTGGCTATAATCTATTTATTGCACTTGTATCCCACATTTTCCCACCTTTTTGCAGGCTCAATGTGGCTTACAAAGCACTTTTATGGCATTGCCATACCAGGGTTGAAAATACAATTGGTGTTACAAAGAAGTCAAAGAAGACAAGAGGATCTGGTCAGGCAGTTATAACAAGATACATTCTGAGTAAATGTGGAGAGGTGTTGTGTTCTAGATAATTAAGGGTTTTATTGATAGGCCTTGTTAAAGAGATAGGTTTTCAGAAATTTGCGGAAATTAATTAATTCTTTGATCATTTGAGTGGGGAGTGCATTCCATAATTGCGTACTCATGTAGGAGAAGCTGGTCGCATGGGTTAGTTTGTATTTCAATCCTTTACAGCTGGGGAAGTGTAGGTTTAGAAAGGTGTGGGACGATCTTTTAGCATTTCTGGGTGGTAGGTCCACGAGGTCCAGCATGTAGGTCGGGGCATCTCCGTAAATGATTAGGTAGGAAAAAAGGGTGGAAGAGTGGCATTATATCTTAAGAATACTATTAAAGTAATAGAACTGCAGGACATATGGGGAAAGTAGAAGCACTGTGGGTTAAACTGATAAGAAGAAAAGGATAATTTATTTACATTAGTGTAATATACAGGTCACCTTCACAGTCAGAAGAATTGGACAGAGACTTAATTGAACACATCCACTAGATAGTTAGGAAAGGGGAAGTACTACGGATAGGTGATTTTAATATGCCAGACGTCGATTGGGACGCCCCTGCTGTGGGGTCATTTAGAAGCAAAGGGATCTTGGATCTCTACAGGAAGAATAGTTTCAGCAGTGAGAACAGAACCGATGTGGGAGGGAGCTATTCTAGACCTGGTGCTTACAAACGGAGGACGATTTTTCTGATGTTATGGTGGGAGATCATTTGGCATCTAGTGATCACCGAGTGGTGTGGTTCAATATTAAGACAAAGGAGGAGAGCGATTATTCAGGATTGAAGGTCCTAGATTTCAAAAGAACTAACTTTTCCAAGAAGGGAGAATTTCTCAAGGAAGAGTTGTTGGGTGGGAACAGCTGAAGGAAGTAGAACAACAGTGGGCAAAACTGAAAGGAGCTATTTTAGTGGCAACAAACCTTTATGTTAAAAAATTACATAAAACTAAGAGGAAAAGAAGACTGCTCTGGTTCTCGAACATAGTACCTGAAAAGGTAAGGAAAAGAAGATTGGCTTTCATATGTTACACAAGGAATCAGAAAGAGGAAGACAGGCAAAAGTACTTGAAAAAGCTAAGAGAAGCAGGAAAAGCTGTCAGGAAAGCGAAGAGGCAAATGGAAGAAAAGATAGCTGACACTGTAAAATTGGGGGACAAGACATTTTTCACATATATAAAGTGACAGGCGTATTCTATATGCCACGTGGAAATTTAAGCCTATTCTATAAATTTAGGTGTACTTTAGAAAATACAACTAGGTGTATTTTTTTCTACGTTGAATTTTCATGACCATACATATGAAATGATTTGTAGGTTTCCTTTTTAATGTTCCTGCATTCTGCATCTCATTGGTGTGATGGATGCCACACAGAATTGTTGTTTAAAGCACCTGTTAAATTGCTACCTGCTTCATGCACCTTAGTAGATAGATTTTCACCACTATGCACACATTTTCACAATCCAAACATGCTTCTTCATGTTAAAAAAACAAAAGCTAGGGCTGCACATATAAATGAGCACTTTTGATATGATGTCTAAATCCGCTTTTGGACGTGTTGCAAAAAACATCAAAAAATCCAGTAGCGAACATGGCCATTTTCAAACCAGGAAAACGTCAAACTTTCTTCATCAGAATCATAGCAAGCAGGAGCAAGAAAAACAAAGCACACTAAAGTTAACCCCCCTCTTGTTTACTAAGCCGCGCCGTGTCGGCATTAGCACACGTCAACTGCTAGAGTGGCTTGGTGAACAGGGGGGTAAGTGTGCTTTATTTGTATTGCTCCTGCGTCTTGTGATTCTGATGGAGAACAGTTGTGAAAGAGTAAACTAAATAGGTACAATGAAAAAGTGTAAAAACCTGGAGGTTTTTGACCCATGATGACGGATCTTCAGTGGCTACCATATAGCAGAGAAATTCTGTGAAGTACCGAATTGACTTTTTTTTTTTAGGTCTTTTCCTCCATAATAACATAGGTGTTTACCACTATAAGTTTAATTCTACTTTATTGTGTTTTATATGTATATAGTGACATTGTTATTTTTTTTAAATTTCAATTCTCTCACAGTTTTGATGTTCAAGTAGCTCTACATTCATTGTAAAGCAGGAAATGCCTTAGCCTACCTTACAAGATAACCAGGCATGTGCTGGAGGGCAATCAGAAATTCCTTGTTAAATTACTTGAGAAAGCACAGAATGTCTCACCAAGTGGAGCAGAGCCTGCCAGAGCCCCTTGGAAATAATAGTAATGTCAGATAAAAGAAAAATGAAACCTGAAATATATGTTGCCCTTTTTATATCATGTCATGATTTCACAACAGTGCACTTTACAATAAAAAATGTGTATTCCATGTCATCCTATTCAGTGATAAAACAGGTAAACGAATTTATCGATGTTTTGGTACCTCTTGATTTTAGACACATTCATACCCTTCCAACAAAGCAACGTGCGGCAGAGTTATATAACACATAAACTTTCTCAATAAAAGCAGTGCCCTGCTTTATTCTTTCAATGAATCTTTTTTAAAGCCCTATGTGTTAAATCCAAATATTAATAAAGTCAAATAAGCACAGCAGAATATTTCACAATCATCTGTGCTTCATCAGACAGGTTCACAACCTCTGCAGAACTGCCGCTGCTCTGACATTGCTGAGGACTGCATTGAGGATAATGGTGAATATTGTTGGGTTTCTGATTTTAAAAAAAGCATGTTCTCAGAATTGAGTCTGAGAAACACCTCATACAGAGAGCAGCTCATGAATTAAAATGCAGAAAACAGTAGAGACCATATTGATTTACTTTGCAGTGCTTTGTGGTGCTAAAAATGAATTAAAATAGGCAAACCAGAACACAACCAATCAATCTACATACCACCAATGCAGTGATAAGCTCCGCAAGACTTCACTGGGTTTGGGACATATGGAGGGGCATAATTAAACGGGGACGACCATCTCTAAGGGCGCCCATCTCTAAGGACGTCCCTGTGAAGGGGCGGGGAAACCCGTATTATCAAAACAACATGGGTGTCCATCTTTCGTTTCCATAATACGGTCGGGGATGCCCAAATCTCAACATTTAGGTCAACCTTAGAGATGGTTATCCCCGGTTTTTGGCAATAATGGAAACCGAGGAAGCCCATCTCAAAAACAACCAAATCCAAGTCATTTGGTCATGGGAGGAGCCAGCATTCATAGTGCATCAACCGGGTATCCTAGGGGGCACTGAAGGACTAACTGATGCACTAACTGAATGGGAAAAGGCATGCAGTGGTCACTAACCACCTCCCACCGCGAAAAAAAAACTTTAAAAACTTTTGTCTTTTTTTTTAGTGTATGGGTGAAGGATTTCCTTTGCTATGCCTCCGCGGCTGCAGTTGAGGACGTCCTTTGCTATTTATTTATTTATTTATTTAGATTTTGCTCACACCTTTTTCAGTAGTAGCTCAAGGTGAGTTACATTCAGGTACACTGGATATTTCTGTGCCTCCGTCCCTGCAATGGCATTTGAGGATGTCCTTTGATATGCTTCTGACCCTGCGATGGCAGTTGAAAATATCCTTCGAGGATATCCTTTGATATGCCTCTGTCCCTGCGACTGCAGTTGAAGTCCTTCGTTACAGCACTTGAGGACGTCCAAAATGTGGATGTTTCTGAGAAGGACATCCATGCCTGCTATACCTCCAACACCCCCTTTATTTATTTATTTGGATTTTGGATCACAAGTAGCAACAGTGGGATTTGAACCGGCCACCTCTGGATTGCAAAACCAGTCCTCTAACCACTAGGCCACTCCTCCACTCCACTCCCTTGAAATTTGGCCATCCCTGTGGGGGGGGGGGGGGGGGGCAGTTGAGGATGTCCAAAATGTTTGAAAGAAGGACATCCACGCCCTCGTTATGCCTCCGCTGACACATACATACCTCCCCCCCCCCAGGGACCTGCATACTGCCCCCCCACAGGAATGGCCAAATTTCGAGGGAGTGAAGAGGAGTGGCCTAGTGGTTAGAGCACTGGTTTTGCAATCCAGAGATGGCTGGTTCAAATCCCACTGCTACTACATGTGATCCAAAATCCAAATAAATAAAGGGGGTGTCAGAGGCATAGCAGGCATGGACGTCCTTCTCACAGAAACATCCAGGCATGGACATCATTCTCACAAACATCCACATTTCAGACGTCCTCAGCTGCCGTTGCAGGGACGGAGGAATAGAAATATCCAGTGTACTTGAATGTAACTCACCTTGAGCTACTACTGAAAAAGGTGTGAGCAAAATCTAAATAAATATATAAATAGTGGAGGACTCAACTGCAGTCGCAGGGACGGAGGCATAGCGAAGGAGGTCCTTCACCCATACTCTAAAAACAAAAAAAAAAGACAAAAGTTTTTAAAGTTGTTTTTTCAGTTTGGGAGGTGGTTAGTGATTAGTAGGGGAGTCAGGGGGGGTCATCTGGTCATTTAGGGCACATTTTTGTGGCTTGGTCATAAAAAAAAAATGGACCAAGTAAAGTCGGCCAAGTGTTCGTCAGGGACGCCCTTCTTTTTTTCCATTATTGCTTGAGGATGCCCCTCTATTAGGCACATCCCAGTCCCGCTTTCGCTATGCCTCCGACACGCTACCTGGAAGTTTGGTCGTCAATGCTACGGGAAGAAGTTGGGGATTCCCAAAATCGGCTTTAGATTATGCCGATTTGAGCGACCCTGAGAGAAGGACTGCCATCTCCCGATATGTGTCGGAAGATGGTCGTCCTTCCCTTTTGAAAATAAGCTAGACGGTCTTTCTTTTATTATTATTAAATTCATGTTTAAAGCATTGAGGTTTCTTTTACTAAGCTGCGGCAAAAGGAGGCCTGCATTGGCGTTAATTGCATGTTTCTGACATGCGCCAAGGCCCCCTTTTACCGCAGCAGATAAAAAGCTGTTTTTATACAAAAGAAATTGCCGTGGCAAGTGAAACACTTGCCGCATGGCCATTTTGGTGGGGAGCATTTCCCGCCACCAATTGAGGTGGCTGTAAGGGTTCCAGCACTGCCCAATTATCGCCAGGTAAAACACTGGTGCTACAAAAATAAAAATATTTTCATATCAGCGTAAATGGTACATGCTGGTGGTGGGAACTACCACCTGGCTGCTGCGGTAGCCCAGCAGAACTTCCAGTTTAGCAAGCGGTAAGCCCGCATTGGGCTTACCGCTGCTTAGTAAAAGACCCCCTGAAAGAGGAACTTGGGCAGACAGAATTGTCTGGCCTTCCTCTTCACACAGCTTATGACAAATACAACCAATCAGCAAATGACTGCTAATACTTGACTTTGGATATCGAGCTTTATTGACAATAACAAAGCACGTGAAAAGTTACAACCATATAATTAGCCATATGATAGTCAGATGGGTTTTTGCAGGCCAGTCTAGCCTTCAGACAAAACAGCTGAATGCTACCATATCTAGGCACCCATTAAGTCCCAGCTGGACCACCCTCCTCAGGTATGATTAGAACCACTCACAGCAACGCAGCAGTCATTAGGGCAACAGCACAATTGGTTTACCAGGATCTGGCAAGGCAAAGTGAATTCGCACTGTTCGGAATTGGGATGGGCAGTCCACAAATTTCTGTTTTGTTTTGTTTTCTGTGTTTGCAGTATTGTTCATTTTGTTTTGCCTTGGTTAAAATTGTGTTCTCTTTGTGAATAGTACAAACAGGGCACACTTTGTGAGAAAGAATGCCCTTTTTTTTTTTACAGATAATGCAAGCATAAACACACTATTTCAGCATGCGCACATTATCGTGAAAGAGTGTGCCCTCTTTGCAAATATCTATCTATCTATCTATCTATCTATCTATCTATCTATCTATCTATCTATCTATCTATCTATTACCAGGTATGGGCTGGTAGGCTTCTTTTTCAGGAAACATTCTTACATGGAAAATGCCATGATCCCAAAGGACCACCACTACAAATGTATAAAAAATAAAAGTCCTCAACCCCTTGGCTGATGGAAAATGCAACTTCAGGTAGATGTCGTTTTGTGAAGCCCTATTTAAAGCGTGAGGACTGTGAGTTTGTATACATTCGTGGTGGTGGCTAGCCCTTGGTTCTTTGGGATTATGGCATTTTCCAAGATACTGGTGTGATACACACTGGATCATTGTTAGTATATGGAATGCCAGCATCTCCCCTTGGATTTCTTCACTTGTTAGATCTACTTTTGAGTGATGTAACTGTGGTTCTTCCTTTCTGGAACATTGTTCAAACTATCTATGGTGGAGTTTATCACTTATGGATTATTTAATGAGCTCCTCAGCGGCAATTGAGATGAGTTATTGCTAATTGGGTGGTATGCTCTGTTAAATCTGACTTATTGTATTGAGAGTAGGTCTATTTAGTTTTCAGGATTATGTTGTGCTCAAAGGATTTTTAGTTGCACTTATATATTTCTGCATAATTGAATAAAGATTGTATTATTGTTCTTTTGAATTTAGCGTTTACTAGTTTTTATGTTTGTGTAATTTATAAGTTAAGGTATGTTACATCATATATTAATATCTCCAAAGAAAAAGAGTAAACAGTACAATTTTTTTTTTTATAAAAGGACAGGCAGAAGGTGGATAGAGTCCAACTCTCAGTTGCATTAGATTCTAACATTCATACCTATTATCGTCATTATTCCATTTCTTTGTTGACAGGAGTTATGGTGAGATAAGAATGTTATGCCAGAAGAAGTGCTGAATAAAACCCTGAATCCCTGATGCCGTTGGACTAGCGAAACAAATTGGATGGGGTCATTATGATTCGATAAAGGTGGGGTTTCACACTGATGGCACGAAAGATCAAGCAACAAAAATTTCTCAAAGATAAGTGCAATGAAATAAAACGTTATTACTTGAGAAAAAATATATATTGGAATATTGGAAGATAATAAACAAATTGATAAAATTGATTATATATATATATATATATATATATATATATATATATAGAGAGAGAGAGAGAGAGAGAGAGAGAGAGAGAGAGAAAATGGACTGATAAAGGTAATAGGTGTGAATATTAAAAATGCATCTGAGAGTTGGACTTTATCCACCTTCTGATGGTCCTTTTGTAAAACAAACTGTACTGTTTAATGATTTAAAGGCTACTCTTTTCTTTGGAGATGCTAACATTTTTAAAGACATTCTAATGAACAAAATGTACACTTGCAGTGGCACAGCCCTAGCAAAAATATTTTATTGGGAGACTGTTTTGGTCTATCTGTGCGTAACTTAATATCTGCAATCAAACCACGGAACAGAATAAGTTCATATTTGAGATTTAAGACTTGGTTAATTTGAAAATTTGATTACGTTGACTGAAAAGCTATTGGCTTTCAATACATTTCCTTTCAGGGCTTTTTGAATCATGATTGCAGTAGCACTTTTTTTCTGTAGACTTCAAGTTTGTGTGCAAAAAAAAAAAAAGCCTATAAGTGCTCAAGAAAGTGAAATAGCAAACATTACATAAAGGTTTTTAATTTAGGTTGTCTGCAAAAGAAACTCTAGGCAAGAGAACACTACCCCTCTATCTATCCAGACACTGTACAAGTTCACACTTTTTCACTTGTTTCTTCTGAAACTCTCTGCTCTGTCTCTTTTCACTCATCTACTAAGGTCAGAGCCGGTGAAAGGATAACAGGTGCCCTAGGCAAAGCTTCAACCTTACACCGCCACTCAATTAACTTTGAATCCCCCTAGTCTGCTGCTCCCCCAAGATTTTATAATACATGTCTAGTCGCAGATGGTTCAGCATTGATTACAATAAGAAGGAATTACGGCATATACATTACAAATTGCATCGGGTGATATTATAAATGTTTTCATGAAAATCATTAGCCTGAGTTAAAAGTTCCACCCAGGCTGCAATGATAGATTACATGTTAAGAAACTTCTTAAAGAAGAAAGATTTTAAATTCTTTCCGGATGTTAAGTAACAAGTTTCAGATCTAAGTTCATGAGGAAGAGTGACATAAAAGTTTATCCCCTTAGCTGACGGAAAATATAGCTTCAGGTAGATGGTGTTTTGTGGAACCCTATTCAAAGAAGTGAAAGTTATAGATTGATTCAGATAACTTGGAGCAAAGCCACAAATTATTTTGTATATCAGTGTGCATAGCTTAAAATAGCAACATAAATAGGAAGCCAGTGTAACTTTATTAACAAACGCACAGCTCTATCAAACTTCCAGGCCTGCAGTGATAATCTTGCAGCAGTTTTCTGAAGTGTCTGTAATCATTTTTGTAATGATTCAGTACATCCAATGTAAAGAAGATTACAATAATCCAAATGCGACTATTTAACTGCTTGAACAATGATCCTAAATTGATCTGATAAAAAATAATGTTGAATACAATGAAGCTGCCTCAACTTGTAGAATATTTATTGTATTTCCATAGATAAATGAAAAGAAAAAAAAATCTGAATTTCCATAGATAAATTCAAAGCAAGAACTATCTCCAGTACCATTAGGGACAATTCAAACACTAAGGGCCCTGTTTACTAAGCTGCGCTGTAGGCATGCTATCTTTTTAGCACACACTAAAAATTAGCACGCACTAACGATAGAGACACCTATTATATTCCTATGGGTGTTTCTAGTGGAGGAGTGGCCTAGTGGTTAGAGTGGTGGACTTTGGTCCTGGGGAACTGGGTTCAATTCCCACTTCAGGCATAGGCAGCTCCTTGTGACTCTGGGCAAGTCACTTAACCCTCCATTGCCCCAGGTACAAATAAGTACCTATATGTAAGCCACATTGAGCCTGCCATGAGTGGGAAAGCATGGGGTACAAATGTAATAAAAAATAAAATAGTGCTAGCATGCACTAATTATTATTTATTTATTGCATTTATACCCCACCTTTTCCCACAGGATGCAGGCTCAAAGTGGCTTACAAGAGACTGGAAAGGCTATTAGTGCAGCTTTGTAATCAGGGCCCTAAGTCTTTTTTATTAATCCCTAATTTGTCACAAAAGGGTGCCTTAGAAGCAGGACCTAATAAAGTGTAGGCCGTGCTTCTAGATTTTGTCTTTGTGTTCAAAAGATAGTTAGCCCAAATTTCTACTTTATTAAAGTACTCCTGGACTACAGTTGTAACATCATTCAGAGATGACATGAAATGAGATTGAAGGGGGGCAGACTCAAGAAAAATGTCAGGAAGTATTTTTTCACGGAGAGAGTAGTGGATGCTTGGAATGCCCTCCCGCGGGAGGTGGTGGAAATGAAAACGATAACGGAATTCAAACATTCATGGGATAAGCATAAAGGAATCCTGTGCCAAAGGAATGGATCCTCAGGAGCTTAGTCAAGATCGGGAGGCGGGGCTGGTGGTTGGGAGGCGGGGATAGTGCTGGGCAGACTTATACGGTCTGTGCCAGAGCCGGTGGTGGGAAGCAGGACTGGTGGTTGGGAGGTGGGGATAGTGCTGGACAGACTTGTACGGTCTGTGCCAGAGCCGGTGGTGGGAAGCAGGACTGGTGGTTGGGAGGCGGGGATAGTGCTGGGCAGACTTATACGGTCTGTGCCAGAGCCGGTGGTTGGGAGGAGGGGCTGGTGGTTGGGAGGTGAGGATAGTGCTGGGCAGACTTATACGGTCTGTGCCCTGAAGAGCACAGGTACAAATCAAAGTAGGGTATACACAAAAAGCAGCAAATATGAGTTATCTTGTTGGGCAGACTGGATGGACCGTGCAGGTCTTTTTCTGCCGTCATCTACTATGTTACTATGTTACTATGTCAGAACTGGAACAGAGTTATGCCATCTGCATTAGAATAAAAACTGACTTTTCAATTTTTGGCTAAGAGTGGACATCAAGATGCTAAAATATAGGGAAGAGTCAAACAAAAGGGTGAAAGACACCATAAAAATGTTCCAGGACAGCCCATAGCTCAATATATTCTTCAAATCCAATATATAGAGTACGATGACGAGATATAGCCACAGTTTATTTTTCAGATACGGTATACAGGATGCGCTGACAAGAAATACCCAACACGGGCCATATTTTGGCCTGCAGGCCTTCATTAGGAGTCCTTATCAAGCAAAATAAGGGTTACACACACATTTTTACTGGCCAATCTCAGACATTCCTGTCCTTGTAACTGATGTTTTCCATGGCTGCAAAATAAGCCAATCATCCAGCATCAGTTACAAGGACTGAAAGTGATTGGTTACTGCCTAATTCAAAAGTGGCTAACGTGTGAGCATTCCAGGAGCGGAGGTGGATTAAGTTTAGATATTCAGCTCCTCACCACATAAGTAATCTGCTTAAATCAGGTCACATAAATAGCAGTCCTATCTTTAAGTGGTTTGGCTTATGCGATCAAGGGCTGAATATTGACTTAGTCGGCTTAACCCCCCCCCCCCAAAAAAAAAAAAAAAAAAAATCAAAACAACAGATATTCAATGTCGAAGCCTGGGCAGGCCGGCGGTGGCAGCAAAACACTGACTTCAGCTGGCTGAATAACCTACAACAATTCTTTCTCGTTAACTTTGGAACCTTTTTATCAAGCCACGATAGGGCTACTGTGGCAATAATGTGGCAAATCGGCCCTACTGCCGGGCTCACTCAGAAAGCCAGTGGTAGTTCCAGCTTCCACCGCGCATCATTTCCGGTACTAGGAAAATATTTTTATTTTTCTGGTGCCAGGGGCTTACCCAGCGGTAACTGGGTAGCACTGCACACTGTCTGGTGACCACCGGATTAGCGTAGAAGCCCTTACCACCTCCTACATACGAGGTGGGTAAGGGCTGCGGGAGTAAATGGCCATGCCCCAATGTTCTGACTTAGCGCATGGCCATTTACTACCATTTACTCCCACTTTGGAAAAAAAAAAACCTTTTACCTCTGTGGTAAAAGGGCGTCTTGGCACCACCACAGGCCCTCTTTACCGCAGCTTGGGGAAAGGACCCCTTTATTACATTAATGACAAGTGAGGTCATAACAGATGCAATACCATAACACAGGATTTAGTATTTAGGAACCCATTATACATGCAAAGTTTAGCATAATGACATTGACGCATTAACTTAGGCATTCACACCTTCCCCATTCAGAACATAAATCACAAAGCATTAAATGAATCACAATAAACCACCCTTTGAAACCATTAGGTGGCAAATCTTGGCCATACCTTTATTATACCAACTGTTATGTATTACAAATAAAAATTTTAAGAATAAATAAACATAAATAACTGAATAGGACCAGAAAGTGTCATACTAGTCCATTCATTCAATACATAACTCATGGAAGGGGTGCAAAGAAAAGCTACGAGAATGGTATGGGATTTGTGTTACAAGACGTATGAGGAGAGACTTGTGGACCTGAACATGTATACCCTGGAGGAAAGGAGAAACAGGGGTGATATGATACAGACGTTCAAATATTTGAAAGGTATTAATCTGCAAACGAACCTTTTCCGGAGAGGGGAAGGCGGTAGAACGAGAGGACATGAAATGAGATTGAAGGGGGGCAGACTCAAGAAAAATGTCAGGAAGTATTTTTTCACAGAGAGAGTGGTGGATGCTTGGAATGCCCTCCCGCGGGAGGTGGTGGAGAGGAAAACGGTAACGGAATTCAAACATGCGTGGGATAAACATAAAGGAATCCTCCTCAGAAGGAAGGGATCCCCAGAAGCTTAGCCAGCGGTGGGAGACAGGGCTGGTGGTTGGGAGGTGGGGATAGTGCTGGGCAGACATATACGGTCTGTGCCAGAGCCAGTGGTGGGAGGCAGGGTGGGTGGTTGGGAGGTGGGGATAGTGCTGGGCAGACTTATACGGTCTGTGCCCTGAAAAAGACAGGTACAAATCAAGGTAAGGTATACACAAAAAATGACACGTGAGTTTATCTTGTTGGGCAGACTGGATGGACTGTGCAGGTCTTTTTCTGCCGTCATCTACTATGTTACTATCTCTTCACAGCCTACGGTAATGCAAGACTGCAAATAATTTTAATTATTTTTTAACCTTCCTTCTTTTAACCTAAAAGCACGGCGGTATCGCAAGTGCCTTATCGCCCACACTTTTACAAAATCAAAGCTCACCTAACTTGACTTCTATCACAAATTCTTAAGATGAGAAAAAATAGCATAGTTTCAAAGCACTTAGACGTACAAAGTTCCATAGGTTACTATGGAACTTTGGAAGGCTAAGTGCATTTAAAATATGCACAAAACTCTGTAACCTTCCGAAAACATGGTGGGTGGGCAATTTTAATAATTAATTTAGACAGAAAATTTCACTAAGACTCTCCCCCACTTTAGCCGCATCGATACCGCAGCGATACCGCAGCTCGCGTACCAGACTACTTTCCCTTAGCGCCTTTCCCACTCGAACTTTTCCGCTCACTCCTACTTCATCCAATCACCTTTTCCCCAAACCTAAACACCTCCTCACCCTCCAAAATCCATTGCTAATCATCAAAACCACATCTTTTTCGGGGAGGGCTCAGCCAAGTTATAGCGCCCTCCTTTAACTTAGTCGGAAATGGCAAAATTCCACTTAAGCACTATTCTGCAACCACCTGCTTAACTTATAGAGCACACATTAGCAAGAATGTGAACACATGTGCGGACCATGGATGGAGCATGGGTGGGGGATCAGACAAACCATGTGTAACCTATAGAATAATGTAAGCTATGCCCTTATCTGCAGCAATTAGATGCAAGCGCACACAAGCTCCATGGCGCTTGTAAGTGATCAGTCCTAAATTTTAAGGGGCCCTTTTACTAAGCGGCAGTAAGCCCATCGCGGGCTTACAGATGGACAATCCAGAACTCCAGCCGTCCCAACATAGGTGCTGGCGGTTAGTTCCACCTCCAGCGCATGCCATTTCTGGTGCTAGTGGAAATTTCAGCAGGGGGTTAGCCGGCGGTAATTGAGCAGCACTGTGCGCTGGCCAGTTACTGCTGGGTTAGTGTGGAAGTGCTTACCACCACCTCAATGGGTGACAGTAAGTGCTCCTCCCTTATGGCCACACGGTAAGTTAAATCTTACCACATGGCTGTTTCTTTTTTCAGCCTTTTTACCTGCTGAGATAAAAGGGCCTCAGTGCATAGCAAAAATGGCCACCACCGCTAGGGCAGGACCCTTTTACCCAGGGCCGTGCCTAGGGTCTCTGGCGCCCCCCTGCAGACTATCAGTTGGCGCCCCTACCCCCCATGAAAATGATCACCCCCCCCCCCCCCCCGGTGAAAATGATCGCTCACCACTTGCCACACTGACAGGAATTGTCAGCAATAGTCTTAGAAACAAATTGCTATACATTGCAAAATAAGATAGCAGATGTAAATTCTCAAAGTGGACATATTCCAAACGCTATTTAGACAAAAATTAAACTGAACCCCCAAGATGCCAGACTCTGCATACAATGCAACACCACAGAAACAGAAAATGTCCCCTAGTACTGTGCAAAATATAAAGACTGCAGATGTAAATTTGAAAAAAAACTAACAAGAACCAATCACCACTTTACAAATTAACAAATAGAAATAAAACAAATATAGAAAATAAAATAATACCATTTTATTGGACTAATACATTTAGCTTTCAGAGGCCAAAACATCCTTCCTCAGGTCAATACAGTATAGTGCTGTTACAGTATCCTATCCTGACCTGAGGAAGGGGGTTTTGTTCTCCGAAAGTTAGTCAAAATGTATTAAAATTAGTCCAATAAAAAGATTACCTATTATAAACATTTATTAACACAGCTACAATACTACTATATCCTAAAGCAAAAAAATAAAAGTAAATATTTTATTTACAGTTTGTTGTCTTTGGTTTCTGCTTTCCTCATCTTCTTTTCACTGTCTTCCTTCCTTCCTTCCTTCCTTCCATCCAGCATCTGTCTTTGTTCTCTCTCTGCCATCCAGTGTCTGCCCTCTCTGCTGTCTCCTTCATCCAATGTCTGCCCTCTCTCCCTGCTCCTTCCATCTACATCTGCCCTCTATCTCTGCCCCTTCCATCCACCATCTGCCCCTGTCTGCCCTCTCTCTCTCCCCCTTCCATTCACTGTCTGCCCTTTCTATTGCTTCCATCCACTGTCTGCCCTTTCTCTCTGTCCGCTCAATCCACCATTTGCCCTCCCTCTCCCATCCATCTAGGGTCTGCCCTCCCTCTCACTCCCCCTTCCATCTAGGATCTGTCCCCTCTCGCTGCCCCTTTTTTTCAGCCCCCAGTTCCAGCCCCACTATCCCACCAGTCCCCAGTTTCAGCCCTAGCCCTTTTCTCCCACCAGTCTTGAGCTTCGGCCCCCAGCCACTTCTCCCTGTCCCCTTTTCAGCCCCCAGTTTCAAACCCAGCCTTTTCCTCTCACTAGTCCCGAGCTTCAGCCCCAGCCACTTCTCCCTGTCTTCTTTTCAGTCCCCACAGTTTCAGCTCTTGTCCCTTTTCAGCCCCCAGTCCCAGTACTACTACTACTACTACTACTACTAGCCCCCTTATCCCACCTACCCTCCTTTTCAGCCCCCAGTTCCAGCTCCCTTCATCCACATGCCTTGCATTAGGGCCTCCCCTTTTAGCCCCAGACCCCATCTGGGCTCCCCTCCCCATCCCCTTCTGTCATCTGGGCACCCACCCCATCCCCTTCTGCCATCTGGGCTCCCCTCCCCATCTGCCATCTGGGCTCCCCTCCCCATCCCCTTCTGTCATCTGGGCACCCCACCCCATCCCCTTCTGTCATCTGGGCTCCCCTCCCCATCCCCTTCTGTCATCTAGGCTCCCCTCCCCATCTGTCATCTGGGCACCCCATCCCATCCCGTCATCTGGGCTCCCTCCCCATCCCCTTCTGTCATCTGGGCTCCCATCCCCTTCTGTCATCTAGGCTCCCATCCCCTTCTGCCATCTGGGCTCCCCTCCCCATCTGCCATCTGGGCTCCCCTCCCCATCCCCTTCTGTCATCTGGGCTCCCATCCCCTTCTGTCATCTAGGCTCCCCTCCCCATCTGTCATCTGGGCACCCCATCCCATCCCCTTCTGTCATCTGGGCACCCCATCCCATCCCGTCATCTGGGCTCCCCTCCCCATCCCCTTCTGTCATCTGGGCCCACCCCATCCCCTTCTGTCATCTGGGCACCCCACCCCATCCCCTTCTGTCATCTGGGCTCCCATCCCCTTCTGTCATCTAGGCTCCCCTCCCCATCTGTCATCTGGGCACCCCATCCCATCCCCTTCTGTCATCTGGGCACCCCATCCCATCCCGTCATCTGGGCTCCCCTCCCCATCCCCTTCTGTCATCTGGGCTCCCCTCCCCATCCCCTTCTCCCATCTGGGCCCACCCCATCCCCTTCTGTCATCTGGGCACCCCACCCCATCCCCTTCTGCCATCTGGGCACCCCATCCCCTTCTGTCATCTGGGCACCCCTCCCCATCCCCTTCTGCCATCTGGGCTCCCCTCCCCATCCCCTTCTGCCATCTGGGCACCCCACCCCATCCCCTTCTGTCATCTGGGCACCCCTCCCCATCCCCTTCTGTCATCTTGGCTCCCCTCCCCATCCCCTTCTGCCATCTGGGCACCCCATCCCCTTCTGCCATCTGGGCACCCCACCCCATCCCCTTCTGTCATCTGGGCTCCCCTCCCCATCCCCTTCTGCCATCTGGGCTCCCCATCCCCTTCTGCCATCTGGGCACCCCATCCCCTTCTGTCATCTGGGCACCCCTCCCCATCCCCTTCTGCCATCTGGGCTCCCCTCCCCATCCCCTTCTGCCATCTGGGCACCCCACCCCATCCCCTTCTGTCATCTGGGCACCCCTCCCCATCCCCTTCTGTCATCTGGGCTCCCCTCCCCATCCCCTTCTGCCATCTGGGCACCCCATCCCCTTCTGTCATCTGGGCACCCCTGATCCGACCCGACTACCAGCTCCGTCGAGATGACAGCGGGTGGGTGGGGGGGGGGTGCTCCGCTCCCGCTGCTCCCACCCTACCTTCTTTTAAAAAATAAATCAGTAAAGCAGCGTGGCAGGCAGCGCAGCTTCGCGTCTGCCCTGCTTGTAAAACAAGTAGATCTCCTCGTCGGGCCTTCGCTCACTGGGTCCCGCCCTCCTCTGAGGTAACTTCCTATTTCCTCGAGGGCGGGACCCAGTGAGCGAAGGCCCGACAAGGAGATCTACTTGTTTTACAAGCAGGGCAGACGCGAAGCTGCGCTGCCTGCCACGCTGCTTTACTGATTTCTTTTTTTTTAAGAAGGTAGGGTGGGAGCAGCGGGAGCGGAGCACCCCCCACCCGCTGACACCCGGGGCGGACCGCCCCCACCGCGCTCTTGGTTCCCTCAGTGTCCGCCTTCTTCTGACGTCAGAAGAAGGCGGGACACTGAGGGAACCAATGAGTGCAAGGGAAGGGAGACGTCGGCAGCGCTTTCACCGACGCTGCTGCGACCGAGGTAATTTAAAGTCCTCGGCGGCGCGGGGCGAGGGTAAGCACCGCGGTGGCGCCCTCCAGAGGTGGGCGCCCCCCTGCGGCGCTTACCTCGCTTACCGCATCGGCACGGCCCTGCTTTTACCACAGCTTAGTAAAAGGGCCCTTAAGTGCATATATACCCATTCAGGCTAGTGGTCTATAAAAGAAAGCTCTTGCCTATGTTCGTTTATAGAACAGACTTCTACTAGGCATCTTGTTACTGATTTGCCCTCTGGGTGTTTTCATTGTCTGTCTCCTACAAAAGAAGCAGGGATTCCAGTCATCATTACTTTGGGAAAAAATGATAAATATTCTTTTAGGTCGAGAAGTAAAATAATATAATCCCTGCCAGATTGTTTAAATTTTCCATCCTTATGTTTAATCTAAGGAATCATCCAACCAAACCAATCTTCATTTAACATGTATGAAGTCTGTTGTAGATTATTAACATCATCAGTTAAACTTGTTTCATTGCTTTCATCCAGGTTAAATAATAACACAGTCCATTTGTATCACCACATGTAGCTCCATGATTCAACTTTCATCATGCTCTACAGACTTAATCCATTGATTTATGTTTTTATAGCACAGTTTTGGGGAATCTGTTAAACAAATTCAAGCAGACTGATAGATGGCCTAGGATGGATTAATTTTGTAAGGCCACCATCTCACATTCAGGAAAATAAAGTAAACTTTTGTCATTTTAGTTTTACTTGTGGTAATCTTCTTTAAATGACTTCAGCAAAAGAAAACTGCATAAGGTTAATAAAGTTCAAAATCATCAATTCCTTCTTGTCTAAACTGATGTATTGAAGATTTTTGCAAAATGGGCTTCACATGTTAAAGATTGAAATGTCAGATACATGCAGAAATACCCAAATGCTAGGGTTTTTTTTTTTTTTTTTGCTTTAATGTGTGAATCACCTTTTGGGAAGACAGTTTAAGAAAGGGTCCTGTTCTGTTGTACATTTTTTACACAGAGTCCCACTTCAGACAGTTTATGCAAATTACTTATTAAAAGGAAACAGGATGGAATTTAATATATTGCCTTTCTGTGATTACGATAATGGTTTATATATTATGTACAGGCACTTATTTTGTACCTGGGAAATGGAGGGTTAAGTGGCTTGCTCAGAGTTACAAGGAGCTGCAGTGGGAATTGAACCCAGTTAACCTGGTTCTCAGGCCATTTTAATGACTATTAGGCTACTCCTCCACTCATTAATGAGCTGCTGTGTTGCAAATTCATACAAATCATCTCATTAGTGTGCCATTTTGCAAAGCAGGAATACAAAAAAAAAAGGTGTTGGAAGCAATTTTATATATTGGTGCCTCATTTTTTTGGTGCTACAAAGGGGAATGCTTAGAACCAATTCTATAACAGCTTAAGGAAGCATCCAAGCTGCTTGGACCTGGTAAAAGGTAGGCACACCTACTTGCCAAAGGTCAATGATTGGCATAAGCGGGCAGTATTCTATAAGTTGGACACATCCTTGATGACATGCCCATGACATGTTCATGCTCTACCCACATATGAGCCTCCCTGACAGTTCAATGCTAAGCAATTTAGATGCACACCAGCCAATATTCAGAGTGATTTAAGCTAGCTGGAGAGGCTCTGACTTGCTTAAATCACTTTGAGCCACCCAATAACTGATATTCAGTGGCAATAAATTGGGCCACTGAATATCATCTCTGATCACCCTTGTTGAAAGTGGGCAAGTCAGAGCCAGTTCAAGGGCCGACACTGAAGAGGAGCCAGCAGTTATTAGCCAGAGGTTGCGGCAGCCATTTTTTGAAGGCAGTTGCAAGGGGCAGGAGTGAGTGGGCTTCGCTTCTGCCCCTATTGCCCTCAATGGACCACCAGGGATATCTGGTAGGTCCAGAGGATCTACTGAGATGCAAGTTGGGGGGTGGGGGGGTGGGTGGTCATTCTGAGGGGGTGGGAGGGAGATTTTGACTCTCGTGTGCTGAGGAGGAAAGGGCTAATTCATGTGGACTGGAGGGAACTCAGATGGGCTCAAACTAATTTCTAAGAGTTATACGGGTCCCAGCTGATATTTAGCCAGGACCCACATAACTGTCTCCTGGGACTCGGAGCCCCAGCTAAATATCAGCCGAGACCTGCATAAGCTGACCTGCTGTAGGAGGAGCTCCTTGAATCTCATTGTTTTTCTTATTTCTTACCCTACACTCTTCCCTACCTCTTCCTCTTTTCTTATCTGTTTCTCATCCTGCCTTCTCTTTCCCTTATTATCTTGATTGGTTTGACCGTTTTGATGTACCTGTATTGCCTCTTTTCTGTCTTACATTGTAGTTTGTTTCTTGTTGTTAATGTATTCTTTTAGATCGTACACTGCTCAGATCTGCCAGTTAGCTTGGGCAGTATAGCAAACATAAATAAATTATAACTATAAACTATAAGCTCTGGCACCTACAGATATTCACATAACCTGACACTGAATATCTGGGGCTAAATTAGCTGACAACGGTCAGCGTTTAAAAAACCCACTGGCCGCCACTGGCTGAATATCAGCCAGACTATTTATAGAATAGTGCCTAGCATTTATGAGCATAATTGCCAATTATTGACATCAATTACACACATAAGCACTCCTATTCAATAAACTGGAGGGGGGGGGGAGTTCCTTTTACTAAGGCATGCTAACAGATTTAGTGCATTGTAACGATTAGCACACACAAAATGATAAGATGCCCATAAGAATATAATGGGTGTTTTATCATTTAGCGCATGCTAATCACTAGCGTGTGCTAAATCTGTTAGTGCACCTTAGTAAAAGGCCCTCGAGTGCGCTATTGGAGTCTAAATTTAGGCTCCAGCTTATAGAATTGCCATATGTGTGTTCCAATGTATTGTTGGGTGTCAAGAGACATCATCCAGCAAATGGTGGCTGCAATGCAGAAACAAGTATGAATCACTCCTGCCCACATTCAAGATTATTATGATTTGGGGAAACTTGGATCCTAGGGAGAGGGAACTCTAATTTTTCAAGGGGTAGAGGTTGACCACTGAAGCCTGGTTTTTTTTTTTTTTTCATTGAATCCCACAGTGGAGCTGGAGAAGAGGGTCATTAGGCTACCAGGGACTCAATAGCCTCGATCAACGACCCCAGACCTACTTTGGAGGTATGGGAAGAGGGCTTGCCACCAGGAAGTGATCCTTTATGAGGAGTGGGGGCGGGGGCCTCTAGAATTTGCACTTGAATCCTAAACATGGGGGTTCTGACTCAGGACTAGAATGGAATGTGTAAAGTTCCTTGTGTGAAAAAAATTTGTATTTAGCTAGTGGATGGAGATGAGCCAGGAAATCCTTTGCATCCCATAGCTAAATGCCCAACGGCATCAGTACGTAAGGGGTTTTGTGTTAGAAAAGCAAAGAAATTGATTTTGCCTTTCTGAAACAATGCTAAAGATAGTGTTTTTCTTTACAAATAGTGTTTTTACCTTTGCTAATGTTTTGTTATCATACAGAACAGTAGCAGCCACATCATTTTTTTTTCATGTGCATATTCCTTTTCCACTGCAGATGTATAATTTGTTGTAAAACTGTATGAAATTGTGAGAAAGCTGTGCTTTGGAAGCGATACAGAAGCATGGTAATTACTTATTAAAAATGTTTTGTGTTCTGTACAAGAGAATTGAGTGGTCCTTATATGGACGTTTGATCCCTGGTGGTAGCAGCCTGCATTTACCGTTACAGGTCACGGCTGCCTGGAGCTCTGCCTGGCCTACCTTTCCAGACCACCATGGACCCCAAGGTAGGCTTGGAGGAGGCCTAAAGGACTGTGGGGGATTTTTGGAGGGGTTAAGCTTGTGGGAGAGGGCAGGAGGAGGCTGCTCTTGAGAGAGGTTCAGCAGGCGGTAAGCTGTTATTGGGGGAGAGGATCAGGAGGGACCAGTGCTTTTGGGGATATGTCCTTGTTGAGGTTGCTGGGAGGGTGTAAGTTCTTGTTGGGGGTGAGCAGAGGGCCATTGCTTTTGGTGGTGGTGGAGGTGGGGATTCAGAAGCAGCAGCACATGGAAAACCTGATATTCAGCCTAGTACCTGGTTAGCTAACTGGGTAGTGGGATGAATATTGTACCTACCCTGTGGAATTCCAGGCACAGCTAGAGCCTGGCCAGAGTTCAGATATTCACATAGGTGGAAGCGCCTAATTCAGCCATGGAGGTATGGGTTTAATTACGGTATTATATGGTATGCTTAAAAAAAAATCATTATTATTGAAATTCTTACATCTTTTAGAAAAAGGCTCATCTAGGCCCTTTTATGCTACCTTAAATATACAAAAACATGTTTCCAGAATCCACAATAATGTATCTTGCACTTCTATGGCACTGCTTCACAAATATCTCTAGAGCATAATCCTAATTTAAACACGTTTCCATGCACAAGAATGCAAAGAGCTCACAATTAGAGCAAAATGAGAAGTTTTGCCAATATTTTTGGCCTTCCCTTGCTTAGGAATCAATATGTCAATATTAGGAAAATTTTCACCTGACTCTAACTGGCTAGCAGGCCGATGCTCAAAGGTTCAGGGTAGAACCAAATTCTACCGCAAACCTAGCGCAGCAAAATTGTCGTGGCATGCTCAGAATAATAACCATGCAAACTAATGCTATGTCACAATCACGGTATTAATTAGCTGCAGTGGCATACTAAGGGGGCTTGGCGTACTAAGGGGGGGTTACTTCCTGTTCTGGGGCAGAGGGAGCATGGAAACGAAGAGCCGACAGGTGCGCGGCACCCCCCCCCCCAGCGGCGTGCACCCAGGGGGGGGGGGTACTTTCACCGGGGGGTTATTTTGCCGGGGGGGGGGGGGGTTGCACTGTTCTGGGGGCGGGTGGGGCGCATTGGTGATCCTCCCCGGGTGTCAGCGCCCCTAAGAACGCCACTGATTAGCTGCTCACTATTCTGAGCTAATTTTCCTGATGATGCCTGAGCACTGATTGGCTCAGGCACTGACAGGAAAGTTTACGTTTCTTAAAACAAACAAAAAAGTATGCTGCAGTGTCCCTTACCCAAACCCCTTCCCTATTAATAAATTTAAAAAAAACTATCCCATCTAGTCCCATATATAGTAGTTAGGCCCTGCCCAGTGCATCCCAAGATGCACAGGGCGGGGTGCCGCCATTTTCATGATGCATCCCAGAGCACGAGGAGGCATTTCTCTCACCTCCCTCCTGCCTTCTATCAGGTATAGAGGGGTTGGGGGGGGGGTCACATACCAGGAAGGAATTCAGGGGATTGCCCACCAGGGTGGATTTGGGGGGGGGGGGGGAGATCCTGGCCTGGCTGGGCTGGGCTCCAACTGGACTACCAAGGTTTTTTACATTTTTTGGGGGTGGGGGGGGGTGGGTTCAGGGGTTCACCAGATCACCAATTGTTTTTAAAGGTTGAGTAGATGCTTGAGGGAGGGGGCATGGCATGGCAGCAGGGAAGCCTGTTTGAGGCAGGGTGGTCAGGCTGGCAAGAGAGAAGAGGTGTTGTAAGACACCCTTTCTCTCAACCAACCCTTCTAATGCTGCTCTAAACTGACGTTATTTTTTTCTGGTGCTAAATGTGCCTTCGAGCTATTTTTTTAAAGAATTCTGGTGGGGTACTAAATGACCGCATTTAAATGCAGTCTGCACTAATGGTTTCAGCGCCCATGCTGAAATCATTAGGACATTGAGCAGCAGACTAAAAGTGATGCTAATCGTCTTTAGTGCTGGTGTTAGGTTTTGAGCATCGGCTCATAGGTTTCCAGCTGCAAATTCCTGGAAACCTAACAATTCAAAATCTGATGGGCTAGATTTAGATGATAATTTGAGAAAGGCATTCTTCCTCAAATTCTATATAGGTTGCATGAAGTTGGTTGCCTAAATTTTGTGCACAGATCCCAGATTCGCACATAACCTGATTAGTCAATCAGGTGCTAAAATCAAATATTGGAGTTAATTGGAGGCACTTAATTGGAAGTAATTAGGAGTTACATGCAAATCTACCCTATGTCCTTTTCTATAACATGTGTGCCTAAATTATATAGAAGCGGTGCTTAACATGGATCTTAACAGTGTCTTAATTGTGGGGGCCATGTACTGAATCTGGCCCTCAATGTGTAAAATTTACCACCACATATATGTGTGCAAGTATACATGGAAGGGCATTTTCGATATGACGTCTAAGTCAGACTTTGGACGTTTTATACTAACCCCCGGATTCTATATAGTGTACTTAGATTTAGGCGCTGAAATCAGCATGGCTTCTGTAACACCACATGTAACTTAATTGGCTTAACAAACTAATGAGCGCTGATAACAGCACTTAACAAACAATAATGAGCACTAATTGGTGCTGATTAGAATTTAGGCATATAACTCGCTAAGCATATTCTGTAACGATGTGCACCAAACTTCTAACATGTGGAGGCAAAAAGGGGCATGGTTATGGGTGAGGAAATGGGCATTTCATGGGCATTCCAAATTTTAGGCACCTAGTTATAGAATATGGCCCAGTGCACCTAAATCTACGTGCTGAGATTTACACTAGGTTTTTGTTGGCAAATGGATGCCAATTGTATTCAATTCTGGTTGCCGCATCTCAAGAAAGATATAGTAGAATTGGAAAAGGTGCAGCGAAGGGTGACTAAAATGATAGCGGAGATGGGACGACTTCCCTATGAAGAAAGACTAAGGAGGCTACGGCTTTTCAGCTTGGAGAAGAGACGGCTGAGGGGAGACATGATAGAGGTATATAAAATAATGAGTGGAGTGGAACAGGTGGATGTGAAGAGTCTGTTCACGCTTTCCAAAAATACTAGGACTAGGGGGCATGCGATGAAACTACAGTGTAGTAAATTTAAAACAAATCTGAGAAAATGTTTCTTCACCCAACGCGTAATTAAACTCTGGAATTCGTTGCCAGAGAACGTGGTGAAGGCCGTTAGCTTAGCAGAGTTTAAAAAGGGGTTAGACGGTTTCCTAAAGAACAAGTCCATAAACCACTACTAAATGGACTTGGGAAAAATCCACAATTCCAGGAATAACATGTACAGAATGTTTGTACGTTTGGGAAGCTCACCAGGTGCCCTTGGCCTGGATTGGCCGCTGTCATGGACAGGATGCTGGGCTCGATGGACCCTTGGTCTTTTCCCAGTGTGGCATTACTTATGTACTTATGATGCATGCAGATATCGATGCTGAAATATCAACTAAGCATATTCTATCATTAGCACCTAAATCTAGGTGCCGATTACAGAATACGCATAGTTGGCACTGATTCAGCGCTGATTTTTTAAGAATCTCCTCCTAAATGACTCAGATCTGAATAGCAAATGTAACCATTTTCGAAAAAGCAAAATGTCTATTTTTGTTTTCAAAACTACAATTTGTAACAAGGTTTTGTGCTCTGTGCATTTATCATTTCAGGTCATTTTCTGAAAAAGAAAATGCACAAATGAAAAACAGAGAAAATCAAGCCATTGGGATGTAGGAAGGGCCAGCATTTTCAGCAGACTGGTCCCCCAGATATCCCAGGAGAACAATGGGGCACCCTAGGGGGCATTGCTGTGGACTTCATATAAATGCTTCCAGGTATACCTCTCACTGTTCCTCCCTTGTTTGCTGAGCCCTCCAAACCCACTACCCCCAACTGTACACCGTTACAATAGACCTTATGGGTGAAGGGGGCATCTATATGTGGGTACACTGGGTTTCTGGTGAGGTTTGGAGGGATCACAGTTTCCACCACAAGTATAACAAGTAGAAGGGAGGTATAGGCCTGGGTTCACCTGTCTTCAGTGCACTGCAACCACTACTACACTACTCTAGGGACCTGCATGCTGCTCTAATGGACCTGGCTATTACATCCGAGGCTGTCAGAGAGGCTGATGAGTACTATTTTTATTCACATTTTTTGGGGATTTGGGAGGTGGGAGTAAGGGGGTGGTCATCCCTTGATCTCTCCAGTGCTTATCTGGTCATTTAGGGCACCTTTTTGTGTCTTATTAAAACAGGTCTAGATCAAAACATTGAAGCTTTCGCCCTAGATATTTTCATTTTGCTCTATTATGGTTGTAAAACATCCAAGCTTAGGCATGCCCTAGTCCCATCTTTGAATATTCCCATCTTTGGAATAGACTCCCTGAGCCAGTACGTCAGGCTCAGTCTCTGGCTGTCTTCAAGTCTAGGCTTAAAGCCCACCTCTTTGCTACTGCTTTCCACTCCTAACCATGACTCTCTTACTCAACACCCTCACTTATCACCCCTACCACTGCAATTTCCCCACCCCTAGCTGTCTGTTTGTCTGTCCAATTTAGATTGTAAGCTCTGTTGAGCAGGGACTGTCTTTTCATGTTAATTTGTACAGCGCTGCGTAAGTCTAGTAGCGCTATAGAAATGTTTAATAGTAGTAGTAAGTGCCCCGACACACTCCCTTGTGGTTTGGATGCACTACAGATGAAATGCATAGATAGACATCTGGAAAACTGGTTTCTAAAATACTGATTTGGACGTTTTGAGAAGAAATCTATCCAAATGGTGCTTTATGATAATTTTGGATATTCTTCTCTTTCAAAAATGAGCCCCACAGGGAGTGAACCCTCTTTTTCTGAGAGTATAAAATAGATGTTTTGAGGGCCAGAAGTGGGCAGAGTTTGGTATATGAGTAAATACTCTGCTAACCCCTCGCCCTTCTCCCCCACACATTTTTACACCTTTTCTGGAGCAGGCATAAATAGATACCTGTGTCTCATGCCTCTGGCAGTACATACAAACATTAGTTTTAGAGATAAATATATAGTTTCCCTTCTAGAATTACCATTGTTTTCCATAATATCAGCCACATTACTGGTTTTACTTCGTTAGATGATTAGATCATTTTCCTGTCTCCTTACTGATTAAACTTAAAATCAGGAAAATGATTTCTCTGGAAATGAAAAAGAAGATGTTATTGAAATAATCTGTATCATTATCTTTAGTTTTTTTTTTCTTTTAATCAGAAGAAATGTTATCAATTTTTTGTTTCATTTATTTTCCTGTTGACAAACCTGGACTCTCTTCCCATTTCTCCATATCTTACTCTTGTCTTGCTGTAAAAGAGGGCAGGAGCAACCTCATTTGTTCCTGTTGCATCTGAGATGTAATGATAACGGTGTTGGGGAAATGAATCTTAATTGGGTAAGACTTCTGTTGAATGTGCCAAATTTTTAGAATGGGTAGCCAAATTTCTTCCCTGGGCTCTAGCATGGCCCTGGTCTGGGTAGAGAGGGGTGGGGGTGGAGAGGCAGCTGTGCTGGTGGTTTGGCCCACAATGTTGATAACTCTTATGAGAAGTAAGAAATCAGCATCAGCTTTGAGACTCCCACAGGGGGCTCAGTGCAGCAAATTGATAGTGTTGGAATTGTTAGACTTTATCACTGTATGACAGAGTAAATGTTGCTGCCCTGTGATAGTAGCAGTGGTGATTCAGTGATTTCCAGTCCATCTGTAAGATCCTCTTTGGTTAAGCCACCTTGTATAACCTTAGTGAGCACTGGAATGCTTCACTTCGTTGGAACAGTCCATTGCTTCCATAGGTTACACTGCATTTGATATTTATGCTTGTATCTGAATGTGGCATGTGCTTAGGTATCGCCTGTTCGAGCAGGACAAGTGCAGGATATCTAAACTTGTCCTCCGGTATTTAAAGCAACATGGTCAGTGTTGCTTTAAATGCCAATTGTGGTATTTAAAATTATACCTGGACATTTGGTGCCGGGTCGTATCCAGATACTAGTTCTGAATATTCTGATATAAGACAGCCACTGGAATTTGTCTTGGTATCATCGATATTCAGCATCGGCATCCAGATAACTTTTTTGGACAAGATAGGATAGTTCTTTTGTTGTCCTAATTTGTCTACATAGTTATCCGGATACCAGTGCTGAATATCAGTGGTACCCTAATAACTTCTAGTCCTGCCTTGGCTCCGCCGCCCTAGACCGCTCTGGCATTATCTGGATAGTTCCAATACAGTCAGAAAGAATTTTCAGTGGCATTTTCTAGAGTCCCACTAAATATTAGACCCTTGACATTTCGCAAAACAGAGAATGTTAGAAACAGTTTACCTTATTCTATACATCCTGCATTTTTAAAATGTTGCTCTATCCTTCCCAGTGAATTTATTTAAAATGTAATTGCAAGATGTTTTGACGGTTCCATTTATTTCAAGAAGAAATCTGAGACTGCGATTAAAGATGGTGGGGTAACCTCACCGTTGATGGTCTCCAGCTATGCTCCGGTGCTTTGAGTGTAGAATTGAGGGGCCCTTTTACTAAGGTGCACCAAAAAATGGGCTGCGGTAGTGTAGGCACGTGTTTTGGGCGCACGCAGATCCATTTTTCAGTGCGCCTGTAAAAAAGGCCTTTTTAAAATTTTTGCAGAATATGGATGTACAGCAAAATAAAAATTGGTGTGCGTCCATTTTGGGTTTGAGATCTTACAGCCAGCCATTGACTTAGTGTTGTCTCATGTGTTAATTGTGAGGTAATCGTCTACATGCATAGAATGACAATTACCGCCCGGTTTCTGCTGCGCGCGCGTGCATAGCAGATGCGCGTCAAAAATGAAATTACCGCAAGGGCCACGTGGTAGCCGTGCGGTAACTCAAAATTAATGCGCATTGGGCGTGCATAGGTGCCTATGCGGCTTAGTAAAAGGACCCCTGAGTTTTTTCTTGAAATGTATTCTTTCAGAATTATAAGGCTTTGATTAAAAGAGAAAATGTGTGGTGCTTTCCAGATGAATACAGAAGTACACAGGAAGACAGGCAGAAATTTCTGGCTATGCCAGGAGAGGCAACGTCTTTAGGGGACTCCTTCATTTCCTTGTAAATGTTTATGTAAATTATCTAATGTGCAATATGTATTCTACAAACCTTCTGAACTTCATAGAAAACAATGGCCACTAGGATATGGTGGGATAGCCTGACTGAAACTATAGCAAGGGGTTTGAGGTCATTTAAAAGTATGGAAATGTGGTGATATCTTCTATAGCTAATTTTTGTTTCCATTTTTATTTGAATTAACTTTTAAGTTTTTTTCCTATTGATCTCTCTATATTTGTAGACGTTAATATTTATTTATTTATTTGTTACATTTGTACCACACATTTTCCTACCTATTTGCAGGCTCAATGTGGCTTACATAGTACCGTAGAGGCGTTTGCCAATTCGGTTCATAACAGATACAAAGTTATATTGTGGTCAGATGAGGTAGGTGTGGATCAGGCATCAAGGGGTCGAAGGAATGAAGATTATAAATTGTCCAGTACAATCATTAGTTATGCTGTTTTTACTCCTGTGTGTATTCTTTGGTGCTTTCTTAGCTGTGATTTATGAATAAAGCTTTTTCTACATTCAGTGTATGTAAACTATTTCTTCACTGAAGGAATTCATATTACTGGTTTTACTTGTTAGATGATTAGAAGTTCAGAATTTTGCTGTTTTATATTATTAAAATATTAGGTTGTTCTTGATGTTTATTTTGAAATAGAATAAAGTATATTAAAAAAAACCCCCACCCTATTCATACTATTCTAGTGAAACATCTTAGATCCTGGATCTATAACCAAGAGATTATTTCATTTTCAGGCCATTTCCAGAAATTTCCCCCAATTTCTTGACAATCTGTGGTTTACTTCACACATTCATTTTGATAATAATTAATGTGTGTTAGAATATTTCAATGTTAGATACTAAAGTTGTATTTTTTATTTTATGTTAATTTGTATATTTTATTGTGAGCTCCCAGTTTTGTAAACTGGTTGTATTTTGAACTGTAATCCACTCTGAACCTATTTTAAGGCGTTGAAGGGAATATAACACAAATATTAACATTAACATTAATTGTTTATCAAGCCCATAGTCACCAATAATTGGTCAATAACAAGCAAATATTGGTACTAATTGGCACTGATTAGAATTTATACACACAAATTTAATGCGTGGATTCAGGGCCGCCGAGAGGGGGGGACAAGGAGGACAAAATTCCCCAGGCCCAGGCCTCCGGGGGGGCCCGGCACCGCCTCAGTCCGGCCTGCCGACCCTCCGTCGCTCCCTGGTATTGAATTTAAGCACCTCACCTTCGAAAGCGCAGCAAGCAGAGGCAGACCACTCCTTCCTTCCGTGTCCCGCCCTCGCCTGGCGTAATCTCCGTGAGGGCAGGACACAGAAGGAAGGAGTGGTCTGCCGCTTGCTGCGCTTTCGAAGGTGAGGCGCTTAAGGTCATTGCAGAGGGCCCGGGATGGAGAGAGGGCCGGTGGCGGGTGGAGGGGGGCCCAGCGACCTCGGGTAGGGGGCCCGGGGGCGGCCTTGTCCCGGGCCTGGCCCAGTCTCTCAGCGGCCCTGCGTGGATCTCAAAAGTGGCCATGGCCGTGGGAGGGGCATGGGTAGGTCGTAGATGTTCCTGGAAACTACATGCACTGTTATAGAATATGTCTAATCCGTGCCTAAGTTAGGTGTAGGCATTTACACCAGGTTTTAGTTGGCGTAAATGGTCACACCTAAATTAAGTCATGGGTCTGAACACTACGTGTGTTCTATAAACGATGCCTAATATTAGGCTTGGGTTATAGAGTAGCACTAAGCACGGTTTTCTTCATAACAGTTTTTTCATATGTAGAATCTAGCGCTAATTGCATCTTAATTTTTGCACTTACAGTGCAATAAGTGCAAAAACTTAAAGCACTGTACTTGAAAGACTCCCCCACCCCCACTCCAACTCACGCAAGTGAGTTTGTATTCCTACAAGAGAGCTTAGGAACATTAGAACACAGAATGGGTCAATATTTTGCTATTCTTAATGGGATAAAAGGGTCCTTTTACTAAGATGCATGAGGTACCTACAAGCACCCAACATGCGCCAATTTGGAACTACTGCCTGGCTACCCCGTGACCCAGACGGTAATTTCATTTTTTATATGTGTCCAGTACGTGCGCTGGAAAATATATTTTATTTTATGGCACGCGTTACTGACCGGGTGGCAATCGGCATTGTACACGTGCAGACGATTACCGCTCAGCTAATGCGTGAGACCTTACCACTAAGTCAATGGGTGGCGGTAAGGTCTCAGGCCCAAAATGGACGTGCGCCAATTTTTATTTTGCCGCATGTCCATTTTCAGCCCCCCCCCCCCCCCAAAAAGGCCTTTTTTGCAGGCGCATTGAAAAATGGACCTGCACGTGTCAAATACAGGCGTCTACAACAGCGCAGGACCTTTTTTGGCGCATCTTAGTAAAAGGACCCCAGAGAGAGAAAAAGAACCAAAAGCAATGAACGAAAGAAAGAAGATGATGGAAAAATTGTAAGAAATATAAAAATAGTACTGTTAGTTAGTCTGAAGCAAATCAATTGTTTTTCACTTCATTTATCTGTCTTCTGTGCATTTCCTAACTCTTAACATGACTGTGAGCAAAAGTCTGCAGATCTATGATAAATTCCTAAGCATGTAAACAGGCAAGTGTGACTCGAATGTCTGTTTAACTGGAGAAGTCATTAATGACAGGACAACCTATCTATCATCCATACTCTTAACATACAGATTACTGAATAAGATGCACGCCTGACAAATGGGTTAAACAGTGTTTTTATGTAGTTTTTTTCCAACACGTCACCAATTAGAAAACTATGAACCAAATTTTAAATGTTCAAATACTCTGGTATTTAGCTAGTTATTGATGACCTTACATTTTGCAGAGTTGAACAGGAACTTTTCTCTGAAAGGCATACTGGACTAGATTCTATATAGGGCCCCAGAAAAATCCATGCAGAAAAAAATTTCCTAGGTGTATTCTATAAAGTTCACTTAAATCTAGGCGTACTTTATAGATTAAGACTAAATTTCAGCGTGAATTATAGAATACACCGCACGCCCATCTGCGTGACTAAATTTAGTCACGGCCAGTTACGCTAAATAAAACGATGTAAATCCCGACACCTACATTAGGCATGGCAGGGGCGTAGCCAGATACCCAATTTTGGGTGGGCCTGGGCCCAAGATGGGTGGACAGAAAAACCCCGTCCCATCCCACAGGTGATTTGGTCTCTCCTTCTCTCACCTGCATGCCATATGGTTTCTAAAATATCACTGGCAGCAAGCAGCAAATAATATACAGTACTTAAGTTGGCCCCACAGCCTTCCCACTGATGCAACTTCCTGTTTCCGCATAGGCGGGAATACATCAGAGGGAAGGCTGTGTGGCTGTGTGGCTACTGGGTGGGCCTGATCCCAAATTGAGTGGGCCTGGGCCCACCCTTGGCTACGCCACTGAGGCATGGTCCTGGTCTATTCTATAACAACGTGCACAGATTTGTAAAACGCCCATGGCCATGCTCTCTTTTCAACTATATAACTTAGAATTTACTTGCATCATGTTACAGTATACACTTAAACAGTTGTGCATGTAAATTCTAATTGCTTATTAATTGGCAATTATCAGCGCTGATTGGCTAAACTAATTAAGTTGTGCACACAAATCCAGAATATGACCGGATTTGCACGCACAACTTAAGTCACGCTATATAGAATCCGGGGGGGGGGGGGGGGACTGTGGGGAAAATATGCTGAAAATTAAATATAAAACAACAGACTGACAGATCCCCTGGGTACAAAATTGCCTACTGATAAGGACAAAATGACCTTGGGCAGCTCAACTTATATCCCATTCTCCCCTGTACTCAGGTGCCGAAGCAAAAAGGCTTATGATTGAGCCACTGGTGATTGTCAGAGCACATGGCTTCTACTACAAGCGTAATATTCATCACGCAGAAATATATTCAAATTTTATGCACAGAAAACTTGTGGTTAACAGGAAGGGGAGCGTGCCTGACACATGCGTACAAAGTTTCCACAGTAAGCATTGCTCCTTAGTGCACTAGTTCAAAGGACAACAGAAGTGCACATATATACATTGGTGCCTGCTCTTTTGAAGCTAAATAAGCCTCCCAAACATTTCAAGCACATAAAATTTTGCAAAGCTCATATTTAGGTGCAGAAGAACAGGCTCTGATGTGTGCTTTTACTTTTGGTTTTGTTCAGACATGCACACATATCTGTTACCTGCTGTCTGCCTTTGAAACTTGAAGGTACTTCCTTCTGGTTTCACAAGAAGACAAAACTGACAGTTAAATCTCAAAAACTAGCAAGAAATTCTTTCCATGAACCCATCTAGACTGCCTCAGACCTGGTGAAAACTTTTTCATATTGTGTGTGCTTCAAAAGCTCTCTGCATCACATGGAATGCTCTGTACATCGCACAGAATGTGTAAATGAGTCTATTACCATAAATTTTAGTACAGTGTGCAGCCGTATCTTCCGTGATTTAACTCACATGCTCAACCCTTCTCTGCATTCTACATCTAACAACGTGTGCAATTTGGCTTGTGGTGCCTTTTTGTATTGGCGCCTTAGATTATAAGCTCTTTGGAGAAGAGACTTATACCAGAATTATAATAATGCTGCAAACTGCTTTGGGCATCATTTGGAAAGGTGGACTAAAGTCCAGAATTTATATTAAAGACCATGCATACATACTACTATTTATTTAAAAGTTTTCAAAGCTTAAAATTATGTTATGAGCTCTGAAAATGTCTCTCTCTCTCTCCTTCCCTTCAGCTTTTACTAAGTAACACACAATATGATAGCTGATAATTGACCATCAAGTTCCACCCTACTGCAATAAGTACATAAGCATCACCATACTAGGACAGACAGAAGGTCCATCAAGCCCAGTATCCTGTTTCCAGGAGTGGATAATCCAGGTCACAAGTATCTGGCAAAACCCCAAAAGAGTGAAGGAGTGGCCTAGTGGTTAGGGTGGTGGACTTTGGTCCTGAGAAACTGAGTTTGATTCCCACTTCAGGCACAGACAGCTCCTTGTGACTCTGGGCAAGTCACTTAATCCTCCATTGCCACATTGAGCCTGCCATGAGTGGGAAAGCACAGGGTACAAATAAAACAGATTTTGTGCTGCTTATCCTAGGAACAATCAGTGGATTTCCCCCACTTCCACTTTAATAATGGTTTATGGACTTTTATTTTAGGAACTTGTCTAAACCTTTTTTAAACTCGGCTATGTTATCCACATTTACCACATTCTCTGGCAACAAATTCCTGAGATTAATTACACATTCAGTGAAGAAATATTTTCTTCAATTTCTTTTAAATTTACTACTTCGTAAGTTCATTGTGTGCCTTCTAGCACTTGTATTTTTGGAAAGAGTTCTACATAAGTGATTCATATCTTGCCTTACACTCTGTTCTGCCCCGGGCAGCCTTACACTAGTCTTTATAGTGTAGCTGTAAAATGTGTTTAATGCTATTCTCACTCCTTATTACTGCAGTCACTTCCTGCCATGATATGTGAGCAATGCATTGTGTGTAATGTATTCTTCATATGTACTGCAGCCACCTCTGCTTATCCTTAACCGCATGAGCTTCACTGCTAGTGATTTTTTTCTCCTGCAAAGAGCTCCTCTGGCTCTCAACTGAGTTTGAGTCATAAGTACATAAATACATAAGTATTGCCATACTGGGACAGACCAAAGGTCCATCAAGCCCAGCATCCTGCTTCCAACAGTGGCCAATCCAAGTCACAAATACCTGGCAAGATCCCCAAAAAAGTACAAAACATTTTATACTGCTTATCCCAGAAATAGTGGATTTTCCCCAAGTCCAATTTAATAATGGTTTATGGACTTTTCCTTTAGGAAGCCGTCCAAACCTTTTAAAAATTCTGCTAAGCTAACCGCCTTTACCACATTTTCTGGCAATGAATATCTGCTGTTATTTCCTGATTATCTTTACTATCTTCCTTCTGATGGGTCAGCATAGGTATGATTTCCCCTCTCCAAACAAGAGCTACCCCCTATGACCTCCTTTGTAACTTTGTCTCAGGCTCTGTCCCTATTGGTCCCTTCACTGCGCCCTCTGGCCTTGTGGATTCTTCTTGGTCCCTTTGCCCCTGCAAGCTCAGAACCATCTTGCCTCAGAACCATGCGCTCTCCCCTCTGAAGTAAACTTGTCTTTTTACCACAGCATTGCACAACCCAGCATTTCATCTCTGAACTACCTGGTACTCTCCCACTTCTGCCAGGACACATTATATGCAGGTACTTTCTCAGTCCCTAGAGGGCTCACAATCTAGGTTTTTGTACCTGGGGCAATGGAGGGTTAAGTGACTTGCCCAAGGTCACAAGGAGCTGCAGTGGGAATTGAACCCAAGTTGCCAGGATCAAAGACCGCTGCTCTATTAGGCCACTCCTCCTCATATCAAAACCAGCTATTTTGTGGGCACTCTAGGGATGGAGTCATCACTTGGCTGGTTAAGTGCCAATATTCAACACTTAAATGGCTAAGGTAACGGAATAAATAGGACCACATAAAAGTCAGTCCTATATGTGGTGCAGAATACTGCACTTAACCAGCTACGGTTTAGCTAGTTCCGTAAACTTGGAATTTCAATGCCAGAGCCCAAAAGTGGCTCGGCATTGAATTTCCAGGTATAATGCTGGCAGTGGTCAGCAAAACACTGAGCATGTTGGCTGAATATTGACCCCTATATCATTTCTGAAAGATGCACTGACCAGAATTGCACCATGGAGCGATACAAAGATAGTATAATATTCTCAGGTTTTTCTCCATTCTTGCCTTAATAATTCCTCTACTTCATGCAAATCTCTCTCATGAATATTCATTGTGGAAGTTTTGAAAAACTGACTGGATGGGTTGCCTCCAGGACCAGGTTTGGGAGGGGAGGGGGGGGGCTGCTAGTTGTTTTCTGAACTGGGGAAGGGAGTGCCCCCTTCATTCCTATTCTGGGTCCCAGTTTTTTTCTTTATGAAATAGCAAAACATATTTTTTTCATAATTCTCCAAAGATTTAAAAACTGAAAAATTGAAAAGAAAAAAAATGCAATTTCAAAAAGAAAGAAATTCAATAGACATAGGACAAATGGTATCCACTTCCCAATAATGAGCTATTCAGGCAACCACATAAGAGTAGGTAATTTACTACCATGCCTCTATGTTACTTATCCACATTCTCTTATATGGTGAGCACTTAGATAATTTTGTCATTTGGAGCAGCAATAATCTGCAAAGTTGGATTTCTTTGAGAAATATTGCCGTATTTGATACACATTGATTAGCTGATGCTGAACCAGCATTTTCAGAAATTTGTCTTTCATAGCCTAAGCTGCTTTAATGGCAATACATTATCATGGAATGATATTGTCACAGGTAGTTTTTTTCCACTGTGAAAGAGGGAGCAAGGGGACATCAGGCACTGCAATAAAGTAGGTACAGCATTTCCGTTTTAGCTGATCACTAGAATTCATATCTGTGAATATATAATTATGATTCTGAGGCTGATAATAAACAGCTGCGTTCATTTTAAACTTAAGGTTTTTAATTTGCCATTTTATACATATGTGAAGTTTTGCATAATACTGCATCGCAGATGTTTAATATGCTAAGTTTACTTTTTTTTTTGGAAATTATAGTCTTCAAAAATCATGTAACTTGAAGTGATGGGAGATGAGGAAACACACATTCAGGATAACAATACTGATGGAAGGAGGGGCAAAAGAAGGAATCAGCATGGGAGAGGAAATATTGGGGGTTTTGGGGAAGGGTATGCACAGTCAGCTACCACTTCTCCCCAGCCCAGCTTAATTTTGAGTGGTAGCCTAATGGTTAATGCAGTGGGCTTTGATCCTGGCAATATAGGTTTGATTCCCACTGTAGTTCCCTGTGACCTTAGGTAAATCATCTAGGGGTCCTTTTACTAAGGCATGCAGAAAAATGGCCTGCGCTGGTGTAGGCGCATGTTTTGGATGCACGCAGGTCCATTTTTAAGCGCGCCTGCAAAAAAAGGCCTTTTTATGGGGGGGGGGGGAGGGGGGAAATGGACTTGCGGCAAAATTAAAACCAGCATGTGTCCATTTTCGACCTGAGACCTTACTGCCACCCATTGACTTAGCGGTAAGGTCTACCATGTGTTTTGGACGTACCTCAAAAATAGAATTACTGCCCGGGGCACATGGTAGCCAGGCAGTAGTTCCAATTTGACGCGTCTACGCGCCTTAGTAGAAGGGCCTCCTAATTCTCCATTGTCCCAGGTACAAAAACTTAGGGCCCTGTTTACTAAGGTGCACTAGTGTTTTTAGCATGCGCTAATGCTAGAGACACCCATATGGTGTCTCTACTGTTAGCGCGCCTACAGCACGGCTTAGTTAACAGGGCTCTTAGGTTGTGAACCCTCTAGGGACAGAGAAAGTACTTGCATAGGAGATTCTATATATGACACCTACAAAATCAGCTTGGAAATGAATGCCAAGTAAGCAGGGCCGCCGAGAGGGGGGCAAAATTCTCCGGGCCTCCAAGGGGGGCCTGGCACTGGGGTCTCTCTCCCTCTCCTGCTCCCGGGCCGCCGGCGCCGCAGTCCCCAGTCTCCACCTCCCTACCCTCAGCTCCCTCGACAGCTCCCTTTCTGCCACCGGGCCCCCTGCATTAAAAAAAAATCTCTAAATTGGCAGTGCAGCACCAGCGAACAGCTCCTCGTGTCTGTGTGAAAGCGGCATATCCAGTGGTGTGCTGGAGCAGGCTCTCACAGGCTCGCAAGAGCCGGTTGTTAGGTTTTTAAGAATTCTGGGAGCCGGTTGTTAAAGTAGGGCCCTTCATGGCTACTTTAACAACTGGCTCCCAAAATTTGGGCTTGGGCCTCCTGCTGAATTCTCTTTTACTTTGCTGGTGGGGATGCTGAGCCCTACCAGCCAAGTAAATAGACTGCTGCTGCACCCCACTCCATGTTTCCAGCTCTGAGCAGCAGGCTGGGACTTCTCCAGCATGTGAGAGAAGTTCCAGCATGCTGCTCAGAGCAAGATGTTGGGAGTGGTGGCAGTCCATTTATTGGCTGCCAGCAAAGGTATGCCTAGCGTGCCCGCACGAAGGGAGGGAGGAGAGGCAAGTGTTGCTCCCCCCCCCACCCCCGGCCACCCCTGGCCCTTCCAACTGCAGAGCTGGCTACGTCTGTCCGAAGAAAGAGCCTGTTGTTAAAATTTTACCAGCACACTCCTGGGCATATCACTTTGCACCTTCCCTCACCTGCCCTCGTCTGATGTAATTTCCTATCTCTGTGAGGGCGGGGCAAAGTGAGGGAAGGCCTGAGGTGATCTACCACTTTCACACAGACGCAAGGCCTCTTGAGAGAGGCGACAGCAGTAGCAATTGGGGGGGCGGGGTGGCGGCGGGGGGGAGGGGCCCAGGCCCAGTTTCGCCCCAGTCCCAGCTCAGTCTCTCGGTGGCCCTGCAACTAAGCATATTCAGGCGCAGTATATAGAATACACTTAGTTGATATTCCAGCGCTTAAAACTACATGCATCCATTTACACCAATGGCACTGTGGCATAAATCCCGGCACAAAGATTCAGGTGCTCTGGGCTATATTCTATAACTCTGCACGCAAATTTCAGAATGCCCACAAAACACCCATTTCCCCGCCCATAACCATTCCCCTTTTTGCCTGCGTGTGTTAGAAGTTAGACACACTGCATTACAGAATACACTTAGCAAGTTGTGCACGTATATTCTAATTAATACCAATTAGTGCTCATTATTGCTTGTTAAGAGCTGTTATCAATGCTAATTATCTTGTTAATCCAATTTAGTTACGCGCATTGTTATAGAATATGCTTGGATTTCAGCATGGATCTCTTGGTGCGCTCCATAGAATCTGGGGGGTAATGTGTACAGTACTGCATATGTCTGGTAGTGCCAGGGCTTTTTTGAAGGGATACTGAGTACTGGCACTTTTTCCATTGTTTGCTAAAATTGGCCCATGGTCCCCAAGTTTTAATGAAAGCGCTCAGGCTCTACACACCAATTCTGCCTTTGTCATAGGCTCTGTGACTGGTTGCAGTAGGTGGGTCCCTCAGTGATCACCCCATCCCTGAAGGGTGGCCTGGTATTTGAGTACCAGCACCATTTTCGCTAGAAAAAACACACTGGTAGTGCTTTAGACATGATTAGTAGTATATCCACAAGTTTTGTGCCAAGGGGCAAATTATGTAGCCCTTCACATGTCACAGAATTGTGGAAGTTTAGGATCTGTGTTGAAGGGCAATAAACTAGTTTGGTTTTCAGGATACTCACAGGGAATATTCATGAGCTATATCTGCAGCAGTGTTTCCTCTAGGCTGTGCTGGAGTCCTTCAACATCATTCCTGCCAGTGGGGAGTGCTGTTTTAATATCTTGTTTTTGTTCACTAGGGGGGGGGGCCCTTTTACTAAGCCGCATACGCATCTACGCATGCCCAACACACGCCAAAGTGGAGTTACCGCCCGACTACTGTGTGGTTTTTGCAGTAATATCATTTTTGGTGTGCGTCTGATACGCGCGTTTAAAAAATATTTTTTATTTTCAGGCGCGCGTAATGGACGCCCGCCAAGTGGCATTTAGTGAGCGTAGGTCATTACCACCTGGGTACTGCCTGAGTCTTTACCACTAGGTCAATGACTGGCAGTAAGATCTTAGACCCAAAATGGGCGTGCAACAATTTTCATTTTGCCGAACGTCCACTTTCGGCAAAAATTTAAAAAAGGCCTTTTTTACAGGCATGATAAAAAATGGATCAGGACACGCCCAAAACCCATGCCTACTCTACCACAAGCCATTTTTCAGCACGCCTTTGTAAAAGGACCCCTCGGGAAAGGCAGGTCTTTTGGAGTCCTGTAGCACTTGCCTGTCCCTCGCTATTGAAAACAAGATATTAAAACAGCACCACCACTGGCAAGGATGTAGGTGGAGGACTCCTGCATAGCTTAGAGGGAATGTTGAACTGCAGGTACATGGGTTTAAAGAGGTTAATTTACATATTTTAGTCGCCCTGAAAACTGGACCTGCTTGAAGCCTTTGAGGATTCTGAAGTCTATCCAACCAAGCATGATGTAGAGTCTTCTTGTAACATAAAGAAGACAATGTAGGAAAAATAAAACAGCAAAATACTTTTCTGCCAGGCAGAATGTCAAAAGTCACTAGATGTCTTTAAAAATATTTTCTTCTAAAGTAATATATTTAATTTTCTAGAACTAAGGTTTTTTTCTAATAATTTATTAGTTGGTTCCTTTTGTACTCAAAAAGCACAATTATAATGAGAATGAGTATTAATTTAAAAAGCCCTGTGTACTCTTTTTTTCTTTACTATGATTCAAAATACATCTGTTGTTTTAATTCTACATACTGTCTGCTTTGAAAAGATCAAAAAGAGTTCTCATAAGGAAAGGGAATAAGTACCAGACACTGGTTTTATCCATATTTTAGTAAATAGTTGTGTGTCAGTTCCCCTTTTCATTCTCAAGGTATGTATGTGTATACTATAATTTAATATTTATTAGGGCTGTACATCAATTAAATGTTTTAATCACATGACTAATCGTTACCAAAATGTTTAATCATGCTACTAATTGCATGATCCGAATGGGCACCATCTCCTCCCATCTCCCTCCCCTCCATGGGAACCATCTCCCCTCCTCTCCACGGGCACCATATCGTCCTCTCACTTCCCCTCCATGTCACCATCTCCTCCCTTCTCTCCATCCATGATCACCATTGTTTCCCTTCTCCTTCCTCGCCTCCCATCTGCCTTCTTTGATCATTCCATCCCCTATTTCCAGCATCTGTCCCTCTAACACCCTTCCTTCATCTATCTCTGTCTCCTTTCTTCTGTGCCCCCCCACCGTGGTCTGCATCTTTCTCTCTGTCTCCTTTTTTCTCTTTCTCTTTCTCCCATGGCCCCTGCCCCGTCCCTGCCATGGTCCATATCGTTCTCTCTGCTTTTTCTGCTTCCTTTTTCTCCCATGACCCCTCCCTCACCATGGTCCACATCATTCTTTCTGTCTTCCTTTATTTTTGTGAGCAACTTCCAGCTGGCACCTCTTCTTACCTCTCCGAGCTCTACATTCCAGCGGCCCCCCTCTCCTCTGTGGCTCCTTCTCCCTGCTCCTCACCACTGCAGTAAAAACAGTGCTGTTTCTCACCCAGCACGAAGCCAAGAGTCTCTCTGTAACAGGAAGTTCTGAGGTGGTACTTCCTGTTGCAGAGAGGCACTTTGGGCTGAGTGAGAAGCAGCACTGTTTTCACTGTAGCAGTGAGGGCAGGGAGAAGGAGCATGCAGAGGAGAGAGGGGCTGCTGGAGTGTCATGCCAAGAAAGGTAAGAAGAGGTGTGGGCTGGTGGGGGACAGACAATGATGGCGTTAACATGTTAAAATTTTAATGTGCGTAAAAAATTTAACACATTAATCATGCCCCCAGCTCTGGCCCCCTTCTCTCAAATGCTCTTTTGTTTAGCCACGAGCCCCTTTCTTCCACCTGCCCAGCATCAACCCATTTCTAAGCCCCACCTGCCCCTTCCTCAGTCTCCCCTTTCCCCTTCCCCAGTATCAGACTTGTCCACGTCAACCCCCTTCTTCTAGCTGCCCTGGTATTCAGAGTTGTTGGCCACTTTGCTTCTCGTCAGGTGGGTCTGGCATGCTGGCACTGCTTGCTTCTCTGAGTCACAGATTAACTACTTCTTGCAAAACCGGAAGTAGTTAAATTGTAGCTTAGGGAAGCATGTGAAGCCAGCAGCCAGACCTGTTTGGGTAGAGGCAGAGCGATGGCAGTGAATGAGACACTTCTGTTGCTCTGCTAATGACTTCTGTTTTTCTTCTTTAAGGAGTCATGTTACCAAGCTGTGGTAAAAAGAGCCCTGCACTAGCGTCAGTGGCCCTTTTTGCCACACTCTGCAGCCCTTTTCACTGCAGTGAGTAAAATGGCCAAAACCTGGCATGGCCATGCTGTAAGATTTCACTTACCACGTGACCATGCAGGGGGAGCATTTGCCACCCACTGAGTTGGTGTTAAGGGCTCCCACGTTAACCCAGCGGTAACCAGGTAGCATGCAGCGCTGCCTGATTACTGCTGGGTTAGTGCTGTACTGGAAAATAGCTAGCTATTTTCCGTAGTGCGGCAAATGGCATGTGTGAGGTTGTGATTTGCACAATACTAGAGGATTTTACTAGAGGATCCTTTTACTAGAGGATTGCTATGCGACAATTTGGAACTATCGCTGGCCCATCACAGCTGCCGGCCATAGTTCTGCCCCAACGCGTGGCATATCTAGTGCTGCCAGAAGTTTTTCAAAAATGATCACCACGGGGGGTTATCTGGCAGTAATCGGGCAGCACTGCACGCTGCCCAGTTACTGCTGGGTTAGCAAGGGAGCCCTTATTGCCACCATAATGGATGGTGGTAAGGGCTCTGTGTCGCATGGTCATGTGGTAAGAGTTCTCTTTCTGCATAGCCATGTGCGCCTAGGGTGTTTTTACCAGTTGCGGTAAAAAGGGCCATGGCATGCCAGAAAAACAGCCCCTGCCACCAGCGCAGGGCCCTTTTTCCCCACAGCTTGGTAAAAGGACCCCTTAATAAACCTAATAAATAAATAAACTGAATAGTTCCTCTATCACTAAAATACCCTGTGATATCAAGTAAACTCTTTCACCAGCAATCTTTCCTAGAGATATTTATTTAAATTTATGTAAAAATCTGTGGCCTGCAATTTCTAAAAATTCAATGTAAACATAATATGTGGAAATGCTAAAAACTAAACATCACATAAATTCCCTAGTATATGACACAAATGGAAATATAAGTGCTACAAACAAATATGGCAAGAAAAAAATAAAACTGTTATTGATTATTTAGCAGTTTGTAATTCATGTGAAGTGACTGTGTTCAGTAGTAGATTTTAACCACATATTAATTAATACAATATTAGATCTCACTTTTTTTCCTGACTACTCAATCCTATATGTTTTGAGCTTCTGGAATAGGGCAATTATAGTGCAGGTAAAGAGAATGGACGCATTAAGATTATTTTTGTTAGCTTTTTTGGTGTAATTAGAAATAAAGGATCTCTCGCAAGACATGTGAAGGGTGCCTTTTCTCACAAGTCAAAGGAACTATAGAGATACTGATATTTATAATAAGAGCTTACGTCTCTGTAGCATAACCTGGTTCTAGCAGACTACAGTTAGGAAGCAGCATAGGTTTGGTGTTACGTAGCGTATATTTCATAAATTGAATGCGAGCTAGCCATGTACATGGCAATGCAATTAGCAGAAGTACACTGCAGCTCTTTGCTTTGTAAGGGTTCATCCAGTCTGTGATATCTGTGTACTGAACTTTGAAGATGAGTCCACTGTAATAACAATAAAGTTTAATGATGCATAGCTTGGATAGACTGACAAATTCCCAGCCAAAGTATTGATTGTTAGAGAATTTATGACGCTCATGCTATATTCTATGTCATTATGTTCCATTTTTGGCTGAGGGAATCATGTAAAATAGATTTTTAAATGAGTAGTAATAGCCAGACATAAAGAAGGTATTGATGTGTGTCATGAAGAGTGAAATAGAATGCCAGGTAAACGTACATAACAAATTGAAACCAACAATGCCGCAGCTCTCAGAAATGGACATTTCTTTTCAATCATCCATTTTGTTTCCTTATAAGTATAACCATGAAATTTACTACTTAGAAGTACTGGGTGTTTTTATCTTTTTGTTTTAAAAACAAAAGTGCATAAATGTACATACTTCAGCCTGATTTTATGCTTCAGTTTTGAAAAATGTCTCCATGTAATGGGTTCTCCTCCTACACAGATTTATTGGACTAGAGAATGTACATACTTAATTGTACTGAATTATGATTGAGATAATCTAAAAAAAAAATGCACATATTATAGTTCTGTAATTAGATTGTAAGCTCTGTCGAGCAGGGACTGTCTCTTCATGTTCAAGTGTACAGCACTGCGTACATCTAGTAGTGCTATAGAAATGATAAGTAGTAGTAGTAGCCTAGCTGAATATTATCTGAAAAGAAGCAGCTCAGATATTCACAGGTATTTATTGTATTCTTAAATATAATGCTGCATTCTTAATTGAGTCACATTAATTGGTCCTAACACTTGCAAAATCAAATTATGACAAAGACCAAATTATTGAAATTATAATCAATACAGTGAAGGGTTAAGAGGAACTGACTCAAGGAAAAAGCTAAATCCTTTATGTCAGAAGGTTTTGCTTTAAAGGAGCACTGTTTCTTAATTGCATTCCAACACAATTTTCTAAACTTGAAAAAGAGGTCATCTAGGTCTAACAGTCCTGGGATCCTCCAAAGCCCAGACATAAATATATCTCCCACATACCCAGAAGCACCATGAGAATCAGCTAAATCCTCCTTCAAGCAGCTGCTTTTTAACAATTCAAGAGTTTATCAGCCTAATAAAAAGTAGCTTGGCAGGAAAACGAATGTGAAAACCTCCATAGACTCTTCTGTGGCATAGAGGGGGCTTGAAGAACTCTTCAAGGTCTTAGTCAACACTGAACAAGGAATCTTAAACTGGGGCTCTCACCTATGCCAGAAAAGAAGTTATGGGGACTAGAAAGTGGATGAATGTTACGTTAAAAGTTTTTGTTCCTTATATTTTGGAAACTTTTAAATCCATGATACAAAACTAAAAAGGATATAAACCAATTTTAGTTTAGATGAAATGCAGGCACATTTGAAACAAGATCAGAAGTTCACTAAATCCAACCTTCTTCAGAGTTACTTTATGGCCACTTCTGTACAGTAATCCAAAGGAAAAGAGGAATAACTAGGTGTGTGCAGGGAGAAAAAAATTCATTTTATTTTTTTTCTTTCATGTTTTACTTGCAACATCACACACTGTGCAAGCTGTTAGTGCATTCTAAAATAAATGGTGCACATTAAAACATACATCTCTAAAAGAAATACTGTGGGGTTTTTTTTCCTCCTAAAGAATAGTGCATAATATCTGCCACAGGACCTATTTTATTACTATGGGCTCTGCTGCAGATAACATGTGCTAATCTTTAGTAAAAGACCCCCTGCGTTTGTAATAAAGTGAGCTCTACATTGTATACAAGTTCCTTTCAAAACATGAATCAAAGAATAAGGAACATTTCCTAGATCAGTACCTTCCACCAAGGCCCGTTTACTCAACCCTTCCTGTCTCATTTTTCTCCAGATATTTCCCAGTTTCTGTAGTTTGGAGTTATGAGGTGTTGCTGCATAAATTTCATTGTAGAAAATATGATATAATTTCCTAGCTCTTATTGGAGAATCCTGCCCTTGAAAGTTGGCAAATGATGTTTCCCTTTAAGCAGCTGGGATAACCACCCCTTGCACTGGAGAGAGAAATGGGATAAAGATGAATATGGGCTTTTGTAAACTTGCCTGCCTGATATGTGAGTAAAGTTCTACATATACAGTCTATAGATGCACATCCTTCCCAGCAGCTCCTCTCCTCTAAGGCTCCCCATTCTTTGATAATTGTAGGGTAAGGAACATTTCCATTCCAACTTCAGGCACAGGCAGCTCCTTGTGACTCTGGGCAAGTCACTTAACCCTCCATTGCCCCATGTAAGCCGCATTGAGCCTGCCATGAGTGGGAAAGTGCGGGATACAAAGGTAACAAAAGTAAAAAATAAAAATAAAATTTTGGTCTGTCTCTTGCCTTTGATGGTGGATGAGCAGGAAGGAGGAGTTGGTGAGAATGCTTCCTGCACTGCTGCCAGCAAGGCAGCAAATGCTTCTGCTGTTTCCACTTCCTCACACAATTATGCATCTACACACCCTCATTGCAGTGGTCTTGTTCTCCACATAGAGAATCAATGACCCGGAGGAATAGATGGCCAAAAACACAGCCTCCTTTACATAACTCATTTTTGGAGTTTGACGAGCTTAGGATAGAATGATGTGATCAACCATAATTAATTTTACAAACTGAGTGGTAGAAGACAGCAACTTTTGTAGTCACTGATATCACAGAGCTACAGTGACAGTTCCTATCAAGTAAAAAAAAAAAAAAGCCCACTTCAGCAACAACAAGAATTAATTTAACATAGTTTTAAAGAAAGTGCTAGTCATATATGCAATATATAGAATTAAAAAAAGCCCCTCTTTTAGATACAGCTTTTGCATCTTCCTTTGTACATGGAGGAAGTGATGTCCATAACTAACTAACTCATCGCTTTGATGTATGCAAGATGTAGATTCTCTTATGGATGATTAATAAGAAAGAGACCTTTACAGAACAATTATTTTTCGTTCTTTCTACCAACTGGCCCATAAATTCAGCAGTCACACAGAAGACGATTTCAGATGGAAATGAAATTAAAAAAAAAACAACCCAAAGCACAGCAAAAAACAAGTAAGAATCAATTTACAAAAGGACTAATTCATGCACAAAAATATCTAGATGTATTTATGTTAGTATATGTGCACAGCCAAAAGCATAACACAGCTTTATGAAAAAGCTGAGCCTTTCATCTATTTCATCAGAAGATGAAAAAGAGAAATATATCAATTTGATGGTATATTAGACTTTGTAAATGAGATATTCTTGAGGCAACATGACTCACGGTGTTTTCATATTCCTTGTTATTATAAACACAACTCATAAGCTGCAATAAATACAGGTAGCTACATTTCACAGGATAAATTAACATCAGACCAATCCTAGAATAATTATTGTAGATACTTAGCATTTGGAAGGGAGGGCTTTGTGTGTTCACCTAACAATTGTAAACCTTTCCTTTTTATATATGCCTAGCTGAATGTTAAATACTGTAACATCATGGGCCATTTTTCACTGCTATATGGATTTGAAAACGATAAAAACAACACTGTTTAAAGTTGCATTGTGGAATGCAAGCTTTAAATATTTTAAATATAAATCCGGAGTTTTAAACGTTCACTATAGAGTGGAATAAGAATTGGGGGAAACCTGTAATACATTTTGGCCAAAGGTAATCACTGGCATGATATGTTAGGGATCAGCTGCTGCCATTTCTGCAGCCACAGGTATTCCTGAGCCAGCTGGGCATATTCTTTCGATTTGTCGAAATTCTCTGGTATAGTAGTACCCTTGCTGTGCTCTGTAAGTAGGAAATGAAGTCAGAGACTTTTGCAGACTTTTATTCTCCGTCTCTGTGCCTGCTGCTTCTACATCTCTCCTGCTTCTGTACAGATAAGTTACAAAATTGGGATATTCCCCCCCCCCCCCCCCCCAGCTCTATCACTTTTACTGTACTGACTGCGGTAGGGGTCTTCTAAAATGCAGAATACAGCAGCTTTATTCCACTATAAATATAGTTTGGAAGAAAATTGCAACTAGTTTCTCTGGGACTGCAATATTTTCCCTGTAGACATACTGGCACCACATGTCTGGGTAACTTAGTGCTTGTTCTCTTATACAATCAATGCCAGCCGCACCACTCCATTTATTTGAAAGCCAAATGAGAATGAAGAGAAAGTAACAACAAGAGTAAAAATGGTGCTAGAGAGATTGGATGGGGATGAGAGTCCCACCAGCAGCACATTTGCTAAGAATAACAACATAAAGAGACTGTGACGGCTTCCAGTCTGTTGAAAGGAACTAAAATTGGCAGATACGCCTTGCTATGAGGTATCAAAGCCATAGCTGTAATGTTACAGCATTTTTTTGCTCGATTTTGCTGGTGTCGACCATGCACTGATGTACATTTAAGCACCATAGGAGTTCTCCTTTTAATCTGGTTTATGCCCCTTTTTGTAGTCCTCGGTCAAAAGCTGTGTAACACACAGCAATGAGAAGAATTTGGTTTCTGACGTTGCAGATTCCGTTCAGCCTCGAGTGACCCATCTCTTTCTCTTTCTTGCCCTGGGGGTGGGGGTGGGGATATAAAGTAAAATAAAAATTAGTAGCCATGTGCTCAATAGGATCGGACACTGTTGCACTGTAGGCATATTGTCAGGAAGCTCAGAGGGATAAAATGGTATTTGCAATAACAAAAATGTCAGGCACGCATGCTGCTTTCTTTCCTTCGACCTAAACAAGTCTCTGGAAATGCTTCCTTGGAGCACAGCTACAAGCATATTTGTTAGCCCAAAAATGTGGTTCATTTGGGTACCTTAAAAGTTTTAATGCACAGAAAATCAATTATATGCACACATTAACCTATGAATTAGCATACATATAATCAATTTGTGCATGTAATAAAGTTATACTGCATGTAAAAAGTTTTTTTGAAAAAAGTGTGGGAGATGACCCCTCCCCCCCCAAAAAAAATATTCATGCACAGAAATCTTGGTGGGAATATCCTGAAACCTATAGGCTTCTTAGCATTTAGCACACACTAGTTTTACTAAGCTTTAGAAAAAGTGCCCTTTATGCAGGCAGCTTATAGAATACTGTAAGCTACATGGGCAAATATCATATTTATGCAAGCTATACAGCTGTCAGAAATGTGTGTGCGCCTGTATTCTATAAGGACATTTATGTCTGTGTCCTTAAAATATAGGTTTATTTATTAATTAGGATTTATTTACCACCTTTTTGAAGGAATTCATTCAAGGCGGCGTACATTAAGAATAAGTCAAACAATAGACAATTACAGCAGTAAAAATATTCAAATAACAATATAAAGTATGGCATAGTAAATTAGTTACAATGCCAACACAATATGTAATAGAACATTTTAACAAACAGCATAATTTATAAGCAAAGATGGAAAATATAGATAGACTAGTAGAAAAGGCCCGTTTCAGGCACAAATGAAACGGGCGCTAGCAAGGTTTTCCTCAGAGTGTGTATGTTTGAGAGAGTGTGTGTGAGAGTGACTGTGTGAGAGAGAGAGAGTGAATTTGCGAGTGTGTGTGTGTGACAGAGTGAGTGAGACTGTGTGCGAGTGTGTGTCTGTGAGAGAGAGTGTGTGTGCCTGGGGTCCCTCCCTCCCACCCAGTTCCAGTGTCCCCCCTTCCTCCGTGTTCCAGGGTTGTCATTGTCCCCCCCCCTCCCTCCCTCCGAGTTCCAGGGTAGTTCCCCCTTTTTTTATTTTTTAGTTTTTGTACAGGTGGTGCATTCCCCCCTCCTCCCCTCTAGTCCCCTCCTCTGAATTCCGGACCCCTTCCTCCCTCCCCCCCCCCAGTTCCAGACCCCCCTCCCTCCATCCGAATTCCAGACCCCACCTCCCTGCCTCCCTGCCTCCCTCCCTCCGATTTGCAGAGCCCACCTCCCTGCCTTCCTCTCTCCGATTTCCAGACCCCCTCCCTATGATTTCCAGACCCCCCTCGGAGTTCCTGACCCCTGGACCCCCCTGTCACGACCCTCTCGAGCCCCCTTCCTGCCGCCAAACCTCCCCCGCCGCCATTGCGTACCTGTGCTGGCGGGGGACCCCAACCTCCGCCAGCCAAAGTCTCCTCGGCTGCGCAGTGTGGACGAATGACGTGATCAAGTTTGAATCAGTTTGTGCTTGTGCGTCTGACGTCTGACGCACGCACACAGATTCCAACGTGATCATGTCCCCTGGGTTTTCAGCGTAATGCATCCAGTGACGTCAGCTGGGGCTTTGGAGCCCAAAGTTACGGACACAGGCAGCCAGGCTCATAGAACGTTGGAGGTGAGTATTATTATATAGGATAAGAGAGTAGCAGGAGTGAGAAGATAGGGAGATCAATTTAAGAAATCTGCACACGAGGTCAGAAAGGTGCTTGAATGTTATCTTAGCTAGGGTAGGAGTGGATAAACATGTAAATTAAATATATAAGGTTAGATTGATAATTTGTTGAACCAGTCCTTTGGCAGTTGTGAAATATTTACAGTGTTCATCCCTATCTTATAGAATTGTGTCACTTGGGGGCCGTTTTACTAAAACTTGGTGTGTTCTAATGGCCCCTTTTACAAAGTGGCGGTACCTGTACCACTGCTTTGCCATGTATCAATCTGGCACTACCACTGGGCTACCATGTTATTTTGGCAGCTAATGTGGTGACCTATTATAGACCTGCCTCCCATGCATGAAAATGTTAGTGCCTAGTTTTAGAATTGCCCAGATAATATTTATACAGTGAAATGTCAACCATTGTCATGACAGACCTAATAGATCTACCAAACTAGAAACAGAATCAAATCATCAAGATCATACCTAAACCTACACTATCCGAACTGTAAAAGACTAAAATACAAAACAACCTACGCATCCAACTTCTCCTACATAAGCGCACAATTATGGAACAGACTCCCAAACACAGTGAGAACAATTCACGACCACTTAAACTTCAGGAAATCACTCAAGACTCACCTATTCAAAAAAGCCTATCCCAATGATCCAACATAAAATCTCAGCACCCAGCAACATATCTTAACCAATGATCGTACTGGACAATGTATAATCATTACCTCCATCAACCCCTTGTTACCTGATCACCATATACTGTACTTTGTATCTGTTATCAACCAAATTGTCAACAGCCTCTACGGTACCATATAAGCCACATTGAGCCTGCAAATAAGTGGGAAAATGTGGGGTAAAAATGTAACAAATAAAAAATTATAAATAAAATAAAGATCTTTTTTTTTCCCTATAAAACACAATTGAACCCCCTGGTGCATAAAGTATGTAAAATTCTGTTCTATATATGCTCAAGCCACATAAAATTACCCCCACATGTATGATTGGTCTTTGTAGGCTTCTCTCTCATAGGGGCTATTTTATAAAGGCATGCTGAAAAATGACCTGCGGTAGTGTAGACACGTGTTTTGGGCATGCGCAGAATCATTTTTTCAGCGCCCCTGTAAAAAAATGCCTTTTTTACATTTTTGCCGAAAATGGACATGCGTCAAAATGAAAATTGTCACGTGTCCATTTTGGTCCTGAGACCTTACCGCCAGCCATTGACCTAGCGGTAAGGTCTCATGTGGTAGCCAGGCAGTAATGGCCTAAGCGCGTAAAATGCCACTTTGCGCGCATCCGATATGCGTGTCCGAAAATAACTTTGTGGATGCGCATATTGGACGCACGCCAAAAATGAAATTACTGCAAGAGCCACATGGTAGCCAGGCGGTAACTCCATTTTGGCTCACATTGGGCGCACGTAGATGCTTATGCGGCTTAGTAAAAGGGCCCCTTAATGTCTCTCACTTTTTTCCTGACTTTTCTAAATGCTTATTTTCAAGTCTGCTATGCCTTTTCTGGCTGGGGATCTTTTTATGTTTCCTTCTCTGTCTCAGCATACAGAAAGATGCCCAGTTTGACCTTCCTTCAGAGAAGGTGCCCTAGAATGCAAGAGAGAGCAGACTGAGCATGATTAGGGTTACCATATGTCCAGATTTTTGAGGACATCGCGGGCAACCGGGCAGGTTTTGCCAATCTGCCTGTTTGTCCGGCAGCCTGCCCATTTGTCCAGAAATCCGGACAAACGGGCAGATTGCTAGCCTCCCCTCCCCTTACTTACTACTGCCCTGGTGGTCTAGTGACCTCTTCCGCCTTCGGGGCAGGAAAGAGCCCCCTCTTTCCTGCCCGGAGCACTGCCCTGCATGCATCCTTCCTGTTGGTGATCTCGGCGCCGATTCAAAATGGCCACTGAGAGTTGAAGTCTTGCGAGGTCACATCAACTCTCGGCGGCCATTTTGAATCGGCACCGAGATCACCAACAGGAAAGATGCATGCAGAGCAGTGCTCCGGGTAGGAAAGAGGGGGGCTCTTTCCTGCCCCAAAGAGGTCACTAGACCACCTGGGCAGTAGTAAGGTAAGGGGAGGGGGGTGACGGGGTGTGTGACGGGGGGGGGGGGGAATGTGACAGGGGCAGAGCGAGGGCGTGAAAGGGGCGGGGTGTGTGGTGGGCATGTGTCCTCCTTTTTGTGGGACAAAATATGGTAACCCTAAGCATGATCAGTGTCTGGTGGCTAAAATACTGTGAGAAATAAACCAAACTGAGCATATGCACTTAGTTTTCAGCATCACACAACAGTTTGGATTCCATTGCCCTCACATCAATTGGTTTTAATATATGGTTCATCCGTGGAGCCTATTTTCCTGTATCAGCCAGGCAATACATAATTTAGAATTTGGGACTCCTAAAACAGGCAATGTCTGCCGAAATAGTTCTGTGTTGAGTCCATTGTTTTTCACATGGTCTTCAGTCCATTTTTTTTTTTTTTAAATAGTTCTGTGTTATAGACTCCTTGATGATAAACTGCTGTTTTTTTCAGTTCAATAGTAGTGAATGTTTAATAAACTTTAATATTTTAAAACTCTGACCGTCTGGTACCAGATCTTGGGTATTGGAAGTCCTATGAGCCATCCCTGCTCATGTTCTTTTGTTGTTTAAATACTGTGAGAACATCTTGAATGGGCATTCTAAAGCAGACTGGAACTCTAAATTATCTAGTTAATTGCTTTGCAAGTCAGTTTTCCAGTGATGCATTTTGTCTTTCATATTACGAACACACATTTACAACGTTTGACACTGCTAGCAATCACTGTTGGTTTCTAACCATTAGAATCAAATGCTTAATTTGCATATAATGTATTACTCTTAAAAATGATGTGCAATTTTTATGAGTGAAATAATAGAGCTAATCCCTAAAAGCAGTAACCATATGAAGGACCCTAACATCTACCATATATACCTGATGGCACAACAGCCATGGCAAACAAGCTCAGTAATAATTAGGTTCTGAATAATGGTAATTTATTTTTGGTTTAACATGATGAAAGCATGTTTATTAAGGAATCAAGCACAGGTATTATTATGAATACTGGTCCCAAAGGGACAGAAGAAATTAAATCTAATTTGCCAGAGACCTAGAAAAAAATGGGATTTTTACTAATTCTAACCAATCCACCTTCAAATTGTATTGTTTTGATTGACGGTACTGTATTAGGTGGAATAAGACAATTACTCCGAGACCAGTCTTTTGAAGGAAGAAGAAAAGAATGCAGCTTTTAAAAAAATGTTTGCTTCTGGCAGTCTTCAATGTTATTTATAGTACACAGACAGACAGATACACCCATCCACCCACCCACATATCCTGAAATATCCATCCACCCTCCCATTTATTAGAAAGGCTTCCAGAATAACCTCCCTGATGCAGTTCACTGATTCAGCAACTTGATATGAAGGGGCAGATGTATAAACATTTTGCTCCAGGGAAAAGATTTCTTCACACTTATCAGAAATTGTATCTCTGAATTTTCATAGAGTGTCAGAGTAAAACTGGAGCAATCATTGCAATGGAGCAAAACCTTTATTATAAATATCTGTCCTTGGTATGTCAGTAAAATTTATAAGTGATAAATCAGTAGATGTCTTTTGCTATACAATATGTATTCCTCTCTCTCTACCTCAGAGGTTCTCAACCTAGTCCTCGTGACACATTCAGCCAGTCTGTTTTTCAGGATGAATATGCATGAAATACATTTGCATACAATGAGGTTGTGCAAGTCAGTGTATCTCATGCATATTCATTGTGGATATCCTGAAAACCTGGGTGTGTCCTGAGGATTGGGTTAAGAACCATTGTGTGCTCTCTCTCTTCTTCTGTTATCTAAACCTTTCATTACCTGGAAAAAAAAAACAAAAAACCTTGTTGTTTCTGGACCATTATCTATATTATCTGTAAAAACCTCAACTGAAAATTCTGAAAGAATTTCTAGTATTCAAAATTCTATTATCAGAAAACTTCCATTTATCTAGAAAAATCCATTATTCTGCACCATAGTGAGAATGATTCTACTGCCCCTGTATATTACCAAGGGACCCTTTTACTAAGCTATAGTAAGCCTACCATGTACTAAAAAAGCATTACTGTGGGACACACTGAGGCATCCCATGGAAGGGTTCAACTTAGCACATTCTACTCCTGCAATGGAAAATTATTTTTTTATTTTCCAGCATGGGAGGTGTGTCTGGGGGCAGAGATTAGGCATGCCTGCACTAATCAGGTAACGTGGATACGCTACTGCACGCAACCTAATTAGTGCAGGAGCAGTGTGGGAGCCCTTACCGCTACCTAAATAGGTAGCGGTAAGGACTCCCGGTGGTAATGGGGAAATTAATGCTTGGCCATTAAAAATTAAAAGCCAACTGTGGCTATTTTTTTAGCCGCAATGGAAAGTGGCCAGAGCACATGGCAAACCCACTCACTTCTCTCAGAACGAGCCACTATCTAGCATGCCTTAATAAAAGGACCCTCAAATGCAGTATCATCATGCCAAAGTCCTTTTGGGCTAAAAAGTGCACTGGATGAAGCCTACAAAAGTAAGGGTTCCGTTTACTAAGCTGCGGTAAGCACTAACGCATGCTTACCGCAATAAAAAAGGCCTTACCGTGGGACATGTTCAGGTGTCCCATTGCAATTCTGTGATCAGTGGGCACTTCCCAAGCGCTAAAAAATAGATTTCCATATCATCAAGCTGATCAATCCATAGACTGGTGGGTTGTGTCCATCTACCAGCAGGTGGAGATAGAGAGCAAACTTTTGCCTCCCTATATGTGGTCATGTGCTGCCGGAAACTCCTCAGTATGTTCTCTATCTCAGCAGGTGGTGGTCACACACAGCAGCAGCTCTGGCTAGGCCTCCAAGCCTAATTTTTAGGTTTTGTTGAGTGCCTGGGGTTGAGGGCTCTTTTGAGCAAGTGCAAACCTGGTGGTGCCAGGTCCCTCCTTTTCTCCCCCCTCCCGCTGGCTCCGTTGAAAAAAAAAAATTTTTGAACGGCCTTAAAGGCGTTTATTTCGACGTTTATTTAAGCGTCTATTGCAGCTACTCACTGAGACACCAGGTCGTTACAACTCGGAGCGGACAGCAGGTAATTTTACCTTTTTATAGCGGGCGGGGGTTCCCCGATTCTTCTCCTCGTGGCTCATGGCGTCGGAGGGCGAGGGCGCAAAGGGTCGCTCCCCGGGTCGCTCGAGCGCTTCTAGAGGGGATGCGGGGGTCTTCAAGCCGGATTCGCCCTTGGTGGGTGACAGTTTCGCGACCGATGCATGTCCCGGTCCTTCCTCCGGCGTGGCGGTTTTTCCCGCCATAAACGCCCATCCCCCGCTCCTCGCCTCCGCCATCTTGGCCGGCCACGCGGCTCGGACGGCTTCTTCTTGGGCCGCCCTTGAGGTTGGAGACATTAATGCCATGAACGCCCTTAATTTGGGCGACGGCACAGAAGCGGCTAAAGTTAAGAGCCGTTCTTCCCGCGCGGCTCCTTCGCGGAGTTTCGCGCCGGACGCCATTTTGGATGCGCAGCATGTCTCTCCCCCGCTATTGCGAGCGCCGGTTGAGAGCGCGCCTAGGGCTGTTGCCCAGGCTGCGGAGGTGCACAGTCTGGGGGGTTTCTCCCCCGAGTTTGTTTTGCTGCTGCATCGGGCCTTCCTCATGCACAACGCTGCCCCCGCTCCTTCCTCTGGTAAAGAGGTTGAGGTTCCCAGAGGTAAACGCCCTCGGGTTGATTCCCAGGCCTTGGAGGAGTTTGTCTCCTCCGATGTAGATGAGGGCAGCGTGTCTGAGGTCTCCCAACGGTCCTTTGCGGATTCCTTGGTGGAGACGGATCCCCGCTCGGATGGAGCGGATGACCCCTCTGCAGCGCGGCTTTTTCGCCCGGAGGATTTGCCCAACCTGTTGTTACAGGCCATGGACACTTTGAAGATATCCTCTCCGGAGGACGTCTCTCCCTCAGCCCCTGTTGGCTCTGCCATTATGCTGGGGACTAAGCGCCCGCCTAGAACCTTCCACGTGCATGATGCCATGCACACCTTAATTTCGGCTCAATGGGATGTCCCAGAAGCGAGCCTTAAAGTGGCTAGGGCTATGTCCCGCCTCTATCCTTTGGCTGTGAGTGAACGTGAGGCCTATCTGTGGCCTACCGTGGATTCTTTAATCACTGCGGTGACTAAGAAAACGGCATTGCCGGTGGAAGGTGGCACGGCCCTAAAGGACGCCCAAGACAGGAGATTGGAGGCGGCTTTAAGGTCGTCCTTTGAGGCGGCTGCTTTAAGTTTGCAGGCCTCAGTTTGCGGCTCCTATGTGGCCAGGGCGTGCCTGACTATGGTGCAGCGGGCTTCCCCCTCGGATCATTTCTTGAGGAATGATTGGCCAGCCCTGGAATCGGGCTTAGCCTATTTGGCAGACTTGCTGTATGATGTCTTGAGAGCCTCAGCTAAAGGCATGGCTCAGACTGTCTCTGCGCGGCGGTGGCTTTGGCTGAAACATTGGTCTGCTGACCACGCCTCAAAATCCCGCCTGGCTAGATTGCCTTTTAAAGGCAAGCTGCTCTTTGGGGTCGAGCTGGACAAAATCGTGACTGATCTCGGCACGTCTAAGGGCAAGAAGTTGCCGGAGGTCAGGGCTCGGGCGAGTGCTCGTCCCGGTACCTCCAGAGGACGGTTTCAGGAAGCCCGTCGGTACCGCTCGGGCAGGTCGGGTGCTTCTGCCCCCACTTCCTTTAAGAGGAATTTCTCCCCCAAGCAGCATTCCTTTCGCAGAGACCGCCGTCCCGGAGGTGCTCCCTCCGGTCCTCCCCCAGGGTCTCGTACCCAATGACGGGGTATTGGTCCACGCCCCAGTGCAGATTGGAGGACGGCTGTCCTCGTTTCTGGGCGAGTGGACCACAATAACTTCAGACGCTTGGGTGCTGGAAGTCATCAGAGACGGCTACAAGCTGGAGTTCTGCCGACCCTTAAGAGACGGGTTTGTACTCTCTCCCTGCAAGTCTCCGGTCAAAGCGGTGGCAGTGCAGCAGACTTTGGACAATCTGATCCGCCTGGGTGCGGTCGTTCCGGTGCCAGAAAGTCAGCTTGGCAAGGGGCGTTACTCCATTTACTTTGTGGTACCAAAGAAAGGAGGTTCGGTCCGGCCTATCCTCGACCTCAAAGGGGTCAATCGGGCCTTGAAAGTGCGGCACTTTCGCATGGAGACTCTCCGCTCTGTTATAGCGGCAGTGAAGGCAGGGGAGTACCTGGCATCCTTGGACATCAAGGAAGCGTACCTGCATATTCCCATCTGGCCTCCTCATCAACGCTTTCTGCGTTTTGCAGTCCTGGGCCGACACTTCCAGTTCAGAGCCCTCCCGTTCGGGTTGGCTACTGCTCCGCGGACCTTTTCCAAGGTAATGGTGGTCATAGCGGCCTTCCTGCGAAAGGAAGGAGTACAAGTCCATCCTTATCTGGACGACTGGTTGATCCGAGCCCCCTCTTATGCAGAGTGCGGCAAAGCTGTGGACCGGGTAGTTGCTCTTTTGAGCTCCCTGGGATGGATCATCAACTGAGAGAAGAGCCAGCTGCGCCCGACTCAGTCCCTGGAGTATCTGGGAGTTCGATTCGACACCCAAGTGGGCAGAGTGTTCCTGCCAGACAATCGGATTGTCAAGCTTCAGGCTCAGGTGGACCAGTTCCTAGTAGCCTCTCCTCTTCGGGCTTGGGACTATGTGCAGCTGTTGGGCTCTATGACGGCCACGATGGAAGTAGTGCCCTGGGCCAGGGCTCATATGAAACCACTACAACACTCTCTGCTGCAGCGCTGGACTCCGATGTCGGAGGATTATGCTGTGCGTCTTCCCTTGGATCCAGCAGTGCGCAAGGCGCTGAGCTGGTGGATGCAGACAGACAAGTTGTCTGCGGGAATGCCTCTGGTGTCCCCAGAGTGGATTGTCGTCACGACGGACGCCTCGTTATCGGGCTGGGGAGCCCACTGCTTGGGAAGGACAGCGCAGGGGCTCTGGTCTCCTGCAGAGGCAAAGTGGTCTATCAACCTCCTGGAACTCAGAGCCATTCGGTTGGCGCTTTTGGAGTTTATCCCGGTACTGGTGTTCAAGCCTGTACGGGTCCTGTCGGACAATGCCACGGCTGTGGCCTATGTCAACCGCCAGGGAGGTACCAAGAGCGCCCCTCTAGCCAGGGAAGCTATGAGTCTATGCCAGTGGGCGGAAGCGAACCTGGAACAGCTGTCAGCGGCCCACATTGCCGGAGTCATGAATGTCAAGGCGGACTTTCTCAGTCGCCATACCTTGGAGCCCGGAGAGTGGCAGCTATCTGCTCAGGCGTTCTTGGACATCACGAAGCGCTGGGGCCAGCCGAGCCTAGATCTGATGGCGTCATCGGCCAATTGCCAAGTGCCGCGCTTCTTCAGCAGAGGACGGGACCCTCGATCCCTGGGAGTAGATGCTCTTCTCCAACAATGGCCGACACAAGAGCTTCTCTATGTGTTCCCGCCCTGGCCCATGTTGGGCAGGGTACTAGACCGGGTGGCAAAGCATCCCGGCAGGATAATCCTGGTGGGTCCGGATTGGCCCAGGCGTCCCTGGTATGCGGACTTGATCAGGCTCTCAGTCGACGATCCTCTGCGGTTGCCAGTGGAGCAGGGCCTGTTACATCAGGGTCCCGTGGTGATGGAGGATCCCTCCCCCTTTGGTCTTACGGCCTGGCTATTGAGCGGCAGCGTCTGAGGAAGAAGGGCTTCTCAGACAAGGTCATCGCCACTATGCTGAGAGCGAGGAAACGCTCTACTTCTACTGCTTACGCCAGGGTTTGGCGTATCTTTGCAGCGTGGTGTGAAGCAGGCTCTCTTTCTCCTTTCACTGCTCCAATTTCTTCAGTGTTGACGTTCCTGCAAGAAGGTCTGGACAAAGGCCTGTCGCTCAGTTCCCTGAAGGTCCAGGTAGCGGCTCTGGCTTGCTTCAGGGGCCGCCTGAAGGGTGCTTCCCTGGCTTCGCAGCCAGATGTGGTGCGCTTTCTCAAGGGGGTTAATCACCTGCGCCCTCCTCTGCACTCAGTGGTGCCTGCGTGGAATCTCAACCTGGTGCTAAGAGCATTGCAGAAGCCGCCGTTTGAACCCTTGTCAAGGGCATCTCTGAAAGACCTGACGTTGAAAGCAGTCTTCTTGGTGGCTATCACTTCAGCCAGAAGAGTTTCCGAGCTCCAGGCGCTCTCGTGTCGAGAGCCTTTTCTACAGTTCACTGAGGCAGGAGTGACTATTCGCACAGTGCCTTCCTTCCTGCCCAAGATTGTTTCTCGCTTCCATGTGAATCAGCAGCTATGTCTCCCTTCCTTTCGTAGGGAGGACTACCCAGAGGAGTACTCTGCTCTTAAATATCTGGATGTGAGACGAGTCATCATCAGATACTTGGAAGTGACCAATGATTTCCGGAAATCGGATCATCTGTTTGTCCTGTTTACAGGTCCTCGTAGGGGTCTGCAGGCTGCTAAGCCTACAGTGGCAAGATGGGTCAAGGAAGCCATTGCAGCGGCTTATGTGGCCGCGGGGAAGGTGCCGCCTATCCAGCTGAAGGCTCACTCTACAAGAGCTCAGGCGGCCTCGATGGCAGAGGCCGGTTCCGTCTCCTTGGAAGAGATATGCAAGGCGGCAACTTGGGCTTCGGCCCATACATTCTCCAAGCATTACCGCTTGACTGTGGCTGCTCGGGCGGAGGCCCGGTTTGGAGCTTCAGTGTTGCGGTCAGGGATTTCTATGTCCCGCCCTGGGTGAGTACTGCTTCGGTACATCCCACCAGTCTATGGATTGATCAGCTTGATGATATGGAAGGTAAAATTATGTATAATCATACCTGATAATTTTCTTTCCATTAATCATAGCTGATCAATCCATAGCCCCTCCCAGATATCTGTATTGTTTTTATTCTGGTTGCATTTCAGGTTCAAGTTTAGTCTTCAGTTACTTCAGAAAGACTTCGTGTTCAAGTTTTTTCACTTGGATTCTTCAAGAGTTAAGACGAGTTTGTGTTACAGTGAGCTGCTGCATTCCTCTCCCCTCCGTTTTACGGGGCTGGATTGAGACTTAAAATTCTGCCGGCACTCCCTCCCGCTTCGTGCGGCTGTAGGGCAGTTTTGTACCCCTCCCGCTTCGGCGGTGTTAGGGTCAGTCAGCTCCTCCCGCGGTTGCGGTTGCAGGATAAGCCAGATCCCCCCGCATCGGCGGGTGTGGTGTCCCTCCCCCGCTCCGCGGGGATGAGCTGGACGGATTCCCCTCCCCCGTTTCGGCGGTGGTGAGCTGGGCAGAGTGTCCCTTCGTGGGTGTAATTCTCTAAGTGCTGAGTCCTGCGGATGGAGCTTTGATATCGACATACTGAGGAGTTTCCGGCAGCACATGACCACATATAGGGAGGCAAAAGTTTGCTCTCTATCTCCACCTGCTGGTAGATGGACACAACCCACCAGTCTATGGATTGATCAGCTATGATTAATGGAAAGAAAATTATCAGGTATGATTATACATAATTTTACCTTTATTTTTTTAGCTCTGGGGTGGGGCAGAGAGTAAGTGTGTTTTGTGCTGATCAGTTAGGGCCCCTTTTTCTAAGCGGCGGTAGGCCCAATGCAGCAGCCTGTTTATTTCTCTGTTTATTACCCTCCTCTCACCTACCAACACCCATCCTGTTGGAATATCAATGAAATGCTTTGATGTCCCCATGCATACCCCCACCCTCCCACTCTGTCAGACTATCAAAGTAATGCTTTGATGTTTCTCTCATATATACTATCTGCTACCACATTTGCTTATTTCCGATCTGAGGAAGAAAGGCAACCTTCGAAAGCTAATCAAGAAATGTATTAAGTTATGTCCAATAAAAAAGGTATCATCTTATTTTCTTTTCCATGTTTTATTTTGTTTGATTTCTATTGATAACCTTTAAGAGTACACTAACACGGCTACCACACCTCTCTACTTAAGTTAGCACAGAAATAAAGGTCAAACATACACAGTAGAATTTCCACACTGATCTGATGAATCCTCCTTGCATGCTTATGTGGATCCAGAAAAAAAAACCCATCCTAAATCTAGACCTGATGAAGACACTGATTCTTGACTGGTAGTAGCATTCTTGTGTCACTGACTTTCCACTGCGTGCTTCTCAGCCCTGTCCTGGAGGCACACCTAGGGGCCCTTTCACTAAGCCGCGTAGCCACCTACGCGTGCCCAGTGCACACCAATTCAGAGTTACCACCCAGCTACCACGTGGCCCGGGTGGTAATTTCATTTTTTACGTGCATCTGCTATGCGCGCCAGAAAATAATTTTTATTTTCTGGCGAATGGTGGAAACCGGGCAGTAATTCTATGGGTGTAGACCATGACTGCCTGGTTAACACGTGAGACTTTAACGCTAAGTCAAATGGGTGGCAGTAAGGTCTCAGGCCCAAACTGAATGTGCACCAATTTTTATTTTGCTGCACGTCCATTTTTGGCCAAAACAAAAGGTCTTGTTTTGCAGGTGCGCTGAAAAATGGACATGAGCGTGTCCAATACACACGTCTACACCGGCGCAGTCCATTTTTCAGTGCATATTAGTAAAAGGACCCCCTACCCAGTTTTGTTTTCAGGATTGCCACAATAATTGTGCATGGATAAACTTGCATATACTCATTGCATATACATTCATTGTGGTAATCCTGAAAATCTGAATGGCTACGTGTGCTTCCCGAGAAGCTTCCTTATGTGACCAGCCTTAGTACATTCAGGAACACTATCTCTTGACAGGCACAAGCAGCGTTAAAGACAATGAGTTTCTAATGCACCTGCCATTCTCTGAAACACCAACTCTCCAATTAACTTGTCATGCTAAGTCTCCATCTTCCCTCCCCTATTCTCTGTGTCCTATATTTATATACTCCCAGACCTTGATTTGCTCTGCAGTTCATTCGTGTTCCTCCACCTGCTGTCATAAAATACATTACTGGCCAGTGCAATATTACTTTTGTCCTAAATGACTGTCCTGGAGCTCTATTTACCAGCCCCCTTTTTCTGTGATTTGACAGATTAGAATTCAGCAAAAGTGTAAGGGCGAAAGCACCCCAGCAGTTTCCCCCACATAAAAGAAAACATGTGTTCTGCAGGGTAGGGGTAATTCTATAACTGGGTACCTGGTAGGAACCTATTCTGTTTTTGCAGCCTAGGTGCCACAGCTGAGTATCTTTTCTGGTGGAATCCAATATATCCATTTATAAAGCTGAGAAGTTGTCTGCTTTGACAAGAGAGGAAGAACCAAGGCAGGGAAGGAAAAGGGTGAAAGAGTAAGGGAGGAAATGTTTGTTTTTTAATTAATTGTGTGTTTGTTCCAGGAGTGTAGCCAGACCATATGGTGGGAGGGGGCCAGAGCCTGAGGTGGGGGCACATTTTGGTCTTCTGCCCCCCCGCCACCCCCCCCCCCACTACCTGGCCACCCCCCTGCTGCCCTGCCACTCCCCAGCCACTGCTGCAGGAAATACCTTGGTGGCTCCCCTCCTGCCGTCCTGCAGCAGCGAATACCTTGGCTGGCAGGGGTCCCCAACCCCCACCAGCTGAAGTCTTCTCCAGCGCCTGTCTCCGGCGCCGCCGCGTTGCCTGCCCTGCTCTCTCTTCCCCCTCATCTCCTGCACGTTCCTTTTAGTGAAACTGAATTTCACTAAAAGGAGCGTGCAGGACATCAGAAGGAAGAAAAAGTAGGGCAGGCAACATGGTGGCGCCGAGACCGGCGCTGGAGAAAGCTTCAGCTGACGGGGTTGGGGACCCCTGCCAGCAAAACCAGGGGCCCAGAGGAAGTTTGGGGGGCCAGGCCTCCGTGGCCCCACGTAGCTATGCCACTGGTTTGTTTATTTATTCATTAATTGGGTACGATATTCAGCTGGCTGTGATAAGTTTTTTGCTGATCGCCGCCAGGGTTAAATCTAGAAATTCAATGCCAGGCCACATGTGGTATTAAATTTCTGGGTTCATCTGCTAACGCACAGCCGGTTAAGTGCAATATTTAGTACTTAATTGGCTATAGGGTACTGCATAAGGACAGTATTGACTTTTATGTGTTCCTCTTTATGTGGTTACCCTGGCTGATTAAGTGCTGAATAGCTCCAATGCTGTCTTTTCCTCCGCCCCACTGAACACCCCCCAAAAAAGCTGGTTTTCAGTTCGGCAGTTAGCCCCAATCTGGCAATTTAACTAGCCAGGAGCAATATATGCCCAGAGAAATTATTTGAATACTGGCACTAATATTATCATTATTTTGCTTTAGGGGTGGGGGTTATCAATGTTTATTGATTAAAACCTAAATTTAGAAGTCCTACTTAAAATTCTGTTGTAATTCAAAGTTCATGTGTGCCTGGTCAGACAGCGCACAGAAGGTATCTTGTGTGATTGTAGTGATGTGATGTTTCTCTGCAGTAGTGGGAATAACGTTTGTAGTCACGGCCTTTCTTAACTACAGCTTTGTTCTATTTTCCCCCTCATAAATGTTCCTATTACAGATTCCACCATGACCTAACCAGCTGATAAAGAATAATGTGGAAGATGAAGATAGTAAGATAAAACGCTGACCATGCATTCTGACCACACTCTTGTTTCTATGCAACACACCTTAACTAACAGAAGCAAATCATCCTACCGGCATCCCTTCCCTGGACCCGTAGCTGCCTCTGATTAGTCTCTCTGTAAGGGACCCTTTTACCAAGCTGCAGTAAGTGTTAACACATACTTACCACAGCTTAAAATGGTGTACTGTAGAAAGCTCTCAGGCATTGTGCTGTAATTTCCAAATCGGCGCATGGTAACCGTGCGCTAAAATAGATTTTTTAATTTTTCTTTGAGGGTGTGTGCCTGGGGGCAGAGAATAGACATTCCTGTGCTAACGATTTAGCACAGCTACATTACCATATGCTAACTGATTAACGCAGGAATAGCGCGTGAGCTCTTCCTGCCTATAAAATAGGGGTTGGGAAGTGCTCAGGCGCTAATTATTTTTAGTGGACATGTGCTAATGGCAATATTAGTGCATGTGAACTAAACAATATTAAGAGGAAGAGACACCCTAGATATCAACACAACACAAAAATTAGTGCTCAGACCAGGTCTGAGCAGCTACTGTTGGCTTTTCTTGAACGGAATTTACATTTCCTGGACCTGTGATCCTGACGCAGCCTCTCGAAACGCTGGCCATTGTTGGTCACGGTTGGGCTGAAGACCTTGTTAGCAAGAAGAGAAGAGATTTACAGCTAAAGCTAAGTTATTTTTCATTGCTTTTGGAGAAGAAAGGAGGTTTTTTGCCGATGATGAGAAAGTCCTGCTCCTGCAGTGTATATGTACAATTGGGAGCTTCTCAAGCCTTTTTCCTCCTTCTACATTAACACTTTTCTGGAAAGCTTACTCTTCATGTGAGAATCCCACTAATTTTTGTGTAATATTAGTGCGTGGCCATGAATAGGAGGAATAGAAAATCGGCCATTTTACTGCTACGGTAAGAATGGCCTTAGCACATGGGAAAAAACCATGTAAGAGTGTGCTAAAGCCACTTCTTACCACAGAAAAAGGACCCTAAATCTACAAGGGAAAGATTCTTGACTCACAAAAGCAGTCCTGTCCTCAGTGTCTCTCTGTTGACTGGACTGGAAGCTCTGTAAAGCAGGGACTGCATATTTGTAGCAGTATAAAAATATTTAGCAGTAGTAGGTAGTAGGTACACGGAAGCCTTTTAGTATAGTTACTCCAAAAATATGCAATAAGTGGGCAGTCTTTCTGTTTAGTTTCACACTGCCAGCCTGAATCATGATTTGCAGACGCATGGCTTTAGATGACATTGCCCATACCATTAGCTTTAGATAGTGATTTAAATGGATGCCTGAAATAAAACAGAATTGTTTGGTTTTGAACTGTCAGTGCTGCTTCATGTACCACTAATAGTCTACTTTTTCTTTTAAATCAAACCTATACATTAACCATATACCACAACTGCAGACAGATAAAAGGACCAATGTTATACCTTAGTGAGTTATTCTTTTTCAATATCTGGTAAAGTGTTTTTTTTTTTTAATTTATTTCCGTAGTTAGACCATGCCCTGCTTTTTACGAGCATTTGATACAGATCCAAGATTTCTGAAAGAGTTAACACAATTCTGTGGCTGACAAGTGATTTATGACTATATAACTGAGTGAAGTCTGAGCATCTGAAATTATACAACCACCCTTGTTTTACAGATAAAATCTCCCAACAGCTATGTGCCATCACCCGCTTGCAACAACCCAAGATTTACAGCAAAACCAGCTAACCTTCAACCCAGAACAGGGTACTGAAATGTCACAGAATTCTAGAGGGAAAGGGAAGTAAACCGAAGATGGCAAACTTACGATAAACAAAGTCTAGTCTTTATTTACAGAACAAAATTAGAAAATGAATTAAAGACAGAAACAGTCATTAACAGCCATTAAAACAAAAACAAACAAAACATAGCTCCTTTTACAGTCTTTTAGAAGTTCCATGTAACAACAATGCAGCCAGGGGGAATGTTAATGAATACTTTTGTTTGTATAAGACATTGGGATATTGTGCATGTCAAAATGTATTTAGAAGCTTTACATATGTTTTTCCTGTTCTCACTTACTGTATTTGGCATGTGTCAATGTGCCCTATGAGCTGAAAAAGGGTTTGGCTGTTAAAATATAATATGAAGCAGGTAAAATATATTCAAGCAGAGCACTGATTCTGATTAAATAAATTCCATTGAACTCTTTCTAGTAAGCATTATTCAGGTCATGAATGCTAATTTGTCCTGCAGGGGGCTGTGGGTAATTACCCAGAAAAACTATCAGCTTTATTGAGTTGCTACAGAATAGTATTACTGAATGGTGCATAAAGAAAGACAATCTTGACATGTGCTAGCACAAAATGAAAGCTCTTTTTTCCAGACTTTATATAACTGAAACAAAATAATAAGATATTATTTACCCTTGACGCAAAGGAAATCAGAGAAGTTATGTTCCTGCTAGTAAAATAAAATGCATAAAATCAAATTTATGCATCAGATAAAAGCCATCATTTTACCTATAAATTTAATTCTCCTATTTTTCAAGTTGTGAAGAATTAGAACAAATCTTTTTTTTAAAAATGAAGTAAATATGGCGCATTGGCTTGAATCCAGCAACCACATGGAACTGCTGACATTACTGAAATCTAGATAATTTAGTCCCATTTGGGAATCCATACCACAATTACATTGTCCCTCTTCCGACACAGTCCTGATTTTGTACTTCTTTCAGCTTTGCTTTCTGTAATTTTAATTCCCTTCTCAAATAAAGCAATTTACATTCACTTAGTCTTCCTGGCTAACACAAAACGAGGAAGAAAATCTGTTTCATGACCTTGGTCTCTTTACTGTTGATTACAAGGAAACAAACTCTTCAACTAAAACATTCTCTCATCTGTTTTTAATTGATGTGGATCATCATTCTGTAAACCGTAGAAAAGAACTAAACATGTAAAATCATCCTGAGGGTCACAATTTACTTTAATGTGGCTCTAAACGTACAAACAATGCACAAGAGCATTCACTGTCTCTCTCTTTTCACCATAACTTTCGAAGGGCCATTAACAAGCACTGTGGTTCGGCAAATACAGATTTTTGTTCAGTTGCTGGAGATTTTCAGCTCTTGAAATGCATTTAAAAACAAAATTAGTTTTCCTTGCTTTGATTTGCAAAGGTGCAAACCATTGCTGTGTGCACATTTAGGGGTCCTTATACTAAGGTGCGTTGAAAAATGGCCTGTAGTAGTGTAGACACGTGTTTTGGGCGCATGCAGAATTGGGTAAAATGAAAATTGCCACGCGTCAATTTTGGGTCTGAGACCTTACCGCAATCCATTGACCTAGTGGTAAAGTCTCAAGCGGTAACCGGGCGGTAATTGTCCACGCGTGTCAAGTTCCACTTGACGCGTGTGGCTGCCACGCGTCAGAAAATAAAAAATATTTTTCAGATACGCGTAGCAGACGCACACCAAAATTTGAATTACAGAAAGGGCCACACGGTAACCGGGTGGTAACTCCAATTTGGTATTCTTTGGGCGATTGTAGGCACCTCACGCGGCTTAGTAAAAGGGTCCCTTAGTAAGAATATTCAGATTCTTACAGCTTCCCAAATATGGATAAAAAGTAAAACATGTTTTCTCTTTCAAGGTATGCTGGCTTTACCCAAATACTGAGCCTGATATATGGGACATTCTATAAATAAATTAAAACTGTTAATTGTCATGTTGCTTTTAACACTGAGAGCAATGTTAAGTGTTAAAGTGTCTATATAGTACATACAAACCTATACCAGAAGTACAAAGGATAACTGAAGGTCATATCTAAAGATAACTCAGATCTGACGCTGTGGAGGCCTCGGCCTGTATAGTGTCAAAGGTGGACCTCTCGCCTTGACTATTGCAACCTACTCCTCACTGGCCTCCCACTTTGCCATCTATCCCCCCTTCAGTCCGTTCAGAACTCTGCTGCACGTCTTATCTTCCGCCTGGACTGATATACTCATATCACCCCTCTTCTCAAGTCACTTCACTGGCTTCTGATCAGGTACCGCATACAGTTCAAGCTTCTCCTATTAACCTAAAAATGCACTCGATCTGCAGCCCCCTTACCTCTCTAACCTCATCTCCCCTTACATTCCTACCCGTAACCTCTGCTCTCAAGACAAATCCCTCCTCTCAGTACCCTTCTCCACCACTGCCAACTCCAGGCTCCGCCCTTTCTGCCTCGCCTCACCCCATGCCTGGAATAAACTCCCTGAGCCCATACGCCAGGCCCACTCCCTGCCCATCTTCAAAGCCTTGCTCAAAGCCCACCTCTTCAATGTCGCCTTCGGCACCTAACCACCATACCTCTATTCAGGAAATCTAGACTGCCCTCACTTGACACTTGACATTTCGCCCATTAGATTGTAAGCTCTTTTGAGCAGGGACTGTCTTTTTTGTTAAACTGTATAGTGCTGCGTAACCCTAGTAGCGCTCTAGAAATGTGTAGTAGTAGTAGTAGTGGACCTGGAGGGGCATAATTGAATGAAAACGTCTATCTCCATGGGCGTTTATCTCCAAGAATGGGTCCATGAAGGGGCGGACCGAACCGTATTTTTGAAAAAAATAGACGTCCATGTTTTATTCGACAATTTGTGAGCTGGGCGTTTTTGTTTTTCAGTGATAATGGAAAATGAAAGCGCCCAGCTCAAAAACGAATAAATCCAAGGCATTTGTTTGTGGGAGGGGCCAGGATTCGTAGTGCACTGGTCCCCCTCACATGCCAGGACACCAACCGGGCACCCTAGGGGGCACTTTTACAAAAACAAAAAAAAAGGTAAAAGAGCTCCCAGGTGCATAGCACCCTTCCCTTGTGTGTTGAGCCTCCCAATTCCCCCTCAAAACCCACTGCCCACAAGTCTACACCATTACTATAGCCCTAAGGGGTGAAGGGAGGCACCTACATGTGGGTACAGTGGGTTTGGGGGGGTTGGACGACTAAGCATTAAGAAGCACAATTGTAACAGGTAGTGGGGGGATGGGCCTGGGTCCACCTGCCTGAAGTCCACTGCACCCCCTAACAACTGCTCCAGGGACCTGCATACTGCTGCCAGGGAGGTGACTGTGACATTTGAGGGTGAAAATAAAAAGTTGTGAAACATCATTTTTTATGGTGGGAGGGGGTTAGTGACCACTGGGGGAGTCAGGGGAGGTCATCCCCGATTCCCTCTGGTGGTCATCTGGTCATTTAGGGCACTTTTTGGGGCCTTATTCGTGAAAAAACAGGGTCCAGGAAAAGTGCCCTAAATTCTAGCTACAAACGCATACTTTTTTTCCATTATCGGCGAAAGGCGCCCATCTCTCCTCGGCCGATAACCACGCCCCAATTCCACCTTTGCCACGCCCCCAACACGCCCCCTTCAACTTTGTACGCTTCCGCGATGGAGTGCAGTTAAAAACGTCCAAAATCGGCTTTCCATTATACCGATTTATTCGTTTTTGTGAGATAAACGTCTATCTCCCGATTTGGGTCGAAATCTAGGCGTTTTTCTCTTTCAATTATAAGGTGGCTGTTGTTCAACTCCAGCATAGCTGAGCTCCCAGAGGGAGGGATAACCCCCTCAGAGGATTTGCAGGGCAAATCTGGGTTGTTGATCCCAGAGCAGGAACTGAAGAGAGGACATTCTACTTCCATTTAGCCTTCACCCTGCAGTGACCAGCTGAAATTTCCTTTGCTTCTATTTCGTCAGCCATTCAAGAATTTGGTAAATTCTTACCCTTACACTTTGCATCTCAATTTTTGCAAAACCAGGATATTGGTGATAAACTTAAAGCTCAACAACAAGAATTGAATTCTCTTAATTTGTGTGTCCAGAAAGTAGACTCAAGGAGAGTCTGTTTTTGAACAAAACTCTGCATTAAAGAAGGATAACTTGGTTCTACAGAATAAAATATGGAGAATGTAATAAAAAGTAAAAACCTTTTTTTGATAAATTTTGCTAAACTACCAAATATATCATCAAAATACATGTTTAGAAAGTACTTGTTGGAAGTCTTGAAGATTCCAAAAACTAATCGTCCACCTATAATTAACATAAGAATAGCCATACTAGGTCAGACCAATGGTCCATCTAGCCTAGTATCCTGCTTCCAACAGTGGCCAAACCAGGTCACAAATAACTGACAGAATCCCAAATAGTAGCAACATTCCATGTTGCCAATCCCAGGGAGAGCAGTGGCTTCCCTATGTTTATCTCAATAACAGACTTAGGACTTTTCCTCCAGAAACTTGTCCAAACCTTTTTTAAACCCAGATACGCTAACTGCTGTTACCACATCTTCTAGCAATGAGTTCCAAAACCTAACTATTCTTTGAGTGGACAAATACTTACTATTTACTTGTAAAGATTAAGGGCCCCTTTTACTAAGCTGTGGTAAATGGGGGCCTGCAGTGGAATCGGTGCGTAGATTTGATACGTGCTGAGGCCCCCTTTCACTGCAGTGGGTAAAAGGTATGTTTTGAAAAGAAAAAAGAAATGGTCATGTGGTAAGTGAAACACTGTGTGGGGAAAAAAGGAGGGGGGTCCTCAGAACTTCCACAAAAAGTCAAGCAGAAACAACACGGGTGAAAGTGAGGAAAGGCACTGTGCCAAAACACAACCTGTGTAGGGTCTTTTGGGTCAGTTTACTTTGACAAATAAACTTTGGATGCACTTACTCCTTATTTGACTTGGTCATTTGGAACTTTCCTCACTTTCACCCGTGTTGTTTCTGTTTAACTTACTGCACAGCCATTTTTGTTCAGCCTTGATGTAACACTGCCTAAGCTTCCTACAGCGATAGAGATAACCTTATATGGCGTGTTCCAGAGTTATGTTCACTTTAATTTTTTCTTCTCTATTGTTTTGTGGAGGACTGTTCTGTTTGCCTTTGGTTGTTCCAAAGTCTCGCCATTTCAGGACTGGGTACTTTTTAAAATTTTCAAATTCTTTCTATTTAATTCTTGTTTGTCCTGGTATCACAATGTTGATGAGTATCAGTGTTATTTTCTTTTACCATGATTTCAGTGTGTTATGTTCCAAATGCCGGTCTATATGAATGAAGTCCCATGAAATCTTGATTCTAAAGTTGTACTTTTTGTACAAGCTCCAGTGGATCATTGTGACTACCCTGTCATATCATTGTAGTCTGTTTGGATGATTTTACTACATCCACTAAGTAAGTGGTCAATAGTTTCATCTTTTTCAATACATGGTCTACTGCAGCAGCCCAGTGGTATTTCCCACCCCCAGTGTGTGCCACTTCCGGTGCTACAAAAATATTTTAATTTTTGTAGTGTTGGTGTCTACCTTGCAGTAATCAGCAGTGCTGTGCGCTGCCCGGTTACTTCTGGGTTACCGCAGGAGCCCTTACCACCACCTCAATAGGTGGTGGTAAGTGCTCCCCCCAAAATGGCCGTGTGGCAAAGGGTTCGCTTGCTGCACAGCCATTTCTTTAAAACACAAACAGCCTTTTACGTGTTGCAGTAAAAGTGGCCCTCAGTACACATTAAAAACACACACACTGATGTCAGTGCAGGCCCCCTTTTACCGCAGCTTGGTAAAAGGACCGCTGTGTTTGCTATTAGTTGTAATATGTTGATTGTTTGCTTTCATAGTTCGTAATGCTTCTTAGCTGCAAAATCACTCTGAGGCATATTTTCAAAGCACTTTGGGAGGCTAAGTTCCATAGGTTTCTATGGAACTTTGGGAGGCTAAGTGCTTTGAAAATATGCCTCTATCATCTCCTTCTGGTATTGTCCATATAAGGCCTTGCTTTTTCTGTTAGCCAAACTACACTAATTTTTTCTTCTCTGTTACATTGACGTTCTCTCTGCAAACTTTGATTAACATTTCTCATCGTTGGTCCTGATATAATAATTCAGTCCTTGTTTTTCCTCTTCACAGTCTGTATAACTTAGAGCAGACCCCTACAACAATTTTTCACAATAAATAGATGTCACTTTAGGGGTCAAGTTTTTTGGTCCAGATTATCCAATTTTAGTTGTGTCCAGTCTACAATTTCAGCTGTTTATCGGACTTAATGGAATGACCTAGGTGTTTATGCCTTTGATAGTGCTTTACCATATAGTTTTGAATTTAGGGCTTTCTGGACCCTCTTTAGGTATTCCAATTATGTTTTACGTTTAACTACATTATGTAACATGTTACTCAATTCTGACATTTCCAGGTACTTGTAACTGTTTTCATCCGTATCTCTTCTGTTTGCTTAATTTTTGCTGTTCTTTATTCGGATCATCACACACTTGTCAAATCAAAATTCAATCAGTACTGTACCGTAAATTTTTCCTCTGTTCAGCAGTGATTCAATTTCAACTTTTGACTTTCTGGAAAGTTTCAGATCATCCATATACAGTGAATGGGAGATTTTTCCAATCTGTTTTGACACTTTCTAGCCCAATTTTGTTTTGTATAGGATTTAAGTAAAGGGGATCAAATCAATGTTGAATAGCAAGGGTGATAGTGAATTCCCTTGGAATATTTCCCTTCTGGTGCTCATATTTTCTAGTTCTTGTCTCTGTTTACTAACAAAGTTGATGTTGATTGTTTTGTAGCTTTTTGCCAGCATATTCTGGATGTTTTCACTAATTACAAACACTTCAATATCCAGGTAAGAGGTTTCTGGCTAATGTAATCCCCAGGACTTTTAGGCTGTCTGCTATTGGGTAGGTGTGTCCATTTAGAGTGATGCTGGGGAATGTGTTTTTTCAGTAGTTGGATGTGAGTATTAAGAATTGTGTTTTCTCTGTTTAGTATGTATGAACACAGAGAATTAAAAGATTTGACAACTATAGAGGGATTCTTAAATGCATTACCCAAAAAGCCAAGATTAAATTTTTGAACTTAATATGCCAAAGACTTTGTAGCCAGTGCTCGATTTTCAGTAATTGTGTCATATGATCATATTTCTGGGCATTGAAACATATTTTTTTATCTATATTCTGTATTAGTTGAATTCTTGATATCTTCCTTATGTTTAATGGTTCCCTGTATTTATCATAGGCTTTCTTAGGCTCATTTCCATCACCTCCCATGGGAGGTCATCCCATGCATCCACCACCCTTTCCAGGAAAAATGTTTTTTTGTGCTGATCCCGAGTATCTCTTTATAGTTTCATACAGTGACCTCTTGCTGTAGAACAGCGTTCTTCAATGCAAGGCCCAGGGGCCAATGGCTGCCCCTGGAGACCTCTGGGACAGTTCCCATCATCATTTTGCTTTTTGTTTGTTAGTTGTTGTTCTTAGTTTTTCCATGTTTGTTTGTTTTTTTTGCTATTCTCACCTTCTCTACCCAAGTTTATGATGGAACGAGAGGGGGAAAGAGTTGTTTGTTTGAAGGACAAGGAATATCTCAGTAGAAGCATTTGGAAACACCCATTTCCTTGATGACCCCCCCCCCCCCCCAATGAAAAGGAGGCTGATAGGTATGGATATCATTGCTACAGTGTTGCAGCCCTACATGGGAAGATATTTGGCAACCCTCCTTCAGCTCATTTGGCCCTAGAACATTGTCTCCTTTGGCAAGCATTTGGTGATTGTACATAATTTGTATCTGAGGTAATTGAATACCTCTATCTTATCATTTCTGTCTCTCATTTCCTTTATGGTATACAGATTTAGGTCTTCCAGTTTCATATGTGACTTTTGATGCAGAACAGTAATCTTTCTCTGAACCACCTCCAGCCTGTCTATATAATATCTGATGCAATACAATATAAAGAGGCTGTAAGGGGGTCCAGAAAAGGGTTATCAAAATGGTACAGAATCTACAGAAAAAGCCATCATTTTTGTATCCATTAGGGATGTGTATTTGTTGGTCCATATTTGGTTTGTTAGTGTACCTTAAAAAAAATCTAACATGCCCTCAATGAATGTGTGTTAAAGTATGAATTAGTGTGTGTTAAGTTGATTAGCATGTATTAGAAAGTTTTAACATATATTACTATTTTTATTAAAACAAATATGTGTAATAAAACAAAAAGGTCTAAAAATTGAGATAAAAAGCCAAAGAATTGAAAAGTTCTGACCTGTGCATGTTCTTAGCATGTATGGCCTTCCAAATTGAAAGCTCATTAAAAGTCAACGTTGACAATATAGTTGACAGGTTCGGTGGTGATGTTTTCTGTTATTTTCTGTTTCCTTGTGGCGCATCTGCTGAGTTGAAATCTGCACTGAGGAGTTTTAGTGTCCTACATCCCCTGAAGAAGCCCCACGGTGAAACGGGTCCGTCGGGTCTGGATGCCTTCCTGGGACAGTTGCACGCAGTCAAGCTCAGCCAGTTAAGTTAAACCTTAAAACTAAAATGAAAACTACAGCATTGCGATGGGGAGCGTTTGATGATTGGATGCATTTCCCTTCCTGTTGTTTTTTTTCGTTTGTTTTTTTTGCTTTTTTCACATAATGCAATAAGAAAATTTAAAAGAAAATTCAAAAAGATCAGTACAAACCTGCATAACCATATTTTGGTTATGTTGGGGGGGGGGGGGGGGGTTTAGACCGATGATTACAGAGAAGAACTGTGACTAGTTGGATTCAGCCACTTTAATCTGGGAGCTGACGGTCACTATTTTCTGATGTCTTTCCCCCCGTTTTTTATTTTTGCATTTTTACTTTTGCATTGTCAATCCATACTAAAACATAAGCTCACTTTTTGCTATATTGTCTTCCAAATTGAAGCCAATATTCTAGGTGAGGTTTCATCAATGCCCTGTACAGAAGCATTATTACTGGTTATACCCCTCGCTTTGTACTCTATTATCTTCCTGGTTGTGAAGTATTCTTTAAGTTTTCATAGATCTCATTCTCTTTACTTCTCAAATGGTGTCCACTCTTGCAAATTATAGTGTTATCTACAAAAAGCTTTTTCTTTTTAGCCCCTCTGCAAGATCTTTCACAAAGATATTGAACAGAGCAAGGCCTAAGACTAAACCCCGAGGCTTTCAACTAATCACTTTTTTCCTCTGAGTAAATTCCATTAACCATTACTCTCTGTTTTCTCTCAATCATCCAGTTTCTAACCCAATCTATCACCTTGGGACCCACCCCCAGGCTGCTTATTTATGAACTTCTTCTGCTGGACAGTATCAAAAGCTTTCATGCACCCCCATAAAAAAAAGGATCAGATTTGTTTGACATCACCTTTCTCTGGTTACACTATGATGCACTGTTTCCTGCAACCCACTGAATTATACTGTAGATACATCACTATTCTTTCTTTCAGTAGGTTTTCCAGTACTTGTCCTACTACTGAGGCAAGAGTAATCTCCCTTTAGGTCACCATTTTTATGAATCAGGAAAACATACATATATATCTCCAGTTCTGTGGAACCACTCAAGTTCCTTTAAAGATTTACTGAATAGATTCTTCAACCGACCCACCAGAACCTCGCTGCACACTCTTAATATCCTAGGATGTACTCCATTTTTTGCCCCCAAACTTCTCCTAATCTGAGTTTCTATTTAATGTACATAGGGGGTCTTTTTAGTAAAGCCTGGCTCGAGTTATCTGCAGCAGGGCCCATTTTATTCCTGTTGGCCTTGCTGCAGATAACTCGAGCTAAGCTTTAGTATAAGACCCCCATAATGTAAAGTTGGAGCAGATTCTCAACAATAGTTTTTCCTAATTTGTTGGGCTGTATTTGGAACAGATCTCTGTTTTGATTAATCACATGGGCATCAGTTTCATCGCTCTGACAATATCATTTTTGAAAGTATTGTTTTGTGCAGGCAGCAGCATATATGTTTGTCAGTCAGAACACAGAGGAATCTTATAACAGTGCTTTTTAGGTTTTCAGCTGAAATATTATCACAGTGCTTCTTTTTTTTTTCCTTCTTTCATCAAAAATTACTAGCAAACATTACTTGAACCGGAACAGGTTACAAATTAGAAATATAAACATAAAGTTAACAGTAAATAATTTAAGTAGAGGAGTGGCCTAGTGGCCTAGTGGTTAGAGTGGTGGACTTTGGTCCTGGGGAACTGGGTTTGATTCCTACTGCAGTTCCTTGTGACTCTGGGCAAGTCACTTAACCCTCCATTGCCCCAGGTACAAATAAGCACCTAAGCCACATTGAGCCTGCCATGAGTGGGAAAGCACAGGGTACAAATTAAAAGAAAAAAAAACTAGACCAGTTGTCTCTTAGGGAATCATTCATAGTTTCTACCCCCAGTGCACACCATTTTTATTTTTGTAGAGCCAGTGTTTACCCGGCAGTAATCAGGATATTTTTTTGGTGCAATATATAGAATCTAGCCCTATGCCAGTTGAGGATTATGTTTGTGGTGGGGTGCATGTGTACTATTATCTGGAAAAAGACACCTGCCATCCCTCCCAAGATATACGTGGAGGGGCATAATCGAACAGGGAGCCCAAGTTTTCATGAGGGCATCCTTGCAGGATGGCCCCGCGAAGGGGTGGGGAAACCCGTATTATCGAAACAAGATGGGCGTCCATCGTTCGTTTCGATAATACGGTCGAGGACGCCCAAATCTCAACATTTAGGTCAACCTTAGAGATGGACGACCTAAATGTTGAGATGGTCGACCTTAGAGATGGTCGTCCCCAGTTTTCAGCCATCTCAAAAACGACCAAATCCAAGCCCTTTGGTCATGGGAGAAGCTGGAATTCGTAGTGCACTGGTCCCCTTCACATGCCAGGACACCAAATGGGCACCCTAGGGGGCACTGCAGTGGACTTCAGAAATTGTTCCCAGGTGCTTAGCTCCCTTACCTTGGGTGCTGAGCCCCCCAACCCCCCCACAACTGTACAACACTACCATAGCCCTTATGGGTGAAGGGGGGCACCTACATGTGGGTACAGTGGGTTTCGGGTGGGTTTTGGAGGGCTCACATTTACCACCATAAGCGTAACAGGTAGGGGGGGATGGGCCTGGGTCCACCTACCTGAAGTGCACTGCACCCACTAAAAACTGCTCCAGGGACCTGCATACTGCTGTCATGGAGCTGGGTATGACATTTGAAGCTGGCATAGAGGCTGGCAAAAAAAAAAAATTAAATTTATTTTTTAGGGTGGGAGGGGGTTGGTGACCACTGGGGGATTAAGGGGAGGTCATCCCCCATTTCCTCCTGTGGTCATCTGGTCAGTTTGGGCACCTTTTCGAGGCTTGGTTGTGATAAAAAATGGACCAAGTAAAGTCGGCCAAATGCTCGTCAGGGACGCAATTCTTTTTTCCATTATCGGCCGAGGACGCCAATCTGTTAAGCATGCCTCAGTCCCACCTTCGATACACTGCCCTCATGCCCCCGGGAACTTTGGTCGTCCCCGCGACGGAAAGCAGTTGTTGACACCCAAAATTGGCTTTTGATTATGCTGATTTGGACGACCCTGAGAGAAGGACGCCCATTTCCCGATTTGTTTCTGAAGATGAGCTCCTTCTCTTTCGAAAATGCCCCTGAGAGTGATTTATTATTATTTATTATTTATTTTATTTTAGTGCATTTCTACCCCACATTTACCCACATGAGCAGGCGCAAGGTGGCTTACAATAAATCAAGTGGATACAATACAAGACAATGATGGCCCAGAATCAGAAAGTGACAAGAGGGGAAGGACTCACTGAGGTCTTTTTCCTCCCTCAAATTATTAGACACATACCCCCATGGATTCTATATATTGCGCCTGGTGTTCCGCCAAAATCCAAGCATATTCTATAACCAAGTGTGTAACCTAATTGGCTTAACAAGCTAATCAGCGTTGATAGCAACACTTAACAAGGAATAATGAGCATGAATTGGCAATAATGAGAATTTACATGCAGAACTCATTAAAGTGTATTCTGTAATGCAGAGCGCCTACATTTTAATGTGCGCAACCAAAAGGCGGTGTGGTTATAGGCGAGGAAATGGGCATTTCGTGGGCATTTCAAAATTTATACACACTGTTATAGGATATGGCCCTCTGCATCTAAAACTATGCCTAGACATTACTGCTAAGTCAACGGGTGGCAGTAAGGTCCCAGGCCCAAAATGGACACGCGCTGGTTTTTATTTTGCCGCACATCCATTTTTGCCCCCCCCCCCAAAAGTGCCTTTTTTGCAGGTGTGCTGAAAAATAGACCTGCATGCGTCCAATGCGCGCGCCTACACCAGCGCAGGCCATTTTTCGGTGCGTCTTAGTAAAAGGGCCCCTTAATGTGCTTTACCGTTTCAGACAAAGGTCTAATATATGAACATTTAGTTTAGTTAGTTTAGTTTATTGGCATTTGCTATTCCGCCTTTCCTAACTTCATTTTAATTACTAGTAAGAATATAGCCACAATGTACAGTGATACCTCGGTTTTTGTTGATAATACGTCCAAAAACAATCGGCGAAATCCGAAACCGACGAAAACTGAGGCAATTATTTCCATATGGAATTGTTTGGCTAGACGAGCGGGGGGATGCTCACACAACGAGAAACAACACCACACTGAGCAGGAGAACGCGTGGGTCGCCTTTGTTTTCGCAAAATTAGCAG